>NC_141185.1:28366666-29605833 GCF_055505025.1 Bos grunniens | reverse complement strand
GGACAGCAAAAATAAAAGTAAAAACAAGGATTCATGAATGCAGGAAGAAATTAAAACAAACCTGCAGGCCCTCTAAAATACAGCAATCAGGCAGCTCCATGCATGCATCCCATATTTGCATTTTTATTTTACATGAAGTATTTTTGTATCTGCTTTGCCTAAATTTGGCCTCTTACCAAAGCCTAATGACTCTACTTTATGTTAAGCTTTTCGAAAGATCTAAACTTAAAACTAGGAAGAAAAAAAAAAAAAAAAACCTGTTAATTTATCTTGCAGGAAAAGGTGTTATAATTTGAATGAAAAGCAGCACGCAGACAGATAAAAAGGAGCTGGCACAAACCTCGGGCAATCAGTAACATTTTTTGTACCTGCAGGCTGAGAAATTGTCTCCAGTGTTGTACGATGTTATTACCATAGCCTATTTTCACTTGAACATTAGGTTCAAGCCTAATTGTGTGAAGATTTGAATGTTCTCCACAGATTTACTATTTTAATAAACTCATAATGTTAAAACACTATATGTGTTGACAGTGGTACTAACAGTGTATTAAGCAAACAAATCATTTTCTTTTAAATGCTAAATAGCCTAATTTGACCTTTCTACAGGCCCTGGTCAGTTCTGAAATGGTCTTTTTTAATAGTCTCTCTGACCTTTCTGTCTTTTACTCCATCCATCAACAAAGGTATTATCTTTGTAGACTTTTGCTGTTGTTCAGTTCCTTAGTCTTGTCCTACTCTCTGCAACCCCATGGACTGCAACATACCAGGCTTCCCTGTCCTTCACCATCTCCCAGAGCTTGCTAAAACTCATGTCCATTGAGTCAGTGATGCCGTCCAACCATCTCATTCTCTGTCACCCCCTTCTCCTCCTGCTTTGACTCTTTCCCAGCAGCAGGGTCCTTTCTGATGAGTCAGCCATTAGATGGCCATACATGTATAGCCATACATTTGGCCATACAGGTGGCCAAAGTATGGGAGTTTCAATTTCAGCATCAGTCCTTCCAATTAATGGTCAGGATTGATTTCCTTTAGGATTGACTGGTTTGATCTCCTTACAGTCCAAGAGATTCTAATGACTCTTCTCTAACACCACAGTTCAAAAGCATCAATTTTTTGGCTCTCAGCCTTTATGGTCCAGCTCTCACATCCATACATGACTACTGGAAAAACCATAGCTTTGACTAGATGGACCTTTGTTGGCAAAGTAATGTCTTTGTTTTTTAATACATTGTCTAGGTTTGTCATTGCTCTTCCTCCAAGGAGCAAGCATCTTTTAATTTTATGGCTGCAGTCACCATCTGCAGTGATTTTGGAGCCCCAAAAAATAAAGTCTGTCACTGTTTCCATTGTTCCCTCATCTATTTGCCATGAAGTATTGGGACTGGGTGCCATGATCTTAATTTTTTGAATGATGAGTTTTAAGCCAGCTTTTTCACTCTCCTCTTTCACCTTCATTAAGTGGCTCTTTAGTTCCTCTTTGCTTTCTGCTATTAGGGTGGTATCATCTGCATATCTGCTGCTGCTAAGTCACTTTAGTCGTGTCCAACTCTGTGTGACCCCATAGACAGCAGCCCACCAGGCTCCCCCGTCCCTGGGATTCTCCAGGCAAGAACACTGGAGTGGGTTGCCATTTCCTTCTCCAATGCATGAAAGTGAAAAGTGAAAGTGAAGTCGCTTAGTCGTGTCCAACCCTCAGCGACCCCATGGATTGCAGCCTACCAGGCTCCTCTGTCCATGGGATTTTCCAGGCAGGAGTACTGGAGTGGGGTGCCATTGCTGCATATCTGAGGTTGTTGATATTTCTCCCAGCAATCTTGATTCCAGCTTGTGCTTCATCCAGCCCAGCATTTCTCATGATGTACTCTGCATATAAGTTAAATAAGCAGGGTGACAATATACAGCCTTAACGTACTCCTTTCCCAATTTGGAACCAGTCCATTGTTCCATGTCCAGTTCTACCTGTTGCTGCTTGACCTGCATGCAGGTTTCTCAGGATGCAGGTAAGGTTTTCTTGTATTCATGTCTTTTTAAGAATTTTCCACAGTTTGTGGTGATCCACACTGTCAAAGGCTTTAGTGTTGTCAATGAAACAGAAGTAGATGTTTTTCTGCAATTCTCTTGCTTTTTCTGTGATCCAACTGATGTTGGCACTTTGATCTTTGGTTCCTCTGCTTTTTCTAAATCCAGCTTGTACATCTGGAAGTTCTCAGTTCATGTGCTATTGAAGCCAGTCTTGGAAGATTTTGAACATGACCTTGCTAGCATGTGAAATGAATGCAGTTGTACGGTAGTTTGAACATTCTTTGTCATTGCCAAATAATAAGGTCACAGACCTTATGACGTAATTGTACTGATGGCTGTGGAGCAAGGTGGGGCTGCTATGAGCTATACTCATGAATATTTATGGTAACAAAACTATGCTCAGGTTTCAGAAAGAATGTGTGATATCTAGTTCATAAATCTATTTTATGGAGTAAAATTCAGGGCTGAGTAGGATGTGGCTGTATTAAAATAGCAGGAGACATTAACTCCATGCACAAGCAAGAGGGTAAATCATTGGTATAGGTAATGCCAAGGTCAGAAGCACCTGGAGGTTGACATTGAGTTCAGCAGGGAAACAAAAAGAGGGTGTTATCTCTAATTTTAGCAGGTCCTTTGGGTCTCTTCTTTATTTTAAGAAATAATTTAATAGCATATTTAAAATTTGGGGTCCATTGTAAAAAAATTCAAATACACACACAATCATAAAAGAAAAAATTGTCAACGATTCTATCTCTGAGAAATTATTTTGTTATTGATTTTAGATCTCGTTATTCCAGGCTTCTTCTGTGCATGTTTGAAAAAGTTAATCTGGCACACACTGATTTTTAAGTTCCTTTTTTTTTCACACAACTTCCCATGTGTTTAAATATTCTCCAACTGCAGTAATACTCTAATACCTGTATAATATTCCATTAAGAAACACTGTGTTGCCTGTGGTTGGACATTTAGGTTACCTCCACAACTCAGTTAGAGAAGGCAAGGGCACCCCACTCCAGTACTCTTGCCTGGAAAATCCCATGGACGGAGGAGCCTGGTGGGCTGCAGTCCATGGGGTCGCAAAGAGTCAGACACAACTGAGCAACTTCACTTTCACTTTCACTTTCATACATTGGAGAAGGAAATGGCAACCCACTCTTACCATTCTTACCTGGAGAATCCCAGGGACGGAGGAGCCTGGTAGGCTGCCGTCTGTGGGGTCACACAGAGTCAGACACAACTGAAGCAACTTAGCAGCAGCAGCAGCCACAACCCAATTACGATGGTGATGAATTTACAGCAAATTCTTTTTGAATACCTAAATCTATATATCCTCATAAGACATTCTGCAGCTCTTAAAACCTCTGACTTTTATGAAGTTAGTGACTCAGACTTTTCTACTGACTTCCATTTAATTTTAAGGATATAATACCCACATATGCACATCCTTTTGCCTCAAAATAATTGCATCTACATCAATTAGCCTTTACTTCTATAATTCAGTAATGTGTACTTCCTTCATGTAATAATTTGTATCTGTAGCATCATCCTTAGAATAACTGTATGAAATAATATACACACTTAAGAAACACTGCACAATTACTTCTACCCAATCCAAAGACAATTCTCACTTATTGATTGATTCATTCAACAGGTACTTATTGAGTACCTAGTGTATAACTTGTTCTATACCATATGCCATGCCAGAAATATTTAAGCATCCACACTGGGTATGTCTTTATTTCAAAGTCACCAGGGAATGTTTATGTTTTTCCTACATTTCTCCAAATATCAGAAGTAGTACTTAATTTATGTTTTATGTATGTAAAGATGTCACTCTACTTTTGAGTAGCATGTGGACCTTTACAGCTTGTTGACCAGTTAATTAATAACAAGGAATTCCAGCAAATCTCTCTTGACAGAAGTATAGTCTATAGCAATCTGGGGCAAATCACCAGGATTTTAAGCCATTCTGTACTTCTTTAAGCCCTTAGATAACAAATAATAGATATCAGTTAGGCTAAGAGGCTTGCCTTGATAAATGAGATGGGCAAATGAGCAATTACATTAGCAGTCTTTAAGGGTCTGTCACCTACCCATGAAGTTCTGGGACCTATCCATCAAGATCATCCAGTACCACTCTTAATATCCTTATGCTAAACTGTGTTCCTTTATCCCATCATTTCACTTTTTAATACATCTAGCTTCACCTTCTCAGTTGATTCAGCTCTAAACCTAAGATTCCACCCATTCTACCTCCCAGCCTTCAAACACCCTCCCAAACTCCCATCAGACTAAACAATGGCCCTCTCCCAGTGAATACTTCAAAGAACTCAAAGCTGGCCACCTTCTCAAAATCATTCCTGACTGGTTAGAATGAAAAGCAGCTTTCCAAAGAGTTCTATCTCAACAGCCTGCCATTCCCCATGGAAAGTGTATTTGGATATAGATAGTGTTGTTACATATGTATGAGAATATGTTTTACTTATTCACCTGCCTTTTTTCAGCCTGATTGTGAGCCCCTTATGACTGAGAACATGCTTTTTTCTCCATCCTATTATAATCCCACCCCCACAGAGTCACGCTGCTAAATGTTGGTGCCACCTTTCTTCGAGAGAGTTTTCAGTAATTACATTTTAACTGGATATATATAAATACAGATTTTTAAAGGTGTGAGGCAATGGTAGTGGTTACCTAGTCCATCACCTTCTTTTTTAAAAGCTCACATTTATTTAATACTTTCTACATGCCAGATACTGTGCTAAGCTCTTTATGTGAATTATCTCACGTGATCCTCACAAAAACTCATAGGGTAGGAACTCTAAATATCCCTATTTTTGTATGCATAACAAAACTCTCCTTATGGCTTTTCACAGTGAAGTATACATAAATGAATGAATGAATAATCGCTCAGCCTAGGATCAGGACTAGAGTAGGACAGGAGAGCCGCCTGAGGAACAAGATTTAAGAAGGCACTGTCAGGGTTTTGTTAATATCTTTGTAAATTTCACACTCTAGGTGCCTCTCTTGCTTCACCTTAGCTCAGCCCTAACCCAAACCTTACTGTATGTTAATTTCTGCTTTAAATATCAGAGAAGGCAATGGCACCCCACTCCAGTACTCTTGCCTGGAAAATCCATGGACGGAGGAGCCTGGTAGGCTGCAGTTCACGGGGTTTCTAAGAGTCGGGTACAACTGAGCAACTTCACTTTCACGTTTCCCTTTCATGTGTTGGAGAAGGAAATGGCAACCTACTCCAGTGTTCTTGCCTAGAGAATCCCAGGGACGGGGGAGCCTGGTGGGCTGCCGTCTATGGGGTCACACAGAGTCGGACACGACTGAAGTGACTTAGCAGCAGCTCTAAATATGTTTCCATATTAAATACAACAGTCTTTTGAGATAGGACTGAAACTGACTTCAGTATTAAGAGTACATCCAAGAGACTTCTCTGGTGGTGCAGTAGTTAAGAGTTTGCCTTGAAATGCAGGGGATGTGAGTTCGATCCCTGGTCAGAAAACTAAGATCCCACATGCCATGGATCAATTAAGCCAGTGTGCCATGACTCCGGAACCTGCATGCTCTGGAGCCCACGTGCCACAACTGGAGAGTCCATTCACTGAAAAGGTCTTGCATGACACAACGAAAATCTTGCATGCCACAAGACCTGAGGCAGCCAAATAAATAAATGTAAAAAATAATTATCAAAAGATAAACACATTCTTTAAAAAAAAAAAAAAGAAGAAGAGTACATTCTAGAATTTCATAGATAAATGTGTCAAAATTCAAAAGCTGGATTGATCACTTAAAATATCAGCCATTTTATTTGAATGCATTTATGTATGTTTCATATCTTCTTCCTGGAATAACAGTATCTGAAGACAACGCTTTGCCTTGTAAGATTAGCCTTATATAGTATCTAACCCCACATATCAATCCAGGCAATAGATAAACGGAATACTATAAAATATTGGGAAATATAAATATATTTGCTGTTTGTATTTTTTAACTCATTTCACTATTTCAGGAGATAAAAACATTAACTAGTATAGTGAAATAGATTTTGGAACTAGATAGGACTGATTTTGAACAGTCATTCCCCTGTATGGACTTTAGAAATCAATACCTGCTTTCAGTGATCTCAAATGTATGTTTTTCTGAGAATTAGGCATACTGTAAGTAAAAATTACACAATGGCAGCATATGTCACACATTCAGTGTGTAATAGCTGTTATGGTTTTAACACGTATATTTTTGGAGCATACATGATAGAATCATTATAATGTGGAAAGTATGACAACTTGATGTAACATCACAAATCTAATGTAAAATGTGATCGACTTAGACACATGAAGTATTAAACAGTCATATATCAGTTAGGATAGGCTAAATTATTCTAAGGTAACAAATGAAACACGAAGCTTGCAGGAGCTTAGCTTCAGCTACTCAGGGATTTGGGCTGATGACAGAAGCGCTGCTTTCTAATATCTGCTTCTTTTGGAGCATTGCAGGCCTCTTTGTCACCAGCAGGATAAGAAGACCCTGGAGGGTCTCACATTGCTAAGTATATTGGTAAAGGAAATGATATACATCACTTCCACATACAACCAATTGCAAAAACTAGTCAACAAGCCCCCATCTAACTCAGAAATGTAATCCTCCCATTTACTTGAACGAAGAAGAGATCAGACACTGAGAGCACTGAAAGACTCTACCATAAGATATGTCTCTTTGTCTAGGAGGCTATCACAAAGTTCTTAAATTCTGCAAACAACTGTATGGATGCTTCACCAACAAGTTGTTTTTATTCTCATTGTTGCAGAAGCCATAAAACTAAGTTTATGGTTTTGGTTTTTGTTTCTTTAATTTTAAGGAAGGCATTTTATCCTCATTCTGACTTAGCATAGGCTGATCTGGTATTTGGTCAGTTTGGGTGTGAGGAAAAGAATTGCCAATAATCATTACTAGAGCTTTACTGAGTATGCCAAAATGAAAGAAGTTGTCATGCAGAAAGGAACTTTGCATAACAAAGTGTTAAGTGAAATACTACCAGGCAAAATAAGGTAATGCTCTTTTGCTGTCTAGCACCACAGAAGATGCTAACTGAAAGAGTAAATAAAAACACTCAACGTGCATTTAGCTTTCATAATTTACCTTCTGCAAGGTTGATTTAGAGTACGCAGAATATGCCACATTATTTAGGCTGTAAAAAGGAGCTGCTTTACACTACCTGCCATGTACAATTATAATAATCTGTCAGACAAATATAATTACAGAGTGTGATGTCTGTTTGAGTGTGAAGGCTTTGATTGTGTGGTATTGTCTGCTCTACATAGTGGCACAGCATAAACAATTTTACTCTGTGGTACCTCTCAGCCAGGACTAATGCTCCACATCAGGAACGCCCCATCAAACAGCACAGATGGTTGGGTTTGGGTTTAAGATTGCTAGCTTTGTTTGGCTGGTTTTTTCCCCCAGGGCTTTTTCAGGGGCAAACTTGACCACAATAAGCCTTATGCAATACAGTATGGTAGGGCTCTAAGATATTATTAATAAATCATAAAAGTGAATGAGAACGGGATACTAGACAGGATACAGTCAGTTAACAAGTGTCAACCATTTTAATGATGAAAAGTAGATTGACAAAGGAATGCATGAATCATTTTGATGATTAAAAATATAATTAGTGACATTCCCTGGGTTTAAAAGTTAAAGTTGCTTTTTACAGAGTAAGTTGTGATTGTAATTTATTATTAGAATGTCACATCAGCCAATAACATGGAAAAGGTAACCGTCATTAGAGCCTTTCATAATGATATTTTGTTACATTGAAGGCATGTTTGACTTTAAATTAGTTGATAGTCTCCTCTCCATATCTCTACAATAAGTTGATCAGGCTATTTTAAATTTATTTTTCAACTGATGATCTTTAGATCATTTGTGACCTTCATACCCAGAGATTTTGCTGTGGGACTTCTCCACCAAGGATATCTTTTGCTCTCTGAAATGAGATTTGCCTAGATGGGATCAGAATTACCATGCTAAATCATTTCAGTTGTGTCTACCTCTTTGTGACCCTGTGACTGTAGCCTGCAAGGCTCCTCTGTCCATGGGATTCTATAAGCAAGAGTACTGAAGTGGGTTGCCATTCCCTTTTCCAGGAGACCTTGCTGACCCAGGGATCAAACCCGTGTCTCTTAATCTCCTGCATGGGCAAGTGGGTTCTTTACAACAAGCGCCACCTGGGAAGCCCACAATGCAATTAAGAGGTATTCATTTACCAACTTCTGCTCTAATTCATGTGATTCAGTTCAGTTCAGTCACGCAGTTGTATCCAACTCTTTGCAACCCCTGGACTGCAGCATACCAGGCTTCCCTGTCCATCACCAACCCCTGGAGCTTGCTCAAACTCATGTCCATCGAGTCAGTGATGCCATCCAACCATCTCATCCTTTGTCATCCCCTTCTCCTCCTGCCTTCAATCTTTCCCAGCGTCAGGGTCTTTTTCAAGGAGTCAGTTCTTCACATCAGGTGGCCAAAGTATTAGAGTTCAGCTTCAGCATCAGTCCTTCCAATAAACATTCAGGACTGATTTTCTTTAGGATTGACTGGTTTGATCTCTTTGCAGTCCAAGGGATTCTTAAGAGTTTTCTCCAACACCACAGTTCAAAAGCATCAATTCTTCAGCACTCAGCTTTCTTTATTGTCCAACTCTCACATCCATAGATGACTACTAGGAAAAACGTAGCTTTGACTAGATGGACCTTTGTCAGCAAAGTAAAGTCTGCTTTTTAATATGCTGTCTATGTTTGTCATTGATTTTCTTCCAAGGAGCAAGCATCTATTAATTTCATGGCTGCAGAATTTAACTTAATGTAGAGTACATCATGTGAAATGCTGGGCTGGATAAAGCATAGGCTGGAATCAAGATTGCCAGGAGAAATATCAATAACCTCAGATACGCAGATGATACCACCCTTATAGCAAAAAGTGAAGAAGAACTAAAAAGCCTCTTGATGAAAGTGAAAGAGGAAAGTGAAAAAGCTGGCTTAAAACACAGCATTTAAAAAATGAAGATCATGACATCCAGTCCCATCACTTCATGCAAATAGATGGGGAAACAATGAAAACAGTGACAGACTTTATTTTTTTGGACTCCAAAATCACTTCAGATGGTGACTGCAGCCATGAAATTCATGTGGTAGAGAAGTTTAATATTGTAATTCAAAACAGTGCACCTCAGTTCAGTTCAGTTCAGTCGCTCAGTCATGTCTGACTCTTTGCGACCCCATGAATCGCAGCACGCCAGGTCTCCCTGTCCATCACCAACTCCCGGAGTTCACCCAGACTCACGTCCATCGAGTCAGTGATGCCATCCAGCCATCTCATCCTCTGTCATCCCCTTCTCCTCCTGCCCCCAATCCCTCCCAGCATCAGAGTCTTTTCCAATGAGTCAACTCTTCGCATGAGGTGGCCAAAGTACTGGAGTTTCAGTTTTAGCATCATTCCTTCCAAAGAAATCCCAGGGCTGATCTCCTTCAGAATGGACTGGTTGGATCTCCTTGCAGTCCAAGGGACTCTCAAGAGTCTTCTCCAACACCACAGTTCAAAAGCATCAATTCTTCGACGCTCAGCCTTCTTCACAGTCCAACTCTCACATCCATACATGACCACTGGAAAAACCATAGCCTTGACTAGATGGACCTTTGTTGGCAAAATAATGTCTCTGCTTTTGAATATGCTATCTAGGTTGGTCATAACTTTCCTTCCAAGGAGTAAGCGTCTTTTAATTTCATGGCTACAGTCACCATCTGCAGTGATTTTGGAGCCCAAAAAAATAAAGTCTGACACTGTTTCCACTGTTTCCCCATCTATTTCCCATGAAGTGATGGGACCAGATGCCATGATCTTCGTTTTATGAATGTTGAGCTTTAAGCCAACTTTTTCACTCTCCACTTTCACTTTCATCAAGAGGCTTTTGAGTTCCTCTTCACTTTCTGCCATAAGGGTCATCTGCATATCTGAGGTTATTGATATTTCTCCCGGCAATCTTGATTCCAGCTTGTGCTTCTTCCAGCCCAGCGTTTCTCATGATGTACTCTGCATAGAAGTAAATAAGCAGGAAGACAATATACAGCCTTGACATACTCCTTTTCCTATTTGGAACCATTCTGTTGTTCCATGTCCAGTTCTAACTGTTGCTTCCTGACCTGCATACAAATTTCTCAAGAGGCAGATCAGGTGGTCTGGTATTCCCCTCTCTTTCAGAATTTTCCACAGTTTATTGTGATTCACACAGTCAAAGGCTTTGGCATAGTCAATAAAGCAGAAATAGATGTTTTTCTGGAACTCTCTTGCTTTTTATATGATCCAGCAGATGTTGGCAATTTGATCTCTGGTTCCTCTGCCTTTTCTAAAACCAGCTTGAACATCAGGAAGTTCATGGTTCCCATATTGCTGAAGCCTGGCTTGGAGAATTTTGAGCATTACTTTACTAGCATGTGAGATGAGTGCAATCGTGTGGTAGTTTGAGCATTCTTTGGCATTGCCTTTCTTTGGGATTGGAATGAAAACTGACATTTTCCAGTCTTGTGGCCACTGCTGAGTTTTCCAAATTTGCTGGTGTATTGAGTGCAGCACTTTCACAGCATCATCTTTCAGGATTTGGAATAGCTCAACTGGAATTCCATCACCTCCACTAGCTTTATTCGTAGTGATGCTGTCTAAGGCCCACTTGACTTTGCATTCCAGGATGTCTGGCTCTAGGTCAGTGATCACACCATCGTCATTATCTGGGTCGTGAAGATCTTTTTTGTACAGTTCTTCTCTGTATTCTTGCCACCTCTTCTTAATTTCTTCTGCTTTTGTTAGGTCCCTACCATTTCTGTCCTTTATCGAGCCCATCTTTGCATGAAATGTTCCCTTGGTATCTCTAATTTTCTTGAAGAGATCCCTAGTCTTTCCCATTCTGTTGTTTTCCTCTATTTCTTTGCATTGATCGCTGAGGAAGGCTTTCTTATCTCTTCTTGCTATTCTTTGGGACTCTGCATTCAGATGCTTATATCTTTCCTTTTTTCCTTTGCTTTTCACTTCTCTTCTTGTCACAGCTATTTGTAAGGCCTCCCCAGGCAGCCATTTTGCTTTTTTGCATTCTTTTCCATGGGGATGGTCTTGATCCCTGTCTCCTGTACAATGTCGTGAACCTCTGTCCATAGTTCATCAGGCACTCTATCTATCAGATCTAGTCCCTGAAATCTATTTCTCACTTCCACTGTATAATCATAAGGGATTTGATTTAGGTCATACCTGAATGGTCTAGTGGTTTTCCCTACTTTCTTCAATTTAATTCTGAATTTGGCAATAAGGAGTTCATGATCTGAGCCACAGTGCACGTACATATCAATAAATGGTCATCCCAAAGGAATGATTTGGATTTGGCATCTTGTTTTCGTTTAAATTACAAATGTATATAACTTTCTGATGACATCTGAACCAACTCAGAATGATCAAACAGCTTTGCACTAACAACATGAGTTTCTCTCATCTCTAGAAGAACATTACCAGTCTGTCCCTTCTGGCCATATGGGAAGAGAATCCCAGAAATTTGTTCTTATACTGCAGATACTTTCTTGCTATAGATGTGAAAGAATTTTCTTAATGAATCTGTGAAATAATATTATTTTCATAATGCTTCAATGTTTGAGCCTTCCAATGTATGTTCTTTGGAATATAACAAAAGTATCATAAAGTAATCAGAATCATGAAATTTTTGCAACTGAGAAGACCTCTGCCCAAATAGACATGATTGTCATCCCTTGGACCTCACTGTACACTTTATAGTATCTTCTCATGGTTGTTGCAAGGATAATATGTGTGTGTGTGTGTGTGTGTGTGTGTGTGTGTGTGTGTGTGTGTTAGTCATTCAGTCATTTCCAACTCTTTGCAATCCCCATGGAATGTAGCCAACCTGGCCCCTCTGTTCATGGAATTCTCCAGGCAAGAATACTGGAGTGGGTTGCCATGCCCTTCTCCAGGAGATCTTCCCAACCCAGGCTCGAACCCAGGTCTCCTGCATTGCAGGCAGATTCTTTAGCATCTGAGCCACCGGGGAAGGCCTACCTCTATTAACTCTACTCTTATGTGCCTCTATAATGCTTAAAATAGTACCTAAATAGCATGTATAGCTGAATTCATAGATGGCTAGAAAGAAAAAATACTATATGGTAATAGCGGACATTTTTTGGCCCCTTTCCAACGTCCAGTGCTTCCCTTCCTTTCTTTCCCTTCCAACAGTTCTAATTTCTTTTTGAAGATTCAGGTGGTTCTAGAGAAGCTCTTGTCTCCAGCTCCAGGGGTGGAATCTAGGTAACCAGTTAGCACTTTGACTCCAACTAGCAAGTTTTTGGCTCTGTCTTGAATACATATACCAACTAAATATTTCCATTCAGAAAGAATTTCAGGATTATTTCTGAAAAGGAAGAGACACAGATGACTTTTGCTGGCTATAACTGTGGAAACATGCCATCCTGGAGCTGATGGCACCATCTCACGACTGATAGGAGAGCAGGTTTTAGCTTGGAACCAGCATTAAGAAAGATATATCAGAGACAGAAAGAAACTGAAAGTTTCCCTTGAACTGAAAATGTGGACTTTGCAGCTGCAAAAAGAACAGAAGAAAAGAAAATTCCCTTAAAAAAAAAAAAAAGAAGAAAATTCCCTTTTATGTCAGCTTGAGTCAGACTTTCTGTTTCCTGCTACACAAAATATCCTGATACAATTGTAAATATCACCACAGAACAAATGTGAGTTGAACAAACACACTCTACTTCAGAAATATTGGCAAACCCTAATGCAAATCATTCCACAAACAAACCACAAACTAAAAATGATGATCACCCATAATTTCCACTTTCCACTGAAAGGAACCAAGGTTCCTAAAGAAATGGTTGATTTCAGGCCTTGTATAGGATATGCAAAAATCTAGCCTGGGATATCCAGTTACACCAAAAGGCAAGAAAGTGCTCAAAAGCTATTGTGTCAAAGAAATAAGGAGTCAATTTGAAAAGTCTCCCAATGGCCAAAGATAGGAGAATTTGAACATCAATAGTAATAATAATAATAATATTAACAAGTTCTTTGGATTGAAATGAATGAAGTACGTTAAAATCCATGCATTCATAATGGTACTAGAGGAAACAAACCTCATTGATCTTAGAGAATATTAGGAGACCACCTAAATAAAAAGGAAAAAAATCAAGCATTTATTTTGTCTTTCCTGTATGAACTGTGCCTCAGTGACAAATAATCATTGTTAAGGAAATATTTATCTCCATAGACATAATCCAGCAAAGAAATGAAGAAAATCCCATGTTGCAAACCCTTAATGAAATAATGGATCTGTGAAATAAATATCAGGCACTGCTAACATTCCCCAAAATAGAGATAATCATACATATGTGCCTCTTGATGGAAGTGCGCCATAATACCTATGAAGTATTTTTGCCAAATAATCAAACCTGAATCAGACCAAGCCTCTTAATCTAACTACTATTTCACAGGAAATAAAGAAGACATGCAATCAGCAAAATCCAAAATGTGGGGAAATGTACAGAGAAAATGACTCATTTTTGTAAACAAATCACAAGAAAAATAAAAGAGATGACTTAAAGATTAAAAGATTCTTAAGAGACATAATCAAATGTAATCTGTTGACCTTCTTAAAATTCTGATTTGAACAAACCAACCATTAAAATTACCAACATCCATTGGATCAAAGAAAAAGCAAGAGAATTCAAGAAAAACATCTACTGCTTCATTGACTACACTAAAGCCTTTGACTGTGTGGATCACAACAAACTGTAGAAAATTATTAAAGAGGTGGGAATACCAGACCATCTTACCTGCCTCTTGAAACCTGTATGCAGGTCAAGAAGGAACAGTTAGAACTGGACGTGGAACAATGGATTGGTTCCAAATTGGGAAAGGAGTATGTCAAGTCTGTATATTGTCACCCTGCTTATTTAACTTCTATGCAGAGTACATCATGTAAATTGCCAGACTGGATGAAGTACAAGCTGGAATCAAGATTGCCCGGAGAAATATCAATAACCTCAGATATGCAGATGACACCACCCTAATGGCAGACAGCTAAGAGGAATTAAAGAGCCTCTTGATGAGGGTGAAAGAGGAGAATAAAAAAGCTGGCTTAAAATTCAGCATTCAGAAAATGAAGATCATGGCTTCTGGTCCCATCACTTCATGGCAGATAGATGGGGAAACAGTGGAAACAGTGACAGAATTTATTTTCCTGGGGTCCCAAATCACTGCGGACGGAGACTACAGCCATGAAATTAAAAGATGCTTACTCCTTGGAAGGAAAGTTGTGACCAACCTAGACAGCATATTAAAAAGCAGAGACATTACTTTGCCAAAAAAAAGTCCATCTAGTCAAAGCTATGGTTTTTCCAGTAGTCATGTATGGATGTGAGAGTTGGACTGTAAAGAAGGCTAAGTGTAGAAGAATTGAAGCTTTTGAACTGTGGTGTTGGAGAAGACTCTTGAGAGTCCCTTGGACTGCAAGGAGATCAAACCAGTCCATCCTAAAGGAAATCAATCCTGAATATTCATTGGAAGGACTGATGCTGAAGCTGAAGCTCCAATACTTTGACCATCTAATGGGAAGAGCTGACTCATTTGAAAAGACCCTGATGCTGGGAAAGATTCAAGGCAAGAGGAGAAGGGGATGACAGAGGATGAGATGGTTGGAAGGCATCACCAACTCAATGGACTTGAGTTTGAGCAAGCTCCGGGAGACGGTGAAGGACAGGGAAGCCTGGCATATTGCAGTCAGTGGGGTTGCATAGACTTGGACACAACTGAGCACTTGAATAACAACAAAAACAACAATCATTAACAAGTATATATATATATGAGGCAGTCAGAGAAATTTGGAAGCTAACTAGATATTTGATGATAAATTATTGATTTATAGGTATGAAAATGGTACCATCATTATGGTTTTTTAAAAAGATTCTTTATCTTTTAAGATTCAAACAGAAGTCAATATGGATGCAAAGATACGTTTAATACAGTAGTGATGGGAGGAGGGGGAAGTGAAGGTGCAATAAGATTGTCTATGAGTTCGTTGTCGAAGCCAAGTGATGGACATGTGGCTTCATCATACTATATTCCTTCTACTCTTGGGTGATATTTAGGGTTTTCCACACACACAAAAAAAAAATTTAAGTACATAATTTCATCATCATTCAAAATCATACACCCATGCCAGCCCTCCTTGCTCTCACAGGCTGTGATTCTTCAGTTCTTCAGTCATGTTCCAATTTCTCCACAGTCTGATTTACCCACATACCTAACCACAGTCACCGCTATCTGCATACCTTCTTCCCAGACAATGGGCATTACCCCACACATGCACACTCATCCTCATGGAGGTGTCACAGCAAATCCATCTTTATCCCGGCCCACACACAAAGACTTCATTTTTATAGACATGGTATTCTTCCATTCATTGCACTGTACCTCTCTGTTCTACTTCACCAGTACTGTTCATTCTGATTGTCATATCCCTCTTTAGAAACACACCATACTCCGTAACTCAATCATAGACACATAGCCAGCGTGCTAGGTTGAAAAGTCCCCACATCCACCTTTCTGTGGGCCTCTGCACATAATCTGGCTCAGTCTAAACCTCTTAAGTGAAATGCTCTCCTGGAAATAAAACCTGCTTTCTACTGTCTTCTATTTTATTTCAAACTCAATACAAAGCAATGGTCCCTGAAGAAAAGTTATGCTGGAGTTAGGTTCACACAATTTCCCTGAAATGTAATACGAGATTTAAACACAGATGATATGACTGGTTAATAAATGTCACCATTGAGTGGCTTTGTTCACCTAATAATATCATTCAGATCATTATAAACAAATTGAAGGGGTTCTTATGTGAAACAAACACGGCAGGACTTATTCCTGCGTAACACAAGACGGAGCCTGGGCAGCCAATCCTAACGGCCTGGGAGAAGGGGCAAGGCCGGCGTGCAGCTTTGTGGTATCCCGGGAGGATTTTATTTCCAAATATAAAATTCATGCCATGCTCACAGGTAGAACCTTAGAATAGTTATAATGATCTAATGGCAGCATTACTATGGAAGGCTGCTACTAATACTTTGAACTACTGCCGTTCTATAGAGATCCAAGGATATGATTTCAAAGCTCATGTGGAATGAAGACTGCCCCAACTGAAAGCAATCCACCTGAGTAAAAGAGAGAGGAAAGAAAAGAATAGAGCAGAATGCAACTGAAGCCCCCAATTTGGGATTTCTAGGATGAGGAGGTCGGAATTGGGTCTTTGATTGTGGGGTTTCTTTTATTACTGTTGTAGTTTGGGGAGGGAGTGGCAAAGAAAGAGAAAATGTCTCTAAATTAGAAGGCATTGCCTGCCTCTGGCTTTTTGAATTACTTTTAACTTAAAGATTATAATGTATTTATTTCCCTCTTCTGAGAAGAGAGAGATAGTAATTGCCTCCATCACCCTCACACTCTCCTCCCTCCTCTATCGAGGGGACAAGAGCTCATTGATGATAACTCCCTGGTATTCAGTCTTGCTTCAACACTAATGGCAAAAATAAAAGAAATAGCATATTAACCACAAAAGAATTGGGAGCCCCTTTTAGTCCAACCTAATAAACATCCAAGGCCTGTTGGGCCCGTCACTTGACATTTAAACACAAATGGCTATTGTTGTATTTCTAGAAATCAGAGGAAACATCAGAACCTTTGCAAACAAGAAAACTGCATAACATTTCAAATACCAGTTAAGTGCCTGTATTTATAGATAGTGTTCACTGTTTCAAAGCTAACCCTGCAATTCTTTTGGAAAGAGCTTCTAACAGAGCTAACAAGACTGGGGGGGAAAAAAAAATATATATATATATATATGTATGTATGTATGTATGTATGTATATGTAATTTTTAAATGATGCTGAAATTTCCTTTTATCCTTTGAATGATTTGCAGTTGGAATTCATAATTTTAGCACTATTTCTCACATGTAATGCCAAATTTGGTAACACCTATTTAAAGTGCATTGTAACATGTGTTTATGATACATTTGAGCTCTTTGGAGAAAAGGTGCTATAGAAACCTAATAAATAATAAGTGGATGATTGACAAAGAATAATATTAGGAGCTCATTTTTCAAAACTTTATAAAAATGCATGCATTTGAGTTCATTCTTAGCTAGACAGTCTCCTTGGCAGGTAATATGTAAGGATCCCATATGCCACAGAGTTTAAGATTCTGGAGTCTATGAAAAAAAAGGTCATGGCCTACAGAAGCTCATTCTGAGATTGGACTCGTTCTCAACAGGAATCCAAGCAGGAATCCCAGTTTTGGCCTTGAAAATGCATTCACTTATGCTATTTGGAATGTGAAAGAAATTTTAAATATATTAAAAAGTAGAGTTATAAAGGGTGGCTGGATTCAACCACATGGCCAAATTTGAATCAGCAAAATGACATTCTCTGAGATAACACACATTATGTCCTTTAAAATTAAAAAAGGAAAACAAGAGCCAAGTATCATTACTCATTTGTTATTTTGTGAGCTGGTTCATCTCATGAGTGCATAATTTTTGTGGTTATAATGCAAACTAAGGAAGGACGAAAGCCAGATATAAACAATCTCTTCCTTCTGGAGTAAAATATATAGCCACCTAGGGATTCGATGTGATCATGAAAAGCATCAGATGCTTTGATTCTGGGCTGCTCCAGGACCTAGCTTGACAACCTACAGGTCAATCACCAGAGAGGTAAAGATGAGTGTAACAGACTTATAAGACAGAAATAAAATGCTTTGTAAGTAAGCAAAAGTGGAAGAAAGCTTATTATAAGCGAAGTAAGTTGATGAAGGTACAGAAAAGTTTCTCTAGAAAACCAGTGTACTGTCATTTAAATCAAAGCATGGCATTTGAACCTTCACATGCAGGCATGAGTTTCTAATGCATTAGGCTTTGAGTTGTATATTAGACAAATTCTTACCCTCCTTTTTTATTTTTCTTTTGGTTTTGTTGATTATTACATACTGCCAATACATATGGGCTTCCCAGGTGGTGCTAGTGGTAAAGAACCCACCTGCCAATGCAGGAGACATGAGATACAGGTTTGATCCCTGGGCTGGGAAGATCCCCTGGAAAAGGGCATGGCAACCCACTCCAGTATTTCTGCCTTGAGAATCCCATGGATAGAGGAGCCTGGCAGGCTGCAGTCCATAGGGTCGCAAAGAATCCCACACAACTGAAGTGATTTAGCACACACCATTATACACACACACATAGAAATTGGTTAGTGTGTATTTTGCAGAGATGTTTTATGTAAGCCAACTAAATAATGTCCACCATGCATGACTTCCAAATTTAAAACAAATCTGGAAATGTTTATGCTAATATTATTTGTTATATTAAAGTTGCCATGATCATTTAATTTCCTAGTTTGCTAGGGTTACAAACATTTTAGATGCTACCACACTGTGAATGACTTGATCCTGCAGTATCTTCTTATTCTAGAAGTGTAATATGATATATGTACTCAGTCGTGTCTGACTCTTTGCGACCCCATGGACTGTAGCCCACTAGGCTCCTCTGTCCATGGGATTTTCCAGGCAGGGATATTGAAGTGGGTTGCCATTTTCTCCTCCAGGGGATCCTCCTGACCCAGGGATTGAATCCCAGTTTCTCCTGCGTCTCCTACATTGGCACGTGGAGTCTTCACCACTGTGCCACCTGGGAAGCCCAGTATAATATATATTCCTTCCCAATGATTAGAGAGAGAGAGAGTGACAGCTATCTTGAGACCATGAAGAAACAAGTTTGAGAACTGAGCCAACATGCAAAGGATCAGGGTGCAGGGCAAGGGGATGCAGAGAGAAGGAAAGAACCTGAATTATCGTTGACATTGCTGTGCCATAGACTGACCCAAGAATTGTTCCCTACCTTTGAACCTTCTCCTATATGAGATCATTAAAACCTCTTATTGTGGGGGCTACTTTTTAGTTTGTGTTGTTGTTTAGTCACTAAGTTGTGTCTTACTCTTTTGCAGCCCATGAATTGTAGCCTTTTAAGTTAGGTATTCTGTTTTTTACAGCAGGAAGCATCAGAACTGATACACTAGGGTTTCAAAACCCTAATCTCTGAAAGAGTCATAATGTAAAGTTTATGCCAACAGATTTGGAAGCAAAGGTCAAAGTCAGTTTGATCTAAAAACTGATTTCTTAAGGCAAAGAAGGAGAGAAAGAAAGAAAAACTAACATTTGATATTTCCTAAGAAGAAATTTTCCTCTCTGCTCAACCCCTGTCCTAATCTCAGGAAGGAGAGGGAACAAGAGAAATTCCATCTACATAGTTCCTGAGAAGAGATTGAAGTAGTCAAAATCAAGTCAGTTTAGCTTGTTGTCTTGATCAGGAGGGTGTAGCCATTTTGAATGCACAGTGAATAGAGATCAGGCAGGAATGGGGAGTCTTAGGGATGCAGCCAGGGCAACTTGGGACCAAACATATCCCATGTTGCCCCTACCACCAGCATCAATACTTCATATCCTGCCTGTCATCTGCACACAGTCTTGGGGCGTGGGGGACAGTGGGGTAATAAACCTGACTGATTAAGTTTCAGTTCAGTCACTCAGTCGTGTCCGACTGTTCGTGACCCCATGGACTGCAGCAAGAGCAGGCTTCCCTGTCCATCATCACCCCCTGGAGATTGCTCAAACTCATGCCCATCCAGTCGGTGATAACCATCCAACCATCTCACCCTGTGTCATCCCATTCTCCTCCTACCTTCAGTCTTTCCCAGCATCAGGGTCTTTTCAAATGAGTCAGCTCTTTGCATCAGTTGGCCAAAGTATTGGAGCTTCAGCTTCAGCATCAGTTCTTCCAATGAATATTCATGGTTGATTTCCTTTAGGATTGACTGGTTTGATCTCCTTTCAGTCCAAGGAACTCTCAAGAGTCTGCTCCAGAACCATAATTCGAAAGCATCAATTCTTTGTCACTCAGCCTTTTTTGTGGTCTAATTCTCACATCCATACATGACTACTGGAAAAATCATAGCTTTGACTAGACAGACCTTTTGTCAGCAAAGTAATGTCTCTGCTTTTTAATATGCTGTCTAGGTTGGTCATAGCTTTTCTTCCAAGGAGCAAGTGTCTTTTAATTTCATGGCTGCAGTCACCATCTACAGTGATTTTGAAGCCCCCAAAATAAAGTCTGTCACTGTTTCCATTGTTTCCCCACCATGAAGTGATGGGACTGGATGCCATGATCTTAGTTTTCTGAATGTTGAGTTTTAACCTAGCTTCTTCATTCTCCTCTTTTACTTTCATCAAGAGGCCCTTCAGTTCTTCTTCAGTTTCTGCCATAAGAGTGGAGTCATTTCTCCTGGCAATCTTGATTCCAGCTTGTGCTTCATCCAGCCCAGCGTTTCTCATGATGTACTCTGCATAAAAGTTAAATAAGCAGGGTGACAATATACAGCCTTGACGTACTCCTTTCCCAATTTGGAACCAGTCTGTTGTTCCATGTCCAGTTCTAACTGTTGCTTCTTGACCTGCATACAGATTTCTCAGGAGGCAGGTAAAGTGGTCTGGTATTCTCATCTCTTGAAGAATTTTCCAGTTTGTTGTGATCCACACAGTCAAAGGCTGTGGTGTGGTCAATAAAGGAGAAGTAGATGTTTTAATGGAATTCTTTTGCTTTTTCTTTGATCCAATGAATGTTGGCAATTTGTTGTCGGGTTCCTCTGCTTTTTCTAAATCTAGCTTGAACATCTGGAAGTTCATGGTTCATGTACTGCTGAAGCCTGGCTTGAAGAATTTTAAGCATTACTTTGCTAGCGTGTGAGATGAGTGCAATTGTGTGGTAGTTTGAATATTCTTTGGCATTACCCTTCTTTGGGACTGGAATGAAAACTGACCTTTTCCAGTTTAGTTTCTGACAAAATGAAAGCTAAAATTTTAAAGTTTAGAAAAATAAGAGCATCTATACCTGAGATGATATTTTGATTACATTTTGACTCGCTGTTTAATTAACTAATTACTGGTAATAATTATTTGGGCCTCCCTGGTGGCTCAGAATGGTGAAGAATCTGTCTGCAGTGCTGGAGACTTGGGTCCAATCCCTGGATTGGGAAGATCCACGGAAGAAGGGAATGGCAACCAACTCCAGTATTCCTGCCTGGAGAGTCCCATAGACAGAAGAACCTGGCCAGCTATAGTCCATGGGGTTGCAAAGAGTCAGACACAACTGAGCGACTAACACACATTGTAAGAATGATTTAATACCAGTTCCTACAAGTTCACAGTCTCATAGAGAAAATAAGTTAGCAAATCATTCGCTATGATACGAGAAATATTTGATAAGCTTTCAAGGTCACATAGCACAGTGTGGGAGTAGGGGCAGGGAGTACAACTTTAGCTGAGTTTTGAAAAACAAAAAAAGAGTTAACTGCAAATGTGGGGAAATGGTGAGTTCTATTTTGGCCTGGGATCAGGGAAATTTGGACATGTCTATATGTTAAGGGGAGCAAGGTAGTAGAGAGGTGGAAGATGAGAAGAATTGCCACCAGTGATGGCCTGAGGGCCCTGAGGAGGCAGAAAGCAAAGGCTCGGGGTTTGGCCTTGTCCAGAAGTAAGGAAACTGAGGAGGCAAAATTGGGAAGAGTGTAAATACAAAGTCACACAATGAGAGTTAAATGAAGTTAAGAAAGTTCATGCTTGAAGGTCTCTGTTTTATGTAGGAAGCAGAAGTTAATGGTTATTTTTTGAGGGTAAGAAAGGCAGACCAGGGTTTTAAAAGGGAGACTTATATGACCAGATTTGTATTTTAGAACACTTTTTCTGGTAGAGATTTAAGGACTGGATTAAAAGAGAGAAAATGGCAAAAGACTAGAAGCTGGGAGACCCAACCAGAGTCATTGGAGTCATTCAGGGGAAAATCATGAAGGCCTGAAGTAAAACAGTGACAGGAAGTGGGTAAAAGATTGGTTTCCATAGGTATTTATAGAGCAAATCATTCTAAGAAGTAACTGTTCACATACTGGCAATGAGAGAGAAATACAAAAGGATGATAATCCAGGACTGACCATTTTGTTTATTAGAAACCTCAGCAGGAAGGGGAAGTTTATGGAAGAAGACATTGAGCTTAACTTTGAACACATTGAAATATAGAAAAATATATTGATAATGTTATGGATCTAGACAAAAAATGATGCAGATATAGAAGGCAATTGGATTGGTGTATCTGGAGTTCAGGAGAAAAAGTTTGACCTAGAGAGAAAAAGTGGGGAGAAATCTGCTGCTCTAAGAATAGTGGTTGAAACAATAGATATAGATAAGATTAACTCATACGGATGTATGAAGAAGAGATTTTTTTTTTTTTGCTTTATTTTTAATCCATTACTGTAATTCACCAATTTGATGAACTTTACTATCTTCAATGATTTTTTAATATCTATCCTACATTTACACTTTGAACATTATTTCCTCTCATTTGGTGTCCTTAACAGTCAGACAAGCCCTGAAAAGGAACTAAGATCCTCAATAATCATGTTCTGTTATCATGAACTCATTAGCTGTAGTTGTAAAGTAAAAGCTTTAAGCATATCAAGTGAATGACTTCTTAGTAGCAGAACACATACTAATCTGCTAAGATAATTCCATTTTTATATTAGTTATAATCATATTAGACAAACATATGCAATTTCTTGCTATCAACCTTAATATTCTTATTGTGAATACAATGCATTTTTTTGCTTACTCTTTAAAATTATCTTACATATACACATGAAATTATCAAAAATGCCTTTAGCCAATTATAATACATATACTACAGTGCACAAAATGAATATATTTTCTTTTTTTTCTACAGAACAGCAAAAGGTCTGTTTTTCTTGTATCTCATAAATGACCTTAGTACTGACCCAAATATAACCTACTAATTACGCTCTGTGTACCTTCCAGGCCCTGATTAGTTGTATTTAGCATTTATGTGAGACTGATTCTACTCTGGAAATCTTCCATATAGCTTGTAATTCCCAGTGGAAAAAAAAATTGCTGTGACCTATACAGTTGGAGAAAAGAAAACACAGCTACTCTTTTCCAAAAGGAGAACAAAGCAGTGAAATAACATACCTTTCACTGGGGACTTGGTGTTATCTGAAACCCTGTAATCCACATCCCATTCTGCTTCTTCAATAGTTTGGATGATTTCAGTGGGTGGGTCAGAGAACTAATCAATTTTGAAACAGCATCTGCAAAAATAGATAATGTTCATCTAAAGGGCAACCTAGTCATAAACCCCCACAAGAGTAAGTAAATAAACACATGAGCTTCATATAAAGGGGTTCCCCAGAGGGATCAGCAGTGCAGTATTGTTGATGTCATATTCTACCAATACTACCAAAAGAATTTATCAAGCACCAACAAGGATGAACTATGTGATTAAACTGACATGGTTTCTGAATGCCTAGACTTTATAATGTAATCTAACTTCTGTACCCATAATGGAACACTTAAGAACCTGAAGCTCTTGGGGTCCAAAACTAGCTTTTTCTCCCAGATTTCTTTTTCTTCTGTTCCTCCTATGCTGGTGAAAGAATCCAAGGCATCCAAGATTCCTGCCTCCTTCACTGCCTATAACCAGTCCATCTAAGGTTTGTTGGCTCAATCTCCCAATTATGCCTGAACCATTCATTTCCTTTTCCTTCATATCTATAGCCTTTACTTTGTTTGCTAAGAATATTGAAATATCAGTTACCCCTACCCCCTGCTCCAGTCTGTGCTTCACCTTGTCATTGGAGTGATCTAACTTCAGATCTCAGTATATCACTCATCTGCTCAAAAATTCACAAATGCCTCTCAATCACCTGTCATGTTAAAAATCTCTACTTTTTCTTTCTTGACACTCCTATTCTTTTAATCCTCAACTCAAATATAACTTTTCTGTAAAGGGTTCAATCAACTATTCATCCACTCAACAAATATTTATTCAGCACAGACTTCATGTTTGCATGGTGCTAATACTGAAAATAGAGTGGTGACATAATCATGGCCTCATAAAGTTTACAGTGGTAAGAAAGACAGTGAAGTAACAACAAAGTACAATGAATATTGTGAAGAACTAATCAAGGTACAGAGAGTAAGAAGAGAGAGCTCCAAGGACCCTAATGTTTAGGGTGTGAGTAGAGGAAGAAAGGTATTCAGTGTGGATGTGCTCAGTAACTCAGTCATGTCCAACTCTTTGCAACTCCATGGACTGTAGTCCACCAGGCTCCTCTGTCCACAAGATTTTCCAGGGAAGAATACTGGAGCAAGCTGCTGTTTCCTGCTCCAGAGGATTTTCCCAACCCAGGGATCCAACCTGCATCTCCTGCATTGACAGGTAGACTCTTTACCACTGTGCCACTTGGGAAGCCCAAGGGATTCAGGACGTACATGCATGCTAAGTTGCTTTAGTCATGTCTGACTGTTTGTGATCTTATGGACTGTAGCCCACCAGACTCCTCTGTTCATGGAATAATCCAGGTAAGAGTCCTGGAGTGGGTTGCCATGCCCTCCTCCAGGATATCTTTGCAACTCAGGGATTAAACCTTATGTCGTATGTCTCCTGAAGATATTCAGAGGACTGATCAAATAAGACAAAAGAGAATGTGTATCCTTGAAAATTCAAAGGAAGAAAGCATTTTGAAAAGACATATACAATATCACTTATATGTGGAACCTAAAAAAATGATACAAAGGAATTTATTTTCAAAATGGAAACAGACTCACAGACTTAGAGAACAAACGTAACGGTTATCAAAGGGGAATGTGGGGCAGGGATAAATTAGGAGTTTGGCACTAATATAGTCATACTACTCTATTTAAAATAGATAAAGACCTACTGTATAGCCCGGGGAACTCTGCTCAATATTCTGTAATAACCTAAATGGGAAAAGAATTTGAAAAAGAGTAAATGTATGTATACGTATAACTGAGGACCCCCCAGGTGGCGCTAGTGGTAAAGAACCTGCCTGCCAACGTGGGAGACGTAAGAGATGAAGGTTCGATCCCTAGATTGGAAAGATCCCCTGGAGGAAGGCATGACAACCCACTACAGTATTCTTATCTGGAGAATTCCCATGGACAGAGAAGCCTGGGGGTCTACAGTCCATAGGGCCACAAAGAGTCGGATATGACTGAAGTGACTCAGTGCACACATGCAAAACTGAATCACTTTGTTGTATACCTAAAACTAACACAACATTATAATGCAACTATACTTCAATATAAAATAAAAAATTTTTAGAAAGGACGATTAAAAGTATCGAATCCTGCCAAGAAGTGAAGCAAATGAGAACTGCAGATTATCTTAGAATTTAGCAGGGGCACTTGAAAGCAGTTTTGATAGAGTGGTGCAAGCAAATATAGACATGGAAACAGCAAATGTAGAAATTTGGCTGTGATGAAGAGAGGGAATTTGTTAGTTGGAAGAAATTAAGGGTTGAAGGTCCATGCAATTTGTAAGTACTTCTGTAATAATAGCAATTATCATCTTATATTATGTAAAAGTATTTGTTTTTCTATTCCAGCACTAAAAGGCAAGACACATTCTTTCGTTTTTGTGTCTCCAACTCTTAGCACAGGTTCAGGTGTAAATAGGCATGCAATAAGTATTGGTTTAGAGGCTGAATGACTGAACAAATAATCTGCTCTAATCCAAATATGAGATTCGTTCTTCAAGTTCCATCTCCCTTTACTTTGCACATTCCTGTCAACTGCCCTTTTTGACTTGTTGTCACAGGGGTCCCGCAAGCTTCAGGTCCTTGTACTCTGTTCCATCCTGCATACACTTCTCATATAACATTGATTTCAACAGTTGAATCCCAAATCTGCCCCTCAACCCTATAATTTTACCTTCTTAGCTGACTTCAGGCTCTTTGATGCTTGTCTACTCCACCAACATCTGGAACTTAACACACATGTGATTGCACTCATCACTAGTCTTCCCTTTGAGTCAATCAGATTACTTTCCTAGCTTCTCTGCCAAGAATTTTTACCTCCAAAGGTATTTGGAAACTCTTCTGAATGTTGTGTTCCATTCCTTGCTTGTTTAGATAGTAATACATAGCTAGATCCAAGACACAACTTTCCATCTTCAAAAAGGATGGCCTTTTACTTCCCCAAAATAATAGGCCATTACTTTTTTATATGTTACATCAACACTGTATACCAAACATTTGCTTGACAAATCATTTCTGAATTCCTGGCCCAGTATTTTGTCTGAAGTGCAGACAACCTATATATATGGTTATCTACCATAAGATAACCCACCACAAACAGCAGCATTAGATTATCTGTAGCTTTTATTTACTTTTCCCAGTCTTTGAAGTAGACTGGTTATGGTCTTAGAGTCATGGGATACAACTAAAATTTTTAAAATATAGATATTCCGCATCATAATATTTTTGCAAAAATTTAGATAGTAGGAACTTTCTCTGGACAAAGCAGTTAAAAATACCCAGTGGGGAAATTGGCTTCTAATTTGTGATACACTTGTTAATAAGCAGGGGCATATACCTTCTATTGGAGAAGAAAATGGCAACCCACTCCAATATTCTTACCTGGAGAATCCCACAGACAGAAGACCCTGGTGGGCTACAGACCATGGAGTTCCAAGAGTTGAACATAGTTTAGCAACTAAACCACCACTACCATATACCTTCTATAATATAAAAATAAGGAGTCTTTCAGGTACAGACAATATGATTTTATCAGGTTAATCTAAGGTGCTTTGGAATCCATCGCTTTATTTTATCATGTTATCTGAAAAACAGAACTTTAACTGTTATAATTATCCTGGAATTTTAAGAGCTGTTCTTTTAAAAGTTTGCTCATTCAGGGGAAATAAATTAGGAGGTTAGGATTAACATATATACACTACTATATATAAAATACATAAGCAACAAGGACCTACTGAATAGCACAGGGAAATATACTCAATATTTTGTAATAATCTGTAATGGAAAAGTATATGAAAGAGAATATATATATATATCTCCATATATATATGAATAACTGAATCACTGTGCTGTACACCTGAAACTACACCACATTGTAAATCCACTATATTTTAGCAAAGAAAAAAGTTTCCTCATTCAGTTACCTCCATTGGGTGTATGTTTTGCAGATAGTTCATTTTTAGAAGCTACCCCAGGAAAAACTCATTGTTCAATGGGGGCTTCATTGATATTAAGTTTAATTTAGATTCACATGTATCAGCATTTTTCAGCCTATTCTGACCAAGTCCATTTAGAAATAAATTCTCTTTCTGTGCTGGTTAGGTCCACATGCAAGAGATATGTCTCTGGAAGATAAAAGGGAGATAGCCATAGGCCAAGTTTGAATGTACTATACAAAAGGTGAAGGACATGCCAATTATCCAGATCACAGAATTTGGAGATGGGGAACCAGTGAAGACTATCAGATCAGATCAGATCAGTCGCTCAGTCGTGTCTGACTCTTTGCAACCCCATGAATCGCAGCATGCCAGGCCTCCCTGTCCATCATCAACTCCCGGAGTTCACTCAGACTCACGTCCATCGAGTCAGTGATGCCATCCAGCCATCTCATCCTCTGTCGTCCCCTTCTCCTCCTGCCCTCAATCCCTCCCAGCATCAGAGTCTTTTCCAATGAGTCAACTCTTCGAATGAGGTGGC
This sequence comes from Bos grunniens, assembly GCF_055505025.1. Lineage (NCBI taxonomy): Eukaryota > Metazoa > Chordata > Mammalia > Artiodactyla > Bovidae > Bos > Bos grunniens. The sequence goes on along the minus strand of NC_141185.1, from coordinate 29,578,057 downwards.
CAAAGTACTGGAGTTTCAGCTTCAGCATCATTCCTTCCAAAGAAATCCCAAGGCTGATCTCCTTCAGAATGGACTGGTTTGATCTCCTTGCAGTCCAAGGGACTCTCAAGAGTCTTCTCCAACACCACAGTTCAAAAGCATCAATTCTTCCGTGCTCAGCCTTCTTCACAGTCCAACTCTCACATCCATACATGACCACAGGAAAAACCATAGCCTTGACTGGACTATGCGGGCCCTAAAGCCACCCCTTGGCAGCCATTGACTTAAGCCCAGCGTGTTTGTTCAGTTAACACTAGTTCCTCTGTAACTTAGTTGACCAACAGGAGAGTTAAGCATATACAAGGTTACTTATAGCCTCTTCTGTATTATAAGAAATTGCTGAGTACTCTGAATTCAAAGAAGGCAGTCTTAGACACAGTCCATGGGCAGAGCCAGGAACAGAGCCCGGAAACCTTGCCCTCCAGTTGGTGATTCTAACCCAGTGCATGCGCTCTCCTCCCCCTCCCTCTGCTCCAAAGCTTGGTATGTGTTGAATACACTCAGTAGTTCACAACATGTTTTTTCCTTACAGTTCTTTATTAGCAACATTCATTTAGATTTTGGACTCTTGTCAAATGTAATGTGAATGGAGACCAGATGCCTTTTCTGAACTCAACAGAACAAGAGGAGAGTCACAGAGCCCATCTTGCCACAATCAAAACTAGTGCTTACAACAACACCCACTGTTGGTGACAGGCTGTGTGGAACAGGGCCAGTGCTGATCTAGCAGTATATGCCAGCTCAATGAGTCAGAAAAATGTTTCAGATGTGCCAGGTTGTTCAGAAATCCCCATCAGTTCCAGGGCAGAATAATTGTTGTGTTCCCCAAGAGTAAGGAATGGAGATGAGAAGAAGCAACGTCCTTGGAACGGTGTGTTATTCACATCACTTGCTGGCAACAGAGCACCACTGCTTTTTAAAGGGTACCACAGACTTGCATGAAGGACTGCAGAGGCTAGGGAGGCTGGCAGCAATTCAGAAATGCAAGGATAAGGGAGAAGTAGTTGTGGGAAGAAATTCAAAATGGACAAAGGATTAACAGCAAAAAGATGAGAGTGTAGGGGGACAGATGATTATCGTTTGCTGTGGGTTTAGCAACACTGACATGTTTTTATGAATATTTACAAGAACATTTGGAAGCTGTGTCTTTTGCCCACACAGCCTCCACCCCCAGCCCTCTTGGTAGGAACTGCACCATATTATAATGAGGGCGGGGGTGGGAGAGGGAACTAGGTCCTCTTTGCCTCCAGGTTGTCGTCACCTTGCTTAGTTGCCAAGACTCCTGGGGACACATATAAGTGAAGGAAAGTTCAGACAAGAGAAACCAGACCTGGGCTTCTCTGCTTGTGAAGCCTGGTGATTAAAGGGAATGAGAAATGAAAAAAGAATGGTAGTCAAAAGACATGAAAGGGATGAAGTGAGAGTTGCAAGAGAAGAATCCATTTTGATGCCAATGTTCTTGCCCTCTTCAGTAGAGTAAAGGAATTTTTCAGCATCTCTAAGTTAAATGAGTCGTTAAAATATCATATCAATTCTGAATTCTTATGAGTAGACTGACAGGTCAGCCTACTGTCCCTGCTCCTCCTGCTGTCTGGCCTTAGTCTGCTTTATTCTATCCCCACTTCCACCAGAGGAACCTTTTCCCCTCCTTGGTTTCCTAAGTAAATATCCCTTCCTCATATCCTGGAAAGTATGTGTTGAGGAAGAAAAGAGCAATAGTCAAGAGTATAGACTCTGAACAACAAGGATTCACAGTATAGCACAGGAAACTATATTTGATACCTTGTAATAACCTATAATGGAAAATAATCTGAAAAAAAACATATATATATATATATATATATATATATATATATGCAAACCAGTCAATCTTAAAGGAAATCAACCCTGAATACTCTTTGGAAGGACTGATGCTGAAGCTAAAGCTCGAGTATTTTGGTCACCTGATGCAAACAGCCAACTCATTGGAAAAGTCCCTGATCCTGGGAAACATTAAGGGCAGAAGAAGAAGAAAGCATCAGAGGATGCAATGGCTGAGTGGCATCACCAATGCAGTGAACATGAACTTGGGCAAACTCTTGGAGACGGTGAGGAACAGGGAGGCCTGGCATGCTGCATGCAGTTGCAAAGAGTCGGACATGACTGGGTGACTGAACAATAACAATGCAAAACTGAATCACTCTGCTGTACACTTGAAGCTAACACAATATTGTAAATCAGCTATACTTCATTAAATGGGAAAAAAAGAGTACAGTCCCTGAAAGTGCACTGCCTACTTTCTAATCCAAGCCCTATCACTCTGTGAAAGTTGCCTAACCCCTTTAAATCTCAATTTCTACATCTTAAAATGGAACTGATAATAAATAAAAATCAATGAACTAAACCAAGGAAAGCATTTGGCATGTAATAAGGGATCAGTAAATGGCAGTATCCTTATCACAAATCATCCTCAACTTTCACGTAGTTCAGTTCAGTTCAGTTGCTCAGTCATGTCTGACTCTTTGTGACCCCATGAACCGCAGCATGCCAGGCCTCAGTGTCCATCACCAACTCCTGGAATCCACCCAAACCCATGTCCATTGAGTCGATGATGCCATCCAACCATCTCATCCTCTGTTGTCCCTTCTCCTCCTGCCCTCAATCTTTCCCAGCATCAGGGTCTTTTCCAGTGACTCAGCTCTTTGCATCAGGTGGCCAAAGTATTGGAGTTTCAGCTTCAACATCAGTCCTTCCAATGAACAACCAGGACTGATCTCCTTTAGGATGGACTGGTTGGATCTCCTTGCAGTCCAAGGGACCCTCAAGAGTTTTCTCCAACACCACAGTTCAAAAGCATCGATTCTTCGGCACTCAGCTTTCTTTATAGTCCAACTCTCACATCCATACATGACCACTGGAAAAACCATAGCCTTGACTAGACAGACCTTTGTTGGCAAAGTAATGTCTCTACTTTTTAATATGCTGTCTAGGTTGGTCATAACTTTCCTTCCAAGGAGTAAGCATCTTTTAGTTTCATGGCTGCAATCACCATCTGCAGTGATTTTGGAGCCCAAAAAAATAAAGTCTGACACTGTTTCCACTGTTTCCCCATCTATTTCCCATGAAGTGATGGGACCGGATGCCATGATCTTCGTTTTCTGAATGTGGAGCTTTAAGCCAACTTTTTCACTCTCCACTTTCACTTTCATCAAGAGGCTTTTGAGTTCCTCCTCACTTTCTGCCATAAGGGTGGTGTCATCTGCATATCTGAGGTTATTGATATTTCTCCCAGCAATCTTGATTCCAGCTTGTGTTTCTCATGATGTACTCTGCATATAAGTTAAATAAGCAAGGTGACAATATACAGCCTTGACGAACTCCTTTTCCTACTTGGAACCAGTCTGTTGTTCCATGTCCAGTTCTAACTGTTGCTTCCTGACCTGCATACAAATTTCTCAAGAGGCAGATCAGGTGGTCTGGTATTCCCATCTCTTTCAGAATTTTCCATAGTTTCTTGTGATCCACACAGTCAAAGGCTTTGGCATAGTCAATAAAGCAGAAATAGATGTTTTTCTGGAACTCTCTTGCTTTTTCCATGATCCAGCAGATGTTGGCAATTTGATCTCTGGTTCCTCTGCCTTTTCTAAAACCAGCTTGAACATCAGGAAGTTCACGGTTCACATATTGCTGAAGCCTGGCTTGGAGAATTTTGAGCATTACTTTACTAGCATGTGAGATGAGTGCAACTGTGTGGTAGTTTGAGCATTCTTTGGCATTGCCTTTCTTTGGGATTGGAATGAAAACTGACCTTTTCCAGTCCTGTGGCCACTGCTGAGTTTTCCAAATTTGCTGGCATATTGAGTGCAGCACTTTCACAGCATCATCTTTCAGGATTTGGAATAGCTCAACTGGAATTCCATCACCTCCACTAGCTTTGTTTGTAGTGGTGCTTTCTAAGGCCCACTTGACTTCACATTCCAGGATGTCTGGCTCTAGGTCAGTGATCACATCATCGTGATTATCTGGGTCGTGAAGATCTTTTTGTACAGTTCTTCTGTGTATTCTTGCCATCTCTTCTTAATATCTTCTGCTTCTGTTAGGTCCATACCATTTCTGTCCTTTATCGAGCTCATCTTTGCATGAAATATTCCTTTGGTATCTCTGATTTTCTTGAAGAGATTTCTAGTCTTTCCCATTCTGTTGTTTTCCTCTATTTCTTTGCATTGATCGCTGAAGAAGCAATCTTATCTCTCCTTGCTATTCTTTGGAACTCTGCATTCAGATGTTTATATCTTTCCCTTTCTCCTTTGCTTTTTGCTTCTCTTCTTTTCACAGCTATTTGTAAGGCCTCCCCAGATAGCCATTTTGCTTTTTTGCATTTATTTTCTATGGGAATGGTCTTGATCCCTGTCTCCTGTACAATGTCACGAATCAATTTAATTCTTGCTATACTTCTGTATTTTGACTTAGTTACAAAAATTCAATGCTGAATTTTTACCCTTCTAATATGTTGATAACTAAGCAATTTTACATGGTTTTTACGGAAGCCAGATGAGTAATTTGTTTGCATGTCTGTTATCAACTAACACTAAAGTTATGGCTCTTAATTTCATATCTTGCAAAGAAAAAAAGTATTTTGTCCATTGACTGAGGGAACTGATAAACATACCATGGCAGTGCATTTGCTTAAATTAATGATTCAAGTTTGATAACAAAGTCATGTAAAAACATGAAAAAATGAAAAGGAAGGACATCAGCATCTACTTTGTCAAGAGTGTTTAACAAGGGGATTCCTATGTGCTGTTTCTCATAAGTCCTTTGTTCCTTATCAAGTGGAGCAGCAAGCTGCTCCCAGGACTGAGGTCATAATGTGAGACAGGCTTGAATCTCCTTTAGTAAACATTCTCTTTACGACAGAACTGCTTAGTCTCAATCCCCTTTCTTGAGATATGGATTGTCTCCTGACATTGTGACCATTATCAATCCCTTGTCCCCTTGGTAACTGTTGCTGTACATTTGGTTTTCTGATCTTTATCATTGTCTAAATAAATTTCTTGTACCACAGCCTATGTATACTCACAGAAAGATCATTAAAGCACCTTTGCTTCATCAGAGCTTAGATCCCCATGTCTTTTCTCTCTCTCTCTCTCTCTCTCTCTCTCTCCCCACCCCACTCCCCAGCTAATTCTCCAGATCTTAGAAACCCCTCCTGCTCACTCTCCTGCCCAGGCATCTAAGAAGCCCTTGAGAAGGCGCCCTGTGCCTTCACCCCCTCGAGGGGCCGCCCTGTGCCTTCGTGAGTGATGCAAGCCCTGTGTCAAGGGCTTTATTGGTTCTCTGCATAAACCAGGGAATATCAGCCTCTTTCTCTTTTTCACTTTCTTATCGTCGACTCTGGACCACCAGGTTCCAGTCCATTAAAGGACCCCAAACTATTTCATCTAATTTATTCCAAAATAATGTTTTTAAAGCTATATTTGAAACCTAGAAAGATGAGTTCATTTGTCTCAAACGGTAAAGTGTCTGCCTACAGTGCGGGAGACCTGGGTTTGATCCCTGGTCAGGAAGATCCTCTGGAGAAGGGAATGACAATCCACTCCAGTACTCTTTCCCGGAAAATCCCATGGACAGAGGAGTGTAGTAGGCTACAGTCCATGGGGTCGCAAAGAGTCGGACATGACTGAGCGACTTCACTTCACTTCAGGGTCCAGGTTCTTAACACTCAAATGGGCCAAAGCATTTGAGAAAATTAGTGCCTCTCCAAGGGAGTAAGCCATGACAGATTGATCTTCTCAGTTGATTGGTTTCTAAGCTCAGATTGAATTTCTCAATACACTAAATCCACATATAATGTTTCAGTGAATTTTAACATTCAGAATTGAAATCTGTGTTGTTAATAGTTTGACTGCATAATAATCACATAGAAACCATGATAATGAACAAATGATCAAAATCAATGTCAATGAACAAAATAAGTCAAAATACACCTGACCCAAGCCTTTAGGAGGTAATGAGTTGTTTTAATCATTTCAAATTATACTTTTAAAAGTTATTCAAAATTCTAAGTGAATAATATACCTTTTTTCTTCCATAATCTTTTTTTTTCAAATTACCTTGTCAAGGCTAAAATGATATATCATTACACACCTCCAGTATGACCACTTTTCAAACACAAAATTTCTATAACAAAAATCAGATTTACCTGGTTGAATTAACACTAGATCTTTGTGGGGAAGTTTTCTTAAATTCATATTTTAAAATATACTCACTTGTTTCACATCAAACACTTTCTATAAAATCAACACATTTCAAATAATAGTATTCAAGTATTATGTTCCTAAATGCAACTAAAATGAATTTTAATATTTTTATGTTAAAGTTGTGCTCTCAACTGGATGACAGAGAATGAGATGGTTGGATGGCATCACTGAGTCAATGGACATGAGTTTGAGCAGGCTCCAGGAGTTGCTGATGGACAGGGAAGCCTGGCATGCTGCAGTCCATGGGGTCACAGAGTCAGACAAGACTGAATGACTGAACTGAACTGAATTGAACTGTACTTCCAAACTATAGGTACATGATCATTTGGCCAGGGCAGTCCTAAAAAAAAAAAATCCATTATATAGTCACAGTGATTCTAAAAATAGGAAACCGGTGTTTCCACTAGTCTTGAATCTTCCTCCACCTCTACAGTAGCCATGGACATTCTAAGAACTGTATTTCCCCAGGTTGGAGCAAAGGAAGTGGTCGGCCCTTGTCCTGATTGCTAAGTCATTTCAGTCATGTCTGACTCTGTGCCACGCCATAGACGGCAGCCCACCAGGCTCCCCCGTCCCTGGGATTCTCCAGGCAAGAACACTGGAGTGGGTTGCCATTTCCTTCTCCAGTGCATGAAAGTGAAAAGTGAAAGTGAAGTCACTCAGTCGTATCCGACTCTTAGCGACCCCATGGACTACAGGCTCCTCTGTCCATGGGATTTTCCAGGCAAGAGTACTGGAGTGGGGTGCCATTGCCTTCTCCGATTGTTCTGATTGGTCTTGATCAAATCAAAGCTGTTCTTCCTGCTGCTGCTATAACAGTACATTGGTTTATGCAGTCACAGCTATTCTTAAAGCAGATGGTCCTGTGAGGTTTTTTTTGTTGTTGATGTAAGAAGTTTACTTATTAAGAACATGATATGGGGGAAAAAAAAATAGAAAATCAGGAAAGAAGAATTAAGAGAGAAGAAGGATTAATTTTTAAAGAACATAAGATATAGCTTAGAAAAATACAAGCATATGCTTCTTAATATAAATTTTGCATTTTAAATTGTGTTAACTATGACAGCTTGCGAAAAGAAACATAATATATAAACTATATGGCTTTTGCTACCAAACTTCTCATGGACAAGGGTGTGTTCACACTAGGCCTCCGAGTTTTATAGGCTCACAGATTAAAAAGAGAATAATAAGCTCTCATAACCGTCTAATCAGAGGTAGTTTTTTTTTTGGCTGTGCTGGGTCTTCGTTGCTGTGTGGGCTTTCTCTAGTTGTGGACATCAGGGGCTACTCTCTAGTTGCAGTGGGAGAGCTTCTCACTGTGATGGCTTCTCTTGTGGCAAAGCATGGGCTCCAGGACACACAGGCTTCAGTGGTGGAGGCGTGTGGGTTCAGTAGTTGCAGCTCCTGGGCTCAAGAACACAGGCTCGATAGTTGTGGCTCATGGGCTTAGTTACTCCACGGCATCTTCCCAGACCAGGGAATCAAACCCATGTGCCCTGCATTGGCAGGTGGATTCTTTACTGCTGAGCCACCAGGAGAGCAGCCCAGAGATAGTATTGTCCTGGTTAGTTTCTGTTTGCATGTCTAGGTTCACTTTGCATAGTTCTCTGCCCTGTTCTGTGGGCCAGCAAGCTCATCTCTAGGGACTGCATTCCCTGGCTTCACCTCTGCTGCACACAGTGGGAGATCAGGCGATCATCGTGTAGGAAAAGAACTAGGTTAGGATCTTGCCAAGCTTCAGCTTTCACCAATTTCTAGTCATCGTTCCTTGTGCTTGCCTTCCTGAGGACTGGGTCCCATAATATTACTCTCTACTGCTGAGTTCTTAAAAGGCCCCTATCATCTTGCCCACACCTCTGTAGATCATCCCTTCTTTAAACTTTGGTGGGTTAAACTCTATCGGCTGTGCCGTCTCTGTCCTACAAGGATCCTGTCTGGTGGGTTACTGTTAATATTTTGTTTCATTTCCATATAATTTTTAAGTCTATGCTCTTGTTCTGCTTAATATATTACAAGAATTTCCCTGTATTACTAAAAACTTTTTACAGACATCATGTGCAACCTAATTTATTTAACTTCTTGTTGCACTATCTCCAAATTTCAATCATATGAACACTAGGAACTTCCCTAGGAGTCCAGTGGTTAAGAATCCACCTTGCAATGCAGGGGACGTGAGTTCACACCCTGCCCAGGGAACTAAGATCCCACATGCAGTGGAGCAATTAAGTTTGGGCACCACAGCTAGGGAGCCCACACGCATCAACAAGAGATCCTACATGATACAGCGAAGATCCCACGTGCCACAACTGAGACCAGACGCAGCCAAATTAAAAAAAAAAAAAGCTACAAAGAACATCTTTAGACATAAATTATTGTGTGGATTTCTGGTCCTTTCTATGGGATGAATTTCTAGAATTTAGTTACTGGATCAAGAGTAAGAACACGCTTAAAATTTCTTGATACATGCTTTCCAAACTGTGTAGATTTTCAGTTACCAGCTTAACTGCTCACCATGCTGCATCCTTGACATCACTGAATATTATCATTTTCCATTTTTACTGATTTCCTAAGTGAAAAAAAATTTTTTTTCTATTTCATTTTTGTTTTATTTATAAGGATAAATTTTTAACACTGGTTATTGATTTTTCATTTTTTTTTTGAGTAGTCTGGTTTGTATTTTTATCTTTTACTCACTTAAAAAATGCTTTATTTTAGAAATTTTTAAATATATATTTTAAAAACAGAGAAAATATTTATCATGAACCCCCAGGAATGCATTATCCGTTTTTAACAATCACCAACACACTGCCTTTAGAAGAATTCTTAACAAAAAGGTAAGTAGTGAAGATTAGGATTCCATAAAAAAAAAAAAAGTTTTGTCCCCATTTCTGATGCCTGGGCCCCAGGATTGCTTGTTCTCTACCAGACAGGCTACTTTAGTACTACTCCTAGGTAATTCCTTTATGCCCAGCAAGATGCCCATTTACAGATTCATTCAGGGTTACCTGCTGCCAATTCAGGTGTTAAATCTAGGCTCAGAGATGAGGCCAAATTTTCCTAGCTAAAAGAGAACCACACGCTAAAGCAACAGCTGGCTACTTTTCTTCCCTAAAGAAATGCAGTAACTTTAAAAACAGTCAAAGCTACTTGTCCCCACAAATGGCCACTCTCCTATTTTAAAGACTTTTTTTCCTCCTCTTTTCTTCAGCTAATGAAAGAATTTGATCAAAAATTGTGACCCCATAACTCTCCCACATCCCTCTGGTCACCCCAATCCCTAACCTATATGGTGCTGATAATAAAGGGGAAACAGTAGAGGCAGGTAAGAGGGATAAAAAGCAGCCCTGATGGTTTCCTGGCCTTGCCTTGTTCTCCAGATGGGACCTGGCATCTTTTCAGATGACTGTGGAAAGTGCTAGGCAGTAGAGGTGGTGGGACCCAAGAGGAAAAAGAAAGCTCTGCTTGAAATGGCCTTTTCCCAGTACCCAGAAGAGGAGAGGAAAGCCAGTTTCCCAGAAATGGAAGGGTCAGGCCCAATAGTTCCCAGGCAGGGCCAGACTGAAGACTTTTCTGATTCTAATTATTTTTTGCTCAAATCCTTCCTCAGAGGAGAAAGAAGTTGCCACCAGGAGGAAGAGAACCCTCCATCTCTATTTGCCAGCTTTACTTATAGTGTGTCCTAAGGACAGGTGATAGAGAAGGCAATGGCACCCCACTCCAGTACTCTTGCCTGGAAAATCCCATGGGCAGAGGAGCCTGGTAGGCTGCAATCCATGGGGTCGCTAAGAGTCGGACACGACTGAGTGACTTCACTTTCACTTTTCACTTTCATGTATTGGAGAAGGAAATGGCAACCCACTCCAGTGTTCTTGCCTGGAGAATCCCAGGGACGGGGGAGCCTGGTGGGCTGCCGTCTATGGGGTCGCACAGAGTTGCACACGACTGAAGTGACTTAGCAGCAGCAAGGACGGATGATAAGGGACTTGATCTCATGACTCAGGGAAGCCAGGATTCTAGGGTGGTCCCTCCTGGAAACAAGCAAAAATGCCTTCCTCAAGGGGCTCAAGTCCCGGCTCAGGTGCAGGTTTCCCCTTCTTGCCCCATGTTATAGCTTGTACTGTCTTTTTTTAAAAATTTTGTTGGAGTATAATTGATTTATAGTGTTGTGTTAGTTTCAGATGTACAGCAAAGCGATTCAGTTATACATATAAATATATTCATACTCTTCAGATTCTTTTCTCATATACGTTAGTACAGAATATTTAGTAGAGTTCCCTGTGCTACACAGTTGGTCCTTTTGGGTTATCTATCTTCTTTATCTATATTCTTTTTCTATCTTATTTGTTATATATAAATAAATATAATATTTATGTATTAGCTAATCCCAAACTCCTGGTTTATCCCTCTCTCCTACATTTCCCCTTTGGCAACCATAAGTTTGTTTTTTATATCTGTAGGTCTATTTCTGTTTTGTAAATAAGTTCATTTGTATCGTTTTTAATTAAATTTCAAATGAGTGATATCTGTTTTTGTCTTTCTCTGACTTTGCTTAGTATGATAATCTTTAGGTCCATCCATCTTGCTGCAAATGGCATTATTTCATGCTTTTTTATAGCAGAGTAATATTCCACTGTATATGCATCTTCTTTATCCATTCTTCCATCGATGGACATTTAGGTTGCTTCCATGTCCTGTCTGCTGTAAATAGTGTAGCAATGAACACTAGGGTGCATCTGTTTTTTCAAGTTGTAGTCTTTTCCAGATATATGCCCAGGAGTGGGATTGCTCAATCGTATGTTAATTCTGTTTTCAGTTTTTGTTTTTTAATTTTTTAATTGGATGATAATTGCTATACAATATTGTGTTGGCGCTGTTCTCCATAGTGGCTGCACCAACTTACATTCCCACCAACAGTGTAGGAGGGTTTCCTTTCCTCCGCAGCCCCTCCAGCATTTATTGTTTATAGACTTTTGACGATGGCCATTCTGACCAGTGTGAGATGATACTTCATTGTAGTTTTGATTTGCATTTCTCTAATAATTAGTGATGTTGAGCATCTTCTTATATGATTTTTGGCCATCTGTATGTCTTCTTTGGATAATTATTTAAATCTTCTGCCCATTTTTTGATCGGCTTGTTTGGCCACATCATGCAGCTTGTGGGACCTCAGTTCCCTGACCAGGAATTGAAACAAGGCCACAGGAGTGAAAGCACTGAATCCTGACCACAAGACCTCCAGGGAACTCCCTTGGGTTGTTTGCTTTTTTGATACAGAACTGTATGAGCTGTTTGTATGTTTCAGAGATTAATCCTTTATCAATCACTTTGTTTGCAAACATTTTTTCCCATCATGTGGGTTTTCTTTTCCTTTTGTTTATGGTTTCCTTTGCTGTCCAGAGGCTTTTAACTCAGTTCCACTTGTTTATTTTTGTTTTTACTATATTTTCATTACTTTAGGAGGTGGGTCAAAGAAGGTATTGCTGTGCTTTATGTTAAAGACTATTCTATGTTTTCCTCTAAGAGTTTTATAGTGTTTGGCCTTACATTTAGGCCTTTGATTCATTTTGAGTTTATTTTTGTGTGTGGTGTTAGGGAATGTTTTCAGTTCAGTTCAGTCGCTCAGTCATGTCCGACTCTTTGCGACCCCATGAATTGCAGCACACCAGGCCTCCCTGTCCATCACCAACTTCCGGAGTCCACCCAAACCCTTGTCCATTGAATCAGTGATGCAATCCAACCATTTCATCCTCTGTCGTCCCCTTCTCCTTCTGCCCTCAACCTTTCCCAGCATCAGGGTCTTTTCCAATGAGTCAGCTCTTCACATCAGGTGGCCAAAGTATGGGAGTTTCAGCTTCAACATCAGTCCTTCCAATGAACACCCAGGACTGATCTCCTTTAGGATGGACTGGCTGGATCTCCTTGCAGTCCAAGGGACTCTCAAGAGTCTTCTCCTACACCACAGTTCAAAAGCATCGATTCTTCGATGCTACGCCTTCTTCACAGTCCAACTCTCACATCCATACATGACCACTGGAAAAACCACAGCCTTGACTAGACAGACCTTTGTTGACAAAGTGATGTCTCTGCTTTTTAATATACTGTCTAGGAATGTTTTAATTTCATTCTTTTACACATAACTGTCAAGTTTTCCCAGCACCACTTATTGAAGAAACTATCTTTTCTCCTTTGTGTATTCTTTCCTCCTTTGTCATATATTAATTGACCACAGATGCATGGGTTTAATTCTGAGCTTTCTGTCCTGCTCTATTGATCTACATTTCTGTCTTTGCACCAGTACCATATTGTTTTGATAACTGTATCTTTATAGTATAGACTGAAATTGGGGAGCCTGATTCCTCCAGTTTCATTTTTCTTTCCCAGGATTGCTTTGGCTATTTGGAGTCACGTATGTTTCCTGTTTATTTAACCTATATGCAGAGTACATCATGAGAAACGCTGGACTGGAAGAAACACAAGCTGGAATCAAGATTGCCGGGAGAAATATCAATAACCTCAGATATGCAGATGACACCACCCTTATGGCAGAAAGTGAGGAGGAACTCAAAACCCTCTTGATGAAAGTGAAAGTGGAGAGTGAAAAAGTTGGCTTAAAGCTCAACATTCAGAAAACGAAGATCATGGCATCTGGTCCCACCACTTCATGGGAAATAGATGGGGAAACAGTGGAAACAGTGTCAGACTTTATTTTTCTGGGCTCCAAAATCACTGCAGATGGTGACTGCAGCCATGAAATTAAAAGACGCTTACTCCTTGGAAGGAAAATTATGACCAACCTAGATAGCATATTGAAAAGCAGAGACATTACTTTGCCAACAAAGGTCCGTCTAGTCAAGGCTATGGTTTTTCCTGTGGTCATGTATGGATGTGAGAGTTGGACTGTGAAGAAGGCTGAGCACCGAAGAATTGATGCTTTTGAACTGTGGTGTTGGAGAAGACTGTTGAGAGTCCCTTGGACTGCAAGGAGATCCAACCAGTCCATTCTAAAGGAGATCAGCCCTGGGATTTCTTTGGAAGGAATGATGCTAAAGCTGAAACTCTAGTACTTTGGCCACCTCATGCGAAGAGTTGACTCATTGGAAAGGACTCTGATGCTGGGAGGGATTGGGGGCAAGAGGAGAAGGGGACAACAGAGGATGAGATGGCTCGATGGCATCACTGACTCGATGGACGTGAGTCTGAGTGAACTCCAGGAGTTGGTGATGGACAGGGAGGCCTGGTGTGCTGCAATTCATGGGGTCGCAAAGAGTCGGACACGACTGAATGACTGATCTGATCTGATCTGATGTTTCCATATAAATTTAAAATTTTTGTTCTAGTTCTGTGAAAATGTCATTGGTAATTTGATAGAGATTGCATATATAATGAACCCACAGCTAACATCATTCTCAACAGTGAAAAGCTGAAAACATTCCCTCTAAGATCAGGAACACAGACATGAGGATGGTGAGGATGTCCACTCTCACCAATATTATCCAGCATAGTTTAGGAAGTCCTAGCCATGGCAGTCAGAGAAGAAGAAATAAATGGAATCTAAATTGGAAAAGAAGATATTAAACTGTCACTGTTTAGAGATAAAATGACACTATACATAGAAAATTCTAAAGATCCTACCAGAAAACTGCTAGAGCTCACAGTGAATTTGGTAAAGTTGCAGAATACAAAAATGATAGAGATCTCTTGCATTCCTATACACTAACAATGAAAGGTCAGAAAGAGAAATTAAGGAAACACCTTGTTGATCATCACATCAAAAAGAATAAAATACCTAGGAATGAACCTACCTAAGGAGACAAAAGACCTGTACTCTGAAAATTGTAAGACACTGACGAAAGAAATAGAAGGTGACACAAATAGGTGGAGAAACACACCATGTTCTTGGATTGGAAGAATCAGTATCGTCAACATGGCTAACGTGTGATATTCAGCAATAATTTGGAAACCCACACCTCAAAGGGTGATAGGGCTCAAAGAGATAGTGTGGGTAAAATGACTGGCACAGACAAGACCTAGCAGGTAAGAGGCATTCCATAAAGGTAGCAGCTGCTTCTGTATTATTCTTTGAACATGGCATTTACTCTCAGACCTGGTACCCCAGACCTGGTTAGGTACAGATGAAGGTTAGAATTGATGACAGATACCACAAGACATTTTCTTTCATATTCTGAGAAAGGAGTGGCAATAACTCTTAACAAAAGGCTCACCCACCCCTACAGGATCCCACTGTCCAAGCTGTACATGAGGCCCGGATGGGACACTAGAGTAACTCCAGCCTCTTTCCCCTAGACTCTGATCTTGAACTCTGACCCTCCTGCTGTTGGTATCAAGACCCACAGAGAGGGAGACAGAGGGGAATGAGGAGTGCAAAGCCTTTCCCAGATGGGAACCAGGGTAGATAGATTTTGACATCTGATGGAGAAGCTGAAAACTCAGAGTAAGCACCCACTGAAAAGCTGTTTTACTTTGAGATGCAGCATGCGTGGGGCTGATGATGCACTCTGAAGATAACAGCCCTGGGTTCTACAGAAGCTCAGCCACTCACTGGCTGCATGGTCTGGGGCAAATCTCTACCTTTCTTTTTTTTTTTTTTTTCTAATTTTATTTTATTTTTAAACTTTACATAATTGTATTAGTTTTGCCAAATATCAAAATGAATCCGCCACAGGTATACATGTGTTCCCCATCCCGAACCCTCCTCCCTCCTCCCTCCCCATACCATCCCTCTGGGCCGTCCCAGTGCACCAGCCCCAAGCATCCAGCATCGTGCATCGAACCTGGACTGGCAACTCATTTCCTACATGATATTTTATATTTTACATGTTTCATTGCCATTCTCCCAAATCTTCCCACCCTCTCCCTCTCCCACAGAGTCCATAAGACTGTTCTATACATCAGTGTCTCTTTTGCTGTCTCGTACTGTGCTTCCTCTTAGGTGCTACCCTGGACCTGGCCTGATGGGGCTGCTACTGTAGGAAGTACAGAGTGAGTCCTTCTGGGCAGTGGTGCCCCTGAAGTCTTGGATATTGGGGTCCTTGATCCTCTGTTCCAACTTTTGCTAGAAAGAAATAGGAGACAACCACAGCATACAGTGCTTGGAGGTGGCAATGCTGTGGTGATCCAGAAATGGTCCAGCAGGTGCCACATCACAGGGCAGAATTGGCAGTGACCCTACATTAGTAGGACCAGGATGCCATTGCTCCTCCGAAGCAAGGAGTAGACATGGAAGGCCAACAGCTTCTGACACAGAAGCACAAAGGTGGAGGTTCAAGATCACATACTTTTCCCACCATGGCTAATCCATCATCATGTATGGAGTGCCACAGTCTGAAGCTCTGGGGTTTCAGGGTGCACTGCAGACCTCCTGGAGGATGGGAGACTGTAGACACTTAACCCCTCTCAGGCACTCTGTGCTTACCTGGCCATGGCCACATCCCTACATGCACCCATATTTTCTACTTACCTACTGCAATTTGTATGAGCTGTCCATATTTATAATTTTAATTATATTTGCCTTATGTTGTTTTTATTGCAAATATTCCCATAGCCTTCATTCTGTCTTTTAATTTGCTGATGATTTTATGGAAACTTTCTTTTTAATATGGTAAAATCTATCAGTTATTCATGTTATGATTTCTTTCTTTAAGTTCACAATATTCATCTTCACTTGGAAGTCTAAAATATATTCACTTATATACTATCTGTAATTTTTTGTTTTGAAATAATTTCAAGCTCAGAAAAGTTGCACGAGTAACTTAAAAGAACTTTTATGTACCTTCTACCAAGATTCATCCATTTTTAACATTTTGCCACATTTGCTTCTTTGCTTTGTCTCTTGCATGTTCCCAACTTGCTACTCTCTGTCTGTCTGCCTCTTATGTATGCATGAGTGTAATTATTTATTTTTAAATGTCCCAGTAATGTCCTTTACAGAATTTTCCTCCTTGAGTACAATATCACATCTTGCATTTAGTTATTAAGATAACTAAAGATCTTGATAGAGATCAAAGATCACATCTTGCATTTAGTCATCCTATGTCTTTGGTTTCATTTAATCTGGATCGATTTCTCAGTCTGACATTTTATTTTTTCAAAAACACAAGCTAGTTATTTTACAAAATATCCCTCAATTTGAGTTTATCTAATGTTTCCTTATGCGTAGATTCAGGCTATGTCCTTCTCATAGTATCACGTCTAGAGACAAACAGTGTCCATTAACCTTCATTGATGAATTTAATTTTGATTATCTAGTCATGGTATTGTATGATTTTCCTACTGTGTAATGTAAAATGTTCCTTTTGCAGTAACAATCTGTGAAGATATTATGAGACGAAGCAAATACCACCTTCATCAAACTTTCCTCCTAGATTTAGCATCCACAGATGACTCTTGTTCTAATCAGTCTTTACCACGTGGTTGCAAAATGCTGATTTTCTAACTTCAGCACTCCCTGTACACTCACTTGTGGATAGAAGAATCCTTTTTTCTCCCATTCATTTATCATGTATCTTTTTTTTATGTCTTCATAGATATCTTATTTAATAAAAAGGATATTTCAACATGCTATTCATTCTAATAGCTTGGTTTTAAATCTTTTATCTGCTTTGTTAATTTTTATTATGGCTGATTTTATTATTGTTATTAATTATTTAAAAAGCTTTATTCTTACAGAATTTGCAGAGCTATTACTATAATTTCAAAATATTTTATAGTCATTGTCCATTTTATCTTCATTTGAATTATCTATTGATGTAAAATTACCACCTCAAGCACAACAGTTTATCCTTTTTTATAATCCTGTGGGTTAATGGGACAGTTCTTCTGCCACTACCTCTTTGACTGTCTCATGTGGCTTCATTTAACTGAAAGAACAATCCCGGATGGCCTCACTCTTGTCTGGATCACCAGCAGGGTCTTTGCCACCACGAGTTCTAGCCTGGACTTCTTTACATGGTGACTTCAGGGTTCCATGAGGATAAGAAAAGAAGCTTCACGGCCCCTTAAGGTCTTGCTTGAAAGTCACATGTCACTGTTACCATATGTTATTTGTTAGAGCAAGACACCAGACCAGCTCAGATTCAGGACGCAAGGAAATAGACTGTTTCTCTTAAAGGGAGGACTTGCGAAATATTTGTAGACATCTTTAATTCACTGTAATCTGAATTGGAACTCTCAGAGATAAAGAGAACCCAACCAGTTATTAACAACTCTCTTTTATAGATGAGGAAACTGTGGTACAAAGAGGTGCATGGGTATTGCATAAAATGATGCTACTTTTAAAATGGGCCATAGACTTGCACCACCTGGGCAGTTGTTAAAATTGCAGATTCTCAGATCCCACCCCAGATCTACAAATTAACATGGAGATACTATCTGAATAATAGAGATATTATAGTGATAGATACCATTAGTATTATTCTATAGTAAAGCACATTCTGTACCTTAGAGAGGTCCCAGGAGTATGTTTTAATAAAGTCTCCAGATGATGCTTATACACCCTTGAGTTGGAAAAATAATGTCTTTTAGAACCAATGGATTTGAAGTGAATCACACCCTATTTGTGTCCTAGTTTTATCACATGCTAGCTGAGTGACCTTGAGTAGATCACTTAGCCTTTTAGAATTTCAGTTTTTATCATCAGAAAAAAGTGCGAATAATATCTGCTTTGCCTACTCCAACAGCCTGTTATGAATATAAAAAGAAGAAGTTGCATGGAAAAACAGGCAGTAAAATAATGATGAATATGGTAATAGTGTTCAAGATCACAGACTTTATTAGTGATAGAATCAAGGCTTCAACAGCTGGGTTCCTGGTCTTTAACCTCTTCAGGGACAAACAGTAATTGGGCCAGGAGTTTTTCAGCCTTTTCCAGATCTTCAACACTATGGCAAACCGCAATACTGATTATAAATAACAAGCAAACAGTGGAGTGTGATGTGCTTTCAATGAAACAAAGAGCCCCCTCTCTCTCCTTTCTCCTTCCTCTATTTCCTAAACAGGCTCACATAAGGCCCTAGCAGCAGGGCATGGCCATCTTCCTTCCTTTTCATGGGAAAGAATTATTGAGTGGGAAGTGTTCAGGATGAGTGAGTGTTACCGGGGAGTGGGAGGTGGAGTGACAGTCCTGGCCTAGATTGTGTTTTTCAAGTTTGATGCATGTCAATGGAATGGCATCTACAGGCTGCTGAAGCTTTTGGAGAGTCAGAATTTGAGAGCTGGTGGGTGAAAAATTGCGATCTCTCCCTGATTATTCACCTCCTCCAACCTATATTTTTAATTCACCCACTCTCAATTCTAATCTTCCCTCCAAGCAGTTTTCTAAAATTCAAGAAACCAAATGCTGTTTTATCAGTTCCATCTTCCTCAAACTCAATCTAATGTAGAAAGTGGGTACTAAAGTAAAATCCACTTATCCTACTTAACCATAAACCCAATTTTCCAACCAAGTTGATAGGAAAAAAAAGGAGATACATCTGAGTATTAAAAAACTATTTCAGCCTATAAAAAGAAGCAGCACAGACTTTGTAGGTTGAAAGGCCAGCTCCATCCATTATTGACCTTGAATATTTCCTCCGTTTATTTCCTCTTCTGTGAAATGAGAATAATGGGTATAATACATAGGTATTAGGAGGGCTGCGTGAGTTAATACCTGTAAAGGGCTAGAATAGTGCCTGGCACATGCAACTACACAGAACATTATAAGTTTTGCTGTACCAAACTAGATTATCACAGTAACTGCCTATCTGGTCTCCTACCCTTAATCTATCCTTGCATCTAATCCAACCTTGCATCATCAAGTCCCCGTTATCCCACCATAAAAAACACTTTTTTGCCTATTATACCATCTCCATCTTGTTTCTTCCTGGAACATATTCCTCTGCCATCTCATTTTGTCTAAATGTCTAGTTGTATGTTTATGTAAATGGTAGGTTGGTTACCTTTCTCCACCTTGAAGAAGCAGCCCTCTGTAGGGAATGTCTTATGTGTTCCAGCAGTACACTCACCTCTTGTCACCCAAGGTCTAGGCAGCAGCTGGTCCCAGGGTAGGTTCTGACCTGTGTTTGTGGACTTAGTTCCACAGGCCATGGGATTGTAGTTTTCTTGCTTCTGATGTCTGCTCCATGGTGGGTGAGACTGGTCTAGAGACTTGTGCATGCTTCCAGGCAGGAAGGGCTGGTGCCTGCCCACTGGTGGGTAGAGCTGGGTCCTGGCCCTCTGGTGGGCAGGGCCTTGTCTAGGGATATATCTAGAAGTGGCTGGGGATTTAGAATGCATTTAGGTAGCCTGTCTGCTGATGGGTTGGGCTGCATTCCCGCTTTGCTGGTTGTTTGGCCTGAGGCATTCTAGCACTGGAGCTTATAGGCTGTAGGACCAGCTCTTGATGCTAATGACCCAATCAAGATGTCATCCTCCAAGGAGAGTTCACACAGACAAATACTCCCAGTATCTCTCTGTCACCAGTGTTTGTGTCCACAAAGTGAGCCACGGCTACCCACACCCCACCTCACCAGGAGACCCTCCAAACTAGCAAGTGCGGCTCAGCCTCTTAAGAAGTTCACTGTTTTTGCCCTGGGTTCCAGTGTCCAAGAGACCTTCCAGGAGTGTGCATGCCTCCAACAGCAGAGTCTCTGTTTACCCCAGTCCTGGGAAGCTCCTGCAGGCAAACCCTGCTGGCCTTCTAAGTCAAGTGCTCTGGAGGCTCCTCCTCCTGATGCCAGACCCAGGCTGGGAAGCCTTACTTAGGGCTCAGAACCCTCACTCCTGTTGGAGAACTTCTGCAATATAATTATTCTTCAGTTTGTGAGTTGCCCAACCCAGGCGGGTGTAGGATTTGATTATATTGTGAGTGTACCCCTCCTGCCATTTCCTGTGGCATCCTCTTTGGATACAGAAAACCTTTTTTACTGATGGTTGTTCAGCAGTTAGTTATGATTTTGGTGTGCTCATGAGAGGTGGTGAGCCCAAGGTCCTTCTACTCCACCATCTTGTCTCAAAATCTCCCTGTTGCACAAGCTCTAAACTTGGCTTTTTTAAGATACTTCTCAACAGTTGTCTCCAACTCTATCTGGTTTCTTACCTACAGCATTCCAGACATTTTGTTGTGGGAGGCTGACCTCTACATTGTAAGACATTTTGCAGCAACCCTGTCCTTTACCCACTTGATGCCAGTAGCAACCCTTCATCTGTGACAACCAAAAATGTCCATGGGGGATAAAAATCTCTCCTAGTCGAGACCCTTTTCTCCTGCTGTGCTTTCCTTACCATTTCTCAAATGTGCCTAGACCAATATCTGTTTTCCATGGCAGCTGCAGCACTTTATATTTCCACCAGCATTACACAGGTTCCAGTGTCTTCACAACCTCACCAGTGCTGCTATATTTTGGATTTTTTTTTTGTTAATTTAGGTATTCTAATAGTGTGAATTAGTATCTAATTGTGATTTTGACTTGCATTTCCCTAGTGATTAGTGATGTTGAGCATCTTTTCTTGTGCTTATTTTCATTTGTATTTCTTTGGAGAAATACCTATTCAAGTACTTTCCCCAATTTTAATGGATTTTTTTTGTTTTGTTAAACTCTCAGAATTCTTTATATATTTTGGATATTAATCCCTTATCAGATATATAATCTGCAAATAATTTGTCCCATCCTGTGGTTTGCTTTTTCACTCCATTGATAGTGTCCTTCAATGCACTAAGTTCAAAGTATATTAACTTTCAATTTAAAAATTACATGTCTTGAAGTCTTAGAAAGAGGCATCCCAGAACAAATATAAACCTGCAGTATGTAATTTAGCATGATAGACTTAAAATGTGTATTTGTTTTGCTGCTGTAACAAAATACCATAATCTTAGTGGCTTAACAGAATGAAAATTTATTCTTTTACGGTTCTATAGGTCAGAATTGTGAAATGGATCCTCAGTTCAGCCAGTTCAGTCACTCAGTCGTGTCTGACTCTTTGCAACCCCAGGGACTGCAGCACGCCAGGCCTCCCTGTCCATCACAAACTCCCGAAGTTAACCCAAACTCATGTCCATTGAGTTGGTGATACCATCCAACTATCTCATCCTCTTTCATCCCTTTCTCCTCCTGCCTTCAATCTTTCCCAGCATCAGGGTCTTTTCAAATGAGTCAGTTCTTCGCATCAGGTGACCCAAATATGGGAGCTTCAGCATCAGTCTTTCCAATGAATATTCAGAACTAATTTCCTTTAAGATAGACTGGTTGGATCTCCTCGCAGTCCAAGGGACTCTCTGTCTTCAAGGCTGCATTCCTTCTGAAGAGTCTAGGGAAAAATATATTTGCTTGCCTTTCCTAGCTCCCCAGAGGCTGACCACATTACTTGACTCATGGCTGCCTTCTACCAGTTTCAAAGCCAACAACATTGCATTTCTCTCTGACCATTCTTTCATAACCACAACTTCCTCTGAATCTTATCTCAGTCAGGAAAGGCTCTTTTAAAGATTCATTTGGTTAGGTCAGGACCACTCAGATAATCCAAGATAATCTGCCCATCCCCAAATCCTTAAACTTAATCTTCCAAGTTCCTTTGCCATTTAAGGTAACATAGTAACAGGTTCCAGAGATTAAATCTTTGAGGAGACCATTATTCAGCCTTTCAAAAAGAGTAAAAAAATGTGAAACTTAAGTAAACATGGAGTTCATATTGTTTTATGACTTTCTGAAAACACTTTTTCCTCCTCATCCTAGCCAAGCACCAGGATAACACTTCATCCTCTGGACTTCAGGATGCTAACTGAATTTCTAGACTTTTATGACCATCTGCTTTAATGATCAAGATATTTCATGAGTTCACACTATTTTTTATGGTTTAGAATAACTGATAACAGAAACATATGGGGTGAAATCTTTCAAAGGTTTGTCATTACTTTAGCAAAGGGAATTGGAAAAATCTAGCAATCTTGAAATGCTACCTCCATATTAAGTATTACATTAATATGTATACTATATGTATATTAGTATATTATACATATATATGTATATTATTAAGTATACATATTAGTAGTGATAATTAATCACATACTTATGTGAGTACACAATAAGTGTTCAGCCAAAAGTGGGCAATAGGATTCTCTCTTAAGAATTAATGCCCGGGAGGTGCCTGGAACTAGATAATGGAGGCAGGGCCATCACACAGTTTATTTTCAGCACAGTTCAGTTCAGTTGGTCAGCCGTATCCGACTCTTTGCAACCCCATGGACTGCAGCATGACAGGCCTCCCTGTCCATCACCAACTCCCGGAGTTTACTCAAACTCATGTCCACTGAGTTGGTGATGCTGTCGAACCATCTCATCCTTCTCCTTACAAATAGCTTCTTACATTCCTTATTCTCCTGCCTTCAATCTTCCCAGCATCAGAGTCTTTTCAAATGAGTCAGATCTTTGCATCAGGTGGCCAAAGTACCAGAGTTTCAGTTTCAACATCAGTCCTTCCAATGAACACTCAGGACTGATCTCCTTTAGAATGGGCTGGTTGCATCTCCTTGCAGTCTCCATGGGACTCTCAAGAGTCTTCTCCAACACCACAGTTCAAAAACATCAATCCTTTGGTGCTCAGCTTTCTTTATAGTCCAACTCTCGCATCCAAACATGACTATTGGAAAAACCATAGCCTTGACTAGACAGACCTTTGTTGGCAAAGTAATGACTCTGCTTTTTAATATGGTGGTCATAATTTTCCTGCCAAGGAGTAAGCGTCTTTTAATTTCATGGCTGCAGTCACCATCTGCAGTGACTTCAGAGCCCCAAAATATAAAGTCTGCCACCTTTTCCCCTGTTTCCCCATCTATTTCCCATGAAGTGATGGGACCAGATGACTTGATCTTCGTTTTCTGAATGTTAAGCTTTAAGCCAACTTTTTCACTTTCCTCTTTCACTTTCATCAAGAGGCTTTTTAGTTCTTCTTCACTTTCTGCCATAAGGGTAGTGCCATCTGCATATCTGAGGTTATTAATATTTCTCCTGGCAATCTTGATTCCAGCTTGTGCTTCCTCCAGCCCTGCGTTTCTCATGATGTACTCTGCATGTAAGTTAAATAAGCAGGGTGACAATATGCAGCCTTGACGTACTCCTTTTCTTATTTGAAACCAGTCCGTTGTTCCATGTCCAGTTCTAACTGTTGCTTCCTGACCTGCATACAGGTTTCTCAAGAGGCAGGTCAGGTGGTTTGGTATTCCCATCTCTTTCAGAATTTTCCAGCATTTGTTGTGATCCACACAGTCAAAGGTTTTAGCATAGTCGGTAAAGCAGAAGTAGATGTTTTTCTGGAACTCTTTTGCTTTTTCGATGATCCATCGGATGTTGGTAATTTGATCTCTGGTTCCTCTGCCGTTTCTAAAACCAGCTTGAACATCTGGAAGTTCACATATTGCTGAAGCCTGGTTTGGAGAATTTTGAGCATTACTTTACTAGAATGTGAGATGAGTGCAATTGTGTGGTAGTCTGAGCATTCTTTGGCATTGCCTTTCTTTGGGATTGGAATGAAAACTGACCTTTTCCAGTCCTGTGGCCACTGCTGAGTTTTCCAAATTTGCTGGTGTATTGAGTGCACCACTTTCACAGCATCATCTTTTAGGATTTGAAATAGCTCAACTGGAATTACATCACCTCCACTAGCTTTATTCATAGTGATGCTTCCTAAGGCCCACTTGACTTCACATTCCAGGATGTCTGGCTCTAGCTGAGTGATCACACCACTGTGATCATCTAGGTCATAAAGATCCCTTTTGTACAGCTCCTCTGTGTATTCTTGCCACCTCTTCTTAATATCTTCTGCTTCTGTTAGGTCCCTACCATTTCTGTCCTTTTTTGAGCCCATCTTTGAATGAAATGTTCCCTTTGTATCTCTAATTTTCTTGACGAGATCTCTAGTCTTTCCCATTCTATTGTTTTCTCTATTTCTTTGCACTGATCACTGAGGAAGGCTTTCTTATCTCTCCTTGCTGTTCTTTGGAACTCTGCATTCAAATGGGTATATCTTTCCTTTTCTCCTTTGCTTTTTGCTTCTCTTCTTTTCACAGCTATTTCAAGGCCTTCTCGGACAGCCATTCTGCTTTTTTGCATTTCTTTTCCATGGGGATGGTCTTGATCCCTGTCTCCTATACAGTGTCACAAACCTCTGTCCATAGTTCATTGGTCACCCTGTCTATCAGATCTAATCCCTTGAATCTATTTCTCATTTTCACTGTACGATCGTAAGGGATTTGATTTAGGTCATACCTGAATGGTCTAGTGGTTTTCCCTACTTTCTTCAATTTATGTCTGAATATGGCAATAAGGAGTTTATGATCTGAGCCACAGTCAGTTCCTGGTCTTGTTTTTGCTGACTGTATAGAGTTTCTCCATCTTTGGCTGCAAAAAAGTATAATCAATCTGATTTCAGTGTTGACTGGTGATATCTATGTGTAGAGTCTTCTCTTGTGTTGTTGGAAGAGGATGTTTGCTATGACCAGTGTGTTCTCTTGGCACAAGTTACCCCAGATCAATCTTGTACTCTACCCCTAATCCATGCTCCCTGGACTATGTCCATCTAGAAGAAGAGGCTCTTTATTCTTATTCTGCAAAGCTTGGTCATATGAGCTACTTGTGGCCTTGCCTGGGGGGAATTCAGAAGGAAGGGACTGACTAATGGGTCACTGTTAGTCTTCCATACCTAGGACACTGACAGAAGTTACACACATGCTATCTAAAGTGTTCTATTTGACTGTTAGAAGAATATGGAGCAGCCAATATAAATAAATAACACCTATCCCTATATGTACAACTGAAATGTTCTGTACAGATAGAATATGACCAGGGTCAAGCTCTGACAGACTGTCATTTGTATATATAATCAGTCTGTTGTGGCCTCCAACTTATCCTCTATCCTCCAATTCTATATTCTATTTTCATCCAGGACATAGACCATCATTTAAAGCTGCTTTCTACAGAGATATTGAAATATCAACTTACACCTGAAATACCTCCCCAAAGTGACAAGGTGCTCTACCAAAGTACCATTATTGTTCAGTTGCTAGGTCATGTCCGACTCTTTGTGATCCCATGGACTGCAGAGTGCCAGGCTCCCCTATCCTTCACTATCTCTTGGAGTTTGCTCAAATTCATGTCCATTGAGTCAAAGATGCTATCTAACCATCTCATCCTTGGCCACCCCCTTCTCCTTTTGCCTTTAATCTTCCCCAGCATCAGGATCTTTTTCAGTAAGTTGGCTCTTCACATCAGGTTGCCAAAGTATTAGAGCTTCAGTTTCTGCATCAGTCCTTCCAGTGAATATTTAGGGTTGATTTTCGGTCTTCCCTCATAGCTCAGTTGGTAAAGAATCCGCCTGCAATGCAGGAGACCCTAGTTCAATTCCTGGGTTGGGAAGATCCGCTGGAGAAGGGATAGGCTACCCACTCCAGTATTCTTGGGCTTCCCTTGTTGCTCAGCTGCTAAAGAGTCTGCCTGCAATGCGGGAGACCTGGGTTCATTCCCTGGGTTGGGAAGATCCCCTGGAGAAGGGAAAGGCTACCCACTCTAGTATCCTGGCCTGGAGAATTCCATGGACTGTATAGTTCATGGGATGGCAAAGAGTCAGACACGACTGAGCGACTTTCACTTTCCTTTAGGATTAACTAGTTTGATCTCCTTGCTATCCAAGGGATTCTCAAGAGTCTTCTCCAGCACCACAGTTGGAAAGCATCAATTCTTTGGCACTCAACCTTCTTTATCATCCAACTCTCATGTGACTACTAGAAAAACCATAGCTTTATAGAATCAATTATTTTTAAGCATCTTATCTTATTTAATGTCAAAATATATTTGACATTTCAATATCAGCCAGTTTGAAACTACACTCCAGCCATCAAGTCTGTAGACATGGATTATAATAGAGAATTTTTGATATTATAATATAATAAAATAATATTAGTATGTTTCCAGATGTTATCCCCTCTCCCCCGCCCCTGTACCGCCCTGTAGACAAATAGATAGTTAGACAGAAAAGTGGAGGTGGGGGGACAGAAAGGCAGAGAGAGTAAAAGACGCATTAGAAATCACCCAGCATAACCCCATGTACAAAGATAAAATTCATCATCATCAAAAGAATTCTCTGAGATGCTTTTTGTTAAGGCCCACAATTTGCTTGTTCCCATGCAAAAATGCACTATTCAAACACTGACAAATACTATCTCTAAGAATTCCTAATAATGATAATGCTAGACCATTGGCTTGTCATTCATTTTAAGGACTTTTTATTGCAGAATAGGAAAGATCTGATAGAAATGATTATGGCTCTGTGGAAATATATATTTCAGTAAAATCACATACATTTCTACAGATCCATACACTGAATACCTGTTTTTGTTTTTTTTTAGAAACTCGAATACAAATAAATGTTGTTAGAAGGAGATGTATTAGAATTCATTCTCAAAATCTTTATTTTTTCCTTTCATATATATCTTAGAAGAAAGGAAATGCAGTCCTTTACAGAGGCAATCGAGTGAGAACTTATCCCACAACTCCGGGATTTTAAGTAAAGGTACATTCTAGCTCAGAATTCAGTGGACAAATAAATATGCAATTCACAGCCTGCCTGCGGCATACCTGGTTAGAATTTCCAAGCTTCTTTCCAGCCTCTTCCTCTTCATGTGGCCACACACATTAAATTTCCCACTGTTTCCTGGATTTTCTTTCTGCCATTGTCTGGGATCTCCTTGCCCCCTTCATTGACCTGACAAACTCTTATTCACAAATTAAGTCCCAGCCAAAATGCCGTCTCTTATTAGTTTCTCTGGCCTTTCTCATCCCATTCCCCCCTACTGTGATTTCAGAATTAGTAACTTCAGATTTGTTGTTTTCAAGGCATTTATATGTGTCTGTGTTACAGCGCCCATCACAATGGATTATTTGTGTACTTGTACATATGCCACCCACCTCTATACAGAGCTTCCTAAAGACTGGGTTTGTTCCTCATTTTTCTGGTATTTAGAGGTTAGCCCATTACATAGCATAGTCTGATGAACAGAACTGAATAAAGGAAACACATAAGAGATGAACTTTCTTTTCTCTGAGATGATATCTGTTCCAGAGAATATAGAAATATCTTTACAAGACCGATAATGAGCTTAATGGTACTTAATATCAATTATGTTCAATCTTCAATTTTAGAAATAGCTTCAGATTTGGGGTTTTTTTTACCAATGGCAGTTAAACAAAGATATTAAAGGAAATTTTATTGCAGCAATTGCTCAAGTTGAAACAGGTTTGAGAACAAATTCAATTTAAATACATGTCATTTACTTCTATTTACCTATAAGATGTTTAAAATGGAACACTTCGGGGCAGAATTATAAAAGTCTCCATCTTCAGTTGTGAATCATGAGGAAGTCTTTTTTATAGCTTTTCAAACATTGTACTGCAGTTGGTTATTCAAAAGTTTCAATTATCTCAGATTGTTCAGTGCTGCAGATTGCTAACTATAATGTTCATTCAAATGAACCTATGCTCTTTGGAAAGCTTTAGTTCCAATGGATTGGCTGTAGACTCCCCCCAAGATGGTACAGATTAGGACAGTTTGCATGGGTCCTACTCTGTACTGATAGCTCAGTTGGTAAAGAATCTGCCTGCAATGCAGGAGACCCTGGTTCGATTCCTGTGTTGGGAAGATCCATTGGAGAAGGGAAAGGCTACTCACTCCAGTATTCTGTCCTGGGGAATTCCATGGACTGTATAGTCCATGGGATCGCAAAGAGTCAGACATGACTGAGTGACTTTCACTTCGCTTTCTGCTCTGTACAATTCCATGCTCCCATAGTAATGGGCAGCAACTCAGGGTACCACTTGATGAGGAAAGCTGTACCTCCTCCAATTGTTGGTTTTTTCCCTCTAATACCTGAAGCCAGAAAAGATCTTTAAATGACAATACCCAATTAATGAAGTTGTGGGCTAACTACCATTCCTAGAATATTTTGATGAGCTTTGGTAGCATGAAATACTAAAACTAGTCTGGAGAGCAAATCCAAGAATATGTATCAGAAGTTTTTAAAAATCTTTGAATGCCTCTTTCATCCCTAAAACTCTCCTGTAAAGATCTAAATGATGATGTTTCTAGTTGATGTCTGAGTCTTTGCTGTATGTAACACTTCGATTCTTTGTGCCACTTGCTTTCCCAAGAGTAAGTTCCATCCTCGATTTGCCCAAAGAATTTTGAAGCAGGGCCTGTTATTTTTGTGGCTTAGAACAGCTATTTTTCCTCTGGAGTCAGTTTTTCTCTCACTTGAATGGTTATGTGAGTATATTTAGTCACTATTTCAATATCTTGATCATATCTTCTTACCTGTTTAGAATAACATATTCTGCATTGTATCATTTGCAGCACTAAACAGAAAACAAGGTTTGATTTCAGAGTAAATTCAGCTAAGTTGTTAAGCTGATGATGTTTGCGAAAAAAGAAAGGAACTGGATTTGAAAATCGGCCCTCATTTTTTAAGCTGTATAACCCTTTGTCCAAAGGAAATTTTACACATTTGAAAATAACTGTCCTTTAAGGAGAAGAGTATCTAGGATAGGAGAAGGAGTCATGAGACCCCAAATATCAGGTAGGTCCCATCTTATCTCTTCCCCTACCCTCAGGCCTCCGCTGAACACAGTATAGAAAACACCATTTTTTTGTGTGTGTGTGTGTCTGTCTTTGGTGACTGCAGCCATGAAATTAAAAGACGCTTACTCCTTGGAAGAAAAGTTATGACCAACCTAGATAGCATATTGAAAAGCAGAGACATTACTTTGCCAAAAAAGGTCCGTCTAGTCAAGGCTATGGTTTTTCCAGTGGTCATGTATGGATGTGAGAGTTGGACTGTGAAGAAGGCTGAGCGCCGAAGAATTGATGCTTTTGAACTGTGGGGTTGGAGAAGATTCTTGAGAGTCCCTTGGACTGCAAGGAGATCCAACCAGTCCATTCTGAAGGAGATCAGCCCTGGGATTTCTTTGGAAGGAATGATGCTGAAGCTGAAAGTCCAGTACTTTGGCCACCTCATGCGAAGAGTTGACTCATTGGAAAAGACTCTGATGCTGGGAGGGATTGAGGGCAGGAGGAGAAGGAGGTGACAGAGGATGAGATGGCTGGATGGCATCACTGACTCGATGAACGTGAGTCTGAATGAACTCCGGGAGTTGGTGATGGACAGGGAGGCCTGGCATGCTGTCATTCATGGGGTCGCAAAGAGTCAGACATGACTGAGCGACTGAACTGAACTGAACTGAAGCTCTTGATTGAGGATTGAAACATTTTATTTCAGGTTCTCTATATTAAAAACAAAAAAACTGTCACTTCAAATAGCACTTCTTATCTAGAGAGCAAGAGGAGTGCATAAATGGATATATACTATACATGTATGTGCCACTTCTATTTTCTGTTATTTGAGTTCTTAAACAAAATCCTATTAATTTTTATAAATAATTTCACTTTGTCCAGCAAGTCAATCTTCCAAAATGCTCATTGGTTCTACTTCGTGAGAGAAAAAGAACAGAGGAGGAAAAGATACATGTGGTTGAAAAACCAGAATGAAAACCCTGCTACTGCTAAGTCGCTTCAGTCGTGAACCCAAGGCTGATTCACAGTTCTACAACTTGTGAACCAAATGTACCATCCCAGATTGCAGAAGTCAAATTGTGAAGTAGTATTGGTCACTCAAGCGTCCCATACGCATACACACAGGGGAACTTGCACAGGGGAACTTGCCTATCCTTTATCTCACCTCTTCAGGGTATCTTTATGTTGCCTAAATTAATGAAGACTCTATCAATTTAAAAAGTGGCTCATTGATACAGTTAACTGTTCTCCTGTTGTATTCCTATTTTCAGGTCAACTTACTTATTATTGGATTACTTATGTACTCAAAAGCCTTTAATTTCCCTTTACTTTAATTCTAATGCCTTTGATCTCCTAGTGTTACTCCTCATCACCCAAAAGTATTTTTACCTGCTGCTAGTAGGTTTCTACCATTCAAGTCACCATCCCCCAACACCACAGTCCCCTGGATGACCTCTTTTCTTCTGGCCACTCTCTTCAATTGTACTCTCACTCAAAGACTACTCCTCAAGCCCTGAAACCTTCTTGCTACTTCAGTCCTGCTAAACTTCTCCTCCTCAAGCTTCCTACAAATCCTGGAAACAGTACCACATAGTTTCATTCTCAGTTACCTACTGTGCTGTGCTGTGCTGTGCTTAGTCACTGAGTCGTGTCTGACTCTTTGTGACCCCATGCGACCCCCATGGCTCCTCTGTCCATTGGCATCCTCCAGGCAAGAATACTGGAGTGTGTTGCTTTGCCCTCTTCCAGGGGACCTTCCCAACCCAGGGATCAAACCCAGGTCTCCCACATTGCGAGTGGATTCTTTACCATCTGAGCCACCAGGGAAGCCCTAGTTACCTACTGCTTTGTCTTTATTGTTTTACTGTCTCATACCCATCTTATTTCTCCAACTACATTATAAACTCTTTGAGGCAGGAGTCATACATGTATGTGTCTCGCATCCCTCCTAGCATATGGCAGGAAATGTTGGTGGTGTCCGTGGCTTGCCTGGCCTGATAATTCATTATAAAAGTCATAGTATCTATACCAATGGAGGAAATTGCAGGCAGGTAAGGAATGCTTGGGGGAAGGACAACTTGGCCCTCGACTCCATCCATGCAGGCCATGACCTCTTCTTTCCTGATAGAGGTAGCCCTGGATGCAAACTGACATTTCTATGGCTCTGAGAATCACCATAAATTAACTCAGTGCTATATCTCACCGGAAGTTTCCTAGAAGAGGTGAGATTCTCTTGACTGATAAAGAGTGATGATTCAGCTATCTAGACTGTGGTAACTGAACAAATGGCTCCAGAGTAATGATTTCCATGGACACAGAAATGTACTCCTAAATTTAAAGCATCATAATCTTTTCCGTTTTAACCATTTGATGGAAACTTATGCTACATTCTAGAATACAGAATATACTTCTCTGTTTTCTCAAATAGGCCAACATGGACTTGATTTAACAATGAGAGCATCATCTCTCAACATTTTCTACACAACTTTTATCAGCAGAAGAGAGTGAACATTTGTTTCCAAGTGAATAAGCATGAAATGCCCCATTTTTATCTTACACTATTATCTAAATTTTGCATTGGATAATATATCTTTGTTTAAAGGTGAAGCTAGTTCTTTTATATCAGTGGTTTCCTAACACTGGTTCATAGATTTGACAAAGTATTCACTTTACCAAATGACCTCTTTTGGATAGGTTTATGTCTCTTCTATTTGGTTAATGTTAAAATAGCCTTTCTTTATGAAATGATATTGATGAATGCCCTTTAATTGATAAAAAAATAAAACACAGAACCACTCCACTTTTATTTTACTTGTCCAAAATATTCAAAATCCTGGATCTACTATTTTACTTTACCATGAAGTCTAAAAAGAAAATTTTAAAGTCCAAAAGTATGACCCATGTTTACTCTGTTATAGCATGCCCCCAAAGTATGTATCTTTGTGCACTTCTGTTTAGGAGCCACTCAGAAAAGCACTGATGTTCTCAAGGGTTGCAGACATAGGTTGGTTTCTGGCCCCATACTGAACATTCTAGACTTCTATACTCGCCATGTGTTGTCACTTCCTATCAAACTATATGTTATCTATATATTTCCTTTCAGGTGTCCAATGTAAAAGTCTTTATCTCACATTTATATTGCTTCTTATACTTCCTTATAGCTGGGACAACAGATTAGTAAAAATTTTATATGAGATATAAAAATCAGATTAAATATATCTGACTGGATGTCCAAAGAATTCTCCTATGAATAATTGTGTGAGTGTTAGTATGTGGACATTATATCCATTTTGGCTACTGGGAGCTCTCTTTTTCTCTGTTCTGTGTCCTTGCCTGCATTACAGATGAATGAGGTTTCTGGAAACCAAATTCTGACTAGAAGAATTTCTACTAAACTTAAATAATAGAATAGACAATAAACATCTCACTTACATTAAGAAATGTGAGACAACCATGTTGTTGTCTATTGCTCCATTAAAAAGTCAATCCCAAAATGCAGTGGCATGTGATGATAGACGTTTATTCTCATGCTCACGGGCTCTAGGTCAGCTAGGATTAAGCTCATCTACGCTGGGCTAAGCAAGGGCTTTTGCTCCAAGTTTTGAGTCTGACTGGATGTGACTCCTCACTACAGGCTGGGCTCAGTTCTGTTCCATGTACATTCTTTCTGGGATCCAGGCTGAAAGAGCAAGTGGCTACCAAGGGGTGCTCTTCTCATAGCGATGCACAAGAGGACAGGCCCATCTATAATAAGCACATTTCAAGCCTTTGCATCCCTTTGGTCAAAGCAAGTCACATGACAGAGTCCCAGAGTCAAGGCAGGAAATTTTCTTCACCTACCATGAGGTTATGTCAAAGGTGTGGATGTATAATGCCTCTACAGGAGAGTGATGAATTGTGAGAAATTCAATCTACTACAGGCTGGGTGACTTCTGACACAGCCACTAATCACAATGGACTCTCTAGGGAAAAAGAAATAAAAAACAAACTTTAAGGCAGTTTCTGAAAGGGAATAAAAAGTGAGATGTTCAAATATGATTCATTGAATAAAGGACATGATTAAAGAAATGGAAAGTTATGCTGCCTAATGTGGCAGTTGCATGAGGATGCATGTAAAACTGAGTTTGCTATAGGCTGGCTTATAAGTGATAATTGATTGCAAATTATATTGACAGTTATTGAACATAATTATTCACCACAGGAACCATCCTTAATCAATTAATCAGGGCACAATTCAACTTCACTTCTTGCACATGGCATCAACCAATCTTTTTTTTAACTGCTTTGCTTTTTTTCCCCTTTACCTACTTTGTTTACTGCTGTTGAAACAATTTAACAAATTAATTAGATGTTAATTCTTAGCAATAAACGAAACCCTTAAGGTGCTCAAATTGTAAACTCTACAACAAAACATGTTTATTCCCAAAGATTTATCTCAGACTCTGAGTAAGCACAGATATTCTCCAGAGGTTATATGATTGGAAGGCCCTCCTCATTGCTACCCCTAGGAAAGACATTTCCAAGGTCGTTAGTCAAGTCTGTTGTTATTGTTGAATTCCTAAGTTGTGTCCGACTCTTGTGACTCCATGGAGATCAAGTCTAGCTCTGTTTTATTCAGATTTTAATAAAATCCTTAAATAAAAATATCAAAACCATGTTTTTTAAAATCTTCATCTGACCTAACAGTGGAAAGGATACTTCTGAGTACACTAAATGATGTATAGAAACTTCCAAGATAAAACTCAGTAGAGAGAAAAGTCATGCCATGGTAGTATACAACCAAAGGCTCCTAATGGAATGAGGGATATACAAAATGAGAGAAGAATCTACATGAAAAGAATCCAAATGTTTTGGTTAACATCAACCAACAAAAATCAGCAATAAAATGTAACTTAAAAAAAAAAACTGATGAAAACTTGTGTACTGTACTGCATGCACATCTATAAAGTCCGAAATAAGAAAAGTAATCATTCCTTTGACCTCTGTTATAGTCAGACTCCAGGGTGAGTATTGGGTTTCTTATCAGTTTCATAATTTTCAAAGGAAATTAAAATCACAGTAATCTATATACTGTATAGAGCTTTTCCATCTTCAGCTGCAAAGAATATAATCAATCTGACTTCAGTATTGACCATCTGGTGATGTCCATGTGTAGAGACATCTCTTGTGTTGTTGGACGAGAGTGTTTGCTATGACCAGTGTATTCTCTTGGCAAAACTCTAATAGCCTTTTCCCTGCTTCATTTTGTACTCCAAGGCCAAACTCAGTTCGTTTCCAAGGCAAACCATTCAATATCACAGCAATCCAAGTTAATGCCCCAACAACTAATGCCAAAGAAGTTGAAGTTGAACAGTTCTGTGAAGACCTACAAGATCTTCTAGAACTAACACCAGAAAAAGATGTTCTTTTCATCATATGGGACTGGAATGCAAAAGTAGGAAGTCAAGAGATACCTGGAGTAACAGGCAAGTTTGGCCTTGGAGTACAAAATGAAGCAGGGCAAAGTCCAAAAGAGTTCTGCCGAGAGACTGCACTAGTCATAGCAAACACCCTCGTCCAACAACACAAGAGACAACTCTACACATGGACATCACCAGATGGTCAATACCAAAATCAGATTAATTATATTCTTTGTGGCTAAAGATGGAGAAGCTCTATACAGTCGGCAAAAAAAATAAGAGATCTGGAGCTGACTGTGGCTCAGATCATAAACTCCTTAATGCAAAATTCAGATTTAAATTGAAGAAAGTAGGGAAAACCACTAGGCCATTCAGGTATGACCTAAATCACATCCTTTACAATTATACAGTGGAAGTGACAAATAGATTCAAGGGGTTAGATGTGACAGACTGCCTGAAGAACTATGGATGGAGCTTCATAACATTGTACAGGAGGCAGTGATCAAAACCATCCCCAAGAAAAAGAAATGCAAAAAGGCAAAATGGTTGTCTGAGGAGACCTTACAAATAGCTTAGAAAAGAAGAGAAGTGATAGTCCAAGGAGAAAAGAAACGATATACCCATCTGAATGCAGAATTCCAGAGAATAGCAAGGAGAGATAAGAAAGTATTCCTAAGTGAACAGTGCAAAGAAATAGAGGAAAACTGTAGAATGGGAAAGACTAAAGATCTCTTCAAGAAAATTAGAGATACCATGGTAATATTTTATGCAAAGGATGGGCTCAATAAAGGACAGAAATGGTATGGACCAGAAGCAGAAGATATAAGAAGAGGTGGCAAGAACACACAGAAGAACTATATATAAAAGATCTTAATGACGCAGATAGCCATGAAGGTGTGATCACTCACCTAGAGCCAAACATCCTGGAGTGCAAAGTCAAGTGGACCTCAGGAAGCATCACTGCAAACAAAGCTAGTGGGATTCCAGTTGAGCTATTTCAAATCCTAAAAGATGATGCTGTGAAAGTGCTGCACTCAATATGCTAGCAAATTTGGAAACTCAGCAGTGGCCACAGGACTGGAAAATGTCAGTATTCATTCCAATACCAAAGAAGGGCAATGCCAAAGAATGCTCAAACTACCACACTATTGCACTCATTTCACATGCTAGCAAGGTCATGCTCAAAATCCTCTAAGCTAGGCTTCTATAATACATGAACTGAGAACTTCCAGATGTACAAGCTGAATTTATAAAAGGCAGAGGAATCAGATCAAATTGCAAACATCTGCTGAATCATAGAAAAAAGCAAGAGAATTCCAGAAAAACATCTACTTCTGCTTCATTGACTACACTGAAGCCTTTGTGTTGATCGCAACAAACTGTGGAAAGTTCTTAAAGAGATGGTAATACCAGACCACCTTCCCTGCCTCCTGAGAAACCTTTATGGAGGTCAAGAAGCAACAGAACACAGCATGGAACAACAGACTAGTTCAAAATTGGGAAAGGAGTACGTTAAGGCTGTATATTGTCTCCCTGCTTATTTAACTTATATGCAGAGTACATCATGCTAAGTGCCAAGCTGGATGAAGCACAAGCTGGAGTTAAGATTGTGGGGAGAAATATCAAAACCTCAGATATGCATATGACACCACCCTTATGGCAGAAAGCAAGAGGAACTAAAGAGCCTCCTGATGAAAGTGAAAGAGGAAAGTGAAAAAGCTGGCTTAAAACTCAGCATTCAAAAAAGTAAGATCATGACAATCAGTCTCATCATGTCATGGGAAATAGATGGGGAAACAATGGAAACAGTGACAGACTTTATTTTCTTGGGCTCCAAAATCACTGTGGATGATGACTGCAGCCACAAAATTAAAAGACACTTGTTCCTTGGAAGAAAAGCTATGACCAACCTAGACAGCAATTAAAAGCAGAGACTTGACTTTGCCAACAAAGGTCTGTATAGTCAAAGCTATGGTTTTTCCAGTAGTGATGTACGGATGTGAGAGTTGGACAGTAAAAAGGCTGACCGCCAAAGAATTGATGCTTTTGAACTGTGGTGTTGGAGAAGACTCATGAGAGTCCCTTGGACTGCAAGTAGATCAAACCAGTCGGTCCTAAAGGAAATCAGTCCTGAAGATTCATTGGAAGGACTGATTTTGAAGCTGAAACTCCAGTACTTTGGCCATCTGATGAGAAGATCTGACTCATTAGAAAAGACCCTGCTGCTGGGAACAATTTAAGGCAGGAGGAGAAGG
This sequence comes from Bos grunniens, assembly GCF_055505025.1. Lineage (NCBI taxonomy): Eukaryota > Metazoa > Chordata > Mammalia > Artiodactyla > Bovidae > Bos > Bos grunniens. The sequence goes on along the minus strand of NC_141185.1, from coordinate 29,541,520 downwards.
GAATGACAGAGACCGAGGTGGTTGGATGTCATCACTGATTCAGTGGACATGAGTTTGAGCCAACTCTGGGAGATGGTGAAGGACAGGGAAGCCTGGTGTGCTGCAGTCCATGAGGTCACAAAGAGTCTGACGTGACTGAGTGACTGAACAACAACAGCAGTCTATATACAGAGATTTGTGATTAGGATAGAGAAGTACTTCAACACAATCACATGAAGAATGATGGAAGGAAAGAGAGATATAGGTAGGGAGAAGTTAGGAGAGATATGAGTGTTGCCTTTAAACATTTTTAAGGTTGGCCTGAGGGGAAAGAATAAAGATGGATTTTGAACACCAACTGTAAAATCCTGAAAGAAGGTTAATTGACAGAACTTTAGCAAGGCAGCTGTCAGCTCCATGAATCTTAGATAACCCCTGCCCAAACTCTTCTCATTAAGTTGGCCCTCTGTTAGAGCCAGTCTGTAACCTAAAGTACATTTCAGCCTCATAGTTCTAGGATTCTGTACAGGAGGAACAGATGTGTCAAATTTGTTATTACACTGAATTTTTTATATTCTTTCTCCTATTGAAAAATCAAGTACATCTTTGCAAAATAAAAATAGAATTTTATTATAGCAGTACAAACATTTTATGCCATTCTTTATAGTTTCATAACTGTGAATATCCAATCAAACTTCATAATTGCTTTCATAAATGCCTAATTAAACTATAAATATTATTAAATATATCCATGTACAATAAGGGATGGAAACATCTGGATGAAAAATGAAAAATTTAAACAAGCAGCTGGATATTTTACCTACACAATGCTAGACACCAAGATATTCAGAAACATCAAATGGCTGATAGAATTTTGGCATGTCATCTGGATATTTGACTCTATCTTTGACTTTATTTCAGATTACTTCTTAGTTTTTCTAATTTTTAATGAGAGTATTTTTATGCACTCCTCCTACTGAATAGCATTTTCCAGTCACAGCTAAAACACTGTTTCTCCTTCCCTGCCAGCTCTCTCTACTCTGACCTTACACCTTCACTTCATTATCTTACTGGGATATCTGAAATTTGGGGGAAATTATGATAGGGGCTTTTGGAATACATCCGTTCCCTCTATCCTCTGCTTTATAGCTTGTAGTGACGGTCAGAAATCCAACCAATCTGGCTTCAGAACCCTCCACTGTGAAATGTTCCTCAAACTACCCCCCACCATCCCTACCACCCTCAATATTGCTCTACCTTAGATACCAGTGATCCATTTCCAATTCAGTATCTTCTTTGACCTCAATTTTCAGGGCAATAGCTCCCTTGGTTTGCCTAATGGCCTCTGTCATCAGTGTTTGTGGTAAAAATAATAATGATGAAAATACTAATTCCAATTTAATGAGCACTTCTTAGGTTCAAACATTGCCTTACGTGATTACATGAATTAATTTATTTAATAGTCACAACAACCCTATGAAGCAGGTACTGTAATCATCCTCCTTTTGGAGAGAAAGGAATTGAGGCAAATAAATTTAACAATTATACCCAATTCTCATAGGTATAGCACCTTAGACCCCCTAATACAAATCCAAGTTTTCTTACCTTGCAGCCCTTCTCTTAACCACTAGGCTATACTGCCAATCTAGCCAGCCTACTCTAATTTCTAACACTTTACCAAAATTCAAGTGTTCTCAAACTCAAAGAAGATGGTTACAATGGATTCCTTCCATGTTTCAAGCAGGATCTGAAACACTACCTCTTTCTAGAAGCCTGTGTGGACTTGGTATCAAGGAGATGACATTTTGTCCTAATTGAGATGTTTGAACAACTGCCTTCCTAGAATAAAAAAGTACTTTTCTTTTGCCTGTTCTCATTGTTCTCAGTACAGCATAAATGCAGCATGTACTCTTGTACCATTTAAATAGTTTTACATGTTTTATGAAGGTTAATCCACATGAACAAAGTATTTCATTCATCCATTCATTTAGTAGATGTTTATTCAACCGTTCTAGGCACCGATGACACAATAGTGGACAACACAGAAATCGCTGCCCTCATGGAACTTTACGTTCTTCCTGGGGAGACATGATAAGCGAAATAAATATATAACTTATATGGTATGTTAAAGGATGACAAATGCTAAAGAGAATATAAAGAAGTGAGTTATGAGAGAAAGAGGGGAGTCAAGAAAGACAATGAGGTTATTGGTCTGGATGAATAGAAGAGGACTGATTAAAAACTCCTTGAAGAATCAGCTGCACATAATCACTTAATAAATAATTAATATAATTTTAAAAGAGTAAAATGAGTTGAAATTCCTCTGGAAAGTGTTAAGTATGTGCAAAGCAAAAAAAAAATAGGATAATATGAAGCTATGTTATTAAAATATAGCATATTTCTCAGTTTAAATATGACAGGGATAGTCCCCAGTACCCAGTAAATAGAAGAAAGGCTTCATTCTTTCCACAGTGATGTTCAGATAGCAGATACTGAACACAGCATTAAATATTTGCCAGAAAATCTGATAGTCAGATTTTGATATTTATTAAGTACTTCTCATATTGAGTTTAATTAAGAATTTGATTATGAATTCTACCTTGAAGGCATGATTACTACTTATCTCTTCATTCTTGGGCCAAAGAGAATTATAGATGCTGAATATCTCTCCACTGCATCTATGAAACAGTCATTAGTTTCAAAAGGCATCTCTTTTCTTAGTGTTGAAAATTGCCTAGAAAAATTTAACTCATTCAGCTTTTACACTACTTTTGTAAGGAATACTGGTTGCATTTTAATATTACAAGAAGACAGATGAATCATCACAACTAGTTTTCTGATAAATATGCAATTGCCTTTTATTACCCTTTTATTATCACATATTAGGCTTTTATTCCTGTTAATACTGTAAAATATGACAGGAAAGTAATGCTGATTTCTTAGAGGGTATGTATAAAACTCATTACTCACTTTTACTATTTCAGTTCATTTCAGTTCAGTTGCTCAGTCATGTCCGACTCTTTGTGACCCCATGAACTGCAGCACACCAGGCCTCTCTGTCCATCACCAACTTCCAGAGTCCACCCAAACCATGTCCATTGAGTCAGGGATGCCATGCAACCATCCCATCCTCTGTCATCCCCTTCTCCTCCTGCCCTCAATCTTTCCCAGTATCAGGGTCTTTTCCAACGAGTCAGCTCTTCACATCAGGTGGCCAAAGTACTGGAGGTTCAGCTTCAACATCAGTCCTTCCAATGAACACCCAGGACTGATCTCCTTTAGGATGGACTGGTTGGATCTTCTTGCAGTGCAGGGGACTCTCAAGAGTCTTCTCCAACACCACAGTTCAAAAACATCAATTCTTCAGCCCTCAGCTTTCTTCACAGTCCAACTCTCACATCCAAACATGACCACTGGAAAAACCATAGCCTTGACTAGACAGACCTTTGTTGACAAAGTAATGTCTCTGCTTTTTAATATGCTGTCTAGGGTGGTCATAACTTTCCTTCCAAGGAGTAAGTGTCTTTTAATTTCATGGCTGCACTCACCATCTGCAGTGATTTTGGAGCCCAGAAAAATAAAATCAGCCACTATTTCTACTGTTTCCCTATCCATTTGCCATGAAGTGATGGGACAAGATGCCATGATCTTAGTTTTCTGAATGTTGAGCTTTAAGCCAACTTTTTCACTCTCCTCTTTCACTTTCATCAAGAGGCACTTTAGTTCTTCACTTCCTGCCATAAGGGTGGTGTCATCTGCATATCTGAGGTTATTGATATTTCTCCTGGCAATCTTGATTCCAGCTTGTGCTTCCTCCAGCCCAGCATTTCTCATGATGTACTCTGCATATAAGTTAAATAAGCAAGGTGACAATATACAGCCTTGATGTACTCCTTTTCCTATTTGGAACCAGTCTTTTGTTCCATGTCCAGTTCTAACTGTTGCTTTCTGACCTGCATAACCTGACCTGCATACAGATTTCTCAGGAGGCAGGTCAGGTGGTCTGGTATTCCCATCTCTTTCAGAATTTTCCACAGTTTATTGTGATCCACACAGTCAAAGGCTTTGGCATAGTCAATAAAGCAGAAATAGATGTTTTTCTGGAACTCTCTTGCTTTTTCGATGTTCCAGAGGATGTTGGTAATTTGATCTCTGGTTCCTCTGCCGTTTCTAAAACCAGCTTGAACATCAGGAAGTTCACGGTTCACGTATTGCTGAAGCCTGGCTTGGAGAATTTTGAGCATTACTTTACTAGCGTGTGAGATGAGTGCAACTGTGTGGTAGTTTGAGCATTCTTCGGCATTGCCTTTCTTTGGGATTGGAATGAAAACTGACCTTTTCCAGTCCTGTGGCCACTGCTGAGTTTTCCAAATTTGCTGGTGTACTGAGTGCATCACCTTCACAGTATCATCTTCCAGGATTTGAAATAGCTTAACTGGAATTCCATCACCTCCTCTAACTTTGTTTGTAGTGATGCTTCCTAAGGCCCACTTGACTTTACATTCCAGGATGTCTGGCTCTAGGTCAGTGATCACACCATCATGATTATCTGGGTTGTGAAGCTCTTTTTTGTACAGTTCTGTGTATTCTTGCCACCTCTTCTTAATGTCTTCTGCTTCTGTTAGGTCCCTACCATTTCTGTCCTTTATTGAGCTCATCTTTGCATGAAATTTTCCCTTGGTATCTTTTATTATGTAGTATCTTCTTTTCCTAATTTTTTCATTTCTGATATATCAATGGAAAAGCATCATCATGGAATAGGAGACTTACTCTTTAAAGAACCCCATCATTTGTTAAATATGAATATCATAAAGATCTGAAGGCCTACTGCAACCCATTTTAGCTCTTAGAAACTTTTGAAGCACACTGTTAAATATATGACAAGGCATATGGTTATTCAACAATAACCTGGGACATAACTGGTACCTCTTTCCTGAGGAATTGAAATGCTAGAATATTAAAAGCTGGCAATGGATGGCAGCCCCACAATCCCTCAAAAAGTAATGGTGCGCTGTATTTTCCTAATTGAACACCTCCTATCTTATCCCCTCTCCCTTTTCGTTCCACCTGGGATGAACTATTACCTACTCTTAGCCTTGGAAATATTTATAAACCTGGTTTCCTTTGAAGATATAAGAATGATTTAAGAAGCAATATTCATTTTGTACAGTCAAGTAGTAAGACTGTAAAACAAGCAAGAATGACTACCTGCCCTTGCTCTCCCTTTGCAAATGATCTGGGAAAATTAACCCAAATGCTAATAAATTTTAAGAGCATGTGAAATAAATGGCCAAGAAAGCAATGATCAAAATTTAGTTTACTCCAATTACAGCCAATACAAATTTTCAAGCCCTGTACTTAAGTGTGTACCTTTTCAACTTATTTTTTTCTATACCGCCTCATTTCATGTTCAGATAGCCTCCCCCAATGATACAACAGGATGGGCTGCTACTGGCTCAAAAGCTAATTGTGTTCATTTCTTCCCAGGTCCATACTCGGTGACTTCAGGTTACTAGTTCAAAATCAGCTGTGGTGGGAATATTTACACCTTGGAAGTCAGCAAATGTTACACATCTGGGTTTTGTTTTGTTTTGTTGCTGGAGAGAGCCAGCTGTTAAACATTTTCCAGCATACTGCTGCTCTCCCGTATGACAGAAATGTGATCCTAGTCAATTATGGATAAACTTTCCGTCCATCTCCTTCTCCGGAGAGGAACATTTGCATTCTAAGGTCTTTCTGTACTGTCCATGCCTCTAGAAAGAGACCTGTCTCTTCCAGCATCTGTCCACCATGACATCCTGTGACATGTTCATACAGTACTATTTATTCCTCATCTGACCTCTCCCTTCCATGGTGGAAACCACCAAAGTATCTCCGCTCCACACCCTCTTCTAATTTTCTTGCTCCGATCTGCCTTCCATAATAGCATTCCTGTGTCACAATCATGAGGTCCCTGTGGGTTCACCTACTTCCTCTCAACCAATTTCTGCACAGCTCTCTCAGAGAACAGGACACTGTGGCAACTTTATCATGTTATTCTTGGTCAGGAAAGTACAAATTCAGATGGACTATCTCCTACTCTTTCAGATCAGGCATGACTTGTCATCACAGCCACTCTGTTGCTGCTATATGACATCAGGGATGTGGAGGAATGCTTTACCTTGTCATTTTTTGAGACATTTCCTGGAAGATGAGGCACACATCTCCATTGTTCAGATTGCCAAGTATGTCAAGGGGGTTGATTCCTCTGCCCTGGCATGAGGTGGTTCATGGGGCAGTGTCCCATCTTAGTTATCTATAACTCTCTGGCTATCTCTCTAACACTCACTCTGTCTTCCCCACCCCAAAGAATGTTTTGATGTCCCCACCTTGCATGGTGGAATTGTGGGCATGGGGGAGGAAACAGAGATCCTAGCTTGATAAATATTGTTTCATATCTATGTCTATCATGTATAACAAGACCTTGACCTTGAGTGCATTAATCCTTGCTTAATTTGGTGAAGAAGGAATAGAGAGAAATTAGATATCCATTCCCATTTCTTTCTTCTGCCTTGAAAACCTCATATAAACATGTCAATTTTTCAAGAATGAAAAAAAGACTATGTTATTTTATCCATTACCAGTGTCAAAATACAACATGAAAGTTTATCTTCCTAGTTAAAAAAATATGAAAGGGGTGGGTATTTCCTCTAATCTTTCTTTCACATGATTCCTGACCACTTCAGATGTTATTTCTGTATTCTATTCTCAATATTTGGAGTGTCACTTATTAGACAGTGTCAATCATGACTGTAACCCTGGGGAACCTGTTCTTCCAAAATTATAGCCCAACTGTAACCTTCATTCCTTTCTCAGTATTCCTGCTGGGAGCTATCACATATTCAAATAGTTTTCCCAGTCTCCACATTAATGGTTGGTTTCTATAATGTTCCTTTTTAAAAGACAGCCTTGTCATATTGGAAGCAACTATGTTTTCATATTTCTCTAATTGTCTTACATGTAATAATAAATATAATTAAAGGATAACAATAAATTATACACTTATTTTGAGTATTAAAATGAGTGGAATCTGTTTTCTTACCAATATTCTTCTCTGAGAATCACATTCAGAACTCACAAACTGCAAATATTTGTTTTTATGAAGAAAGGTAGTTGGCTAAATATATTTAATATCAGGAATAAACATGAATTAGTAAGAGAGAACTGATTTAGTACCAATCATTTGTCATTGTTTTGGAGGTAAACTAGACAGCTTTTCCCAAAACAAAGTTGAATAAAATAAAAACCTGCCTCTCTGTCTCTTAGACAAACACTTAAATGTAAATATGCAAAGAAGGGATCCACTTTGGGTAAAAATGCTGAAAAAATTATTAAGCATAAGAGTTTATATATCATATGCCAGGTACCAAATATTTGGTAGCAGCAACAGAAAGTGTAGGCAGACTACAGGCATTTTAAAGGAAGAAGGGTCCACTCTAGGCTAAGATTGTCTATGAAGGTTTTAGAAAGAAGGCGGAATTTGAGGTGGGCTTTTTAGTATAGATAGGACTCAGATAGTTGTAGAAGAAATAGGAAGCATATTTCAGTGTAGAGAGTGGCATTAGCATGATGAGTGTACCTAAATGTTTTTGAAAAATAAAAAATGAATGTTATCTAGTTAGCATGAGTAGAATCAAGAAAGATAAGACTGAAAGATAGATTGGGAGCAGATCCTAGAGGACTTTATATGGCCCAGAAATGTGAACTTCAAAAGACAATATCCAGAAAGTGAAAAGACAACCAATGTAATGGGAGAAAATATTTGAAAATCATTTTTCTGATGAGTGTCTAATATCCAGAATATACAAAGAACTCATAAAACTTACCAATAAAAAGACAAATAGCTCAATTTAAAAGTGAGGAAAGTATTTGAATAGATACACAATGGCCAATAGAATAAGATTCACAATGGCCAATAAGCACATGAAAAGATGCTAAATATCATTAGGCATTAGGGAAATGTAGATCAAAACCACTGTAAGGTATCAGTTCACACACCAGGATATCTATGATCAAAAAGACTAATAACAAATGTTAGTGAGGATATGGAGAAATCAAACCCCTGATACATTGAGGGATAGAAGTGTAAAATGGTACACCTGCTGTGGAAAAGAGTTTGACAGTTCCTCAAAAAGTTAAGGGCTTCCCTGTGGTTCAGTTGCTAAAGAATCTATCTGCAAGGTAGGAGACCCAGATTCAATTCCTGGGTCGGGAAGATCCCCTGGATAAAGGAAAGGCTTCTCCAGTATTCTGGCCTGGAGAATTCCATGGACTGTATGGTTCATGTAATCGCAAAGAGTTGGACACGAACTAGCGACTTTCATTTTCACTTTCAGAAAGCTAAAAATATATTTATGTTACCATATAGCCTACCAACATCACAACTAGGAGAAATTAAAATTGTTCACACAAAATGAAAAACATGTCTAAAAAATAAAAACTTGTACCCAAATGCTCACAGCAGCATTATTCACAATTGCCAGATGGAAACAACCTAAATACCAATCAGGTAAAGATCAGTTCAGTTCAGTTCAGTTCATCACTCAGTCCTGTAAGACTCTTTGCAACCCCATGGACTGCAGCACGCCAGGCCTCCCTGTCCATCACCAACTCCCAGAGCTTGCTCAAACACATGTCCATTGAGTCGGTGATGCCCTCTAACCATCTCATCCTCTGTCATCCCCTTCTTCTCCCGCCTTCAATCTTTCCCAGCATCAGGGTGTTTTCCAGTGAGTCAGCTCCTCACATCAGGTGGCCAAGGTATTGGAGTTTCAGCTTCAACATCAGTCCTACCAATGAATATTAAGGACTGATTTCCTGTAGGATGGACTGGTTGGATCTCCTTGCAGTCCAGGGGACTCTCAAGAGTCTTTTCCAACACCACAGTTCAAAAGCATCTATTCTTCGGCGCTCAGCTTTCTTTATAGTCCAACTCTCACATCCATACATTACTACTGGAAAAACCATAGCCTTGACTAGACAGACCTTTGTCAGCAAAATAATGTCTCTGCTTTTTAATATGCTGTCTAGGTTTGTCATAGCTTCTCTTACAAGGAGCAGGCGTCTTTTAATTTCATGGCTGCAATCACCATCTGCAGTGATTTTGAGCCCCCAAAATAAAGTCTGTCACTGTTTCCACTGTTTCCCCATCTATTTGCCATGAGTGATGGGACCAGATGCCATAATCTATGTTTTCTGAATGTTGAGTTTTAAGCCAACTTTTTCACTTTTCTCTTTCACTTTCATAAAGAGGCTCTTTAGTTCTTCTTTGCTTTCTGTCATAAGGGTAGTGTCATCTGCATATCTGAGGTTATTGATATTTCTCCCGGCAATCTTGATTCCAGCTTGTGTTTCACCCAGTACAGCGTTTCTCATGATGTACTCTGCATGTAAGTTAAATAAGCAGGGTGACAATATGCAGCCTTGACGTACTCCTTTTCCCATTTGGAACCAGTCTGTTGTTCCATGTCCAGTTCTAACTGTTGCTTCTGACCTGCATACAGATTTCTCAAGAGGCAGGTCAGGTGGTCTGGTATTCCCATCTCTTGAAGAATTTTCCATGGTTTGTTGTGATCCACACAATCAAAGGCTTTGGCATAGTCAGTAAAGCAGAAGTAGATGATCTTCTGGATCTCTCTTGCTTTTTCAATGATCCAACAGATGTTGACAATTTGATCCCTGGTTCCTCTGCCTTTTCTAAATCCAGCTTGTACATCTGGAAGTGCACAGTTCACGTACTGTTGAAGCCTGGCTTAGAGGATTTTGAGCATTACTTTGCTAGCGTGTGAGATGAGTGCAATTGTGCGGTAGTTTGAACATTCTTTGGTATTGCTTTTCTTTGAGATTGGAATGAAAACTGACCTTTTCCAGTCCTGTGGCCACTACTGAGTTTTCCAAATTTGCTGGCATATTGAGATCAACACTTTCACAACATCATCTTTTAGGATTTGAAATAGGTCAGCTGGAATTCCATCACCTCCTCTAACTTTGTTCATAATGATGCTTCCTAAGGCCCACTTGACTTCGTATTCCAGGATGTCTGGCTCTAGGTGAGTGATCACACCATTGTGATTAAGGGTCAGGAAGATCTTTTTTGTACAGTTCTTCTGTGTATTCTTGCCACCTCTCCTGAGTATCTTCTGCTTCTGTTAGGTTCCGTACCATTTCTGTCCTTCATTGTGCCCATCTTTGCATGAAAAGTTCCCTGGTATATTTAATTTTCTTGAAGAGATAGCTAGTCTTTCCCATTCTATTGTTTTCCTCTATTTCTTTGCACTGATCACTGAGGAAAGCTTTCTTATCTCTCCTTGCTATTCTTTGAAATTCTGATTTCAAATGGATATATCTTTCCTTTTCTCCTTTGCCTTCTGCTTCTCTTCTTTTCATAGTTATTTGTAAGTCCTCCTCAGACAATGATTTTGCCTTTTTGCATTTCTTTTTCTTGGGGATGGTCTTGATCCCTGCCTCCTATACAATGTCACGAACCTCCATCCATAGTTGTTCAGGCATTGTGTCTATCAGATCTAATCCCTTGAATCTATTTGTCACTTCCACTGTATAATCATAAGGGATCTGATTTAGGTCATACCTAAATGGTCTAGTGGTTTTCCCTAATTTTTTCAATTTAAGTCTGATTTTGGCAATAAGGAGTTCATGATCAGAGCCACAGTCAGCTCCCAACTCCAGGTAAAGATAGAATAAACAAAATATGGTATGTCCATGCAATGGAATATTATTTGCCCATAAAATGGAATGAAATAGTGAAAAATGCTACATGAGTAAATCTTACAAACCATTCTAAAGTATAATAAGCCAGATACAAAGGGCTTATTATACAAAGGGTGCATGTATTTTATTTTTCTATTTATATTCAAACTGTCCTGAATAAGCCAATCCAGAGATAGAAAAGGTAGCTTAGTGGTTGCTAAGTCTCAGATGGAGAAGGTGATGGCACCCCACTTCAAAACTCTTGCCTGGAAAATCCCGTGGACGGAGGAGCCTGGAAGGCTGCAGTCCATGGGGTTGCTGAGGGTCAGACACGACTGAGCGACTTCAATTTTCACTTTTCACTTTCATGCATTGGAGAAGGAAATGGCAACCCACTCCAGTGTTCTTGTCTGGAGAATCCCAGGGATGGCAGAGCCTGGTGGGCTGCCATCTATGGGGTGGCACAGAGTCAGACACGACTGAAGCGACTTAGCAGCAGGGTCTCAGAGGCAGGAAACGACTGTTCACAGGTGTGAGTTTTTCTGAGATGGGGGTTGGGTGTTGTAAATGTTCTGAAATTAGCTGGTGGTGATGGTTGCGCAACTCTGAGAATATACTAGTAACTATTGGATTATCCATTTTAAAATGGAGAATTTTGTGGCACATGAGTTATATCTCAATAAGAAAAAAGATCTACAATATGAAAAAAAAAAATATGAGCTGTATCTTTTAGGCCCTAAGAGCTACAGAGTATTTTTGAGTAAAAGAATCATGTATTCACCTTTGCATTTTGACCTGTCTGTTTACTTGATTTTGTCCTTTGATCTGCAACACTTTTCTCCATGAGACTGGTTTCTCCTTTCTCTACACAACCTACACAAGCAGGCACTCAGCTTCATCACATTATTAAAATCCTTCTTTTAAAAATTCCTGGGACTTTCTTGGCTATCCAATGGTTAAGAATCTATGCTTCCACTGCATGGGGCACAAGTTCAATCCCTGGTCGGGGGACTAAGATCCCACATGCCATGAGTTGCAGCCCCTGCAGAAAAGTTCCTGGCTACTAATCTAGTAGGTGGATGTTTATTTGTGCTCAAGAAAAATAAGTCTTTTTATTTTGTGATAATAACTGTCTTTTTCCTATCATTCTCTGCTCCTTACCTCTCTGAACACCCTTTTTGTTCCTCCTGCTTTCTAAAGTGAGAGCTAACCCCCCAAATGTATTATTGACCCTTTTAAATTTTCTGGAGCCCTTGATGATCTTATCTAACCCACGACTTCTATAGAACTTGGGACTCTGCCCCAGCACCTCTCCATAACTCCAATCTCTTGTTTCTTATTGCTGGCAGCTGCACCTGTCTACCTGCATAAATGAAAAGGCGGCTCAGACTCACCTTGACCTAAACTACAAACCTCCTTCTGAGTTTTCTCTATCAGTGATGATCGTGGTATCATCACAATTACTCCAGCTCAGAAATCATAGTAACACTCTCTTACTCTTTTTATCTAATCAGTTGCTAAGACCAGTTGATTCTGCATTCATTTCTGTCAGTCTTGTGCCCCATTATCCATTCCCATGGAAAGCAGCCTAATTCAAATATTCACTGTGGCTTGACTGATGTGGCCTACCCTATGTCCATGTGTCTTAGCCATCCTTCAATACCTGCTTTAAACACCACTATCGCCATGATGTCTTCTCCAACTTCTCTGTCTAGAAGTGTTCGCTTCCTCCTCTGAAGGCTTACTATGCTCTTTCTACACCCTCACAGTTACAAGAATCCCATAAAATAAGGTGGAGAATACTATCTTCCCCATTGCTGGAAGCTCCTGAAGTCAAGAAACAGAGCCACTAGAATACAGTTTGCAATTTAAATTTTCCACTGCATTATTTTGTACCCGATTTGTTCCTAAAAGAATTTGGGATAGCTAGTGCCTTATACAAATAAAACCTTCAATAACTGTTTGTTCAGTGAACAAATGTTCACATAATCTTTTTTTGTGCAAGAACTTTTCTCTTAAGCATCACTGATAATTTGCAGCCAGAATTAAGAAGATCCCCCAAAGAAAATATTCAGCACAGGCTTGCTTATACGTGCAAATAATACCTCATCTAGACTAAGACGTGAATTCATCACTCTGCTTCTTCTATTGCCATGAAGTCCTTATCCCTCAAGAGGGAGAAAGCACTGCCACTGCACCCTCCTTCTTGCCACAGCAGGGAGTTGGTCAGGATGAAATGTGAACTTTAGGCCCCTGAGAATCATCTCCCTCGCCATCCCCTTTCATCTCTCTGTCTCTGAGCATCTCGGTTCCATGCCTCCCATTCCAGTCCTTCAGCCAAGCTCATTCAACCCACTGTCCTGATGAAAATTCTTCTCCAGCCTGAGTCACCTCTGGTGCTTTCAGTCCTTAGCACTTCAAGTCCTGTGGTCACAGATAGGGGAGGGGATGTTCCTGTCCCTACTTTGGGATTCAGAGAAAGACCTACCCTGACATTCTAGGGTACTCTGAATGCATTTTCCTATAGAAATAATGTTTTAAATAAGTTACTTTCTGCATTTCAAATACATTTCACATGTGAGCCAAGAAACTTGATAACCATTTATTACAATGTTTTTATGGGAAAATGGCTTCTGAGGTTTAAATATGAGTTTACAAATGAAATTAATTGTGAGACTAGCTATTCATACACTAAGAACTGCATTTACCCTTTAACAGAAAGGTATAATTGTTTCCATTTTATTGTTAACTCTAATCTCTGGTCTTTGTTTTGTTATTTTCAGTAGCTCAGGAGACTAAATCAATGCAGTCCAAGAAAGATCCCTCCAGATGAATAACTTTCAGAGATGAGATTTGGGAAGCTACGCTTTAGGCTCTTTCAGGTAAAGTGAAAAAGAAAAGTGTTAGTTGCTCGGTCGTGTCCTACTCTTTCCAACCCCAAGGACTATAGCCTGCCAGGTTCCTCTGTCCGTGGAATTCTCCAGGTAAGAATACTGGAAAGTGAAAGTGAAATCGCTCAGTCGTGTCTGACTCTTTGCGACCCCATAGACTGTAGTCTACCAGGGGCCTCTGTTCATGAGATTTCCCATAAAATAGTACTGGAGTGGAAGGAAGGAAGTGGACTGGAAGGAAGCCATTTCCTTCTCCAGGGCATCTTCCCAACCCAGGGCTCAAACCCGGGTTTCCGGCATTGTAGACAGACGCTTTACCGTCTGAGCCAAAGTAGAGTGGATAGTCGTTTCCTTCTCCAGGGGATCTTCCCCACCCAGAGATCAAACCCGACTCTCTTGCATTGTAGGCAGATTCTTTACCATCTAAGCCACCAGTTCAGTTCAGTTGCTCAGCCGTGTCCGACTCTGCAACCCCATGGACTGCAGCATGCCAGGCCTCCCTGTCCATCACCAGCTCCCGGAGCCTACTCAGACTCATGGCCATTGCGTAGATGATGCCATCCAACTATCTTATCTTCTGTCATCACCTTCTCCTCCTGCCTTAAATCTTTCCCAGCATCAGGGTCTTTTCCAATGAGTCAGTTCTTCACATCAGGTGGCCAAAGTATTGGAGTTTCAGCTTCAAAATCAGTCCTTCCAATGAATATTCAGGACTGATTTCCTTTAGGACTGACTGGTTTGATCTCCTTGCAGTCCAAGGGACTCTCAAGAGTCTCTCCAACACCATAGTTCAAAAGCATCAATTCTTTGGCACTCAGCTTTCTTTATAGTCCAACTCTCACATTCATACATTCCTACTGGAAAAACCAAAGCTTTGACTAGATGGACCTTTGTTGGTAAAGTAATGTCTCTGCTTTTCAATATGCTGTCTAGGTTTGTCATAGCTTTTCTTCCAAGGAGCAAGTGTCTTCTAATTTCATGTCTGCAGTCACCATCTGCAGTGATTTTGAAGCCCCCCAAAATAAAGTCTGTCCCTGTTTCCATTGTTTCCCCATCTCTTTGCCATGAAGTGATGGGACTGGATGCCATGATCTTAGATTTCTGAGTCAGCAGGGAAGCCCCAAACTCTGGTCTTTGTTTTGTTGATACCAGTAGCTTAAGAGACTAAATCAGTGTAATCTAAAAAAGATCCCTCTAGTTAAATTAACTTTCAGAGATGACATTTGGGAAGTTATGCCTTAGGCTCTTTCAGGTAAAGTTAACAAAGATTTTGGGTGAAACCCAAATGGATGCTTCATTTTTCAACTAATGTAAATGTGTGAACCTAAGTCAGTCAAGGTATTAATATTAAGATAATGAGAACTTCTTAGCCACCCTTCAATCAGCTTCAGATTTCTCCCCCTCACCTTAGGAATATGTTATACTGCTAACAACTAAGTGTGATATTGTCACATCAAAATACATATACACCTGTGCTTAAGACAGAAAGGTGATAGTGAATAAGGCTTACAGTTTGAAGGTACAGCAGGATGGTACAGAGCAGAAGGTTTGATAATGAGAAATTACAGTTTCCTGCAATTCTTGAGGACTGGAGGGAGGGAATTATTTGCTTTATGCTGGCAGCAATTTCCCTAAACCCTGTGAGATGGCATAGCTCAAGCTGTTGCAAATGTAGACAGCATTTCTAGTAGCCATAGCTCTTGGTTAGACCAAGATTCCCTGGGATATGAAATATATTGAAAAACCTTTCTGAATAGGATTGATCACTTAATTTGACTGTTTTAGGGGAAATGCTACATAGTCTTCAGTATCTAGCAATTGTTCACAGCTCCCTGGAAGCTTAATAATCACTTCTACCATACATGTATCTATTTATATTTATGTATGTCTTAATTAGATGACCTAATCACAGAGCTAATCATAAATATGCCATATTAAAAGTACTAGACACTAATTCCAGAATACGCTTTAGCTTGGCTTTCATATTGTGGTACCATAAGCAGCAAGCGCTTCCTCTGAGAAAAAAATATTAAATCTTTAGAAGCAGTTTGTGGTTTTTTTGCAAGATAGGTATGGCAACATCAACCATTGCCACCAGTCCTCGTAACAAAACAATCAGAGGCACAAAGAGAACCATCATGTTTAAAAACAGAAAAGCTGATAGCTGGTTTGTTAGCCGTATGCTTTATTTTGAGGGGTTAACTTTTGCCTCTCACTTATACTTTTCTCTTTCATGAATGAGCAATTAATGACTTTGCTGCTGTCGCTGTTTCAGCGCTTCAATTTACAATAGCCTTTTGTTTTCTTGCAAACGAAAAGAGCTTTGAAGGATTTCAATCTTCAAAAACATGGAACATTTTCTTTCTCTTTATTTCTGAACACACAAAAAAAGTGTCTATTCTTATGTATATTTAATAACAGGCTTCAAAAAGAGCCTTATTGTGCACCTTAACATGATCTGATTGATTCCTACAGCTAAGTCAAAGGAACACATACAAATCCAAGTTCTGGGAAACATTTTCTACTTAAAAATTTTTAAAGTGTAAACTTTATAATAAACTCGGGGAGAAAATGTAAATATGTTTTATTTCATTTTAAATACAGTTAAATGCAGTTTAAACACAGCCATCTCTTTCCAGGTGATAATGTGACTTGGAAAATTAAGTACTTCATCTTAAGTCACAGAAAGTTCAGTGATGTTACAGTTCACAAGTATGTCCTTACTTAAAGATGTTTATCTCTGGAAAACAAGGAATTGCATTTATTTATATATACACACATCTGTGTATATATATAATCTTCACAGACAAAGTAAAAGTCTGAGGCATTACCTGGTAGGATTAATGGGTGTTAATACCTGAGACATAAATCCCTACTTTTTCTCCTTTATTGCTTAAAAACAGATGTGGGTGGGGCAATTAATTTGGGTAGGATAATAAAACTCCTGGAATGGTTACAGAATCATCCTAGTTAATTTAATAGTCTAATTATGTGTTAATTGGTATTAATGCATACTTTGTTTTAACCCAGGAAATTAAAAATGTGAGTAATCCAATTAAATGTATAAAATTTCCATCTTCAGTACAGATGAACTGAACTTGGAATATGTCTTAGTCTTCCTATTAAAATATATATACAGTTCTGACACAAGTTTGCTGATTGTCAGTCACTTTTCTCATAATATTGGTGAGAATGTACACACACACACACATGCACACACACACATGTACATGTACCAGTTGATAGTGGACTCTAAGTTAACTCCAGCACGTTGAGAATACATTGTAATTATCTCAGCTTTGCATTTAATTTTACATTTTACAAGTGCACTATTTTGTATTTTTAAATGCTAATATCTTTTTCCTCCAAAACCACAGTTCAAAAGGCATCTTTTAATTTCATAGCTGCAGTCACCGTCCTCAGTGATTTTGGAGCCCAAGAAAATAAAATCTGCCACTGTTTCCACTTTTTCCCCATCTATTTGCCATGAAGTGATGGTTCCAGATGCTATGATCTTAGTTTTTTGAATGTTGAGCTTTAAGCCAGCTTTTTCCCTCTCCTTTTTCAACTTCATCAAGAGGCTCTTTAGTTCCTCCTCGCTTTCTGACATTAGAAGAGGTATCATCTGCATATCTGAGGTTGTTGATATTTCTCCTGGCAATCTTGATTCCAGCTTGTGATTCATCCAGATAAGTTCATAGACATGAAATTATTTTGTCTGTGTACATTTTTAAGGTTCTTTATGCATATTGCCATCAAATTACTCAATTCCCATTGGCGATGTCACATTATATTGTAATTCAGTTCAGTTCAGTGGCTCAGTCATATCTGACTCTTTGCGACGCCATGGATTGCAGCGTGCCAGGATTTCCTGTCCATCATCAACTCCTGGAGCTTACTCGAATTCATGTCCATCGAGTCAGTGATGCCATCCAACCATCTCATCCTCTGTCGTCCCCTTCTCCTCCTGCCTTCAATCTTTCTTAGCATCAGGGTCTTTTCCAACAAGTCAGTTCTTCACATCAGGTGGTCAAAGTATTGGAGCTTCAGCTTCAGCATCCATCCTTCCAATGAATATTCAGGACTGATTTCCTTTAGGATAAACTGATTGTATGTCCTTGCAATCCAAGGGACTCTCAAGAGTCTTCTCCAAAACCACAGTTCAAAAGTATCAATTCTTTGGTGCTCAGCCTTCTTCACAGTCCAACTCTCAAATCCATACATGACTACTGGAAAAACCATAGCCTTGACTAGACAGACCTTTGTTGGCAAAGTAATGTCTCTGCTTTTTAATGTGCTGTCTAGGTTGGTCATAGTTTTTCTTCCAAGGATCAAGTGTCTTTTAATTTCATGGCTGCAGTCACCATCTGCAGTGATTTTGAGCCCCCAAAATAAAGTCTGTCACTGTTTCCACTGTTTCTGCATCTATTTGCCATGAAGTGATGGGACCAGATGCCATGATCTATGTTTTCTGAATGTTGAGTTTTAAGCCAGCTTTTTCATTTTCCTGTTTCACTTTCATCAAGAGGCTCTTTAGTTCTTCTTTGTTTTCTGCCATAAGAGTGGTGTCATCTGCATATCTGAGGTTATTGATACTTTTCCTGGCAATCTTGATTCCAGCTTGTGCTTCATCCAGCCTGGCATTTAGCATGATGTACTCTGCATATAAGTTAAATAAGCAGGGTGACAATATACAGCCTTGACATACTCCTTTCCCAAATTGGAACCAATCTGTTGTTCCATGCCATGTTCTAACTGTTGCTTCTTGACCTGTATACAGATTTCTCACGAGGCAGGTCAGGTGGTCTGGTATTCCCATCTCTTGAAGAATTTTCCACAGTTTTTTCTGATCCACACAGTCAAAGGCTTTGGCATAATCAGTAAAGCAGAAGTAGATGTTTTTCTGGAACTCTCTTGCTTTTTTGATGATTCAGTGCTGCTGCTGCTGCTAAGTCGCTTCAGTTGTGTCCAACTCTGTGCGACCCCATAGACAGCAGCCCACCAGGCTCCTCCATCCCCATGATTCTCCAAGCAAGAATACTGAAGTGGGTTGCCATTTCTTTCTCCAGTGCATGGATGCATGCTAAGTAGCTTCAGTCATGTCCGATTCTGTGCAACCCTTTGGACAGCAGCCCACCAGGCTACTCTGTCCACAGGATTCTCTAGACAAGAATACCGGAGTGGGTTGCCATTTCCTTCTCCACAATGACCCAATGGATTTAGCAATTTGATTTCCTCTGCCTTTTCTAAATCTAGCTTGAACATCTGCTAGTTCATGGTTCACGTGTTGTTGAAGCCTGGCTTGGAGAATTAGAAACCTAATTATATTGTAATTAGGTTTGCATTGGTTTGTATCTAGAACTAACCTGCAAGTCCTCAAGAAGAGTTCTAACTCTTATTTCATTTCTGTCCTCCAGGTGCCTACCACAGGGACAGAGCTACAATACATGCTTAATTAATCAGTGTTTGTTTACTGAATATATCTTTTCTTCTGATGTGAATAAAAAGCACATCTTTTTATAAACACCACCACCTTTTCAGAGTTTGTTTGCCCTGCTTGTCACAAATTCTGGAGGCTACCACTGGGTAAATAGAATCAAGTGGGCTGCAAAGTTAATGGCAGTAGTTCTCACCTGGGGATCATGTTTTTAAATGCAGATTCCTTTGTTCCACTTGCAGAGGAGATTCAGGAAGTTTCAACCGGGACCCAGGAATCTGGATTTTTGTTCATCACCTCTGACCATCATCTTTCTTGACACAGATAGTGTATCTGTTCCGTTGTGATAGGCACTGGTCTCAGGAGTCTTTGCCTTATAATACCAGAACTCTTTAGGTTCTTTCCAGCCCTGAGAATGTATAATGCATTAAAATAAACCATAACCAATAAAAACCAACTCAGAGCCCCAATAATTAATCCATGATATTCCATGATCAGTAGAAGGTGCATTGTTGCTCAACTAGCCAGGCTTTCTACTGATTTGGAGAAAGAACAGATGAAACAAGGATGATAAGTTCATGCTGGTACTTGTCCAAAAAACCAAGTTTTATCCTGGAACCTATTCAGAGATGTTAGGAACTGAGTTGGTGGACTTGATTTTGACAGAAGGTAGTAACTGTTTTATCACTCGGTCTCATTCTGTTTGATCCAGAATGCCTGCAGACGGGCTGGGACCAGCCTCTACCGAGGGTTCTAATATCAGAGCCTGTGAAGGCAGAGCTAAGCAGCTTCCCTGTCTCTTGGGTTCCTTAATGGGCAGCCCAAAACCAACAGACCCAGGTGAAAGTGAAGAAGGTAGCACTCAGAAAGTTCTTTAAGATCAGCAGGGAAACCTCAAGAGCCACCTGCAAATTTACCAACTGAGATCTGGATGCTGTCGCTTCTGAGAAAGGAGCATACAAAGTGAAAAGACAAATGATACTAGTAAAGCCCCACTCTTTTTTTAAATTGAATTGAAGTATAGTTGCTTTGGGCTTCCCTGGTGGCTCAGACAGTAAACAATCCACCTGCAATGTGGGAGACCTGGGTTTGATCCCTGGGTTGGGAAGATTCCTGGAGGGGGGCATGGCAGCCCACTCCATTATTCTTACCTGGAGAATCCCCGTGGATGGAGGAGCCTGGCAGGAGGTCCATTGGTGGCGTCAAAAAGAGTCAAACACGACTGAGCAACTAAGCACAGCATAGCACACAGCTGTTTTACGTATTATGCTAGTTTCAAGTGTGCAACATAGAGATTCAAGATTTTTACAGACTGTAATCCACCTGAAGGGGAGGGCATGGGAACCCACTCCAGTTTTCTTGCGTGGAGAATCCCATGGACTGAGGAACCTGGAGGGCTACATAGGGTTGTAGAGTCAGACATGGCTAAAATGACTTAAGCATGCAAAGTTATTACAAAATAATGTCTATATTTCCCTGTGCTGTACAATAGTATATCCTTGTTGCTTATTTATTTTGTAAATAGTAGTTTGTATTTCTTAATTCCCTTGCCCTATCTTGTCCCTCCCTGCTTCCCTTTCCCCACTGGTAGCCTTTAGTTTGTTCTCTGTATCTGTGAGTCTCTTTAGATTTTGTTATATTCATTCATTTTTAGATTCCAGATATAAGTGAAAATACAGAGTACTTGTCTTTCTCTTTCTGATGTATTTCACTAAACCATAATGCCCTCTAGGTCCATTCACATTGTTGTAAGTAGCAGAATTTCATTTGTTTTTGTGAATGAGTAATATCCTGTTGTGTATGTTTGTGTGTGTATATATATATACACACACAGTCACACAGTCTTCTTTATCCACTCATGTATTGATGGATGCTTAAGTTGCTTCCATACCTTGGTTATTGTAAGTAAGTCTGCTATGAATGTTGGGGGCATGTATCTTTTTGAAATTAGTGTCTTCATTTTCTTCAAATTTATGGGAGTGGAATTGCTGGGTCATACGGTAGCTCTATTTTTAGTTTTTTTGAGGAACCTCAATGCTGTTTTCCACAGTGGCTACACCAATTTACATTCCCACCATCAGTGTACCAGGATTCTCTTTTCTCCACATCCTTTCCAACATTTGTTGTTTGTAGACTTTTTAATGATGGCCATTCTGACAGTATGAGATGATCCTCATTGTGATTTTGATTTGCATTTCTCTTGATGGTTAGCAATATTGAGCATCTTTTCACATGCCTATGTGCTGTGTGCTCCGTTACTCAGTCATGTTCAACTCTTTGGGATCTCATGGCCAGGCTTCTCTGTCCATGATGGGTTCCCAGGCAAGAATACTGGAGTGGGTTTCCATTTCCTTCTCCAGGGGATCTTCCTGACCCAAGGATCGAACCCGTGTCTCTTGTACCTTCTGCTTTAGCAGGCAGATTCTTTGCCACTTGTTGTTTGTAGACTTTTTAATGATGGCCATTCTGACAGTATGAGATGATCCTCACTGTGATTTTGATTTGCATTTCTCTTGATGGTTAGCAATACTGAGCATCTTTTCACATGCCTATGTGCTGTGTGCTCCGTTACTCAGTCATGTTCAACTCTTTGGGATCTCATGGCCAGGCTTCTCTGTCCATGATGGGTTCCCAGGCAAGAATACTGGAGTGGGTTTCCATTTCCTTCTCCAGGGGATCTTCCTGACCCAAGGATCGAACCCATGTCTCTTGTACCTTCTGCTTTAGCAGGCAGATTCTTTGCCACTGTGCCTATAGGCCACCTGTATATCTTCTTTGGAAAAATCTCTGTTCAGATATTGCACCCATTTTTAATTGGATTGTTGGGGTGTTTTTTAAATATTGAGTTGTCTGAGCTATGTATGTGTATATATATATATATATATATATTTATATTAACCTCTTATCAGTAAAAAAAACCACTCTTAAGCTTGAATGCCAGGCAATGTAGTTTTGGCTTATGTAGTCTATGGCACATCTACAACTCTAGCTCTTCTCAGAATGGTCCCAATTACCCACCTACCCAAGTTTCAGGTGAGAAAACAAATGTTATCTTACATCACGTTTCTCTTCTTATATAAAATAAGAATAGGGTTGTTAGGAGGAATACACTGGATGACTTAGAATACCTGTTACATAGTATAAGGGGTCAGTCATTTTCCTTCTCTTTTCCTCTCCATCTACCCTCATCCCATCCTTACTCCCAATCTTCATCTTTCTATGTCTGAATAGGACTGCTAGTTCACATATTTCTATGCCTACATTTTAAATAACCAATAAGAATTTGCTTAAAAATAATTATATACCAGCATATTTATTTTGGAGTTTACAATAAAAATATAAATCATGATTCATAAACTAATGTATGTACAGCCTCATAGGAAAGAGCAAACTAACACACATGTAACATCTGGGAAACACTAAAAACTTTAATAAAATTTATTCATTAAATATATTATTTAATTAATCAAAATTTAATTTATTAAAATTTGTCTGCTGGATCAGCTGTAAGTACTATATTGATTCAGAGAAAAAAAGGAATGTATGGGTCTGAATTTCTAGGGAAGACTTCAAGGAGTGGTCAGGGTTTCATGTTGCCTCTGAAATAAAAGCTTTTATGTATTATTTACTATGCGTCAGTTATTATACTAAATAGACATAGTATTTAGTGTAATAAATTTATCCTTACCATTACTGCCTTCCTCTTTATGAAAGTACCATTCAGTTTGCACAGAGACAAGGACATACAGTTGTAAAGTCTAGGAGACAAGAATAGGAGAGAAGAAACTCTAAAAGATATGGGGATTTATTTGATGCATCATTTAAGCAACATCACTCTACAAATAAGCCCTTCTGAACCCAAACATACCAGGCTTTCTCCATGCTTTCCCACTCAAGATAATTATAATCTATACCATATAACCTGCACAATTCAAGTTCTCATCATTTATTGATAAAGCAAAATAGTCCATGGCATTTGAGTCTAAGAAGCATTCTGTGTAAATCCATGATGAGTTATAGGAGGAATAAGGCAATATTTTATTCTTAAAGTTATAGTCAGGGAGTTAACCTGACTTTCCTTGGGCTGTAGGAATGTCGCTGGGAGGAAATGACGCAGCATGAGGCAATGGAAAGCTTACTGCTTTGACGACAAGTCACCAGAGTTAGAGTTCCTCCACTTCTCTGACTCCTGCCACTTTCTTTGTGACCTTGGATGAATTTTTCATCTCTCTGACTTGGTTTCCTCGTGTATGTATAAACTGAAGATATAAAAGTAATACTTCTAGTACAGGGTATTTGTGAGGATCAAAGGAAACAATCTCCTTGAACACCTTTTGGAAGTTATAAAGCATTATAGAAATATTATTGCTATTGCTGCTTTTATTACCATTTAAAGAACTAAGTATCTGTTCATCAGATTAATAAATTTAAGTTTGCTTAGAAGGAAATTATTCCTATTAAATATGTGCTTGGCCTTCCTTCATGCATACTAAACTTCAGCTCTACAGGACAAACTGTCCTTTCCACATAAAGCTTGTTTGTGACTCACACAGTCAGATCCCTTTGCCTTATGGGGAATGTTCAAAACACCTTTATCTATCCTAGAAAATAGAATTTCAGAAGCTGTTGCTTTTTTCTCCAGGTATAAATGCTTTTTTGTTATCTATCAAAGAGAGATTATACAGCCGGAAGTATTAGTCTATTGTTGCCTCTTTAAAACTCTCTTCTCTTCATCGTTCCTGGCTTATATTGAAACCAGATGGTGAAACCAAGACTGGAACATCCTTTGGTGTCCAGAAGGAGACCAGTCTGGCCAAAGCATTGTCATTCTTGTCAGCAGCCAGAGTCAAAAACGTTTTTATAGTTAATCATCAGGAGTGCCTACTGGCTGTAACAGCCATTTATGCAGTATTTGTCAGCATGAAGGTTCCATCCACACCACAGATGACGCCATGTCGGCAAGAAATGTGTTTCGATATCCTTCAGTAATGAGCTGAGCACATTTTCATGGCTGACTCCCAAAGCAAACAACAGTAAAAAAAAAAAAAAAAATTAGCGCTGGACTTCTTTTTCACCAAATTGCGTGGCTACCAATACCTTTCATTGCTTAAAACTAACTCCCTCAGAACAAGTTGTCCTGGAGCGTTCATTAAAACATAGGAAGTTAAAGAATTGCAGCAAATCACCACAAATATTCTTTAAAGAAATTGACCCACCCTAAAATGAACTATTATTTCAAAAGTTGTGAAGTTGCAGTCTTAGACTCTGAGAAGCCAGAGTAATTTCATGGATGAGAGCCCACCAGCAAATTCCTGTCTCTGCCTACATGTCAGAAATCAGCTGTAGCAAGGAGACTGTGAACATGAAAAATAACATACATAATTAGAGTAAAGGCACTATGCTTTGAAGCTGAAATTGAGGAGTTTGGGTAGCCACAGAAAAAAATGGCATTGAATAATAATATTTTAAAATATGTCAAGGGAGTGAGCTTATCAGGCCTTGTATATAGCTGATGGAAGCTATTCATTTTTCAAGTACTATAGAGAAGCAAATCCGGATATCTGGAGAGGGACATCCAAAAACAGCTTCTCCACTTTACAGCTGAGGCTTGTCACCATATCAGAGGGACTCAGATGAATATTTCATGTGAAAGGTACAAGTAGAAAATTCTGAAGGAAATGCCTAGGACAGCAGAACTAAATTGCAATTACACACTACAATATTGCAAGAGGATCTAACACAGATCTAACGTCTCTGTACGATGAAACTATACATGTGCGGTCAGCAAAACAGTGTTAAGGGTGCAACCCATGGAAGTTTCAGGTCATAACTGCTGAACACTTGCAAAAATTAGTATTCTGTAATATTAAGTTTACATTTGAAACGTGATGATCAATGTTATTTATCCTTTTTGTTTTCTTTACAAATATATGAGAAATGATCTGAGATATGCGGTCAATGTTGGGAGGTTGTGGTTTGGTTTGGTTTCTATCCTTTTGAAATCAAGAGTGGTTATTTTCCCATTAGTAAACCCATGGTTATCATCAGAAATGCTCTCTTTGTTGTTTTTCTTAATTTTTTACACAGAGAATATGGTACAATTGTCTTTAAAAGGGACAGAGGAAATTTAAAATAGACAATAATCAGAAATCCTTAAAACTGTGAAAAGAAATTAGCATGTGCCATTTTAAAGGGGTAACATTTGGAAAAGAAAAAAGAAAAAAAAAAAAAAAAAACAATTTGGAGCAGAAAGGAACCTGAGAAATTTAGTCAGACTTTTGTTTACAAACTATTGTGTTATGCCTTGTCATCCTGTGGTGAAGCATAAGAAAAATAATGTATTACATCTTAAAAAACCAAACACTGCAATAGAGAGCAATAACATAGGAGACCATATTTGGATTTCTTTCCAAGAGCCCACTGCCTAATTTAAATGCCTTTTGATTAGCCAATCATTTTCATTCCCAGGCCAAAATGATTGGAAAAGAGCTTCCTCCAACCCCCCACCTTAGTTTTTAACTGAGCCAATCAAAAAAAAGACCAGCTTTGAACCAACAATGTAAATAGGCTCATATGTTTAAATAAGCATGGCTTTCTAGTTACCTTTTGTTAGATTAGAGAAGAGATGCCTTATTTCATTCCTCAAGGAAAAGTTATTTTGTTTTCTGAAAGATAAGGTGCACTATAAACAGCTTTTTAATAAATTAAAATGTCATGCAAATCATCCCAATACTAAAAGATAACAGTATTTCTTTTCATTAACAAAGAAACTAGTCATTCTGTGATGGGAGCTGTGTTAGGTTAAAACACGTTGTTCAGAAAGGAGTTTCAGAATTCTGACCTTTTTGCTTCATGTATTATATAAAAAGAGAACTTGAAATCACCTGGGAATAGAAAAAAAAAATGTTTAAAGGGTTTCTGAGATCAGTTTTCTCCTCACATTTATATTAAGAAGCTAATAAAATATAGACTAAATAAAGCCAAAGGATCCAAAAAGCCCTCACTTGTTATGTAAGGGGCCAGAACCTTACATAATATACATTTTCTTACTAATTCTTCAAATTTTGAATGCTTTGTATGATACCAAGGAATACTGGATAATGGGTTTAAAATGTTTTTAAAAGCTGTTTAAATATATGCAGAGTATTTGAGATATTACTATTTTTTTGGTAGTTTGGTGACATCTAGTGGAAATAGGGATTTGCAGCCTACGGTACTGAGTCAAGTTCAAATCCTATAGTAGAAGGGAATTGTTTAGGACCAAAAACACAGATAAATGATTGAAAACATTTACCTACATTCTATCATAAGTAACAGGAGTAAAAAAGCAAGTTTAGGTAATCCTTCTGAAGGAAAATAACTTGACATCCATGTCAATTACTATCATTTTTTTCAGATTATGAGACATGTGGTTTTTGTAAAGAAGTTGGAATGGAAGCACAAGTAAAACATTGTCCATACTCCTTTCACCCACCATTGATAATGTATTAATTTTTCCAGGGTTATATATTTTTGTTGGTATTGTTTTTTTACAAAATTTTGATATTTCAGACATACAGTTTTTATATCCTAATTTTTTAATACTCTGAGCATTTTTTTTGCTTGTCATCAGGTATAAAAATTATTTTTTAATTATTAAAAGCAAAAAGCTATAATGTTACTTATTTTTGAAGTAGGATACTACAAGCCTATAATTTTATGAATTCTGAGTATCCAAGAATAATGTAAAAATATGGTTTCAATAAAATTCTTTCATTAATAAGAGTTTTTTTTAAAGACTATACTATCCATAGAAATGTTTAATGTGTGTTTACATCAGTGTCATTTTATCAAGGACTTACTACCTTATCAGACTCTAGGGATATAGAAAATGAATGAGATATGGACCTTACCTGTGAGGGAAAAAATAGTAGGTTAGAATAAAATATTTTTAAATAATAGTATTATAATCAACATAGAGAACTGTAACAAAAGAGGGAGTTATAATCATTAAAGGAAAAGTAAATGGAAAAATCCTCAAAGAAGAGATGACAGCTGTGCAGGACTTTGAAAAATGGAGAAGGATGAAGGGTGTTTCATACACAGGAAAGCCTGTGCCAAGGCAGGAAGCACAGAATGACCTGGTGTACGTAGATATACCTGCAGAAAAGTCCTAACAATGTTAGATGTGACTAGAGAGGTGAGCAGAAGCAGAGTGCTAAGGATCTTTACCATCTAGGTTATGGAAACCCATTAAAAGTTGTTTTTTAAGGAGAGTAACATGATTACATTAGCATTTTATAAAATCATGCTGACTGAAGAGTAGAAAATGAAAACGAGAGAAGGAGACCAACTCGTAGACTCACAGCAGTTCAGGACAGAGATAGAGATACCTGAACCAAGAGACATCAGTGAGTTTAGACAGAAAACAGAAAGTTAAAGGCTAGTTAAAAAGGGACAAACCATTGAATTTAAATATGCTGGGGGATGGAGATACAGATGCCAAGAATGACCCAGTGACTGATACTTAGAACAATACTCAGACAGTTAGTTAAGATGGAAATGTTTGTGATTTTTAAGTTGTATACTGCAACATAGTTTAGATAAATCCTAATTTATCTTAACACTTGATATTTAGTAGAGAAAGAGGTATACACACCTTATAAGGCAGATTTCCGGTTGTTGAATAGTTTTCTGTGGCATATAGGTCACAGAAAAGGAAAATTTGTCATGTCCTCACCACCCCAATGATTTTTTTTCAAATTCCTCCACTGTAGGCACAGAGCGGTTAACATCTCTAATTGGCCTCAGCACAATATCAAGACTCAGAGGGTGAGAGGAGCGCTAAAGAGGTTAGAGACACAATCAAGGAGATTCAAAAGAAAAACTAATTTCAGCTGTCACAAAGATGTGTCTATATGGAGTGTCATTAGAACGAGTAAATGACCTGCTGAACTCTCTGGTATTGAGAAGACATTTCTAAAATGCAGAGATCAAAATTATATTATTCAAAGGCTGTGTCTGCATGCCTCTGTGCATATACCTCCACACATACAAAGTAAAATGGAGAGAAAGCTTGTAGAGCATGTAATTTGGAGACCTGGATTCCCTGAGCAGTGGTCCGCTAGTCATCTAATTCGCAAAGTCAACGAGACCCTTGTATTGTGCTCTTGCTGCGTGCTCAGCTCATCTGCTGCCAGGCAGCTGACGTCTGCAGCTACCAGTGATGGACTGCTCACCTTGAGCAAAGTGCTTTACAAAGATTATCGTTTAATCCTCTCAACTAAGAGTTTAACCCTATTATGCTTAGGGAGGTTAAGCCATTGCCCAGGGTCACTCAGCCAGTAAGTGGAGAAGCTTGGATTCAACCCCAACTTCCTCCAGCTCCAGAACTGTACCCTTTTTAAACTGTCCTAGGTCAGTACTGTTCATTCATTTAAAAAAAAAAAATCAGGTTCTCCTAAGTTTTATTGTTGTTTAGTGCTTTTATGAGCATAATGAACCACACATGCCACCAGCTTTTGAATTCTGAATGTCAACGTAGAGCTCCATGCCTACTTCCAATTTGTGGCTCCACAAGTGCCTTTGCAGTTTCTCTTATTCTGTTTCAGAACATACAGAGCTGGTGTGTGAGAGACAGGTGGCAGACGGTTGCTATGGCAACTGCCTGTCATTAATGATAAAGAGTAATTACCGCAGCAAATTTCTGTTTAGCTTGAAAATCTGATTTGCCCTCTCCCCACAAGGGACACAACCCTTTATACCCTTTTTACTCACAAGGGCCTATCATCTTGTGTAAGCTCTGCCTGAACCATTCAACTTTGCAGCAAAGAGCTAAGTAAAGCCTGACTTCTTAAAGATTTAGGTGAAGGAAGAGGAAATGAGTCACAGAAAGGAAAAAGCTCAAAATATACATACAGACTATCTAAACTTGTTTTCCCTTAATTAAAGTGTGAAGGAAATAACCTCAAGTATTAACACATTTGTGGACCAAGTTCAATGGCTGTTCGAATGGCTGCATGTGGTTAATTACTAGATGCTAAGACTATAAGTTCAAATAATACTTTTAAACTGACTTAGAGAACATGAAGAAGATGAAGATGTCCCAGAGAAAGTGATTCTGACAAATCTGTGTACTCAGTATTATTTATAAATCTTTCCAAGTCAATAGCCCTTCAACAGACCTTTTGAAGGGGAAACTATGTTTAGTATGTCTGGGCAGTGTGGAGTGGAAAGCTTCATTAGTACCTTTTAATTCAGTGCTCTATATGAGTTTTAAAAGGGAAGTTTCTATCCACAGTACATTAAAGACTGTGGTATGTAAATATCATGAAAAACAATGCCAAGTAAAAAGCCCAGAAACTGGAACTCAACATAAAATCAAACACCTATATCATCTTTCATCTCACCCCTAAACCTGGGGTCCAAATATTTCTCCCCCCCTTTAAGTTTCTTTTGAAATGCAGCCCATTATTGCTTGACACAGCAGTGATGAATCCACAGGAATTGTTCTCACAAACAGAAAATCTAGTGATAACCCTCTAGCCTAAGGCCTGTTTCATAATTATCTTTTTTTAATCCAGTTCTCACATTTAATACCTAGCCTACAGACAAGTGAACAAGCTTTTGATCCAAAATAACAGACTGTTCTCCTCAAGAATATATGCTACTCCTTGGAGATAGTGCCAAGATGTATGGAATCTTATCCTCTGAGTTTGGGCCATTAGCAAGTCTCATATTTTGCTCTGTGAAAACTTTTTTATGTGGTCACAGTGTAGCTGGATAAGAGGGAGTGAAGCTAGGAAACAACCCAAGGGGTGGCTTACCCATACCGATACAGGTGTGGGAAGAGGGGAGGGTTCACCAGTGTTTATAATCCTCAAAACTTTGACTGTGAGGATCACAGAGATTCAAGCACCCTGGAGTCTGTAAGATAATAACCAGGCTCTTAACCCAAGAACAAACATCTCTTTCGATCAAGATAGGATGATTCTTTAACTGGCAAAAAGATTGGGAGTCAAATACAGAAAGCCATATTCAACTCCCCTATTTCATTTCTGTTCCATGGTATGGAAAATTAAGGGCAGGAAATCTGGGAGAGAAAGAAAATTGAGAGCAGAATGGAACTGAATGAGGAAAAACGAGTCAATAGGGTTTGAGGTACTTGAGCCTAGGGATATATATTTGTTCAGTCAGGTTGTTACTGCCCTAAAAAGTTGAAAGCTGATTTCCAGGCTGGAGGGCAGCATCACCTGTTTTATTCCCTGAGGTATCCCAAATCTCTCGAGCAGTGTCTGGCCCATGGTAAACTCTCAATGAATATCTGTTGTATATATAAATAAAGCCATTTATCTCAATTTTCAGGATTAAAGGTTTAAAATCCTTAAAACTTTCTTTGTTTAAATTATAATAACCAGCATAGTCTATCAGGATATAAATTAGTAATTGGACCGTGTGTGCTAAGTCACTTCGGTTGTGTCAGACTCTTTGCAGCCCTATGGACTGTAGCCCACCAGGCTCCTCTGTCCATGGGATTCTCCAGGCAAGAATACTGGAGTGGGTTGCCATCCCTTCCTCCAGGGGATCTTCGTGACCCAGGGATCGAACCCGTGTCTCTTATATCTTCTTATTTTTCAGGCGGGTTCTTTTATCACTAGTGCCACTTGGGAAGCCGGTAACTGAACTGTAGCAGAAGTAATAAGACTAAGCAAATCCAAATAAAATCAAGCTGAAAATTTAAAATATGGCCTGAAAAAAAAAATAATAAAATAAAATAAAATATGGCCTGATTTCCTTACTTGCTTCCAATAATAATTTAAGACTTAAGTCTACTGATTTCATCCTTGCAATTTGCTTTGTCAGTTGAGACAAAAGGCACAAATCTTATTGGACAACAGGGGATATTCTCTGGGACCAAGAGATGGGAACTCGGGTGAAAAGTGAAAGTCGCTCAATCGTGTCCGACTCCTTCCGACCCCATGGGCTATCCATGGAATTCTCTAGGCCAGAATACTGGAGTGGGTAGCCTTTCCCTTCTCCAGGGGATCTTCCCAACCCAGGGATCAAACCCAGGTCTCCCGCATTGCAGGCAGATTCTTCACCAACTGAGCTATCAGGGGAACTCAGGAGTCCCTATCAATCAGTAAGAAAGTTAGAGGACCAGAGCTACAAAATATCTTTATATCTTCAAACTCTGCAACTAAAGATGTCTGGAGAGCCCTGAGGAACTTGGGGCAAAGTGGACACAATAATTGCTTCATTTGTCTTCACCCCTCCCCTTTCCTCTCCTCCTTGACAACAGACTGGCTTTGTCAAAGAGGATCATATGTGGATATGCCTGTTTTTTATACACTTCCTCTCCCTCAACCAGGAGCAAATTCTTCTGTCTTCTAGGAGACGACTGTCAATGTCTGGAGTATTTTTGGTTGTAACAATTGGGGTGATGCTACTAGCATGTAATTGATGGAGGCCAGGGATATTGCTATACATCATGAACCCTCCTACAACAAGGAATTATCTGACCCAAAGTGCCAGTAGTTCTAAAGTTGAGAAACAATGTTCTCCATTATCTGGCATCCTCACTGTGCCCGGTGCTAATGCTGAATGCCCCTTATGCCTAATTAAATTCATCTTCATAACAGTCTCTGAAGTGGACTTTACATTATCTTCATTTTACAGATAAAGACAATAGAGGCTTAAAGAATTTAAGTCATTTGTCCAAGGTCACACAGCCCATGAGTTACAGAGCCTGTCTCCAAGCCCAGGTAAGCCTGCCTCAGAACCCACATACTGCTGTCTTTCACAATTGCCAGCCTTCTCTTAACAGGTCATTCTGCTAGCCATAGACACTACTCACTCCCAGAAAGTGATTCCAGGAAAGGACATGTTTAGATAATTCATTTGTTCACATTTAAAAAGTCATAGCCCATGTAATAATAATGGTTCACACAGCCCTTGTTTGTACCAGACACTGTTATAAGGGCTTTGCTTCATGTGTGTTAACACAAACAATTATTATCTGATAGGTTCTGGTATTGTTCTCTTACAGATGAAGAAACTGAGGTTCATAGAGGTGAGGTGACACAGCCAGTGAGGTACAGAGATGGGATATGGTTCCAAGAAGTCCAGCTTCAGTTTCTGTAATTCTTATCCATTGTTCTATTTTGCCTGGTAAGCCTACAAAGTTGGAGAAGTGTCCACATAAGCCATTTGGTGGATCGTGCCCCTTCCTCCTTCAGAGTCTGTCCTCCGAGAACCACGGCAGGAACTAATCTTTGCCCCCGCTGCTGCTGTTTGCAGAGCTGCCAAAACCTCAGTAGATCATGATACTACAAGTAGGAAGATCAGAAATAAACTCCTCTCCAGTTTACTAGCCCCTGAAGGCAAACCAGCACTACCCTCCCTTACTGCTTTGAAATTCTCTTATATTGTTTGCATAAAATTTCCTTTTATTAAGCGTGGGATTCAAAAAGGTTTTCAAATAATTACTACAGTTAGTCTAAATGTAAGAAAGCTAAAAGGAAAACTGTTTGCAATTAGGATTTGCATAATTTCTTTAACGCTGCCTAAGTTATCTACATTTGTAGCTAAAAGCAGGGCAGTGTTTTGGATGAAACAAAATGAAATCCATTTGCCAAGCTGGTCCTGACCTTCAGCATTTCTTTTAAGCATCTCATCTTGTTATGGGAACCCAAGTAATTAGATACTTGAGCACTTATTCAGAGAATTGTTTTATATCCTTGCTTATATATCTTAAGTGAACTTTTTAAAAGCAAGAAGGTTAATTTATGGGATTTCAAACATAAGTCAGTAGATATTTTGAATCATTTTTGCTCATAGATAGCCTTCACATTCTCACAAATTTCATCAGAAAAACACTCAGTTCTTCTCACTCAAAAAAATTCATGTTTTATGGGTACCTATATATAACTATAAATTAACATAAATATATACCATCGACTACTGCCAATTAGTATGCATTTACAAGCAGCATCCAATAACCCTGATGATGTAAAAGTACATCAGCCATGAGACAACCCTGGGGAATGAATGGGAATCTCAGCAAGTATTTAGCTTATGAGTAGGTGGAGGAGACTCATTACTGGCCTGGCTTGTTGCCTTGTTCTGTTTGAAACCCTGATTAAAGAAATAACAAACATGGGATGCTAATTGAACTGTTTGACCAGTTTCAATAAACAAGCAGGTCTGATTTGGGGAGCAAAGAGAGGGGATAAAATACTACAGCTCTGCTATTCATTTTCCTACATCAGTTCTTTGATTCCTGCTGCAAGATATCATATCTCCAAAGACCTCAAGATCAGCAGAGTAGTTGATTCAAGGGTAAAGAGAGAGGAAAATTCGGTGAAGCTGTCAACTCAGCAAAGCTTCCTACAAGCTACAGCTTGCAGGCCTTCATGTGATGGCAGCCCATGATTGCAGCCTGTCCTGCTCACAGACTTCCACCTAGTAGCACATGTTCTAAGTCCTGAAGACTGTGTTTAAGTGTAAATAGCCTTGCCTGGCTTAAGCAAGCAAAACTGTTCCTTTCATTCTGTGCACACACAGCTTGAAGGCCAGTGTCCTGGGCTTACCAGTTGTATCTCTACATAAAATGAATGTCAGCAATACCCTAGTGTATAATATTGTCTATCAGATGGTGCATAAAGGCCTTGACTGTGTGTACATACCGTAGCCACACAGAAAACATTACAAAATGAGCCTGCTTTTAGCCCACTGCCTCATACAGTGGTAATTAAGGAGAACTGCTTTTTGATTTGCAACTATTTGCTGTTCTGCAGGAAAACAGAGCTTAGAGCATCTTGTTCCATTTGTTGTTGCCATGCTTAATCTTCTGATTCATGAGGAATTATTACACTCAGTACCTATGGGGAATTTAATTGTTTGGCTCCTACTCCTCTGGCAAGTGTAATTATGGAGGAGGAGGATCTATAGATTAACATTTTTAAAAAGCTTCATCCAAGAAAAAATAAATAAAGGGAGGTGGAGTTTTTTGTAAAACCTCATATTGAATAACACGCAGGGTTGGAATAGTGCCAGTACTGAGCTTAAGAGAAAACGTCAATGCCTAAATGGGAGGTCAAATCAGGGCCACACAGCTCAGAAGTGTGATCCCATCACCATTAACTTGGAGATCAGCACTCCTCGTCTACTCCTTAAATATTTGTAGATAATTAGGATACATTTCGCACCATGTATAAAAATATACAGTGACGTG
Organism: Bos grunniens; assembly: GCF_055505025.1. Lineage (NCBI taxonomy): Eukaryota > Metazoa > Chordata > Mammalia > Artiodactyla > Bovidae > Bos > Bos grunniens. The sequence continues at coordinate 29,507,253 of NC_141185.1, read as the reverse complement.
GTTTTGAGTGAATTTGGGATGCAAATGTTTAAGTCTGTTTCTATCTCATTTAATAAAGTTCTCTTTTTCTGCAAACATAGATTAGTAAGAGACCTTATTTCTCCAATAATTTGGAAGGCAGAAAAGATGCGATATTTTGTATTGTATGATAATAAACTTTTAGGCACTGCTGAGTAGTTGATGTGCAAACAAATGAATGAGGGCCACTGTGAACACTTGAGAGCCCCACCCATCCTCCTAGGACTCTCCCATTTTAGCAGCAAACTTCTAGCCACCAGTGTCAGGACCTCTGTACCTGAGGACTTTTCCTGAAACTGTGGAAAGCCTCGCTGTCTGTAGTAGCAGGCCAGTGCTTCTCAGGGGTTGGTGAATTACCACCCCAGACCCCCAACCCCTCAGGTGGGATAATTTGCAACATGTCTTTTACACCCTTTCCAGAGTCTCACCATAGGATTAAGCTCCAGGTGCCCACAGTGGTAGCTGACTTAATCCTTTACTGGCCACCTTGCCTTCCTTGAATCGCTTCCCTTCCCCTCTGCAGGCAGGCATTCTCTGTCTGCTTCTGAACTCCTAGTCTCTGGATCTACTTTTGGAGAAACCAAATAAAGACAAGTACCTGCCTTCAAAGAGCACAGAGTCTGTTGAGGAAAATGAGATTAGGAAAGAACAGGAGAGGAGAGTGGAGGGAAGGGGAAGAGAGAGTAGGGAGTGGAAAGGATAGACTGTGTGGTAAATGTTATCATGTGGGTCAAAGATACTATATACTAATAAATGTGATGTTTTCTTTCTTTGTTTATGGTATCGTGTCCCTAGGTAAGTCTATATGATTCATTCATCCAACAAATATTTATTGCATGCCTACTACATGTCAGGCAATAACACCAGAACAAATCAAAAAGTCGCAGCTTACATTCTAGTGTGTGTGTGTGTATATATATATATAAAATCATAAGTCATGTGATAATAAGTGTTGCAAGGAAAAATAAAGCAGGGTATATTAGTCCACTCAGGTTATCATAAGATACCATAGACTGGGTGGCTTAAACAAGAGAAATCTATTTCTCACAGTTCTGAAGGCTAGAAGTCCAAGATCTAGGTGTTTTTAGGCTTGATTTCTGGTGAGGTTTCTCTTCCTAGCTTGTCCTCACATGGCCTCATTTCTGTGAATGTGGAGAGAAAGAGCTCTGGTGTCTCTTCCTCCTCTTGTAAGGATATCAGTCTTGGAGGATTGAAGCTCCACTCTTATGACCTCATTTAACCTTCATTATTACCTCTACATAGGCCCTATCTCCAATATAGTTATATTGGGGGTTAGGGCTTAGCAGCAGCAGCAGGACATCAATATATGAATTTGGTGGGGTATACAACTCAGTCCATAACACAGGGTAAAGGAATAGATAGTAACCATAGAAAGAGCTTATACTGTTCAAACCAATGAGGAATTTGGCCCTAAACTTTATTCAGTATCTGCTCAGAACAGGTAGGGCTGTACAGTAACTAACTACTATCATTACTGTGGATTTTAATATGACAAAATTTATGATCAAGATTCTCAAGTAATATAGAGTATATTTTACTTGAATGGAGTAAGATGCTTTCTCTCTCATTTTTATCTCTATAATATGTCTTTATCATGTAGCTGTGCTTGTGAGCTTAGTGGCTCAGTCATGTCCAACTCTTTGGACCCTTTGAACCATAGCCTGCCAGGCTTCTCTGTCCATGGGATTTTTCAGGCAACAATACCAGAGTGGATTGCCATTTCCTACTCCAGGGAATCTTTCTGACCCAGAGATCAAACCTGTATCTCCTGTATCTCCTGCATTGCGGGTGGATTCTTTACTGAATCACCAGGGGAGCCCTGTCTTGTAACTGTGACCTCTACAAAATGAAGTTATGGTACAGAAAGTTTTTAGCTCATAGTAAAAGACAATTTTAAGTCTTTAAGAAACAATGGTCCTAAATAGAAGGAATAAATAAAATGGTGGTGTGGAAACCCTAGGCCAACCCATAGGAGGGTGGAGGACCCTCAGAGCTGCCATGCCATGTCCTTATGTGCTTCAGAGAACTCGTCTTTTAGAAAAAAAATTCCCATGTTAATTGCAAGCTGTTTTCCAGAGCGGCCTGCTCTCTCCAGAACATGCTTGGCTCTCCTTCAAACAATTTTCAACCTGACCAAATCAAGGAGTTGTACATAAACTACAGCCCACGCCATTAGTATAATTATATGACACAAATAATAGAGTTCTTTTAACTACCAGGTCTTTTTGCAAAGCCTATCAAATGTCAGAAGTGATATAATGCTGTAATTGCATCTATGAACCTGTGTAACCTTTAGACAATGAGTTCCAGAGGTCCAGGTATATAATACATATCCCATATATTCCTCTGATGAGCCCAAGAAGTTTAATATGATGTAAAATGAAACTAAGAACAGAACATATGCTTCTCTGTAGGAGATATTAACTTCTCTGCTGCTGCTGCTAAGTTGCTCCAGTCATGTCCGACGCTGTGCGACCCCATGGATGGCAGCCCACCAGGCTCCCCCATCCCTGGGATTCTCCAGGTAAGAACACTGGAGTGGGTTGCCATTTCCTTCTCCAATGCATTAAAGTGAAAGGTGAAAGTGAAATTGCTCAGTCATGTTATTTTGAAAGAATCTTATATTAATTGCTTATTTACAATTTTACTCATTGAGATTACAGAAGGATTTGATTCAACATATGCTTGGTTTAACTTCTAGTCAATTATAACTGGTTCAAAAGTCTCAACTATATTTTGCAACTGATAACTGAGATCAAACCTCAGTTGATACTATCCAACACGAGTTGGACCTTTTTAATGTAGTAGGGCCACAGGGCTCAATCTTTTTTTCTCTATCTACAATTTTTCATTCTGTCTCTTGGCTTTAAATTCCCTCTGTAGCCCAGTGACTCTTAAGTTTACATCTTCAACATGTCCTTCACTCTATAATTTAGGACTCACGTATCCAATTGCCTACTTAAAATATCCACTTGGAAGTCTGTTAGCCATCAATAGGTCCAAAATCTGAGCTCCTAATTTTATCCTACCAAACCTGTTCTACCCACAGTCTTCCCTGTGCTATTTGATGGCAAATTTCATCCCTCAAGTGGCCCAAACCAACAATCTGTCACTCACATTTTCTTCTCTTTAATCCACCCTATCAAATCTTCATAAAAACAAGATTGGTTCTACCTTCAAAAGATATCCAGAATCCAACCTTTTCTTAGCTTTTCTGCTATTATCATTGTGGTACAAGCCACTAAAATCTCTCTGCCAGATTATTTCAATAGCCTTTCAACTAGTTTCCCTGTTTCCACTTTTGAACCCCCTCCGTAAAGTCTGTTTTCACCACCACAGCCAAAGGAATCCTTTCAAATATATCAGACATGGCACTCATCTGCTCATCTTACTCTACATAAAATAAGGGTTCTAACATGATTTCCAAGGCTCTAAGTGATAAGGCTTCTAACCTCCTCTCTGACTAACTTCATTCCAGTCACATTGGTCTCCTTGATGTTTTCAAACAGCCTTGGCAAATCCTCTCATTCAGGCTTCGGTACAGCTATGTGTTCTGCCAAAACTGCTCTTGCCCCAGATGCCTATGTGCTGACTCCTTCACCTCCTTCAGACTTTTGCTGAAATGTCACCTTCTGCATAAAGCGTACCCTCACTAACCTGTTTAAAACTGTGACTCACAATACCTCTTCTCACACAACCAATGCCCTTCACTGTGCTATTTTCTCTTTCATCACCTCCTAGATATGAATACTGCACACTTTATTTATTATGTTTATTGTTACCCAGACAGACTGTAAGGCCCATGATGATAGCTTTCTCTGTTTTGTTCACCACTTCTAATACAGAAACCTAGGACAGTGCTCAACATAATAAATATTTGTTGAATGGGTGCAGTGTCTTTCTGAATTTATTTGTCCAGGAAGAATCACTAGGGTTTCATCATAAGAAAAATGAATCAGCAAAGAGAAATAACCACCTGCACTGACTGAAAAACAATAATAATACCTAGTAATAGTAATAATAAAGTCAACTAAATGAATTTTTAATTTTAAAATCCAACAATTTTACTTAATGACGTTTTTGTGAGGGAAAAACTATTATCCAAAATTTGGAAATAGGCTAAAGGGATGGGTGTTCTTTCAGTGCAAGACTCAGCTTGACTTTATATTGCCGGGGTTATTTTACAACTCTGTAGGGGCAGAAGTTAACCTGTAGGTATTTTTTCAGCAATTATGCAAATAAGTTCTGTCCAGCAGACAGCTGACCACAAAGATATTTATGACCCTATTGGACATGAAATAATTTTGTATCTAACCCAGCAAAATTTCCTATAGGTAACTACCTTCTCAAAGCTCTTGGATAAATGTAACATCATACTGGTCCCCTCATTAATTTATGAGATGAATAAAATCTTTGACAGGTTTTCATCTTAGAAGACAAGACAGTTATGATTTTAGCCTTTTATTATAATCTTATTTATTAATTTATTTGGCTGCACCAGGCCTTTGTTGCTACACGTGGGCTTTCTTTAGTTGCAGTGAGCAGAGGCTACTCTTTGTTGTGGTATGCAGGCTTCTCATTGCAGTGGCTTCTCTTATGTGGAGCACGGGCTCTAGGTGCACCGGCTTCAGTAGCTATGGCTTGTGGGCTCAGTAGTTATGGCACGTGGGTTCTGTGATGCAGGCTCAGGAGTTGTGATGCACAGACTTAGTTGCTCCCAGGCATCGAACCCATGTACCCTGCATTGGCAGGAGATTCGTAACCACCGAACCACCAGGGAAGTCCTGATTTTAGCCTTTTGGAAAATTATATTTTAACATATTCAGTGGTCAGAAGTCTCTTTCAGTATTTGAGAATGACAGTGAGATATCTTTTTCAGTATTTGAGAACTGCAGTGAGATATCTCAAGAACTTGGAAAAGAGAGAAGATAATTGACTAGAACATAAAGGAAGATGATACAGTGTTCATTAACACAAAGATTCAATGTGATAAAGTTGTCATTCTTCATAAGTTAATTTATAAATATTTATCAGAACTCAAGCAAAGCATCTTCAAGTTTTTTCTTATTTCTCTTTGTTGTTTGAGTTCTAAAATACGTTTATGTTCATTTTGATAAAAATAAACAAGAACAGTCAGGAAATCAATGAAAGAGAAGAGCTCTGAGAATTAGTCTTACCAAATATTAAATCATATTACAAAGCCTCAATAATTTAAGAGATATGATACCAGTATGCAAATAAATAGATATAATAATGGCATTAATAGAAATAGGTACAGATACATAGATCCAGAATTCAGCATAATTTAAAACGTCACAAAAATTATACCTCAAATCTGTGGATAAAAGATTGCTCATTAAATATTAATATAGAGAGTTGCAGTAAATCTAGGGGAAATAATATGCTGGATTCTCACCTCAGATGATTCAAATGACTTCAAGATTTCATTGTAAAAGTTGAAATCACATGTGTACTAGAAGAAAATCTAGAAGAATTCTTTTATATCCTTAAAGAAAGCCTTTCTGACTATGACTCAAAATCCAGAAACCCATCCCCAAGATAAATGATAAATGTAAAAGTCTTAAAAGTATGCATGTACTGTGTATATATATTCTTCCCACATGTATAACTACACACAAAGTAGAAAGACAAACAAGAAATGGGGAATTATTCACAAGTTATATCACAGATAAAGGGCTAATCATATACATATTTTTAATTCACATAAATCAATAAAAATACAATAATCCAATAGATAAACAGGCAAATTATAAGAACAGGCCAGCTCATGAAAAAATAAATACAGATAGCTCTTAAATATCTGTCTTCAGGAAAAGAGGAAAATGGTTGCATAGGAAGATCCTGAACTCCTCTCCTCCTACTGATGCCATAAAACTACTACCATATAAGAAATGGTTTCTTCTGAGAAAAGCCTGAAAACTGGATGAGCAGAGCCTCCACAACCAAGGGATAAAAGGACAGCTTTGAAACAGGTAGGAGAGACAGAGACTTGGTCTCACAAAAAAAACAACAACAACAACTCAGGTGCAAGCCATCCACAATAGGGAGGGATTTCAAAAATATAGAGCAAGAGATTTGTGTTCCACATCAGGCATCCAAGCTCTTAGATTTTGCACAGGAGAGACAAGCCCCCAGAAGACATGGCTTTGAAAACCAAAAGGGATTGCATACAAAAACAAAAACATAGAACTGTAGGGAACAGAGAACACATTTTTAAATGGCTTATGGGGAGACTCACTTGCCCCAGAATCCAGTGCAAAAACACCAGTTAGAGGGGAATTCCCTGGCATTTCAGTGGTTAGGACTTGGCACTTTCATTGCAACAGCCCAGGTTTAATCCTTGGTTGGGGAACTAAGATATTAAAGCATCTTCCAGAGAGGCAGGAACCTAATGGGTTTCTCTATGGGAGGGAAACACTGGCAAGCACCATTTGTGATCTCACTTTACCTTGCTAGTGCTGGTGGGTGCCATTTGGGAACTCTCACCTCACACTACTGTCCAGCTGAGAACCCTGCCCACCTTCCTGCTACAACTGTGTGCCACAGCTGGACCAGGTGAGAGCCTCACCCACTCCTGCATCATAGCCAGTGGGAACATCCAACCCACACAGGGGATGCCTCTTGAACTCCCAGCTCTGATGGCAGGAGAAATTGTTTTCTAGACCCGCACACCACCCCCAGAATATCTACACAAAGTTACTTTTTCAAAACTGGGACAAGTAGCTAATTTACCTAATATACAGAAACAAACACAGAGAGATAGACAAATTGAGGGCTATGTTCCAAATAAAAAGACCAAACCTCAGAAAAAGACCTTAATGAAAGGGAAGTAAGCCGTATACTAGATAAAGAATTTGAAGTAATGGTCATAAAGGTGCTCACTGAAATCAAGAGACAAGTGTATGAACACAGTGAAAACTTCAACCAAGAGATAGAAATATATGAAAGTACCAAATGGAAATTGCACAGCTCAAAAAATGTAACTGAACTGGAAAATACACTAGAGAGGTTCAACAACAGATTGGATGAAGAAAAAGATGGATTAATGAGCTGGAAAACAAAGCAGTAGAATTTACCCAGACAGAGCAGCAAAAAGAGAAAAAAAAAGAATTTTAAAAAGAGAAGATACCTTAAGGGACCTATGGGACAATATCAAATGGAATAAGATTCACATTATAGGGGCCCCAGAAAGAGAAGAGTGAAAGGACCAGAAAATTTATTTGAAGAAACAGTGGCTGAAAACTTCCCTAATTTGTGGAACAAAACAGACATCCAGACCCTGGAAGCCAAGAGAGTTCCAAAGAAGATGAACTCAAAGAATTCTACACCAAGACATAGTATAATTAAAATGTTGAAAGTTAAACATAAAGAGAGAATCTTAAAAGCAGCAAGAAAAACAGAACAAAAACACTTGTTACATATAAAGGAAACCCATAAGACTATTAGCAGATTTTTGAGTAGAAACTTTATAGGTCAAAAGGGAGTGGTATGGCATATTCAAAGTACTAAAAGGAAAAAACTTCCAACCAGGGATTCTCTGCATAGCAAGGTTATCATTCATAAATGAAGAATAGATTAAGAGTTTTCCAGATAAGCAGAAGCTAAAGGAATTCATCATCACTAAACCAGCCTTAGAAGAAATGTTAAAGGCACTTCTTTAATCTGAAAAGAAATGGCACTAATTAGAAATAAGAAAACATACCAAAGTAAAAATCTCACTGAAAAGGTAAATCTATAATAAAGGTACTAAATCAGTCAATTATATAGCAAGTAAGAAGGTAAAAAGACAGAAGTAGTAAGATTAAATAAAACTATGATAGTTAAAGGATGCATAAAATAAAAAAATATATAGAAAGTTATTTTAAAAATAGAAAACATGAGGGAGTAAAAATGTAAAGTTCTGGAATGTGTTCAAATTTAAGTTGTTATCAACTTAGTTCTGGAATGTGTTCAAATTTAAGTTGTTATCAACTTAAAGCAGACTATTATATACATAAGATGTTATATATGAACCTTTACTGTAACCACAAAACAAAATTTTTAATACACAAAATAAAATGAGGAAGGAACTCAAACATAACACTAAAGAGACCATCAAACTACAAAGGAAGAGAGAGAAGAAAGAAGGAACAGAAAGGAACTACAAAAACAGCCAGAAAACAATTAACAAATGACAATAAGTATCTATCAATAATTACTTTAAATGTAAATGGACTAAGTTCTCATTAAATAGCTTAGAGTTTCAGAATACATTTTTTAAAGACCTATATATACACTACCTATAAGAACTCACTTCAGAAGGAAGGACACACACAGACTGAGAGTAAGGAACGTTGAAAGACAGTGCAAATGGTAACAAAAAGAAAACTGGTGTGGCTATACTCATATCAGACAAAATAGACTTTAAAACAAAACCTGTTATAAAAAACAGAAAGGGACATAATGATAAAAGGCTCAACCCAGCAAGATATAACTTTATAATTACATATGCACCCAATATAGTAGCACAAAAATATGTAAAGGAAATGTCAACAGACCTAAAGGGAGAAATTGACAGCAATGCAGTAACAGTAGCAGACTTTTTAACACCACACTTACATCAATGGATAGAGCATTCAGAACATCAGTGAGGAAACATCAACCTTAAATGACACGTTAGACCATATTAAGTATGAATAGATATATTCAAAACATTCCATCCAAAAGCAGTAGAGTACACATTCCTTTCAAGTGCACGTGGAACATTCTCCAGCATAGATCATGTGCTAGACCACAAAGCAAGGCTTAGTAAATTTAAGAAGATTGAAATCATATCAAGCATCTTTCCCAATTACAAAAATTATATGAAACTAAAAATCAATTACAAGGGGAAAACTGGAAAGCCACAAACATGTGGAGATTAAACATCATGCTGCTGAATAACCAAGGAAGAAGTCAAAGGAGAAATTTAAAAACTACCTATATACAATCAAAACAGAAATACAGCACACCAAAATCTATAGGATGCAGCAAAAGCAGTTCTAAGAGGGAAGTTCATAGCAATATAGGTCTAGAAACAAAAAAAATCTCAAATAAATTATTAAACTTTATACCTAGAATATCTAGAAAAAGAAGAACAAACAAAGTCCAGAGTTTATAGAAGGAAGGAAATAATAAAGATCAGAGTGGAAATAAATAGAGGCTAAAATATAAAAATAAAAAGATTTTTAAAAAACTAAGAGTTCTTTGTAAAGAAAAACAAAACTGACAAACCTTTAGTTAGGCTGGCAAAGGAAAAAAGATGGTTCAAATAAATAGAAATAAAAGAGAAGTTTCAAAAGCCTCCCCCAAACAAAAGTCCAGGGCCAGTCAGCTTCAGTGGTGAATTCCACTGAACCTTCAAAGATTTAAAACATATCTTTGGAAACTCTTCGCAAAAATGTCAAGAGGAAAGAATGCTTCCAAACTCATTTTACATAGCCAGCATTACTCTGATATCAACTCTAGACAAAGACACCACAAAAAAAGAAAATTACAGGTCAATACCCTGATGCTGGGAAAGATTGAGGGAAGGAGGAGAAGGGGACGACAGAGGATGAGGTGGTTGGATGGCATCACCAACACAATGGACATGGGTTTGGGTGGACTCTGGGAGTTGGTGATGGACAGGGAGGCCTGGCGTGCTGTGGTTCATAGGGTTGCAAAGAGTCGGACACGAATGAGTGACTGAACTGAACTGAACTGAACCCTTGATGAATATAGATACAAAAATCTTAAGTAAATGTACTCAAACTGAATTTACCAATTCATTAAAAGGCTCATATACCATGGTCAAGTGAGATTTATTCCAGGACTGCAGGTGAACATCCACATATCAATCAATGTGATACATCATTTTTAAAAAACTAAGGACAAAAATCATATGGTCATATCAAAAGATTTTTAAAAGACATTTGACAAAACTCAACATCCATTTATGATTTTAAAAACCTCTCAACAAAGTGAGTATAGAGGAAACATACTTCAGTGTAATAATAAAGGCCATACATGACAAACCCACAGTTAACAACTCAATTGTGAAAAGCTGAAAGCTTTTCCTCTAAGATCAGAAATAAGACAAGTACACACATGCTCACCATCTTTATTCAAGCTAGTATTAGAAGTCTTAATCACAGAAGTTAGGCAAGAAATAGAAATAAAAGGCATCCACATTGGAAAGGAAGAAGTAAAAGGTCACTTTTTACAGATGACTTGATACTATAGGTGGAAAACACTAAAGACTCCAGTAAAAAAATCTGTAGAACTAATACATGCATTTGGTAAAGTTGTAGGATACCAAATCAATATACAGAAACCTGTGACATTTCAATACACTAATAACAAATTATCAGAGAAACTAAGAAAACAATTCCATTTCCAATGCTTCAGAAAGATTAAAATACCTAGAGATAAATTTAACCAAGGAGATGTGAAAGACCTATATACTGAAAACTATAGGACACCAATGAAAGAAACTGATGAAGACACAAATAAATGGAAAGATATTACACACTCATAGATTGGAAAAATTAAGATGTCCATACTCAGTTCAGTTCAGTCGCTCAGTCATGTCTGACTCTTTGCAACCCCATGAATCGCAGCACACCAGGCCTCCCTGTCCATCACCAACTCCCGGAGTTCACTCAAACTCATGTCCATCGAGTTGGTGATGCCATGCAACCATCTCATCCTCTGTCGTCCCCTTCTCCTCCTGCCCCCAATCCCTCCCAGCATCAGAGTCTTTTCCAATGAGTCAGCTCTTTGCATCAGGTGGCCAAAGTACTGGAGTTTCAGCTCAGCATCAGTCCTTCCAATGAACACCCAGGACTGATCTCCTTTAGGATGGACTGATTGGATCTCCTTGCAGTCCAAGGGACTCTCAAGAGTGTTCTCCAACACCACAGTTCAAAGGCATCAATTCTTCGGCACTCAGCTTTCTTCACAGTCCAACTCTCACAGCCATACATGACCACTGGAAAAGCCATAGCCTTGACTAGATGGACCTTTGTTGGCAAAGTAATGTCTCTGCTTTTCAATATGCTATCTAGGTAGGTCATAACGTTCCTTCCAAGGAGTAAGCGTCTTTTAATTTCATGGCTGCAGTCACCATCTGCAGTGATTTTGGAGCCCAGAAAAATAAAGTCTGACACTGTTTCCACTGTTTCCCCATCTATTTCCCATGAAGTGATGGGACCAGATGCCATGATCCTCATTTTCTGAATGTTGAGCTTTAAGCCAACTTTTTCACTCTCCTCTTTCACTTTCATCAAGAGGCTTTTTAGTTCCTCTTCACTTTCTGCCATAAGGGTGGTGTCATCTGGATATCTGAGGTTATTGATATTTCTCCCAGCAATCTTGATTCCAGCTTGTGCTTCTTCCAGTCCAGCATTTCTCATGATGTACTCTGCATATAAGTTAAATAAGCAGGGTGACAATAAACAGCCTTGATGTAATCCTTTTCCTATTTGGAACCAGTCTGTTGTTCCATGTCCAGTTCTAACTGTTGTTTTCTGACCTGCATATACGTTTCTCAAGAGGCAGATCAGGTGGTCTGGTATTCCCATCTCTTTCAGAATTTTCCACAGTTTATTGTGATCCACACAGTCAAAGGCTTTGGCATAGTCAATAAAGCAGACAAGTGGGCCTTAGCATCACTACAAGCAAAGCTAGTAGAGGTGATGGAATTCCAGTTGAGCTGTTTCAAATCCTGAAAGATGATGCTGTGAAAGTGCTGCACTCAATATGCTAGCAAATTTGGAAAACTCAGCAGTGGCCACAGGACTGGAAAATGTCAGTGTTCATTCCAATCCCAAAGGAAGGCAATGCCAAAGAATGCTCAAACTACCACACAGTTGTACTCATCTCACACACTAGTAAAGTAATGTTCAAAATTCTACAAGCCAGGCTTCAGCAATATGTGAACCGTGAACTCCCAGATGTTCAAGCTGGTTTTAGAAAAGGCAGAGGAACCAGGGATCAAATTGCCAACATCCACTGGATCATGGAAAAAGCAAGACAGCTCCAGAAAAAACATCTATTTCTGCTTTATTGACTATGCCAAAGCCTTTGACTGTGTGGATATCCATTTGCAATCTACAGACTCAGTGCAATCCCTATCAAAATTCCAGTGCCATTTTTCATAGAACTGAACAAATGATTCTAAAATTTGTGTGGGCCCACAGAAGTTCCGAAATAGCCAAAGCAATCTTGAGAGAGAAGAGCAAAGCTAGAGGAATCCACTTGCTGATTTCAAACTATACTACAAAGCTATAATTATCTAGTCAGTACAGTATTGGCATCAAATGAAACAGTCAGCTCAGTAGACCAGTATTCAGAGCTTAGAAATAAACTCACACATATAAGGACAATTAATTTACAACAAATTAGCCAAGAACATACAATGGAGAAAAGATACAGTCTCTTTAGTAAACAGTGTTGGGAAAACTGAAGAGCCACATGTAAAGGAATGAAATTAGACTGCTGTCTTACACCATGTACAAAAGTTAACATAAAATGGATCCAAGATTTTAATATAAGAGCTTGAAACCATAAAACTCCTAAAAGAAACCATAGGCAGTGAACTTCTTGGCATCAGTTTTAATGATGTTTTTGTGGCTCTAACTCCAAAGGCAAGGGAAACAGAAGCAAAAATAAACAAATGGAACTACATCACACTAAAAAGCTTCTGCACAATGAGGGAAAACATCATCAAAACAAAGAAAAAAAGCAACCTACCAAATGGAAGAAGATATTTGCAAATCATGTTATCTGATCAGGGGTTAATATCCAAATATACTAGAAAGTCATACAACTTAACAACAATACAACATCCTGACTAAGAAATGGAGAGATCTGAGTATACATTTTTCCAAAAAAGACATAATGATGGCCAATAGGAAAATGAAAAGATGCACAACCTCACCAATTATTAGAGAAATGCAAATCAAAACCATATGTGACATATCACTTCAAACCTGTTAGAGTGACTATTATCAAAAGCACAAGAAATAACAAGTGTTGGAAAGGGTGTGAAGAAAAGGGGGCCCTTTGTACACTGTTGGTGAAAATGTAAATTTGCAACCACTATGAAAAACAGTGGGGCTTTCCTGGTAGTTCAGCTGGTAAAGAATCCACCTGCAATGCAGGAGACCCGGGTACGTTACTCTGCCAACAAAGGTCCATATAGTCAAGGCTATGGTCTTCCCAGTGGTCACATACGGTTGTGAGAGCCAGACTGTAAAGAAGGCAGAATGCCAAAAAATTGATGCCTTCGAACTGTGGTTCTGGAGAAGACTCCTGAAAGTCCCTTGGACAGCAAAGAGATCAAACCAGTCAATCTTAAGGGAAATCAACCCTGAATATTCACTGGAATGACTGATGCTGCCGCTGAAGCTCCAGTATTTTGGTCATCTGATTCAAACAGATGACTCATTGGAAAAGTCCCTCATGCTGGGAAAGATTGAGGGCAGAAGGAGAAGAGGGCATCTGCAGATGAGATGGCTGGATGGCATTATGGATGCAGTGAACATGAACTTGGGCAAACTCCAGAGAATGGTAAGGGACAGGGCGGCCTGGTGTGCTGTAGTCCATGGGATTGCAAAGAGTCAGACATGACTGGGCAACTGAACAACAGCAGCAACATGAAAACAGTGTGGAGACGTCTCCAAAAATTAAGAATAGAATTACCATATGATCCAGCTGTATTTATCTAGATATTTAGGTACTTAGCTGTATTCTAGGTATTTATCCAAAGAATACAAAAATTCTAATTCAAAAAGATACAAGCATTCTTATGTTCACTGCAGCATCATTTACAATAGCCAAAATATGGAAATAACCTAATTGATCGATGGATAAAGAAGATGTGATAAATATATCACAGCCATAAAAAAGGATGAAATCTAATTCAGCCATGAAAAAGAATGAAATCTTGCCTTTTGCAACAAGATAGATGAAACTTGAGGGTATTGTGTTAAGTGAAATGTCATATTGGTAAAGATAAATATCACTTTATTTCACTCATATGTGAAATCTAAAACAAAACAAAAATAAACGTATAGATACAAGAACAGATTGGTAGTTACCAAAAGGAAAGAAGATGGGAGTAGGAAAAATGGATGAAGGGGGTCAATTGTATGGTGATGGATAATAACTAGACCTTTGGTGGTGATTACTTTGTAGTATTATAAAAATGTTGAATTACATCATATATCTGAAACATACAATATGCCAAACATAAAATGTACTGATTTTACTTCAATAAGAAACATTTATCTTCAAACCTATGCTTTATAAAATGCTAAGTACTAAGTAAAACAACACTGAAATATCATTTTTCACTTATATTGGTGTTATCAAATGCAGACATTTAATAACACATTCAACTAGCAATGCTGTGGAGAAAGAGGCACTCTGTACTAGAGAAATATAAATATGTTTAACTCTATTTAGGGATTTTTATGCTCTATGGAGAGTAATTTGGCAACAGCTATCACAATTACTTGCATATATCCTTTGACCCAGTAATTCCTTTTTGGAATTTATCTTATAGATATATTTGCATATGTGCAAAATGAAGTCTCTGCAAGTTTAATCACAAAACATTACTTAGAATGGAAACAACTTAACTGCCTATCAGTGTGACTGGTTAAAATAATAAATAAAAGACTATAATATAGCCAATTCAATAACCTCTTAGAAACTCTACAAGAAGAATTAGGATGCTGTTATGTACCAATGGGCTTACCAGGTGACTCTAGTGGTAAAGAATCTGCATGCCGATGCAGGAGACATAAGAGACATGCGTTCAATCCCTGGGCAGGAAGATTCCCTGGAAGAGAAGAACATGGCAACCCACTCCAGTATTCTTGCCTGGAGAATCCCATGGACAAATGGAGCTTGGCAGGCTACAGTCCATAGCATCACAAAGAATTAGACACAACTGAAGCGGCTTAGCAGTCATGCTCCTATGTATCAATATAGAAAGATATTCAATTTCAATGAAAAAAAGCAAGTGAAAAAAGTGACAAAGTATAAAATGCTAACTTCTGTGTAAGAAAAAGGAAAAATAAGAACTTATATGTGCAAAAAAAGATACTTTGAAAAGATTCACGAAAAACTAGTAACAACAGTTACTAACAGCCATTAACTCTATCACTAAGAGCTCCTGCTGCAGGGAGCATAATTGACCTACTGTCCTAGCTGCAAATGCTCTGGCTCTACCACTGGGGTTGTGCCAACGCTAATTTCCGACATGCTGCTTCCAGACAATGACTGAGCAAAACTGGGGTACTAAGTCAAGCCTATCCAGCAAGCCAGGGGTCTCTTGTTACAAGAAACTCCACATTGGCCTAGTCAGTCTTTCTTGAAACTGTCTGAATCTCCTCTTACCCAGTCTTCTTTACCTCTCCCTCCTTCCACAAATTATCAAAACTGCACATCTAATACTAGTTTGGCATCTCCTTCTCAGTGAACCATAGTTACATTTTGAGAGGTGAGAGATGCAGCAGATATGGAGCAGAATTATTATTTTTTGAATAACGTTATTATATCTTCAAATATTAAATTTAAAATTACTCTCTAGCAGGGTTTTTTGAAGTATTATTCTAGTATCTCCTACAACACAGTTTGGATAAGGAAATGACAACTTACTCCAGTGTTCTTGCCTGGAAAATTCCATGGACAAAGAAGCCTGGTGGGCTACAGTCCATGGGGTCACAAAGAATCGGCCATGACTGTGTGACTGAGCACAACAGAGTCACATGTCCTGTCTACACTCCTGACTCACTGGAAAGACATATCTCTTTGGGATCTAGGAATCTGCATTTAAATGTCTCCAAGTGCTAATGTAATATACAGTTAATGGACCAGAGGGTTAAATTAAGAGATATACACGAACTGGACAAAAATATAGCCAAGTAAAATGAACTGAAGGAACCAGAATGACCACCATACTTATATATCAATTAAATGATGCAGCTTATCTAATGCTTGCTCCTTGTGGAAGAAAAATTGTGACAACCCTAGGCAGCATATGAGAAAGTCGAGACTTGACTTCACCAACAAAGATCCATGTAGTCAAAACTATGGTTTTTCCAGTAGTCATGTATGGAGGTAAGAGTTGGACCATAAAGAAGGCTGAGTGCTGAAGAATTGATGGTTTTGAACTGTACTGTTGGAAAAGATTCTTGAGAGTCCCTTGCACTGCAAGGAGATCAAACCAGTCAACTGATGCTTAGGCTGAAGCTCCAATGCTTTGCCCGCCTAATGCTAAGAGCCAACTCGTTGGAAAAGACCCTGGTGCTGGGAAAGATTGAAGGCAGGAGAAGAGGATGACATGATTGGATGGCATCACTGACTCAATGGACATGAATTTGAGCAAACTTCAGGAGATGGTGAAGGATAGGAAAGCCTACATGCCATAGTCCATGGGGTCACAAAAAGTTGGACACGACTGAGCAATTGAACAACAACAACAAAATCTAACAGTAAACATTTGGATTAGAGAGAATTGAGAGACCTAGAAAGAAAGATCAAGTAGTCAAACACCTTTTCCAAGCTTTTTTTTCAAGTCAAGGGGAACAGTACTCAAAGGACTTCAAGTATTCTGGTCCCACTGATAAAACCAACCCTCTGCTGAAAAAGATGGCTCAGTATGTCTTCCTGCTGCCATTAAATGTTATATAACCTCATTCCATTCATTTAATACTCTATGTCTACCCCAGCAATCCCCAACCTTTATGTCACCAGGGACTGGTTTCATGAAAGATAGTTTTTCCAAGGACCTTTGGAGGGATGGTTTTCAGATCATTCAAGCACACTCCATTTATTGTACACTTTATTTCTAGTCTGATGGTGTTGATGATCTGATAAGAGGTACCGGTCCATGGCCCAGAGGTTGGGACCCTTGCTCTATCCACAAAGCAACTTTGTAATGATAATTTGGGTTGTCATATACTTCTGCCTATAGGAAGAGCCTGACAATTTCTAATGAAGAAAAGAACTGTATTGTGGGAGTCCCTGAAGTGGTCCAGCAGTTAGGACTCAGACACCACCCTTATGGCAGAAAGTGAAGAGGAACTAAAAAGCCTCTTGATGAAAGTGAAAGAGGAGAGTGAAAAAGTTGGCTTAAAGCTCAACATTCAGAAAACGAAGATCATGGCATCTGGTCCTGTCACTTCATGGCAAATAGATGGGGAAACAGTGGAAACAGTGAGAGACTATTTTGGGGGCTCCAAAATCACTGATTTTTGCAGATGGTGATTGCAGCCATGAAATTAAAAGATGCTTACTCCTTGGAAGGAAACTTATGACTAATCTAGATAGCATATTCAAAAGCAGAGACATTACTTTGCCAACAAAAGTCCATCTAGTCAAGGCTATGGTTTTTCCAGTGGTCATGTATGGCTGTGAGAGTTGGACTGTGAAGAAAGCTGAGCTCCGAAGAATTGATGCTTTTGAACTGTGGTGTTGGAGAACACTCTTGAGAGTCCCTTGGACTGCAAGGAGATCCAACCAGTCCATCCTAAAGGAGATCAGTCCTGGGTGTTCATTGGAAGGACTGATGCTGAGCTGAAACTCCAGTACTTTGGCCAACTGATGCAAAGAGCTGACTCATTGGAAAAGACTCTGATGCTGGGAGGGATTGGGGGCAGGAGGAGAAGGGGACGACAGAGGATGAGATGGTTGCATGGCATCACCAACTCGATGGACATGAGTTTGAGTGAACTCCGGGAGTTGGTGATGGACAGGGAGGCCTGGCATGCTGCGATTCATGGGGTTGCAAAGAGTCGGACACGACTGAGCAACTGAACTGAACTCTGCCAGGGGTCCTTCCAGGTTCATTCCTTGGCTGGGGAACTAAGGTCCTGCAAGCCATGTGGCACAGCAAAAAAAAAAAAAAAAAGTTTTCCATAAGAGTATGAAAAACACTGTATTTGACACTATTTAATTTATTCAAATTATGCCCTTCTTTTTATTCAGTACTCATTTCTAGAAATGCTAGTATTTACTTCATTTTGATTTTCTAATTACGTGACTTATGATGGTCTAATCAAAATTAACTCTAGACAATCCCTGCCTGTAGCTTTATTGTAGGGCTTCCCAAGTGGCTTGGTGAAAGAATCCACCTGCCAATGCAGGAGATGCAGGAGACACAGCTTGGATCCCTAGGTTGGGAAGATCCCCTGGATGAGGAAAGAGCAACCCATGCCAGTATCCCATGGACAGAGGGGCCTGGTGGGCTACAGTCCTTGGATTCACAATGTTATTTTGCCAAAATAATCAGTAGAAAAAGCCAGGTCTTATTAATTGAAATGCCAGGGACTTCTATTCCTATTAAAGGATGTAAGCCGTAGGTAGTTGGGGTACTAGAACTGTTGATTTAGATGCTCGTTATTTTTGATTATCTGGAACCATTGCGATGAGGTCACAAAGAGTTGGCACTATTTTAGAGGATATATACTATGGAATATTTAAAATCAAACAAGTGATATTTTACTATATAGTCTTCATTCTATGGGCTGCCCTTAGTTAGCTATTGTATTTGCATTGTAATAGCAGATTATACAATTAATGGTCATTTTTCTAGTTGACTTTCCAGAATAACTAGTGAAGTCTAGCTACTCAGCTTTAACTTACAATTCCAACTTTATTCTATTACTTAAAACATCGGTGTTGCAATATATTGCTCTGCGATAAAGCAAAAAATATAATGCTTAATGGTTTCTTGGGCCATTACAGCTTCAGAGGCTCTGCATGACTTTATTTCTTCTACAGGCAAATGAAGATAAAAAGGATATGCTTTATTATATAATTGAATTTGGAAAGAGAGAAGGTCAGAGAAAGGAGGGGAAAAGATTTCAGTATACTTTAAGTATGCTTTTCATTCTGAATATTTAAAATGAAACCCATGATGTGGGATAGAATTCCTATGAAAGTACTGTTCTCATTATGTCTTCAGTTTGTATGCAAGCCTCAGCTGTGTTACTTTTATTGCCGTTTTCAGCAAGAATTCAGGGGAGAATGAAAGGATGGAAACTCAAACAGAATGACTAAACTGTACTACAAAGATAATGAACTCCAATGCAACAGGACAGCAAATTAGAAGGCTGGGAAGTTGTTAGCCATAAAAAAGAAAAGAAAAAGAGCTTTATTTCCACACTTTTGAAGCATTCTTTGGAAACCAGAAAAATCTAGCAATACAGTTAACCCAGTTACTGTCAGTACAAATCTCCTTTCAAAAGAAAGCCAGGCTAACATTTTTAAACAGCAATTATGTTTTATGAAAAGGAAAGAAGGGGGAGTGAGAGGAACAATAAAATCCCCCAAAGCATGATGATGACAAACCAATCAGAAAACAGTTTAAGATCTCCATTTGCCTTAGCTTTTTGAAATAAGCATTTTCCAGTCCTTAGCACCCTTCTCTTTATCAGACTGACAGAGACCTGGGGGACCTCAGCACTTACCGATGAAGAGATTCATATGCTAAACTGAAACTCCTGTTTTCCACACCAAAGAAAAAAACTAAGTAAAACAAGGACCACCCACTCAGTCAGGAAACAAGGTTGTTTGAGTTACATTTCTTTTATGTTCTTCTCTTCTTGGGTAACTCACCAGTAATCTTGGAGAGGATGGGTCACCTTGAGTTTATCATAGGAGAGCTTCCCCACAATGTTTTAATCTTCTAAGTCACTAAATTAAGACCAAGAGTCCTCTAGTCTTCTGAATTACTGACATC
The DNA here is from genome assembly GCF_055505025.1 of Bos grunniens. Lineage (NCBI taxonomy): Eukaryota > Metazoa > Chordata > Mammalia > Artiodactyla > Bovidae > Bos > Bos grunniens. The sequence goes on along the minus strand of NC_141185.1, from coordinate 29,487,437 downwards.
GTGATGCACTGGTGATTGATTACAAGTGGAGCATCCCAAATCAGCAACCAAATTCTAGGATGGCCTTTCAGAGCTGCAAAACCCAAATCAGATAACTCTGAATATTCCAAGTGATTTTTTGAAGTTCCCAAAGAATTTTCCTGAAGGAAACAATAAGCGCCAAAATTCATGAGATGATCTTAACACATTCTTCAGCTAAGATTTTAAATCTGATCAAATACAACTAGTGAAGAAAATTACTTTTTACATTTATTTTCTTACTGTCATAAAGGTGTCTTAAGAAAATTATTTATAAAACTTCTTTTTTGTTGTTGTTCTAACCCGGCAAGCTAAACATGTTTCATTTATTTTTAAATGAAGTGAAAATTAGCCAGGTGTGTTAGATAAGCTTTCTATACACAGGTCTAAATATTGACAAAGGGAGATGTGTCACTGGAAAAATCATCAGTCTGGTAATTATCACGTTAGCATGTTAAGTGGAAAAAGATGTGAAACTTCCAAATGTGTCAATACAGATTATTTCATTTCCACTAGCTACCAGCTATACTGTGAACCTCAGTTCTTTAATGTACACTGAGCAAGGAATTCAGCTAAAGAAATTTCCCCTCTGTGCTTGGAAGAAAACAAAAATTACAAGATCTAGTGTGCAAGCACATATGTTTCTAACTACTGCTTCAGATGACCTAAAAGAGAGGAGGGGAGTACAAATGATGACAAAGTACCTTTCCTTTCTGTATTTATTTTTGTAAGAACTGTGTCTGCACTTCTCTTTCACTGGGTTATGTGGATGATCCCCATTGTTCTCATTGGTCCCAAGCCCATGGAGCCATTTCAGAAAATCACAGTGACATTTGCAAACTCAGATTATATTACAATACTTATGGTACTGAGAAGATTGAGTATCTCAATAATAATTATCTCACTGCACACTTTAGATTCCTATGAATTTGCACTTGAAAATGAGAGTAAGTGCTATTAATTTTTGGTGTCATTATAAAGAATCAAGTGAATATAAAAGTAAATCCTGGCAGCATTAGAATTCCATCTTTTCATCACAAGGTGATTAAGTAACCAGATAGGACATTAATGTCCCTGGTAAAACATTTCTAGGCATATCCTGAAAGACACATTTTGGTCCCTTTTCATTCCCTTTTTCTAATTTTTTTAACCCACATTTTTCTTCTTTCTGTTCCCCCAGTGAGGTTTGTGTTTACTAAACCACTGCTCCGTGTCTTGCTTACTATTCAGTGGCCCTTGCCTTCCTGCTAATCACAGCTCTTTTCCGCCTTCATCAAACCCAAATACTAGCTATTCAAATTTCCTAAAAATGTGGAGTTAGTTTTCTCTGTTTTTAAGTGGTGAATTTGAACTCCTGTTGAGTTTTCAAGATTGCCTTTTTTTTCCCCTAAATATCCACTTGTTTCATATTTGTTTATGAAGATCTAATTACATTGTAATGATTTACTCTTTTACAGTCCTGTCTTTGTCTTTCCGTTTTGCTGAAATTTCTCTTTTAAAAGTCACCAATTATCTGCCTCATCGCAGAATTTGATGATACTGGAAGATATTCATCTTTTTCTACAGGCTTGGACCCTGCAGGCTCTTTGTTTATCCTTTTTCTTCATTTCTACACTGTAACACTGCACTCACCTGGCCACTCTTATTTCTCCCACTTCCAGGAATCAATCCATAATTCTGTTCTTGGCTTGGACCTTAAAATCTCACTTTCAGCTTCAACCATTTCCACAGCCTCAAACTTACTTCTATCATAACATTTTCAAAACTTCATTTCTGACCCCAGTCTCTCACCAATAAAAAGCCACATTTCCAAATGTTTGCTGGTAATCCTCACCAAAATGTCTTTCTGGCATTTCAAATTCATAAATAAACTCATCAACTACCTCTCCAAATAACCTTCTACAACTATCTCTATTAATATGACTACCAAACATCCAGATCTGAATTCTGTCATCCTGGACTATCAGCTTCTCTATGTCCTATAAATTTCTGGGGCATGTGGAGTCTTTTACTTTGATATCCTTCCATCCTGTCACCACCATTCTGATTCAAATGTTTATGTCCTTTGCTTGGACCAGTGGTCCTCAGAGTGAACCAGCATTATCAAGATCACCTGGAAACACGTTAGAAATAAAAATTCTCAGGCATGCTTGCCCCAGACCTGTTTAATTTGAAACTCTGGTAGTGAGGCCAGCAATCTGTTTTAACACGACCTCCAAGTGATTTTGACATGTGCTAAAATTTCTGAACTATATAGCCTGGATTACCACAGATGGCTTGTATTGGCCTTTCTAATCTCAACCTTTCTTTTTCATGCCTTTCACACATTATTATTCTAAGAACTACCTTTCTGAAGAATAACTCTGCCACTGTCTTGGTAAAAAAAAAAAAAACAAACAAACATTTGACGGTGTAGTAGCATCAAATAAAAACCAAACTCCTCATGACATATGAATGTTGGGGGAGTTTATACTTTCCTCAGTTCTGTCTCACTGCAGCAAAAATTTTAAGTGATGGACACAAGCAGTGTTACAGCTCAATTTTATTGGCAGGCAAAGGAAAATACATCCTTGAGGCATGAGAGTGGGCCAACCCAAAAGATGCAGAGAGAAGAGAGTCCCTGGCTCAGTTTTGGCCCCTCTTTTTATATGTTTTTTCTCCTCCCCCTGAGCCTGTCCTGTGTAAACTGGTCTAGCCAGGAGGGCTGTTTGTTTTACCTGAAGTCCTCACTCCAGTCCTCAGACCTTCCTTTGTTCTATTTTCGTGGGCTTTTCCTTTCTTTGTCTTTTAGCCACCACTGTTTTGGACTCCTTTTTCCTATTCTACCTACCTAACACGAAGACTTCTAGGGGAATTAAAGTTGTAATCAAACAGAAATGAAATAAGGTATCCTTGTAAGTAGGTTCTAAAGTCAAATCTGTGTTTTTCTACTCTTTTTTACATATTAGCTGCTGTTAGGATCCTCCTACCACTCGCAATGTCCTATTTGTTAAAAAGAACCACTAAATAAGGCCAATAAGTGGATTGAAGAGACCAAGAACCCATCACAATGGTATCAAACACCACCACACTGGTATCACATATGATCTATAGCAAATGCAAAGGGAAATTTTATCTGAACCTCCTTCATCTGACTAAAAAAAAAAACTTTGTAGAGCTTTACAAGAGTGAGATACCACAGACTGCCTCCCCAACCCTGAGAGGTCTCCAGTCAGGAAGGCACCTGACTGTAGGCAGTAGGACATTCCCCCCCAAAGGTGTAAACATAGTTCCCTCCTTCACTTCCGCTCTACTAAGCTGCATAAATCCAACTACTCAGGGATCTGGGCTTCCCAGGTAGCACTAGTGGTAAAGAACCCACCTGCCAATTCAAGAGGCACGGGATTGGTCCCTGGGTTGGGATGATCCCTTGGAGGAGGATACAGCAACCCACTCCAGTATTCTTGCCTAGAGAATCCCATGGACAGGGGAGCCTGGTGGGCTACAGTCCATAGAGTCACAAAGAGTCAGACACGACTGAAGCGACATCACACGCATGCACACATGCATTCAGCAAGCTACTCTCTGCACAGAGTACTCCTGCATATGTAAGAAACCTTTCTTTGGTTGATCTGCCTTTTTCAGTTAATTCTAAAATAACCAATAAGAAAATGAAAAAAAAATTGCAAACTGGTTAAAGTATTTGCAGATTATATGTCTGAAAAAGATTTGTATCCAGGATATATAAAGAACTTTTATAATTCAATAAGAAGTTGCTTAACCCAATTAAAATAGTCAAAAGATTCTGGTAAACATTTTGCCAGATAAAGTATACAAATGACTAATTAATAAGCCAGTAAAAACATTCTCAATATTATTAATAATTAGAGAACTACAAATTAAAACCTCAGTGAAATACCATGAAAGTGAAGGTGAAAGTCACTCAGTTGTGTCTGACTTTTTGCAATCCCATGAACTATACAGTCCATGGAATTCTCCAGGCCAGAGCACTGGAGTGGGCAGCCTATCCCTTCGTCCAAGGGATCTTCCCAACCCAGGGATTGAACCCCAGGTCTCTCGCATTGCAGGCAGATTCTTTACAAGCTGAGTCACAAGGGAAGCCTACCCTACCCTGGAAGGGGTAGCCTATCCCTTCTCCAGCAGATCTTCCCAACCCAGGAATTGAAGCAGGGTCTCGTGCGTTGCAGGTGGATTGTTTACCAAATGAGCTATCAGGGAAGCCCCAATATGGTGGATAATATGTGGATATGGGGAATATGGTGAAATACCATATCCTCATATTAAAATGTCTCATCAAAAAGGATGACAGTACTAGATGTTGGCAAGGATATTGAAAAACTAGAACTCTTACACATTGCTCCCCTGTGTGGCTCAGGAGGTGAAGAATCCTCCTACAATGCAGGAGATCCAGGTTTAATCCCTGGGATCAGGAAGATCCCCAGGAGATCTCTGGGGTCACAGAGTCAGACATGACTGAGCGACTAAAGCTTTCACACATTGCTGGTGAGAGTGTAAAATGGTATAGCCAACTTGGAAAACAGTTTGCAGTTTCTTAAAAAGAGGGCTTCCCTGGTGGGTCAAATGGTAAAAGAATCTGCCTACAATGCAGGAGACCTGGATTCTGTCTCTGGGTTGGGAAGATCCCCTGGAGAAGGGAATGGCTACCCACTCCAGTATTCTTGCCTGGAGAACCCCACAAACAGAGGAGCATGATGGGCTACAGTCCATGGGGTCCCAAGAAGTTGGCCACAACTGAGCAACTAACACTTTCACACTTTTACAAGGTCAAGCCTTTAATTACCAAATTGTTTAACAATACCACTCCCAAGATATATACCCCAAAGAAACAAAAGCATATGACTACACAGAAAATTTTACACAAATGTTCACAGCATCATTATTCATAATAACCAAAATCTGGAAGCAAATACAAATGCCTGTTCTATGGTGAATGGTAAAAACAAATGTAGTAGGTATATTCATACAATTAAATACAAACAAAGAGATAATAACAAGTGTTGGAAAGGATGTGAAGAAATTGGAACACTCATACACTGCTGGTGAGAATGTAAAACAGTACATCCACTTTGTAAAATAGTCTGGTAGTTCCTCAAAAAGTTAAATCGAATTACCATGTGACTAATTCCACTCCTATATATGTACTCAAGAAAAATGCAAATTTATGTCCAATATAAAAACTTCTATGAGAATGTTCATAGCATCATTTATTCCTAACAGTCAACAACTGGGAAACAACTCAAATGTCCATTGGATGGTGAATGGATAAACATGTTGGTATATCCATATGATGGAATATTACTGAGCAATAAACAGGAACAAAGTACTGATACATTCTTCAACATGGATAAACCTTGAAAACGTACCAAGTGAAAGAAGCTGTCACAAAAGACACATGCTCTATGATTCCATTTATATGAAAAGTCTATAATAGGCAAAAAGTTGGCTTAAAATTCAACATTCTGAAAACTAAGATCATGGCATCTGGTCCCATCACTTCATGGCAAATAGATGGGGAAACAATGGAAACAGTGAGAGACTTTATTTTGGGGAGCTCCAAAATCACTGCAGATGGTGACTGCAGCCGTGAAATTAAGAGGCAATTGCTTCTTGGAAGAAAAGCTATAACCAACATAGACAGCATATTAAAAAACAGAGACATTACTTTGCCAACAGAAGTCCATCTAGTCAAAGCTATGGTTTTTCCAGTAGTCATGTATGGATGTAAGAGTTGGACCGTAAAGAAAGCTGAGCACTGAAGAACTGATGCTTTTGAACTGTGGTGTTGGAGAAGACTCTTGAGAGTCCCTTGGACTGCAAGGAAATTCAACCAGTCAATCCTAAAGGAAATCAGTCTTGAATATTCATTGGAAGGACTGAAGCAGAAGCTGAAACTATAACACTTTGGCCACCTGATGCAAAGACCTGACTCATTTGAAAAGACCCAGATGCTGGGAGAAGATTAAAGGCAGGAGAAGGGGACGACAGAGGATGAGATGGTTGGATGGCATCACCGACTCGATGGACAATGAGTTTGAGTAAGCTCCGGGGGTTGGTGATGGACAGGGAAGCCTAGCGTGCTGCAGCCCATGTGGACATGACTGAGCAACTGAACTGAACTGAACTGATAGATAATAGGCAAATCCACAGAGACAGAAGGTGGTTGCTAGTAGAAGGGCAGATGGGGGAATGAGGAGTGACTATTAATGGGATTGGGTTTTGTTTTGCAGTACAGCATATATTCTAAATTCATAATGATGATGGTTAACTCTGTGACTACCCTAAAACCTACTGAGTTGTATACTTCAAAAGGGTAAATTGCAAGTTATATGAATAATATCTCAGTAAAGCTACTATTCAAAAAACAAAACAACAAAAAAATAAATACTATTGAGCAATTAAAATGAATTAACTTCAATACATAATACAACTTGCATGAACCCTTAAAACAATAGGCTGGGTGAAATAAGCCAAGCACAAAAAACTACATATTATATTGTTCTGATCATATGAAATTTCCAGAAAAGGCAAATTTAAAGAGAGCCCTGAGGCTGGGAAAGATTGACTGCAAATGACATTAAGGAAACTTTTATGGTATATGAAAATTATTCTTGAACTGAATCAGTAAAATTTACACCAAATTCTATACATTTGCTAAAAAAAAAAAATACTAAATTATATACTTACAGTGAGTGAATTTTATGGCATATGTTATATCTCAATAAAGCTATTTTTAAAACCTAAACACACACACACTTGCAATCAGCTATGTAACTTATGTACCATAAGTTCTATCTATTTATTCTGCAACAGTATAAAAATCATATATTTCATTAAGATTGAAAATAAATATGGAGAAGATTAAACACCTATGACCAATTCATGTTGATGTATGGCCAAAACCATCTCAATACTGTAAAGTAATTGGGTATGTTCAGTCACTAAGTCATGTCTGACTGTTTGCAACCCCATGGACTGTAGCACCTGAGGCTACCCTGTCCTTAATTATCTCCTAGAGTTTGCTCAAGTTCATGTCCATCAAGTTGGTGATGCTATCTAACCATCTCATTGTCTGCCACCTCCTTTTTTAATTGGAGGATAAACTAATTATCCTCCAATTTTAAAAAAAAGGATGGCTATGTCTGGTTGATGCTATTGTTACCCAGTTACTTCTCTGTTTAACTACTATACGAAATTATATATCATGCCCGTACCCAAATAGCTTATCATCAGTTAGTAGAAATTTTTCCTGCTACAAGTGTTTCAGCCATGGTAGATTAAGAATGTATAAAAGAAAAACATCTACTCCTGCTTTACCGACTATGCCAAAGCTTTTGACTGTGTGGATCACAACAAACCATGGAAAATTCTTCAAGAGATGGGAATACCAGACCACCTGACCTGCCTCTCAAGAAATCTGTATGCAGGTCAAGTTAGAACTGGACATGGAACAACACACTGGTTCCAAATCAGAAATGGAGTACATTAAGGCTATATATTGTCACCCTGCTTATTTAACTTATATGCAGAGTACATCATGAGAAATGCTGGACTGAATGAAGCACAAGCTGGAATCAAGATTGCCAGGAGAAATATCAATAACCTCAAATATGCAGATGACACCACCCTTATGGCAGAAAGTGAAGAAGAACTAAAAAGCCTCTTGATGAAAGTGAAAGAGGAGAGTGAAAAAGTTGGCTTAAAGCTCAACATTCAGAAAATGAAGATCATGGTGTCTGGTCCCATCCCTTCATGGGAAATAGATGGGGAAACAAGGGAAACAGTGACAGACTTTATTTTGGGAGGCTCCAACATCACTGCAGATGGTGACTGCAGCCATGAAATTAAAAGACGCTCGCTCCTTGGAAGAAAAGTTATAACCAACCTAGACATTAAAATCTCTGTATTAAAAAACAGAGATATTACTTTGCCAACAAAGGTCTGTATAGTCAAAGCTATGGTTTTTCTAGTAGGAATGTATGGATGTGAGAGTTGGACTATGAAGAAATCTGAGAGGCAAAGAATTGATGCTTTTGAACTATGATGTTGGAAAAGACTCTTAAGAGTCCCTTGGACTGCAAGGAGATCCAACCAGTGCGTTCTAAAGGAAATCAGTCCTGACTATTCATTAGAAGGACTGATGCTGAAGCTAAAACTCCAATACCTTGGCCACCTGATGCAAAGAGCTGGCTCTTTGAAAAGACCCTGATGCTGGGAAAGATTGAAGGCAGGAGGAGAAGGGGACGACAATGGATGAGATGGTTGGATGGCATCCCCGACTCAATGGACATGAGTTTGAGTACACTCCGGGAGTTGGTTATGGACAGGGAAGCCTGGCGTGCTGCAGTCCATGAGGTCACAATGAGTCGGCAAAACTGAGCAACTGAACTAAACTGAACTGAAAAGAAAGTCTCTTTTCTTTGTGATAATCTCCCTGGAGGAATGTCCTATAACCTTTGTGCCTTGCTCTTTGTTCTCTTTCTTCTCTCTTACTACTCCCTTTTCCTTCAGTTCAGAATTTCCATGACATAATAGAGAGAACCAATAATGTCCCCAAGTTAGAAAAAACAACTATCCTTTAGCAGTTTCCTTTCCACTGCACCACACTACCAATATGAAATCTAGAGACCAGTTGCAGAAATCTAAAAATGTAATCATATAAAATGCATTTTACAGTATTGTAAGATAAAATGACCAAGAGTGCTTACTAAAATTTACATTGTTATCAAGTAAATGACTGAGGAGTTTTACTAACTCTTAGCAATCAAAAGAGTATTTTGAGTTCAGTATAAAAAGTTATAGGATTTCTATTTCAGAGTAACACAGAAAGCTTACTTCTAATGGTGGTCATTGTGGTCAACTTAGCAAGCTTATGTGTCTAAGTCCATTATGATAACCCATTTCTCATTTCAGCGATTGGGAATGGGCACCATCCAATCCAGCTGTTGAGACATGACAGAAATTGTTTGGGAGTTGCTGGAAAAGCTTTCCTCATACCTAAGAAAAAGTCTCAAGAAAGAAAGAAGAAACAGTTCCTCACTCTCCTCTGGAAGTTACTAGATCTGGACAGGAAGCTTGAAATTTTTGAAATCCTGTAAATACAAAGGGCTTCCATAGTGGCTCAGATGGTAAAGAATCTGCCTGCAATGCAGGAGACCTGGGTTCAGTCTCTAGGTTGGGAAGATCTCCTGGCAAAGGGAACAGCAACCCATTCTAGTATTCTTGCCCGGAGAATCCCATGGACAGAGGAATCTGGCAGGCTATAGGCCGTGGGGTCACAAAGAGTCAGACAGGAGTGAGTAGCTAAGACTTTCACTTTCTTTTTCCTGTGAATATGAAAGGAACCAGTACCAAGCTCCTTTCCTTGACCTTCTGAACCCTCTGCTGGACTAGATCCAAACTTGGCCTTCCAGATCCAGCCTTAAAGAGATCAGTCTCAGTAAGAATTCTGCAAAATTAGTTTAGCTAGTATCCCCCATGCCTTATGTCTCATCCCTCTCAATATCTGACCAAAATCCTCATGTCCCAAATAATATCTGATCACCTTTGCCTGCCTTCAGCAAAAATTTTGTTAGATCCAGTTTAGCCAAGTATTATTCTACCCTCTTAGTGATTTTCCACTAACTCCCTTCCCTGCAGCCCTGCTCTTTGGCTATAAATTCCCACTCTTCCTTATCAATACAAATTTGAGCCCAATTCCTTACTGAAGTCTCTTTTCCCCTCTTTCTATAACTCCTTATTAAAATCTGCCTTTATGGTTTGAAGTACTGTCCAGTTTTGGTTTTCCTGGACACCAGGCTCCTCAAGAAGCCAGTGGTGACGGCAGTAGAGCAGGGTGATAAAAGGCACTGGGGCCCTCAGTGACCTTTGTGGGCTGCTAATTAACAGTAACCTGTTTGAGTCAGTTTTTTGCTTTTGTATTTTAGGGTTTTTTGTTGTGGTAATGGTGGTTTTGGTTTGATTTGATTTAGTTTCTGTAACTTCTTGCTCAAAGTGTGTTGCTACAGAGCTTTTCTGTGACAATTGAACCTGAGTATCCCATCCTGGACTGTGATCATTTTTATAGGTTTGATGATATGGAAGACGTATCATTTCAAAAGAAGGTGGTAAAAGGGAAGAAGCATGGGAAGAAGCATAGAAAGAAGTAGTTCAGGCTGAAGGATGACTCTACTTAATCACACGGCATCATTTTTTCCCCACTCTTTTCAAGAATAAGAACTATATTAGCAAAAGCTCTGAAATCAAGAAAAAGCAAAACAAAGAAATAACAAACTCGTCTACAGTCTGAGGGGGACCCAGGCCCAGGTTTGAGGCATGTGCAATTTCACATTTCCTGGCCAAACACACCCTGTCATCTCTGTAGGAAATTGCCCCTGTTCTCAGCCCTGCAGAGTGCCCAAGAAGACTAGAGCAGAGCCATTAGAATAGCTCAGAGCCCTTTAAAAATATGTTAAATGCCTTGCCTCTGTAGAACATTTTTAACTTGCTACAGTACTTTCAAATCCATTAGCTAATTGCAATCTTCAAAACAGTGCACTAAGGTAGATATTACCCCCATTTGACGAATGACAAGTGCAGAGTGCATGGAGAAGGTGAAAACGTTTGCTTAAAATAACTCAACTAACTGTACTATGAATAGTCCACAGCCTGAGAGCGCTTGCTCAAGAAAGCATATATTCTCCGACCCTGTTGTAAATAGGCTCTGCTCAAGATTTCCTAGAGCCCAGAGGACTACAGTGTCTCTGAGTATACTGAATACACACTGAATGGCATTTACCTATGTTTAGCCTCTGCTGCATCTAGTTTCTATTTCAGCCTTATCACCTCCAATTTTTTTCACCCTCTGCTCCTGTAGTCCACTCACCATGACCAAATGATGCAACAATTCTATGTGCTAAGTGTTTAACATAAAAGCTAGAAAAGTACCTCCTGGGGAAAATAAGGAGACACCATTGAACCCAGAGATCAGCTATAGTTGAAAAAGATGCATCTTTTGCATTGATCAGACCAAAGAAAAGCAGTAATGACTAACTTGATTCAGTTTTTAAATAGAGTTCAAAAGAAAAGAAAACTGTTAAAAACAAGACTCTGAAATGGAGTCACTTATGGTAAGCCCCCCATCACTAAACCAAGAGTTAAATGACAGTTTCAGCTCTCCCAGAAATGAAATCTTAAACCAGTGAATCAGGAATTGTCTGATCAGTACTAGTTAGGTAATCTGCCTGATAGAACCCTGCCAGCTCCCCAAAGAAATTAACCTTGCAAAAACCAACCTTCTCTTTTCCACAGTATAAATTCCTTATTCCTGCTCTCTTCTAAAAGTCTTTCATTTTGTACAGCTCCTCAGAACTCTTTCTACCTGCTAGATTGAATGCTGCCTGGTGATGAATGATTGAATAACACCCATAAGGTATTTAAAATGTACTCAGTTGAATTTTTCTTTTTAATAAAACCTTTATGAAAGGAAAACGCACTGTCTTCCTCTGTTACTACACACAGTTACTGTTTGGTTTTCCACACCAAGCAATTGTCCATTTCTCTGTGGATTCTGACTGTGTATCCTACAATTCTATTCTGAGACAATCAACCTGGAATCAGTATCAGATCCCAGAAGTTAAGGGCTCAGTCCACAAGACGGCTCCCACTTCAGATGCCAATTGTAAGTCTCAGATTGTCAGTGGTACTTCTCACTGATTCGTTGGTTATAAATCGGGCCTCCATAACACTCTCCTTGAGTTTGTTTGCTCGAATGGCTCACAGAACTCAGGAAAATAGTTTACTTACTAGATTACCAGTTTGATATAAGAATACAAGTCAGGAACAGCCAGATAGAAGCAACCCGCAGGACAAGGTTTGTGGGAGCTTCCATGCCTTCTCCAGGAACACCACCCCCAGAACCCCCATGTGTCCACCAGCACAGAAGCTCTCCAAACTCCAACTTTAGAGACTTTTATGGAGGATTCACCAAATAAATGATCAATTTGGTGAATTTGATCATTCACTAAATCAATGATCAATTGATCAAGGCATGATCAATTATTAACACAGTCTCTAGCCCCTTTCCCTCCCTAGAGCATGGCAGGTAAAGGTTCTAATCATGGCTTGATCTTTCTAGTGACCAGCCATCATCCAGGAGCTATCCAGGAACCCACCAAAGGCCATCTTATTAGAAGAAAAAACATCTCTATCATCCAGGAAACTCAGAGGGATTTAGGAGCACTGGGTCATGACCTCTGCCAAAAATGAAATATTAGAACAATAGATGCTCATCACATCTTTATTGCTTGAGAAATTACAAAGGTTTTAGGAGCTCTGGTCAGGATCTATACATGAAGACTGAAATTATATTTCTTACTGTATCACAATAATCACGCCTTAACATCACACATTTACTCTAGAGCCAACTGTAGCCCTACCAAAACAGCAAATGGAAGAAAAGGGAAATTGGTCTCTACTTTCTAGAAAGTTTAAAAATGAAGATCAAAGGGCTAAATAGTCAGTTTCAAAATATCTGTTGTTAAATTTAATTCAGTTAAAGGTGAGGCTCCAACTGTTAAGTCCAAGTACTAGAAAAAATTTCAAGTGATTGCCACTACTCTAAATCTATTCTTTCTTTGATTATTATTATAGCACATACTAGTTTAAAATACTTTTCCCTCAGAGTTTCATTGAGCCAAAAAGAATAAAATTTGTAGTGGAGAGGATATTTTCCCCCTTTTTGTGTAATATAAAGCCACAATTAAACTGTTCACTCTCCAGGCTTACAGAAGACAGGCATTTTTATTTTTAATAGTACCTTAATAATATTTTATTACACTGATTCCCATAAGAAATATTTCTTTGCATATTCAGTTATATGAAGATTTATATAACTGTTTTGCCCTGACCTTTTCATAAGATATTATATAATATATTAAAAAAAGAGGTTGGCCACAGAATTACCTTTGGAAATGAGTAGGTAGGAAAAGAACCAGTAAAAATTCTCAGCACAGACTTTGAACAGAAAGCTTTAGGAAATAAAATTTTTTGAAAAACTAGATTGTGGGCAGAGAGTACCATTTACAAGTTACTAGAAAACTGGCTAACCAATTTCTGATGCAATAGTTTTCCTACTTCTACAAGATTCCTGCCACAGTGTATAGGATCTTATAAGCACATTAAAAGGTTTATTTACATCATATGTATTGTAGGAAATAAAAGTAATTAAATGCCTCATCACTGTTAACTTTCTTTATGAAGAAGTTTCTTGAACATATTTCAGTAGTTAAGCATTTTTCTATCATAATGTTAAATAAGAATATGTGAATTCAAATCTCATAGTTCTACATTTTTATATTCAAAAAGCATATTTGGAGTTTATAATGATACCATAGGAATTTGAAGCAAATAAGGACAATGCACATAAAGAAAAAAAGAAAAGCTTTAAAAATGGAAATCAATACCTTAATGAGAACAAGAGAAAGTTGTACATCCAAGAAATAGGAGAAGGAATCCATGAAAAGGAAGAGAATAATTAAAGGATCTTTTAGGAATTAAGCCAAATTTTTCATTGTAGGATAAGAAAATAAAATTGAGTAAATCGCCTCAAAGTTATATTCCAGAGGGAACAGAGGAAACCAAGGGGAGGAAATTCTCAAAGAGGTAATGCAAAAAACTTGCCTGGAACTGAAGACCATGGCTCTCTAGAGAAAAGGGGCCCACGGAATGGATAAGGAAAAACTCTCACCAACGTTTATTGTTGTACAATTCAAAACAGCAAGATAAAGAAAAGGTTGTTTGGTGGCAATATAAATGCTAGACAATAGTGTAGCAATGTTTTCAAAATTTTGAAAGAAAATAATTTTCAACTGAAAATTGTATACCTGATCTGGCATTCATATGCAAGATTAAATTAAAGTTAATTCAAACATGCAAGAATTTTAAAATTTTTGCTGCCCATACATTGTTTTCTAGAAAGCCACTGGAGGATAACCTTCAGCGACATGAGAGAGAAGGAGGAAGACATGGATTTCAGAAAGCAGAAACTCCAACACATGAGAGTACTGAAGGCAAGCCCTAGTTGTGCAGCAGCCTAGAAAGCAGCTAGTCCAAGTGGAAACCAGAGGAAAGGCGGATCAGGAGGGATGTCTCGGGGCAGGAGCTTGAACTGTCCTAGTGTTTAGAATTGTGTTTCAGTATATTGGTTTTGAATTGATAAGTATATGACCAAAAAAGATAGTGGTGAATACTTAGAAAATTAGACAATTTTTTTTTAAAGACCATGATTAATTCAGGGAAATCTTGCTGATTGTTTCTATCAGCAGTAATTTTATAAGATCATGATTTCATAAATTTGATTATTGAGTTAACAGCATTATAAAATTAGTTGGAGAGCATCAGGGAAAGAAAAGGGACAGAGGATAGTGTTAAAGAGTTAAAACCTCCATTACCATGATGAGACATCAGTAGGTGATTTCAACTTTTGAAAAATTGAGATTGGCAGAAGGGTGGGGAGGGATCAGACACTGATAATTTTACTATAAAACTTTGAGTTCCCTTTGGGGGCATTGGTGGGTGGGTTAATGTATTACCTTAACAAAAACATAATTTTCTAAAAAGTGACTGAACTACAGAAGACCTAGTGTAGCGGTACGATGGAAGGCAAGACAGCTAGATCCAGTCTCATTCCTGCCAACTCCAGAAGACTGTGGCTTAAGTTTCTTCACTTAGATTCCTTATTAGAGGCCAGGGCTTTAAAAATTTCTCTCAGTTTGATGCTTACATGGCCAAATCTGCCCTTCTTCAGTGAGGCTATTTCTAATGTCTCCTTTTAATGACTATTTCTAATTCATTGGCTAATCAAAAAAAAAAAGTGGGGGGCGGAATGAACAGCTTCTTTTCCAGGATTTTTGCTAGCCAGAAATAAACACATTTGTCTCTAACCCAGAGACTTTGTGTGCTAGAGAACTAAAAGAAATAAAGCATTACCAGGTAGTGAAAGGGATGTAGTGCTCTGACAAGATCTTAACTGACTCACTAAGTTATGAAGATTCTGGGCAACAATTTACCCTGTTCTTAAATTTTTAAAGTAGTTGCCATAGCAACACCTAGACACAGCATATGGTATGTCTGGTACCTCCAGGATAACAGAGCAGATTCTTGATGGATTTTCCTTACAATATGTTGTGAACTTTTGTACTTTTTAGTGTTTCAGTGGCCAGTGTTTTAAGGCACCAATATTCTTTGATATTAGATAATTTGAAGCCTATTTTAAAGCATTTGTCATTTGCAAAAATAACAAACTTTTAATGCTTTCCACATCCCTCAATATATTTCCTTCATTTAAAAAAAAAAAAAAAAACAGTAATTACAAACTAGTAGAAAAACAAGCAAATTAACAGGTAATTTTAAAAGAATAAGTGTAAATAGAGAGTAAGTCATGTGCCAGATGTCCTGCTCACTTACAGGGAAAGGAAGGAAAATCAAAACTAGGTACTATTTTTCTACTTACCAGATTGGAAGAAGGCAGAAGTTTAAATTGGTACTGACATTCTGGTGGGTAATTTGGGATTATAAATTCAAAGGATTTAAGACATTCTTGCCATTTGATCTAAATTTCATTGCTACAAGGTCTATCCTAAAGACTTGTTTTTTTTAAATACAGTACACAAACATTTCTGAAGAATTACTTATAATGGTTTAAAAATAGAAATGGGCTTCCCCAATGGCTCCACAGAAAAGAATCCTCCAGCAATGCAGGAGATGCAGGTTCAATCCCTGGGTTGGGAAATCCCCCAGAGGAGGAAATGGCAACCCACTCCAGTAGTCTTGCCTGAAAAGTCCCATGGACATATTAGCCTGGCGACTACAGTCCATGGGGTCGCAAAAGAATCAGACACGACTGAGCAACTGAGCACACATCTACAAAAATAGAGATACTCTTAATATACAACAAGAAGAGATTTAAAATCTAAAAATATATTTAAGGATTCTCCTCTTATTGGGCATTTAGCTTTGACGTAATGTTTTTCTATTATAAATTTTACTACTGTAAGTTATGTATTTCTATTATAAATGATGGCACTATTATAAATGATGGTATGTATAAATATATATGTATATATACTGTATACACATATAGTAAATTAAAAACAGGCTTTTAAAGAATATTGACAAAATGAAAAAATCAATTTATACTGTATTTGTAATGTAGTATATGCATGCCCTCATAGGAAAAAAGCAGAGAAGGACATATCCGCCCAAAAATGAAGTAGCTGTGGGTCTTCCCTGGTGATCCAGTGGTTAAGAATCCACCTTGCAATGCAGCATACACCAGTTCAACCCCTGGTGCCATAAAGCCCATGCTACGCAACAAGAAAATCGGCTGCAACGAGAAGCCTGGGCACCACAGCTAGAGAGTAGTCCCCGCTGCTGTAACTAGAGAAAGCCTGCACTCCACGATGAAGGCTCAGGGCAGCCAAAAATAAAATAATTTTAAAAAATAAAGTGGCTACAGTGGACACCATAAACTGACCCCTAGTGAGTGATGCCCTCGTATAGCCCCTAACCTTGAGTGCAGGCAGAACCGATGACTTACTTCTAGCCAACAGAATATGTCAATGGTGATGGATGTGCTCATGATAATGTTACATTGTGTAAGATTCCATTTTGGCAGATTGAAAAGAGAAAGATTATCCTCATGGCTTTGAAAATTCAAGCCGCCACCTGACAAGGAACTGGAGGTTAACCCTTAAAAATTACAGGCAGTTTCTGGGACCCGAAGGGAGCTTCCAGCCAACTGTCAGTAAGAAGCCAGGGCCCTCAGTCATACAGCTATAAAGAAGTGAATTCTGCTAACAGCCTCAATGAGCCTGGAACCAGATTTCTTTTCCCTAGATGAGTCTCTAGATGTGAACAACACTTTGACTACCTCGTGAGACCCTGAAGCAGAAAATGCAGGACTTCTGACCTACAGAAACTGTGAGATAATAAATGTCTGTTGTTGGGATTTCCCAGGAGTCCGGCTGTTGGGATTCCCTGCTTCCACTGTGGTTTGAGGGCAGGGTGGGGCCAGGGCAAGGGTTTGATCCCCGGTCAGAGAACTAAGATCCTGCAGGCTGTGCAGTGCATCAAAAAAAAAAAAAAAAATTAAGCATACATAAATAAGTGTGTGTTGTTTTAAACTGCTACATTTGTGTTAATTCTTCTTATGCAGCACAGAAAACTAATACAGTGGCTGCCTCTTGAAAGGAGCTTTTTTCTTTTCTTTTTTACAAATTTGCCCCTTTCTTATTTGTACTTAGCTAAATTTTCTAAAATGTTATAATAAGAATTTCATTGCCTTTAAAACCAAAAGATGTTATTTTCAACAAATCATCTGGAAGCAAAAAATAAGTATGCTCTGCAATTTTTTAACTGATTTTGAATTTGGCAAAAGTACATTTTTTAAAGTGTACAATGAAAATATAGCACCAAGATTACCCTTGATTTCTATTTTTTAAATGGTCTTAACAGAATATTTTATTTAAATCATGTTAACATAGACTGTTTCTGAAATTTTAAGCATTCTATATTTAATAATGCCTGCTGGGAGAAAAAAGAAATCATACTTTTAAATTTCCTTTCCAATTTTGACCATGATTTAAAATGGAAAAAGTTATGTTGATTGTAGCTAAATGTTCTCATTTTTATAGGCCATTATGCACTTTAAATTCTCTGTTGGCATTTTAATTTCATTTTACAAAATAAATCCCAACTGACAACAGAATAAAGCAAATTCTAAGTCAACTAAGCAAAAAAGTGTCACTGCAAACAGAAAGAACTTTGCAAACTGAAGCAACATTTCATATGGCTCCTGAACCTAAATTTCCAAAGTTTCAACAGGAAAAAAAAAAAATGTGTGTGTGTATGTTGGGGGGCAAGTATTGACAAACGAAACCAGCTTCACAACTTACTGTTTGCAACATGACATTACTATTTCACTATGTGCATTAACATAAATTTACTACTGTAGAAAGTTGTTGCACAAGAAGATGCAAATTGCAATAACTATTTAAGTAAGTTTTAGGAACTTACCAAAATTCCTTTTATCTGACCCCTAGACTGCTCAGCTTACCATCATGAGAATAAATACCCCCTTCTCAAAACAATAGACTTTTCAACATTTGTTTTAAAATCCCTACCTTGCTATATTTATTAGTTTGAAACTATTATATCATGAATTTTTCCCATTCCTAATCAAGTATTAAAGCCTATTTTCCCTGGTGGTCCGGTGGTTGGGAGGCTGCTTTGCAATGATGGGGATACAGGTTTGATCCCTACTCAGGGAACTAAGATTCCACGTTCCGCAACTAAAGTCTGAGTGCCGCAATGAAAGACCTGGCTTGACACAGTGAAGATCCCACATGCCACAACTAAGACCCCACACAGCCAAATAAATAAATATTAAAAAAAAACAACCCTGTCTTAAATCACATCCATAAAACTTCATAAATATGCCACTATTACTCTACCCATCAGAGAGATTCCTAAGACTCAGTCAAGAAAGGGATCTCAAATACCCTGGTAAATCAGCCTGGCTTTGCTTTATAAATGGACATTACCATTTTGATGGTATTTTGAGGTATCATATTCTGTTTCCCTTCAGGTCAAAGGCTGGAGTATTTAGATACTTAAGAAGATCAATGACTATGATAAAAGTCAACACAGTGAAAATATGGGAACAGATATAACCAGAATATAAAAATAAAGGTAATAAGTTGACTTTAAAAGATAAGGTTATAAATAATATAAAAAAGGAACAAGAAGTTATTTAAAAAAAAACCAAACAGCTGTATCAGTGCCTG
Organism: Bos grunniens; assembly: GCF_055505025.1. Lineage (NCBI taxonomy): Eukaryota > Metazoa > Chordata > Mammalia > Artiodactyla > Bovidae > Bos > Bos grunniens. The sequence goes on along the minus strand of NC_141185.1, from coordinate 29,468,577 downwards.
AAAAGTGCACACTAGAAGTGTGCCAAAAATATGACCAATATTAGCTCCTTAAAAGATCAATTCCATTTTAGGGGGAATACAGATGTAAGCACATTACTTTACTTTTTATCTAGTCACATTGTGGTGTTACGTATAATTTAGTAGAAGATAAAATTTTAAAATAACCAAAATTGTGGATCACAGACAAGATTGAGAGATTCTGTTTAGATATTTTTGCTTCCCACTCACTGTATTTCTTGGATGGAGGTAAGAAAAGGAGGAAGGGAAGAAGGGAGAGAGGGAAGGAAGGTAGGAAGGACAAAGAACATCGCTTGCCATTTCAGTAAAGAAAGGATGTTGTGGCCATAAAGCCACCAATCACAGCAGCAGCCACCCCTGCAAGTGCACCCTGAGGGGAACTCGGGATAGAGAAAAACAGGATACTGGCCCTAGAAAGTTAACGTGTACATCAAAGAAATACAAAGAAAGGCCAGATTCTTGCATCCCCCAGAGCTAGAAAAACATTTAAACTCGTTAACTTGAGATGTCTGATTTTTTTAAATTAGCAGCAGTCTTTTTATGTTTGACTACCTGTTTTGGGGTTTGGGGAGGTTTTTTAATTGTAGTTTTGCAAAAACTCCTTGATTTTTCAAACATTCCTCTCTTATTTCTTTGGACACTCCTTCAGAGGTATCCAAGGGGCTGTCTCACAGGCTTAAGTCCTCAGTAAGTTTGCCAAATAACACATGATTCTCAACTTCCCTGGTGGCTCAGTGGGTAAAGAATTCTCCTACAATGCAGGAAACACTGGAGATGTGGGTTTGATCCCTGGTTCAGGAGGAACCACTGGAGGAGGAAATAGCAACCCACTCCAGTATTCTTGCCTGGAAAATCCCGTGGACAGAGGAGCCTGGCACGCTACCACAAAGAGCTGGACATGACTAAGCACATGCATGCACTCAACTTTTAGGCTGTGCGTTTTTTTTTCAGTTGTCGGAAGAAAGGGAGGGAGGGAGGGGAAAAAAAAGAAAAGTCTTGTTGACATCTATCTGGAAAAAAGACCCCAGAATCAAAATGTTTTCTATATTTTCTAAATAAAGAAACCAATATTCAAACATTTCAATGCACGAATGTAAGGAAGGCTTTGCTTTTTTGTTTTACTTTTTTTAACTGAGCACTCAGTATGTGCTCCACAGAGCAAAACCACACAACATTTTTATACATAACCTCCTTTAAAATGTGATTCAAAATAACTATAATTGTTATCAGTACAAAATGCCGATAGAATTGCCCAAGGAAAATTTAGAGAGACATGTAACAAATAAATCAAGTGGAAACACTGTTTATGTGTGATGATTCTGAAATAGAATACAAACTTAATTCTATTCAAGAATCTTTCTTTAAAAATCCTCTGATTCCCATATAAATAATTTAGATGGTGATAAACAAAGCAACACTGAACTCCTAACTTCTCTTTCCACCCTCTAATCTGGGCCTCTTTCAAGGTTCCTCATTTTAGTGACTGACATCATTGACCCTTTAAGAACGAAAGTCATCTGTGACTCCTCCCTTCAACCCCCATATCCAATCTGTCCTGAAGTCCTGTGGATTGGCCTCTTGGATCTCTCTCAGATATTACATTTCTGCCTCTCTCCCCATTCTAGAGCAAGCTGTGCCATCTCTGGCCTGGGCAACTGCAGGAATCTAAATTGTCTCCTGAAATCCACTGAGCAGTATCCATTGTATGTGTGTGTGTGTGTGTGTGTGTGTATGTGTGTGTGTATCACATCTTTTTTATCCATTCATCTGTCAATGAACATTTAGGTTGCTTCCATTTCTTGGCTATTGCAAATAATGCTGCAGTGAATGCAGGGGTGCATATGTATTTTCAAATTAGTGTTTTCGTTTTCTACAGATAAATATCCAGGAGTAGAATTGCTAGGTCATATGGTAGTTGTAAATTTTGGGAGGAATCTTCATACTGTTCTTCATGGTGACTGTACTAATGTTATGTTCCCACCAGTGGCACAGGAGGGTTCCCTTTTCTCCACATCCTTGCCCACACTTGCTGTCTTTTGGATAATAGACATCCCGGCAGGTGTGAGGTGATGTCTCGTTTTGGTTTCGATCTCATTTCCCTGATAATTAGTGATGTGGAGCATTTTTTCATGTGCCTGTTGTTTATCTGTATGTTTTCTTTGAAAAAATTTCTATTCAGATCCTCTGCCCATTTTTTTTTTTAAACAACTGATTATCGATTTATTAAAAAGGTTGATTTAGGCATCGGCAATGGTGACTTCCGCCTCGACTCCCGGCTCAATACTGATGGAAGTGATCTGCTTGACAATTTCAGAAGGACTGTGCAGGTCAATGAGTCGCTTGTGGATCCTCATTTGGAATCGATCCCAAGTCTTAGAACCTTCACCACAAGGAGTTTTCCTCGTAGTTATTCTCAGAGTCTTGGTAGGCATCCGAACTGGTCCTTTCACTTTGAGATTCTTTTCCTTCGCGCCTCTGATCAGGTCAGCACACACCTTCTCCAGAGACTTCACGTTGTGTCTGCCCATTTTTTAATTGTGTTCTTGATGTAAAGTTGCAGAGTTTTTTGTACATTTTGAATGTTAACCCCTCAGATGTATTATTTGCAAATAACTTATCCCTTTCAGTAGGTGGCCTTTTTGTTTTGTTGTTAGTTTCCTTTGCTGTCCAAAACTTTTTAGTTTGATTAGTCATATTTGTTTATTTTTGCTTTTTTTCTGTTGCCTGGGGAGACTTATGCAAAAAAATATTACTAAGACCAATTAAATGGCATACTGCTTATGTTCCTTCAAGAAATGTTATGATTTCAGGTCTTAAATATTTGTCTTTAACCTATTTTTTTTTTCCCGCCATGTTACATGGCTTGTGGAACCTTAGTTCTTCAACCAGGAATCACACTTGGGCCCTCTGCAGTGGAAGCATGGAGTCCTAACCACTGACCTGCCAGGGGAATTCCCTGAATTTGTTTTTATGCATTGTGTGAGAGAGTAGTCTCATTTAATTATTTTGCATGTAGTTATCCAGTTTTTCCCAATATCATTTATTGAAGAGGGTGTCATTTCCCCATTGTATATTCTTGCCTCCTTTGTCCGAGATTAACTGACCATAACTGTGGGTTCGTTTCCGGGCTCTCCATTCTGTTCCGCTGATCTTCGTGTGTGTTTTTCTGCCAGTACCATACTGCTTGATTACTATAGTTTTGTAACATAAACTAGTTTGAAATCAGGGACCGTGATTCCCAGATTTGTTCTTCTTTCTCAGAATTGCTTTGCCTATTTGGGATCTTTCATGTTTCCATATAAATTCTTAAAATATTTATTTAGTATTTATTTTTGGTTGTGTTGGGTCTTAGTTGCAACTTGCAGCATCTTTCATTGCAATGCTTAGGCTCTTTGTTGCAGCACGTGGTCTTCTCTCTAGTTGTGGCATATGGGCTTCAGAACATACGGGCCCTGTAGTTGTGGCACGCAGGCTCTCTAATAGCAGAGTGCTGGCTCAGGTGCCCCACAGCATTTGGAATTTTACTTCCCCCACAGGGATCAAACCCATGCCCCCTGTGTTGGAAGGCAGATTCTTAACCACTGGACCTACAGGGATTTCCTTTCATATACATTTTAGAATGATTTCTTCTAGTTCTGTGAAGACTACTGTTGGTATTTTGATAGATTTTGCACTGAATTTGTAGATTGCCTTGGGTAGTATGGTTATTTTAACAATATTAATGCTTCCAGTCCATGCATATGGTTTCTTTTTCTATCTGTGTGTGTCCTCTTCAGTTTTCTTTCATCAGAGTCTTACAGTTCTCTGAGTATAGGTCTTTTTCCTCCTTTGTTATATTCACTCCTGGGAATTTTTTTTATATGATTGTAAATGAGATTATTTTCCTAATTTCCCTTCCTGATAGTTTTTTTTTCTTTAGTGTATAAAAATACAATAGACTTCTATATATTAATTTTGTATCCTGCAACTTTATGAAATTCATTGATGAGCTCTAGTAGTGTTTTGATGGTATCCTTAGGATTTTCTATTTGTAATATCATGTCACCTGCAGTGACTGTTTTACTTCTTCCTGTCCAAATTTGGATTCCTTTTATTTCTTTTTCTTGTATGATAGTAGTGGCTAAGACTTCCAATACTAGTGGGCATCCTTGTCCTGTTCTTGATCTTAGAGGAGAATCTTTTAGCTTTTCATTATTGTGTATGATGTTAGCTGTGAGCTTGTCATATATGGTCTTTATTATGCTGAGATACGTTCTCTATATACCTACTTTGATATATACCCAGTGAAGTGTATCACATTGATTGATCTGAAAATATTGAAACATCCTTGTAACCCTGGGATAAATCCTGGTCATAGTGTATGATCCTTTTAATACATTATTAGATTTGGTTTGCTTATATTTTGTTGAGGATTTTTGCATTTGAGTTTATCAGTGATGTTAGCCTGTAATTTTCATTTTTTGTGTGTGATATCTTTGTTTGGTTTTGGTATCAAGGTGATGCTGGCCTCACAGAATAAGTTTAGAAGTGTTCTTCCTCTGAAACTTTTTGATGTACTTTGGGAAGGATAGTTGTTAACTCTTCTCAACACATTTGGTAGAATTCACCTCTGAAGTCATCTGGTCCTGAACTTTTGTTTGTTGGGAGCTTTTTAAAATTATGTTTCTGTTTAATTAAAGGAAATTGTTTCTGTTTCTTCCTGGCTTAGTTTTGGAGGGTTGTACATTTCTAGGAATTTGTCCACTTGTTCTAGCCACTGATGGCTGATGGTAGGAGAGTCAACGTCATGAGGTGGCTGGCTGTAGAGCCTAACAGGGTCCGAGGGCTAATGCTGACCCACTAGTAAGCAGGGCCAGGTTCTAGGGTGGGTGGTTGTGGGGTCAAGGGTCCTGGATCTAGTGTTAGCCTGCTGATGGGCAGGGCTTGTTCCTGACATGGCTGGCTATAGGACTAAATATTAAAAAAAAAAAAAAACACAACTAAGATCATGGCATCCAGTCCCATTACTGCATGGCAAACAGAAGGGGGAAAGGTGGAAGCAGTGACAGATTTCCTCTTTTTGGGCTCTAAAATCACTGTTGACAGTGACTGCAGCCTTGAAATCAGAAGACGATTCCTTCTTGGCAGAAGAGTGATGACAAACCTAGATAGTATGTTGAAAAGCAGAGGCATTACTCTGCCAATAAAGGTCCATATAGTCAAGGCTATGGTCTTCCCAGTGGTCACATACGGTTGTGAGAGCTGGATTGTAAAGAATGCAGAACACACAAAAAATGATGCCTTTGAAATGTGGTACTGGAGAAGACTCCTGAAAGTCCCTTGGACAGCAAGGAGATCAAACCAGTCAATTGTAAGGGAAATCAACCCTGAATAGTCATTGAAAGTACTGATGCTGAAACAAGCTCCAGTATTTTGGTCACCTGAGCGAACAGCTTACTCATTAGAAAAGTCCCTGATGCTGGGAAAGATTGAGGGCAGAAAGAGAAGAGGGCATCAGAGAATGAGATAGCTGGATGGCATTACTGATAGAATGGAATGAACCTGGGCAAACTTCCAGAGATGGTGAGGGACAGAGAGGCCTGGCAAGCTGCAGTCCACGGGATGGCAAAGACTCAGACACAACTGGAACTGGGCGACTGAACAACCGCCACAACCAGCCAAAATTCCCAATTTCATTATTTTCCGTCAGGTGACTTCACAATTTTAATGTTAATTAAAGGTAGCTGTTCTTATCCTTGTGCCTTTTGGTTTAAAAAAACAAAAAAAAACAAAAAGCAAGTCCATTCTCTGAGAATAATTTTATGTAAACATGCTTTCATTAATGTAGTGATTTTTTGATGCAAATGGACTTAAGAGAGAAGAAGGATGCCTGAAGATTTATAAAGCATTAAGGACACTAAAACAATTGTAAAATAATTGAAGCTCAAAATACTGTCTGAGTTTATGGAGTAGTTCTTTACAATGAGTTGTGTTATTATAGGAGGAAATTAGAGTATATATTTTATTAAGCTACCATCTTCCAGTCATTACTATCATTATAGTTTGGCACATTTTAGAAATTGCTTTACTTATTACACATGACAAATTAAATTCAAGCTTATTCCAACTCCCTTCTAAATGACAGTCTTAGTCTGTTTGGGCGGCTATAACAAAATACCACACTCAGTAACTTCAAAACTACAGAAATTTATATCTCAGTTCTGGAGAATTAAAGTCTGAGAATAGGTTGCCAGTATGGTCAGGTGAGGGCCGCCTTCTGTGTTGCAGGCTTCTTGTTTCCTTGCATGACTAAAGGGTCAAGGGAGCTCTATGAGGTCTCTTTTATAAGAGCACCAACTCCAGGTATGTGGGCTCTATCCTAATGACCTAAGCATCTCCCCAAGTTCCCACCTCTTGATACCATCCCATTGGGCATTGAGATTTCAGCATATAAGTGGGGCGGAGACACAAATGTTGAAAACATAGCAGACAGTGAAGGAAGATAGAATGGAAAGACAAAGAGAACAGACATAAACAGGGCTGTGGAAGCTGGAAAGAAAGCGGATGATGGTACTGACTTAGCAGGCCAAAGAAAGTCTAAACTTAAGCTTGGAGGAGGAAGCCCATAGGCAGCATGTTGATTCTCCCTCAGTACCCCTGATAGGCTTGGGAAAGAAGCACCTGGAACTGTGGAAGTGATCCAGTATAATGCTAAGGACTGGAGAATTTGTTGAAGGATAAATAGCAATGAGATTCCTCCCCTAGGAGCAAGATAAGTTTCTCTTTCCCACCCTGGCAGAAATTACTCTCTGGGGAAGTTAAACCTAAAGAACTCCAGTCTTGAATCATCAGAAACTGCTAAGGGCAGAGGCGCCATAATTAAAATAGAGAAATTTACTAAAAGTCCACACACAAAATTATAAAACCCATTACCTCCCTCATTTGATTCCCAGAACATTGGCAGCCAGCTTTCTAACTTCCATGACAAGAAACTGTGAGAACGTGACCAGCCCAGAAGAAAAAAATCTATAGAAACTGTCTCTTGAGGGCCCTTCAAAGAAAGATTCAGCGCATGCCTGACTATCTTACTCTGGTTAGTTAACACCCACCTCAAAGTTTGGAACATCCTATCAACATTAGAGTGCATTATTCTCAATGCAGACAACCAAGAAGCATTTGTCAAAACTCTTATCACCCTTTCTAGATCCTCTCAAATGCGATTTTCCCTTTCTCCCTGAAGTTTTCCCTGAGCCATCAGTTTAGTGTCACCTTAACTATAATCTACCTTGTTGAGTAGTTAGTCTGTTTTAACACTTCTCAGGTGAGTGCTCTCAAATAAGACCAGGTACATGTCCCGATATCCAGTTACCTTCTAAACAGTAACTTACATATTCCTGTTTTCCTCAAATTTAACATGTCCAAAACTGAATTCATCATCCTGCCTCCCAAACCCGTGTTCCTTTCTCACCAAGTGACCTTTCTGTCTACCCCACTACTCTTGTCGGAAATCTAGCTTCTTCTATACTTCTCCTCAGACAATCTTTAAACAAATTCTGTTCAGCCTCCTTTCTATATGTGGCTCAAATACATCTCTGTCTCCATTCCCTTACTGAAAATACTTCACTGCCTCCCAATCTCACTTAGAATACAATCTGAACTTCTTAAAAATACTGGTGATACACTGCAAATCTTATTTCTGCCTTCCTTTCCAGCTTCGAAGACCTCTACTCTAACTAGAAATAGAAGCTTGGTAAGACTTCTTCTTTCTACTCAGAATGCTTTCCCTCCCCTTCTCCTCTGGCTAACTGCTTCTCAGCCCTTAGATCTCAGAGAGGACTTTCCCCCCAAAGTATATCAGTATACCTATTATCCTTTTGCATGGCACCCCTATCCTTTCCCTTCAAAGCACTTGTATTTTGTAGATAATATGTATACCATAAGATTATTTATTTAATATCTGCCTCATCTATGACTTAGTGAACTGCATGAAAGCAAGACAATGGATGTTTTGCTTGTTATTGTATTCCCAGTACAGAGCATATTTTATCATAGGCACTCAAATATTTGTTGAATAAACAATTGACTATTCATTGAGTGAATTGATGATTTTTAATTTACTTGAAAGTTCAGTGCCTGGCAAGTACAGGAATAAAAAAAAATCATTAAACAAGAAGGACATAATCAAAACAGAATCTTTGATACATGACACAAAATGGATGTGAAAGACAAAAGAAGAAATGAAAGATTTATCTTAGGGGTGCTGATGACTCAGATACAAGTAACTGGGAAAACCCAGGGCCAGTAAAATGAGTAAGAAAATTAGAAAAACAGGTTTGGATAGGGGGATGGTGAATTTGAATTTAGACATGTTGAGTTAGGGGTGCCAGTTTCATCTAGGTTGAAACTGTAAGCCTGTAATTGAGAATATAGGTCTATAACTCTGAAAAGAGTCTGAGATAGAGACAAATCCATTTTGAAGTGATTTTAATGGTGTTACCTACTCCATCTACAGCTCTTTTGACCAGATATACACTCTCAGTGCATCCTGGACTTACTTTTTGTGTATCTTCTCACACTTGTAACTTGTTCAATACTGGTCTTTCCCTACTCAGCTATAAATTCCATGAAGGCAGTATCGCTCTATTCTTAGGAAAGATCCACTAGATTTCCTACAATGTATGGACTCTGGGAACAGAGTAACCAGGAAAGCCAGACCTCAAGTTGTTGAATGGAGAAACATCCCTTTTCTCCAATGGCAGTGACTTGTATTTTGTAGATAATATATATACCATAAGATGATTTATTTAATATCTACCGCATCTTTGACTTGGTGAACTACAGCAGAGAAATTTCTATTGCACAATGGCCTATCGTTCCACCAAACTAATGAGCAAGTTATTTTAAATCATCCAGTTGGCTTGTAGCCAGCTGTAATTAAAATTTGCTCTGTAGCTTCTCTCTGTTTTTTAACTGCAACATACACTTCTACTAAATATCTACCTCAATCTATCCTAATATGAAACAGATTATCCCACTATCTCAGTTTTATTATGGATGTAAATTTGTCAGTTTTGAAACTGCTTTAAAGTTTTGAGATACAACCTGATATGCAGAATCCTAGAAGTCTTAGATTTTGAAAGTATTCACCAAAATAGAGATTGACTGGGACCTTTTCCCTCTTTTCTTATGCAAAAAAATGTGTATCTTGTCAAGGTCATTGAAATTGATTCTGAAGTTCAATATGCAGGCTATTTGATTACGTTATAGGGATACAACTCAAAAAACTTCCCCAGAAGTTCCCTAGGGGGCAACAGTCTTTATGATTAATACATCTGCTGTTTACAGATAATATGGTAACACTGTGACTTTATTTTTAAATTATTTAATTTGACAAAAACATATCAACATTATCACCCTTTATTAATGATTCTGCTCTTTGACTTCAATTAAATTCACTGAAACATGTGTTGAAGCATGCAGGCAAGACTTAACAAATATTTCCTAAAGCAAGCTAAGAAGTACTGTGTTACATCATTCCTCATTAATAGGAGATAAAGTAAGATGGAGCCCACCTTTAAACCAAATTGCAAGATTCCTACCATTAACGATAATACAGTGCTGATCTACTTCTCATCCTGTTTTATTTTTTGTGAACTGTGCTACAGTGTGAAACCTAAAAATCAAGGTTGTAAAACTAAATTATATGCCTACATTTATATAAATTATGTAATTGTTCATATAGTGGATTATTACAGAATATTACCAATTCATTAGTTACAATGAACTTCTTTTCCAAAGAGTTATATAAAACACACATGGAATTACTTCATTTTTAGTTTTTCCCCTCACAGTATAAATCATTTTTCTCTGCCTAAGATGTCACTATCTCTCCAGCAGGTTAATCCCAGGAGGTTTAGCAACTGCAATTACTACATTTAAATATTCCACATATCCGTCAAGACTTAAAAGAGTTCTGTGGTGTCAGTTTAAATATAAATATATATAATTCTAGTTAATCATCACTTAAGGCAGTTTTGAAAATCACATTACTTACTGCTGCAAATTTCAATGTTATATTATGTATGTTGTGCATTTTGCCATATTGCAACTCTCTCTATTGATTTATTGGTTAAGAAAATGTCCATACTGATTCTGCCAGGCATAAGTGTTCCTTTATACAGAAAATACATAGTTTCTCACTGAGGTAAACTTGTCAGGATCATTTCATCTAATCGTTGAAGAGAAAAGAACACCAGAAAAATCACTTTGTGCTTTACATAGTGCTCAAAGTGAGGTTGGAAATCTCACATAAATACAGTATTTCAAGAAAATGCTAGCAAAACATATTACAAGCTTTTCATTTGTTTCCTCTGCTTCTAAAGGAAAGCTTTATATTTACCAGTGACCATACTAACGGTCAATAGCTTTCATTCTTCTTTTGCCTTTTAATGTAAGTGCAGATTTCATGCATTTTGTAATTTCATCTTATAAACAGCTTCAATGACCCTGCAATGAAAATCAAGCATTTTGATGGTATAGTAACTACTGCTACATAATTTTACACTGGGATGGGTTATAGGGTTGCTATATTTACCTTTAAGTTAGATTTGTTCATGTGTCTGTATTTATTTATCCTACTTGAATAGCCCTTACAGTGAAGATAAAAGTGTAATTATTTTTACAACAACGAAAGATTCAGGGTGCCGGAACCTAATATCCTAGCGCCCAGCAACCGTAACCAGCATCAGTGAATAGCACTTCCAGGCTTTTAATCTCCATGACAACCTACCTAGCATTCTTCAATAAAATACCACTTTGCATGCATGCAAACATATTTTTTTATGCACACAGTCTACTCGTTAATAAATATCACCGCACTAAACACCAAAAGAAAAAAACCCCTTCCTTTTAAATAACTCCAAATTCTCCCTATAAAACTACTTAATTGAACTGAGAAAGAACTTAATTTATATCTTTATATCTATAGCATACCTACACAATAAGCCATCAAAAGATTTTCTGAAATAGGTGTTGAAACTGATACCTTCTTCAATGTGAAATACTACAGAGATATTACCCCAAAACTCTCCTGCGTGTTACATCAGTCATACTTTCTTATTGTGAGGAAGTAATTTCACTTTAGATCTAGCTGTGACTGATGCTCTACCATGGGGGAAAATATGCTGCTGTAGACTAAGGATTTTCTGTTTATTCTTTCAACTGTTATAGACAGCTCTTTAATTTTTGTAGACTGACAGGTTTGTTGATTGTTCTGGTTTGTTTTGTTGTTGTTTTGCTTAATTGTTCTGGGTCTTGATGTCTCCTTTAGGACACGGTTTTTGTTCATTTTTCTCTTTCTTAGGTTTTTACAATCAAGATTAAATCAGGAAAAATCAGAATAGAAAACCCAAAAACTTCCAAGGGCTGATTTCCTCTGCCCACATTTCTTAAAGGGGTAAAGGTGGAAGATAAAATAGTATCTAAAATGAGATTTGAATATCTCTGTTGATTTGATTTATCCATATCTCATTTTTCAACAGAAACAGAACTAGTTTATTGCATAAAGCCTTACTTTTAAAAACAAATTAGCAGTCTAAGGTGGCTTCTGTGAAAATCAGAGGATCATCAGAAGGTAAATATCTTTGAAATCAGAGAACCTAATACTCCAAATGTGCAGACCATTGAAGGTTCTGACCAACATAGATCACAATTTTCTTTTGGATGATGCTTTCCTTTTTTATGAAAATTATTTCTCCTTTCATGTCCCTATTTCCTTTTCTAAATGATTTATTTACTCTCTTGATTACTCACTTAAGGTGCTGTTAATTACTTTACCAATCACATAAAACTCTTAGTATATTTGGAAAAAATATTTTGGATATAATAATCCCTATTGAAAGAAAACAAGTTTAACAAAGACACTGTAGCCTCAGCTTCTCTAAGCTAAAATAATGTGGTGGCGAAGTCTAGCTGTGACTCCTCCTGTCTAGATAATTTCATGTAGGCTGTGCTCTGCCTATATTGCACAGGATGACATATATGCTTTACTGTCTCTTCTGCCACAAGGGTAGTATCTTCAGGATCCTGAAGGCTCACTCTACTCATTATGTCAAACAGCCAACACAGAATCAGAAAAGCAATTATGCAGGTACTCTAACAAACATTTTATTAAAATAAATCAATTCATTGCTTTCTTCAAATTTTACAAAACAATCAGTTTCAGTAGTGGTGGCTTCCTGCTGGTTCAGATGGTGAAGAATCTGCCTGCAGTGTGAGAGACATGAGTTTGATCCCTGGGTTGGGAAGATTCCCTGGAAAAGGAAATGGCTACCACTCCAGTGTTCTTGCCTGGAGAATTCCATGGACAGAAGAGCCTGGTGGGCTAGAGTCCATGGGGTCACAAATATTCAGACATGATTGTGTGACTAAGCACAGTTTCAATATTTCTTGTTGCACAGTATAACTGGATTGGTTTTCCTGAATTGACTGGTTATTTTGGCATATAAAAATATTTTCAAGTGTACTAATTATTATATAATAATGGCAGACAACCAGGCAACCTATTTTTTTCAGGGTTTTGAGAACTTAGGCAAATAGTAGGCAAGCACTTTAAATCATAAATCTAGTATTGTTGGGATTTGGGCAAGTCTCTAACAATGATGGGTTTTTTTTGTTTATATGACAGCACCTTCAACTGGTCTTTGACCTCCTTGAAAGTCAATAGTGTGTGTCTCTATATTCAAAACAGTGGCCACCACATGAAAAAATACCTTCCAAATGTCTGTTTAATCTAACCAAATTAAATTCCAACTAAAATCACTTTCAAGCACAACATTCTAATCATTAGGTTCTGGCACATTTCTTACTTGGTATTGAGTTAGAAGTCTTCTGCATTTAGAATTAAAATTGGTCCACTTAAGCAATTTCCAATCGCTTTGATTAGTGCATTAAAGCTGAGTATCAACATTTCTATTTTTGTGTCTTTAAATATTGCTATGAATAGTAATAACGCGTCCTCAGCAGTAGTCTCTTTCTCTGACACTATCATGGTGAGAAAAGCACTACGGTAAGACCTAATAACTCTGATTGAAAAGAAAAATATCATCTCTCTCACTATTTTTTAAGTGAATATAATTCTTACCAAAATGTGTCCACCAAAAAAAAGTTTTTATAGGCACAAAAGCCTGAAAGAAACTATGAAAATATCGTATAAATTACCTTCTGCCTTCAATAAAAATAAAACCATAACCCCAAACCCAGCATTCTGGGCTTCGTAATTTAATGATTTTGAAAAGTCATCAAAGAAGGAGGCTGTGTAGGTGATTAATTTTGTCACACATTCTCATGATTCACAACACTAATAGGTAACTCAGATTGCAAATACCAATTAAAACATAAACTTTCCTAGTTTAGCTCTCACTAAAACTAGTAAGATTTCTTAGGTAAGAAACAAAATAATTCTCAAGTCTTATTGAGGCTTTGTTTATAGTTAGCCAAAGAGTCGAGAGCTGCAATTACTCTTCTCATCCCAGAATTTGCTACCCAATCATTCAGCATTTTAATGTTTTTCATTTTCAGTGAACCATTCACGAAGGTCACTTGTGATTGAGTTTTACCAAAATGAAGGATGTATAAAGGCAGCCCTGCCCCAACTCTTGAGTCTATAGACTTTCTAGTTGCTGTTTAACCAACTGACTATCCTTTCAGCTTGTATGACTCATATGGAGATGCTGAATACCTGTCCTATGGTATATTGATAAGTAGACTCTCTAAGGCTAAAGCCCTATTTTTTTTTTTTTAATATTTTGGGCATGCTGCACAGCCTCTGGGATTTCAATTCCCCAAGTAGGAATGGAACTCATGCCCCCTGCAGTGGAAGCTCGGGGTCTCAACCACTGGACCACCATAGAAGTCCCAGGCCATGATTTGTAATGTTGCCATTTTCATGATGTAAATCCACTTACTAAGGCTGATTTCAAGCTACCAACATGAGATCGCTGAACAGGGATTTGAGAAAAGATGCACACAATCTGCTCCTCTAATCCAGTAAGAACAGTTCCAGCACATCACAACTGGTTGTTGACTATGTTTTAGGGATTTTGTTTGTCTGATTATAAAAATAATTGGCATGCAAAATTGAAAATGATTAATAGTAAAAGACATGGAGGAAATAGCCTAGAATTCTAAAAGCCAGAGATACACTCATAAGATAACATATGGTATCAGTCCTACCACAAGTAACCCTTACATGAAATTCTAGAATATCTGGATTTATTTCAGTATGATGTGCGTGCATGCTCAGTCATGTCCAACTCCTTGCAACCCCATGGATTGTAGCCCACGAGGCTTCTCTGTCCATGGAATTTTCCAGGCAAGAATACTGGAGTGAGTTGCCATTTCCTGCTCTAGGGATCTTCCCAACCAAGGGATCTAACCCATGTCTCCTGCATTGGCAGGCAGATTCTTTACTGCTAAATCACCTGGAAATATAAAAATTTCAATATGTGTTCAAATTGGAGTCACTCCTAGTAGGAACATCAGGAAAATAAGGATTTGGAACTCAAAAAGAAAAGGAAACAAATTGGCTAAGAATTAATAGAGGATTTAGCGATGAATTCTTAGATACCTAAAGCTGGAAGAAAATAAACTCAGCAATTATAACTGTATTCGTGCATCTGTTAACTCAAAAAAAAACCTGAGAATAAAGGAAGAGCTGAAGCCATGTGCTTTGGCAAGATATCATTAAGCCAACCATCTGATAACCTTGTGTATTGAGGGGGAGGTTTAGAAAATAACCAGCTAAGCTGAGTTAATTAAATAATGATCTCCCAAAGATTTCTCCATCTCAAACGTCCAAATAACTATGGATCTCTGACACCAAAAGCATGACACTAGAAGTGGGCGTTGACAGTTCTGAGTCATAATATCACAAAGCCACTACGCACAGAAAACTGTAATGTTTCTTATTATGTATAGTATCTGAAACATAGTACAAATTTACAAATATTTTGTAAAAGGATGGAGAAGGAAGGTGATCTTGAAGAGGAAGGATGGTAATGAAAACATTATTACAAACTCAAGGTATATAAAATGATATTGGTCTCCCTTTTTATCGTATTGTCTATATTTTTTTAATAACCTATTATTGAGTTTAATAGAGTTAAACTCTTAAAGCTAATAAAACTCTCCATTGAGAGTTTTGCCAAGAGAACCCACTGGTCAAACACCCTCTTCCAACAACACAAGAGAAGATTCTACACATGGACATCACCAGATGGTCAATATCAAAATCAGATTGATTATATTCTTTGCAGCCGAAGATGGAGAAGCTCTATACAGTCAGCAAAAACAAGACCAGGAGCTGACTGTGGCTCAGATTATGAACTCCTTATTGCCAAATTCAGACTTAAATTGAAGAAAATAGGGAAAACCAGTAGACCACTCAGGTATGACCTAAATCAAATCCCTTACAATTATACAGTAGAAGTGAGAAATAGATTCAAGGGATTAGATCTGATAAACAGAGTGCCTGAAAAACTATGGATGGAGATTCGTGACATTGGACAAGAGACAGGGATCAAGAAAAAGAAATGGAAAAAAAGCAAAATGGCTGTCTGAGGGGGCCTTACAAATAGCTGTGAAAAGAAGAGAAGTGAAAAGCAAAGGAGAAAAGGAAAGATATACCCATTTGAATGCAGAGTTCTAAAGAATAGCGAGGAGAGATAAGAAAGCCTTCCTCAGTGATCAGTGCAAAGAAATGCAGGAAAACAATAGAATGAAAAAGACTAGAGATCCCTTCAAGAAAATTAGAGATACCAAGGGAACATTTCATGCAAAGGTGAGCACAACAAAGGACAGAAATGGTGTGGACCTAACAGAAGCAGAAGATATTAAGAAGAGGTGGCAACAATACACAGAAGAACTGTACAAAAAAGATCTTCACAACCCAGATAATTACGATGGAGTGATCACTCACCTACAGCCAGACATCCTGGAATGTGAAGTCAAGTGGGCCTTAGGAAGCTTCACTACGAACAAAGTTAGTAGAAGTGATGGAATTCCAGTTTAGCTGTTTCAAATCCTAAAAGATGATGCTGTGAAAGTGCTGCACTCAATATGCCAGCAAATTTGGAAAACTCAGCAGTGGCCACAGGACTGGAAAAGGAAAGTTTTCATTCCAATCCCAAAGAAAGGCATGGCCAGAGAATGTTCAAACTACTGCACAATTGTACTCATCTCACACGCTAGCAGAGTAATGCTGAAAATTCTCCAAGCCAGGCTTCAACAGTATGTGAACAGTGAACTTCCACATGTTCAAGCTGGATTTAGAAAAGGCAGAGAAACCAGAGATCTAATTGCCAACATCCATTAGATCATCAAAAAAGCAAGAGAGTTCCAGAAAAACATCTACAAAAAACATCTTTGGCTTTATTGATTATGCCAAAGCCTTTGACTGTGTGGATCACAATAAACTGTGGAAAATTCTGAAAGAGACAGGAATACCAGACCACCTGACCTGCCTCTTGAGAAATCTGTATGCAGGTCAAGAAGCAACAGTTAGAACTGGACATGTAACAACAGACTGATTCCAAATAGGGAAAGGAGTACATCAAGGTTGTATATTGTCACCCTGCTTATTTAACTTATATGCAGAGTACATCATGAAAAATGCTGGGCTGGAAGAAGCACAAGCTGGAATCAAGATTGCTGGGAGAAATATCAATAACCTCAGATATGCAGATGACACCACCCTTACGGCTGAAAGTGAAGAAGAACTGAAGGGCCTCTTGATGAAAGTGAAAGAGGAGAGTGAAAAAGTTGACTTAAAGCTCAACATTCAGAAAATTAAGATCATGGCATCCGGTCCCATCACTTCATGGCAAATAGATGGGAAAACAGTGAAACGGTCACAGACTTTATTTTGGGGGCTCCAAAATCACTGCAGATGGTGACTGCAGCCATGAAATTAAAAGATGCTCGCTCCTTGGAAGAAAAGTGATGACCAACCTAGACAGCATATTAAAAAGCAGAGACATTATTTGCCAACAAAGATCTGTCTAGTCAAAGCTATGGTTTTTCCAGTAGTCATGTATGGATGTGAGAGTTGGACTATAAAGAAAGCTGAGTGCCAAAGAATTGATGCTTTTGGACTGTGGTGTTGGAGAAGACTCTTGAGAGTCCCTTGGAATGCAAGGAGATCAAACCAGTCCATCCTAAAGGAAATCAGTCCTGAATATTCATTGAAAGGACTGATGCTGAAGCTAAAACTCCAATACTTTGGCCACCTGATGGGAAGACCTGACTCATTGGAAAAGACCCTGATGCTGGGAAAGATTGAAAGCAGAAGGAAAAGGGAATGACAAAGGATGAGATGGTTGGATGGCATCACTGACTCAATGGACAAGAGTTTGAGTAAACTCTGGGAGTTGGTGATAGACAGGGAGGTCTGGTGTGCTGCAGTCCATGGGGTCACAAAGAGTCGGACACGACTGAGTGACTGAACTGAAACTGAAACTATTGAGCATCACTGTCCATAACTTCACATTATGCAGATTTTCAAAAACTTAATTTTTATCATTGAACATTGCCCTTACATATTTGCCTTAAAATATACTCCCCATTTGCACTTGTATGCTTTTATTAGTGAAATGATTCATTAATTATATAGAATGTCTCTAGATTTACATAGGTCCTGGCCTATTTTTATAAATAAACATTACTATTTGAAATATAACATGCATAGAGAAGAGTATACAAATAAATGCCAGTTCCGTGATTTATCACAAAGTAAACATCCATATAAATATGAACTGCATCCAGATCAAGAAATGTGAATTTTATCCAACATTTCAAAGCTCTCCTTGTGCCCTCATCCAGTCCTATTCCCACCCTTCTCTCTGCAAAAAATCACCATGCTGAAAACAGACATCATTTTATCATGTGCTGTCTTTTCACTCAATATTTTTTGTGAGGGACATCCAAACTGTTGCACATGGTAACTTTTCATTTTCATTGTTGAAAATTAGTCCGTTGAGTACTCTTTCAATCACCGATTTTACCCAA
This sequence comes from Bos grunniens, assembly GCF_055505025.1. Taxonomy (NCBI): domain Eukaryota; kingdom Metazoa; phylum Chordata; class Mammalia; order Artiodactyla; family Bovidae; genus Bos; species Bos grunniens. Next base: position 29,450,517 of record NC_141185.1, on the reverse strand, counting down.
CATACACTCTATGCTTAGAGATTGTGTGGTATATATTTTTTTCATCTTTTCCTTGCAATTTATTTCTGTCTTTTTTTAAAAAGCTTATCACTATAGACAGTATATAATAGGGTCTTGCTTTTTTTTAACCAGCCTGACAGTCTTAGCTTTTGTGTTGGATTGTGTGCTCAGTCACTTCAGTTGTGTTCCAACCCTTTGCAAGCCCATGGACCATAGCCTGCCAGGCTCCTGTGCTCATGGGATTTCCCTGGAAAGAATACTGGAGTAGGTTGCCATGCCCTCCTCCAGGGGATCTTCCCCTTCCAGGGATCAAATTCACATCTCCTGTGTTTCAGGCGGAGTCTTTACCCGCTGAGCCATTTGAGGAAGCTCTTATATTGGATTATTTAGCCCAATAATGATATTTAACACTACACCTGAATCCAATAATATTTGGCATAATTATTATTATGCTTGAACTCCAGTATTCTTGCCTAGAGAATCCTGTGGACAGAGGAGCCTGGTGGACTGCTGTCCATAGGGTCGCACAGAGTCAGACACGACTGAAGTGACTTAGTATGCATGCATGCATTGGAGAAGGAAATGGCAACCCATTCCAGTATTCTTGCCTGGAGAATCCCAGGGACAGAGGAGCTTGATGGGCTGCCATCTATGTGGTCGCACAGAGTTGGACATGACTGAAGTGACTTAGCAACAGCAGCAGTAGCTTGAACTTAGATCTACCATTCAACCTGTTTTTCAGATGTAACTCTTTATTTCTAGTAATATGCATGCGTATTCTATTTAGAGTCAATATTATACTATTTCCTATAAAATATAAGAATCTTACAACAGTATAATTCCATTTGCCCCATATCCTTTGTGCTACATTGTTATAAAAAGCAATATCTACAGAAAGCAATATTATAATTTTTGCTTTAAATGTATGTTTTAAAAAAGAAAATACATATAGCTTTTTACACATACTCAAATATGTATCATTTTTAATACTCATCTGTTTCTAAACATATAAGTTACATTTGTGTCATTACCCTTCATCCTCAAGAATTTCCTTTAGCATTTCTTATAGTGCAGTCTTCTGGGAGCAAATTCTCTCTGGTTTTATCCTCAGATGTCTTTATTTCACCTTCATTTCTGATGTACAGTCTCTCTAGTTTTAGAATTCTTGTCTGAGTATTTTTTTTTCTTATTTCAGGCTGTTAAGGTGTTCTTTTTTGAACTGACTTCAGTTGTTATAAATGATGTGATGAAATAAGAATGCTTATTGTAAAAAAAAATGCTCATTGTTTCCCTGAATATAATATATAGTCTTTCTCTGGATGCTTTCAAGGTTTTCTCTTTATCTTTGTTGTTCATCTGTCTAACTATGATGTGACTTGGTATGCTTTTCTTTGTACTAATTCTATATGGGGTTTGTTGTTTCTTAGCTCTGCAAGGTCATTTTTTTTTTCATACTGTAAGTTTCAACCATTATGTCTTGAAAGTGTTTTCTTGTGTTTTTCTGATTCACTTTCACTTCTGGAAACTTCAATTCCACATTTGAGTATGTGGAAGTTCAATTCACATATACTAGACCTCTAGATACTGTCCTGGAGAAGGCAATGGCACCCACTCCAGTACACTTGCCAGGAAAATCCCATGGATGGAGGAGCCTGGTGGGCTGCAGTCCATGGGGTTGCTGAGGGGTGGACACGACTGAGCGACTTCACTTTCACTTTTCACTTTCATGCACTGGAGAAGGAAATGGCAACCCACTCCAGTGTTATTGCCTGGAGAATCCCAGGGACGGGGGAGCCTGGTGAGCTGCCGTCTATGGGGTCGCACAGAGTCGGACACGACTGAAGTGACTTAGCAGTAGCAGCAGATACTGTCCCACTTGTTAGGAGACACTATTCATCTTCTTAATACTTTGTTTTCCCCTCATTGTTTTCAAATTAGTAACTTCTATTGCTCTATCCTCAAGTTTACATACTTTTTTTTTCTGGTATCTCTAATATGCTGTTAATCTTATCCAGTGAATATTTTCATTTTGATGAATATATTTTTCAGTTCTGTAATTTTTGTTTAATTCTCTTTTATTTGTTTCTAGTTTTGTGCAAAATTTCCCACTGTTAACTCATTATATTTTCCTTTAAATTGGATGTATTTATAATTTCAACTTTAAAATCATTGTTTTCTAAGTGCCACATCTGAATTATTATAGGACTAAATTTTAATAATTGCTTTTTCTCCTTACCATGGATCACCTTCTCCTATATATTTGCATATGTGATGTTTATTATTGTGTACTGGACATTATGAGAGCTGTGTTGTAAAGGTTCCAGATTCAGCTATATTCCACTCAAGAGTATTAATTTTGTTCTAGCAGGTAGTTAACTTGGCTAGGCTTAAAATCTTAAAGTCCAAACTCTATCTCCCTTATAAATGGCAGGAGCTAGAATCTCTTCCCAAGTCTTTCATCTTCCAGCTGCTGCTTTTTCACCAGACCCATCAGGGTCTCTCGGGGGCAGGTACAGTTTACCGGTCAAACAAGTTTAGGTGAAATTTGTAAACAAATTCTGAAATTCCCTTTCTTTGTAGCTCCCTCCCCTCCAGAATTCTCCCCCTGAATTTTCCAGCCTAGAACTCTGTTGTTTTTTATCCCAAGCCAATAAAATTGCAGCTTTCTGTTTCCCAGAACCTGGTGCAGTTTGGGATGTACTCTCAAAAGAGGTACATACTCAAAAATCTCACTGATTGCAGTTCTATCTTTTAAGGATAGATGCCCTCTAGTATCTGAGTTTGTAGTTCTCCATTACTTTCAGTCAGGGGTTTTTAAATATATTTTGTTTGATTACATTATAGTTATTATCTGCAAGAAGGTTATTTTGGCTAAGTTACTCTGCCATTTCTAAAAGCCTATATCTAATATATTTTATTACATTATGTTTTTTTTCCAGTTAATATTATCTCATTTGTCTTTTTGCAAGGCTATTTACTGTGTGATGTGATTTGTGTGTTCTGATAGGTATATTCAGTACATCTGTTGGTTATTTGGATTCAGAGCCTTTAATTTGATCTTCACATAAGAAATGTGAAGCCTTGCAAGTCATAACATTATTCTCTGCAGTCAGTTCAGTCTGTAAAGCCTGGTAAAGCATTATTAGAAGGTAAAAAATCACTCATTTTGTGTTACAATGTAATACTAAGACTTTTAATGAATTCAACTTTTAGAAATATACTTTTTTTTATTTAAAAAAGGTTTTGATTAAAAAACTAAGGTATTGTTTATTTACAATATTATATTAGTTTAGATGTACAACATTGTGATTCAATAATTTTATGAATTATAAATTCATAATTAAATTTTAGTGAATTATACTCCACTTAAACTTATTATAAAATATTGGCTATATTCCATTTGTTGCATATATATCCTTGTTGCTTATTTATTTTATACATATTAGTTTGTACCTATTAATTCCCTATCCCTACCTCATCCTACCCCACTCCCTCTCCCTAGGGGTAACTACTAGTCTCTTATCTGTTAGTCTCATTCTGTTTTGTTATATATACTTGTTTATTTTATTTTTTTAGATTCCATACATAAGAGACAACCTACAGTTTTCATCTTTCTCTATTTCACTAAGAGTAATACCCTCTAAGTTCATTCAGGTGGTGTAAATGGCACAATTTCACTCTTTTTTATAGCTGAGTAGTATTCCATTGCATGTATAAACTACACCTTCTTTATTCACTTGTCTGCTGGTGGACACTTAGGTTGCTTCCATATCTTCCATATCTTGGCTGTTGTAATAATGCTGCTACAAACATTATGGCACATGTATCTTTTCAAATTAGTGTTTCCATTTTCGTCAGATGTATACCCGGGAGTAGAATTTCTGGATCATACGTCAGTTCTGGTTTTGATTTTTTGCGAAACCTCTGCACTCTTTTCCAGAAGGACTGCACCACTTTACATTTCCACCATCAGTTTATGAGGGTTTCCTGTTCTCCACATCTTCACCAACATTTGTTATTTGTGGTCTTTTTGATGATAGCCATTCTAATAGGTATGAGGTGCTCTCTTTGTGGTTTTGATTTGTATTTCTCTGATACTTAGTGATTTTTGAGTATCTTTTCATGTGTCTGTTGGCATTTGTGTGTCTTCTTTGTATATTCAGGTCTTCTTTCCATTTTTCAGTCATGTTGGGTTTTTTTGATATTGACTTATATCTTTAGAATATTAATACCTTATATCATTTTCAAATGTTTTCTCCATTTCAGTAGGTTGTCTTCTCATTTTGTGATGATTTCCTTTGCTGCGCAAAACTTTTAGGTTTACTAAGGTCCCGTTTATTTATTTTTGCTTTTGTTTCCTTTGCTTTGGGAGATAGATCCAAAATAATATTACTAAGATTTATACCATAGAATGTTCGCCCTATGTTTTCTCCTAGGAATTTTATGGTTTCAGGTCTTACCTTTAGGTCATTAATCCATATTGAGTTTATTTTAAGGTATGAGATAATGTTCTCATCCCATTGTTTTACATGGAGCCCTCTAGTTTTTCCAACACCATTTGTTGAAGAAATTGTCTTTTCTCCATTATATACTCTTTTTTTTTTTACTTATTTTTTGTAATTGTAACATTTCTTATTATTTTAGCTTACCCAAAGGCAATTTTCATCTTTTATCTTTTTAAAATATAGTGATCCAAATGGAGCTTATGAGGTAACAGAAATTTTAAAAAAGAAAATTAAAATATTTTGAATACATTATTTTCAAAGTTATAGCTGGGTCAAACAAATATGACCAAAATGAAATGTTAATGTACATTGATTATATAACTGAAATCTAGCATTCTATACCTTAGAAATTAAGCTGTTTTCATTTTACTGCCAATTCAGCTTTAAACATTTCTATCAAATAATTCAATATAATCAATAAATATGACAAAGAATGCTGATGTTGTTTTTCAGACCACAAAAGTAGAGTTTATGTTACATGATTGCTAGAATAATTGGCATTGGGTTCTAGAAAAAATCTTAAAGATTATTCAATTGAATATTATATGTTACATTAACTTTAACAATGGTATACAGCAGATCAAATGCATATAGAAAAATGCTATTTAGTATACCTCCCAGTAGAATATAACATTTTGCATCATTTTTTTTCATGATAGTAGAAGACATTTATCAGTTTTCACAATCAATAGGCCATCAAAAAATAAAAGATCATTACAATTGCAAGCCATAATGGAAACATGATTAACCTAACAATATAAAATAATTACATACAATTTGGGGGATTAAGTAGAGTAATGTGGTAAGTGGGAGTGCATACATGCACATGTTTTCATCTGCACAGCCAGTCTATGTCTTTTGGTTCATGCATTTAATCCATTTATATTTAAGGTAATTATTGGTATGTATGATCCTATTACCATTTTCTTAATTGTTTTGGGTTTATTTTACATAGGTCTTTTCCTTCTCTTCTGTTTCCTGCTTAGAGATGTTTCTTTAACATTTGTTGTAAAGCTGTTTTGGTGGTGCTGAATTGTCTGTAAAACTTTTGATTTCTCCATCAAATCTGAACAAGAGTCTTAATGGGTAGACTGTTCTTGGTTGTAGGTTCTTCTCTTTCATCACTTTAAATATATTATGCCATTCTCCTCTGGCTTGTAGAGTTTCTGTTGATAAATCAGCTGATAACCTTATGGGAGATCACTTGTATGTTATTTGTCGTTTTTCCCTTGTTGCTTTTAATATTTTATCTTTGTCTTTAATTTTTGTCAGTTTGATTACTATGTGTCTCGGTGTGTTCCTCCCTGGCATTCTTTGTGCTCCCTGAGCCTACTTGACTATTTCCTTTCCCATGTTAGGGAAGTTTTCAGCTACTATCTCTTCAAATATTTTTTCAGGTCCTTTCTTTCTCTCTTCTCCTTCTGGGACCCCTATAATGCAAATGTTGGTGGGTTTAATGTTGTCCCAAAGGTCTGTCAGGCTGTCTTTCTTTTTCACACTTTTTTCCTATATTCTGTTCTGTGGTGGTGATTTCCACCAGTCTGTCCTCCAGGTCATTAATCAGTTCTGCCTCAGTTATTCTGCTATTGATTCCTTCTAGTGTACTAGTCTGGAGAAGGCGATGGCACCCCACTCCAGTACTCTTGCCTGGAAAATCCCATGGACGGAGGAGCCTGGTGGGCTACAGTCCATGGGGTCGCTAAGAGTCAGATATGACTGAGAGACTTCACTTTCACTTTTCACTTTCATGCATTGGAGAAGGAAATGGCAAGCCACTCCAGTGTTCTTGCCTGGAGAATCCCAGGGACGGGGGAGCCTGGTGAGCTGCCGTCTATGGGGTCGCACAGAGTCAGACACGACTGAAGCGACTTAGCAGCAGCAGCAGCAATGTATTTGTCATCTCTGTTTGTTTGTTCTTTAGTTCTTCTAGGTCTTTGGTAAACATTCCTTACATCTGCTCCATTGTTTTCCCAAGCTACTGAATCATCTTTACTATCATTATTCTGAATTCTTTTTCTGGAAGGTTGCCTATCTCAACTTCATTTAGCTGTTTTTCTTGGGTTTTATCTTGTTCCTTTATCTGGGACATAACTTTCTGCTTTTTCATCCTGATTAACTTTCTGTAATGTGGTTTTTGTTCTAGCTGCTCTGGTATTGTGGTTCTTCTTGCTTCTTCTATTTCAGTTCAGTTCAGTCGCTCAGTTGTGTCCAACTCTTTGCGACCCCATGAATCGCAGCACGCCAGGCCTCCCTGTCCATCACCAACTCCTGGAGTTCACTCAGACTCACATCCATCGAGTCAGTGATGCCATCCAGCCATCTCATCCTCTGTCGTCCCCTTCTCCTCCTGCCCGCAATCCCTCCCAGCATCAGACTCTTTTCCAATGAGTCAACTCTTCGCATCAGGTGGCCAAAGCACTGGAGTTTCAGCTTTAGCATCATTCCTTCCAAAGAACACCCAGGACCGATCTCCTTCGGAATGGACTGGTTGGATCTCCTTGCAGTCCAAGGGACTCTCAAGAGTCTTCTCCAACACCACAGTTCAAAAGCATCAATTCTTCGGTGCTCAGCTTACTTCACAGTCCAACTCTCACATCCATACATGACCACAGGAAAAACCATAGCCTTGATTAGATGGACCTTTGTTGGCAAAGTAACGTCTCTGCTTTTGAATATGCTACCTAGGTTGGTCATAACTTTCCTTCCAAGGAGTAAGCATCTTTTAATTTCATGGCTGCAATCACCATCTGCAGTGATTTTGGAGCCCAGAAAAATAAAGTCCGACACTGTTTCCACTGTTTTCCCATCTATTTGCCATGAAGTGATGGGACCAGATGCCATGATCTTCATTTTCTGAATGTTGAGCTTTAAGCCAACTTTTCACTCTCCACTTTCACTTTCATCAAGAGGCTTTTCAGTTCCTCTTCACTTTCTGCCGTAAGGGTGGTGTCATCTGCATATCTGAGGTTACTGATATTTCTCCCAGCAATCTTGATTCCAGCTTGTGCTTCTTCCAGCCTAGCATTTCTCATGATATACTCTGCATATAAGTTAAATAAGTAGGGTGACAATATACAGCCTTGACGTATTCCTTTTCCTATTTGGAACCAGTCTGTTGTTCCATGTCCAGTTCTAACTGTTGCTTCCTGACTTGCATACAGATTTCTCAAGAGGCAGGTCAAGTGGTTTGTTATTCCCGTCTCTTTCAGAATTTTCCACAGTTTTTTTGTGATCCATACAGTCAAAGGCTTTGACATAGTCAATAACTGTTTCCCCCAATCCTGTGGAATTCCTGTAATCAAATCTCACAGTCCTTCAAGGTCAGATTCCCTGAGGATTCCCAGTCCCTTTGTCTAATCCCCAGGCTGGGAAGCTTGACATGTAGTTCAGAACCTTCACAACAGTGGGAGAACTTCTTTGATATTATTGTTCTCTAGTTTGTGCGTCACCTACCTGACAGGTATGGGATTTGATTTTATCATGGTTACACTCCTCCTGCAGTCTCGTTGTGGCTTGGGATATCTTTGGGCGTGGGATATCTTTTTTTGGTGGGTTCCAGTGTCCTCCTGTTGATGGTTGTTCAACAGTTAGTTGCAATTTTGGTGCTCTTGAAGGAAGAGATGAGCACACATCATTCTCCTCCTCCATCTTGAACTAGAAGCTCCAGTGTATGTTCTGCCTCCTTTGTCATAGACTAATTAGCCATAAGTGCATGAATGTATTGCTGGGCTGGGCTCTCTATTCAGTTCCACTGGCCTATGTGTCTGTTTTTGTACTGGTTCCATACTGTTTGGATGACTGTAGCTTTGTAGTATCAACTGAAGTCAGGGAGCTTGACTCTGTTCTTATTCCTCAAGATTTTTTGGCTCTCTGAGATCTTTAATGTTTCCATACAAGGTATTATAATTTAATTATCTAATTAAATAATAGTATGGTTTTCACTCCTCTAATGAAAAAAAATGATTTTTGTTCTTTTATCCCATAAACTGGAGCTTCCCTGGTGGCTCAGATGGTAAATAATCTGCCTGTGATGTGGGAGACCTGGGTTCAATCCCTGGGTCAGGAAGATCCCCTGGAGTAGGAAATGGCAACCCACTCCAGTATTCTTGCCTGGAGAATTCCATGGACAGAGAAGCCTGGCAGTCTATAGTCCATGGGGTTGCAAAGAGTCAGACACAACTAAGAGATTTTCACTTCACTTCCTTCACCCCATAAATTTATGGAGAAGTGTATTTTTCTGTTTTACTTATACACTCCTTGGCAGATTTTGTCTTAAAAACATTCAATAGCATTTTATAGATTTTGTGGGGAAAAGTTCAGTGTGCCACAGATCACAATGAAATTTGTTAAAGGAAGATCTAGCTAACGTTTTGTTTCATAACTGTTTATTATACTTAAGTTACTTTGTGAGGCACAAGAAATATTAGAAAAATAAGATACCATCAGGTCCTCCAAATGCTCATAGTCCATTAGGAAAGACAGGGAAGTAGTTTAAAATAACAAATTAAAATGAGTGCTACTGATGATAAATATAAGAAGAAATGATAAATTCACAGAACATTTAGTTAGGCTTCATTTCACTCTTGCAATCATGTCCAACTCTTTGCAACCCCTTGGACTGCAGCACGCCAGGCTTCCCTGTCCATCACCAACTCCCAGAGCTTGCTCAAACTCATGTCCATCAAGTTGGTGATGCCATCCAACCATCTCATCCTCTGTCGTCCCCTTCCCTTCCTACTTTCAATCCTTCCCAGCATCAGGATCTTTTCAAATAAGTCAGTTCTTCACATCAGGTGGCCAAAGTATTGGAGTTTCAGCTTCAGCATCAGTCCTTCCAATGAATATTCAGGACTGATTTCCTTTAGGATGGACTGGTTAGATCTCCTTGCAGTCCAAAGGACTCTCAAGAGTCTTCTCCAACACCTGTTCAAAAGCATCAATTCTTTGGCACTCAGCCTTCTTTATGGCACAACTCTCACATCCTACATGACTGCTGGAAAAACCAGAGTTTGACTAGATGGACCTTTGTTAGCAAAATAATGTCTCTGCTTTTTAATATGCTGTCTAGGTTGGTCATAGCTTTTCTTCCAAGGAACGAGCGTCTTTTAATTTCATGGCTGCAGTCACCATCTGCAGTGATTTTGGAGCCCAAAAAATTAAGTCTGTCACTGTTTCCATTGTTTGCCACCTATTTGCCATGACATGATGGGACCAGATGCCATGGTCTTAGTTTTCTGAATGTTGATTTTTAAGCCAAACTTTTTTCACTCTCCTCTTTCACTTTCATCAAGAGACTCTTTAATTCTTCTTCACTTTCTGCCATAAGGGTGGTGTCATCTGCATATCTGAGGTTATTGATATTTCTCCCAGCGATCTTGACTCCAGCTTGTGCTTCATCCAGCCCAACATTTCTCATATTGTACTCTGCATATAAGTTAAATAAGCAGGGTAACGATATACAGCCTTGATGTACTCCTTTCCCTATTTGGAATCAGTCTGTTCCATGTCCAGTTTTATCTGTTGCTTCTTGACCTGCATACAGATTTCTCAGGAGGCAAGTAAGGTAGTCTGGTATTCCTATTTCTTTCATAATTTTCCAGAGTTTTTTGTGATCCACACAGTCAAAGGCTTTGGCATAATCAATAAAGCAGAAGTAGATGTTTTTCTGGAACTCTCCTGCTTTTTCAACTATCTAATGCATGTTGACAATTAGATCTCTGCTTCCTCTGCCTTTTCTAAATCCACCTTGAACATCTGGAAGTTCATGGTTCACATACTGTTGAAGCCTGACTTGGAGAATTTTGAGCATTACTTTGCTAGTGTGTGAGATGACTACAATTGTTCAGTAGTTTGAAGATTCTTTGGCATTGCCTTTCTTTGAGATTGAAATGAAAACTGACCTTTTCCAGTCCTGTGGCCACTGCTGAGTTTTCCAAATTTGCTGGCATATTGAGTGCAGCGCTTAACAGCATCATCTTTTAGGATTCGAAATAGCTCTCTGGAATTCCATCACCTCCACTAGCTTTGTTCATAGTGATGCTTTCTAAGGCCTACTTGACTTCGCATTCCAGGATGTCTGGCTCTAGGTGAGTGACCACACCATTGTGGTAGTCTGGGTCATGATCTTTTTTGTATATTCTTGTCACCTTTTCTTAATATCTTTTGCTTCTGTTAGGTCCATACCATTTCTTTCCTTTATTGTGCCCATCTTTGCATGAAATGTTCCCTTGGTGTCTCTAATTTTCTTGAAGAGATCTCTAGTCTTTCCCATTCTATTGTTTTCCTCTATTTCTTTACATTAATCACTGAGGAAAGCTTTCTTATCTCCTCTTACTATTCTTTGGAACTCTGCATTCAAATGGGTATATCTTTCCTCTTCTCCTCTGCTTTTCACTTCTCTTCTTTTCTCAACTATTTGTAAGGCCTCCTCAGACAACCATTTCGCCTTTTTGCATTTCTTTTTCTTGGGGATGGTCTTGATCTCTGCCTCCTATACAGTGTAATGAACTTCTGTCCATAGTTCTTCAGGCACTCTATCAAATCTAATCCCTTGAATCTATTTGTCATTTCCACTGTATAATCATAAGGGATTAGATTTAGGTCGTACCTGAATGGTCTAGTGGTTTTCCACTAGAGACCTTGGAGTGATCTGGAAAGTCTACTTAAGAATCAACAATTGTACATAGGTTTGAAAGATGACTATATTTGCCAGAGAAAAATAACTTAAGAAAAAACATCACAAATCCAGGGCATTGCAAGTACTTTTTCATAACAGAATACAGTAAGGAAGTGGAGAAGTAACAGAAAAATAAGACTAGAAAAGTAGACAGACAAGGAAAAAAGAATGGCCTTATGAATTATACTTGGTATACAAGTATCTGGATTTTATTCTGTGGATTATAGGAAGTTAGTGCAAGATTTTAAGCAAGAGTGATGATCATATTTGAGTTTTTTAACTGTCATTCTGGCTTCAGATTGGAGAGGGATTATATCAGAAGTCGGCAAACATTATCTATAGAGAGCCAGGTATTAAATATTTTGAGCTTTGTGGGCCATGCAGTCTCTGTCACAACTACTCAGCTGTGCTGCTGTAGCACAAAAACAACAAAGACAACAGGTATCTGATGTGGCTGTGTTCCAATGCAACTCTTTTTTAATGATAACAGACTGGATTTGGCACTTGAGCTACATATAGTTTGCCAACTCCTTCATTACATGATATGTCCCAAGGCAACAAGATCAGCTAGGAAGTGGTTGCCATAAACCACAGAGTGATAATGAAAGCTTGAATTGGATCAGTGGACATGAAATTACAGAAAAGTACACAATTCCAAAAACATTTGGAAGGTAGAACTGTCAGGACTTGATAGCCAACTGGATGTTGTAGCTGAGCGGGCAGAGGTTGGGGTGGACTCTAAAGTTTATTGCTTTACTGATTGGAAAGATCATTTTGCCACCAATAAAAATGGAAAAAAGAAAAATGAAGAGTTGGGAAATTCACTGATGCAAGGATTTCACCAGGTTATGAATTATAGCTTTTGTGAATTATTGCAATATAATAAGTATTTTAAATCACAAAATGTGAAACAATCATGTTTAATATAAAATTGTATTTTTCCACTTAATCTGTAGACCATGTTTGGTCTTAGAAATTGCTCACTTACGCTGCAAATGAACTAACTCACCAGTCCTGTACTACTTAGGTTCCCTTGATATACGAAAAATTTTAGACTCTCTTAACAGCTAAACAACAGTCAGACATGACTTAGCAACTAAACAACAACCACCCACATGTTATTGGTGAAAGCTCTTGACCTAGCTTTTTTTTTTCATGATGTTTGAGATAAAGAATAGTTCTAGCAGTTTCATATCTACTAAACACAATGTGAAAACACTTCCTTCTACACCTTGGAGACCCTGTTTAAACAAAAGTCTGAGTTGATGGACCGTAAATCTCAGCCAATGTGCGATTCTGAGTTCCTGTAAAACACACTTGATGTCAATTGCTTTACTATGCATGAGTATCAGATCATGTGAGAGGAGAGTGGGAGTGCATATGGTGTAAAAACACAGAGGGTAAAACTCAGAAAGAAATAAAGCTCTGGAAAATAAATCATTACTCTATATATCCTGTTTATCATGATTGTAATTTACGGAAGTCAGTTGTTAGTTAACTGTAAAGCCAGTTGGTATTATCTCCATCCTCAGTTTTTCTCATGCCTTTCTTTTTTCTGTTCTCTGTTAGTTCCTTTCTTATCTCTCTCTTGCCATATCTTTCTTCACCTTTTCAAATTTTGCTATCTCTCTTTTCATCTTCTCATCATCTTCCTTATTTCTATTCCAATTTTTAGCTCCCCTTCTTCACCCAATCAAATATGTGCTTTTGTGAGTAACTATCACAACTCTTTTGAAGTTAACCTTCATTAACTAAGTATTCCTTTTAAACTGGAGAGACATACAGACACAGAGAGAGTTGTTTTCTGACTTTTTTAACCTAAAGCATGCTAGACCAATATAATGAGAATATACAAAAAAATATTGCTTTTATTTTATAACCAATAAATAAGGGATAGATCCAGGTTTAGTGATGCTGAAAGCTAAATAGTACAAAATTAACATAGTACATAAATTAATTTATGAAAATAACTATTTGTAACCAAAGCAATCAGAACGGATTGAAAGCTTTTTAAAGATTACAAATGCTATATATATATCTTAAATACCAAAAAATAATATAATATTTTTTGTGAATTAACTACGTGATACATCTCTATGATAACTTTCCCCCATATCCTTTGACTTCATATTCTTTGAATCCTTCTTCATATGGCAATGATTTATACATTATTCAAGTTTGTACCCTGCAAGCAAGAGTATGAAATAAGTCCTATCTTACATAGTTCTTATTAAAAAAGAACAAAATCAGTAGTACATTTGCAACTGCCTCTGCTCCATTATCAAACATATTCCTGACAAGAAAAAAAAATCCATTTTAATTGGAGTCAGTGAGAGACAAATCCCATAACTTTTCACATATGATGATTGGAAGAACTTTCTGAAGATTAGTTTTAATCAATACATTTCCAGTGATTTGTCCTCCAGGGGTTTCCCTGGTGACTCAGTGGTAAAGAATCCATCTGCAGTGCAGGAGACACAGGTTCAATTCCTAGGTCAGAAAGATCCCCTGGAGAAGGAAATTACAACCCATTTCAGTATTCTTGCCTGGAGAATTCCATGGGCAGAGGAGACTGCAGGATATAGTCCATGGGGTTGCAGAGAGTCAGACATGACTTAGCAACCAAACAACAACCACCCACATATTATTGGTGGAAGGATTCCATGATAATTCTAAGCAGAGGAATTATTCCAAGCAGGCTTAAAGAGAATGTGCATTGAAGGACTCTGAACAGTGCTTACTCATCTAATTTATATTTCAAAGAAAGTTGATAGCAATAAATCATACTGTCCTGATGATTTACTGAAAATAGTTTACCAGGGAGCAACACACTACTGAGAATCTAATAAATTTTTCAAAAAGCAAACCATTTTCATTCTGAGGAAGGTTTTGTTTTTTTTAATGGTGTCTGGATGTCAGCAAAATTATGGTTAAACAGTCTCCAGTAATTCCAGGCAATAAACTTTGCCTATTTCCCACCTTTCCTTTCCCAAAATCCTGCTGACAGGTAACAATTGTCAATTCAGTTCAGTTCAGTTCAGCTGCTCAGTCATGTCCAACTCTTTGCGACCCCATGAATCGCAGCACGCCAGGCCTCCCTGTCCATCACCAACTCCTGGAGTTCACCCAAACTCATGTGCATCGAGTCGGTGATGCCATCCAGCCATCTCATCCTCTGTTGTTCCCTTCTCCTCCTGCCCCCAATCCCTCCCAGCATCAGGGTCTTTTCCAATGACTCAACTCTTCGCATGTGGTGGCCAAAGTATTGGAATTTCAGCCTCAGCATCGGTCCTTCCAATGAACACCCAGGACTGGTCTGCAGTCCAAGAGACTCGTAAGAGTCTTCTCCAGCACCACAGTTCAAAAGCATCAATTCTTCGGCACTCAGCTTTCTTCACAGTCCAACTCTCACATCCATATAGTACACACCAAATTCTGAGAAAAGCATTTCTCAGTCAGTTTTCCTTGGAACACTAGTTCCCTGCAGTGTCGGTTGTGTTATATGAAATACTTCATGCTCTCTCCTCTTTGAGTGTCAAAAGGTATATTTGTATGTTAAAGACTGTGAATTTTGCATAAATAAATGTATTCAACATTATTTAACGAAGTATTTCCCATATTTGTATGACCATGGAATCACGGACACACAGTTTTCGCTGAAGCAGTGTTCTGTTATTTGGAAAATGACCTCTCCCGAAGAAATCAAAGCCAAAGCTAAAAGAATATTTCAGAACTAGAATTTTAGGCAAATGAAGACAGTAGACATTTTCATAACTCCTAAAACCATACCAGTTAGCAGTCATTTGTCATTATTCAGTATAAAGACCCTGATCAAGCCTTTTGCTATGTCAATAACTGTAAAAGAATATGTCCAATAATTCAGTCCATCTGATTTCCCAGGCCTTGTGAATATCTGCTTCAATGCGGTACTCAGAAAAGCTATAGCAGATTGGGCATATTTTGAGCCACAGGCAAAATATTCTAAGTTCAAGCATTTATTGAATTTTACTTGCCAGTTTTCATGGCATGTGTGATATTTTTAGCTGACTAGTGATAGTCACTCAATCCAACAGTAGTACACATTTTACATGAGAAATGGATTAGTATATTGACAAAGACCCTCTGCTTGACCAAACCTTAATCAAGTTCCCCTGAACTCTCTTCTTATATTGGTCTAGACCTTTGTTCCTGTCTATATTCATGTCACTCAGTTTTTATCGAAAACCCTGTTTGGTCAGTTTTGTAGGAATCTCCACCCTCACTATCTGATCAAATTCCTTATTCCCCTGTCTCCCCCCAGGGGGTATCTGATCACCCTGGCCTACTTTCAGCAAGAATCCTATCAAGTCATTTTAGCCCAAATTCTTATCCTTGATGTTTCCTCCAAGTAATTTTCCATCTACTGACCCCTGCTTCTTGGTTATGAATCCCTACATTCCCCCATTGTTTTTAGAATTGAACCCAGTTCTATATTGAGATCTCTTTTCCCATATTGCAGTGGCTCCTGAATAAAGTCTGTTTCTACTACTATAAGTACTCTCCATCTCTGGTTTTTGCTTAACAATATGCAAGATTATAATCATTAATTTGCAGCAAAAAGTAAAGGACACTTGCATCAACTTGGAAAGACCTTATTGAAAGTACTTGAGTATATTGAAAAATTAGACTGACAGCTTCGAGACACAAAGCCCTCTGTTTATCCATAAAACATCTATATGCTTGCCACCAGCAATTCAAAGCTTCCTTTATGAGTGAACCTCTGTCTGCCCCTCCAGGGAGTGAGAAAAGTGTTCAGACTCCAGGCCCGTTCAGTTTTTGGCTCCTCTGCTCAGACTGCCAATTAGAGCATTTTGTGATATGGACATCTGTCCACTGGACTGGGACCAGCTCATTTCACAAAGCAGTTGTCAAATAGTACCAACTTTTCTGTGACAACCTGTGTTGGATTCAAACCCATGCCCTTGGAGGTTACCTGCTTCCTGTCCCATCACTAAATCCTTCAAATGCCCAGAACTTAGGCACACTAATTTTCAGAGCTAACTAATTATAAAACCAAAGCCATCCTCATTTCCCTTAATTCATGGAAATTTTACTGATGCTTGCATTTGTGTTGTAGAAAAATGATCTCCTAAGAAAATTTTTATTCTTGAAAATCTTGGCATCTTGGGAGGTTATTTTGAAAGACATGTATACGTTTAACATTGTTTCAGTGAGTGTTTTTTGAGCACCTACCACCTGTTAGACAATGTGAAAATGCCACCAGTCTCCCCTTTTTTCCTGAATATATCTACTGAATAGCTGAGAAATTCATTTTATCTATCTCCTCACTACAACTATTTTTTTTTAGTTTAGTAACTGCAGAATAAGAGAAGCAAAAAGTTTTATAAGGGGAAAGGTAATGTTTGAAATAACATTAGTTTGAATATAGTTTAGTTTCTCAACTGTATATAATTACTTTGAAGAGGAAAAGTCATAAGAATAGCTTTATTGTTATATTTTTGCCAGTGGGTGTGAGAAGTGATTTAACTTACAGGTAATGATTATGTAATTGTATTGATACAGGGCATACAGCCTACCAAGCTTAGTGAGTCACCCAAACTGACAAGAGGAGGCATAAAAATTCTGCCTGCTTCTTTTCTGTTTCATATCCCTGTCTTTACAAAGGAGAGAAGTCTTTCTCACAGGTTGGGGAGGGCGATGGTGAGTGAGGCTTCAAAGCGTCAAGATCACAGATACAAATGCATCAAGACAATGTGTCAATCCCTTGTGGCATAATTTAAAAATTAATTGGGTGGTGGCGAAACTACCCAGCCCAAATGATGGTTGTGCCTTTAAGAGATGTAACGCAAATGGCTGTCAAAAGCTACCTACCGTTCAGAAATGAAGTTCTAAACTTTGCAGAGCTGAACTAAGAGACAAATTAATCTCACTGAACTATTCTGTGTTGTTTGTCCCTGTTTTACCTCTGTAGGACACATTTGTTGCATAAACCCAGCCATTTATTTAGACAGGAAAAAGCAACACAAAATATAAAGGTCTAGTGGTAGCGCTGTATCCAGAGGTAATTAACATTTCTATTTTTGCAGTCAGTGGCCCCTGTAGCCATAGCTGATTAAAAGTACAAAATTTTAGATCTGGAGAATAATCATGCCAAGGACAATGCTTGACCAAATGTAATTAGCTGAATTTAGATAAATTCTTAATCTGGCTTTCTTTAACTTGAATAGAAAAATCACACACTTCATTGAGCATGAATAGATTTGAAAATGAACATTTGGATTATATGTGAGGATATTTTTCCCAGAATAATAGGCCCAAGATTTTTCGATATGCTAAGTGGAACCTATCTGTTGACCCAAAGACTGTATCAGCCTTCTGTTTTTACTCTCTAGTTCTATTTGCTGATTTTTGTTAATATTTATCATAACAGAAATAGTAGGTAAGAGAAAGCAGGAGAATAACAGATCCATTTAAGTCCTTACTCTTTGTTTTTTCAGTGCTTCTTGTTCTCTTTCTTAGGGATAATTAGAGATAAATGGTATGGTATTATATTTGCTCAGATAGCAATACAAAAATGCCTATTTCCATCATTTTCAGTAATAGACTTTCAAGCTATATTTTCCTCAAACTTGATCCTCATTATTCCAGTAATATTTAAGCTATTAATTTCTCCAGAGAGTGCTTTTTGAAAATGGTAAATTATAAGACAAATCCCAAAATTACATTTTCTTTAATTTACAGTATTGTTCAAGCTCTACTGTTAGCATAAATGAATAGTCTGAGCTGCAGTCTGAAATAAAGCCTTGCACATTAAACAGTTGGCTTGGAAACAGAAACATTAAGAATATGATTGAAATTTTTTACAGAAGATGAAATAATAGCATTCACAAAAGCTCATTTATGATAATTCTAACATTTCTGCTAGAGTTATATAAAAGTAACAACATTTACCACCCCTCCCCAAAAAAAGGTGAAGGCTTTCACTTTCTAACCAGTTGCAACGATATCAGTTTTGCCCTTAGTGAAAAGTGATTTTCACAGTTATATAGATTTCATTTTTTTCCAAGTTGCAAGTTTACCCTCTTGAAGGAACAAAAACGGCTTTTCAAAACAAAAGTCAATTGAAGCAAAAGTTGTCATGTTTGATGTCTAAAATGCAGTCATATTACAAACAAGCCTACAAGAGCAATAAATACAGTCAAGCAGCATGTTACCCTGAAAGACACTGAAGTCTACAAAAGCCTAGAAACATCAGCTCAATTATCTTATTATAAAAATACATTAATTATGCTAATGTGCTGTGGAATCATATAAATTACCCCCAGAATCTAAAGGTATGTTTTAAATCACTTATTTAGGCAATTTCATTTCAACCTAGTCGTTACATCAGTTTGCTTTATTTTTGTTTTTTTCTTTGTTAGAGGTGGGGGTTTGAGAAAGGAAGATAGAAAATATTTGTTATAAAATTGTGAAGAAAGGTAGAGTTCTTAAAGATATTGATAATCTGATGAACTGCCAATGATAACTATCTGAGGTCAGGGTTTTGTAATTCTTCACATGAAAAACTTTAAATTCACTCAGAGACTAAGAAAATCATTTCCTCCATCTAGTGGTAACTGATGGTAATTTCTCCCAAATTCTAAAATACATTTCAGCTTTTTTATTTTTTTATTTTTTATTTTTTTTAAAAGGCTTAAAATGTATTTTAATAAGTTCATGTTGCATTATTCATTTCTCAGAAAAACTTCAAAGGTATTAGGGACAAATCAAACATGGTACACCAATAAAAAATGCACAGCATAACTACCTAAGATAGGCAAAGCTAAGAGCTACCGTCTGACATTCAGCATACAGCAACCCTGTTCTCAAGATTGTACTAGGCCTATCAAGAAAGCTGTGAATGGCAACATCACAGACACAAAAGGGCCATTTCTGGGTTGTCCTTACCCAAGAAAAAGATGGAGGCAAGTTTACCACAAGATTTTTTTAAAGATACACTAAATGAAAATCTCTAAGAGAAAATGTCTTCCTTGGCACATGAAAGGGTAATATATAGGACATAACAGAACCGTATGTATGTTGTCTGTGACTTCTGTGGACATGTGCCTGAATTCCCACCTGGGAGTGATTGGAACAGTGGGGCCAAGGTCATTGGGGGATGTTTGGTTTTTGTGGTATATGTGGCAGGATCTCTGGGGTGAGACAGTGCACTAAGTCGTGTCCGACTCTTGCGACCCCATGGACTGTAGCCTGCCAGGCTCCTCTGTCTATGGGATTCTCCAGGCAAGAATACTGGAGT
The DNA here is from genome assembly GCF_055505025.1 of Bos grunniens. NCBI lineage: Eukaryota > Metazoa > Chordata > Mammalia > Artiodactyla > Bovidae > Bos > Bos grunniens. The sequence continues at coordinate 29,431,037 of NC_141185.1, read as the reverse complement.
GGGTTGCCATTTCCTTCTCCACATTTCAGCTTTTTTAAAATGTCATTTTGTTTTTATACCCATGCTTATGTCAGACCATTGTATTTATGTGGCAAATTAAGCTAAATTTTGTTAGTTTTCTGAAAAACTACTACAGCCTGAAAGAATGTAGCATTACTATCTGCAATAGTTTACTCTTGAGTCAAAATGCATAAAGCATAGTCCCTGTTTACAATCCAGTCTGGGAGACCTGACATATATGTGAAAGAGAGGGAGGGCTAAAAGAGTTAATTATCAAATGAGTGATAAAGTCAGATACTATAAGAACTCTGAGGAAGATGTGGTTGTTGATGGTTGCCGTTGATTGAAAAAGGCTTCTCATCATGGAATGATGGAGCAAATGGAATTGATATGATCTTTAAAGACATGATAGAATTTACATAACCAGTTAAGGACAAATAGTAAAGGTTTTGAACAGAAAACTGACATATTGAGCTTTGGGAAGATTCTCTGGTATTCGTGTGTAGGATAGTTTGATGTGAGCTGGGAACTTACTATTTATATTTGAGCCCATGTATTCCCTCAGCAGGATTCCCTAGTGACTCAGCAGTAAAGAATCCACCTGCAATGCAGGAGACTCTGGTTCGATCCCTGAGTCAGGAAGATCCATGGGAGAAGGAAATGGCAACCCACTCCAATATTCTTGCCTGGAAAATTCCATGGACAGAAGAGCCTCATGGGCTATAGTCCACAGGGTTGCAAAGAGTCAGACACGACTCAGCAACTAAACAATGACAACAATTCCCCCAGCACAAGCAATAATACCCAGGTTACATGGTACTTTGTTCCCCACCTCTCTGGGCATGTAATACTTTCTTATGAGATGTTATAAGTCTAGAATTTGCTGTATGACAATTTTGATTCATATAAGTGATCCCTTCAAAAAATATCCATAAGCATGTCTAAAATTTAGGTTCAGTAATTATGTCTTTCTCAACACTAAAATCCATGCTGACCATATTTATATTTAGGATACAGGCCCTCAAAATGGTAGTAGTAATCATAAAAATTTCCAGTTGTTGAGGATTATATGCCAGGCCCTAAATAAAGGTGCATTTTTTCAGTGAGTACTTACTGAGTGCTTGTCATGTGCCAGATGGGCTGTTAGTCATTCTTAGGATAATCTATGAGTTAGTTATATCCCTCTAATTTTATAGATGAGAAAACTGAAGATTAAGGGGGTAAGTAGTATTTCCATAGTCACCTTGTTGATAGCTAGTACATCGTGAGTTTCAGCCCAGATCTCATTGATTCAGTAAAATGTGTCAGAGGTGAAAGTTAAAAAGTATTTGGCCAGGATGCAAGATTTCTGAACGCCTGTATCTCATATCTTCTACAGCAATATCTTTCCTTTCCCTTCCCTTCCCTCCATCCAGTCTACCCTAGCTTCATTGCAAGGGATACAGGCACAGATCCCAAAGTCAGGCAAATGTGCCTTCTTTATTATTATGGAGCTTATGTCCAGAGCCTCAGTGTATGAACTAAGCAGGAGTCAGTAGCCAAGTCCCTTTCCATGGCTTGTTGTTGTTTAGTTATTCAGTCATGACCAACTCTTTTGCAATCCCATGGACTGTAGGCCCGCCAGACTCCTCCATCCATGGGATTTCCCAGGCAAGAATCTTCCTAACCCAGGGATCAAACCCACATCTCCTGCATTGCAGCAGATTGTTTACTTCTGAGCCACCAGGGGAAGTCTTTTCATAGCTTGGTGTTTCTCAAACTCTCTTCCTAAGAAACAGTTTAAAAGATGTTTATTAGAATGCCATATTAAAGTATCCTGTGACCAGAAATATCATGATTACTGCATTGCATATTTTCCTCTTGGTGTTCAAGAATGTACATTAACAGATTAAAAACTGAGAAAAGTCCCACAGGAAAAGAAAGATTGAATAAGTTTGCTAAAGACAGTTTTTCTCAAATTTGTTTAACCAAGAACTCTCTTACCATAAAATTACTAATGCGCTGCGGAATAATGTCCAATGTCCCAGTTGTCACAACGGCAGGCTTAAGCTAAAAATATGCTAAAAATAGACCCCCTCCAATCTTCCATTGGAATTAACATAGCTCCTTCACCATCTACAAAACTGAGTTTCTCTGACCCCAAGCATTTTGTTTGCTCACTTTTCCTAAATGCCAGTGGTGCAGCATGGTGCATAAAGAAGATGACTGCAAGCCTCACACTCACAAAATACTACAAAACACAATTAAATTCCAGAATAAATATGACCACTACTTCACCAATTTACAGTGTAAGTATCAATTACTTTTAAATTGCATTCCCCCAACAAAACCAATGCAATCAAATAAAGCAACACTAAAATCTAGAACCGCATGATTCTTAGCCAGCTATAAACGACAACAAAGAAAACAGAAGAGAGGAAAAGAGGAGAAGCTTCTTGGTTTCATCTTCAATATGATGCTAGTCAATCCTTGGCAGTTGTCTCAAGTCTCCCATCTGTGAAATTAAATTTCCCTTGGGAGAAAGAGCCCATGAGGTTAACTGTGACCCTAGAATTCCATGTCCCGAGGGGAAGGGGGAGCAGATGGGAAGTCCATCATTTGCACACACTGCTACATTGCCTCTCTCAGAGAGTACTTGAAACACTTCGATTTTCTTTGAAATTTTAGAAATTAGCCTTGGAGCACCTCCACTCATGAGTCTTTTCTGAAGCCCCATTCTCCACCCACCATCTATCCTGTATATCTCAAACCTCAAATCTTCTCTTTCTACCTGTCTTTGGTCCCTGAATTCCTAGCACCCAAGTCTAAGTTGACAGGGATCTCCCTCTTGGAAACAGCTTTCGTGCCTTCCTATGAACAAACACCCATTTATATCATGCAGTTCACACAGTCCTAATCTCCTATACTTCCCCCTGTGTTTCTTCTCCTGGATGAGATACCACAATATTGATGGCCTAGGGCTACCAAGAGGCTGCTGCCCCTGCCTTCACTGAAATTCCTCAGGCCACTCTTTTCATATTCCTAGCGGAGGAAGCCCTTTTTGGCCCTCACATTTGCCCCAGCTGATAAGAATCACTCAACAGTTTTCCGAACTGGACTTGCTGGTGGCGATGCAGCTTAAAGAGTCTAATGATATATAATATCCATATGCTTATATTACAACCTAGACCTGATTGCTGTTTTCACCTGAAGTCCGTAACAGAAGTCATGTGGAGAAAGCAGATAGACCCAACTCAAAATGAGAGAAGGGTAAGAAGAGCTTCATGCTTTCAAGCTTATGAAAATATTTGTCAAGTTGCCTGGAGAAAAACCATCTTTATGGTGAGAAACTCTGGATGTAGTTTATCATGAGAGTATTTTTATTTACCATTATTTGGTAACTTAATGAATAATGCTTCGATTCTTGTCTTGCAGAAAATACAAAAAGAGCTGATGAGATTCTCAGCTTTCATAACTTATTTTTGATACTTATATGTGTCCTACAGTATTTGCTGCTACCACTACATAATGAGTGGCAAGCTCAAAGTTACAATAAATTATGCATAATTTAGTCTTTTGAAAGGTCTATAAATACAGTGTGAAGTGTTCAGCTTTCTACTTGGTACAACATCTGAAATCAGATTGCTCTGATGCAAATGTTTGTCTCAATATTATAATTGTGGCATGAATTCTTCTGAATTTATTTTGTTTGTGAAGAGGATTTTATTAATTAGTTACATTAGTCTCAAGGGTATTAGTTTTCTAAAGACATCAGTGTCAAACCTTGTGCAAATATAAAATAATAACTCATTTTTAAAAGAAGAAAAGTTTTAAGTGATTTATTTATTTACTTACTCTAAATAATAAATGCTGGGTCTTCGTTTCTTTGCCCAGGCTTTTGCTAGTTGCAACAAGCAGAGGCTACTCTCTAGTCATGGTGTGCAGGCATCTCATTGCAGTGGCTTCTCTTGCTGCAGAGCACAGAATCTAGAGCACAGGCTCAGTCATCATGGCGCATGGACTTGGTTGCCATGCAGCATGTGGGATCTTCCTGGACCAGGGATCAAACCTATGTCCTGTGCCTTGGCGGGTGGATTCTTAACCACTGGAACACCAGGCAAGTCCTTACTGAGTGATTTTAAAACCAGCATTTGGAGACTATGAGTACTCCTAAGAGGTATACTTTCCAAACATTTCTAGTCATTGAAAAATGTACTAAGCTTACTGTTTATACCCCATCATGGATCACAGCCTTGTCATGGTGAAGGGGCTTGCATAGCTCAAAAAAACTGTGAGCCAGCCACGCAGGACTACCCAAAACAGATGGGTCATAGTGAACAGTTCTGACAAACTGTGGTCTACTGGAGGAGGAAATGGCAACCCACTCCAGTATTCTTGCCACAAGAACCCCATGAACAGTACAAAAAAGGCAAAAAGATATGACACTGGAAGATGAGCCCCTCAGGTCAGAAGATGTTATATATGCTACTGGGGAAGAGTGGAGGGCAATTACTAATAGCTCCAGAAGGAATGAAACGGCTGGGCCAAAGCAGAAACAACCCTCACTTCTGGATGTGTCTGATGGTGAAAGTAAAATCCAATGCTGTAAAGAACAATGTGGCAGAGGAACCTGGAATGTTAGGTCCACGAATCAAGGTAAACTGGAAGTGGTCAAACAGGAAATGGCAACAGTGAACATTGACAACTTAGGGATCAGTGAACTAAAATGGACCAGAATGGGCAAATTTAATTCAGATGACAATTGTATGTACTACTGTGGGCAAGAACCCTTTAGAAGAAATGGAGTAGCCTCATAGACAACAAAACAGTCTGAAATGCAATACTTGGGTGCAACCTCAAAAAGGACGGAATGATCTTGGTTCATTTCCACGGCAAACCATTCCACATCACAGTAATCCAAGTCTATGCTCCAAACCACTAATGCTGAAGAAGCTGAAGTTGACTGGTTCTATAAAGACCTACAAGACCTCCTAGAATGCACACCAAAAAAGATGTTCTTTTCATGAAAGGGGATTGGAATACAAAAGTAGGGAGTCAAGAGTAACAGGCAAATTTGGCCTTGGAGTACAAAATGGAGCAGGGCAAAGGCTAACAGAGTTTTGCCATTGAAACATGTTTTTGCCAAGAGAACATGATGGTCAGAGCAAGCATCCCTTTCCAACAACCCATGAGACAGCTCTACACGTGGACAAAACCGAGGGTCAATACCAAAAGCACATTATGTTCTTTGCAGCCAAAGATGGAAAAACACTGTACAGTCTGCAAAAACAAGACCTGGAGCTGACGTGGCTCAGGTCATGAGTTCCTTATTGCAAAATTCAGGCTTAAATTGAAGAAAGTAGGAGAAAACCACTAGGTCACTGAAGCATGACCTAAATAAAATCCCTTACAATTATACAGTGGAGGTGACTAATAGATTCAAGGGATTAGATCTGATAAACGGAGTGCCTAAACAGAGGTTTATAACATTTGTGCAGGAGGCAGTGACCAAACCATCCCAGAGAAAAAGAAATGCAAGAAGACAAAGTGGTTGTCTGAGGAGGCTTTATAAATAGCTGATGAAAGAACAGACGTGAAAGGCAAGGAAGAAAGGGAAATATATACTCAACTGAATGCAGAGTTCCAGAGAATAGCAAGGAGAGATAAAAAGGCTTCCATAAATGAAAACTGCAAAGAAATAGAGGGAAAAACTAGAGATATCTTCAAGAAAATTGGAGATATCAAGGGAACATTTCATGCAAGGGTGGGCACAGTAAAGGCCAGAAAATAAAGACCTAATGGAAACAGAAGAGATTAAGAAGAGGTGACAAGAATACACAAGAAATATACAACAAGGTTTTAATGACTTGGATTATCATGATGGTGTGGTCCCTGACCTAGAGCCAGACATCATGGAATAAGAAGTCAAATGGGCCTTTGAAAGCATTACTACCACCAAAGCTAGTGGACATGATAGAATCCCAGCTGAGTTATTTCAAATCCTGAAAGATGATGCTGTTAAAGTGCTGCACTCAATATGCCAGCAAATTTGGAAAATTCAGCAATAGCCACAGGATTGGAAAAGGTTAGTTTTCATTCTAATCTGAAAGCAAGGCAATGCCAAAATTGTTCAGACTACCTTACAATTGGAGTCATTCCACATGTTAGCAAAGTAATGCTCAAAGATTCCAGATATACAAGCTGGGTTTCAAAGTGGTGGAGGAGCCACAGATCAAATTGCCAACATATGTTGGATAATGGAGGAAGCAAGGGAATTCCAGAAAAATATCTACTTCTGCTTCACTGACTGTGCTAAAGTCTTTGACTGTGTGGATCACAACAAACTGTGGAAAATTCTGAAAGAGATGGGATTAACAGACCACCTTACCTGTCTCCTGATAAACCTATATGTGGATCAAGAAACAACAATTAGAACAAGACATGGCACAAATGAGTGGTTCAAAATTGGGAAAGGAGCAAAATAAGGCCTGCATATTTAACTTATATGTAGAGTACATCATGGAAATGCTGGGCTGGATGAATCCTAAGCTGGAATCAAGATTACTCAGAGAAATATCAACAACTTCAGTTATGCAGATGGTATCACTTTAATGGCAGAAAGTGAAGAGGAACTAAAGAGCCTCTTGATGAGGGTGAAAGAGGAGAGTGAAAAAGCTGGCTTGAAACTCACATTGAAAAAAAAAAACCTAAGATCATGGCATCTAGTCCCATCACTTCATGGCAAATAGATGGGAAAAACGTGGAAGTAGTGACATATTATTGTTCCTTGGGTTCCAAAATCACTGCGGAGAGACTGCAGCCATGAAATTCAAGGACACTTGCTCCTTAGAAGGAAAGTTATGACCAAGTGAGACAGCATATTGAAAACCAGAGACATAACTTGGCTGACAAAGGTCTGTATAGTCAAAGCTATGATTTTTCCAGTAGTCATGTATGGATCTGAGAGTTGAACTGTAAAGAAAGCTGAGTACCGAAGAATTGATGCTTTTGAATTGTGGTGCTGGAGAAGACTCTTGAGAGCCCTTGGACAGCAAGGAGATCAAACTAGTCAATCCTAAAGGAAATCAACCCTGAATATTCATTGGAAGGACTGATGCTGAAGCTGAAGCTCCAATACTTTGGCCACCTGATACGAAGAGCTAACTCACTGAAAACACCTGATGCTGGGAAAGAATAAGGGCAGAAGGAGAGTTCAGTTCAGTTGCTTGCTGTGTCCAAATCTTTGCAATCCCATGGACTGCAGCATGCCAAGCTTCCCCGTCTATCACCGACACCTGGAGCTTGCTCAAACTCATGTCCATCCAGTTGGTAATCCCATCCAACTATCTCAACCTCTGTCATCTCCTTCTCCTCCTGCCTTCAATCTTTCCCGGCATCAGGATCTTTTTTAATGAGTCAGTTCTTTGCATCAGGTGGCCAAAGTACTGGAGCTTCAGCTTCAGCATCAGTTCTTCCAGTGAATATTCAGGGCTGATTTCCTTTAGGATTAACTAGTTTGATCTCCTTGCTGTCCAAGGGACTCCCAAGTCTTCTCCAGCACCACAATTCAAAAGCATCAATTCTTTGGCACTCAGCTTTCTTTACAGTCCAACTCTCGTACCCATACATAACTACTGGAAAAACAATAGCTTTGACTAGATGGACCTTTGTTGGCAAAGTCATGTCTCTGCTTTTTAATATGCTGTCTAGGTTGGTCATAGCTTTTCTTCCAAGGAGCAAGTGTCTTCAATTTCATGGCTGCAGTCACTGTCCACAGTGATTTTGGACCCAACAAAGTAAAATCTGTCACTGTTTCCACTTTTTTATCCATCTATTTGCCATGAAGTGATGGGACCAGATGCTATGATTTTCGTTTTTTAAATGTTGAGTTTTAAACCAGCTTTTTCACTCTCCTCTTTCACCTTCATCAAGAGGCTCTTTAGTTCCTCTTCACTTCCTTCCATTAGTGTGGTGTCATCTGCATCTCTCAGGTTATTGATGTTTCTCCCAGCAACCTTGATTCCAGCTTGTGCTTCATCCAGCCTGACATTTCATATGATGTATTCTGCATATGACTTAAATAAACAAGATGACAGCATACAGCCTTGGCATACTCGTTTCCCAATTTGGAAGCAGTCTGTTGTTCCATGTCCAGTTCTAACTGTTGCTTCTTGACCTGCATGCAGATTTATTGGGAGGCAAGTAAGGTCGTCTGGTATTCCCATCTCTTGAAGAATTTTCCAGAGTTTGTTGTGATCCACACAGTCAAAGGCTTTGGCATAATTGATAAAACAGTAGTAGATGTTTTTCTGGAACTCTCTTGCTTTTTCTATGACCCAGCAGATGTTGGCAATTAGATCTCTGGTTCCTCTGCCTTTTCTAAATCCAGCTTGAACATCAGGAAGTTCATGGTTCATGTACTTGTTGAAGCCTGGCTTGGAGAATTTTGAGCATGACTTTACTAGCATATGAAATGAGTGCAACTGTGCAGTAGTTTGAGCATTCTCTGGCATTGCCTTTCTTTGGGATTGGAGTGAAAACTGACCTTTTCCAGTCCTGTGGCTACTGCTGAGTTTTCCAAACTTGCTGGCATATTGAGTGCAGCATTATCTTTAGGATTTGATATCTTTAGGATTTGAAATAGCTCAACTGGAATTCCATCATCTCCACTAGCTTTATTAGTAGTGCTTTCTAAGGCCCATTTGACTTCGCATTCCAGGATGTCTGCCTGTAGGTGAGTGATCAGACCATGTGTGCCTGTAGGTTATCTGGGTCACTAAGATCTTTTTTGTATAGTTCTTCTGTATATTCTTGCCACCTCTTCTTAATATCTTCTGCTTCTGTTAGGTCCATACCATTTCTGTCCTTCATTGTGCCCATCCTTGCATGACATGTTCCCTTGGTATCTCTAATTTTCTTGAAAATATCTCTAGTCTTTCCCATTCCATTGTTTCCCTCTATTTCTTCACATTGATCACTGAAGAAGGCTTTCTTATCTGTTCTTGCTATTCTTTGGAACTCTGCATTCAGATGGGTATATCTTTCCCTTTCTCCTTTGCCTTGTGCTTCTCTTCTTTTCTCAGCTATTTGTAAGGCCTCCTCAGACAGCCATTTTGTCTTTTTGCATTTCTTTTCTTGGAGATGGTCTTGATCTCTGCTTCCTGTACAATGTCATGAACCACCATCCATGGTTCTTCAGGTACTTTGTCAGATCTAATACCTTGAATCTATTTGTCACCCACACTGTGTAATCATAAGGGATTTGATTTAGGTCATTCCTGAATGGTCTAGTGGTTTTCCCTACTTTCTTCAATTTAAGTCTGAATTTGGCAAAAGGAGTTCATGTTCTGAGCCACAATCAGCTCCCAGTCTTGTTTTTGCTGACTGTGTAGAGCTCCTCCATCTTTGGCCGCAAAGAATATAATCAATCTGATTTTGGTATTGAGCATCTGGTGATGTCCATGTGTAGAGTCATCTCTTGTGTTGTTGGAAGAGGGTGTTTCCTATGACAAGTGGATTCTCTTAGCAAAACTCTGTTAGCCTTTGCCCTGTTCATTTTGTATTCCAAGGCCAAACTTGCCTGTTACTCCAGATATCTCTTGACTTCCTATTTGTGCATTCTAGTCCCCTATAATGAAAAGGACATCTTTTTTTTTTAGTGTTACTTCTCGAAAGTCCTGTAGGTCATCATAGAACCATTCAACTTCAGCTTCTTCAGCATTACATTCTATTGGGGCATACACTTGGATTACTCAGATATTGAATGGTTTGCCTTGGAAACGAACAGAGATCATTCTGTCATTTTTGAGGTTGCACCCAAGTATTGCATTTCAGACTGTTTGGTTGATTGTAAGGGCTACTCCATTTCTTCTGAGGGATTCTTGCCCACAGTAGTAGATATAATGGTCATCTGAATTCAATCAGCCTATTCTGGTCCATTTTAGTTCACTGATTCCTAAAATATCGATCTTCACTTTTGCTGTCTTCTGTTTGACCACTTCCAATTTACCTTGATTCATGGGCCTAGCATTCCAGGTTCCTATGCAGTATTGTTCTTTACAGCATCTGACTTTACTTCCATCACCAGTCACATCTACTACTGGGTGTTATTTTCATTTTGGCTCTGTCTCTTCATTCTTTCTGCAGTTATTTCTCCAGTCTTCTCCAGTAGCATATTGGGCACCGTATCTTTTTGCCTTTTCATACTGCTCATGGGGTTCTCAAGGCAAGAATACTGAAGTGGTTTGCCATTCCCTTCTCCAGTGGGCCACATTTTGTCAGAACTCTCCACCATGATCCATCCATCTTGGGTGGCCCTACATGGCATGGCTCATAGTTTCATTGAGTTAGACAAGACTGTGGTCCATGTGATCAGTTTGGTTAGTTTTCTGTGATCGTGGTTTTCATTCTGTCTGCCCTCTGATGGATAAGGATAAGAGGCATATGGAAGCTTCCTGAATGGAGAGACTAACTGTAGGGGAAACTGGGTCTTATTCTGATGGGTAGGGCCATGCTCAGTAAATCTTTAATCCAATTTTCTGTTGATGGACAGGGCTGTGTTCTCTACCTGTTGTTTGGCCTGAGGCCAAACTATGGTAGGGGTAATTACGGTAATGGTGACTTCCTTCAAAATACTTGTGCATCACTGTATTTTATTCAGTTCCCCTGACCCCTCAGCAGGCCACTGTCGACCCACACTTCCGCCTGAGACTCCTGAACACTCACAGGCAAGTCTGGCTCAGTCTTTTGAGGGTAACAAAGGATGAGATGGTTAGATAGCATCAATGACTCAACGGATGCCTGGCATGCTGCAGTCCATGGGTTCACAAAGAGTCAAACACAACTTACTGAATGACAACATCTATTTATTGCTTCTTGTTATTATCCTGTGTAATTTGTTTTGACAAAATTGGAGTTAAAGCATCTTACCTTTACGTTCACTTGTTTGGACTAAAATGTCCAAGAAATTTTAGTTTATGTTCTGATAAACAATATTTGTAATTCTTGCTTCTCTTCCATTCCTAAAAATTGTCAAACTATTGATTATGATGCATCTTTGTATAGGCAGCATTGCCTCCATTTGTTCTCATTTAGTGTATGACTTTCATTCTTGAAAGGCCTCTGTTTCATTTGTTTTTTGATTTTTTTTGTTGAAAATTCATGTTTATTGAACTTTATGTATGAAATTTTTTTGAAGACTGCATTTAAGTTTAGTTTCTTCCAGAAATTGTGGGCTTGTGTCTAAAAAATGTCTATTGGAACTGAAACCTAGAAGAACTTTTTAAAAAATTTTCACCTTGGAATTTGGAGGAGAGGGTACGTAGATAGTATGAGTTCCTGCTCCACAACCCCACTGTCGGTATTATTCATGTCAGTTTGGGTCTTCCAAAAATCAAATGTCCAAACAGGATTGGACAGATAAGAAATTTATTTGAAAAACAAAAAGAAACAAAAACACTTTTGTTTTTGATAAATGGGAAGAGCCTTTAGAAGGCAGTGCCAAAAGATTTCAGATTATTGAATCATTCTGAGAAAGCCTTGGCCAAGCCAATAGGGTGTCTCTGAGCAATAGTTACCATTAGAGGAATCCCATGTTGGCTGAAGCTTAGGTTCTTCAGCCATGCTCCATCATTGACCAAAAGCAACCCTTAGGAAACATGTGTCTTAGTCACTCAGTCGTGTCCAACTCTTTGTAACCCCATGGACTGTAGCCCACCAGTCTCCTTTGTCCTTGGAATTCTCCAGGCAATAATACCAGAGTGGGTAGCCATTTCCTTCTCCAGGGGATCTTCCCTCACCAGGGATAGAACCTGGGTCTCCTGCATTGCAGGCAGATTCTTTACCATCTGAGCCACCAGGGAAGCCCTAGGAAACACGACCTTGTCATAAATGCCACAGTGGATCCAAAGGTGCCCAGGTGGAGGCTATCAGTCAACTGAGCACCCAAACAACAGATTCTCTGGAAGATCTGAGCCGTACACCCCCATGACCATCTCACAAGTGCTGGGGGAATTGTTTTTCTTATTTCATCATGATGGTGTCTCCTGAATTAGAGTGGAAGAACAGCCATGCCACCTTCAGAAATTTTTGAGATGTCATCTTGGCATTGTCAAGGAAATGAAGTCCCAATAATGGATGTGAAAAATGGAACAGAAACAGGAATTGTCTTTAAGAGTCAGTGCTCAACCAGTAGACCAATTCATGGTATTGGTGAGAGCAGAGGAAAACAGAGAAAATGGTATAAGGCAGAAGTAGGTGATTACCACTTCATGCTGGGACACATGAAACAGCTTGGAAATGAAAATAGCATTGAACTAGCAAGGAACAATATGAAGCTAGATTTCCACTGGTTAGGTATGATCCAATTTTAAGTTTCTCATTTAAATGTTATTTTATCAGCCAGACTGTGGGCTAGGAAAACGTGAGCTACACACAGTTCTAAATGCAAACCTGTCATTTCTCCTTCAGTGTCCCACTCAAGAACCTAGTATATAATACAGAGAACTAAAGAGATTGTATCACACACCCACACAAAACAAAACATACAAAATATAGCCTGACCCCTATATTTTCTATCTCATTTGATGGCATAATCATTGCAATCATTATTTACTCACCCAGCTAGAAAACTAAGAACTATCCTTTGCTCCTTCACGTTTACTCTACATAATTTAATCGAGTTTAAACAATTTAAATTAAATAATTTAATTTAATCTTATTAAGTGAAGTGAAGTGGCTCAGTCATGTCTGACTTTTTGTGACCCCATGGACTGTAGCCTACCAGGCTCCATCCATGGGATTTTCCAGGCAAGAATACTAGAGTGGGTTGCCATTTCCTTCTCCAGGGGATCTTCCCTACCCAGAGATCCAACCCGGGCCTCCCACATTGCAGGCAGACGCTTTACCATCTGAGCCACCAGGAAAGCCCCAAAACTCTTTTGTCTGTTCTTTCGTCCTCTTACACCTCTAATTACATTTCGCTGTGTAAAAACATCATATAGCTCCATAATACATGTAGGGCAGACTTTAGCATTCTTAATATGGCATAAAAATTCACAACCCAACATAAACTTCACTTTTCTTTGTTGAGCATCCAACACTTTTCCTTCTTTCATCTATTCAGCAAATATTTGAGTGCCTACTCTGTGTCAAGGATATATATTAGCCACAGAGTCATCTGAACTTGCCGTTCTCTTCATTAATCATGGTCTTAAGTCATTATGTCTGTATCTTTGCATGTAATACTTATATGATATTTCCGATGCCCCTAACTTCACACTCTCAATTATCCAGGACCTAATTTAAATACCACATGCTTTGTGAAAACTCTTCTAGGACTTCCTGATGGTATGTTTCTCCCTCCTCTGTGCCCCCTTAAATACTTATATATAACTTAATACAACACTTATTACAATAGAATATTCAACTACCCAATGTTTATTAAGTGTCACATGTTGTAGGAACAGACACTGAGAATATGTGAGTGAGACATGGATCCTTCTATGGAAGATGTCAGGATCCATTTGCATGTTTTTTTATTCATTTGAGGATGAGCTCCACAAGGTTCCTCCATTTCTTGGTTCCTGAAATATGACAAGAATTTGGCCGTTTGATAGGCAAACAAATTATCAGGTTTGGTTCTGACTTTTTTTCCTTTTTTAAATTTTATCTTTCACATCCTTTTTTTCTGCCAGAATTGCATTCTTTTAAAGACAGGCAAAGCAAGTTTGTCCTTTTAAGGCCTAGAGATATTACTTAGGCCATCCAGTCTGCCAATTCGATTTGCCACAGAATGTAATTTGACATTCTTCCTGTCACAAAGTGACAACTAATTCTCCCCCTCTTGAATATGGGCCAGGCTTGCAAACTTGCTTCTGATTAACAGAAGGCAGCAGAAGGGACCCTGCCTAACTTCCAAGGCTAGGTTAGAAAAGGTTATAATGCTTCCACCTGGCTCACTCTTGGAACCCAACCACCACTGGGATGCTGGCTCTTACAGCCTAAGCCACCATGCTGTGAGGAAGCCAAGGAGATAAATGGAAGGATCACATGTAAGTGTTCTGACCATAACTGCAGCCAAGGACCCCTGCTGACAGACAGCATTAAATGCCAGATGTGAGTGACCCAGCCTTGGATGACTCCAGCCCTCTTAGCTAATGCCAAATGAAGTAGAGGAGATCTGAACTGATGAGCCCTGCCAAAAAGGCAGATTTGTGAGCAAAACAAATGTCATTATTTTAAGCTGCTAAATTGGGCGATATTTTATTAGGTAGCAAAAGATAACTGGAATAACAGTGAAATAAATTACAACGTAAATGCCATGAGAAGCTCCTCAGAGAAGCTGCCAAATGGACTTTTACAAAAGCCATTTTGAGAGCTGCAAATGCAGAAAGCTCTGAAGTTGCATGGGTTCAGTCACTCCTTAAATTTGCACTTGAATTATATTACCAACAGAGTATAAGATGCATAGAGTTGATCTAAAGTTTTTCTATGTTATGTTATTTATCTTTATAACAAGCTCCCTGCTTATTTTCTTGACCTCCATGCAATCTATTTTCAACACAGCAGCCAATGTTGTATGTTTAAAACATTAGTCAGATAATGTAACTTTCTTGCTCCTTCCATAGCTTTCCATCTCACAAAATATAAAATTCAAATCATTATTATAGTTAAAAGTCTATGTAATCTTCCCTCCAGCTACTTTATCTCCTCCAACTCTGTCTCATTTACTCTATTTCAGCCAGTTGACACCCTTCTTGTCCCTACAACACACCAAGCACGTTTCTGGGTCAGGGTCTCATTCCCTCAGTTTATTTGTATCTGCTTCAATGTCACTTTATCAGAAAAGACTTCAGTGATCTCTCAGCTTAAAATAAAACTCCTTTCTCTCTATTAATTTGCTCCAGTATATTTTTTTCTTTACTGCACTTACCTCATGTGGCATGTTACTGCTATATTGCTTATTTGTTTATTTTGTGTCTCCTTTCACTAGAATATGAGCTCCATGAGGATAGGGACTTTGTTTACTACTCTATCCTCAGGTCTTTGAACAATACCTGGCACTCAGTAATTGTTGATTGTATGAATGAATGAATATTTTTGAAAAGGACAGCAAAGACATAAATGGCTTTAAATCGTAAATTATTAGATTTTTCTCAGTCAAGATTCCATTTATACTCATTCTGATTGTCACCAGACCATGACTAAATGATGTTAGTCATAGGACTTATGTTTATAGGAACACAAAGACTTGCAAAGTGATTTCTTAATAGGAAACATTGACTATGAATTACATATATAAGATGCAAAACTACAGAGGTGAATTATATATATGAGATGAAATAATTACATATGCAACTTGAAAAAGCTGAGACATAGAACAGTTAATTGACAATATTCCAGAGGATATAATAAGATTTTTTTCATTTATTTTATCTATCATTAATTTACTCAAATATACTTAAAATTTTGTACTACAATTAAAGGCTGAGCAGACACAAATAATGGACAGTTCCTGGAAACAACTTATAATGCTGTGGTTAGTGCTGATGTTGCTTTATCCATTTCCAGAACTCTGCATCTCTTTGCATAGATCCAGATTACTATCCGACGTCAGTTTCGTGTTCTTTCTATCTGAAGAAGTTCCTTTAACATTTCTTATAGCTAAAGTCTGAAAAAGTTTGGAAATATCTTTCTTTCTCTTTCATTTTTTTTTCTCTTTCATTTTTGAAAAAGGTTTTCAGGAGGTATAGAACTCTGGGCTGATAGTTTTTTTTTTTTTTTCTTCTTGCAGTACTTAAAAAATGTTTCTCCATTGACCTCTGGCTTGTGTACATACATAAAGATATGTATCATGCTTACAGTAAGCAAATAAACAAAAAAGCTATAGTGGCTGTATTAATATAGTAATAGCATACAGAGTAAACTTAAGAACAAAGATTACCAGAGAGGGTTCAGAGAGCTTCCTGGTTGGTGAACATGTACAGAGTCCCAGACAGTGGCACCTGGGGAGGCATGGAAGTTCTGAGCCCTTTTCCCCATACCCTGTCCTATGCCCCCATACCCTATCCTAAAGAAGATCAGTCCTGGATGTTCACTGGAAGGACTGATGTTGAAGCTGAAACTCCAATACTTTGGCCATCTGATGCGAAGAGCTGACTCATTGGAAAAGACCCTGATGCTGGGAAAGATTGAGGGCAGGAGGAGAAGGGGACAACAGAGGATGAGATGGTTGGATGGCATCAGTGACTCAATGGACATGGGTTTGGGTAGACTCCAGGAGTTGGTGATGGACAGGGAGGCCTGGCATGCTGCGGTTCATGGGGTCGCAAAGAGTCGCACATGACCGAACGACTAAACTGAACTGAACTGAACTATCCTATGCATATCTTTGATCTGGCTGTTCCTGAGATATAACCTTTTATAATAAACAAATATACTAGTGAGTAAACATGTGCCTGAGTTCTGTGAGCCATGGGAACCTCTGATTTATAGCCAACTGGTCAGAAACACAGGTGATTTCCTGGGCTTGCAACTGGTGTCTGAAGTTGGTAGAAGGGGACAGTTTTAAGGAACTGAGCCCTTAACCTGTGGAAACCAATGCTCCCTCCATGTAGATAATGTCAGCATTTAGTTGAATTGCAGGACACCCAGCTGAACCTGAGAATTGCTTGGCAGCGTGAGAAACCAACACCACCACATACACACGCATATTGGAATTGGGTCCAGAACTTCTAGACCACTTTGGACATCCTTTATATCTCCTCTTACGTCTTCCTGGCTCACTCTTTGTTTCCTGAATTCTTGCCACAACAAACTGTAGAAAGGTGTAGCCTGGCAGCATTTTGTCTGGGGATTGCAACAAGACTCTCTTGCTTTCTGCCAGAATTTTCTTGTCACCACACGGGATGCCTTTGGGAACCTTCTCGGCCATTCTGGTGCATCTGAAGGAACCCTTGGTAAATGGGAGGAGAGGAGTTTGAGAATAAATATCCTCCTCTTCTATCTCACCAGCAGGTAATTCTAAGGCACATTGTTTGCAGTTCTTATCGCACCTGCCACGTGGTAGAGAGAGAAAAGTCAGAGAAACTACAGCTCAGGAAAATCTTTGGTAGAGTAAGGAATGAAGATGAGAAAGAGGATAGGAGCTGGCATTCTCACTAGGCTGTGCCTGAGTTTTACACATCTTCATATCTCTCTAACGTTCAGCTGAATGTAGCTGGTTAATAATTGAGTTGAAAAAATGAATATGTGTAGGACATTAGGGGAAAAATAATATAATATTTTTCTGGCATATATTTAACTAAATTCCTATGGACAATCTAATGTATTAGCTGTCTAGAAAAATCAGCTTTAAATTTTTCGTTTAAAATTAGGAGCCTTGAAAAACACCATATGTAGTATTTGGCTTCCAATCAGAATTTTTATTGGAATAGGCCTATTATTTCTTCTACATGAAAATTTTTATTTACATCTTCTTTCTACAAACAAAATGCTAGCAAGAGTTAGCAAGGGTTGATTGGAGGCAAGAGAAGGAGAGCAGGAGGGTTGAATAAATGCTGGCAAGGACTTCCCTCCTGCTGACTTCACTATTTTCAAAAGGCAAATAAGGAAGTATGGAATTTATTTAATGGAATATTTAATCATTTTTAAAGAGCTTATTTTTCATGTAAAAACATTGACAAGGGCTATTGACATTAATTTACTTGAATAAACGGAAACATACTGAAACTTTTATTCAAGAATGTTATAAACAATAAATTTCATGAATATTTCTTGTAAAATCTACCACATTATAATTCTTTACAGTGCGTTGTTCACCTAAATTTTCACTGTCATAAGTTCATAGCACAATTAGAGTCTGGAATGCCTGGTATAAATATTTTCTAAATGAATTAGAATCAGGGGTAGTTTCCCAACTGTTCTGATTCCCTCTGATTCCACCAGAGCTCCCCTTTCTATATTTTCACACCCACGGGGACTCTAGGACGTAAAGAACCCCATCTTCCAATAGAGGAGGAAGCTTACTGATGCTTTGTTAATAGGAGGAAAGTATTCATACAGTGCATTAAACTGGGTCCTCAACAAAGTCTCAGGGCAGAAGTAGATGTCTTGAGGGAGTTGGCAAGGTGCCTTGGAAGGGATCAAGTATATCTGAATATATTTTAGTCTCTTATCTTTGTTTTGGCACTAATCATGTACTTCCATCCTTTCAGGACCTTAATATTTTATTCTTAAGAGATATAGCTGAAGTCTTAATAAAACTTTCATTGATTTCTACTGTAACAGTTTC
Source organism: Bos grunniens (assembly GCF_055505025.1). Classification (NCBI taxonomy): domain Eukaryota; kingdom Metazoa; phylum Chordata; class Mammalia; order Artiodactyla; family Bovidae; genus Bos; species Bos grunniens. The sequence continues at coordinate 29,412,766 of NC_141185.1, read as the reverse complement.
ATTTTCCCCCAGATAATAAAGATAACACTGTCAACTAGATAGAGAATGAGTTAGGAAATTCAAGAAAGAAAAGCACATCGAAAGAATAGATAGCTCAGTCAAAAAGTCTTAGTGTTGGAAGATGCTACAAAATAGTGGTTCCTAACTACTGGTCAGTGGGCCAGTGTGGAAGAGTGAGTTTTTAGCAACTTCTGGTTATTGAGAGAGAGAAGGAAAAAACTAGAAAAAGGAGAGCATAAAGAGGAGTCACTTTATTTACAAGATTTCTTTTGAGGTAAACACAGCAACCTAAAAAAAAAAAAAAAGAATTGTGGTTTTTGAGCAAATCTGTAAATATACTATTACTATACTGTTTACTTAACGTGAGTGAATTTTATAGTATGTGAATTACAGCTCAGTAAAGATGTTTTTTAATATTAAAATAAAAAAGAAGCAAAGAAAGATTAAATTCAAGAGTTTACTGAGCACTTACAAAGTAGAGAAATACATTGTTCTGTTTGGAAAGATGGGTGGATATTGAGGAGTTAATATAGGGTTTTAAAAATATAATGACTAACAAAGAGCCCCCCACTTGTACTAAATTTGCTGGAATGCTTTCCCCATTCCTCTACCCATTCCTACTTCCTTATTCATAAGGCTGGCTCCTCTTTATCATTTGGTTTAATATCACCTTTTCATAAAAATCTTCTCTGAATGTTTAATCCAGACTAGCTACCCATTCATTCTCTATCATATACTGTATTTTAATTCTTGCACTGTTGTTTTAACTGTCTAATGCATTTATGATTTTTAAAAGATACCTCAGATGACCATTATATCTACGACTGCAGGCAGGAATCCCTCAGAAGAAATGGAGTAGCCATCATGGTCAACTAAAGAGTCCAAAATGCAGTACTTGGATGCAATCTCAAAAACGACAGAATGATCTCTGTTCATTTCCAAGGCAAACCATTCAATATCACAGTAATCCAAGTCTATGCCCCAAGCAGTAATGCTGAAGAAGCTGAAGTTGAACGGTTCTATGAGGACCCACAAGACCTTTTAGAACTAACACCCCAAAAAGATGTCCTTTTCATTATAGGGGACGGGAATGCAAAAGTAGGAAGTCAAGAAACACCTGGAGTAACCGGCAAATTTGGACTTGGATACGGAATGAAGCAGGGCAAAGACTAATAGAGTTTCGCCGAGAAAATGCACTGGTCATAACAAACACCTTCTTCCAACAACACAAGAGAAGACTCTATACATGGACATCACCAGGTGGTCAACACCGAAATCAGATTGATTATATTCTTTGCAGCCAAAGATGGAGACGCTCTATACAGTCAGCAAAAATAAGACCAGGAGCTGACTGTGGCTCAGACCATGAACTCCTTATTGCCAAATTCAGACTGAAATTGAAGAAAGTAGGGAAAACCACTAGACCATTCAGGTATGACCTAAATCAAATCCCTTATGGTTATACAGTGGAAGTGAGAAATAGATTTAAGGGCCTAGATCTGATAAGTAGAGTGCCTGAGGAACTATGGAATGATGATCGTGACATTGTACAGGAGACAGGGATCAAGACCATCCCCATGGAAAAGAAATGCAAAAAAGCAAAATGGCTGTCTGGGGAGGCCTTACAAATAGCTGTGAAAAGAGGAGAAGCAAAAAGCAAAGGAGAAAAGGAAAGATATAAACATCTGAATGTAGAGTTCCAAAGAATAGCAAGAGGAGATGAGAAAGCCTTCTTCAGTGATCAATGCAAAGAAATAGAGGGAAACAACAGAATGGGAAAGACTAGGGATCTCTTCAAGAAAATCAGAGATACCAAAGGAACATTTCATGCAAAGATGGGCTCGATAAAGGACAGAAATGGTATGGACCTAACAGAAGCAGAAGATATTAAGAAAAGATGGCAAGAACACACAGAAGAACTGTACAAAAAAGATCTTTACGACCCAGATAATCACAATGGTGTGGTCACTGACCTAGAGCCAGATATCCTGGAATGTGAGGTCAAGTGGGCCTTGGAAAGCATCACTACGAACAAAGCTAGTGGAGGTGATAGAATTCCAGTTGAGCTATTCCAAATCCTAAAAGATGATGCTGTGAAAGTGCTGCATTCAATATGCCAGCAAATTTGGAAAACTCAGCAGTGGCCACAGGACTGGAAAAGATCAGTTTTCATTCCAATCCCAAAGAAAGGCAATGCCAAATAATGCTCAAACTACCACACAATTGCACTCATCTCACACGCTAGTAAGGTAATGCTCAAAATTCTCCAAGCCAGGCTTCAGCAATATGTGAACTGTGAACTTCCTGATGTTCAAGCTGGATTTAGAAAAGGCAGAGGAACCAGAGATCAAATTGCCAACATCCGCTGGATCATGGAAAAAGCAAGAGAGTTCCAGAAAAACATCTATTTCTGCTTTATTGACTATGCCAAAGCCTTTGACTGTGTGGATCAAAATAAACTGGAAAATTCTGAAAGAGAAGGGAATACCAGACCACCTGATCTGCCTCTTGAGAAATCTGTATGCAGGTCAGGAAGCAACGGTTAGAACTGGACATGGAACAACAGACTGGTTCCAAATAGGAAAAGGAGTATGTCAAGGCTGTATATTGTCACCCTGTTTATTTAACTTATATGCAGAGTACATCATGAGAAACACTGGACTGGAAGAAACACAAGCTGGAATCAAGATTGCTGGGAGAAATATCAATAACCTCAGATATGCAGATGACACCACCCTTATGGCAGAAAGTGAAAGGAACTCAAAAGCCTCTTGATGAAAGTGAAAGTGGAGAGTGAAAAAGTTGGCTTAAAGTCAACATTCAGAAAATGAAGATCATGGCATCCGGTCCCATCACTTCATGGGAAATAGATGGGGAAACAGTGGAAACAGTGTCAGACTTTATTTTTGGGGGCTCCAAAATCACTGCAGATGGTGACTCCAGCCATGAAATTAAGACGTTTACTCCTTGGAAGGAAAGTTATGACCAACCTAGATAGCCTATTCAAAAGCAGAGACATTACTTTGCCAACAAAGGTCCGTCTAGTCAAGGCTATGGTTTTTCCAGTGGTCATGTATGGACGTGAGAGTTGGACTGTGAAGAAGGCTGAGTGCCGAAGAATTGATGCTTTTGAACTGTGGTGTTGGAGAAGACTCTTGAGAGTCCCTTGGACTGCAAGGAGATCCAACCAGTCCATTCTGAAGGAGATCAGCCCTGGGATTTCTTTGGAAGGAATGATGCCAAAGCTGAAACCCCAGTACTTTGGCCACCTCATGTGAAGAGTTGACTCATTGGAAAAGACTGATGGTGGGAGGGATTGAGGGCAAGAGGAGAAGGGGATGACAGAGGATGAGATGGCTGGATGGCATCACTGACTCGATGGACGTGAGTCTCAGTGAACTCCGGGAGTTGGTGATGGACAGGGAGGCCTGGCGTGCTGCGATTCATGGGGTCGCAAAGAGTCGGACACGACTGAGCAACTGATCTGAATTGATTTGATTGGCTTTAAAAATTGAAATCTTATATACTCATAAGTTACTGTCCACATAAACTTGGCTTTACTATTCTGCCGACTTCACTAACAAAACTTTATTCTTCCATCTTCATTGACATGGTTTATTTTTTTAGGAAACTCTTATCCAAAAGATAAAATTACAAGCAATGTTTATAAACTGGCTTTATTGAGATATAACTTACATATCATAAAATTCACCCTTGCTAGATCTATGATGCAGTGGCACTTATATTTATGGATTTATACAAAAATCACCACAATCTAATTTTAGAATATTTTGATGACTCCAGAAAGAAACCTTGTGCCAGTCAGTACCCCTCTCCTGACAGCTTTCAGTTCAGTTCAGTTCAGTCGCTCAGTCGTGTCTGACTCTTTGCTGCTAAGTCGCTTCAGTCGTGTCCAACTCTGTGCGACCCCATGGACGGCAGCCCACTGGGGTTACCCCCATCCCTGGGATTCTCCAGGCAAGAACACTGGAGTGGGTTGCCATTTCCTTCTCCAATGAATGTAAGGGAAAAGTGAAAGTGAAGTCGCTCAGTTGTGTCCGACTCCTAGTGACCCCATGGACTGCAGCCTCCCAGGCTCCTCTGTCCATGGGATTCTCCAGGCAAGAGTACCGGAGTGGGTTGCCATTGCCTTCTCCGTCTGACTCTGCGACCCCATTAATCGCAGCACGCCAGGCCTCCCTGTCCATCACCAACTCCCGGAGTTCACTGAGACTCATGTCCATCGAGTCAGTGATGCCATCCAACCATCTCATCCTCTGTCGTTCCCTTCTCCTCCTGCCCCCAATCCCTCCCAGCATCAGAGTCTTTTCAGATGAGTCAACTCTTCACATGAGGTGGCCAAAGTACTGGAGTTTCAGCGTTAGCATCAGTCCTTCCAAAGAACACCCAGGGCTGATCTCCTTTAGGATGGACTGGTTGGATCTCCTTGCAGTCCAAGGGACTCACAAGAGTCTTCTCCAACACCACAGTTCAAAAGCATCAATTCTTCGGCACTCAGCCTTCTTCACAGTCCAACTCTCACATCCATACATGACGACAGGAAAAACCATAGCCTTGACTAGACGGACCTTTGTTGGCAAAGTAATGTCTCTGCTTTTGAATATGCTATCCAGGTTGGTCATAACTTTCCTTCCAAGGAGTAAGTGTCTTTTAATTTCATGGCTGCAATCACCATCTGCAGTGATTTTGGAGCCCCAAAAAATAAAGTCTGACACTGTTTCCACTGTTTTCCCGTCTATTTCCCATGAAGTGATGGGACCAGATGCCATGATCTTCATCTTCTGAATGTTGAGCTTTAAGCCAACTTTTTCACTCTCCTCTTTCACTTTCATCAAGAGGCTTTTGAGTTCCTCTTCACTTTCTGCCATAAGGGTGGTGTCATCTCATATCTGAGGTTGACAGCTGTAGGCAATCACTAATCACTTTCTGTCTGTCTTTGTTGTTGCTGTTCAGTTGCTCAGTTATGTCTGACTCTTTGCTACCCCATGGACTGCAGCATGCCTGGCTTCCCTGTCCTTCATTATCTCTGGGAGTTTGCTCAAATTCATGTTCATTGAGCTGATGACACCCTCCAACCATCTCATCCTGTTGCCTTCTTCTCCTGCCCTCAATCTTTCCCAGCATCAGGGTCTTTTCCAATGAGTCAGCTCTTCACATCAGGTGGCCAAAGTATTGGAGCTTCAGCATCAGTCCTTCCAATGAATATTCAGGGTTGATTTCCTTTAGGATTGACTGGTTTGATCTCCTTGCTGTCCAAGGGACTCTCAAGAGTCTTCTCCAGCACCACAGTTTGAAAGTATCAATTATTTGGCAGTCAGCCTTCTTTATAGTGCAACTCTCACATCCATACATGACTACTGGGAAAAGCATAGCTTTGACTAGATGGATCTTTGTTGGCAAAGTGATGTCTCTGCTTTTGAATATGCTACCTAGGTTTGTCATAGATATTTTTCCCTGGAGCAGACGCCTTTTAATTTCATGGTTGCAGTCACCATGCAGTGATTTTTTTTGCACATCTGCAGTGATCTTTTTCTGCATCTATAGATTGGCTTCTTCTGGACATTTCATATAAATAGATTCATACAATATGAGATCCTTTGTATCTTCTTTCTTTCATTAAAGATAACATTTTTTGAGTCTTATCCATGTTACAACATGTATCAGTGATTCATTCCTTTTTATTGCCAAATAGTATTGTGTGGATATACCAATTTTTTTTAATCCATTCAACAGTTGATGGACATTTTGATTGTTTTTAACTTTCTAGCTATTATGAATAATATCCCTATAAGCATTTGTGTAAATGTCTCTATGTGAGCATATAATCTCATTTCTCAGATTCCTAGAATTCCTAGAATATGAGAATTCTCATATTCTTTCAAATTTCTAGAAGTAGAATTGTTGGTAACTCTATGTTTAACACTGTAGGAAACTGCCAAAGTCTTTTCCAAAAAGGCTGCACCATTTTACACTCCCATCAGCAATGCATGAGTGTTCTTATTTCTCCACATCTTTGCCAACACTTGTTATTTTCTAGTTTTTTTGTTTGAATATCACTGTTCTAGTGGCTTTATTTCTTGTGATATCTTTTGTGGTTTTAATCAGCATTTCCTTACTGCCTAATGATATTGAGCATTCTTTCATGTGCTTATTGACAATTTGTGTATCTTCTTTGGAGAACCATTTATTCAAATCTTTTGCCCATCTTTTAGTTGGGCTCCTGTCTTCTTGTCTTTTTGTTATAAATTCTATATATATTCTGGATACAAGTCCCTTATCAAGTTATATGATTTATAAATATTTTCTTCTAGTTTGTGGGTTTGTCTTTTATCTTTCTTGTGGTGTTCTTTGAAGTGCAAATGTTTCAATAATGAAGTTCAGTTTATCAAATTTTTCTTTTATCACTTGTATTTTGGTGTTGAATCTAAGAAATCATGCCTAACCTAGCTAGTTTTGTAACTTTTAATGTCTAATTATTCATTGCTAGTGTATAAAACTGCTGCTGCTGCTGCTAGGTCGCTTCAGTCGTGTCTGACTCTGTGCGACCCCATAGACGGCAGCCCACCAGGCTCCCCTATCCCTGGGATTCTCCAGGCAAGAACACTGGAGTGGGTTGCCATTTCCTTCTCCAATGCATGAAAGTGAAAAATGAAAGTGAAGTCGCTCAGTCGTGTCCCACTCAGGGATCCCATGGACTGAAACCTACCAGGCTCCTCCATCCCTGGGATTTTCCAGGCAAGAGTACTGGAGTGGGTTGCCATTGCCTTCTCCAAGTGTATAAAACTACAACTCACTTTTGTGTACTAATCTTATATGCACAAATCTTATTAAGTTCATGTATTAGCTCTAGTTGCTTGTTTGTAGATGCCTTCAGAATTTTAGGCAATCATGTCAGTCATGTCATCTGCAAACAAAGTTTTACATCCTTATTTTCTATCTAAATGTCTTTTATTTTCCTTTAAAACTCTTCTTCTTAATATTATTTTTTGTGCTTTTAGAGTCTAACACATGAACATGTGGTATGATTCTAACACTTGTGGTATGAATCTAACACCTGGCTGCAATTTATTCATGAATTGACTAAAGCGTACAGTCTTCCTGACTCTTCATTTTGTATACATTTTCCTTTGTAAGACACTCAGCTTTCCTTGGCACAAATTTATTGTAATGAATCAGTGGATTTCCTGGGCAACTGCACTCAATCATTATGTGAATATTTACATGGTAAACAATATAATAAGCCAGACAGCCATGAATCTAAAATCTCCCATCATATCATCCCTATGATAGGAATGGATTTTTATATCTTTGCTGAAACAATAATTAATTACTTTCATAGGAGTTAGCTTTTGTAATCAATGGTTTACAAGAAAAGAACTTCAGAGAGCTCTAAGGAGCAAAGAGCATTTACTTCTCTTTTGCTTTAGATCTATCTCAGCATCTCAGTGCTACAAATAACATTACCTGGTACCAGACCATGGGTGATTCCAAAATGTTACCAAACTATTTGATAACTCCGCTATGTATTTTAAAGCTTTTAAAAAGATGGGAATACCAGACCATCTTACCTGTCTCCTGAGAAACCTGTATGTGGATCAAGAAGCAATAGTTAGAACCCTTTATGGAACAACTGATTGGTTCAGAATTGAGAAGGTACAACAGGGCTGTCTATTGTCACCCTGTTTATTTAGTATATACACTGAGCACATCATGAGAAATGCTGAGCTGGGTGAGTTACAAGCTGGAATCGTAGATAGGCAGGATAAACATCAACAACCTTAGATGTATAGATAATACCACTCTAATGGCAGAAAGTGAAGAGAAGCTAAAGAACCTCTTGATGAGGGTGAAGGAGGAGAGTGAAAAAGCAGCATAAAACTAAATATTAAAAAAACTTAGATCATGGCATCCAGCCCCATCACTTCTGGCAAATAGAAGGGGAAAAGGTGGAAGCTGTGACAGTTTTCTCTTCTTGGGCTCTCAAATCACTGTGAATGGTGACTGCAGAATGAAATGAAAAGATGACTGCTTCTTGGCAGAAAAGCTATGACAAACCTAGACAGTGTATTGAAAAGCAGAGACATCACTCTGCTAACAAAGATCTGTATAGTCAAGGCTATGGTCTTCCCAGTTGTCACGTACAGGCTGTAAGGAAGGCAGAACACCAGAGAATTGATGCCTACAAACCGGTGCTGGAGAAGACTCCTGAGAGTCCCTTGGACAGCAAGGAGATCAAACCAGCCAATCTTAAAAGGAAATCAACCCTGAATACTCATTGGAGGGACTGATGCTGAAGCTGAAGCTCCAGTATTTTGGTCACGTGATGCAAACAGCCAACTCATTGGAAAAGTCCCTGATGCTGGGAAAAATTGAGGGCAGAAGGAGAAGAGGGTGTCAGAGGATGACATGGCTGGATGGCATCACAGATGCAATGGACACGAACTTGATCAAACTTTGGGAGATGATGAGGGACACAGACTTAGTGTGCTGCGGTCCATGGGGTCGCAAAAAGTCAGACACGACTGGGTGACTTAACAACAACAACAGGATATTTTGGCAGAAAACAGATCATCAAATGGCCCTCAATGGCTGGTATAGGGTTTGTGGTTCGGAAGCCTACTGGCTCTTACCTAATAAATGGACAGACACTGTACCTTGGTAAAATGATGTCAGACATCATTTGGGACTCATTTTAGACATCAATACTACCCCTTGGAGAAAGGAGTCTTTAGGTAATTAAATGAACAGAAAAAAATTAGGTTTAATTTGAGAGCCAAGCCCTGTCTAATCAAGAGGAATTCTGAACTACTTTCTTTTCTTTTCAGTTCTTTTGAATACATGCTTTACCAAAGGCCCAGAAAGTTGGGAGGATTTTATGTGCTATGATTTGGAGAATAGCAGAAGCCTTAGACAATGCCATCTGGGTTACTGAACTCCTTTCTTGAGAGGTTCATAAAATTGGACAGGCAGTACTTCAGAATAGGGTCCACACAGATATGACATTAGCTTCTCAAGGGAAAACAAGTGCTGTTTTAAAGCAAGAATGTTGTGCTTACATGCATATAGATCTCTCTGGAATCTTAAATGTTATAAAAATAATCAAGGAAGTAAAAAAATCTGGGGCATCTTCACCTTGGGAATGAGATCTATTCTCTTGATTTAATTGTAGTCTTTTGATTTTTGATGAGAAGTGGACGTCAAGCACTGATCATGCATTTATCTGTAATGTAGAGTTCGTATGTGTTGTCTGCAGTGTGTTCAATGATGCTGCAAAGCCAGAGTGTTATCAATAAATAATTACACTAAAACAAAACAAAAACAGCAGGGAACTCAGATATCTGTAGCATTTGGAAAGCCAAAAAACACACCAGAAATAAATGGCATAAATATATATGCAGCCAACATAGGAGCACTTAGATGCATGAAGCAAATAGTAGCAGACATAAAAGGAGAAATTGATAGTAATACAATAATATTAGGGAAGTTTAACATCCAAGACAATCTACAGATTCAGTGCAATCCCTATCAAGATACCAGTGGAATTTTTCACAGAAGTAGAACACATAATTCTAAAATTTGTATGGAAACACAAAAGAACCTGAATACAGCCAAAGCAATCTTGAGAAAAGAAGACCAGAACTAGAGGTATCTTGATACCTGACTTCGAACTAGACTACAAGGCTATAGTAATCAAAACAGTATGGTACAGACACCAAAACAGACACATAGATAAGTGCAACAGAATAGAAAGCCTAGAAATAAACCCACATTCTTATGGTCAGTTAATCTACAACAAAGAAGGCAAGATTATAGAGTGGGAAAATACAGTCTCTTCAGTAAGTTGTGCTAAGGAAACTGGACAGCTAATGTAAAAGAATCAAAAAAGAACATTTTCTCACACCATATACAAATATGAACTCAAAATGGATTCAAGATGTAAATGTAAGACTGGAAACCATACAATCCCTCAAAGAAAATACAGGAAGAACACTCTGATAAATCATAGCAATATTTTTGGGTCTGCCTCTTAAGGCAAACAAAACAAAAATGAAAATAAACAAATGGGACCTAATTAAACTTAAAAACTTTGGAACAGCAAAGGAAGCAAATAAAAAGGCAAACTATGGAATGGGGGAAAATTTTTGCATATTATATGACCGATTAAGGGTTAATGTCCAAAGTATATAAACAGCTCACACAATTCAATAAAAAAAAGAAACAACCCAATTAAAAAATGGTCAGAAGACCTGAATAGACAAAGAAGGCATACAAACGTCCAATAGGCACATGCAAAGATATACATCTCTAATGATCAGGGAAGTGCAAATCAAAACCACAAAGAGCTATCACCTCATATCCGTCATGGCTATCATCAAAAAGACCACAAATAATATATGTTGGTGAGGATGTGTAGAAAAGGGAACTCTCATACACTATTGGTGGGAACATAAATTGGTGCAGCCTATATGGAAAAGAGTATGGAAGTTCCTCAAAAAAATTAAAATGGAACTATACAAGATGTATGAATTAAAATATTGTGATGGGAAAGAGCAGGCCTTCTATACAAAAGCTATGGGGTTAAAATATCAGTTTCTTACTGTGGCCTTGGGAAAATTACTTAATCAAATTAAATCCTGTTTCATCAACTATTAGTCAAGATTAAGTAAATCAACTTTTGGATAGTTGTAGCACAGCATTTGGAATGTAGAAAGTATTGAACAAATGTTAGTTCCCTTTCACATTTCTAATTTCCTTTCATTAGTTTGTATTTATAGAAAATCCGATTGTCATTTATAAAGAAAGCTGAGTGCCAAAGAATTGATGCTTTTGAACTATGGTGTTGGAGAAGACTCTTAAGAGTCCCTTGGACTGCATGCAGATCCAATTAGTCAATCCTAAAGGAAATCAGTCCTGACTATTCATTGGAAGGACTGATGCTGAAGCTAAAACTCCAATACTTTGGCCAGCTGATGCGAAGAACTGACTCATTTGAAAAGACCCTCATGCTAGGAAAGATTGAAAGTGGGAGGAGAAGGGGACGACAGAGGATGAGATAGTTGGATGGCATCGCAGACTTGATGGACATGAGTTTGAGTAAGCTCCGGGAGTTGGTGACAGACAGGGAAGCCATGGATGGCGTGCTGCAGTCCATGGGGTCACAAAGAGTCAGACACGACTGAGCGACTGAACTGAACTGACTGATGATTACTGTCCACATACTGAAATTTAATATCTATTACTATACAAATACCAAAGAAGATATAAGCCATTTCTGAGATACTAGAGTTGCAAACTGAAATTGGTGAAAAGAGAAGGAGGAAGAGTTAGATATAAAATGTAACATCTGACTCCCCCAAATTATCACTATCTATTTGAGCTACAGATAGCTTGTTAAAGCTGATCTCTTTTGTGTGTGTGCTCAGTTGTGTCTGACTCTGCAACCTCATAGACTGCAGCCTGCCAGGCTCCTCTGTCTGTGAGATTTTCCAGGGAAGATTACTGGAGTGGGTAGCCATATCCCACTCCAGGGGATCTTCCAAATTCAGACTGAAGCTGTGTTTCCTGCATTGCAGGTAGCTTCCCTACCACTAGCACCACTTGGGAAGTCCTTGTGCTCAGACAGTAAAGAATCCTCCTGGAATGCAGGAGACCTGGGTTCGATTCTTGGGTCAGAAACATCCTATGGATAAGGGAATGGCTAGCCACTCCAGTATTCATGTCTGGAGAATTCCATGGACAGGGGAGCCTGGCTACAGTCCTTGGGGTTGCAAAGAGTAGGAATGACTGAGCGATTAACACTTTCAATCTCTTTTAGCTCTGTATGCTAACATGAATAAAATGTAGAGGTTAGCTGGTAAGGTGGAAAGTAGAGAGTGAGTCACTGAGGAATTTATTGTAGGCACTGAAGGGAAGAAGAAAGGATACAGGCTAAAATCTACTTAGGAGAAGAGTTCTGAGTGACTCTAAAGTGGACCATCAGCCTAAAGGAAATGGACATGGAATGCCACACATTACCAAGAGAAGAAGGAAGGGGATGTTGACTATAAGTTTTGCCCAATTATAATTACCATTAAAAATATCCTCTGATTTAAAGTTCACAACATTGCTCAGCCATAAAAAAGAATGAAATAATGCCATTTGCAGCAACATGGATGGACCTACAGTGAAGTAAGTCAGACAGAGAAAGACAAATATCATATGATCTTGCTTATATGTGGAATCTAAAATATGATACAAATAAAATTATTTATAGAATAGAAACTGACTGACAGACATAGAAAACAGGTTACCAAAGGGGAAAGGTAGAGGAGAGATAAATTAGAAGTTTGGGATTAAAATATACACACTATATATAAAATTGATGATCAACAAGGACCTACTGTAAAGCAAAGGGAACTATACTCCATATTTTGTAATAACCTATAAGGAATGTACTGGAGTGGGTAGCTATTCCCTTCTCCAGGGGATCTTCCTGACCCAGGTCTCTAAGCTCAGTCTCCCACATTGCAGGCAGATTCTTCACTGTCTGAGCCACCAGAAAAGCCCCATGTCTATGTATGTGTATATATATGTATAAGCAAATCACTGTGCTGTACACCTAAAAGTAATACAACATTGTAACTCAACTATATTTCAATAAAAATTTTTAAAAATAAAGTTCACAACAAACCTGTGAGGGAGTGATTATGATTTACCTTTTTTAAAATCAATACTGATGCTCAGAGAATTGAGTTGTGTGCTTCATACTTAGCTTGTAGGTAACAGTGCTAGCATTTAAGTCTCAGCCTGTCTAGATCTAAAGTTCAGGCCTTATTATATTCTTATACTCTTTGGTGCCCTTGAAGAATTTTCCCTAAAGAACAGCCATAAAGGTCTAAGCCAAGCTTTAAGCAATTACCTAAGTGGTAATTCTATGCCCTGGACTTTTGTGAGAGTTTGATCTTCTACCTTCAAGATATACAGGTGAGAATTGGGCTCATTGTAACTAAATTTCTTTATCAATTTACTTGAGAAGTCGCTTTCCTGAAGTATTCTGGAAAGGATTTAAAAAAATCAAAGTACACAAAATAAACTGCAAACAGTTTTGATTGCTTGCAATTGTATTCAAGAATTTTTAAGATTCAGTTCAAACATGTTTTTCATGACTGATTTATTCTGGGTGATTTTACCAATGTGTATGCCTGCATTTGGAGTTACTCTTAACTGGAAAGAGGTTTTCATTTCTATGAATCAGAAGAGGCTGGCAGGCTACAGTCCATGGGGTCACAAAGAGTTGGACACAACTGAAGCAACTTAGCACACACACACTTAACTGGAAAGAGGCTTTGATTTCTGTATAAACACTCTAGGCCAAAAGACAGCAAGTAAGAAAAGCAATCCAGACAATCATTTGTTTGAAACACCAACCTGGAGAGGAGGAAAAATAAGATAAATACAACATGGCGTTCTCAGTCTCTCAGTCATGTCTGACTCTTTGCGACCCTAGGGACTGTAGCCTGCCAGACTCTAATGTCCATGAGATTCTCCAGGCAAGAATACTGGAGAGGGTTGCCATTTCCTCCTCCAGGAAATTTTCCTGACTCAGGGATCGAAGCCGTGTCTCCTGCATTGTCAGGCAGATTCTTTACCACTATCATCTCCTGGGAAGCCCAAACATAATATTTCTTAGAACTGTATCAGAACACCCTGTTTCATATTTCCTACAAGCAATCTTTGAGCCTTTGTTTCAAAAAATCATGTAGTTACCCATCAGGAACAGTATCATTCCAAATAACTGGTATTAATAAACCTACCTATTACCCAAACAACCCTGAAACAAGAGACCTGAAATTGCTATTTTGGGTGGTGCTTCCTGCTGCCACGAGGTGGTGTGTTTGATTTAAAAGACACTCAATCAGGGTTAGATTAAAAATTTAGATCAAAACATTCATGTGAATGAGACACTGAGGAAAAGAATTATGTTTGGTAGCAAACAACAGCTTACTTTTCTTAAAATCTATTTTGATTCAAGTTCAAAATTGATGTAAAAAGTCTGGTCAGGCAAACTAATGTAAGGAACATTTTAGTATACACTGTGAAAACTCTAATCAGAAATGTATTAACATTGCTGATAGCATAAAAGATGCTTGACAAATATTTCCTGATCGTGGAGCTATACACTAATAATGGTCATATGTTTATTTTGTATGGTATTCTCATTATGACCTGTACACAAGAGGTGATCAGTTAAGTGGACTAATTCGTTTTGCAACTGTAGGATGAAAACTGTAGCACTAATGCCATGATAGATGTTAAATATATTAAATATGTTAAATATAATCTATGTTAAATAGATGTTAATATATAGGTGTTGAATATATTCCAAAGTATTCAAATATTGCTGAGATAGATAGAAAAAAAGCGTATGGGATAGACAAGGAGAATGAGAATAGAGAGGGTAAGAAAAAAATTCATTAAAGGAGAAAGTGTAAAAAAAAAATCTGAGGCATTAAATATGGAAGCAATGATACCATGATAGAGTAGGAACAGTTACACAAATTTGGAGAAAAGATATTTCTACTTCATGCTTTCAAATGTTTGTTAGAAGTTGGTGAAAAAGGATTTTGAGAATAGAGTTCCATGGTAGCCTGTATTCTTAGGAGGAATAACTGTGACATATTTTCAATTGTGCTGGCCAGTATGATAGCCATTAGCTATATGTAACTAATGAACACTTGAAATGTGGCTAGTACAAATTGAGATGTGCTGTAAATGTAAAATATATATCAAAGACAGTACAAAAAATGTAAAATGTCTCAATAATCTATTCCATGAAAGCAATGGAATAGATTATTGAGACATGTTAGATATAGTGGGTTAAATAAAAATGTAATATTTAATAATATTTATTTAATTTAAAATGTATTTAATATATATTAATGGTATGTATTTAATGTTTTATTTAATATAATAAATAGTATCAAATAAATATTTAATATCTTAGATATATTGGGTTAAATAAAATTATTACTTCAATTAACTTCACCTATTTCTTTTATTTTCTAAATTTTATTATTTGTAACTTTTGTCTGTGCCAGGTCTTTGTTGCTGCACATGGACTTTCTCTAGCTGTGGCCATGGGAGCTACTCTCCAGTTGCAGTGATGGGGGGCTTCTCACTGTGGTGGCTTATTGCATAGCACAGACTCTTGAGCTCAGGCTCAGTAGTTGTGGCAAATGGGCTTAGTTGCCCTGCAGCTTGTGGAATCTTCCCAGACCAGGGATCAAAACCATGTCCCCTGCATTGGCAAGTGGATTCTTAATCACTGGGCAATCAGGCCATCTTTTGATTTTTTTAAAATATGACTAAAGTAATGCTTAAAATTCTCCAAGCCAGGCTTCAGCAATATGTGAACCGTGAACTTCCTGATGTTCAAGCTGGATTTAGAAAAGGCAGAGGAACTGGAGATCAAATTGCCAACATCTGCTGGATCATGGAAAAAAGCAAGAGAGTTCCAGAAAAACATCTATTTCTGCTTTATTGACTATGCCAAAGCCTTTGACTGTGTGGATCACAATAAACTGTGGAAAATTCTGAAAGAGATGGGAATACCAGACCACCTGATCTGCCTCTTGAGAAATTTGTATGCAAGTCAGGAAGCAACAGTTAGAACTGGACATGGAACAACAGACTGGTTCCAAATAGGAAAAGGAGTATGTCAAGGCTGTATATTGTCACCCTGTTTATTTAACTTATATGCAGAGTACATCATGAGAAACGCTGGACTGGAAGAAACACAAACTGGAATCAAGGTTGCCGGGAGAAATATCAATAACTTCAGATATGCAGATGGCACCACCCTTATGGCAGGAAGTGAAGAGGAACTAAAAAGCCGCTTGATGAAAGTGAAAGTGGAGAGTGAAAAAGTTGGCTTAAAGCTCAACATTCAGAAAACGAAGATCATGGCATCTGGTCCCATCACTTCATGGGAAATAGATGGGGAAACAGTGGAAACAGTGTCAGAGTTTATTTTTGGGGGCTCCAAAATCACTGCAGATGGTGACTCAGCCATGAAATTAAAAGACGCTTACTCCTTGGAAGGAAAGTTATGACCAACCTAGATAGCATATTCAAAAGCAGAGACATTACTTTGCCAACAAAGGTTCGTCTAGTCAAGACTGGTTTTTCAGATGTGAGATTTGGACTGTGAAGAAAGCTGAGCGCTGAAGAATTGATGCTTTTGAACTGTGGTGTTGGAGAAGACTCTTGAGAGTCCCTTGGACTGCAAGGAGATCCAACCAGTCCATTCTAAAGGAGATCAGCCCTGGGATTTCTTTGGAAGGAATGATGCTGAAGCTGAAACTCCAGTACTTTGGCCACCTCATGTGAAGAGTTGACTCATTTGAAAAGACTCTGATGATGGGAGGGATTGGGGGCAGGAGGAGAAGGGGACGACAGAGGATGAGATGGCTGGATGGCATCACTGACTCGATGGACATGAGTCTGAGTGAACTCCGGGAGTTGGTGATGGACAGGAAGGCCTGGCATGCTGTGATTCATGGCGTCACAAAAAGCTGGACACGACTGAGCGACTGATCTGATCTGATCTGATCTATGTGGCTAACATTTGTACTGGGCAGTGGTGGTCTAAAGAATTGCTGAAGAGGGACTAAACAGACTCTATACTAGAGTTCCTGAAAGGAGAAACAGACATTTGGCCTAGCTATTATTTTTTTCCCTGTCTTTTGTTTTAACATCATTGCCCATAGTAGGCTAATCAGTGGAAGACAGAAAACGTGGCATGTAAGGGATACAAGTTGAGTGGAAGTAGGGAAGCTATTTGTTTCTCCTGTTGCATAATCTCCAGAAGTACTTTTCTCTAAGGCAATGTGCTGACATTAGAATCAAGTCTATAATGATAAATAAATGATGTTGAAGAAAGAAGTGTGAAAGCAAAATTGGGAAACATAAAAGTGTTTTTACACATTTTCTCACTTCCCGGACATCTATCAACAGCCTGCTCCCTGGTCCCCTTCCTACTCCTAACACACACCCACACTCCATTTCTAGGTCAAGTATCTTATTATGAGAATATGAATAGGCCTCTATTTAGACTTTTTGAATGGTCCCTTTTAAAAGTGTATTTCTCATTATGTGACTCTGCGAGGGTTCTGAGTAGCAGGAAACTTAATATAAGTTTTGTCCCAAGATATCAGAGATGATCACTAGTTAGGGGAGCAGATAGATGCGGTGACTTTGAGTACTATTGATAGGAATTGATATGGAGTGCTTTAAGGGCAAAAAACTAGAAATTTATCTCTAAGATGAACAGATATGCAGGGATCTATCTTGGTATAAGAAGGGGAGAGTGGGATCTGCCAAGAATATAATTCAAATATTTGTTTCAAGTGTGGGTAGGAGATAAGGATCAAAAAACCTGCCCCATGTAAAAGACGAAAAGGGTTAGTAGAACTTCACTATGACTAGCCCAGGGGAGGAATGAGCTGCTATAAAGGATACTTTAGTCCAACAACGTGTACTGTTACAGGGAAGTGGTAATTTAAGAATTAGTGAAATGATGCAGGGCCAAGTCTATCAGCATTATTATATAACCAAATATTGCTGCTTTTATAACTAAGTAATACCATTCTATTTGTTTGTGTCTTTGGGAGTTCGACAGTCCTAACTTTGGACGCAGCAGTTTAGGGGGCAAAGCAACAGAGCTTTGTTGCTTAATAGTAGTAGAAGTCTGCTTTATAATAGTAGAAGTCTACTTAATAGCAGGGACGTATTTGTGGCTCAGCTGGTAAAGAATCCTCCTGCAATGTGGGAGACCCGAGTTCCATCCCTGGGTTAGGAAAATCCCCTGGAGAAGGGAAAAGCTACCCACTCCAGTATTCTGGCCTGGAGAATCCCATAAACTGTATATCCATTTGAATGCAGAGTTCTAAAGAATAGAAAGGAGAGAAAAAAAAGCCTTCCTCAGTGAAAAATGCAAAGAAAGAGAGCAAAACAATAGAATGGGAAAGACTAGAGATCTCTTCAAGAAAATTAGAGATACCAAGGGAACATTTCATGCAAAGATGAGCATAATAAAGGACAAAAATGGTATGGACCTAACAGAAGCAGAAGATATTAAGAAGAGGTGGCAAGAATACACAGAAGAACTATACAAAAAAGATCTTCACGACCCAGATAATCACGATGGTGTGATCACTCACCTAGAGCCAGACATCCTGGAATGTAAAGTCAAGAGAGCCTTAGGAAGCATCAGTACGAACAAAGCTAGTGGAGGTGATGGAATTCCAGTTGAGCTATTTCAAATACTAAAAGATGATGCTGTGTAAGTGCTGCACTCAATACGCCAACAAATTTGGAAAACTCAGCAGGGGCCACAGGACTGGAAAAGAACAGTTTTCATTCCAATCCCAAAGAAAGGCAATGCCAAAGAATGTTCAAACTACCGCACAATTGCATTCATCTCACATGCTAGCAAAGTAATGCTGAAAATTCTCCAAACCAGGCTTCAACAGTACATGAAAAAAAAAAAAACAGTACATGAACTGTGATCTTCCAGATGTTCAAGCTGGATTTAGAAAAGGCAGAGGAACCAGAGATCAAATTGCCAACATCCATAGGCTCATCAAAAAAGCAAGAGCGTTCCAGAAAAACATCTGCTTCTGCTTTATTGACTATGCCAAAGCCGTTGATTGTGTGGATCACAATAAACTGTGGAAAATTCTTCAAGAGATGGAAATACCACACCACTGGACCTGCCTCCTGAGAAATCTGTATGCAGGTCAGGACGCAACAGTTAGAACTGGACATGGAACAACAGACTGGCTCCAAACAGGAAAAGAAGTTTGTCAAGGCTGTATATTGTCACCCTGCTTATTTAACTTATATGCAGAGTGCATCATGAGAAATGGTGGGCTGGATGAAGCACAAGCTGGAATCAAGATTGCTGGGAGAAATATTAACCTCAGATATGCAGATGACACCACCCTTATGGCAGAAAGTGAAGAAGAACTAAAGAGCCTCTTGATGAAAGTTAAAGAGAAAAGTGAAAAAGTTGGCTTAAAACTCAACATTCAGAAAATGAAGATCATGGCATCTGGTCCCATCACTTCATGGCAAATAGATGGGGAAACAGTGGAAACAGTGACAGACTTTATTTTGGGGGCTCCAAAAT
Source organism: Bos grunniens (assembly GCF_055505025.1). NCBI lineage: Eukaryota > Metazoa > Chordata > Mammalia > Artiodactyla > Bovidae > Bos > Bos grunniens. The sequence goes on along the minus strand of NC_141185.1, from coordinate 29,393,574 downwards.
CACTGCAGTTGGTGACTGCAGCCATGAAATTAAAAGACACTTGCTCCTTGGAAGAAATGTTATGACCAACCTAGGGCATATTAAAAAACAGAGACATTCCTTTGCTAACAAAAGTCCATCTAGTCAAAGCTATGGTTTTTCCAGTGGTCATGTATGGATGTGAGAGAAAGCTGAGCACTGAAGTATTGATGCTTTTGAACTGTGGTGTTGGAGAAGACTCTTGAGAGTCCATTGGACTGCAAGGAAATCTAACCAGTCCATCCTAAAGGATATCAGTCCTGGGTGTTCATTGGAAGGACTGATGCTGAAGCTGAAACTCCAATACTTTGGCCACCTGATACGAAAAACTGACTCATTAGAAAAGACCCTGATTCTGGGAAAGATTGACAGCAGGAGGAGAAGGGGATGACAGAGGATGAGACGGTTGGATGGCATCTCTAACTCAATGGACTTGAGTTTGGGTAGACTCTGAGAGTTGGTGATGGACAGGGAGGCCTCGCGTGCTACAGTCCATGGGGTTGCAAAGAGTCAGACATGTCTGAGCGACTGAACTGAACTGTTATAGTCCATGGGGTCGCAAAGAGTTAGACACGACTGAGTGACTTCCACTGTATCCTACCTATTCAATCATGTACCTCCTGATGGTTGTTTTTAATTTGAAGTGCTTCAAAAGCACTAGCATGTATTTTTCTATTGTTGTTGTTTATCAGTCGCTAAGTCATATTCGACTGTTTGCGACTACATGGACTGCAGCATGCCAGGCTTCCCTGTCCATTATTTCCTGGATTTGCTCACATCCATGTCCGGTAAGTCAGCTCTTCACATCAGGTGGCCAAAGCATTGGAGCTTCAGTATATTTCTACAGGAGAACCCCAATGTTGAGAAGTGTTGGTCAAAGAGTTATTTTCCAAGAGTTGTATCAGTGTATGCTCCCAGTAGATCCGTATGTACATTTTACTACTACACCCTCCTAGTACTGGATGTTGTAAATCATTTTAATTTTTGCTAATCCAAGAACAGAAAATTAGTTTTGGGGTTGTGTGGCAGCACAATATTCACATCAATATATTTCAGTTAATTTAAAAAATTTATTAGCACCAGAATATCTAGTACAGTGACTGGTTTTGTTAGATTAAAATATGTCCTGTAGTGAATATTTTCTTTAAAAAGTTCTTAAGTCTGGATCTACTCAGGCTCCCTGAAATAGTCAGTGGGTACATACTGCAGATCTTCTTTGTTCATGAAATGCTATAGCATTACTTGAATAGTGTTTGTATTCAAATTCACCTAATTCACTCTGGGGAGAAAAAGGGAATAACAGTTTAAATATGCAAATAACTTGATATTCCATTCAGTAAACGCTAGCCCTAGGTAATTATACATTAAGCCTTACTAGTCTTATGAAAAAAATGTCAGTGACTTTAACGGACTCTCCACTGCTGATGAGAAATTAATCTCATTGGACTGATGGCAGGGTTGCTGGTGATAACTGTCAACATTTTGGTGGAAGAAATTGAAGTACTCATTAAGCATCCTAAAGAAGGAGTGGTTAACAAAAACTCAAGGGACAAACATTAAAACAAAACAAAACCTGACTATATAGTCTTATTTTAAAAATCGTATATGTATTCTCTCTCTCCCTCTGATTGGCTTTTTGTCTTCCTCAAACAGAGTGTGGAAAGAGGTCCTGACGGTGCGGAGGCAAGTCTCAAGAGACCTAGAGAAATTCCGTACTAAGGACCTGGAGGGTTTGTTTTTTCACTTCTGGTTGCAGCTGGTGCGTGCGCGAGGCGAGGAGTAAACATCCGGGCTCGCTTGGTTAGTTCTTTACTTGAAACGAAAGGAGAAATTAGGCACATTTCCCGGTGACTCAGACGATAAAGAGTCTACCTACAATGCGGGAGACCCGGGTTCAATCCCTGGGTCGAGAAGATACCCTGGAGAAGGAAACGGCAACCCACTCCAGTATTCTTGTCTGGAGAATCCCGTGGATGGAAGAGCCAGTCCATAGGGTCGCAAAGAGTCGGACATGACTGAGTCACTTCACTTCCTTGAAGGGAAGAAAATTCAGCACGTCTCAATCCATTTCAGAAACGAGAGAACACTCACGAGCCACCGGGCAGAAATACCAATCCCGCTCCGTCACTTCTCTTCAGACCTAAGCAGGGAGATACAAAAGAAACTGAAGCGAGGAGAACAGACGAGGAAAGCCAACGCGAGGTATTAGAACAGGGACGTGCCTCTTCCTTCCGCGACTTCCGCGTCACCGCGGGCCCCGCCCTTCATGGGGCGGGGCTGAGCGTTCCTTCCGGGTTGCGGGCGGAAGTGGGAGAATTTGAATCGTGTGGGCCGTTTGGTGTAGCAGCTCGAGGATGGCGTGTGGCGCAGCGCGGGAAGGGAAAAGTGACACGGCCTCTCTGGAACTTCTGCCCAGCGCGCCTCGGTGAGTGGATGTGGAACAGCAAGATATGGAATATTCCAAGGAGAGAAGCAGGACCGTCGGATGGGTCAGGGGGTCGGGGAGACCGGACAGTACAGCGGGGGCCTCGGAGAGCCTTTGAGGTGTCTTGTAGTGGGGCCGGACGTGAGGACTTTGGAAGTTGGCGCAGGGGGAGCCTCTCCCGGGTTAGCGCTCCAAACAGATGGCGTACACACCCCAGCTCTAGAATATTGGGGATTCGGAGGCCCGACCGCCCCCGAAACTTTAAACTGTCGACTTTCTGGTAATTGCAATTCAGTATTTGCGCCAAATAGGCTCGAGTACTGCAGCTTCAGCAGTAGTTATTGCTAAAGTATTACCATACCCAAAAGAATCTTCCTTTATTAAAGGTGGAAGGTTGGGAGCAGGTTTAGAATGAAGAAATGTTCTACGTTCCTTCTAAAAGGAGAAGTCTTTCTTACAGTGGACCGCAGGAAATTGGCAGTCTTTGAAATACCTGGTGGGGATTTAAATTGAAATCTGAGTATCCTTTGTATGCAAAACCCGGATATTTTTCGTGTACCGCAAAAATCCGAGACTCTTGCTTATTTAAATTGGCTGTATGGTAACAGCGGTGAGTCACAAGGGTGTTAGTTTGCTAACAATAGGGATAAGGTTTAGTTCCACAGACCTGCCTTTTCATCCCCGTCATTCATTGGCCGATTGGGTTGTTGTGGAGTCATTTCGAAAGTACTAAATTTTCTGACGTCAGGTTTTGTTTTGGGTTTTTATTTTACTTATTTTTAATGACCGACTGCCTCAAAAATCAATTCTATCTAACCTCCCAACAAAGTCATGCCTTCTGGAATAGTTTAAATGTGTACCCTACTTGTAATCTATAAGTAAGCATTTAAATGTGTAGAAATTTTATATCTTGGCTTGTTGAGAACTGTCAGACTAATTTTGTGTTGCTTTATAGGATCAGATATTTTATGCTTCTTCTAAGATTTTAACATCAAAGTATCATACCATATAAACGTATAAGTTTCTTTTAAAAAGTAGGACTTTTTCAGAATAAATATCCCTTTGTCCAGTGCTGGCTACTCCTACTCCTCCGTCCCTGCTAATGAACTTTTGTTTCATTATTAGCCAGGAAAAATAAATGTAAATATTCAGTAGTTATGGTCATTAAAATTTAAACATTAATGTAAGACTGCAGCAAGACATTAGCTGTACTTTGTTAAGGTTTGCTTAATTCAGATCTTATGATTCTACTTATTATAAGCCACCAGCAAATAGTAATTTCCCCTGTAGAATTCGTCTCTACATTTTCTGTTCCTTTTCCTTACCTGGACTCTTTGGTTTTTTTTGCTGTGTCTACCTGAATCAGTGAATTTCAATTTTTATTGTGTACACATTACCTTGAAGGATTTGTGAAGTGCTGATTCCTGTATTTCAAATCTCAGAAATTATAATCCCATAAATCTGGAGGATAGTGTTCTGTAAATTTAATTTGAAGGTTAGTAATTTTGATGAATATTTTAAAAACACTGACTTGGTCTCTCTTAGAGAAGCATTGTAATATGTTGGTTAAGGTCATGAAAGTGGACAGATTGCTTGCATTTGAATTCTGTTCTTGTGACTTGGTAGCTGTCTGACCCTAAGGCTGTTAGTTCCTTAACCTTTCAGTGCTTAAATTCCCTCAATTATAGTGGAGAAAATAGCAATATCTATCTGGTAGGACTATTGTGAGAATCAAATGAATTAAACACAGTAAAATCTTAGAATAGTGTGTGGTACATAGTGAATGATACATGCATCTGCTATGATATCGAGTTACTCTAAGCATTATACGTACATTATGTCATTAATCTTCAAAATAGCATTGTAATATTTACTATTATTTTCAGATAAGAAAACTGAGCCTATGAGGGTTTTAGCAGTTTGTTCTCACACAACTAGTAAAATGTTCAAACTAGGACAAAAACTAGATTTTGTTAGAAATTTTATACTTCTTATTGATTGATTTATTGTAATGCTTCCTGCCTCTGTCCTCAATCTCTCCTTCCAAATGTTGCTCTTTAAAAAATTTCTGATGGCCTCTCATCATCTACCACATATATTTCAAATTTCTTTGCCTTTTTTTTTTTTTTCCAAAAACCTTCTCAGTCTGGTTCCAACCTCTTTTTAAGAATTATCCTCATAATTTTCTGCCATTCTTTTCCATCCTATGATGTTCTGTGGTATTACCACGAAACTCCAGATCTCTTCTATCATATTTGTGCAGTTAGTCATTGACCTTTTATATTTCTCCTTAAAATTTGACCTAGTAGGTTTCAGGTACCTCTCTAGACTTAGCCAGTGAAGTGATTCTTCCTCAGTGCAGTTTGTATGTGTGCTAGTGTGCTCAATTGTGTCTAACTCTTTGTGATCCCATGGAGCCCACCAGGCTCCTCTGTCCTTGGGATTTTCCAGGCAAGAATACTGGAGTAGGTTACCATTTCTTATTCCAGGCATCTTCCCAGCCCCGGGATCAAACTCAAGACTCTTGCATCTCCTGCACTGGCAGTCAGATTCTTTATCAGTGGGAAGCCCTCAGTGCATGGTTTAGTTGTAAACAAAATAGCTCTTGTCTTCTTTTGTCTTTGCAGTTCTAGGTTCAGAACAGTATCTTTATAGTCTGAAACTGTGTGTTCAGGGGGTGCTTGTTATTTTAAAAATTTTAACACATTATGTCTTATTAAGCTGAAAAAGTTAAAATTTGAAAGATGACAATATAATTCTGTGTAGCTGTGGTAGAGATTTTAGTGATATCATATAGTTTGTAAATTATACAACTATGGAAAAACAAGTATTGAAGTTGTAGAATTAGAAGACATTTTATGTGGGAAAAAATTTAAGATTTTTAAAAATTTCTTTAAGAGCAGTATTTGCTAATATTCACAGAACTCTGAATGCTTTATACATATTTCTCATTTAACCTTTAGAGCCATTTTATTATTATCCCTGTATTAAGGTGAAAAAACTGAGGCAACAAAAGATTTAGTAACTTTAAAAAAAATTTTTATTTTGTTTTTTTTTTGCATTTAATTTCCTTCCATGCAGGATTTTTTTTTATTATAAGATATATTTTAAGTGTAATTTAAAAATTAACTTTATAACAGAGAATTAGCCTCATTTGTACACAGATGATCACTTCTACATTAATTCAGTTCTAAGTTAAGAGAATATTGGGAATTAAAAACAGAAAAGTTTGCCTTTCCTTTTTGATTTAAACAGGTAAGATTGTTACCTGACTTCATTGCTCACAGCCTTTTCTTTAGAAACCTGTCAGTGTTATAGGCACATCATTCTGATGACCAGAGAGTAAAGGTTTGGACTTAGGAGCATATGATCCCACATACCTTCTCCAGCCAAAGTAGTTATTTGAATCAGAGCTCAATGTCTGATGCAGCTAGACCATTCACATCATTTCTTGAATTTTGGAATTGGTATATCCAGAGACTGTTGAGAACCAAGGTGGAAAGGTCGTTACATTCTAAGATGACAATAAAATGATGAAGAAACATGAACAATGGACATTGAGAGCCAGAATATAGAGAGGGAGGGAAGGAAAACCTATTCCCGGAGGACTAGCTGTGAAGTAAGTCAATATAAACTTATAACTTAATTGCTTTTCCTTTTAAAGACTGGATTTTTGTAAGAGCAATTTTGTTGTTGTTTAGTTGCTAAAGCATATCTGACTCTTTTGCATGGACTGTAGCCTGCCAGGTTCCCCTGTCCATGAGATTTCCCAGGCAAGAAGTCTCTTGCTTCCTGCAGCCGATCTTCCTGACCCAAGGGTCGAACCCGTGTCTCTTGTATTGGCAGGCAGATTCTTTACCACTCAGCCACCTAGGAAAGCCAAAGAGCAGTTTTAGTTCATAGCAAAATTGAGGGGAAAATGATAGAGATTTCCCATGTACCGCCTTCCCCACACATGCGTAGTCTCTTCCATTATAAACATTCCCCTTTAGTGTGGTACATTTGTTACAATTGATGAGCTTACATTGACACAAGGTAAAGTCTGTAGTTCACTCCATGTGATGATATGTTTGTATACAAAGGGAAACTTCAACTACCTTCAATTACAACTTTTTACAATAATGCCAGTGTCCACGTTAATTGGTATTTTGTTTGTCAAGTGAAAGTGAAAGTCAGTCATGTCTGTGCCACCCCATGGACTATACAGTCCATAGAATTCTCTAGCCAAAATACTGGAGTGGGTAGCCTTTCCCTTCTCCAGGGGATCTTCCCAGCCCAGGGATCGAACCCAGGTCTCCTGCATTGCAGGTGGATTCTTTACTAGCTGAGCCACAAAAGAATATTAAAATTACTGAGGGAAGCACTGGTGGGTGTCTCTCTTAGTATGTAAGCTTATGTTAACTCTTAAGAGAGTTAAACCCAAACTAAATGCTAAGTCTTGCCTGGGTTTTGTATTTTTTATGCCTCTCTTTTTCTGTAGTGCTTCCAGTAGCCTAACATCAAACAACTTTTTTTGGTCTCAGATTTTCTAATTTATCTATTTTTCTGGAATGCTGCTATTGAAATTTCTCTTACAAATGAATGGTATTTGTAGTAGTAGTAGGCTTTGTAGTTTTGAAATATTTGGGGCTTATTCACTGTGGAATTGGTTTAGAACTGGTGTGGAGTTTTTCATTGAAGAATATCTCACGATCAGTTTTATTGATCCATTTTTCCTATAACTTCCTTTGCAATGATTCTAAAGTAAAATACTTTTATTCATACGCTTTACCATCTGAGCCACCAGGGAAATCCTTTATTCATTTAGTAAATATTTACTGATTATTATGCTGGGCACGGTTGGATGTTTTTGTTTTTCAAGTCTCCCATAATCTTAGTCATCATAAGGATACTTCAGGATTATATAGTGCTTTACAGTTTATATAGCTTAACAGATTCTTTAGGATGTTATGACCCTGCAAGGTAATAAATTTCCCATAAGGAAATTGAGTCCTGCTCTAAATCACACATAATTCCACAGTTCTCACTAGGGCAAGAACCCGGTTATGAATTTTTTTTCCTTCCATGGTGCCTCAGTGATAAAGAATCCGCCTGCCAGTGCAGTAGGTGTGGGCTCCATCCCTGTGTTGGGAAGATCCCCTGGAGGAGGAAATGGAAACCCACTCCAGTATTCTTGCCTGGGAAATCCCATGGACAGAGGAGTCTGGAGGGCTACAGTCAATGGGGTCACACAGAGGTCAATACAACTTAGTGACTACACAACACCCGCAGATGATGTTATACATCCTGTGCCTGCTTACTCAGTCGTATCTGCCTCTTCACAACCCCATGGACTGTAGCCCGCCAGGCTCCTCTGTCCATGGAATTTCTCAGGCAAGAATACTGGAGTGGGCTGCCATTTCCTACTCTGGGGATCTTCCCAACCTGTGGATCAAACTCATGTCTCTTGTGTCTCCTACATTGGCAAGTGGATTCTTTATCAACTATTTCACCTTTGTTGTTGTTCAGTTGCTAAGTCATGTCCAATTCTTTGAGACCCTATGGACTGCAGCACTCCAGGCTTCCCTGTCCTTCATTATGTCCCAGCATTTGCTCACGTTCATGTCCAGTGAGGTGGTAATCCTATCTAATCATCTCAACCTCTGCCGCCTCCTTCTCCCCTTGCCCTCAGTTTTTCCCAACATCAGGGTCTTTTCCGATGAGTCAGCTCTGCATCACGTGGCCAAAGTATTGGAACTTCAGATTTAGCATCAGTCCTTCCAGTGAGTATTCAGGGTTGATGTCCTTTAGGATTGACTAGTTTGATCTCCTTGCAGTCCAAGGGACTATCAAGAGTCTTCTCCAGGACCGCAGTTCAAAAGCATCAATTCTTCAGCACTCAGTCTTCTTTATAGTCCAACTCTCAGGTCTGTACATGACTACTGAAAATGCCATAGCTTTGATTCTATGGGCCTTTGTCAGCAAAGTGATGTCTTTGCTTTTTAATACACTGTCTAGGTTTGTCATAGCTTTCCTTCCAAGGATCCAAGGGTCTTTTAATTTCATGACTGCAGTCACCATCTGCAGTGATTTTCGGGCCCAAGAAAAGAAAATCTGACACTGCTTCCACTTATTCCCCTTCTGTTTGCCATGATGTGATGGGACCAGAAGTCATGTTCTTCATTTTTGAATGTTGACTTTTAAGCCACCTTTTTACTCTCCTTTTTCACCTTCATCAAGAGGCTCTTTAGTTCCTCTTCACTTTCTGCCATTAGACTGGTATCATCTGTGTATTTGAGGTTGTTGATATTTCTCCCAGCAATTAGCATTAAGTAATATTCCGTTGTCTAGGTGTACCATAGTTTATCTGTTCATCTACTGAAGGACATTTTAACTGTTTCCAAGCTGTAAGCATCTCTGTGAAAGTTTTGTTGTGAACATAAATTTTTATCTCTTTTGGTTAAATACCAAGATGCGTGACTGCATAACTGAGGTAAATCCTGCTTGGCTGTGGTATATAATTCTTTTTATACATTGTTTGATTTGATTAGCTAATATTTTATTGTGGCATCTGTATTCATGAGTTTGTGTTTTTTTCTTTTGTGATGTCATTGTCGTTTTGGGGGGTTTTTTTTGGTATTAGGTACATGCTGGCTTAATGGAGTAAATTGGAAGTAGTCCCACTCCTTCTGTCTTCTAAAGATATTGTAGAGAATTGGTATAATTTCTCCTTAAATGCTTGATAGAATTTTACAGTGACCCATCTGGGCCTGGTGCTTTCTGTTTTGAACGGTTACTAATTATTGATTCAGTTTCTTTAATACAGTTATATTCAGATTGTTTGTTTTTTATTGTGTTTCAGCAAAAGTTGTGTTTTTCAAAGAATTGGTTTGTTTTATGGGGCTTCCCTGATAGCTCAGTTGATAAAGAATTTGCCTGCAATGCAGGAGACCCCTGTTTGACTCCTGGGTTGGGATGATCCTCCGGAGAAGGGATAGGCTACCCACTCCAGTATTCTTGGGCTTCCCTTGTGGCTCAGCTGGTAAAAGAATCCACATGCAGTGCAGGAGACCTAGGTTCAATCCCTGGGTTGGGAAGATCTCCTGGAGAAGGGAAAGACTACCCACTCTAGTTTTCTGGCCTGGAGAATTCCATGGAGTCCATGGGGTCACAAAAAGTCAGATACAACTGAGCAACTTTCACTTTCATCCAGCTTATCAAATTATCAAATTTATGGCCATAGAGTTGTTCATGTATGTGTTAGTCTCTCAGTTGTGTCCAACTCTTTGTGACCCCATGGACTGTAGTCTGCCAGGCTCCTCTGTCCATGGAATTCTCCAGGCAAGAATACTGGACTATTGGAATGGGTTGCCATTCCCTTCACCAGGGAATCTTCTGGACCCAGGGATCGAATCTGCATCTCCTGCATTGGCAGGTGGGTTCTTTACCACTAGTGCCACCTGGGAAGCCCAGAGTTGTTCATAGTATTGCTATATATATATATATATATATATTTTTTTTTTTTTTTTTTTCCCAATGCCACATGGTTCTTGAAAGTTTAGTTCCCTGGCCAGAGATCAAACGCATGCTCCACTTGCTCCCTGCAGTGGAAGAGCAGATTCTTAACCACAGAACTTCAGGGAAATCCCTCCATCCATTTGCTTTTAATCTATGTTTAAAGTGGGTATTGAGATAACATATACTTAGGTCTTGGAGAAGGCAATGGCACCCCACTCCAGTACTCTGGCCTAGAAAATCCCATGAATGGGGGAGCCTGGTAGGCTGCAGTCCATGGGGTCGAGAAGAGTCGGACACGACTGAGCAACTTCACTTTCACTTTTCACTTTCATGCATTGGAGAAGGAAATGGCAACCCCCTCCAGTGTTCTTGCCTGGAGAATCCCAGGGACGGGGGAGCCTGGTGCGCTGCCATCTAAGGGGACACACAGAGTCGGACACGACTGAAGCGACTTAGCAGCAGCAGCAGCGTACTTAGGTCTTATTTTTTAATCTACGGTGACAAATCTGTCTTCTAGTTGGTGCATTTAGACCATTGGCATTCAAAATGATTATTAATATGGATGAATTAATAAATATTAATTCATATAAATATTTGTTAATTCTACCATATTTGTTACTGTTTTGTATTTGTTGCCCTTGTTCTTTGTTCGTATATTTAGCTCCACTCTGTGGTTTTAATTGAGCATATAGAAGTTTTCATTTTACGTATTCCTGGAAACTTCTTTTCTTTATATAGATGTAAATTTCTGACCTTTATCATTTTCCTTCTCTTTCAAGAGCTTCTCATAGCATACCTTGAAAGGCAGGGTCTACTGGCAACATATTCCACCAATTTTTGTTTAAGAAAGTCTCTATTTCTCTTTCATTTCTAAAGATAATTTCACAGGATACAGAATTCTAGGTTTTTTTTCCCTCCCCTCCCTGCCCCCCAATACTTGAAATATTTCTCCTTTAAATATTACTCCTCTCTCTTTTTACTTGCGTAGTTTCTGAGGAGAAATTGGATGTAATCCCTACTCTTGTTTATCTATTAGGTAAGATTATTTTCCCCTGTAACTTTTTTCAGGAGTTTTATTCTTTATCTTTAATTTTCTGTAGTTTGAAATAATATGTGTAGGTGTAGTTTTTTTGGCAGTTACCCTGCTTGGAGTTCTGCAACTTCCTGTATCTTTTGTCTGGTGTCTGCATTACTGTTATTGTTTCAAATGTTACTTCTGTTACTTTCTATCTTCTGGTAGTCCAAGAACTTTTGTTACACTTTCTGTGGTTATCTCACAGTCCTTGGATATTCTCTTTTTATTTTTGTTTTGTTTTCTGTTGGTTTTTGTCCTCTTTGCTTTTTAGTTTTTAAAGTTTCTGTTCAGATATTTTTAAGCTTTTAGAGGTCTTTCCTCAGCCTTGCCCCATCTGCAATAAGTCGCCTATGTATAAAGTTTAAAGTTGTGAATTTTCAAAGATTGTAATGTGTGTTTGCATGTCCAGTCACATATTATGTGTGTGGCATACGTCGTCACATGTGTGCATCCCCTACAAATGGTTGTGCCTTTGTATAGTTTTGTTGTTGTTGTTCAATTGCTAGGTCGTATCCAACTCTTGAACTCCATGGACTGCAGGTTCCTCTGTTCTACCCTATCTCCTGGAGTTTGCTCTGATTCATGTCCATTGAGTCAGTGATGCTATCTAACCACTCATCCTCTGCCACCGTCTTCTGCTTTCGCCTTCAGTCTTCCCCAGCATCAGGGTCTTTTCCAGTGAGTCGGCTCTTCCCATCAGGTAGGTGGCCAGAGTATTGGAGCTTCAGCTTCAGCATTAGTACTTCCAGTGAAAATTCAGGACTGATTTCCTTTAGGATTGACTGATGTGATCTCCTTGCAGTCCAGGGGAGTCTCAATCATCTTCTCCTGCACCACAGTTGTAACACATCAATTATTCAGCACTCAGCCTTCTTTATGGTCTAACTCTCACATCCATACATGACCAGTGGAAAAACCATAGCTTTGATTATATGGACCTTTGTTGAAAAGGTATAGTGTTTTACTGTACAGTAATGTACTCAACATTCAGAAAACTGAGATCATGACATCTGGTCCCATCACTTCATGGCAATAGATGGGGGAATGGTGGAAACAGTGAGAGATTTTATTTTAGGGGGCTGCAAAATCACTGCAGATGGTGACTGCAGCCATGAAATTAAAAGACGCTTGCTCCTTGGAAGAAAAGTTATGACCAACCTAGATGGCGTATTAAAAGGCAGAGACATTACTTTGTCGACAAAGATCTGTCTAGTCAAAGCTATGGTTTTTCCAGTAGTCACGTAAGCAGAGACATTACTTTGCTGACAAAGATCTGTCTAGTCAAAGCTATGGTTTTTCCAGTAGTCAGGTATGGGTGTGAGAGTTGGACTATAAAGAAAGCTGAGTGCTGAAGAATTGATGCTTTTGAACTGTGGTGTTGGAGAAGTCTCTTGAGAGACTCTTGGACTGCAAGGAGATCCAACCAGTCCATCCTAAAGGAAATCAGTCCTGAATATTCACTGGAAGGACTGATGCTGCAGCTGAAACTCCAATACTTTGGTCACCTGATGTGAAGAACTGACTCATTAGAAAAGACCCTGATGCTAGGAAAGATTGAAGGCAGGAGGAGAAGGGGACGACAGAGGATGAGATAGTTTGATGGCGTCACCAACTGGATGGACCTGAGTTTGCGTAAACTCTGGGAGTTGGTGATGGACAGGGAGACCTGGCGTGCTGCAGTCCATGGGGTTGCAAAGAATTGGACGTGACTGAGCAACTGAACTGAACTGAACTGAATGTATAGAATACAGTATTTTTATTTCAAGCCCAGGATGTCTGGAGTATTAAAGCAGTGGTGATGTAGCTGGTAGTACTAAGTACTGCTAAGCTGGTACTATAGCACAAAGCAGTAATGATGGAAACAAAAGTGAAAATAATTGAAAGAGTGGAGCAAGGTGAAAAGATGGCAGATATTGCACATTCTTATAACATGAATTATTTAACCAGGCATGATTCTAAGAAACAAAAACAGGGTCATGGAACAGGTGAAGTCTGCTATGCCAATGACGTTGACAATAATATCAAAGAAGCATGGAAAAGTGATGGAGAAACTTCTCTGTGTGGCTGCAGGATCAGTGTCAGTGTCAAGTCCCTTTCAGCTGAATGCCTTTATGAAGGCAGGAAGCTCAATGCCTTTATGAAGACTTGAAGAAGAAACTGAGTGAAGAATCAGACGGCATCTTTTAATGCCGCCTTGGCTGGATTCATGGGTTCGAGGCTAGAGCCAGCCTTCATAGAGTAAAAGTAAGTGGCGAGGTGGTGAGCGCAGATACACTAGTTGCCCATTAATTTCCTGAAATACTTTAATAAATTATTGATGAAGGTGCGTGTTTACCTGAGTAGGTATCTTGTGGATGAGACCAGACTGTACTGGAAGAGGATGCCAAACCGAAAGTATATCAGTAAGGAAGAAGAGTGATGCCAGGCAATAAAGCAGCAAAAAAATAGGCTGACTCTGTTGTTTGGTGTCAGTGCTTCTGGCGATATGAAGCTGAAAATTCTCTTTTCATTCAGCTAATCATTCAGAGAACCTAAGAGCCCTTAAAAACATAGCCAAGGGCTCTCTTCCTGTTATGTGGAATAGTAACCCCAAAGCCTAGGTTACACAGGCCATTTTCCAGGACTGACTCTTCCACCACTTAATCCTGGAGATAGAGAAATATTGCTTGGAGAAGGACATAGCCCATTCAACATTCTTTTGCTACTCAACAGTGCTCCAGGCCACCCTTCATTCATGATTGACTTCATCCTACCGTCAAAGGAGTGCATCTGCCACCAAATATTTTGTCACTCATCCAGCCTGTGGGCCAGGGAGTTATAGCAACTTTCAAGAAATATTTACATCACACTTCTTGTCAGGCAGTAAAGGTGGGTGATGAATCAGGAACAACCTTGTGACAGTTTTGAAAAGACTGTAACATCTACAAGGCCATAAAAAACATTGACTTTGCTTGGCATGAAATTACAGCCGTCACCATGAATGGGGTTTGGAGGAACCTTTGCCTGTAGTTTGTTCATGATTTTCATGTATTTGAGAAGGTGAATAAGGAGTCCAAAGAAGTCTTCTGCAGCATATTCACCCTTAGCAAGATGTTAGAGCTAAATCTGTAAGAGGATGATTGCACTGAACTGCAGCTTAGTAATGGAGGCATGATGAAATAAATAGAGGCCTAGAGAAAGGACCGAGAGAGACCAGAGGAAGAAGTAACTGAAGAATTCATAACACAGGAAATGGCAAGAGAATTTTCTTGATTTGAGGAAGCACTGTTAGTTTTTGAGGCATAGATCCCAAGTGTAGAACAGTACATGAAGGTTGTAGCCACCATTCAGAATGTAGCCCAGTGCTGAAACCATGTCATCTATGATGAGAAAAGAAGAGCTACTACCCAGACATCACTGAATAATTTTTTCAAGAGGGTAGATAGAATTGAATCCACCAAGGAACCAGAACCTGTGCCATCAACGTCAGGCATGAGTGAAATTGCAGCTTGCCCTACGTCTCCTACTGCTGGTGATCCTTCAGCTCTACCACCTACCACTTCCTCTTCCTCCTCTAGTCAGTAACTCATCTTGCCAGCTCACTTGATGCCATCTCCTGTGTGCCAGTTGTTGTACTGTACTGTAAGATTCAAAATTTTTATTTTTCATGTTTATTTTTTATGTGTTATTTGTGTGAAATATTTTAAACCTTCTGCAGTACAGTACTATATTACTGATTGTGTTAGTTGGTTACCTGGGCTAACTTTATTGGACTTAGGAACACACTCTCAGAATGGAACTTGTTCATATGTGGGGACTTATTGAACTAGTTAGTTATTCTACCAAAGACATTCTTCATTTCCATTAGCGTTTTTGATCTCTAGCATTTCTTTCTGGTTCTTTTTTAGGATTTCTGTTTCTCTGTTTACATTGCCTATCTGATCTTGTATATTGCCTACTGTATCCGTTAGAGTCCTTAGCATATCACTCATAGTTTTTTCAAATTCTTTGTTCTAACAGGAGTGGATAAAGATGATATGGTACATAAGTACACTAGAATATTACCCAGCCATTAAAAAGAATGAAATAATGCCATTTGCAGCAACATGGATGGATCTAGAGATTGTCATACTGAGTGAAGTAAGTCAGAGAAGGAGAAGTAATATATGACATCCCTTATATTGGAATCTAAAAAGAAATAATAAAAATGACCTTACAAAACAGAAAGAGACTCATAGACTAGAAAACTAACTTTTGGTTCTGGGGTGGAACTTTTGGTTCGGGGGTGGGGTGGAAGAGGGTGGGCAATGGGAAGGGATAGTTGGGGAGTTTGGGATGGACATGTACACACTGCTATATTTAAAATGGATAACCAATAAGGACTTAGTGTATAACACATGGAACTCTGCTCAATGTTATGTGGCAGCCCTAATGGGAGGGGAGTTTGGGGGAGAATGGATATGTGTATATGTATGGCTCAGTCCCTTTGCTGTTCACCTAAAACTATCACAACATTGTTAATTGGCTATACCCCAATACAAAATGAAGAGTTTTAAAAAATCTTGTTTTGATAAATCTATCAACATGCCTGCCTTGTCTGGTTCCGATGTTTGCTCTGCCTTTTCAAAATGTGCATTTAGCTCTTAGATATGTCTTGTAATTTTTTTCTTGATAGCCAGATATGAGGTACTGAATAAAAGGAATTACTGTAAATAAGCCAGTAGTAACAAGGTGGTAAGATGTAGAAGGGAAGTGTTTTCTAGTTCTGTGATTAAGTCTCATTCTTTTTAAGGCTATGCCTCTGGACTGTGAAGTTTACAATATCTTAGTTTTCTTCTCCCCTTTTCCCTGGGACAGGATGGCTAGAGTATGGTGGAGTTTGGTATTAATAATTTTTCTTTTCCTGGGTCATTTAGGCTCTGATAATACACTAGCAGGTTAGGCTCTGGCTAATTAGTTTCTCCTGAGGGAAGGCCTTATTAAGAAGAACAGACTGCTTTGGTGTATTTTAAAATGGGCTTCTCCGGTGGCTCAGCATTAAAAGAATCCTGCATTGCAAGTGCCCCAGGATACATGGGTCCGATCCCTGGGTCAAGAAGATCCTCTGGAGGAGGGCATGGCAACCCACTCCATGGGGAATCCCATGGACAGTGGAACCTGGTGGGCCACCGTCCATGGGGTTGCAAAGAGTTGGACACGACTGAAGCAACTTAGCATGCACTAGTTTCCCCTGAGGGAAGAAAGAACAGAGTGCTTTAATATATTTAAAAATGGTAGTTTACCTTCGCCTTGCCAGTCATAAGGGAATTTTTCTCTGATATTTACTGTGGACTTCTGGTTGCATTCCTGGTGATAATGGTGAGGGGCCCTCTGATTGGTGATTTAAAAATGGTAGTTTACCCTCGCCTTGCCAGTCATAAGGGAATTTTTCTCTGATATTTACTGTGGACTTCTGGTTGCATTCCTGGTGATAATGGTGAGGGGCCCCTTGAGTTTTTAACTCTCAAAGTTGTCCACACTGAGCCCCCAGCAATTAGTCAGTTATAGTGTAGGTTTTCCTGCCTGGATACTGGATCCCACAGCAGTTTCAGCCGGTAACTCTTTGCTCAGGTAAGCTGTGATTCCCTGTGTTCACCTCTTTCCAGTCTCAGAGGGCAGTGGTCTGTCGTTACCTCTCTTACAGAGACAAGAAATATTGATTTGTCTTTTCAACTCTTGTTAGGATGGAGAGGTGGCTTAAAAGCATCTTACGTAGTGCTTTTCCTTTAATTTAAATAAATATCTTTATTTTTTTTAAATGGTGGTTAACTTTTAAACATCCGTCTGATAGTATAATTGTATAAAATAAAATTCACCCATTTTAAGAATATAGTTCAATGAGTTTTAGTACATGTATTTCATTATATTAATATTCCAAAATTTGTTTTATCAGTTGTCTGTTGATGGAGATTTAGGTTGTTTATAGTTTTTGGCTATTACAGATAAGGCACCTGTGAACATATACCTTCATTTCTCTTTGTTGCCTATCTACCTATCATATGGTAGGTGTCCATTTAACTTTTTTTATCAAAGTGAAATTCACATTCATAAAAATAACCATTTTGTTGATTAAAGCTCTAAATGTAAGATCTGAAACTATAAAACTCCTAGGGAAAAACATAGGCAAAACACTCTCTGACATAAATCACAGCAGGATCCTCTATGACCCACCCCCAGAGTAATGGAAATAAAAGCAAAAATGAGAAATAGGACCTAGTTAAACTTAAAAGCTTTTGCACAACAAAGGAAACTATAAGCAAGGTGAAAAGACAGCCTTCAGAATGGGAGAAAATAATAGCAAATGAAGCAACTGACAAAGAATTAATCTCAAAAGCAGCTCCTGCAGCTCAGTTTGAGAAAAATAAATGACCCAATCGAAAAATGAGCCAAAGAACCAAACAGACATTTCTCCAGAGAAGACGTACAGATGGCTAACAAACACATGAAAAGATGCTCAACATCACTCATTATCAGAAATGCAAATCAAAACCACAATGAGGTACCATCTCACACCGGTCAGAATGGCTGCTATCAAAAAAGTCTACAAATGATAAATTCTGGAGAGGGTGTGGAGGAAAGGGAACCCTCTTACACTGTTGGTGGGAGTGCAAACTAGTACCGCCACTATGGAGAACAGTGTGGAGATTCCTTAGAAAACTGGAAATAGAACTGCCACATGACCCAGGATTCCCACTGCTGGGCATACACACCGAGGAAACCAGAATTGAAAGAGACACTGGTACCCCAGTGTTCTTCAGAGCACTGTTTACAATAGCTAGGTCATTGAAGCAACCTAGATGTCTGTTGGCAGATGAATGGATAAGAAAGCTGTGGTACATATACACAATGAAATATTACTCATCTATTAAAAAGAATGCATTTGAATCAGGTCTAATGAGGTGAATGAAACTGGAGCCTATTATACAGAGTGAAGTAAGTCAAAGAAAAACACCAGTACAGTATATTAACACATATATATGGAATTTAGAAAGATGGTAATGATGACCCTATATGTGAGACAGCAAAAGAGACACAGATGTAAAGAACAGACTTTTGGACTCTGGAGAGAAGGTGAGGCTGGGGTGATTTGAGAGAATAGCATTGAAACATGTATATTATCATATGTGAAACAGATTGCCAGCCCAGGCTCCATGAATGAGACAGGGTGCTCAGGGCTGGTGCACTGGGATGACCCTGAGGGATAGGATGGGGAGGGAGATGGGAGGGGTATTTAGGATGGGGAGCACATGTACACCCATGGCTGATTCATGTGAATGTATGGCAGAAACCACTACAATATTGTAAAGTAATTAGCCTCCAATTAAATATTTTTAAAAAGTAACAATTTTGAAGTGTATAGCTCAGTGCCATGTATTCACACATGCACAGTGTTGTGCAACCATTACCTCTATCTAGTTCTAAAACATTGTCATCACTCCAAAAGGAAAAGTCATACCATTAGACAGTCACTTCACATTTCCTATTTTGCCATCCCTGGAAACCCCAAATCTGCTCTGTCTCTATAGATTTACCTGTTCTAGAGACTTCATATAAGTGAGATTATACAGTCAATCTTAAAGGAAATCAACCCTGAATACTCATTGGAAGGACTTAATGCTGAAGCTGAAGCTCCATCCAATACATTGGCCACCTGATGCAAAGAGCCAACTCATTGGAAAAGATTGGGAAAGATTGAAGGCAGGAGGAGAAAGGGGGCGACAGAGAATGAGATGGTTGGATGGCATCATCGACTCAATGAATATGAATTTGAGCAAACTCTGGGAGATAGTGAAGGACAGGGAAGCCTAGCGTGCTGCAGTCCATGGGGTCATAGAGTTGGACACTACTTAATGACCAGACAACAACAGTACATAAATGACTTTTCATTTCTAGTTTCTTAGTATATTTTTAGGATTCATGTATGTTGTCACATAAACCAGTACTGTATTTTCTAAAATAGCTGAATAAAATTCTGTTGTATGGATATACCACATTTTGTATACCTGTTATTGATTGACAGAGAAATGAGTTTCTGTTTTTTAGCTATTGTCTGTATTGCTGTTAGGAACATTTTTGAGCAAGTATTTGTTTGACTGTGCATGCCAAATCACTTTAATCATGTCCAACTCTGCGACCCCACGGACTGTAGCCTGCCAGGCTCCTCAGTCCATGGAATTTTCCTGGCAAGAGTACTGGAGTGGGTAGCCATTCCTTTCTCCAGGGGATCTTCCTGACCCAGGGATCAAGACCCTACATCTCCTACAGCTCCTGTGTTTCAGGCGGATTCTTTATTGGTGAGCCACCAGGAAGCCCTTTTTTTTGAATATCTGTTTTCAGATCTTTTCAGTAAGTACAGGCTTCCCCAGCCATCTGAAAGTAGAGCATTCATATGACATCTTTTGTAAGCTGAAATGGGATAGAATAAAGAACTATCTTTTTTTGTAAATGAAGATCCTTTTTGGATTTCTTTTTGGTTAACAAAAACACATATTAATGTGGGTCTTTTGTAAAAGTAAAGTGGCATAAAGGAAACTTTCCAAAACTGTACCCAGTGTGATTGTTGGGTAATGTGACAATTCTGTGATGCCTTGAGCAACTGCTGAACTACTGGTCCACGGTAGCTGTACCATTTTACATTCTCATTAGCAATGTATGAGGGTTGCAGTTTCTCCATATCCTTGCCTTTGCTTGTTTTCCTTTTATTTTCAATTATGGTAACCTTAGCACAGATCTCAAGTGTGGTATCTCATTATGGTTTTCATTTGCATATCCAAAGGTCCGTCTAGTCAAGGCTATGGTTTTTCCTGTGGTCATGTATGGATGTGAGAGTTGGACTGTGAAGAAGGCTGAGCGCCGAAGAATTGATGCTTTTGAACTGTGGTGTTGGAGAAGACTCTTGAGAGTCCCTTGGACTGCAAGGAGATCCAGCCAGTCCATTCTGAAGGAGATCAGCCCTGGGATTTCTTTGGAAGGAATGATGCTAAAGCTGAAACTCCAGTACTTTGACCACCTCATGCAAAGAGTTGACTCATTGGAAAAGACTCTTATGCTGGGAGGGATTGGGGGCAGGAGGAGAAGGGGATGACAGAGGATGAGATGGCTGGATGGCATCACTGACTCGATGGATGTGAGTCTGAGTGAACTCCAGGAGTTGGTGATGGACAGGGAGGCCTGGCGTGCTGTGATTCATGGGGTCGCAAAGAGTCAGACACGACTGAGCGACTGAACTGAACTGAAGGAATATGATGTTGAACATTTCTTCATGTACTTGTTGCCCATTTAATTATTTTCTTGGAAGAAATGTCTGTTCAGATCCTTTCTGTTTTTCAGTTGGTTTGGTTTTTTTTGTTGAGTTGTAAGTTTCTTATATATTCTGGATACTAGATCCTTATCAAGTCAATTAGTAAGTTCAGTCGTTTAGTCGTGTCCAACTCTTTGCAACCCCATGAACTGCAGCACGCTAGTCTTCCCTGTCCATTACCAACTCCCGGAGCATGGTCAAACTCATGTCCATTGAGTCAGTGATGCCATCCAACCATCTTATCCTCTTTTATCCCCTTCTCCTCCTGCCTTCAATCTTTCCCAGCATCAGGGTCTTATCAAGTAGTGATTTTCAGGTATCTTCTCTTTCCAATCTGCTCTTTTTTTCTTTCTGCTTCTTGTAATTTTGGTGTCATGCATAAGAAACCATTGCCAAATCCAAGGTCATGTTTTTTTCTGAGATTTTTATAGTTTTGGCTCTTACATACTAAATCTTGAAACCATTTTGAGTTAATTTTTGTGTGTAGTGTGAGATAGAGATCCAACTTCATTCATTTGCCTGTGGCTACCCAACTGGCCCAACACCATTTGGTGAAGAGACTGTTCTTTCTTCACTGAATGGTTTTGACATTTTTGTTGAAAATTAATTTATCATAGATGTATGGATTTATTTCTTGGCTCTTAACTTTTTCTCTATGTTTTTCCTATGCCAGTCTCAGCATTTTTTTATTATGATCATGTTGTAGCAAGTTTTCAAATTGGGAGGTATGTTCATTCAACTTTTTACATTGCTTTAATTATTCAGGCTGTCATAATTTCTTATGAATTTTAGGATCAGATTTTCCATTTCTATAGAAATGATCATTGGACTTTTATACAGATTGCCTTGAATATAGATTGCTTTGGGGAGAATGGCCATCTTAAAAATATGAAGTCTTCCAATCATGAACATAGTTCTTTCCATTTATTTGGGTTATTTCATTTCTTTTTGCAGTGGTTAGTGGCTTTCCATATATAAATCTTGTACCTCTTTGTTATATTTATTATTAAGTAGTTCAGTCCTTTCGATGGTATTAAAATGTTGTGGATTGTTCTTTGCTGTTGTATAGAAATTTGACTGATTTTTGTGTGTGTGTTGACCTTGCATCCTACCACTTATTTTGGATTTGTGAACTCTCAGAGTGTTTTATGAATTCATTAGGATTTCTTACATATAAGATCATGTCTTCTACAAGTAGAGCTACTTCTTGCTTTCAGTTTGAAAGTGAAAGTGTTAGTTGCTCAATTGTGTCGGACTCTTTGCAGTCCCATAGACTATAGCCTGCCAGGCTCCTCTGTCCATGGAATTCTACAGGCAAGAACACTGGAGTGGGTTGCCATTTCCTTCTCCTAGGGATCTTCCTGATGCAGGAATCAAACCCATGTCTCCTGCATTGCAGGTGAATTCTTTACCATCTGAGCCACTAGGGAAGTATAGATGTCTTTTATTTATTTTCTTGCCTAGTTATTTTGTCTAGAACTTCTAATACAATGTTGAATAGATACAGTGAGAGTGGACATCACTGTTTTGCTCTGGATCTTATGTGGAAATTTTCAGTTTTTCACCATTGAGTTTGATGTTAGCTGTGGGTTTTTCATAGATGCTCTTTATCATGCTGAGGAAATTCCCTTCTGTTCCTAAATTGATAAATGTTTTTTGTCATGAAAGAGTGTTGGATTTTGTCAAATGACTAGCTAAAGGTTTGTCAATTTAGTTGATCTTTTTTAAGAACTAATTTTTTATTTTATTCTCTGTTGTTTTTCTGTTTTTTTTTTACATTTATATAAACTCTCATCTTTATGAATTCCTTCCTTCTACTAGGTTTGGTGTCACTTCTAGCTCCTTGAGGTATAAAGTTACTCTTTGGGGATCTTCTTTTTCAATGTCTGCATTTCCAGTTATAAATTTTCCTCTGATCACTCTTTGCTGTATACTGTAGGTGTTTTTTTTGTTTCAGTTCAGTTCAGTTGCTCAGTCGTGTCCAACTCTCTGCAACCCCATGAATCACAGCACACCAGGCCTCCCTGTCCATCACCAACTCCCGGAGTTCACTCAGACTCACATCCATCGAGTCAGTGATGCCATCCAGCCATCTCATCCTCTGTCGTCCCCTTCTCCTCCTGCCCCCAATCCCTCCCAGCATCAGAGTCTTTTCCAGTGAGTCAACTCTTCACATAAGGTGGCCAAAGTACTGGAGTTTCAGCTTTAGCGTCATTCCTTCCAAAGAAATCCCAGGGCTGATCTCCTTCAGAATGGACTGGCTGGATGTCCTTGCAGTCCAAGGGACTCTCAAGAGTCTTCTCCAACACCACAGTTCAAAAGCATCAATTCTTTGGCGCTCAGCCTTCTTCACAGTCCAACTCTCACATCCATACATGCCCTCAGGTTTTGGTTGTGCTGGGTCTCTGTTGCTGCGCAGGCTTTTCTCTCGTTGCAGAGAGGGAGGGCTGCTCTCTAGTTGGAGTGTGCAGGCTTCTCATTGCAGTGGCTTCTCTTGTTGTGGAGCACAGGTTCTAGAATGTGTGAGCTTCAGTAGTTGCAACTCCCAGGCTCCTAGAGCTCAATAGCTGTGGCACATGGGTTTAGTTGCTCTGTGGCACATGGGATATTCCTGGATCAGGGATCAAACCTGTGTCTCCTACATTGGAACACAGATTCCCTACCACTGAGCCACCAGGGAAGCCCTATCATAAGTTTTAGTATGTTATGTTTTTATTTTCATTGGTCTCTAAGTATTTTCTAATTTCCCTTTTGGTTTCTTCCCTCTTTTGCTCATTTAAGATTGTGTTGTTTAATGTCTGTATTTTTGAGAATTTTTCAGCATTCCTTCTTTCCTTTGCTTGTTGGCCATATTGTTGTTTCTTTCCTGGAGTGTGTGTTCCACTCCCAAGTTCGTTTTTTGACATCAATATCACCCTGTTACCAAAGCCAGATAAAGACACTATAGGAAAAGAAAACTACAGGGCAATATCCCTGATGAATATAGATGCAAAAATTCTCAGCAAAACACTCGGAAACCAAATTCAGCAGTACATTAAAAGGATCATACATCATGATCAATCAGGATTCATCTTTGTGTGTAAGAATGGATCAATATATACAAATATATAAATGTGAAACATAATACAAGTGAGTTTTTCCAGATGGTGGTAGAGGTAAAGAACCCGCCTGCCAGTGTAGGAGATGAAAGTGATGCAGGTTCGATCCCTGGGTCGGAAAGATCCCCTGAAGTAGGAAATGGCAGCCCACTCCAGTATTCTTGTCTTGCGAATCCCATGGATCAAGGAACCTGGCTGGCTACTGTCCAAAGGGTCGTAAGGAGTCAGACACAACTGAAGCAACTTAGGACAACACAAATGGAAGGAGAAATAAAAAAGTCATCTCAAAAAATACAAGAAAAACTTTTAAGAAAATCCAGCATCCTTTCCACCTATCAGAACAAGATCCAGTTTCCCCCACAGTTGCTCACATCAGAAAGCTATAAGCCTCTTATCCTCATCCCTCAGAAGGCAGACAGAATGAAAACCACAGTCACAGAAAACTAATCAAACTTACCACATGGATCACAGCCTTGTCTCGCTCAATGAAACTATGAGCCATGCTGTGTAGGGCCACCCAGGACGGATGGGTCGTGATGGAGAGTTCTGAAAAAACGTGGTCCACTGGAGAAGGGAATGCCAAACCACTTCATTATTCTTGCCTTGAGAACCCCATGAACAGTATGAAAAGGCAAAAAGATAAGATGCTGAAAGATGAACTCCCCAGGTCGGTAGGTGCCCAATATGCTACTGGAGAAGACTGGAGAAATAACTGCAGAAAGAATGAAGAGACAGAGCCAAAGCAAAAACAGCACCCAGTTGTAGATCTGACTGATGATGGAAGTAAAGTCCGATGCTGTAAAGAGCACTATTGCATAAGAACCTGAATTGTTAGGCCCATGACTCAAGGTAAATTGAAAGTGGTCAAACAGGAGATGGCAAGAGTGAACATTGACATTTTAAGACTCAGTGAACTAAAATGGACTGGAATGGGTGAATTTAACTCAGATGACCATTATATCTACTACTGTGGGCAAGAATGCCTTAGAAGAAATGGAGTAACCCTCATAGTCAACAAGAGTCCGAAATGCAGTACTTGGGTGCAATCTCAAAAACGAAAGAATGATCTCCAAGGCAAACCATTCAGTATCACAGTAATCCAAGTCTACGCCCCAGTCAGTAATGCTGAAGAAGCTGAAGTTGAGCCATTCTATGAAGACCTACAGGACCTCCTAGAACTAACACCCAAAAAATATGTCCTTTTCATTATAGGGGACTGGAATGAAAAAGTAGGAAGTCAAGAGATATCTGGAGTAACAGGCAAGTTTGGCCTTGGAGTACAAAATGGAGCAGGGCAAAGGCTAACAGTTTTGCCACGAGAATGCACTGGTCATAGCAGACACCGTTTTCCAGCAACACCAGAGACAACTGTACACATGGATATCACCAGATGGTCAACACTGAAATCAGATTGCTTATATTCTTTGCAGCCAAAGATGGAGAAGCTCTATACAGTCAGCAAAAACAAGACCAGGAGCTGACTGTGGCTGAGATCATGAATTCCTTATTGCCAAATTCAGACTTAATTGAAGAAAGTAGGGAAAACCACTAAACCATTCAGGTATGACCTAAATCAAATAGCTGACGATGATACAGTGGAAGTGACAAATAGATTCAAGGGATTAGATCTGATAGACAGGGTGCCTGAAGAACTATGGACCGAGGTTTGTGACACTGTACAGGAGGTGTTGATCAAGACCATCCCCAAGAAAAAGAAATGCAAGAAGGCAAAATGGTTGTCTAAGGAGGCCTTACAAATAGCTGAGAAAAGAGGAGGAGCAAAAGGCAAAGGAGAAAAGGAAAGATATAACCATTTGAATGCAGAGTTCCAAAGAATAGAGAGGAAAGATATGAAAACCTTCCTCAGTAATCAATGCAAAGAAATAGAGGAAAACAATAGAATGGGAAAGACTAGAGATCTCTTCAAGAAAATTAGAGATATCAAGGGAACATTTCATGTAAAGATGGGCACAATAAAGGAAAGAAATGATATGGACCTAACAGAGACAAAAGATACTAAGAGGTGGCAAGAATTCACAGAAGAACTATACAGAAAACATCTTCGTGACCCAGACAACCACTATGGTGTGGTCACTCACCTATAGCCAGACATCCTGGAATGTGAAGTCAGATGGGCCTTAGGAAGCATCACTATGAACAAAGCTAGTGGAGGTGATGGAATTCCAGCTGAGCTATTTCAAATCCTAAAGTATAATGCTGTTAAAGTGCTGCACTCAATATGTGGCAAATTTGGAAAACTCAACAGTGGCCACAGGATTGGAAAAGGTCAGTTTTCATTCCAGAGAAAGGCAGTGCCAAAGAATGCTCAAACTACTGCACAATTGCAGTCATCTCACACGCTAGCAAAGTAATGCTTAAAATTCTCCAAGCCAGACTTCAACATGAACTGAGAACTTCAGATGTTCAAGCTGTATTTAGAAAAGACAGAGGAATGAGAGATCCAATTGCCAACATCCACTGGATCATTGAAAAAGCAAGAGAATTCCAGAAAAACATCTACTACTGCTTTTATTGACTATGCCAAAGCCTTTGACTGTGTGGATCATAGCAAACTGTGGGAAATTCTGCAAGAGATGGGAATACCAGACCACCTGACCTGGCTCCTGAGAAATCTGTATGCAGGTCAGGAAGCAACAGTTAGAACAGGACATGGAACAACAGGTTCCAAATAGAAAAAGGTGTACGTACGTCAAGGCTGTCTGTATATTGTCACCCTGCTCATTTAACTTCTATGCAGAGTACATCATGAGAAATGCTGGGCTGGAAGAAGCACAAGCTGGAATCAAGATTGCCAGGAGAAATATCAGGAGAGATGTGCAGATGACACCACCCTTATGGCAGAAAGCGAAGAAAAACTGAAGAGCTTCTTGATGAAAGTGAAAGAGGAGAGTGAAATTGTAGGCTAAAAGCCAACATTCAGAAAACTAAGATCATGACATCTTTTCCCATCAATTCATGGCAAATAGATAGGGAAACAATGTAAACAGTGAGAGATTTTATTTTGGGGGGCTCCAAAATCACTGCAGATGGTGACTGCAGCCATGAAATTAAAAGACACTTGCTCCTTGGAAGAAAAGCAATGACCAACCTAGACAGCATACTAAAAAGCAGAGGTATTACTTTGCCAACAAAGATCGTTCTAGTCAAAGCTATGGTTTCCCAGTAGTCAGTCCTGTATGGATGTGACTGTTGGACTGTAAAGAAAGCTGAGTGCCGAAGAATTGATGCTTTTGAATTGTAATGTTCTTGAGAGTCCCTTGGACTGCAAGGAGATGTAACCAGTTATTCCTAAATGAAATCAGTCCTGAATATTCATTGGAAGGACTCATGCTAAAGCTGAAAATCCAATACTTTGGCCACCCAAGGTGAAGAACGGACTCCTTGGAAAAGATTGTGATGCTGGGAAAGATTGAAGGCAAGAGGAGAAGGGGACGACAGAGGATGAGATGGTTGGATGGCATCACCGACTGGATGGACATGAGTTTGAGTAAGCTCCGGGAGTTGGTGATGGACATGGAAGCCTGGCGTGATGCAGTCCCTGGGGTCACAAAGAGTTGGACATGACTGAGTGAATGAAATGAACTGATCATCCTTTCATGATAAAAATTCTCAACATAATGGGTATAGAAGGGGGAAGTACCTCAACATTTTAAAGGTCATAGATGACAGGCTCACAGTTTTCATTTTACTCAATGGTAGAAGGTTGAAAACTTCTCCTGTAGGATCAGAAACAGGACAGGGGTGCCCATTCTCACTTCTCCTGTTCAGCAAGTACTAGAAGTCCTAGCCAGAGCAGTCAGGCGAGAAATAGAAATGAAAGCATCTATGTCAGAAAACAGGAAGTAAAAATATGTTTGCAAATAGCAGGATCTTATTTATTGAAAACCCTAAGAATTCCACCAAAAAAACTGTTAATACAGCCACTCAGAGTGAGTGGGAGTCTGGCTTACTTGATTATATTTGTTATCTATTGCTGTGTAGCAGATCACTGCAAAACTTGGTGCCTTATAAGAACAGACATTTATTATTTGTCAGTTTCTGTGAGTCAGAAATTTGGGAACAGCTTAGCTGTGTGATTCTGGCTTTGGGTCTTCCATGAAGTTGCTCTTAGGCTGTCAACCACACTGCAGTCTTATAAAGGCTTGAATGGGGCTGGATGATTTATTTCTAAAATAGTTCACATATATATGATTGTGGGTAAATGCCTCAGTTCTTTGCCAAGTGGAGCTCTCCTAGGAGCATCGTGAGTCTTTAGGACATGGCAGTAAGCTTCCTCTAGTGCAAGGGATCCGTGATAGAAGGAGGAAGTCATAATGCCTTTTATGACCTAATTACGCTTTGTCACTTCTGCCAGACTATTTGGTGGAAGTTACTAAGCACAGCCACAGTCAAGAAAAAAAAAGATTAGGCTCCAACTTTTGAAGGGAGGAGATTCAGACTGAATGTCAGTGACTGACCAAGTGGAGGTAAGCAATACAGGAGACTCAGAATATGTCTAGATAGTGGCCTTCTGGAGTTCTTCATTAAATTGTTAATGGTTTCTCAGGGAAGGGAGGAATACTTTAGTAGTATTTTTAAGACCAAGACTTGGGCTGTTACTGAGATATATATGTACCTAGCATTATTCTCCTCTTTTCACTTAGGAAGACTTAAGATTCATGTACTGGAAACAAAATGATAAAATCTAGTTAAAATCACGTGAGGTGTTTTTTTTTTTTGAAGTTTTGTTTTAGAGACTCCTGACTGAAGTAAATCATCATTGGGATGCTGTGGATTAGGAAGAAAGCTGATGCGAACTAGTCAAAAATATGAGTCTTGTAGTACCTTTGGAACATTATCCTGTTTGGGAGTAACTTTTAATTTTTATATAATCTTAAGCTTAGAAAGGACTTCCCACATGTCTTGGATGGTAAAGAATCCACCTGCAATACGGAGACCTGGGTTCGATCTCTGGGTCAGGAAGTTTCCCTGGAGAAAGGAATGGCAACCAACTCCAGTGTTCTTGCCTGGAGAATTCCATGGACAGAGGAGCCTGGTAGGCTATATAGTCCATGAGGTCGTAAAGAGTCAGACACGACTGAGAAGCTAATACAAGTACACAAGTACAAGTAAGCTTAGAAAATAGCTGTAAGAATAGTGAAAGGAACTCCTATATACCCTTTAAACAGACTCCCCAGTGTATGTTTGTGACATTTGCCTTTCACCTGTTCTAGGCCAGCTGGCCTAAAACCACCAGGGATAAACCTGTAGTGTGATTAAGTTAGGTTTGTTGACAATGCAGTGAGAGAGATCACAGACCAGGGGAACCACAAGACTTTGCCCCAAAGAGTAAAATAGATTTCTTACAGGATTTTGTAGAAGGGTGGCACTGAAGAAAAATTTAAATGAAGTAGTGTTTTGATAGAGTCAAAGCAAAACCAAGGTTATGTGTAAAAGAATCAACATTAGGTCTGAGCTGTAAAGTGGGCTTAAGGTGGTGTTTGCTTGAAAATTACAGAATTAAGAGCTTTTTGAACATTTCTTCTCCTAAAATTGCTTACTTAGATTATCCTAGGAAGAGAAGGGTATTTCAGAAAGTTTACTTAAGTTACTTCCCATCATCTTCCCAGTTGAGAGACAAGTACTGTTATGATATTTTTTCCCTGATAAGTTACTTTTTTAAAAAAGGTAAAGAACTTCATGTAATTGGAATAATGTAGATAATAATAGTGTGCGGTTTCTTTGACGCAACATGTTTGTAGATTCATCTGTTTTATTGCATCCTCAGCACTTGCTACCTTTTCACTGCTAAGTAGTATTACATTTTATTAATACACTGACATTTGCATGTCAGTTTTCTTGTTGATGGACTTGTAGGCTTCCAGTTCGGGAGTATCATGAAGACAGCTGCTATGAGCATTTTTATATAAAGTTTTTAGTCTATATGTTTGTTTATTTCTCTTGGATGTATACCTGGCTGTGAAACTCCTACATCAAAGGCTAGGTGCTTGGGTATATACGTTTAACTTTTAAGAAACAGCTAAAACTTTGCAAAATGATTATTCCATTTTACATTCCCATCAACAATTTGTGAGAATTCCTAGTTGCTTCATATCCTTTCCAATGTTTGGTATTATAGTCTTTCTAATCTTAGACATTTTTACAGGTATAAAGTAGTCTTCATAGTGGTTTTAGTTTTTAATCATCCTAATTAGCAATGATGTTGAGCATTTTTTACATGTTTATTGGCCATTTGTATATCTTGTTTCATGAAGTGTCTGTTAATGTCTTTTGCCCATTTCTTAGTTGTTGGCTTTGTATTGTTTTAGTTCTTTATGTATTCTGGGTACAAGTCTTTGCCTGACACACTTTTATAAATATTTTCTCCTAGTATGTGGCATGCAGAATTTACCTTCTTAATGATATCTTATGATGGGCAGAATCTTTTAAATTTGATGAAGTTATTTTAAAACTTAAATAGTTTTAGCTATCACAGTAAAGTCTGTGATCCACTTGAAACTAATTTTTATTTATGGTGTAAAGGGTGAATCTCAAGTTTCCCAATTTTCCATCCAGAGATCCATTTTTTCCAGCATCATTTGTTGATAAAAGACTTCTTTTTCTCATTGTTGCCTTTGTTAAAAATCAAGTGACCCGAAAAGTCTGAATCTGTTTCTGGGCTCTTTATTTTTATTCCATTGGTCTGTGTGGAATACTGTGTATTAATACATTTTGAAAAGCTGTATAGAGTACCTATTAGATTGTTGAAAACAGGAAAAACCTTTCTTGTTCATGGTTTGATAGCTCTGGAGATCTTTCTTATGACCATCATCTTGCTGCCAGTGATATTTGGAGACTTTTCAGCATGAAGCACTATATATTCCTATATATATATATATTTTTTTTTTTTTTTGGTGATATGTGACATTGATACTCACTTTTATTCTTTTCTATTTGTAAAGATGCAGAAACACTTGTTTAGGTCAGAGTTCTGAGGCTAGTGATTAAGAAACCTCAGGTACCTTTTTTAAAGTCTTACAGTTGTCTGAACATATATTATAAAAACCTAGACAGAACTTCATTGCAGTGTTGAACCAAGAGAGATGCCCAGGTCCTTATAGTTTGAAGGGAAAGAGGAGGACAAGACATAGCCACATAGAAATTGTGATTTCTTATAAAGAAACATTAGTTTATAATCTTGCAAGTTAACCTGTAT
Organism: Bos grunniens; assembly: GCF_055505025.1. Classification (NCBI taxonomy): domain Eukaryota; kingdom Metazoa; phylum Chordata; class Mammalia; order Artiodactyla; family Bovidae; genus Bos; species Bos grunniens. The sequence continues at coordinate 29,362,926 of NC_141185.1, read as the reverse complement.
TGTGGACCTCAATCATTCTGAATTATCAATCCAATAAACTTAAGTAAGCAGTAGTTGGAATTCATCTGCAGAGGGGAAGGGTAAGAAATTATAAGCTGGAGAAATTGAATCTCAAATATAAATCTGTTGTTGGGATACTGACTAAATATTGTTTATAAGTTAAAATTTTTATATTTATTTTAGGTGAGGTGCTGTAATCATGTGTTTATGGAATTTTCTACAGTAGATTTGTGAAACTGCTAGAAAGTTGAAAGTCTTAAGTCTGTGTTCCTGGTATGTCCTGAGTTGGGTCTCCTTTTCAGTGAATACCAGTAGTCATCTTAATCTTTTTGATAACTAAAAAACATTTCTTCCAATTTCTACACTGTCCCCAGAATTTACCACCTTTGTTGAAAATTACTGGTCTTAGATGTGGAAAGGTAAGGAAATAAAGTACTGGAGTAAGAAATGATCATGCAGCTTGTTCGTTATCATACACTGACTAAATCTAAATAAAATGGGTAATTTGAGAATTTTGAAATTAAGATGTCTGATTGTATATTCTTATTTTTCCTAGTAAAATGAATGAAAGTAAACCTGGAGGCTCACAGAATTCTAGTAAGTAATCATATTTAAAATATTTTCAAATTTAACTTAAAATATTACGATACATCATTCTTGCTTTTTTTTTAATTACAATTAATCTTTTAGACTGCTACTCAAACGCTAGGAATGAATTTCCTGATCCATGCTTAGATCGTGTTTCTATATACTGAAGTATAATGTTTTATGTATTAATTTCAACAAAAATCTGCTAGAAAAGGATAATTTGCCAAATTTTATTTGTATATTCTGTATTTATCAAATGTGGTTTGTATTTGAACAAAACAGTATTATTTCTTTAATAAATACGATTTTTCTTTTACCTTTTTGTGTGATTTTTCTTCTTACAAAAGATAAAATGCAAATGAGAACAGTTAATGTACAAAAGTTTAACATGAAAAGGAAAACTTGCCTGTTAGTGCTCACAACCATCTCCTCAAACAGATGTAGACTTTACTTTTAGTTGTTTTCTTCATTTATTAGTTATAAATAGTATGTATTGATTTGCTACTATGGAAGATGAAACTTTTAAATTGTTACTTTATACTCAGTTGCCACTACTTCACCTGATCTACCCTTTTTAAAATTTATTGTTTGATTGCCTCTAAAAGTATTACACTTAAAACTGAATCTTTACTCTCACTTATAGAGTATCTATTGGAGAAGGCAGTGGCACCCCACTCCAGTACTCTTGCCTGGAAAATCCCATGCATGGAGGAGCCTGGAAGGCTAGAGTACATGGGGTCGCTGAGGGTCGGACACGACTGAGTGACTTCACTTTCACTTTTCACTTTCATGCATTGGAGAAGGAAATGGCAACCCACTCCAGTGTTCTTGCCTGGAGAATCCCAGGGATGGGGGAGCCTGGTGGGCTGCTGTCTATGGGGTCACACAGAGTCGGGCACTACTGAAGTGACTTAGCAGCAGCAGCAGCATAGAGTATCTATTAACTGCCTATCATTGGGTAAGGAAATTTATGCCCTTAAACCTCCCTCTACTTTGCTTTCCTACTTTTACCTATATACTTCTATCAGTTATGCTAATAGTTCTGAAACTTAGTAGTTCATGGGCTACCGTCTTATATTTGTCAAATGTAAATATCACCTGTTACTGTTATTTGGTTAGTATTTTTCTTAAGTTTGTCTCAGCTTTTTACTTGAATGAACGTGTTCATTTTATTACTGTAACATAACCACTATCGTTTGCTCAAGGGTTATGTGAAAGGTGTAGAATCGTTTGTAGAAGGTGGTATTAATAAATGTAATAAAGTTGGAACAATTTTACAGAATTTTAAATGTTAAAATTAATATGCAAAGTACAAATAAAATCAAAAGTAACCTACTTACAAAAATGCATGCCTGAAACCTGGTCTGTTCTGTGCCCAGGGCCTTGGTACCAGGCAAAGAGAGGAGGGAAACAGATGGAAAGCACAAGTCCATAGCATATAGCAGATGCAGCTCCATCAAGCTGTAGTGAGGGAGAGCAAATACAGGATGGATGTTTCACAATATTAAGTATTGGTTTCTTTCCAGTCCTGAAATCTATTTTGTGAGTAACCTGTTGACAGATACAGTACATTTTCAACATATAACATCCATTCTTGATTACATATTAAATAAGGTAAATAAGATTAGCTGCTGTAGTAGGTAAACCCTGAGGTTTTAATGGTTTAACATAATAAACATTTTATTACTTGGTCATGTTACACTCCAGTGTAGATTGGTTAGGGGAGATTGAAAGGGGCTTTATGTTCCATACATTTAGAGTTCATTTAGAGTTCACGTTCATTCCATCTTATATTGATTAACTGCCGTGAAATACTCAGTCTTTTCAACTAGTGATTTTTTTCCTTGTTTTGTTAGTATGGTATTAGAAATACCATGTACGAATAAATATCATAAGATAAAAAGGATTGGTAATTATATTAGTAACATTCAGGTCTACCTTTGTGCATACCTTTTTAATTATATTGCTATATATTATCTCATTTAATGCTCATTAAGTCATAGTCTGAGGTAAGTGCTATTGTTGTCCTTACTTTTATAAGACGAGGAACCAGAACCATAAAGTGTTTATGTGACCTGTTCAGGGTTACACAGCAAGAGTGTAGAACTAGGTCTTCACTCAGATCTCCCTGACTCCGCGATTTGCCTTTAAAGTTTTATTATTGTGATAAAGAACATAGAATTTATCATATTAACTATTTTGAAGGGTGGCACTTCATTCAGAGTTGTGTAGCTGTTAACACTGTCTAGTTCCAAAGCATTATCCCTCCAGAAGGAAACTATCCAGTAGGTAGTTACTTCTCATTTCTTCTGTCCTCAGCTTGTGAAGACAACCAGCCTACTTTTTGTCTGTCTCTATGGATTTACCTGTTTTGGATAATGTAATCTATTATATAAATGGAATCATGTAGTTTGTGACCTTTTGTGCTTGGATTCTTTGACTTACCATAGTGTTTCTATGGTAACACTCATAGAAAGACTCATCTGTTGTTGTAGCATATATCAGTATTTCATTCCTTTTTATAGCTGAAAGATAACTCCGTTATATGGTTATTGTATATTTTGTTAACCCATTCATCATTCATCCATCTATTTGATGGATGAATGGAAATTTGATTTGTTTTCCCTTTTTGGCTATTGTGAACAGTGCTGCTATGAAGATTAATATACAAATATTTGTTTGAACATCTGTTTTTAATTCTTTGATATTATATATAACCAGTAGTGAAATTGTTATATAGTAACTATGTTTAACTTTTTGAAGAACTGCTCACTATTTTCCAAAGTGATTGTACTATTATTACATTTCACCTAGCAGTATATGAGGGTTTTGATTTCACTATCTCCTTGACAGCATTTGTTATTTGAGATTTTTTGTTTTAGCCATATCTTCTTCGGAGAAATGTTTATTCAGATGCTTTGTCCCATTTTAAGATTGAGTTGTGTTTTTCTTGTTGGGTTGTAAAGCTTACGAACACTAGACTCTTAAAAGGTATATGATTTCCAAATGTATTTAACCATTCTGTAGATTGACTTTTCCCTGTGTTGATAGTTGTCTTTGATGCACAGAAGTTTTAAATTTTGATGAAGTCCAGTTTATCTTTTTTTTTCTTTTATTGCTTTTGTTTTTGGTGTCATGTGGTATCTGAAAAACTATCGCCAAACCAAGGTTTTGAAGATTTTCCCCCCCTGTGTTTTCTTCTAAGTGGTTTATAGTTTTGGCTCTTATGTTTAAGTCTTTGATCTATTTTGAGTTAATTTTTGTATAGTTTATGGAGAAGGATTCAGTTTTACTATCTTGCATGTGACTTTCCAGTTGTCGCAGCCCCCTTTGTTAAAGAGACTGTTTTTCCCCATTGAATGATCTTGGAATCCTTGTTCAAAATTTAATTGACCATTGATACCTGAGTTTATTTCTGGACTCTTTTCCATTGATCTGTATGTCTGTCCTTATGTCAGTACCACACTCTTGATTTCTGTAGTTTCATTATAAGTTTTGAGTCTTCTCTTTTTCTCTGGCTAAAGGTTTGCCAGTTTTGTTGACCTTTTCAAAGAACCAGCTTTGTTTGCATTTATTCTCTCTATTCTGTGTGTCATTTATTTCTGTTCTTATCTCTATTATTGCCTTTCTTATGCTAGTTTTGGGTTTAATATGTTCTTTTTCTAGTTCTTTATTGTTAAAATAAAGTTACTGATTGGGATCATTCCTTTTTCATATAGGCTTGCTCTATGGGTCTACAAGCCTAAAGATCAGCCAGAGGTGAAAGCTTAGAGTTCTTAGGGTCATTTCTGAGCATGCATCCAGCCCTGGGCATGTGATGTCCTTCTAGATTCCCTCGTATATATGGGAGCTTTTCAGAGCCCTTATCTTCCCATGTATCTTCCTTTACCTAGTCTCTTCTTTCCTAGCCTTTTTGGTCTTTGCCTACTTGCCCTGTTATCCTTTGCTTCAAGCTGCTGCCTCTAGTATATTTGTCTTAAATGCTTCTGACAGTCACACTCCAGCCCTGAGAAAGTTCTTACACAGATGAAAGAAGGGCAGGCATCTGAACCCATCCCCTGGGGAGCCACCATACATGTCAGAACACACACAATCACATTTTTCTAACAAGGTCCATATTCCCTCCTCTTAAGACAGTCCACACCAGGAGCATGGCCTAAGGAACAATACACATTGATTCTGGGCTTAAGGCCATTGCCTGGTTAGAGAGTGAGGGATAGTAGGCAGGTAAGTTAAAATGCCACAGATCTGTCATCAAATTTTGGCAGCTTGTTTATTAAGCATTTTTCTCATTATTTCAAGTTTTTAAATCAGATTTCAGACTTTCTGAAAAGTTGATTCTGATGGGTTTGGCAGCATTATCATTGCTTTAGTGGAGAGATGAAGTTTTAGAGTTTACTAATTGGTTGTTTTCAATGAGTTGCCAATTTTGTTAAAGATTAATTTAAAAATGTAAAGTCACATTGTTTTAGCAGTAGGTATTGAAAGTCTTAGTTTACTGAAAATAATATAATGTAATTTGTTCTCAAAAAGAACTGAACACATCGTTGAGAGAAACACCAATTCCATAGGGTTTGTTTTTTTTTGTTTTTTGTTTAAATTTTTTTATATCTATTACTTTTTTCACTGTTAGCTTGTGTTTTCTGTCGAAAAAATGATGACTGTCCTATTAAATATGGAGAAAAGAAAACTAATGAGAAATGGAATCTCACTGTACATTACTATTGTTTGGTGAGTATAATTTTTAATTAAATCCTAAAAATTTGGTATTCTTCTAAAGAAGAGAATTTGATCCTGATGGCTGGTTTCTGAGAAATGGATAAGTCATTTAACTTTCCTGGATCTCTTTTGCTATGTAAAAATAAGATTTTTCATTTATCATATTCTAAGATTCTGAAATGACTTGATACATAGTAATACTTGTCATCATTACCTACTTATTTTTGTCTAACCCTTTGGGGCCTCAGTGGAAAAATAAAATGGTTAGGTCTGTAAGGGAGTTGTTCATTTTGCAACTTTGTTGTTTACATGGCTGCTAGTGATAATTATCAGAAAGGACCTGTTTGAAGGCTCAGGAAGTAAAATAAAAGTATTTTATTTCACGGAGAACCTGAAGAGAAATTTTGACTGCAGGTAATAAATATTTGTGGAAAAGGAAATAGGTTAATTTATGGATCACTCAGTTGCAAGAAAAAATGATGATATATTGAGAATTGTCTCTCATTTTTTCCCCATTCCCTCTACCAACTTCTCATCTCATTGAATCTGCTTTAAGATACTAGTGGTACCGTCACTGCCTTAGCATGATGCCAAGGTTACATGAGTATATACAGTATTCCTTGGCACTTGCAATAGATATATATTGCTGCTTCACTGATTGTCCAGCTTATAAGTGAAATTTAGCAGCTTATAAGTGAATCAATTTTATATATATACACACACACACACACATATCCACTCTTTTTTAGATTCTTTTCCCATATAGGGTACAGAGTATTGAGTAGAGTTCCCTGTGCTATACGGTAGGTTCTTATTAGTTATCTATTTTTAATATAATAGTGTGTATATGTCAATCCCAGTCTCCCAGTTTATCCTTCTCCCCACTCCCTGACTGTTCCCCTTTGGTACCCATAAGTTTGTTTTCTACATCTGTGACTCTGTTTCTGTTCTTAAGTGGTTTATGGGGCACAGAAATGTAGTATTGGCTGAGATGGGTGGTTCTGGCTTAGGGCCTCTTCTACATGAGGCTACAGTTGACATGTCAGCATGGTTTGGTCATCTGAAAGCTTGACAGGCTGGAGTATCCACCTCCAGTGGCTCACTTATGTGGCTTTTGGCCTCAGTTCTCTTGTCTCTTGGCAGGAGGCCTCAGTTCCTTACTTCCTGGGCACCTCTGTAGGGCTGCCCACAGCATGACATCAGGCTTCTCCCAGAGCAAGTAATAAAAGAAAGGGATAGATATACACCAAGATGGAACTATATGACCTAGTTTTTATAATCATATACCACTATTACTTTTCCTTTATTCTGTTAGAGGTGAGTCATGATTCTAGCTCACACTTAAGGAGAAGGAAATTAGTTCCCACCACTTTTAAGGGAGGAGTATCAACAAATTTAGGGGCGTATTTTTATTCTTACAACAGCATCCATGTTAAAACTTAGATGCTTCCTTGAGTAATACTTTAACATAAATTCTTGGTGTTTCTCTAAGGTTTGTAAACTGATCTAGGAACCTAATTACTTTGTACCAAGACTTAGGGGAACATGAAGTTGATATTCCAGATTATTTGTCTTAGAGTCATATAGGGCTTAGAGTCTTACAGGGCTTCCCAAGTGGCTCAGTGGTAAAGAATCTGCCTGCCAATGCAGGAGATGTCGATTCAGTTCTTGGGTCAGGAAGATCCCCTGGAGAAGGAAATGGCAACCCACTCCAGTACTCTTGCTTGGGAAATCCCATGGACAAAGGAGCCTGGTAGGTTACAGTCCGTGGGGTCACAAAAGAGTCAGACAGGACTTAGTGAATAAACAACAACAACACTACCAACAACACAGAGTCTTACAGTTTGTATCACAAAAGAAAACCTTTTTATATTTCTAAACAGTTCATTTTACTTTTTATGTAATAGAATTAGAAGAGACCTATTTTATTATTAGTCAGTGTGTTGGTTTTTTTTTTTTTCCCCCCTGTAATTTTTAAGTAATCTATGGCCCTTTTGGGATTTTTTAAGATACACTGATTAAAATCTCTAATCACAAGTCTGAAGTATTACTGAGTTATTTAATATATTTAACTTGGTCATATCAAAATTTCCCTTATGTTCTTTCTTATTTTATTAATGAGTGTAGTAATCCCAAAACACGTTGACCCTAGTTCAACACTTACAGGACTGGTGTTTCATTGTGAACGGGAAGGTATAGTAATATTATAAATGATAATGGAATATTAGAGCTGAGACTTGGAAACAACCTAGTCTGTTGTTTTTATTTTTGTGTTTAATATTAGAAACACTGAATTACTTGCTTAGGGCTCCAGAAAGTTGGGCTCAGATCCTGGTTTGCAAGCCAGTACTTATTCACAGCCTCATGCTTTTTCTTGATTCATGTTCCCTTAATATATTTAAACTGAGGTTAAAACCTATTTTAAAAAATTTATTTTCATTAACTATAATTCAATAGATTATCTATAATTATGTCTTTTATGATTCAGAATCCAGCTAGATTTATAGTTAACCTGAAATATCACTGATAATTATCTCCATAGTATTTATTACTATTACATATACATCTTTCAGTATATGCCGCTTTTTCCCGCCTAAAACTTGATCATAAGTGTTTATTGTTTGTCTTCCTTCCCTTTCCCTGTTATTTTCTATGATACTTTTTAGAAACCAGTTTGGTTATATAACATGTTAATATATAGTGTCTTTGAAATCAAACAATATGAGTAGCCTCTTACTTTGACTATGAAAAATAACTATTATAGGTAAGAGATACTTGAAATTAGAGTGTTTTATATCCATTTTTATTGGAATATTATAGATATATATTTTTTATTCCAAACAAGTTTCTTAGAGTTTATTTTCTAATTGAGAATATATTCATAGTTGATGTCAAGTGGAATTTGGCAGAGGGGTAAAGAAGAAGAAGGAGTTTATGGTTTTCTAATAGAAGATATCAGGAAAGAAGTGACTAGGGCTTCTAAACTGGTAAGTAAATTACTTTACTCATTGCACCATAAATATTGTCAGTATTAAGGAAGTCTTTTGCATCACATTCTGTACTAGAAATTGATAAGACATTGATTTTATGTTATTTTTGTCACAGTAAATTTTAGAACATTTTGTATTTTTTCAAATGAAAGAGCTAAACCAACCTTGGATAACATGTGTGGCAATACTGATTTCACTGCTTGTCTTCCAACCTACCCATCATTTCATCCACTCTTACCATCAGAATTATGATCCTACTTCCACTGAATTGTTCTTCACATCTTCTATCCTGAGGCAATCCAGTTATTTACTTTTCATTCTTATGCCTCAGTTGCTGGGTTGGAGAGATAGCTTGAGATGGAAACTACACAGCTCTACAGACCAATCATTTATGGTCTCCTTCTGTCTTGTGGCTCTTCTGTGACACAGTTTGCTTATGTTCAGTGCCTTCGCCTGCTCTCCGAGATAAGTATTCTGAACTTTAACTCCTTATTCATTCAGTTACAGTTTGTGAATCTTCTCTGTGATGGCTGTTACTACATGAGGGAATGGACTGTAGGTCTCCATGTGTTCTGAGTAGAAACCATGAGAGTTACAGAACGAGAAGATTGGAAGTACAGGGGCTTCTGTTTAGAGAATGGGGCACTGGAATTGACGACTTCCATGGTGGAGCAGTTTTGGCTGATGAGAGGACTCTTCATTACACTGAAGTGGAGATGAAGTGCATTGACACATTTTAATTGAGGAAGTAAAAACAAAAAGATTGTCCTATCAGTGCAGAAGTCATTTAGAATGATAACAAGAATTAAAATACAGAGGAGGGTGCCAAAGTCTGGAGGAAGTTAGGTAGGTGACATTAGGTTCTAGGACCAGATCTTTTTAAGTCTGAAGGTAGAGTAGTGGCCTACAGTCTGCAGCACAGAACTTAAAACAATGTTCTGTTTGTCCTTCTCCCTACCTCTATCTATATTTATGTCCATTCCTTGTCAAGTCTGGAAATGGAGGAGGATGAAAAAATAAGCAGCTTCATACAAGAAGTTCTATAAGGGAAGCATTCAGAGAATTTTATTTTGGTTGAGACAAAGATATGAAAGTGGTTATTTTTAAGGATATTCAAGATTCAGGGGTGTGTGTGTTAGTTGCTCAGACATGTCCAACTCTTTGCGATCCCATGGACTGTAGCCCACCAGGCTCCTCTGTCCATGGAATTCACCAGGCAAGAATACTGGAGTGGGTTGCCATTTCCTTCTCCAGGATCTTCCTGACCCAGGGATCGAACCCAGGTCTCCTGTATTGCAGGCAGGTGCTTTACCATCTGACCTACTATGGAAGCCCAAGATACAGAGGAGGTAATGATAAACTAGAGGTTCTAAGGCACAAGGGGAAACCTTGGAGAAAAGGTTAAAATGACATTTACCTATGGGCCTTGTGGGAGTATTAGTACCAAAATTTTTCAATCTTCTGGTGATAGTGAACTTGTCATGAAAGATGGCCTCTGCAGGTACTGTTTGGAAATCCTTTCTTAAGACATCATATCCTCTCTGAGTATATTGTGAACCTGTGAGAATTTCTTGATCCTGAAGAGGTGTCTCGATTTACGACCTTAAAATAGAATTCCATATGTCAGTTTACAGGGAGAGACTTAGGTTAGCAAGGTATCATTCTACAACCTGGCAGTGCTTGACAGGTGGACAGTATAATCCCTTCATCAGTGGCCAATATGATGCTCATCTCAAAGGTTCCAAGATATATGAAGTACTCTTCTGTATTTTAGTAATGATTGATTCATCTAATTATTTTTCTGTTTATATACTGTAGTGATATTTAAGTTAGAGGCGGTGGTATTTGTTTCCTAGGGCTACTATAATAGATTACCCCAAACTGGGTCGCTTAAAACAGAAGTGTATTCTCTCAGAATTCTGGAGACCAGAAGTTCCAAATCAAGCTGTCAGAGGGATTGACTTCTTCTGGAAGCTCTGAGGGAGAATTTTCTCATGCTTCTCTTCTGATGGCTGCTTCTCTTCTGATGGCCTTTGGCATTCCTTGCTTTGTGGCAGCATACCTCAATCTCTGCCTCCATCTTTATGTGGCCTTCCCCTGTGTGTCTTAAATCTCTCTCTTTTTTTACTTATAAGGACTTATAGGGACCACCTTAAATCCAGGATGAACTCATCTTGAGATCTTTAACATATCTACAAAGACCATGTTTCCAAGTAAGGTCACATTCAAAGGTACCAGGAATTAGGCCTTGAATATAACTTTTGGGGAATCACTACTTAACCTACTTACTATAGGTATCTTAACACTATTTCATTTGCTTAAGATAGAGTGATCCTCGCCAGTTTTTTACAAATTGTTTTTTAGAATTGTTTTGCTGTTGTCCTATATATAATATTTCCTAACTGTGTTTTCTGTTGCAATTTGAATGAGACTTTCATGTATAATCTTTATGTATACAAACCCTTCAGTTTAAAATATTTTAGCAGGTAGGAAGGAAAAGAAGCTTCGCTGTCTCACCCACATTAGATTAAAGATGTTTGCTTTATCAGAAATTGTTATTTGAGTGACTCTTTAGATTGGGTTGTTTCTGAGTAAAACAATTTTTTTCAGGAAATGTCTTTAATATACTATAATCACAGCTATTGTATGGGGAAAGTAATTGTCAGACTCTCCACAAAGAATATTCATTTATACCTTGGTCTTACCTATAGTACTCAAATTTTCTACATTATAATCCCTATTTTTATATTTTCTTCTAGAAATGCTCTGTTTGCAAGAAAACGGGTGCTTCAATTGGGTGTGTCGCACCCCGATGTAAACGAAGTTATCATTTCCCATGTGGACTTCAGAGAGAATGTATTTTCCAGTTCACTGGCAATTTTGCGTGAGTTAATTAACTGTCAAATATGAAAGAAGATGTAAAGGAAAAGTGGAAAATGGATATGGATCTCCCTAATTATATAATTCCTTTGTAAAATTTCTTTTCAAAGTTACACTGGGGTTATATGGGTACTTTAGAGAATTATAATATCTGTAATGGCCTTAATGATTAATATTCACCTCTAGCTTTCAGCCCTAGAATATAATATGGAAGTGTTAATTTATTCACATTCAATAGAAATTTCCATCTTATATAATTCTAGATTTTATGTTACTTTTTAGAGTTAATACTTTTCTTTCACAGGGTTATCTGTGTTCTTATTGAGTAAATTGAAGACATGTAAATTTAATGCAGTCAGAAAAATAACTACCCTGGCATGACCCTAAAAATGTTTGTTTCTTGAGTTCAGCTCTAAACATCAAGATTTTATGAATTTTGGTGTTTGTTATCATGAGTGATTTATTTCTTTTAGTCTTTGTGCTCTTGACCTATTTAATGAATTGTTCTGTATGAAAACTGCAGTGTAGAAAATGCAAATGGAAATAAATTTAGTGGGTTAAGAATAATTATTGTTTGTACTTTAGTTATTAAAATAATATTTTTAAGTATGAGTTCCTTCCTTTGAATTTGTGCAGGTTTGAGTACAAATGTTGTGTATACTGTTACTAACAGTATTTCATAATTCTCAATATAGTATTAGTTATTGAAATTCTGTGAGGTGAATCTCACCACCAAAAGGTTCACATTTGAAAAATCTAGCTCTCCTTGGTTATAGATGATGAGACTGATTACAGTGGCATTTCCCCAGCCTGTTGTAAGTTAATTGTGAGAGAGACAAATGAATTTTCTCTAACAGATATGAATTGTAATGCTAGCTTAGTTGTGCTTTATAATTTATTAGATGATGTTTTTAATTAATTTACATTTTTAGGTCATTTTGTTGGAAACATCGACCTGTTCAAATAATTACATCTAATAATTGTAGAGACTCCTTACTGTGCACCATTTGCTTGGAATTTATAGAGCCTATTCCAACTTACAGCGTGTTACGAAGTCCTTGTTGTAAGAATGCTTGGTTTCATAGAGACTGTTTGCAGGTAAGATAGTTTGTAAACATTTTCTGATATAAAGTCTGTTGCTTGCTGATTTGAATTAAAACAGACATGTGTTTTAGCTCGTACTAGTAACTTTTTAAAATGGCTTTATTGAATAAAATTTTACATGTAAAATTACTCTGTTGAAGTGTACAATTAATGTTTTGGTTAAATACTTTAGATACTACCTTTTAATGTATGTTTAAACTTAAAAAATTTTGTTTTTACCCAAGGATTTTGCTTGTATATCACAAATAATAATACAGTCTTTAATTCCCAAGTTTGTTTATATGCTTAAAGTTAGAAAAACCAAGATATGTGAAATAATAAATTGTAAGCTAGGATAATTTAATGTTAAGAGGTCTATTTTTTTTAGTTTAGTAAACATTTTGTCATGCACTTCTGAGGTGGCACAGTGGTAAAGAATCTGCCTGCCAGTGCAGGAGACGCAAGAGAGGCAAGTTTGATCCCTGGGTTGGCAAGATTCCCTGTAGAAAGAAATGGCAATCTGCTCCAGTATTCTTGCCTGGAAAATTCCGTGTAGAGAGGTATCTGGCATGCTGCAGTACATGGTGTTGCAGAGTCAGATACGACTGAGCCTGTGCACGCGCACGCGCGTGCACACACACACACACAGAAACACATTATCATAACATTTGAAATTAAACTGATTACTGTCTAATGAATTGAAAATACATTATAGTTCTTTGAGAGCCACCTTGTATGTCAAACCTGATGACAAATTTTCAGGTAAATTGAATATCATAAAACTATTAAATAATCTACAGTTTCTTCAATTCAGAAGGTAGTTTAATAATCTGCAGTTTCTTCAATTCAGAAGGTAGTTTAAAATTTTAAAAAGATCCCAATTATTAATAACATCAAATATATGTAATATACATGTGTAAAGGTGTCAACTGATAGGCAATTATTGTTGATAATGCCAATGATCAAAGGATTCACTTTAATTTATACTGTTTTTAAAGTTTGGCTTTTATTATTATTTAGTAAAATGAACTGTTAAATTGATTACAAATTATCTACAGAAGTTTTTTTTTTTTTTTAAGTTAGAAGATGTTGTAAATCCTCTTATATTTCAACAAAATCTAAATAGTACTAACAGTAGTCCAAGTAGTAAAGCTTTTGATTACTTTCTGTTTTTTTTTTTTTTGTATGAGCCTTCAACTCTTCTTTTTAGTATTATTCAGTTAAAAGTGGCAGGATGCAGCCTGTTTTGTTGGGTAAATAGTAGAGATTCTATTAATTCTCATGAAATAGTGTTTGTAAAAGGATCCAGAGAGTGCAATTCTAAACATCATGAAGTACTATCTTTATCTATTGAAGAAGAAGTTCACATTATGTGAGAATCTCTAAAAAGTTATTATCTTAATTAAGGGGTTATATTTGAATGACTTGAAAGTAATTGCTGTCAAATGTATCATCTTGTTAACTTTGTATAGTAGTGTGTTATTTTTCAGGACAAATAAGATTTGCCTCATTTTGTGTTAATAATGAAACAGAGGTTTTCCAATTTGACCTAGTATTCATAGGACTTTTTGTGAACTCTGAAAGTACTAAGTTTCTAAGTCTGTCATTAAAAACTAGAAATAGTACTACTAACAAAAATGTAGGTCTACTTTACGCAGGTGTAATATAATATCATGGCCACGTGGACACCTGTATGTGATGTAAATATTAACAATCATTTATTACATGTTTAGAGCATACAAGGACAGAACTTGTTCTTGAGTCATGTTTCTTGAAGAAGCTTCAGTGGCTTTACCACTCTGGTACAACTGTTAACTGAAATAGTAAATGGAGTTTACCCAGTTTAGGTAGCAATAATCATACCTAAAGAAAAAGTTTTTTTAATCTCTGAACTCCATTAATACAAAGAGTTGAAGGAGGAACATACCTATGCAGTAGGATGAGAATTATATGTGGTTAAGCAAATTTTAAGCAAATACCAGACACTTTACCTGCCTCCTGTGAAACCTGTATGCAGGTCAAGAAGCAACAGTTAAAACTGAACATAGAACAATGGACTGGTTCAAAATTGGCAGAGGAGTACATGAAGGCTGTATATTGGCACCCTGCTTCTTTAACATATATGCAGAATATATCATCCAAAATGCTGGGCAAAATGCTGAAGCGCAAGCTGGAATCAAGATTGCTGGGATAAATATCAACAACCTCAGATATGCAGATGACACCACCCTTAGGGCAGAAAGCAAAGAGGAATTAGAGAGCCTCTTGATAAAAGTGAAAGAGGAGAGTAAAAAGGCTGGCTTAAAACTTGTCATTCCAAAAACTAAGATCATGGATCCAGTCCAACTGGATTGGATCCAGTTACTTCATGGCAAACAGATGGGGAAACAATGGAAAGAGAGAGATTTTATTTTCTTGAGCTCCAAAATCACTGCAGATGGTGACTGCAGCCATGAAATTAGAAGATACTTGCTCCTTGGATGAAAAACCATGACAAACCTAGACAGCATATTAAAAAGCAGAGACATTACTTTGCCTACAAAGGTCCATATTGTCAAAGCTATGGTTTTTCCAGTAGTCATGTATGGATGTGAGAGCTGAACAATAAAAAAGGCTGAGCACTGAACTGTGGTGTTGGAGAAGACTCTTGAGAGTGCCTTGTACTGCCAGGAGATTAAACCAGTCAATCCTAAAGGAGATCAACCCTGAATATTCATTGGAAGGACTGATGCTGAAGCTGAAACTCCACTACTTTGGCCACCTGGTGCAAAGAGCCATCTTACTGGAAAAGACCTTGATGCTGGGAAAAACTGAAGGCAGGAGGAGAGGGGGATGACAGAGGATGAGATGGTTGGATGGCGTTACTGACTCAATGGACATGATTTAGAGCAAATTCCAAGAGATGATAAAGGACAAGAAAGCCTGGTGTGCTGCAGTCCATGGGGTTGCAAAGAGTCAGACACGGCTGAGTGAACAACAAAAGCAAATTTTATTTGTGACTTCTACAAATGCTGTTATATTAGGATTTTGTGAGGAGAGACTATAGATTAGTATCGAATAAATTGATAGAGCTTTTCCATTCTGTATATGGAAAGAATTGTCACTATTCTTGTTCATTTTGGATTTCTCCATCATTGCTGTGGTCTTGGTATCTTTTATGTCTGCTATTTTTCTTTCTGTTTCCACTGATCAAAGATCCTTTAGGTTCAGCAGAAATTTCATTAATTTGTTATTTTCCTCTCACATGTTGTGTGTGTGTGCTACATTGTAGTTGTTTGAACCTGGATTCTTCTTTGTTCACTTCTTCCTTCACCATCCACAAATTATTCCCCAAGTCTTTTAGGTCTGCTTAATATTTTTTGTGTATCCTTTTTTGCTACCTTGTATCTTAAGCCCTTTGTGATTTCACTTCAGACAGTTTTTCTTTTTTTATTAACTAGGCTTTTGCTGGAGCCTGTTGGCTCCTGCATGCCTTATTCCCTATCAGTTCTTCATGCTACTGACTTTGACTTCTCTTTATGTTTTTATTACTTAGTTCAGTATGGTCAGCATGTAATCTTTAAGGATATTGTGATTAAGTTCCCCAATCACACGTACTCTTTTTGCCCCTGAGAGTTAATATGTGCTATCCCCTTTCCTTGATTATCTTTTATCCTATTTTCATGGCAGATCCCTATTTTTTCCAAACACAACTTTGACCTTACCATTGCTGTGACATTTTTGCCAGGCTCTTACATAAACTTCAGTACTTCTTCCTTTCTCTTACTGTATGTACTTTTCTAAAAGTACTTTTATACTGTATGCCTACTCACAAGAATTCCTTGAAACAGAATCTAAGTCATTTTATGTTTGTTTTTGGTACTGGCATAGTGTTTGGTACCTAGATAGTGGGGATTAAATATTTATTAAATAAATGTATACTTCTAGTTTTTTAAATTGAGAATTGGCTACTCTTTCTCTTGAATATCTTCTGCCTGCTGCTTCTGTATTTGTATTTGTTGATGCAGTGAGAATGGGTTTTATGCTCTTCCCTCTTGGAAAGAAAACTAACAGAGATTGAGGTAAAAACAGAACCAAGGATGCTTTATATGTATCATTTATATTTAAACATCCTTCCTAGATTAAGTAACCAAAGATTTTTACTGTTTTATTCACAGAGAGTGATGGACAACACAATTTTTGGGAACAGAAATGACATTAGATACAAAAGGTTGAGAAACACATGGGTGAGAGATGTAAAGAACAGTCAATTCATTGGCTTAATATTTTTTTCCCATTGGGAGAAATATCTCCAAATTTTAGCAGTGGGATAACTTAGTTTAACAAAGTTTATGAACCACTAACATAAATAAAAATTCATAATATATTATGTTAAAAGTAGCACATGTTCTGTTAGCTGTATAATTCATAACCTGATAATCTGTTAAATTGTTAACCATGTATTTTCTGTTTTCCACTATAGGTGCAAGCAATAAATGCAGGAGTGTTTTTCTTTAGGTGCACTTTATGCAATAATAGTGATATATTTCAGAAAGAGATGTTGAGAATGGGAATTCATATTCCTGAAAAGTGAGTTACATTTAGCCTTTTGATGAAAAGATGTTTTAAATGTAGAATTTAAAAAAATGGAAATAGTCATTTATATTGATTAAGTACTCATAGATAAGCAGACATTTCAAAAAGGGAAATCTACAGCCTGTCCCACCACCACTTCCTCCTCCTCCTCAGATTGCCAGTTCTTTTGACCAGGCACTGTGACTTAACTGTCTCAGTAGTTGTTAATAGTCTCTTAATAATTGTACACCTCACTTGTGTACCATATTCATGGACTTATACACAAGTATAATAGGCTTCAGAATGGTATGTATAAATTATATGAGAATCAAGATGTGGTTTAAAGTATATGAGAAGAATTTTGTTAATATTTAAAGGTGAGAAATCCAGAAATAGTGCTACTAAACTTGAAATTTTAAAAATTGTAAGTGAAATATTAAGAGAAATAAAAGTTTCAGAAAATTTCTACTTAATTTTTCATTTAATATTTGAAATTCATTGAGACTAATGAACTATAGGATAAGATAACATTAATGGATTTACATTTTGAATTGAATGATTGATTCTAAAAAAGAACAAATTTTATTCTTGTTCCTAAGTTTTTAACGAGTTTATTTTTAGATTGATATCCTTTTATGTAACATTTAAAGCCAAAGTCCGTTTTATATATTGCTTCATTTACAGAGATGCATCTTGGGAATTAGAGGAAAATGCTTATCAAGAGCTTCTGCAGCACTATGAGCATTGTGACGTCCGAAGATGTCGTTGCAAAGAAGGGCGAGACTATAATGTGCCTGATAGGTAAATGGGAAAGTTCACTTGTACTCATTGTCCGTTTTTAAACGTTCAGGTTGAGAAAGTAGGTTTCCTAGTTAGTGAAGTATTTTGCTCTTAGGGGGTTTGAAGTTTTAATCTGAGATGAGGTATGTTTATTAAATATTTATTTGCATATGTTTACAGAGAAATTATTGCAGCTGGCATAATTGTAACTTTTATGGTATGTTTTCATGAGGCTCTGTTTTCTAGAGCTCTACTGTGGTAGCCACTAGCCACAGTTGACCAGTGACCCCTTGAAATGTGGCTGTTCCAAATTGAGAGGTACTGTAAGTGTAAAATACACAGTGAACACTTAACATGTATCTTAGTTTGCTAGGACTGCCATAACAAAATACCGCAAACTGGGTGACTTAAACAACAGAAATATGTCTTCTCACAATCCTGGAGGCTCGAAGTCCAAGGTACAGGTATTGGCAGGTTTGATTTCTGTTGAAGCCTCTGTCCTTAGCTTGCACGTGGCTTCCTCCTAGTTGTGTCCCCCTCTGTGTCTTAACCTTTTCTTCTTATTAGGACACCAGTCATTGTATTCGAACCCCACCCATATGACCTCATTTTATGTGCCAGATCTTAGCTGTGTAATCTTCTATAGTTAGTTGTGGCATGCGAACTCTTAGTTGTATGTAGCATGTGGTATTCAGTTCCCTGACCAGGGCCAACCAGGGCCCCCTGCATTGGGAGCGCAGCAGAGTCTTAGCCACTGGAGCAGCAGGGAAGTCTCCATAATTTTCTATTTGATAGTCCTATCTCCAAGTATAGTCACATTGTGAAGTACTGGGTGTTAGGTCTTCAAAATATGAATTCTGGGAGTAATGTAATTCTGCTTTTTTAAGAAAAAAAAAAAAAAAGACCTTAAAATATCTTGTCAATAATTTTTTAAGTTGACTACATCAGACAAAATGATTATATTTCAGAAATATTCAAATCAATTCACTTGTTTCTTTTACCTTTTTAAATCTGATTACTGGGAAAGTTTAACATATATATGATTTACATTATATTTCTGTTGTATGACACTGTTCTAGAAGTTAAGAAACTAGATTAATCTATCAGTATTTGTTTTAGATCACTGTAAAAAAAAAAGAAGGCTTGGTGTTTGTAATTTATTGATTATTGTTTTGTAGTATCAGTGGACATTGGCTGTAATCTTGACAATCATTTTGTGCCTTCCGTGTACATACTGAGTTGTTGTTGTTCAGTAGCTAAGTCATGTCCGACCTTTGTCACCCCATGGACTGTAGCCCACCAGGTTCCTCTGTCTGGGATTTCCCAGGCAAGAATATTGGAGTGGGTTGCCATTTCCTTCTCCAAGGGATCTTCCTGACTGAGGGATCAAACCCGTGTCTCTTGCATTGGCAGGTGGATTCTTTACCTCTGAGCCACCAGGGAAACCCACACACTGTGTATAGGGTATTGGAAATCAAGAGTATTTTTATTTTTTATGAAAAAGTAACAAATTAATTTTGTTGACATTTATAAAGGAAATTTTGATACATTTTAACATGACAAACTGAAACTGTAGGTGCAGAGCACAATATTAGGAGCCTTATTTCTTATGGAAAGTGATTTTGCTAGGTGAGTTGCTACTTACTTTGCTGAAGTCTTAGCAGCTTTGGCAGGTTTCTCCTAAGAAGCTACTACTGATTCCCCATTCTGGGCTCAATTTTCGCTTCATTGTGCTTGTTACAATATAGTTGATGATATCATTTAAATCTGTCTTTGCCACTAGACTGAAGATTCACTAAGGGTTGAGATCTCATTGACGATATCGAGTAATGTGTATTGTTGACTAAGTTACTTGATCTGGTGACCCTGATTATTCATTTGTAAGCACTAATAATATCCCACTCAAGAGTTGTGCTGAGGCAGAGATGAGACTGTTTGTAAATGTGCTTTGTAGACAGTAACATGCTTTAGAGTTCTAAGAAGCAGTATGTTCATTAATATTGACATTTTCTAAATCCATTGTAGGTTATTTTGATTATAATTAAATTTATTTATTTTTCTTGTATACCATTGGTCACCTAATCCTTAGCTACCAAAGTCAATTTTCTTTCTGGCAGCTACTTTGCTTTTTCTCCTAGGACACAGATTCTTGCTGTCTGAATGCTTCCTTTACAACCTCACTCTCGTTCTAGTGATCGGAAGGTAATTTTGCTGAAAGCCAGCATGGTGTAGTGGTTAGGAGCATGGTCTGAAGCCAGGTAAACTGGATTGGAAGCCTCACTCTGAGACTAGCAGTGTCTGTTTGTTTGGGCATGTAATTTACATCTCTGCTTTGGTTTCCTCTTCTTTAAAAGGTGGTAACTTTTTTCCAGCCTTCTAAAATTGTGAGGATTAAACTTTACATGTAAAGGATGAGAACTGGGCCTGGTGTATAAGCACTTATGTTAGCTGTCATCTTTCTTTCTCTTCATCCTTTGTTGGCAGGACTATCTGGGGAAGAGGGGAGACATAGAGATGACACAACCCTATACAGCCATTTCCAGAGATTTGTCCACACGCTAAAAGTCAGACATGACTGAGCGACTTCACTTTCACTTTCATGCATTGGAGAAGGAAACAGCAACCCACTCCAGTGTTCTTGCCTGGAGAATCCCAGGGACGGGGGAGCCTGGTGGGCTGCCGTCTATGGGGTCGCACAGAGTCGGACACGACTGAAGTGACTTAGCAGCTGCAGCAGCAGAGGGAAAGTTCTGCAGCTACCTTTCTGATCACCCATGTGTCCACACATTCAGGGAGTACATCCATCCCCATATAGACAGATGTACTCATAACCAAACAGAGAGGAGTCTGCACAGCATAACCCACAGCCATATAGAATATGTGGATGCAGACTGGCACACGTCACAATGCAGTGGGGAAAACACTGGGAGTGGGGGCTGGCAGGGAACAAATAGAGAATATGAATGTAGGTCAGGTACTAAGTCTGGATCTTAGTGAGCTACAAAGTATCTGAGGTATCTGAGCAAGCTTATTATAGGAAATAATTCCTTACCTTGAATAGGAAAGATAGTATTTTAGGTAAGACAGTGTATTTACTGAATGCTTCTTCCTTATCAGACACATTGACATAGCAGTCTCCCTATATAGCATAATCATCTCCAAGTATAAAAGAAAATTTTTTTCTTCTCAGTCATATTCTTTACAGTGCTTATATTCTTGGATATATGTGCATGTTCACATTGTTATTTAGCTTACCTATTTTTAGATAGAGAATATTGGACTTTCTTGGTGGTCCAATAGTTCAGAATCCGCTTTGCAATGCAGGGGACACTGGTTCTATCCCTGGTCCAGGAAGATCCCACATGCCTTAGGGACAACTAAGCCTGTGTGCCACAACTACTAAGCTCATGTGTAGCAACTACTGAAGCCCGTGAGCCCTAGAGCCCATGCTCTGCAACAAGAGAAGCCTCCTGAATGATTAGCCCATGCACCACAACTGAAGAGTAGCCCCCACTCTTCACAACTAGAGAAAACCTGTGCACAGCAATGAAAACCCAATGCAGCCAATAATAAATAAACAAAAATAAATATTTTTAAAAAGAGACTATTCAAAGAGGGAGATTACAAATGTAATAAATGAAATAGGAAAAAAAGCACTAGGAAAAAGTAATACAGTATCAAATCAGATAATTTTCCTTTCTTTGGTTGTGTGTGTGAGATGGACAGTGAGGCATGTGGTGGCGCTGGTGGTTGAAATTAGACAAAGTTAATACTAAATGTAAATATCTGCTTCTCTTTATGTCCTCAGCAAATGGGAAATAAAGCGCTGTCAGTGTTGTGGTTCTAGCGGAACACATTTAGCCTGTTCCTCACTACAGTCATGGGAACAAAATTGGGAATGTTGCGAATGTAGAAGTATTCTCTACAGTGCAGGTAATATTTTGTAATTTTGAACGAAGATGTCTTCATTTAAATGAATATTAAAAAATTTCCACCTGTATTCCTGTTACGCTGCATGCATGTTTACTGTGTCGCTTCAGTCGCGTCCAACTCTGTGCAACCCTATGGACTTCAGGCTCCTGCCAGGCTCCTCTGTCCATGGGATTCTCCAGGCCAAGAATGCTGGAGTAGGTTGCCGTGCCCTCCGCCAGGGTCGAACGTGCGTCTCTTACGTCTACCTGCATTGGCAGGTGTGTTCTTTACCACTAGCATCACCTAGGAAGCCGTCTGTTATGCTAACATTGGGTTTTAACTCTGTAGGTGAATTCCAGAAAGCCAAAAAACATGCATTACCCAACACTAATGTGGGAATAAATGATTGTTTGTTGGAGGAGTCTTCACCTAAATTACCCAGACAGTCACCTGGAGACCAGTGTAAAGATCTGCTGAGGTATGTATTTGGAATTGGAAAAAAAGTAAAACTTTATTTTGAGAAAATTTTAACCGGGTATGGCTCTGTATACGTTTAGAGTTTTAGCTGATATTACTGTAGTTTGAAAGAGTGCTTTTCAAACTATAGTCCCCAACTTGATGTAGAAAGATGATCCATGGACATTGGCTCTAACAGGATTATTTTGAGTTCGTTAATTCCAATTACAGATGGAGAAACTGAGGCAGGGAACAATTGAGGTAGTCCGTATAATTGTCTGCAAGTCTTGTTAAGACTCATTGCTCGGCCTCATGCTCAGAGGTTCCAATTCTGTTTATCTGCTGTGGGACCCAAGAATTTGCATTTCTAACAAGTTTCCAGATGCTGTACTTGTCTGGGACCACATTTTGAGAATTAATAGTATAGACTAAAAAGTACTATTTAGAGGGTTTACGAATGCTAATTAAAATATGTAATCTCTTAAAATTATAGGTCTATTAGGTAGTAAGCAGAGATTACTGTGCTCTACTTTTAAAGGAGCTAGTGAACATGAAGTAAGGTGCAGTTAAGCAAGTATGACCAGGGAAGTAAGAGTTTGAACTCTTGGCTCTTATAACTGAATGTGCTGAATTGATCAAATTTGGGATAATCATCTGTCATCATTCTTATAAATCATTTATAACATTATATGCTTTTAATTTGGTAGAAGATTGGGTAGAGGGAATCAAGAATTTAGAACTAAGGTTATTGGTTTTTGGTTCCTATAGCAACCATTGCCTGCTTTTGGGTGGGAATTGGGGAGTTTGAAAAGACCCTGATGCTGGGAAAGATTGAAGGCAGGAGGAGAAGGGGACGACAGAGAATGAGATAGTTGGATGGCATCACCGACTCAATGGACATGGGTTTGGGTGGACTCTGGGAGTTGGTGATGGACAGGGAGGCCTGGCGTGCTGCGATTCATGGGTCAAAAAGAGTCTGACATGACTGAGCGACTGAACTGAACTGGGGAAGAACTTCCTTTTAATCTTTTCTCTATTATTTTTTTATTGACTGTATAAGTACTGTGTCATGTAAAGTACTTTAGAGTACTTACCTCTATATCTAAATTCATGTTTTATAGGCAAGGCAGCAAATTTAGAAGAGATATCTCGACTCTAATTATAGAGTTAGGATTCCAAGTTAAGAAAAGGCCTAAAAAAGTATTTATCAACAAAGCCAATTTCTGGAATAGTGCCTTAGATGGATTCAGAAATCAAAACTTTAATCCTTCATATACAATTGAAATAGTGTATGTTAATGAAAATGATCATTTTGGAAGAGAGCAGCCTGGATCAAAGCAAGAATTCCTAAGTCTCTTAATGCAGCAACTTGAGAACTCATCATTGTTTGAAGGGTCCTTGTCAAAGAACTTGTCTTTAAATTCTCAAGGTAATTATTTTCTTTATTATTGTATATACTGAATATGGCATGTGTTAAGAAAGATAGCAGGTTAGAATTGATACTCAGTACCTGTAGTCAAAATGTATAATCACTGTTAATAAAATAATGATAAATCACAGAGAAGGGGAAAAGTGATACTTCTAAAGATAATTTTTATAGTGAACATTTTTTATTTAAGAATATCCTATAGCAGTGTCCTCCAGTGATTCCATAATTAAATGTAATTTCTTTAAAATATACTTTATATTAATTTAAATTGATTTGAATAGAATGACCAAATGCGATGAATAATTTTTTGAGCTCTTTTTGTTTATATATTTGAAATTTGCAGTTCGCATGTTTCTTCACAACCTAGAATTTGTATAACATAATTTGGGGGTCGACATATAACAGATTTTTAACATACTTTTGCTTTCAAGAATTTTTTTTTTCAGAGTTATGTATATGATACTTTTCTATCTTTACTTCTGGTGGAGAGATAATGTAATTAAAACAGGCATCTTGAAACACTGGTTAATTCTAGTGTTCTCTTTTTAGGAACTTTTATAACCACTTTTGCTGTAATAGGAATTGGAGAGAGAGTGAGAAGACATTTCATTCAGTTGACTTCCTTCTATATTTTCTTTAGAATTTCCTCACCATTGCCTGAAATAATTGAGAAACTACCAAGGATCATTAGTACTATGAACAGTACACACAGTTTAATTCTACACTCCCTTTATTTAAAAAAAAAAAAAACGTTCAAGTAATCAGTGTGTTAACGCTAAGGCAGTTTTGTTATAGTGGAGAGAGTACATGGAATTGAAGTCACAAAATCTGAATTTAGTTTGTACACATCTACTTCATAGCTTCATATTCTTAGATTAATTGCTTAGCCTCTCTGTATCTCAGTTGCTTCACCTGTAATATGTGACTACTAATATGTAGTATATAAGATTATTGTTAAGGG
Organism: Bos grunniens; assembly: GCF_055505025.1. Classification (NCBI taxonomy): domain Eukaryota; kingdom Metazoa; phylum Chordata; class Mammalia; order Artiodactyla; family Bovidae; genus Bos; species Bos grunniens. The sequence goes on along the minus strand of NC_141185.1, from coordinate 29,338,574 downwards.
AATTTTATTACCATTTCAGGTATTGTTGATGTTACTTATTAATAAATTACTTTGAACAAGTAGTTGAACAATTAATAAAAAACTTTTTAGAAAAAAATAAAGGAAAATTTACATGATATCTTTTTGACTTATGAAAGTAGCTAAAACATTTTAAATGAGACATTAAAAAATATTGAGAGCTATGATGATACCTTACAGTTAAGGTAGCATATACTATTGAGTTGGACACGACTGAGCGACTGAATTGAACTGAGTACTGTTGAGAGTAAATTTGTACTATTTTGTATATCAGCAACCTTAAAATTGCTTATATCCTTTGAACCACTAATATCATAGGTAGGAATCTCTCCTGATAATCAGAGATATATAAATAAGAATGTGTAACACATGTTGACTATAACATTGTGTCTCATGTAGTTGAAAAGGTCCTCAACTGGGGTAACAAGTAATAAATACATGGTTTACATTGTAGCACATCAGTAAATCATTTTTAATGCATTTGTTAACTATAGATGTGAATAATTTCAAATAATATTTTAAAAATTTGCAGTACAGTAAAGTGGAAAAACAGAAGTCAAATTATTTATGTATATATTTATATATACATGAGACATAAATATACCACAGTGTGTGCACTGTTTATTACAGAGTGGTAGGATTATAAGTGATTTTATAAAAAGATTTTTCTGTATTTACATCCTTTTCTACAACAGGTGTTACTTTGTATTCAGAAAAAAAATTTATAGAATTGAAAATTGTATATTTTAGTTGAAATCTATATAGTATACATTATTATAGTGTCTGAATTAGGTTATTTTATGTTTGTCTAATGCTTAGATTTTTAAAATTTCTGATTTATTATGTATTACTTATATATGATGGTTATCATTTATTAATAAAAGAAGTGTATTTGATATCTTTTATCTGTATTTACAGCTCTGAAAGAGAACCTTTACTATGAAGCTGGCAAAATGGTTGCCATTTCTTTGGTTCATGGTGGTCCTTCACCTGGGTTCTTTTCTCAGACCTTATTTAACTGCCTTGCTTATGGACCAGAAAATACCCAACCAATTTTAGACGATGTTTCAGACTTTGATGTGGCACAGATTATGATCAGGGTAAGAAATGTACCTGTTTGTTCAAATATAGACTGTGTTCTAGTTATATGATAGTTGCTTCATCATATCTGACTCTTTGTGACCCATGGACTGTAGCCCTCCAGGTTCCTCTGTCCCTGGAACTCTCCAGGCAAGAATACTGGAGTGAATAGCCATTCCCTTCTCCATGCGATCTTCCTGACCCAGGGATCGAACCCAGGTGTCCTGCATTGTAGGCAGATTCTTTACAGTCTGAGCCACCAGGGAAGCCCATGTTCTAGATATATTTGAATATAAATGCTGGATCTGCAATAGAATAATAAATATTCTTTGTGGAGTGGTTAAGGGGTGTAGATATTTTTGTTTACCAGCAAAGTTAACAATCACTTAACAGATAGATATAAAGAACAAATAGCTAGAGATCAAAGTGCCATGCTTAATGTTGATAAAACCAGTTGGATAATGTGGCTTAGATCTGTGGTCAGAACGGCTTGTTAACACTTCTCAGAACTAGATGGATTTATCTGCTCTGCCAGAGATGACGTAAGTCAGGTTCCTTATTGCACGGTAAAGAGCAGGTGAAAGTGCTCCTTCTTGTAGGCAGGTAGATCTGAAGAGAGGATGGTTACCAGCAGAAAACTTATCTTTTCCTCCTCAGCAGGGAGATATGAGTGATAGGTGGAGTGAAAGACCAGGCTGACTTTCTTCTCTGTGAAAATAGTTGGGGAGACTCTATGTTCCTTCCTAAAAAGTGTTGCCATTTATTAAGCCCTGTACTGCACGTGTTACCTGTACAAACTCAGTTTACTTACTGTAATACCCTGTGAGATAAGCATCTTTGCCCATGTGTTATTGGTTTAGAAACTGAGACAATGAAATCCATTCAACTTTTCTTCCCTTAACCTGTCCCCTACTAAAAATAGGCAGGGATCTAAATCTCCACATACAAAGGCCTTTCTTTCCTAATTCCGTATCTCCTCTGATATCTGCAATCACCATTGTATTTGAATTCCTTTCTGCTGTTTTCTCTAATATTCTGTTCCCTGGTACTTTTAACTACTATTGTCTTTTTAAATACTTCTTCCTACCCCTGAAACTTAGGTAATTTTAGGTAGTGTTGTCTTAACAGTCCTCCTTCTATATAATGAGAAGAAAGCATCTTCTCATTCATAACTTTTCCGATGATTTCCAGACCTGTGTTTTTGAGCCCCCAGATTTTTAGATCCAGATAAGATCTAGCTCTTCCTACCAAATTGAGCCCAACATGTTTAAGACAGAACTTTTCCCCAGAATTTGGGTTTTTTGCCTGATTCTCGTGTTCTTTTCAAGAGATTTTTTATTTCCAAGTTATTCTGGAGACAGGGTTGTTATCACTCTTCCATACTCTGTTCATCAGTTTGTGTCAAGGCATCTGTCTCTTAAGAGTGACCTTTCCTTCTTATTTCTAGTATGCTTAGTATATGATATTTATATCTATGTTTAAACAGTTAAGATATTATTCTAATCTTCTTACTCAGGATGATTCTTTTACAAGTACAGGTTTGACCACATTGCTTTCTTCCTCAAGAATCCTAATGGATTCTCATTGCCTACTGAATGGAGTTTAAACTCTTCATTAGGGCCCTTAAGACTTCTAGTTCTCCTCATGGCTTTATTTACTCTGGTTCTTTGCCAGTGTTTCTTCATTGATTTCAGTCAACAAATGCTGTGTATTCCATACTTGTTTTAACACTGAGGATAAAGTAGTGAACTAAACAAACCCCCTGCCTCCTTAGAATTTACCTATGAGAAGAAAGACAAAATAATCAAATATGTAATAAACTGTCATGGAGTAAAATATATCATAATATAGAACAGAATAAGAAGAAGGATATCTCTTCCAAGATAATGCTTGGGGTATATAATAAGATTAGGCTAGGCTTTTGTAACAAAGAGACCCAAAAGACAAAAGCTCAAAAAAAGGCAGATATTTAATTTTTTTCTAAAATCTAGATTTTAAGTAGGAGTTGGTAAATTATAGCTGTAGGCCAAGTGTTGCCTGCTGCCTTTTTAAAGTTTTATAGGAACACAACCACACCCATTTATTATGTGTCTGTGACTGATTTTACACTGCAGTGGTGGGGTTGAATAGTTTGGGACAAGCACCATAGGCCCACAAAGCATAAAATGCTCTCTGGCCTGTACAAAAATGGCTCCTGTTTTAAAGGTACAATTGTGATACACCAGGTCACCCAGAGAATTGAATTCCTTCCTCTCGTTGTATTGGGTACAATAAAGGACAGAAACGGAATAGACCTAACAAAACATAGAAGAGGTGAAGAGTACATAGGAGACCTATACAAAAAAGATCTTAATGACCCAGATAACCATGATGGTGTGGTCACTCACCTAGAGCCAGACATCCTGGAGTACAGAGTCAAGTGGACCTTAGGAAAGATCACTCTGAACAAAGCTAGTGGACGTGATGGAATTCCACTTGAGCTATTTCAAATTCTAAAAGGTGATGCTTTGAAAGTGCTGCATTCAATATGCCAGCAAATATGGAAAACTCAACAGTGGCCACAGGACTGGGAAAGGTCAGTTTTCATTCCAATCCTAGAGAAAGGCAATGCCAAAGAATGTTCAAACTCTGAACAATTGCACTCATTTCACATGCTAGCAAAGTAATGCTCAAAATTCCCAAGATAGGCTTCAACAGTTCATGAACGAAGAACTTCCAGATGTTCAAGCTGGATTTAGAAAAGGCAGAGGAACGAGACATCCAATTGCCAATATCCATTGGATCATCGAAAAGGCAAGAGAATTCCAGAAAAATATCTATTTCTGATTTATTGACTATGCTAAAGCTTTTGACTATTTGGATCACAACAAACTGGAAAATTCTTAAAGCAATGGGAAAACCAGACCACCTTACTTGCCTCCTGAGAAATCTGTATGCAGGTCAAGAAGCAATAGTTAACACCAGATATAGAACAACAGCCTTGTTCCAAATTGGGAAAGGAGTATGTCAAGGCTGTATATTGTCATCCTACTTATTTAACTTACGTGCAGAGTACATCATGCAAAATGCTGGCTGGATGAAGCACAAGCTGGAATCAAGATTGCTGGGGGAATATCAATAACCTCAGATATGCAGATGACACCACCTTTGTGGCAGAAAGTGAAGAAGAACTAAAGAGCCTATTGAAGGTGAAAGAGGAGAGTCAAAAAGCTGGCTTAAAACTCAGCATTGTAAAAACAAAAATCATGGCATCCTGTCCCATCATTTTGTAGCAAATAGATGGGAAAACAATGGATACAGTGACAGCCTTTATGTTTCTTGGGCTCCAAAATCACTGCAGATGGTGATTGCAGCTATGAAATTAAAAGACGTTTGCTCCTTGGAAGAAAAGCTATGACCAGCATATGCTAGACAGTATATTAAAAAGCAAGGACGTTACTTTGCCAACAAAAGTCTGTCTAGTCAAAGCCATGGATTTTCCAATAGTCATGTATAGATGTGAGAGTTGTGCCATAAAGAAGGCTGAGTGCCACAGAATTGATGCTTTTGAACTGTGGTGTTGGAGAAGACTCTTAAGAGTCCCTTAAACTACACCAAGATCAAACCAATCAATCTTAAAGGAAGTCAACCCTGAATATTCATTGGAAGGACTGATGCTGAAGCTGAAGCTCCAGTACTTTGACCACCTAATGCAAAGAGCTAACTCATTAGAAAAGACCTGATGCTGGCAAAGATTGAAGCCAGGAGAAGGGGACGACAGAGAATGAGATAGTTGGATGGCATCACCGACCCAATGGACATGAGTTTGAGCAAGGTTCGGGAGATGGTGAAAGACAGGGAAGTCTGGCTGTGACATGGAGTCACAAAGAGTCTGACACAACTGAGCACCTGAACAACTCTCATTGTATAATCATTTAGGATATTGTCTTCATAGCTGAAATATGCTCTTAGGGGAGAAGGTGAAAGTAGAGTTCAGGGAAATTTAACACATTTTCACTCATGTTCTATTGGACAGCTCTTAGTCACATAAGGCCACATCTGGCTGTAAGGAAAGTTTTGTCATATGCCCAGCTAAAACTCAGGGTGGTGGGTTAGGAGGATGAGATAACACATACCCAACTAGTAGAGTGTGAAAGTTGCTTAGTCTTGTCTGACTGTTTGCGACCCTATGGACTGTACAGTCCATGGAATTCTCCAGGCCAGAATACTGGAGTGCGTAGCCTTTCCCTTCTCCAGGGGATCTTCCCAACCCGGGATCGAACCCAGGTCTCCCACATTGCAGGTGCATTCTTTCCCAGCTAAGCCACAAGGGAAGCCCATTACAGCATGAAGATAGTTTGAAAAGGGTACTTGGGAAAAGCTTCTGAGATCACAGTAGAGATCTGAAATAAATGAGGGAATACCTGGGAGAAGAGTTTTTTGGGAAAAAAATACCAAGGAGATTTTCCATTCATCTTTCTCCCTCTGTAACTTTGTTCAAGAGCTAACTATATGAAAGTGTCTGGCTCATAAATGGTCAAGTATTTCTTTCTTTATACTGTTGCCTCAAATACTCTTTTGAGTCTATTCATTTTTATTCAAATGAAATATTTGAAATATATAAAAGTATATTCAAACTATACTTTCTCGTTCAGGAAATCTCTGCAGATCATCTTTCTTGCCTCTCTAGTCTATGTACCTGTTCTATGTCAATTACTACCTTTATGTAAATAGCTTCCTATATTAAAGTGGAATTTCAACTCAAGGAACTCGAACTGGGGCTCTTTAATAACCTAGAGGGATGGGGATGGGCTGGAGGTGGGATGAAGAAGATTCAAGAGGGAGGGCACATATATACACCCATGGTTAATTCATGTTGATGCATGACAGAAATCAAACCAATACTGTAAACCAATCATCAACCAATTATAAATAAATATATATTTTTTGAATGTGGAATTACAGACTAGCTTTCTTGAGGCAGATATATACTGTATTAAAGTGGATTATCAGCTATATATGACAAACCCACAGCAAACATTATCCTCAATGGTGAAAAATTGAAAGCATTTCCTCTAAAGTCAGGAACAAGACAAGGGTGCCCACTTGCACCATTACTATTCAACATAGTTTTGGAAGTTTTGGCCACAGCAGTCAGAGCAGAAAAAGATATAAAAGGAATCCAAATTGGAAAAGAAGAAGTAAAACTCTCACTATTTGCAGATGACATGATCCTCTACATAGAAAACCCTAAAGACTCCACCAGAAAATTACTAGAACTAATCAGTGACTATAGTAAAGCTGCAGGATATAAAATCAACACACAGAAATCCCTTGCATTCCTATACACTAATAATGAGAAAACAGAAAGAGAAATTAAGGAAACAATTCCATTCACCATTGCAACGGAAAGAATAAAATACTTAGGAATATATCTACCTAAAGAAACTAAAAACCTATATATAGAAAACTATAAAACACTGGTGAAAGAAATCAAAGAGGACACTAATAGATGGAGAAATATACCATGTTCATGGATTGGAAGAATCAATATAGTGAAAATGAGTATACTACCCAAAGCAATCTATAGATTCAATGCAATCCCTATCAAGCTACCAACAGTATTCTTCACAGAGCTAGAACAAATAATTTCACAGTTTATATGGAAATACAAAAAACCTCGAATAGCCAAAGCTATCTTGAGAAAGAAGAATGGAACTGGAGGAATCAACCTACCTGACTTCAGGCTCTACTACAAAGCCACAGTTATCAAGACAGTATGGTACTGGCACAAAGACAGAAATATCGATCAATGGAACAAAATAGAAAGCCCAGAGATAAATCCACGCACATATGGACACCTTATCTTTGTCAAAGGAGGCAAGAATATACAATGGATTAAAGACAATCTCTTTAACAAGTGGTGCTGGGAAATCTGGTCAACCACTTGTAAAAGAATGAAATTAGAACACTTTCTAACACCATACACAAAAATAAACTCAAAATGGATTAAAGATCTAAACGTAAGACCAGAAACTATAAAACTCCTAGAGGAGAACATAGGCAAAACACTCTCTGACATACATCACAGCAGGATCCTCTATGACCCACCTCCCAGAATATTGGAAATAAAAGCAAAAATAAACAAATGGGACCTAATTAACCTTAAAAGCTTCTGCACACCAAAGGAAACTATTAGCAAGGTGAAAAGACAGCCTTCAGAGTGGGAGAAAATAATAGCAAATGAAGCAACTGACAACTAATCTCAAAAATATACAAGCAACTCCTATAGCTCAACTCCGGAAAAATAAATGACCCAATCAAAAAATGGGCCAAAGAACTAAATAAGACATTTCTCCAAAGAAGACATACAGATGGCTAACAAACACATGAAAAGATGCTCAACATCACTCATTATCAGAGAAATGCAAATCAAAACCACTATGAGGTACCATTTCACACCAGTCAGAATGGCTGCGATCCAAAAGTCTACAAGTAATAAATGCTGGAGAGGGTGTGGAGAAAAGGGAACCCTGTTACACTGTTGGTGGGAATGCAAACTAGTACAGCCACTATGGAGAACAGTGTGGAGATTCCTTAAAAAACTGGAAATAGAACTGCCTTATGATCCAGCAATCCCACTGCTGGGCATACATACTGAGGAAACCAGAAGGGAAAGAGACAAGTGTACCCCAATGTTCATCGCAGCACTGTTTATAGTAGCTAGGACATGGAAGCAACCTAGATGTCCATTAGCAGACGAATGGATAAGAAAGCTGTGGTACATATACACAATGGAGTATTACTCAGCCATTAAAAAGAATACATTTGAATCAGTTCTGATGAGGTGGATGAAACTGGAGCCTATTATACAGAGTGAAGTAAGCCAGAAGGAAAAACACCAATACAGTATACTAATGCATATATATGGAATTTAGAAAGATGGTAACAATAACCCTGTGTACGAGACAGCAAAAGAGACACTGATGTATAGAACAGTCTTATGGACTCTGTGGGAGAGGGAGAGGATGGGAAGATTTGGGAGAATGGCATTGAAACATGTAAAATATCATGTATGAAACGAGATGCCAGTCCAGGTTCGATGCATGATACTGGATGCTTGGGGCTAGTGCACTGGGACGACCCAGAGGGATGGTATGGGGAGGGAGGTGGGAGGAGGGCTCAGGATGGGGAACACATGTATACCTGTGGTGGATTCATTTTTATATTTGGCAAAACTAATACAATTATGTAAAGTTTAAAAATAAAATTTAAAAAAGTGGATTATCAGACATTTATTCAAGAAAAATTACTATTGGTGTACTTTCACTTCACTCAGGTGTACTCATGTATGAAGTGTGAGTATGAAGTAATATGTCATTTGAAATATGAAATATGTAAATTTCTTTCACAAGTAAATGCATAAACTGGGTGTATTTTCTTCATTACAGATAAATACTGCAGCAACTGTGGATGACTTAAACTCTTTAATAAATGACTATTATAAGTACCTAGAGTTTATTGGATGTCTAAGACTTATAACATCAATAAGTGATAAATATATGTTGGCAAAAGACATACTTGTTTATCATGTAATTAAAAGAGTCCAAGCACCTTTTGAGAGGTAAGTTGTTCATGTGCTAAAGAGTCTCTCAAATTATATGTTTAAAGTGGTTAATTGTCTTATAATGTGAGACTTATTTGATAAAATTTAAGTGCTGTTTTAAAATAATGCTTTAAAACTAACCTCTTAAGGATGAATACTGTTCTTACCATTCTATGCAGAATTGCTTAAGTGTATCCTACTTAGGTAGGGTAAGTAATTATATCTCACTTATAATTTTTCTAAATCAAAATTATTTTATATCCTCACACTCTGTTATTTAATAGTAGGAAATCTAAAATATATATGAGAGTAGACAGAGTGGTACACCATGTAATCACCATTCAGATCTAACAGTTATCAACCAACTTGTGGCCAGTCTCATTTATCTAACCTTCCTTTGTTATTGATTCTGGTTTTGTTTTCAAGGAGTTTTTTAAATTTCAGTATCATTAATCTGTATACTTAATGTTTTAAGAATTGTTGCTATTCTTAGCAAATTTCAGATTGTCTCATCTTTAACCAGTATAAACCTAGTTGTGTTGTCTCTTTTGATGTTGACCTTTAATGGTCTTCCTGCTATGTGGGAAGTGTCAGTTTCATTGAAACAAGGTGTTTCGGGCTCCTTTTGTACATTCTGGCCAAACAGTCTTTGTTGCTTTGAATGGGAAATGGTATTTCAAATTCACAGTCTGGATGCTTGGGGATGCTTATTTTTGTCAGGTTGGTCATTGTTTCTAGGCCTTTTCAGTTGGCTGAAAAAGAAATATAAGTTTTTTTGTTTTTATTTTAATTTTTTAATATAAAATACATCATGAGTTTATACTAATACTTCAGATTCACCACTGCAAGACTTTTAACTTTTTCTTTGTCCCGTGTTGATAATCTTAGTTCTCAAAGACACTGGTGAATTAGAGTATGAAATAATTGCTTGATTTATTCCACATTTCATAAATAATAGTTGTCACAGAATAATAATACCGACATCATCATCAGTAACATATATTACTGAAATAAGGTTAAGGTTATTTTTGTTTTGGTCTAAGACTTTGAACAAAGCTAGTGGAGGTGGTGGAATTCCAGTTGAGCTATTCCAAATCCTGAAAGATGATGCTGTGAAAGTGCTGCACTCAATATGCCAGCAAATTTGGAAAACTCAGCAGTGGCCACAGGACTGGAAAAGATCAGTTTTCATTCCAATCCCAAAGAAAGGCAATGCCAAAGAATGCTCAAACTACCGTACAGTTGCACTCATCTCACACGCTAGTAAAGTAATGCTCAAAATTCTCCAAGCCAGGCTTCAGCAATATGTGAACCGTGAAATTCCTGATGTTCAAGCTGGTTTTAGAAAAGGCAGAGGAACCAGAGATCAAATTGCCAACATCCGCTGGATCATGGAAAAAGCAAGAGAGTTCCAGAAAAACATCTATTTCTGTGTTATTGACTCTGCCAAAGCCTTTGACTGTGTGGATCACAATAAACTGGAAAATTCTGAAAGAGATGGGAATATCAGACCACCTGATCTGCCTCTTGAGAAATTTGTATGCAGGAAGCAACGGTTAGAACTGGACATGGAACAACAGACTGGTTCCAAATAGGAAAAGGAGTTCGTCAAGGCTGTATATTGTCACCCTGTTTATTTAACTTATATGCAGAGTACATCATGAGAAACGCTGAACTGGAAGAAACACAAGCTGGAATCAAGATTGCTGGGAGAAATATTAATAACCTCAGATATGCAGATGACACCACCCTTATGGCAGAAAGTGAAGAGGAACTCAAAAGCCTCTTGATGAAAGTGAAAGTGGAGAGTGAAAAAGTTGGCTTAAAGCTCAACATTCAGAAAATGAAGATCATGGCATCCGGTCCCATCACTTCATGGGAAATGGATGAGGAAACAGTGGAAACAGTGTCAGACTTTATTTTTCTGGGCTCCAAAATCACTGCAGATGGTGACTGCAGCCATGAAATTAAAAGACGCTTACTCCTTGGAAGGAAAGTTATGACCAACCTAGATAGCATATTCAAAAGCAGAGACATTACTTTGCCAACAAAGGTCCGTCTAGTCAGGGCTATGGTTTTTCCAGTAGTCATGTATGGATGTGAGAGTCGGACTGTGAGTAAGGCTGAGCGCTGAAGAATTGATGCTTTTGAACTGTGGTGTTGGAGAAGACTCTTGAGAGTCCCTTAGACTGCAAGGACATCCAACCAGTCCATTCTGAAGAAGATCAGCCCTGGGTTTTCTTTGGAAGGAATGATGCTAAAGCTGAAACTCCAGTACTTTGGCCACCTCATGCGAAGAGTTGATTCATTGGAAAAGAGTCTGATGCTGGGAGGGATTGGGGGCAAGAGGAGAAGGGGATGACAGAGGATGAGATGGCTGGATGGCATCACTGACTCGATGGATGTGAGTCTGAGTGAACTCCGGGAGTTGGTTATGGACAGGGAGGCCTGGTGTGCTGCTATTCATGGGGTCGCAAAGACTCGGACACTTCTGAGCGACTGATCTGATCTGAAGACTTTGAATTCAAATTACTGTGTTTAAAGTCATTTGACATATTTATTCTCTTTGTTGTTATACTACTAACTATGCATTTTATTTTCATTTTATTTTAAAGTTATGTAAAATCAAGTCTGTAATGAAAGTATATTGAAAGATCTCAGCTCTTATACAAAATATATTCAGATAAGTTTAACTTTCATCCTAATCACATCTACCTTCCATCCTCATATGAAGTAATTATTACAGTGGCCTTTATTGTTTAGGCTTCCGTCATTGTTTTTTAATGATAGCAGATAAATATATGAATATGTGTTATGTATCCTCATTTCTTTCATTAAATAAATAGTAACATACCATCCACCGTTTCTCCTGTTCATTATCGCTTGACCATTTATAGTCCTCATACTTTTTTTAGAGCCCTTTAGAACATCAGCAGTCTTCCAAATTCAAGTATGACATCATAAGCTTAAACAATTACAAAGGATATAATTTCTAATATATTTTTAATACTGTAATTTAAAATAACTTTTACATAACTTTAAAATGCATCCAAGTGTCTTCTATGACTCATCTCAAAATTTTCTTAGTTAGAAATACTATTCATAATTATAATTAATACAATAATCCAAATATACATTTTGATAATTACTTTAAAACTTATTTGAAAGATATCTCTTAATGACATAGAAGTACAAAGGATTCTTTTACTAACAAGTAGTTCATGTACCTATGGATGGATTTTTTTCTTCGTTGCTAAGTCAGAATTCATAGCTGTTTCTTTGAGTCTTTTGTTTATTTTTATAGGGATGAGTAGTCTAGACGTCAGGAAGAGCTTTACTATCTATGTAAGTGGTGTTTAAATTAAAACCTAATTTATAAACAGGAATTAGGCAGATCTAGATAAAGAGGGCGGAGAAGGCGATGGCACCCCACTCCAGTACTCTTGCCTGGAAAATCCCATGGACGGAGGAGCCTGGTAGGCTGCAGTTCATGGGGTCACGAAGAGTCGGACACAACTGAGTGACTTCACTTTTACTTTTCACTTTCGTGCATTGGAGGAGGAAATGGCAACCCACTCCAGTGTTCTTGCCTGGAGAATCCCAGAGACGGGGGCGGCTGTTGGGCTGCCGTCTATGGGGTTGCACAGAGTCGGACAGGACTGAAGCACCTTGGCAGCAGCAGATTGGATCTTGCAACATCAGGAAGGAAGAAAGAATATTGAAAAAAATGAAAGCATGTGTTTGCTAAATTATGTTTGATGGTTGAGGTAAAAATTATAACATTTGCTAATGTGGTTCAGAGTGTATTTAAAATAAATATTTAGGAAATTATAAACAGCAAAAGACAAAGGGACATGAAGAGAAGTAATGTTTCTATACTTACTGGCATCAATAAATTATTACATTATAAAAATAGATACACTCAAAATGCTATAGATAAAAATGGAGTGCAAAAAAATATTCAAGTAACCAACAAGGAAAAGGAAACAAAAATGATGGTACAAGTGAAAAGTTGCTGACTGTTAAATGTTAGGCCATTTAAGACAAAACTGGTAATCCGGAAGAAAAGGATTTTCTCATTAAAGATAGAAGAGAATTGAAACATGGAGGCAGGGCAATATTATAGAAAATGCTGCTTAAGAAGTTCCACAGTTCACAGGGCTTAATATGCTGAAGTGCAGTGTACTTTGTGAGGAAACTGAGCAAAAGCTGGCAGTTTTCTGAGCAAAAAGACATTGTAAAAAGGAGTGTCAATTATACTGGAAACCTTTTTTTCAGTGAAATCAACACTGAAAACAGATAACCCGAGATAATAACTTCACAGAGCTAGTTACATTATTATTCAAGAGAAAGAAGGAAATAAAGACATTTTGAGACATCTTTCTTTCTTTCCTAAAGAGATTAATAAAATACGTACTTAAGGAAGAAAGAAATTGAACCCAGAAAGAAAAAGTAAGATACAAGCAACATCAGTAAGCAAAAAAAAAGAAAAAAACCTGAATAAAGACAGGCATTAGCCATTAAAAAGGAAAAAAAAAAAAAAACAACTAAATTTTGGTAAGAAATGGTTAAAATGAAATACTAGTAAAAAGTTGATCTGTAAGAAGAGAAGGGTCACTGTATTGTTTTAAGGAACTTGTATTCTTGAGGTAGTAGTGGAGAAGCATTAATTACCTTTAGATTGTTAAACCAACTATGTATCTTTAAAGGGAAAATTCTAAAATAATAGGAAGAGTATGTGACTTCCAGACCAGTTTGATGGCGGTGGGGATAGCAATAAAACATATTTAATCATAGAGCGAGCAGAAAAAGAGGGATAAAAAGAAGCAAGGAAAAACAATGTTCAAAGAAATCATAAGATAGAAGAATAATTTAAATATATAGGAGATTATAATACATGTAAATAAATTAGACTCTTGTATTAAAAGACAGAGGATCCTAAATTGCATTCTAAATAGATGGCTTCAAAGCAAAAGAAAGAAAAATTCTGATTATTTTTTCATAAAGCCTTGTCTTTAAATGACCCTAATAGTGTTAAAAACAAATTATCTTGAATTCAGCAGTCTTGAATCTATTTGTACCTAGCAACATAGCCTCAAAATTAACTAACAATTCTGAGGAGGGTTTATAAAAGGAAGCAAGGCAGGTCTAGTATCAAAAATCAAATGTTGCTTTTGTCCATTCCACTAATAGATTAAAGGAGAAAAAACAATCATCATATAATTATAGATGCAAAAAAAGCAATTGATACATTTGTACATAATTCTAAACTGACAGTTTGAGGTATCCTTATACAGATTATCTGGTAAACATTCAGTGAACATTATCCTTAATAGTGTGACAGGCATTCCTCTTAAGGCCATGACAAGCCTGGGATATATATAATTACCTCCTTCATTTCTACAATATGCTGGAAGACATAGTAGAGCTACAGGACTAAAGCAATAAGTGAACGTTATTAAAGATTCAGAGAATTAAAATTATCATTTATAGTCTACCTGATGTTCCAGCTAAAATCGTAGAACTTCTATAAAGAGTGTAGCAAGGTTACTGTATACAAGAGGTAAAGGATTCTAAAAGGGAGATGTGCAGATGACAAGGAATGGTAAGGAAAGAAATTGGTTGATATTAAATATTAACTGTACAAAAAGTTAATGTTTCATTTGGGGATTTATGATACAAGGTGAAATGTTTGAGTAACATAGAGAGCCACTGGAGTTGCAAATGTCCTAGGGCCTTTGTGTTGTTCAGCAAGCAGGTAAATACTTGATTTGCTTTCGATTTTAAATATGCCAATTAAAAATTTAAATAGAAGCTAAATTGGAATTAAAAAAGGAACACAAAAATTTGCAGTACATAATAAAAAAGCTTTTTGAAATTCAATACAGTTTCCCAAAAGTGCTAGACCTAGTTACCTAATGTAGTAATCACTATGATTATATAATAACTAGAAAAAAAATTATTCTCAAGCAAAATTCTGAAAAATAATTATACATTGTGGTGCCATTTATGGAAACTTTTAAAACAAAGCAATACTAGTTATTTTTTAGAGATACATGTATATTGAAACTAAAATCAAATTTAGGCTATAGTAAAAATTCAGAATAGTTAAATAGCAGTTTCAAGTAGTTTTCTTTGTAGGAGAGAAGGGAAGGTTGTGTGAATGGACAGATTTAATTGAGTGAATAGGGTATTTTACTTAATAATCTGAGCAAACAAACACAAAATGTCAATATCTTTTAAATTCAAGTGACAGTTCATGGTTTTCTCTTATTTCCTGGCTTTTGTATAAGCTTCAAATACTTAATTTTAATTAAAAGTAAAATTTTAAATATTGGGCTGAAATTTGCTTCAAAGGTTAAATGTAAGGTAAAAGTTAAAACCAAGATAGGCAGGCAAGGATTGTATTGTGGAGAACCTTAAAAGTCATGTTAAGGAGTTTTGACTTCATAGACATTGTGTACATTATTAGTTTCCTGTGGCTATTGTAAAAAATTATCACAAACTGATGGCTTTAAACAACAGAAATTTATTCTCCCATGGTTTTGGAGGCTAGAAGTCCTCGTCCTCATGTTGACAGGGCTTCATTCTGGGAATTTTGAAAGATAATTCAATCTTTGCTTCTTTTAACTTCTGGTGGTTTGTGGTTGCATAGCTCTAAGCTTCTGTGTTACATGGCCTTTTCCTCTCTGTGTTTCTTTTATAAAGACAGTTATCACTGGACTTAGGATAAGCCCAGATAATCTAGGTAAAATGATCTCAGGATCCTTAACATAATTACATCTGCCTGGACTCTTTTTCCAAATAAGATCACATTCACAGGTTCTGGGGAATAGGATGTGGATATCTTTTTTGGTGTTCACATGGAAAATCAACTTAGAGACTTAAACACTTGGTAGAAACAGTTCCTCTGCAGGTGGTTTGCAATAAGGTGGTAACTGATGTGTGGAGAAATGAACAGACAAAAAGCATTTCAGAAAAGGACATTCACAGAACTTGATAGTTGGGCGTGGAACAAGGAAGAGTTAAGAATGACATTCAGATTTATCTATACTAATAGTAATGGAGGCATTAATTGTCATTTATGGTTCTGATTTTGATAGTTGGGTAATTAGCTTTCTTTTGGACTTAATAAGTTTGGGTACTTAGAATATATGGTGCCCAGCAGTCTGTTGGATATATATTTTGGGCTGGAAATAATAGATTTTATAATAATGCACATAAACCTGCTTAAACAAATCATGGGATATGCTAAGAGGAAAGAGAAATTTGTCTTGTTACAGAACCATGAGGAACAAACAGTAACATTTAAGGGAAAGCAAAGACAGAAGAAGCTTTGTAAGAGACTCAGAAGGTCTGGACAGAGAAATAAAGGGAAACCAGGAGACTGGTGCCATACATCATTCATGAACTTGGGGCAGTTACTCTGTAGAAAGGAATGGAGGGAAGGTGAATGTGAAAAGATAAGTCTTTTACATAGATCGTCTCAAAGGAAAATAGGATTAATTTTTTTTCCTTCATTCAAAAATGGGAAAGATAAGCACTTGAGAAAGAGCTGTGCTGTTGAGGAAGAGCTTATAGAATGGAAGATGAATCTGTGTATCACGGTTCCTGAGGAGGTGGCTAGGGAAATCAGAGACACAATAAAGGCTTCGTCAGTCTGATGGGCAAAAATGGTATCTCCATTCTTTGCTTATTAGTGAGAATGTACATTTTTAAAAATTCATTTGTTACTTGTATTTTCTTAATAATGCATTTATATTTTGTGTATTTGGATTGTTCTTCTAGAAAACTGATTTGTATTTTTAGTACAACTAGAGAAATTAGTGTTTTATCATGTATATTAAAAATATTTTGTTTGTTTTCTCTTTGTTAATTTCTTTTTAGCAATACAAAAGTTGCATTTTTGTGTGGCTAAAATTTAGTTTCTTTGCAGTCTTTCATTTTATACTAACTAGCTTTGAAGTATAAAATTTTAGATGTCATTTTTCTCTTAATGGAAAATTATTAGCTCAATTTTAAAATTATTCTATAAATACTGTAGGCATGTAATATATTCATTTTATATTAATACATTGGCTTGTTATTGATTGAAAGTATCATGTAGTATGTCCATATTTTTTTTCTCACATCTAATTATGTAATTGTAAATGAGCTAGAAATATGTGTTCCAAACATATGTGTATGAATGTTGGCTCATTATTTTTCTTCTCTTTAAGTTTTAAACAGGGTCTGAAAACTCTTGGTGTTTTGGAGAAAATTCAGACTTACCCAGAAGCATTTTTTCACATCTTCTGTCATAAACCTGAGAATCTTTCTGCAAAAATACTTAGTGATCTTTTTACAGTACACACATTGTCTGATGTACAGACTTTGGGGTTTTGGAATAGTTACTTACAGGCTGTTGAGGGTATGTAGATGTTTTATTTTCATTTAACTTAAAAATTTTGTTTTGGGATATTTATTTCTTTGAGTTTTGCTTTTCATAGTAAGACTTTCATCTGATAACTACAATACTTATTTACAAAACTTGTTTAAAACCAAGTTATGACAGTTTAAAGTGATAAGGAAAGATTATAAAGTTTATTTTTCACTTGTTTCTGTCTCATTAATTTGAGATGAGAGTCATTCTTCTTAGAAAACTTTAAATATATGGGTGATTGCCACAGCATAGGAGAGTCATCTGCTTCAAAGCTAGTCATCTACTTCATCTTTTCAAATTTTTAAGTCAAATTGAATTATTCCAAAAATGAATTGGTCAGAATATGGTAATGATATTTATCGGTGAGCATTAGCAGTGT
The DNA here is from genome assembly GCF_055505025.1 of Bos grunniens. NCBI lineage: Eukaryota > Metazoa > Chordata > Mammalia > Artiodactyla > Bovidae > Bos > Bos grunniens. The sequence goes on along the minus strand of NC_141185.1, from coordinate 29,321,090 downwards.
AAATTCATTCTGTTTAATATGGTGTAAAAAAAGCTTAACTTTTAGTTGAGAATTTTTTAACTAGCTTGTTGGGATGTTTTATACCATCTAAGTTTTCCTCTTTGCCTTTTTGAAATAGTTTATCAAATAACAAACATCTAGGAGTGGTTTAAAATTGTATATATCCCCCAAAGATTATGTTTTAAAACCTACTGAACCTCTTGGACTGTATAATTTTATTTTAAGGAAGTCATTCAAATATATGATGAGTAAGGATGGAGGAGCCTGGTAGGCTGCGGTCCATGGGGTTGCTAAGAGTCGGACACGACTGATCAACTTCACTTTGACTTTTCACTTTCATGCATTGGAGAAGGAAATGGCGACCCACTCCAGTGTTCTTGCCTGGAGAATCCCAGGGACGGGGGAGCCTGGTGGGCTGCTGTCTATGGGGTCGCACAGAGTCGGACACAACTGAAGCGACTTAGCAGCAGCAGCAGCAGCAGCAGCAGCAGGTCAACCAAATGATTTTATGAGTCCTACTTTGTTTGAGATTCAAATAAACATGTATTTAATATACCATTTTCCTATTACTAGACTTGACTTAGTACTTTCAGTTCAGTTCAGTTCAGTTGCTCAGTCGTGTCCGACTCTTTGCGACCCCATGAATCACAGCACGCCAGGCCTCCCTGTCCATCACCAACTCCCGGAGTTCACTCAGACTCACATCCATTGAGTCAGTGATGCCATCCAGCCATCTCATCCTCTGTCGTCCCCTTCTCCTCCTGCCCCCAATCCCTCCCAGCATCAGAGTCTTTTCCAATGAGTCAACTCTTCGCATGAGGTGGCCAAAGTACTGGAGTTTCAGCTTTAACATCATTCCTTCCAAAGAAATCCCAGGGCTGATCTCCTTCAGAATGGACTGGTTGGATGTCCTTGCAGTCCAAGGGACTCTCAAGAGACTTAGTACTTTAGTTTGCGTCTTATGCATTTACTGTTAATGTGGGAGTCTCTGCCTTTCAACATGTCTAGTTGGGGAAGAGTCTATGATGGTAGCAATATATAATGTGGATTTATTTGTATTTTCTTTTTCTCTCTTTGTGGTATTCTTTTCAGATGGTAAATCTACAGTAACAATGGAAGACATTCTTATTTTTGCTACTGGTTGCAAGTCCATTCCACCTGCTGGATTTAAACCCAATCCTTCAATTGAGTGCCTTCATATGGATTTTCCTGTAGGAAACAAGTGTGATAACTGTTTAGCTCTTCCTATCACCAGTACATATAAAGAATTTCAAGAAAGTATGGACTTCGCCATAAAAAACACTCTAAGATTAGAAAAAGAAGAAAATTCTCACTTCATTTGACATTACCTGTTTTGAACAAAGGGATGCTTCTTTAAAAGCTGCTGTTGGTACTTTTGTTTCAGAAATCTTTCCGTCATCACTTGTGCAAACTTGGCCCAGTAAAATTTATAATATGAACATAAAGGATTGTTTTGGCCACCTACGCTAAAAAGGATTTTTTGTTAAGGTGTACCAGTGAAAATTAATATTTTTCTATTTTTCTTGATATACATGCTTTCTAAACCTCAATATAAATACTTTTAGAATGGCTGTACAGTCTTTCTTCAAGTATAATATATGCTGTATATAAGCAGAAAACTTGTGCTCACTTTATGTAAATTAGGATTAGCTATAGGATGCCACAATGATTTTTCTGGTTTAATTATGCAATTTTCAAATTATTACTTATTTTAAAGCATTAAGTAGGAAATGAGTGATTTTTTTTTTTTTTTATAAATCAAAGGCATATATTTTGGAGTATGTGTTATATGTATCCTCTTCTAGGATGGCACTAAATTAGTTGTTAAAAAATGTTTTTAGATCATTGAGTTATATTAAAATAGATCCACACTGCTGTTAGATTATGCCTTAAGAGATTTATTATATAAGAAAGCAGAATTGCACAAATGCTCAAATATCTATGGACATTCCATAGTCTTAAAACACTTCTGAGGTGAGTTAAAGTGTAGTTGAAAATCTCTCAAGTGTCTTCTTTAAAGCCTTGGCTTTAATCATAAGATTTTGTTTTTCTTTGTATCCCATGTGTGGTATTAAACCACAGTGTATATGATCCACAGTTTAAGTTATCTGAATAGAATGATCTCTGTGGATTGCCTTTTGGTAGGTTTGGCTATTTAACAGTTATTTATTATCAGTATGGTTGTTTGATAGGTAAGCTGGAACCATTACATTATACAGCTATTTTCTTTACTTTTGAAAGATACCTGTATATATAAACAGTGTAGAAATATGTAAAAAGAACTACAAAGAATGAAAAACCCATGCTAATCTCACCATGCAGAAATAACTGTCCCTGTATATCCTTTTATTAATATAAACTCTTACATTTCCTTTCTTTTTTAACTTTATTTTCTTCTAAAAGCCAAATACCTAGAAATAAAAAGATTATGCAATAACAATTTGAAGATACATAATCTGACAATTTTACCACCATATCTGTACTTTTACAAAAGAAGAAATTGGAAAAATCTAATGTTCCTAATCTGTTATATAATATAAACGGGTTTTTCACCAAAGTAAATCGTATGAGAGATAAATTGCTTGTTTTTAAGCACATTTTTTTCTAGCTATGCAAAGCAGGTATCAGTCATCATTTTCTCATCCTCTCTGAGACACATCTGTAAATTACTGATATTTTTAAAGACAAATGACAGGATTGGTGTGATACTGGTAATATAAAATATAGTCCTAGTATAATTTGTTTTGTTACATTTACTAAAAGTGAAACTTTAACTTGAAGGTTTTAAAACATTAAGGCATTTTTTTGTCTTGTATTGAATTCTATTAAATTATCAAAAGTAATTAAAGGATCAGTTATCCAAAAAGAAGTTTAAACTCACCATACAGGTTTTATTCCAAATGTGTTGATAAACTGGACATTTTATTTGTTAACCTACCTAGTTTTTATAAAATTTTAAAAGCCGTTAAATCAATACAAACCAGAAAACCTAATTCAAGCTATTTTCTGGTTATTTGTAGTTTGAATTCATTTAATTACAGTCATAATTAAAGCTGTTAAACGCTCACATGCTTTTGAGGTGGGGGCTGCTGATAGGGGGCAGTGTGCTTGTGTTGGCTATGATTAAAAACAGTATTTCAGTTCCTTTTATGTGTAGACAGGGCCTTAGGGATAAGGTGTTTAAATAATAATTTGGGATATTCATGTTTTAAAGGGAGGTATAAATATTCATATTAGAAAATATTTTCTGGTTTTAAGGATGTTCATCAGTATGGTCTTAGATTAATCTTTGAAAATATGTCAGAGAAACCTGTTGGTTATTTATTTTCTGCAGTGTTACTGTGTCACATGGTTGGTATTGTTTTTTTTTCTATTGTTATAGCCAATACAGTTTTTATTGACTTTGATTTTTCAAAAGTAATTATGCTATAAACCTTTATAAATGTGAATATGTATTTCTTAAGTATTTCAATTGTCTAAATGCCATGTATGTTCAAGCTTGTTCTCTGTTACTCTCAATATCAAGAAAAACCATAAATTCTCCTCTTACCTATCTGCTGTTAATGGTCTTAGTTTAGTTTTCTATTCATTTTTTTTTTAAACAATTAAAAATTTTTTGGTGTGGGAACTTCATCTGAAGGCATTTTATACAGTTCTCTACTATTCTTGTACATAGTCATTTTACTATTATTTAGGGTTATTTAGGGTAAAGATACCTTAAAATATCTCTTCAGAAATTAGCTCCTTTCTTTATACTCTGTAATATTTAATTTCCATATTATAAATTAGACATTATTTGTTTGGGTCAAGTAAAAAGCTTACGTTTGATTACTAACCTGAGAATTCACTTTGGCTTCTACATCATTTCAGGCTTGTAATTTTTTTCTCCTAATTATATGGAAGCTGTTGAAACTTTTTTACTCAATACTGAATGCACAGTAGAGTGTCATAGGTAAGGTTTTTTTAAGATAAGCCTTTTAAAACTGTAAAAGGCAAGTGACTTGGGCTTTTACATTCAGTCATTATAAGAAAATTATTAGAACAAGATCCTTTTTATAAATTTGTCATATATATATATAGTGATTATCACATGCTTTGTTGTCACTTTTACAATAAGCTGTTGATCTAGGTTTTATGCTCTCAGTGATCCAGTGTAAAACATAAAAACGTATTGATGGATTTCTTGAATATGTATTACTCACAGTTTAGGAAAATTTGAATTGCCTTGAAGAGATCCCATTTTCAAGTTCTCATGTTGACTTTTACCTTCAAATTGCCAAACATACTCCAGTATCTACTGTATGCCAGGTATTATGTTATGTGCTAGTTTATGTCAGCCTAATTTCCCTTTTTTTAAGGCTTCAGAGACAACCAAAAACATGACACATATAATGAAGTTTTGTAAATAAATATGTTTATGCTACTAAATGTGAAGCTCTTACATAAACTAAATTAAGTAACTTGTTAGGATTTAACAAGGTTAAGATTCTGACAGTACTGGGTAAATAACAAGATCCTTTCCTCTCCACATTTGGTAGATCCTGCTAGCAGCTGTTGGCTAACATTTAGGAACCTCTCTTGAATGAGACGGTGTGAGATATTCTGTGTTAAAATTATCTATTCCTTAATGTAAAATAATAGTTTGCAGAATAAATATATTATTTAAGTAAAAAATCTGGATAGGCAGAGTCAGTTAAAAGACTAAAACATATTAGGTTAATTAACACTCGTAACAGCCCATAGTTTAATTCTTTTTTTCCAGTAACAGAATACCTTACTCAGTCTTAGCCTTATACGAAGTATTTGTTTATTGCCACTCTTCTGTGGGATTTTTTTAAGTGTTTATTGACTGTGTTACAGAATTGCTTCTGTTTTATGTTTTGATTTTTTGGCCATGAGGCATGTGGGATCTTAGCTCCCTGACCAGGGATGGAGCCCTGTATTGGAAGGTGAAGTCTTAACCACTGGACCACTGGGCAGGTTCTGGGACATACTTTTCTATACATGCTCCACACTCTGTGCACTCCTTGGTTTTGTGTGTTACTCACTCGTGTCCAACTCTTTGCAACCCCAGGGTCTGTAGCCCGCCAAGCTCCTCTGTCCATGGAGTTTCCCAGACAAGAATACTGAAGTTGGTTGCCATTTCCTTCTCCAGGGGATCTTCCTGACCCAGGAATCGAACCTGAGTCTCTTAATCTCCTGCTTTGGCAGGCAGATTCCTTACCACTAGTGCCACCTGGCCAACATGGGGACATGCTCCTTCACTAAGGCATGAAATCCTTCCATTCACTGTAACATCTTGTGCTGAAAAATGTGTCCCAAGGTGTCTCAGGACTATTTCCTTGGTTAGGACACTTTTTATAATTTCAAATGTATATACTGTACATAAATGTTAAACAGGTCTGAGTGTTTTATATCAATATGACTCTATTTGGGGAGGTATATGCTGGAGCTGAAGTAGTTAGATGATAGATTTGCATTGAAAGTAGAAGTGCCCAATTGATCAAGATTGGGCTCTCATATTGAAGGGAAGCCTGTTTATTTTATATTCCATAAAGACAAAAAATTAAGTAGAACTTTCCCATAGGGCAGTAACTGTCATTTCTGTTAAATTACAACATACCTTCTTCACTGGTGATCCTAATTAGTGGTAACACTGAATAGAGAGTAAATATCACAGTTAATTTCGTAGTGAAAACCATAATGCGGTTCTTAAACAATGTAGGTTCATAATCTTTAACCAGTCTCCTTTACCAACCTGGTACACACTTTTTTTTTTAATTTACTTTAGTTGGAGTATAATTACTGTACAATATTGTGATGGTTTTTGCTATATATTGACATGAATCAGCCACGGGTGTACATGTGTCCCCCCATCCTGAATCCCCCTCCCACCTCCCTACCCACCCTATCCCTCTGGGTAGTCCCAGAGCACTGACTTTGAGTGCCCTGCTTGATGCATCGAACTTGCACTGGTCATCTGTTTTACATATGATAATATACATGTTTCAATGCTATTCTCAAATCGTCCCACCCTTGCCTGCACCCACAGAGTCCAAAAGTATCTGTGTTTCTTTTGCTGTCTTGCATGTAGGGTCATCATTACCATCTTTCTAAATTCCATATATATGCGTTAATATACAGTATTGGTGTTTCTTTTCCTGACTTCACTCTCTATAATAGGCTCCAGTTTCATCCACCTCATTAGAACTGACTCAAGTATGTTACTTTTTATAGCTAAGTAGTATTCCATTGTGTATATATACTACAACTTCCTTATCCGTTTGTCTGCCAATGGACATATGGGTTGCTTCCATGTCCTAGCTATTGTAAACAGTGCTGCAGTGAACATTGGGGTACATGTGTCTCTTTCAATTCTGGTTTCCTGCGTGTGTATATGCCCAGTAGTGGGATTGTTGGGTCGGATGGCAGTTCTATTTCCAGTTTTTTGAGGAATCTCCACACTGTTCTCCATAGTGGCTTGTCATTTATAACAAGGTGGCTACAGTGGATAACTGAATTGTATAATTGGAATTTGCTAAAAGAGAACTCAAAAGGTTTCACCGAAAAATAAAAATATATGAGGTGATAGATGTCGTAATTAACTAGATGAGAGGAATTCTTTCACAGTGTATACATATTTATATCAGATCGTCTCAATGTACATTTCAATGATCTTGCCAATTCTGTCCTTAATTAAGCTGAAAAAAAACTATGCAAGGAAAAAGAATGTAAGGTTTGAATCTAGGGCATTCCCTAATGGCATTAAGAATGAGATCACTTGAGTTTAATAAAAATTGTTGTGAAATAGGATGGTTTTTTGTTTTTTTTAAAGCATTTTTTAAAATGCTCTTTATATAATTGTTGGGGTAGCTTAATTTCTCAAATTCAGGAAGTTTTCAAACCAGTTTTTGAGGCACAGGGTCTGTAATTTCATATCAGAATTTGGCACAGCTTCAGAATAAACATTCAATAACTAATGCAATATCAAAAGTGAACGCTGTTGACGGTATGAGAAATGGGTTGTGTCCATTTTTAACATCCAGTTAAAAAATATGGATTGTTAGAAAGCAATATTGGATGTATTTTGTCATCACATGGTTTTAAGTGTATGTCAAGACACCTGCATTATCCACTAACGCCCCCCCCCCACCACCACACCAAAGAACTTTTTTGTGATTTTGCATTTACAAAAAGGAGGAAAATACAAATTTCCAATTTGCACTTTCCTGACTCCTGTGTCTATGATGGCAAAACAACCCCACTCAGCTAGACTATTTTTCCTAACATGAGATTAAGAAATCTGCCTGATTAGAGCAATGCTTCAAAGCCACCTGTCTCCCAGATAAAAGCAAATGGGACACCTCTCCAGCTGCACTGGGTAAAGGTAAGGCAGCTAGCATGTGAGTGCCAGTTTTGTTCCATGAACTTCATTTACTTCAGTCCTGTGATTCTTAAGCCCCTAGATTATTACCTCAAGAGATCTGAAGGGGCTTCCCAGATGGCTCAACTGTAAAGAAACCGCATGTAAAGCAGAAGATTCGGAGACGCGGGTTCGATCCTGGTTGGGGAATGGAGGAAGAAATTCCTCCCCCTGGAGGAAGAAATGACAACCCAGTCCAGTAATCTCCGGAGAATCCCATGAACAGAGGAGCCTAGCGGACGCAAAAGAGTCGAACACGACTGAGCCAAACAACATAAGATATCTGTAGACGACCAAACTAACAGTCCTGCATTTAATTAGGTTTTTAGCGCTACAACACGCTGTATCAGCGCAATTTAAAGCAGCTACACTTTCAGAAATTGGGCCTTGATAGGTTAAAAATCCCTCCTGTCTGGCCGCTGTAAACAGTATCAGGTATTCAAAAGCGTCATTCTCCTATTGGGTCTCCAAGTTCAGTGGAGAGAGTTGAGGGCATGGGGCGGGCCGGGGGACCGGGGTCGGGGTGGGGGGGGGGGGGGGGCAGTCACTTTGGAGGAGGCGGGGCCGGCCCTTTGTGGTCCCTCCCATTTGGTCTTTGCTTCCGGGGCGGTCGTACCGGCCACGTCATCGTCAGGCTAGGCTCGCCAGCCAGGCAGTGGATGGTGGGAGCCAAGATGGCGGGCGCCGCAGCAGCTAGTATCCGAGAGAGACAAACAGGTACCAACTTACTCCCTTCTCTGCGGTTTTGTGCTTGCCATGAGGACATCTTCCTCTGCTTATCGGCCTCGGTCGCGTGGCGTGCAGCTCGAAAACGGACCTCAGAGTTTAATCCAGTTCTCGGGGCATCGAAAGCCCCTCCCCTTTTGAGTTTTTAGGAAAGAGATTCCATTAGCTTGATAAGTCGGCCCTCTGATGTGGTGCTGGAGAAAGTGCTTTAGGGGTGAGTGGGTTGCTACGGTCCTGCTCTTGTGTCTCTCCTGCTGGGTCTCAGAAAGCCGTGGCGACAAGATCTGGCAGCTGGCATTTCCCGCCCTCTGTTGCCATCTATGAGGTCTTCGCGTTTGTTTCTGTGCGTGGTTCGGTTCTCTCTCATTTAAATGTTGAGAGTTTACTCTTTCGGCACTTCCACTACAATTACAAAATTTAGATATTCTTTCCAGAGCAGATTCCATTCTGCCATTTCTCTCCTATGAACTAATCTGAAGAGAGATGCCTAGTGATAATGATTTCCGCCCTTAGCACGCTGGAATGGGATGTAAGAATGGCAAAAAGAATGAATACCTTTCCTATTACTTGGTAGACCAGTGTTTTTAAACAATGCGTTATCAATTTCATGTTTAATAGAACATGCTTATATAGTTCCCATTTATACCGTGAAAGTATGAGTAAAAAAAATACATACTGCTTCTGCACTTTTTTTTCCACCTTAGATACTGTTAGTTTTGTCATTTTTTTTTTTGAAACTTTGTTGACAACTTGGTTTACACCTGCTAGATACAAACTAATAGTTTATACCTGTTCGCTAATTGTCTTGATAGTTGGCAAACTATCAATTCTGAGGAGCTAACAAATAAGCCATCAAGAATTTTCAAGTTGAAAGTTGTGTCTCTCGTAGTTAAGTTCTTCTGCATATAAATCTGAGTAGGAATACAACTGGTTACAATTAATATGGTCTACAGAAAGGATTTTGGCTGTACTTGATTCTTTCCTTTGAAATTCAAAGAAACAGTAATAGATTTCAATCTGCTACTGACACTGCATAATGAGCTCTTACATTCCTGTTCACCTTCATTTTTTTCCCCACATTACCAGGAGTGATCATGTCACATACTTGCTCAAAATCCTCTTGCAGCCTGGGGCTTCCCAGGTGGCTCAGAGGTGAAGAATCCACCTGCCCAGTTCAATCCCTGGGTGGGCAAGATCCCCTGCAGAAAGAAATAACAACCCACTCCAGTATTCTTGCCTGGGAAGCCCCATGGACAGAGGAGCCTGGCGGGCTACAGTCCATAGGGTCGCAAGAGAGTCAAACATGACTTGGTGATTAAACAGCAGCAACAACTCTAGCAGCTTCTCATTTCCATCATGATAAAAGCCAAAGGTGGTCTACAAAGCTCTATATGATCTGCTTTCCACTCAACTTTCTGACTCACTTGCTATTACTCTCTCCTTTCCTTGAGCACACCAGAATGCACTTCAGAGCCTTTCCTTTTTCTGGAATATTACCTTCAGAGAGATCTGCATGGCTCACTTCCTCACCTCCTTTGGGATTTTCCTCAGATGTTGCTTCTCAGGAGGCCTCTTCTGACTAAACTACACCACAACCATCTCTTCTACCTGTGGTCTCTGTTTTTCTCCATAGCATTTATCGTAATCTCACGTTTTACTTGCTTTCTCCCCCCAACTAGAATGAAAGCTGCTTAATGAGAAGTAATTTTGACTGAATGTTTTGTTTAGTGCCAACAGCTGGTGCAATGTCTGGCAGATGGTAAACACTCACTAAACATTTGTTGAGTGAATAGTAAGTGTAGTTGAATGTATAGTGAATGAAGAATGCGTTCCAGGTAAGGATGAAACTGTATTAGTGAAGTCTAGGACTGCAGATAGTATGTTTGGTCATTTCAGTTAAAAGCGATGAATTTAAGCCTTTAGAGAATTCCTCTAATGAAAGTAAAATTGTTATTGTTATAGTCGCTAAGGTGTGTCTGACTCTTCTGTGACCCCCACGTACTGTAGCCCACCAGGCTCCTCTGTCCACGGGATTTCCCAGGCAAGAATACTGGAATGGGTTGCCGTTTCCTCCTTCAGGGAATCTTCCCAACTCAGGGATCAAACCCACATTTTCTGCATTGGTAGGCAGATTCTTTGCCACCAGGGAAGCCCAAAATACATTCTTATATGTTCTTGAGCATAGACCGTTTACTTTATTAACAAATCCATGGTGTCGGAATCCCTGTTAACAAGTTAGCCAAGGCTTACAATTGGGGAAATTCACGAAGATGGAGGTAAGAAGGCAAATGTGGGAATATCTGCTGACTAGGGCTTCTTTGCATTAGTGGAGGCCTTCTTCTGGAGAACACCATGCACCTGAAACTCATATGTAACCCAGGCTGTGAATCTTCCTAGTGGTCCTCTTGTTACGAAGGTGAAATATAACACCTGTGAGCTTCTGAAGTAGGTCCAAATTATTGGCAATGTGTATTATTGTCTGGATATTAAGTACAAGCATTTTACCAAAAAATCATGTCTGTATCTCTGTACATATAAATATATTTATCACTGAAGTGCAATCTCCTCTATTATTTTACCTGCCTCCAGAAATAAGCATTTAGTAGAAGTTTTTCTAGTGGGTGAAGATGGTGTAAATTGCTACTCAGGTGATTTGAGTATTATAAATTCCTCTGGTAGGTGTTTATGTTGTAGATTATTCTCTTTTATTAAAACCTGATTCAAATGCTTTTTAAAAATCAACCAGGTAGATTTTAGGGTTCCCAGTCGTTTAAAAATTTAATAAGCTACCCTCCCTTGAATATTTGGCAATCTCAGTTTCATATGAAAGTATTGTTGTTCAGTTGCTAAGCCATGTCCGACTCTTTGCAACCCTGTGGTTGCAAACCAGTTGGAACCAGACTTCCCTGGCCTTCACTATCCCTGGAGTTTGCTCAAGCTCATGTCCATTGAGTTGGTGGTGCTGTCCAACCACCTCAATCTTTCCCAGCATCAGGGTCTTTTCCAGTTAGTTGGTTCTTCGCATCAGGTGGCCAGAGTATTGGAGCTTCAGCTTCAGCATCAGTCTTTCCAGTGAATATTCAGCGTGGATTTCCTTTAGGATTGACTGGTTTCGTCTCCTTGCTGTCCAAGGGACTCTGAAGAGTCTTCTCCAGCACCACAATTCAAAAGCATCAGTTCTTCATCACTCAGCCTTCTTTATGGTACAGCTCTCATATCTGTACATGACTAGTGGAAAAACCATAGCTTTGACTAGATGGATCTTTGTCAGCAAAGAGGTATCTCTGCTTTTTAATACACTATCTGCTGCTGCTGCTCCTGCTGCTAAGTCACTTCAGTCGTGTCCGACTCTGTGCGACCCCAAGACGGCAGCCCACCAGGCTCCTCTGTCCCTGGGATTCTCCAGGCAAGAACACTGGAGTGGGTTGCCATTTCCTTCTCCAGTGCATGAAGGTGAAAAGTGAAAGTGAAGTCGCTCAGTCGTGTCCGACCCTCAGCGACCCTATGGACTGCAGCCCACCAGTCTCCTCCATCCATGCAATTTTCCAGGCAGGAGTACTGGAGTGGGGTGCCTTTGCCTTCTCCGAATAAGCTATCTAGATTTGTCAATATCTTTCCTTCCAAGGAGCAAGCATCTTTGAATTTCATGGCTGCAGTCACCATCCTTAGTGATTTTGGAGCCCAAGAAAAGAAAATCTGTCACTGCTTCCACTCTTTCCCCTTTTGTTTGCCATGAAGTGGGACTGGATACCATGATCTTAGTTTTTTGAATGTTGAGTTTTAAGCCGGCTTTTCCACTCTCCTCTATCACCATCATCAAGAGGCTCTTTAGTTCCTCTTCGCTTTCTACCATTAGTGTGGTGTCATCTGCTTATCTGAGGTTATTGATATTTCTCCTGACAACCTTGATTCCAGCTTGAGCTTCATCTAGCCCAGCATTTCGCATGATGTACTCTGCATATAAGTTAAATAAGCAGGGTAACAATATACAGCCTTGATGTAGTCCTTTCGCAGTTGGAACCAGTCCATTGTTCCATGTCCCTTTTTAGCTGTTGCTTTTTGACCTGCGTACAGGTTTTCAGGGCACTCCCATCTCTCTAAGAATTTTCTACAGTATGTTGTGATCCACACAGTCAAAGGCTTTAGCATAGTCCATGAAGCAGAAGTAAATGTTTTTCTGGAATTCTGCTTTTTCTGTGATCCAATGGATGTTGGCAATTTGATCTGTGGTTCCTCTGCCTTTTCTAAATCCAGCTTGTACATCTGAAAGTTCTCATTTCACATGCTGTTGAAACCTAGCTTGAAGGATTTGGAGCATGACCTTGCTAGCATGTGAAATGAGTGCAGTTGTGCAGTAGTTTGAACATTCTTTGGCATTGGCATTCTTTGGGATTAGAATGAAAACTGACCTTTTCCAGTCCTGTGGCCACTGCTGAGTTTTCCAAATTTGCTGACATATTGAGTGCAGCACTTTGATACCATCTTTTAGGATTTGAAATAGCTCAGTTGGAATTCCATCACCTCCACTAGCTTTGTTCATAGTAATCCTTCCTAAGTCCCACTTGACTTCACATTTCAGGATGTCTGGCTCTCAGTGAGTGACCACACCATCGTGGCTATCTGGGTCATAAAGATCTTTTTTGTATAGTTCTTCTGTGTGTTCTTGCCATCTCTTCTGCTTCTTTAGGCCCTTACAGTTTCTGTCCTTTATTATGCCCATCTTTGCATGAAATGTTCGCTGATATCTTCAGTTCTCTTGAAGAGATCTTAAGTTTTTCCCATTTTGTTGTTTTCCTCTACTTCTTTGCACTGTTCTTTTAAGAAGGCCTTCTTAATCTCCTTGCTCTTCTCTGAAACTCTGCATTCAGTTGAGTGCATCTTTTTCTTTCTCCCCTGCCTTTTGCCTTCTTCTTTCTAGACTATTTCTAAGGCCTCCACAGACAACCACTTTGACTTCTTCCATTTCATTTTCTTGGGTATGGTTTTGGTCATTGTTTTCTGTACAGTGTTACAAACCTCATTCCATAGTTCTTCAGGCTCTCTATCTGATCAAATCCTTTAAATCTATTTGTCACCTCACTCTGTAATCATAAAGGATTTGATTTAGATCATACCTGAATGGCCTACTGGTTTTCCTTACATTCTTCAGTTTAAGCCTGAATTTTGCGTTAAGGTGCTCCTAATCTGAGCTACAGACAGCTCCAGGTCTTGTTTTTGCTTACAGTATAGAGCTTCTCCTCTTTGGCTGCAAAGAATATAATTCAGTCTGGTTTTGGTATTGACATCTTGTGATGTCCGTATGTAGAGTCGTCTCTTGGGTTGTTGGAAGAGGGTGTTTTCTGTGACCAATGTGTTCTCTTGACAAAACTTTTTGCCTTTGTCCTGCTTCATTTTGTACTCCAAGGCCAAACTTGCCTGTTACTCCAGATATCTCTTGACTTCCTACTTTTGCATTCCAAACCCCTGTGATGAAAAGGACATCTCTTTTTGATGGTATTTTTAGAAGATCTTGTAGGTCTTCATAGAATCATTCTACTTCAGCTTCTTTGACCTTAGTGGTTAGGGCATAAACCTGGATTACTCTGATGTTGAATGGTTTGCCTTGGAAACAAACTGAGATCATTCTGTCGTTTTTTAGATTGCACCCAAGTACTGCATTTCGAACTCTTTTTTGAGGGCTGCTTAATGTCTTAGGGATTCTTGGCTTCAGTAGTAGATAAAATGGTCATCTGAATTAAATTTGCCCATTCCCATCCATTTTAGTTCACTGATTCCTAAGATGTCAGAGTTCACTGTTGCCATCTCCTGTTTGACCACATCCAATTACCTTGATTCATGGACCTAATATTCCAGGTTCCTACGCAATCTTGTTGTTTACAGCATCAGACTTTACTTTCACCATCAGACACATCCACAACTGAGTGTCATTTCTGCTTTGGCCCAGCCTCTTCACTCTTTTGGAGCTATTTCTCAGCTCTTCCCCAGTAGCATATTGGACACCTACCAACCTTGGGGACTCATCTTCTGGCATCGTATCTTTTTGCCTTTTCATACTGTTCATGGGGTTTTCACGGCAAGAATACTGGAGTAGTTTGCCATTCTCTCCTCCGGTGGACCACAATTTGGCAGAACTCTCCACATTAATTCATCTCTCTTGGGTAGCCCTGCATGGCATGGCTTATAGCTTCACTGAATTATGCAAGCCCCTTCACCACAACAAGGCTGTGATCCATGAAGGGGACATAAAAGTATAGCAAGATTTTTATTTTTCTTAGAAAACATTTCTGCTGCTGCTGCTAAGTCGCATCTGTCGTGACCAACTCTGTATGACCCCATAGACGGCAGCCCAACAGGCTCCCCCATCCCTGGGATTCTCCAGGCAAGAACACTGGAGTGGGTTGCCATTTCCTTCTCCAATACATGAAAGTGAGAAGTGAAAGTGAAGTCACTCAGTTGTGTCCGACTCTTCGCAACTCCATGGACTGTAGCCTACCAGGCTCCTCCTTCCATGGGATTTTCCAGAAAGAGTACTGAGTCTGCTATAAATCATGAACAGAAGAGTGATAAAAACCACAAAATGCTATAACATGTAGAGCGTAACTTCTGTGATTATAGAATTGTATATTTTTTAATCAGGGTTTATTGTTTACCTACCACATCTATAGGAAAGTCTCACTAGTGGATCTGACAGGATAAATTTGCCATAGAATGACTCCAGGACAGCTAAAAAATAGAACTACTGTATGAAGGTTTTGAACCAATTAAATATAGATGATTTTTATTTCTAGCAATACTGATCTTTTTAAAAATAATGTATATATGTATTTTTGATTGCTGCATGGACTTTTCTCTAGTTGCAGAGATTGAGAGTTGCTCTTCATTGCAGTGTGTGGCTTCTCATTGTGGTGGCTTTTCTTGTTACAGAGCACGGACTCCTAGGGTGCACAAGCTTTAATACTTGGTGCACATGAGCTCAATAGTTGGCAGTTCCCCAGGTCTCAAAGCACAGGCTCAGTAGTTACAGTGCATGAGCTTTTTTGCTCTGTGGTATACGGCATCTTCCTGGACCAAAGTTCAGACCCATGTCTCCTACATTGGCAGGCAGATTCTTTACTGCCGAGCTACTAGGGAAGCCCATCAATACTGATCTTAATCTATTCATTTGCTGCTGCTAAGTCGCTTCAGTCATGCCCAACTCTGTGCGACCCCATAGACAGCAGCCCACCAGGCTCCCCTGTCCCTGGAATTCTCCAGGCAAGAACACTGGAGTGGGTTGCCATTTTCTTCTCCAATGCATGAAAGTGAAAGTGAAGTCGCTCAGTCGTGTCCGACTCTTAGTGACCCCATGGACTGCAGCCCACCAGGCTCCTCCGTCCATGGGATTTGCCAGGCGAGAGTACTGGAGTGGGGTGCCATTGCCTTAGCTATACAATAAACAGACAACAGCACCAGTTTATCTATTGAGGCCACTGCAAGTTTGTGATTGACATGATTTTTTTTTTTTTTTTTTTACATCTATATAAAATGTAGTGTGGTATCATCAGGAGACATGGAAAAGGCTTCTTCCTGAACATTTTTCACATGTTCATGTGGAAACAGATGCTTACCGCATGTTAGAAAATCTAGACACATGCCTTTTAGCTGTTGATCAAACTGTCTTACAAAGTCATTTGATTAATCAGTTTTTCCAGAGTGATTTGTGCATTTTGTTTTGAGGTAATAAGTAATAAATGTGGGAGGAAAGTGAAATCACAGACATTGGTAATATTTAATAAGACTGTTTTCATTTCCAGTGGCTTTGAAGCGTATGTTGAATTTTAATGTGCCTCATGTTAAAAATAGCACTGGAGAACCAGTTTGGAAGGTAAGAGACTTTTATTTTAACGGAGATTCTTTCTCTCAGCCCTTATACCAATAAAGTGATGGAGGATTCTTATAATACAAAGAGTAATACATTTTAGTTGTAATGTGTGAATATTTTGCTTTTATTTAACATGGCTTAATGTGAATCTTTTTTTTTTTTTTTTTAATTGAAGCATAGTTGATTTGCAATATTGTGTTAATCTCAGGGGTACAAGAAAGTGATTCTGTTATATACAGAGATTTCTTTCAAATTTTCCGTTATAGGTTATTACAAGATATTGAATGTAGGTCCCTGTGTTATATGGTAAATGCTTGTTGTGTATCTGTTTTATGTATACTATTAATAGTTTGTATCTGTTTATTCCATCTTGTTCTTCAAAGAGATTATAATGCAATTGATTTGGTTTAAACTTTATTCGATTATAGCCACTTTATATTTCTCTCTTTCTACGAATTAAGAGCAAATCAACTTGGTTAGTTGAATCCCAGGGAATCCCAGGGACGGGGGAGCCTGGTGGGCTGCCGTCTATGGGGTCGCACAGAGTTGGACACGAGTGAAGCAATTTAGCAGCACCTTGGTTAGTTTGGAGTATTTTGAAAACTTTTACGAGCCCCTGTAAGTCCTTTGGGTTAATGCTAATAAAGGTGATTAAAATCATCTATATTGAATTTACAGTTTAAGCTTTAGCAGGGTCCCTCATTTTCCTCTTCCTTCCTGTTTATTTGCGGTCACCTTCCTATTGCCCTCTGCAATACTTATTATTTCTAGTGCCTATACTGCTGCTGCTACTGCTGCTGCTAAGTCGCTTCAGTTGTGTCTGACTCTGTGCGACCCCATAGACGGCAGCCACCAGGCTCCCCTGTCCCTGGGATTCTCCAGGCAAGAACACTGGAGTGGGTTGTCATTGCCTTCTCCAATGCGTGAAAGTGAAAGTGAAGTCACTCAGTCCTGTCCGACTCTTCGCGACCCCATGGTCTGCAGCCTACCAGGCTCCTCTGTCCATGGGATTTTCCAGGCAAGAGTACTGGAGTGGGTTGCCATTGCCTTCTCTGAGTGCCTATATTGAGCATATGAATTAAATAACTTGAGAATTTATGGGGTTCATTCAGATTCGTGTCAAATTCTTTCCCTACCCATCACTTCTCTTATCACAAGATTAATAATATGGTATTGAGATGTAAAGAAGAATTTGAATTCTGCAACATCCAACCTTTTGTAACTAGAGCAGGAGGATTTTTATAAATAGTCTTTGAACTTATTAAGCATTAGTTTTGAGAGTGACTACTGTTTGAAGGTGAGAGTCACTCAGTTGTGTCCGACTCTTTGCGACCCCATGGACAATACAGTCCATGGAATTCTCCAGACCAGAATACTGGAATGGGTAGCCTTTCTCTTCTCCAGGGGATCTTCCCAACCCAGGGATCGAACCCAGGTCCCACGTTGCATGCCGATTCTTTACCAGCTGAGCCACAAGGGAAGACTGATTTTTACTTCTGTCTTTAGAAAGGATATGTGTGAACTGGATAGGGGAGTGTATCTGAGTTTACTGTATGTTCAAAGTCCTTTATTATAGCTTAAGATATAATAAGCTATATCTTATTATAGTCTCTAGTATCTTATAGTCTTCAGTGTCTTTTTTAACCTAGAAAAAAGTATTTTATAAGAAGAATTTACATAATAATTTACCTTAACCAGAGTAATAACACTTCTAAAGAATGAATTACTAGGTAAGTGGACATTTTGGTAAATAATTGTGAAAAATACTAAATTGAGGTAAGTCTAAGAATTCAGTATATTAAAATAAAATGTACTCAGACTTCCCTGGTGGTCCAGTGGTTAAGACTCTGTGCTCCCACTGCAGGGGTCTCAGATTCAATCCCTGGTTGGGGAACTGACAGTCCAGTGTGGCAAAAATAAAACAAAATAAAATGTACTTCAACAGTATCTTAATATTGGGTTCTCTATTGACTGTTTATTGATAATTATATTTTAGAAACATGTGACTCTTTTTCTTTTAACTAGGTGCTCATTTATGACAGATTTGGCCAAGATATCATCTCCCCTTTGCTATCTGTGAAGGAGCTGAGAGACATGGGAATCACTCTGCATCTGTGAGTTTTAACATATTTCTAGAAATGGCATTTGTTTTCAAATATATTGTTAAAAAATATTAGCCACCCTGAAATCAAATTACTAGGGGTGTTTATTAAGAAAATAATGTTAGCTTATAGTACTTGTATATAGAAAACAGCATTTTTCCCTCTTATCTTCTCTTATTAAACCTTTTATTTCCAAAGGAAAAAATAATCCTCAGTCTGAGAATTTAAATTTTCTCTTTTTCGTCTTTTCCTACAGATTGGTTTGCTCTCTTATGTAAAGGAAAGGAACTGGTTGTCTGAAGGTCTCTTTCAGCTTTGAAATTTTTTTATTCCTTTAATTGAAATACTCTTTTTATAAGGACATTTCAATAATTGTGATTATTAATAGTAGCAGGAATATCAGCCTTGCTTGATGCTTGTATTTTCTCTCTCTAAATGGGTCCCGTATTTATGTCATATATAGGACTTATTTTTAATGTTTGTAATTGTAGTTTTACCTGTTCCTATTCTTGATCTGTATTGTCACATTATTTTAGGTAAAAAGAAATAGAAAACATATTTTTAATTTCAAAGAATCACCCCAAATTCCTAATTGGATTTACTTTCCTCCCTTTCAAAAATGAGCAATGATTCAGTTGTAAAAATTTTATGATGTCTGATGACAGGTAGAGCTTTCTGTTTATTATTCTTTGTAGTTACACTAATACTTAGCCTCACTATGTTATTTGGCTGTCAAAGTGGTCATATATGAAAATAAAATAAATACAGTTATCAAGTAAAACTATAGTTCATTTATTTCAGTGAGGGATAAGAAAAATACACTTTTTTAAAAGAGGAATATCTAAATTGGTATATCTTTAATTTGAAAAACTTAAGTAACTGGGAAATAATGACAGTCAATCTCCAGAGGGACTTTCTATGTTGTCTTCTTAACCACTGAATTTATTTGATTACATTCCTTATGATATGACTGGTAAAGCAAATAAATTGCGTTATTTTGCATACTTAGCCTACTGGACATTTAGAGAGGACTATATTCTTGAATAGCTACTAATACTTTTATGTACTGAAGGAGTCCAATTTTATGGCATTGTAACCTATTAGCTTTTTGGTTTTTTAGGACATTATCAGTTTTCATTCTGTGATATTCTACTATGTTGAATTATAACATGCTCTTATTGGGAATGTGATTTAGATTTCCAGGGAGTAATGTATCAGAATCTGGTTAAAGTCTTAAATTCTCCAGTTTTATATTAAATATTTGTTGTAAATTAATAAGACCATTACATTAATTCTAAAAAATCATTTTAGTTTTTAATATTTATGAAATTAGAGTCTATCTTATTAATGCCATGGCATAGTTTAATGGGCACCATTTTTCTGTCAGTTTAATATATTTTAAAATTGATAGCACCTTAGGTTTGATGAAATATAATATTTGACAGATTTTTCCTTTCATTTTTATGTCAGACTTAAAATACGCATCTATTGTTGGTGATTTGTAATGCTTATGACCTGAACTGAAGTTAAGGTTTATGCCATCCTTGAAAATGATGGTGTGTTTTAAGCATTGGTTATTTTTGCTGCCTTACTGTTTAAGGCAGCAAATGAATTTTTATTTTATTTTATTTTATTTTACAAATGAAAAGACTAAAGTTTGTAGAGTTTGAGTGATTGTCCCATAATTGTATAGGTAATTAATTGCAGAGTTGTGGACAGATTGCTTGACCATTATGCTGGGCTGTTTGTCTGCTGAACCATAGTGGCTCAGAAACAGTGACTAACAAAAACGAAGCCTGAGTACTTTTAAAGAGTAACAAGATATTCTGCCAGTTGAGAGCTGTGTGTTCTTGCTGCATACATGTTGCTACTGACGTGAGAATATGAAAAGATTATTAATATATAGCTACTCTGGTAAATTGCTATGCACCCTGTGTCTGACTGTTCTTCCTTTTTTGCTGGAGAATGTTTCATCAGTTACTGTAAATAATCTGCAAGTTGGTTGAAGCTGATTTGTAGAAAACAATACAGGTTTCCAGATCATGAAAAGGTGGTTGTAGCCTTTTAGATAGTTAGACAGTCAGTGTAAGGCAACAGCAACCAGTGGCTGCTAGCACATTATAATCCTTTTGATGTTAGCAGCAGCCAGACGTATGGAAAGAAGTTACTGACTGTGGACTCACTGGCAGCATGGGCCTCTTTCACTCTCTTCTTCACAGAAGGATGAGTGAAATATTTGTATATATAAAAGGATATATGTAGAAGATTGTATATGGGATATTGCTTACAGAAGCATGACTGGAATATTGTAGAAATAGAATATTTCTCTTTTTTCCTGATAAAAACATGGTAAAATCTTATAGTGGTGAATAAAGACATTTTGTCATTCATTTGCTATTGGGATATTTGAATGACTATACTCCCTGAATTGTAAAAGAAAAAGCTATCAAGTTGTACAGTCTATGAGATGCTTAGCTGATCTCTTATGCATTTTCATGAAGCAATAAATAGAATGATATATATTGTCTTAAAGATTTAAGGAAGCGTTCATATATCTTCCATTTAAAAAATATATTTGATTTTATTTATAGCTAAATTTTTCATCGCTTCTAAAGATTCTAAAGACAGTTCCAGCTTTCTGTTTTCCCTTTCTTAGAGAATAGCAGTTTCCTCCCACTTACCTCCTCCCACCATATTTCTATGAAAAATGGGAATAAAATTGATTTTGAATGTGCATTAGTTCTCATTCAGAGGGAATATTGGTTGAAGAGACTCTGACCATAAGAGGTATTAGAAGTAAAGTGATTGGAGTAGAAGAAATTAAAACTGAGATTAGGATCTTACTAATAAATAATATTAACATTGATACGAGAAGAAAGCTGGGTTAAATGATTAATTGCAGTAAGAGCTTTTAGAGTACGGGTCACTGTCCTTGAACTGGTAAACTTCTAGTTTGAGAAGTAGTGTTTTTAACTATCTTTTTAGATAAGTGACTAAGAAAAAATAAATTTTATATTCTTTACGTCTTATAGGCTTTTGCACTCTGATCGAGATCCTATTCCAGATGTTCCCGCAGTGTACTTCATAATGCCAACTGAAGAAAATATTGACAGAATATGTCAGGTAATATGAGTTCTTATTTTCTTGATTCTTGAAGGTGGAAACTTTTTTTTTTTTTTTTTCAAAAAAATTTTTTAGATGTCCATTGTGAAAAATCAGAAATTTCCTTACCCAATTTCTCACTTTGATTTCTGAGATTATCTTTGAATATTCTGTAGACTGAAAGATTTTAAAATTTTTGACTGATTAAGCATTATATTTATTGAGAATAACTCTTGCCTTAAAAAACAGAATACCTAACTATATTAGCTTTAGTTTAAGAATAGGAATGTAATTCTAAGAATAGGAGGTCCAAGTTGGTACGGCAGCTCTGTTAGACAAAGGTTCAGGCCTCTGGTATCTTTTTGACCTACCGTCTTTAGTTTGTCATTTTCCATTGTCTTGGTTGTCGCTTCACATATACAAGGTGGTAGCTGCAATTTTAGATATGACATCTGTGGGATATAGGCAAGAAGGAGGGAGAAATGGACTATGATAGCCCTGACTGTTGATTTTAATCAAGAAAACTAAGCTTTCCCAGAAACTCCCAGAAGACTTCGGTTTATGTCTCATTGCATAGAATTAACATCAGGGGAGGTCACAAAAGTTAAGCTTTAGATGAGTGTATTGTTACCCCCAGTTCAACTATCCAGTTGAGCTATTCCAAATCCTAAAAGATGATGCTGTTAAAGTGCTGCACTCAATATGCTAGTAAATTTGGAAAACTCAGCAGTGGCCACAGGACTGGAAAAGGTCAGTTTTCATTCCAATCCCAAAGAAAGGCAATGCCAAAGAATGCTCAAACTACCATACAATTGCACTCATCTCACACGCTAGTAAAGTAATGCTCAAAATTCTGCAAGCCAGGCTTCAGCAATGTGTGCACCGTGAACTTCCTGATGTTCAAGCTGGTTTTAGAAAAGGCAGAGGAACCAGAGATCAAATTGCCAACATCCGCTGGATCATAGAAAAAGCAAGAGAGTTCCAGAAAAACATCTATTTCTGTGTTATTGACTCTGCCAAAGCCTTTGACTGTGTGGATCACAATAAACTGGAAAATTCTGAAAGAGATGGGAATACCAGACCACCTGATCTGCCTCTTGAGAAATTTGTATGCAGGTCAGGAAGCAATAGTTAGAACTGGACATGGAACAACAGACTGGTTCCAAATAGGAAAAGGAGTTCGTCAAGGCTGTATATTGTCACCCTGTTTATTTAACTTGTATACATCATGAGAAACGCTGGACTGGAAGAAACACAAACTGGAATCAAGATTGCCCAGAGAAATATCAATAACCTCAGATATGCAGATGACACCACCCTTATGGCAGAAAGTGAAGAAGAACTCAAAAGCCTCTTGATGAAAGTGAAAGTGGAGAGTGAAGAAGTTGGCTTAAAGCTCAACATTCAGAAAACGAAGATCATGGCATCCGGTCCCACCACTTCATGGGAAATAGATGGGGAAACAGTGGAAACAGGTCAGACTTTATTTTTCTGGGCTCCAAAATCACTGCAGATGGTGACTGCAACCATGAAATTAAAAGACACTTACTCCTTGGAAGGAAAGTTATGACCAACCTAGATAGCATATTCAAAAGCAGAGACATTCCTTTGCCAACAAAGGTTCGTCTAGTCAAGGCTATGGTTTTTCCTGTGGTCACGTATGGATGTGAGTGTTGGACTGTGAGGAAGGCTGAGCGCCGAAGAATTGATGCTTTTGAACTGTGGTGTTGGAGAAGACTCTTGAGAGTCCCTTGGACTGCAAGGAGATCCAACCAGTCCATTCTGAAGGAGATCAGCCCTGGGATTTCTTTGGACAGAATGATGCTAAAGCTGAAACTCCAGTCCTTTGGCCACCTCATGCGAAGAGTTGACTCATTGGAAAAGAGTCTGATGCTGGGAGGGATTGGGGGCAGGAGGAGAAGGGGACGACAGAGGATGCGCTGGCTGGATGGCATCACTGACTCGATGGATGTGAGTCTGGGTGAACTCCGGGAGTTGGTGATGGACAGGGAGGCCTGGCATGCTGTGATTCATGGGGTCGCAAAGACTCGGACACGACTGAGCGACTGATCTGATCTGATTGTCACCCCCAAATAAAATCTTTTTTCTTTTAGCAAGGGAGAAGGGGAAATAGATACTAGATAGGTACCTAATAGTGTCTGCAATAAGTCACAAGCTCTTTACCTTTTGACTGTTGAATCAAGTTTCTGTTTGTTTGTGAAGGTCACATATTTTGTGTCCTGTATAGCTAGTAATGCCCAGCTTTCTTTTACCCTGCATAAACTCCGGTTATGCCAATTTTTGAAGAAGTACAGTTTATCAGTCCTTTCCTTTTTTCTTGTTTTTAAACAGCTTTATTGAAATATAATTCACATACCATGCAATTAACCCTGTTTTAAAAAAACAGCAAGACAGATTTTATTTGAGCCTCTGGCATTAGTGCAGAACTGAGCTCAACTCCAAATACAGCAAAGACAATTGGGGATTGATAGCCGATGGGCAGGGTGAGGGGCTCTATGGATGGGAAATCACTAAGGGGAATAATCTATTATTGAACATTTTCATCACCTTAGCTATTACATCCCCAACTCTGAACGGCCAACCCTAAGGTACTGTTTGTTTCTGTACATTTGTCCATTCTACATATTATGAATAGAATCATGTATATTGTTTGTTGTATCTGGCTTCTTCCTCTTGGAGTAATGTTTTCAAGATTCATCTATACTGTAGTTGTATCAGTACTTCTTTCCTTTTTATTGCTGAATAATATTCAGTCATTTGGATATACTGGATTTTAACCATTTATCATCTGGGTTGCTTCCACCTTGTGGCTGTTATAAGTAATGCTTCTGTAAACATTTGTGTACAAGTTTCTGTTTTTATTTCTCCTGTGTCTGTGAACACCTAGGAATGGAACTGCTGCATCAAATGATAACACCACAGTTAACCTTTTGAGGAATTGCCAGAGTATTTTCCAAGGGGGGGTTGCATCACTTTTTATTCCATCCAGCAGTGTTTGAGGGTTCCAGTTTTCTCCAGACCCTTGCCATCAATTTTTATTATTTGACATTTGATTATAGCCATTCTAGTGAATGTAAAATGGTATCTCACTGTGGTTTTGATTTGCATTTCCCTGATGATTTATATTAAACATCTTTACATGTGTTTATTGGCAGTTTATATCTTTAGAAAAGTGTCTATTCATGGTCCTTATCCAGTTTTTAATTGGGTTATTTTTTTATTATTGAGTTGTTAAAGTACTTTATATATTTTGAATACTAGACCTTTATCAAGTATATTATTTGCAGATATTTTCTCCCATCCTGTGGGTTTTCCTTTCATTTTCTTAGTATCCTGTGGAGCATTAAAAAGTTTTACTTTGGCTTTAAACTTAATTTTAAGTTTATTTGTTCTTAAGTTGTTTGTCAGTGGTGTCATATTTAAGAAACAATTGCCAAGGCTCTGTTTTTTTTGAAGATTTTTATTGTTTTGACTCTTATATTTAAGTCTTTGATACTTCTTGAGTTAGTTTTTATATATACTGTAAGATAGTTGTCCAACTTCATTCTTTTGCCTGTAATTTCCCAGTTTTCCCAGCTTCATTTTTGAAGAGATTATTCTTTCCCCAATGAACAGTCTTGGCAGCTTTGTCAGAAATTAATTAAATAAACTGATTTATTTCTGGACTCTTGGTTCTTTTTCATTGATCTCTGTGTCTGTCCTTATGCCAGTACCACACTGTCTTTAGTCAGACTTTGTAGCAGGTTTTGAAATTGGGAAGTTAAGTCTTCCAACTTTGTTTTCAAGATTGTTTTGCCTTTTCTGGGTCCTTTGAATTTTCATGGTAATTTTAGGATTAGCTTGTCAATTTCTATAAAGAAACCAGCCTGGATTCTGATAGGGATCTCACTGACTCTGTAGATCATTTGGAGAGTATTGCCATCTTAACAGTATTAAATATTCTGATCCATGAGCATGGATATCTTTCCATTTACTTAGATCTTTTAATAATGCTTAGTAGTGTGCAGAATGTATGTGTTCACTTCTTTCGCTAAATTTATTCCTTTGTATTTTTTAATATTGTAAATGGAATTTTCCTTCTTTGGCTGTGTCGGGTCTTAGTTGAGGCATGCAAGATCGTTGCATCATGGGGGTCTTTTGTTGCGATGCACAGACTCTCTAGTTGTGGCATGTGGGCTGCAGAGAACTCAGGCTTCAGTAATTGTGGCACTCAGGCTTAGTTGCTCTGCAGCATGTGGGATCTTAGTTCCCCAACCAGGGATCAAACCCACATCCTCTGCATTGCAAGGTGGATTCTTAACTACTGGACCACCAGGAAGTCCTGGAATTACTTTCTTAATTTCATTTTTAGGATTGCTCACTGCAAGTGTATAGATACCCAGTTGACTTTTATGTATTGATCTTGTATGCTGCTTTGTTATTCAGCTTCTTTTGAAATGTCTCCATCATTCTTTGATCATTTCTTTACTTTCTGACATAATAAAATATACCAGTCTCATTTTATACTTCTCTGTCCCAGCCCAAGAATCAACCATTTGTTGGTTGCTTTTTGTGGAAAATGCTATTTAGAAATTGGTGTTTGTCTGGAGAAGGAAATGGCAACCCACTCCAGTATTCTTGCCTGAAAAAGTCCATGGACGGAGAGGAGGCTGGCAGGCTGCAGTCCATGGGGTTACATGACTGAGCACACATGCATGAGGGTGGAGGGAGATGGGTTGATAGCAATAAACCGATAGAACTTAAAAAAAAAAAGAAACTGGTGTGATGACATCATTGCTGCTAGAATGTCACAGTTCTTAGGCCCTATCAATGGAAAGAGCTAAAAATATATGTGTATCTATATTTAATGCTTTATATCTTCCTACTTTTCTCTCTAGATAAATAGACAGCCTTCATAATTCAGTTCAGAAGTACAGGATTCATTCTAGCTTTTCCTTTCTCCCTTTATAAATTGATCATTTCTTTCTCTGACAGTAAGAAACATGGCTCCCAATATCCTCAGTATAATTACTTATTTATCCATTCTCTCAATTCTCAGTTTTAAATCAATCTCCAGTCTTCGTTGAAATGCTGCTCTGCTCAGCTACCTCCCACACACAGGCACCAGACTCTTTGCTTTTCATATTTCAGCATTTTCAAAAATCATATGTATCTTAAAATTGATGGTGTGTTTTAGAATTTTATTGGCAGCATTAATTCTTCCTTAGTACTATGGAAAACAGTGGTGCCTGTTAAAATTGACACTATATTAGATTTGAAACCATATACATATTTAAATATGAGTTTAAGAAGATAAGTAAATTCGATTTCAGAACTGACATAACTATAAATGATGCTATTTTTGGATGATCACGAAGGAATACTTCTAAAATTGATCGTTAGAATGATAACATTTCTGTGTACAATCATCACATGACTAGAACAGTAGAAGGTGGTGTCTGCCACATATAATAAGCATTTAAACTATGTAAGAAGGCAGAAATCCTGGAGTAGGTAGCCATTCCCTTCTCCAAGGAATATTCCCAACCCAGGGAT
Organism: Bos grunniens; assembly: GCF_055505025.1. Lineage (NCBI taxonomy): Eukaryota > Metazoa > Chordata > Mammalia > Artiodactyla > Bovidae > Bos > Bos grunniens. Next base: position 29,294,299 of record NC_141185.1, on the reverse strand, counting down.
CCTGAACCCAGGTCTCCTGCATTACAGACAGATTCTTTACCATCTGAGCCACCAGGCAAACCCTTTAAGAAGAACATAGGTACGCTATGTGAAAGCAGTTTTGTGCATTATTTTAATGAATAGGATTTTATTGATAATATAACTTTAATTATTAAAATATGTTTCAGTTATATCTGGTAACCAAGTAACCAGCACCGCTTTATAAGTTTGTTTTCCCGGGATACTTTTTTTCTATGCTTTGTGTAACCTGTCTTTTGAACATGTATATTATCCTCAGAAACCTTGCTCTTATTGCAGCTAAAAGATTTTTAATTTGTCATCATCCTTTATACTATCCTGTAAGAATGAAGTATTCATTGTATTCATAGGATCTTCGAAATCAACTCTATGAATCATATTATTTAAATTTTATTTCTGCTATTTCAAGAAGTAAACTGGAAGATATTGCAAATGCGGCATTAGCGGCTAGTGCAGTAACACAAGTAGCCAAGGTAAGATTTTGGTTGGCTGACATTTTGTTAATGTAAATTTAAGTAATAATCTGAAACCTATAGATCAGCATAGGCGTCTCATTTCAAAAGATCAGAGCAACCTAAGAAATAGACTGAAAATACTTCTCGAAAGAGTTTTGATAATGTAAATTATCTTCAACTTGGACTAGGCAAAATAAACCAAACTAAAGGAACTTATTGATTGATTAATTTGAAAGACAAAAATAAAAAGCTGAATCATTTTTTGTTTTAGGCTGGGATTTGTATAATCTTTTTAGCTCAGCTTAGAAACAGTTTGACAGTTGTGTTGTCGTAAGTTATACTCAGACTGTTTTGACAGTGTTTTATATATAATCACTGTGTTGCTGTTGTTGTATAGTCACTGTTATGTCTAACTCTTTGCAATGCCGTGGACTGTTGTCCGTGAGGCTCCTCAGTCTGCGGGATTTCCCAGGCAAGAATACTGGAGTGGGTTACCATTTTCTTCCAGGAGATCTTCCCGACCCAGGGAATGAACCTGTGTCTCCTGCATTGGCAGGCAGATTTTTTACCACTGAGCCACACTATAGTCACCATACTATCTTCACATATTTTTTTAGTTAGGAGAGAGTATCCAAGGAGGCTGAATTGCATGTTATAAGAAAGAATTCACAACAGGCCAGCAATTCTATATCATAGTGATTTTTTGTCATGTTCAGCTCAATTGTAAATAAATCTATATATTCTTGGTTGTACCCCTGGTTTGGTTTTGTTTTGTTTTTTGGTTGTAGCCCTGTTTTGCCCTTTTGTTTCTTGAATTTGGACAAGGTATAGCTGAAAATTCTGCAAAATGATGTAGGGCAAATAAAAGACTAAAGAACCATGCTTTTAATTCCCATTCTTTAACAGATTTTTCATTCTTAGTCCACTACTACTTCTGATTAGTTCTTGAGGCTTATGTCTTATTATTCTTTCTGTTCTAAAATGTATCGTTAGTGTCACATGAAATGATAGGTACAGTCTTTTATTTAACTATATTTAACATATCTCAAATAGTTTTCTTAGTTTTTCTCCTGATTTGTACTTCTGTAAAAACAGATCACAATGTAAAACCAGTTACTATGACTTTCTTAGGAAAATGTGATTAAAATGAATATAAAAGTTAAAATTGTTTCTCTTCAAATTGATATCTATTCCTATTCCCACCACAATTTTTTAAAAAGTTTTATATATTAAATTCTACTTTCTGAAAATGCTACTGTCCTTGAAAATTTATTGCCTAGTCTTGTTTTCTTAACTGTTTTTTAATGTTAACTTCTCATTTTTGCCCAGTTAGGCAATCTGCAAATGGTATAATTTTTAGTTATTGAATATAATTAAAATTTTTTTAATTTTACCATTGGTAGATTAAATCAAATTAAATGTGTATTCAATACTATAAAATTGATTTGAAAACCTTTTCTTTTGTTTCTAGGTTTTTGATCAGTATCTCAATTTTATTACTTTGGAAGATGACATGTTTGTATTATGTAATCAGAATAAGGAGCTTGTTTCATATCGTGGTATGTAAAAATAAGAATATTGTAATTCATTGTTAACAAAATGAACAGTGTACTGTAAAAGAAAAAAACAGTGAACATGTTTAGCGCACTCCAAAACCAGCTTTGTTTACAGCACGTAAAGAAAACAAGTCTCAGACTGAATTCTGTCACATATAAACAACATTTACTAAATCTGTTTAGTAAAGCTCAGTGAAGCACAAATTATCTGACATTTTAGGTACCCCACAGCAAATTGCATGAATATTTCACTCATGGCAAGTAAGATAGTATTTTAGCAGTAGGATTCAGTTAATCTTTTAGTACTTTGATCTCTGAAAAAGAACAAGTTTACTTTGCTTCTCTGTGCAATAGTTTCCAAGTCTGTAAAACAGGAATAATAATACTATCTACCTCAGAGTTTTTGTGGGAGTTAAATGCATTCTTGTATGTTAAATGCCTGGAAAAGTTACTGACATTATTGTAAGTGCTCAGCAAAGGTTGATTATATTGTCAAGGTCAGACAACAGAGAGTCAGCAGCTACTAAAGTCCTATTATGGAATGATGTATAAGTACCATTTTCAAGTAGAGGTTGTTGTGCTATGCTGTGCATAGTTGCTCAGTCATGTCTGACTCTTTGCGACCCCATGGACTGAAGCCCGCCAGGCTCCTCTATCCATGGGAATTCTCTAGGCAAGAATTCTGGAGTGAGTTGCCTCCTCCTGGAGGAGGAAGATCTCCTCCAGGGGATCTTCCCAACCCAGGGATCGAATCCAGGTGTCGCCCGCATTACAGGCAAATTCTGTACCATCTGAGCCACCAGGGAAGCCCTGTTCATGCAGTAGTAGGATTGAGTACTGGTATTTGATCAAATGCTATCTAATCCTCTCTGAAGTTTGTATTCCCAATTTTGATAAACTGACCATTTCTTGGATGTAGATTAAAATTAACACATACACACACATACACACACAACATCCATACCACATTTTATTGTGTGTTGATTTTTTTTCTTTGTAAAAACACTTACTGTGAGATCTACCTTCTTAACATTTGTTAAGTATACAATACAGTATTGTTGACTTGGGTACAGTGTTGTATGGCAACTCTCTAGAACTTACTCATCTTGCTTTGTGCCTGTTGATTAGTTGTGTCAGACATTTTAAGGACAATTACAGCACATAGAGGATGTGATTAGCCAATTCATTGAAATCATTAATTTGGTACTTAAGGATTGAGATGTTTGGGGATGACTAGCGTTTAAGGGGTACTAACACAGGGAGTATGTCCTTCCCATGGTGGCATTTGGAAATGTGTAAGGACAGTTTTGATTGTCACAATTACTACTAGCATTTAGTGAGCAGGGACTTGCGATGCTAGGTGTTCTGCAGTGTTTCAGCCATACTCACACAGAAAATTGTTCTGCTCAAAATGCCAGTTGTATCCTATCGTATAACAGGGAACCAGGTGGTAAACTCCAAAGAGAGGAGAACATGAATCTTTTGGTTTTACCTCGCTCCATAGCATACCTTCTTGTTGAAATTAAGCAACATCTCCAAATGGGTGTAAATATTTGCTGAATTGTCCATGTAAGAGATTTTTGACAGTACTGTAGTTATTTATAGACATCTATTTACGTTTTACTGACCTTTAACTTAATTAACTACTCAAGTTGCTAAGTTTAAAACTAGTTTCCCTTCAACCTTTAAGCTAAAATTGTAAATATTGTTACAAAATTTACAAATATGGCTTTGTGAAAACAAGGACCTTTTCTTAATTCTTTGATCAATTGGCTCAGGTTGAACCAACTAAATTCTAGTCTCATTTAACAGACTTAGTCAGCAAATTTAATTTGTTACATTCCTTTAAACACTTTAAATTGCACTTGTAAATTCAGCATATTAAATTTTAAATATTTTTTAATTGATGTATAGTCGATTTACAATATTATATGTTACAGGTGTATAATGCCTCACAATTTTTAAAGATTATATTCCATTTATAGTTTGTATAAAATATTGGCTATATTCCCTGTATTGTATAGTATATCCTCGTAGCTTATTTTATCTTGACTTATAATAATTTGTACCTATTAATCCCTAACCCTAGGTTCCCCCCTTCCCTCTCCCTGCTGGTAACCATTTGTTTGCTATCTGTAGCTGTGAGTCTGCTTCTTTTTTGTTATATAACTAGTTTGTTGTGTTTTTTAGATTTCACATGTCAGTGATGTCATGCAGTATATGTCTTTCTGTCTGACTTATTTCATTTAGCATAGTACCCTCCAGGTCCATCTGTGTTGCTGCAAATAGCAAAATTTCATGATTTTTTTTATGGATGAGTAGTTTTAAGTTCTTCAGGTACCAGACCAGGCAACTTTATAAATCTAACAAACAAAATCTGCCCAAATATTTAAATAATTATTTAAAATAGTTAAATTTATAGTGAGTCTAAATTCATTAAACATTCACGCTTATAAATGTATTCTTATATCTGTCAACTTAAAAAATCACGTATGAAAGTATTACTGAATTTAAAGTATAAATTTATTAATTTTAAAGTATAATCACATGGTTAATTGTTCAGATTTCAGTAGTATAATTATAATGGTAGTGATAGATCATTCTCTACGCTCTCTACAATATAAGCTCATGTACTCCTCAGAATAACTTAATGAAGTTGTATATTAATATTATTTCTATTTTCTAGATGAAAAAAACTGAGGCATAGATATGAAGAAGCTTAATAAGGAAATGGCAAAACCAGGTTACTACACCCAGGCAATCACTCAGAGTTAGTGCTCTTTCTTAATCATTATGTAGTTTTGTGCCAAATCCTCTGAAACATTACAGGTGCTTTAAGTAGTTATTTTAAACAGATTGTTCCTAACATAAATCAAGTATATTGATACCATGGATTGAGTCTGTATCACCTGTTTTTTGTGGATTAGGAATTTATTCAACAAAGGATGCAGTGTTACCACCTCGGTTAGACTTAGGCTAATGTCTCAGACAAACCAAGTAGCTGTTGACAGTGAGTTGAACTTAGTGATGGACAGTGCTTTGACTGTTGAGGTCAGTTGTTTCAGAGGTGTGGGACTAGGGTATAAGACCTGAAGACTGGAGGTTTCCTACCAATTTTTACCTGAACCAGTGATTAATTTTAAGAGTTTAGTAAAAATAAGGGATAAAATCCTGGTCACTTTTTTCTCCTTTCCCTGTGTTGTTTTAGCCATTAACAGACCAGGTGTCAGAAATAGAAACTGTTGTGGCCACTATAGTTGCCAGCCTTTTTTGCTTTTTTGTTTACACTGGGTTGGTGTGCCTTGAATTTATATAATTCACATTATGCCATTTCTGTCATCTGATGTGAATGGATGGCAGCCTGCAGTACTCAATAGCAGTATGTTTCCTCATCTGAATTATAAAGTCTTTTTTAATTTTTATGTTCTCTGCATGTACCATACTTTCTTTGAATGCTTTGATATGTCCAATTGGATTAATGTTTCCTCTCATGCTGATCACAGGTCATACTAAATTTTATATTTGTTTCCACATTCAGGTTGCTCGGAACCTAAAAATAGTATATAAATAATATTTTAGTCCAGTCAGTCATTTGACGAATAATTACTGAGCATCTACTTGTCAGACATTGGGCCTGCAAACTCAGAGAGTGGGGAAGATATATAAGGCAAGGTCTTTGACTGTCAAGGAAAGTCTTCACAGTGATGTTTCATAAAGTGTAGCCACGGCAAACTGTTTTTCAGATGTGGAAACCATGACGTAGTAAAGTAGTCAGGACAGCAAAGTCTCTGGTTGTCTGTCTAGTGAGTAGACTTGCCATCTCTTTCTTTATTCTTCCCCCTTTATTCTTCCCCCCCTTAGTCGCTTCAGTCATGTCCGACTCTGTGCGACCCCATAGATGTCAGCCCACCAGGCTCTCCCGTCCCTGGGATTCTCCAGGCAAGAACACTGGAGTCGGTTGCCATTTCCTTCTCCATCCCTCCTGGCTAGGGACCGTTATTCTATCCTTTTAAAAACATTTGAAATGTTGGCTGTTAAAGTTCCAAGACAGAAATGGGACAAAAAAGAAAAAATGTGTAGTCCCAGGAATCCTGAGGTGTTTGTCAAAATTGCAGATTTCCTAGAATTATCCCAAATCTATTCAATTGAATCCCTGAAGGTAAGGACTTAAGAATCTTTAATAACTTCCAAAGAAACTTCTTTCTCTTCTCTCATATTCTTAGAGTGATTCTTATACTCGCTAAAGTTTGAGAACCACTTAAGTACAGTAGTACATCAGAAAAGAAATTCATACAATTTGTTACAAGACAAAGAAAACATATGTGATGTTGATCTTGCCATAATTGATTTGCATTGGCCTTTTCTAGCAGTATTAGATAATAAAATCTGTAGTTTCTTGAGGTCATCTAACATTTGTGAATAAAATTAAGGAATACAATATTTATTTTCCTGTTTGCTCTGGCAAAAATTTTGTGTAATATATGTGGTACTTTTTTCTTTTTTCTTATTAGTACTCTAATACGATACTATTAGAATACTAATTAGATACTAATGAGATATTTATTAGATACTTATTAGTATTAGATATTAGTATTAGATACTAATAAAAAAATACAATACCACTTATTACTACTACCGATATTGAGGGGTTTTTTTTGAGGTATTATAATTTTTAGTGGATATTTGTTCACTTAAAATTTAAAACAAAAAAGGTTTTACTTGTTTGAAGATTGCAAAGATTGTAAAACTGCCTACTGATATGTGCTTAGTAATAATCTTTCGAGTTTAGTAAAAATAAGGGATAAATTCCAACTTTTTTCTCTTTTACCTTTGTCGTTTTAGCCATTAACAGACCAGATATCACAGACACGGAAATGGAAACTGTTATGGACACTATTGTCGACAGCCTCTTTTGTTTTTTTGTTACACTGGGTAAGTTTTCAAATCTTTCTTTCTCCAAAGTAAACAAATTATTTAACAACTCATTTTAACCTGTTTCACTGTAATGTGATCCCTTATGATCTGTTTGGATCTGTATAGGCCCTCTCCAGAGTTGGGATAAAACATACATTCCATACTTTATTAAAACCACAATTATTTTAATAATTTGATGTCGATCAAATTATTAAAAGAACTTAGCAGCTCTCTTGAGTTGTTGCCTTAAGACATCTTTGGTAATTGTGACTTTCTGATACATTGGTTTGCTGGTGGCTTCACCTGTGTGCCTGTTAAGTTTTCTTTTAAGATATCATTTTGAAAATTTTCAGATACTCTTCTGATTAGAGAGATACATGCCTTTTAACCATTAAAGCAAATTCCTAAGGCTCCAGAAAACACTGAATTTGTATAACCTACTAATCTTATGTATTCTTGACTTTAAACATTTCTTTGGAATATCTCAAGTTACTTATAGCTACACTGTGTTTGATATCTACTATATGACTTTATTCTTCACTAATAATGGATCTGAATATTGCTTACATGTGAAATCTAGAAAAATGGTACAGATTAACTTATTTGCAAAGCAGAAATAAGAGTCACAGATGTAGAGAATAAGTTTATGGTTACCAAGATAGGAGAAAGGGGGTGAGTTGGGAGATTGGGATTGACATATATAAACATACACACACATACACATACACACACTATGTATAAAATACATAACTAATGAGAACCTACTGTATAGCACAGTGAACTCTACTTAATGACCTGTGGTGACCTAAATGGGAAAGAAATCTAAAAAAAGAGTAGCTATATGTGCATATATCTGATGCACTTTGCTGTACAGCAGAAACTAACACAACATTGTAAAGCAACTATACTCCAACAAAAAGAAAAAAACCAGAATGGATCTTTATAGAAACCTTCTAATTGCAATTTTAATTCTAATTTTGCAGACACTGAAAACCTTTCAGTTAAAATGATTCTCGCACTAGGTTAATAAAATTTGTCTCCATTTCAGAAATGAGAAAATTGAGAGATAGATGCATAACATACAGACAAAAGTTTGATAAGAATTTGCATACAGATTTTGGGGCTTCTCCTTTCTGTGATTTTTTTATCTTTAATTTCCAGCCCTAAACTCCAGGCTTTGGTTCCCCAGCTCAGTGAGTTTTCCGTTTTCTGCTTGAGCTCTTTCTCCTGTGTGCCATGTAAACTGAAAAGTACCCTCAGGAGGAAAGCTGGTTAAAAGTCTCTCTTGGTTTTTAAGCATTTTTCTTTACAGGGTTTTACCCTCCTCCACTTACTGCTTGCTGTCGATTGTTCTCAGTACCTTCAAATGGGATTGTTGTTGGGTTTTGTTTTTTAAAGAACATACATGCATACCACTTTTTGTCATTAAACAGACATAGTTAATCTTTCTGTTTTTGCTGTCACACATATTTTCCAGAATTTCACTGATTGCTAGAGTTATTGTGGACATTAAGATTATTTTCAGTTGATGATAACTGTATTTTCAAAGTGAGGATAGATTGAAATAGAAAGTATGCAGGTCACTGAAGTGTTAGAGCCACATTTATTATGTAGAAAATTAGAAAGTGATCTTTCTCAAAGGAAAAATTGAAATTACTGCCAACCTGACATAGAAGATATCAATAATAAATTAAGTGAAAAAAAGTCAATTTAAGGACAGTATATAAAATATCCTATATACATGTCACACACACATACTTATTTTAAAAATATGTAGACTATAATCTGAAAGCATTCCTATCTAATTCTTAATGGAGAGTATTTTGGAATGCTGGAATCAAGAGGATTAACTTTATCTATTTCTAATATTGAATTTTCTTAGGACAGACATAAAAATAGCTTGCCATCAGAAGAAAGCAAAGTTTTAAAAAAATGTACTAATATCTCATGTTTTTACTTTCACAATTGGCTGAGCATTCTTTGTATAGAATCTAAAATGCAAAAAATTTCAGCATATAAATATTACAGTGTTCTTAGTTTGTTTTATGAGATTTTGCAATTTGATTTTTTTGGTCATTTTAGGATTTCAGCCTTCTGTAAAACTTGGAATAATAGAAATTAAGAAGTCTAAAATGAGTTGGTTTGATAATAAATTGAGGCCAACTTCTAGGAGCATTGTATTAATACATTATGCAAAGTGTGTTTTCTACCATCTTTTTAATTAGTATTTTTTAAAAAGACTAATTTGTAATACAAAAAAATAACAACCAAACTATTAAACTCTTTTCAGTCAAGTATTAAAGTGAACCCAGTGGGTAGAGAATAAATTTTTTTGAAACTGCCTATAGGGTATCAAAGTGCTGATTTAGTTAGTCCATTGAAAAGATAGGGTCACACTGATTGGCCCCTACAATATAAAGATCATCTTTTTCTGACTCTCTGATGTTGTCTTCATTATGAGAAAGTCCATTTCCTCTCAAAATTATAAATCCTTACATGTGTATAGCCTTTTACACATCTTTTATATATTATTTGATGCCAGTGTATTTTATAAGTATTATAATTCAGAGCTGAAATCATTGCTAATGTCTGTTATTCAAATAGGTGCTGTCCCTATAATCAGATGTTCAAGAGGAACAGCAGCAGAAATGGTAGCAGTGGTGAGTTCATGCAAATACCCATTGGAGATAAATAACACTGTGTCAGTTGTGTTCCTTACGTCCTCAAGTGTTTTTGTTAATATTAAGTATGTATACTAGTTATGGGTTCTGTATTAAGTGCCAAAGGCAAATGTTGTTTTGTTTTGTTTTTTCAATAACATTGGGATTCCACCAAAAACAGAAAGTAATCATTGTGATCTTATGATGGAGTAAAATTATTTACTCCAATGTGAATTTGCTCTACCAGCCCTGTTTCTTTTTTACTGAAATATATATTTCTCATTTACATTTGTCTAAGTAGTATTTTATACTTACTTGATTGCCCTAATCATTTACTATATACTTAATGTCATTTAACAAACATTTGTTAGCAATTATAGTCATTTTTTAAATGATGAAGTATATTTTGTTTTCTCTTAATACTTTCAGTGTAAAATGAGCATTCAAAAATTGCTTTAAGGATTAAAAAATAAATAAGAGATTAGAGAAATTGTAGAAGTACTGAAAAGAAGGTAAATGGTATGGAAAGATGGAAGAAGATACACAAACATTTTTGGGTTTTATTAGTCCAGATGAATCGTTGACAACTAGAGAGCTGGTTTCTTTCACATATTCCATTTCTATTCTGGAGCCTCTTGTAGCCACACTGTTTAGACAGCTTCCTTGGTACAGCAGAGTTATGCTTTGGGAGAGAGGGTGAGTCATTACCTAAAGTAAAAATCATCAACCAAAAGTGATTGTTAGTGAGATCTGGTCTGAATCACAGTAGAAATAGCATTGGTCTTTTCAAGTCCAAGTTAGGATGATATTGTATAATAAAGAAGCTAAAATGTTAGAATTACTGTTTTATAAAAGAATTCTAAATTTCTTAGTTTAAAATTAAGAGTACATTGTGTACTACCCTATATAAAGTTCTCTGAATTATTCTTTAAGAGTTAATGTAAAATTTCGTTTTTCAGAAACTGGATAAGAAACTTCGGGAAAATCTGAGAGATGCAAGAAACAGTCTTTTTACAGGTGACACTCTTGGAGCTGGCCAATTCAGGTATTATGTTAGTTAATACACTCATGAAAATGAGGGGTTTTTGGTTGTTTTCCTTGTCTGATAGAATATCCTTATACTGGAAAGTCAAGATCAGGGTTTTGACTCAAATTGTTCTTAAAAATACAAATGTAATATTGTATTTAATTTACCTTCTTTTGTTGGAATTTTCTATTTTGCATTTTTATCATCTTTTATAGGATAAATTTTTCTGTTTAACAGTACCTGTGCCTGGTAGATGTTCAGTAAACATTTACTGAATGAATGAATATAGATTTCCCAGTAAGTTAATATTATACTGTGTGTAGAAACATAAAAATCAACCACAATGTAAATATATAATATTAAAGATAAAAGTTTTGCTTTGTTAAAAAAAAATGCATATTTTTCTGTTTATATGGCTCTGACCAAAGCCACTTTCTTTTAATTATCATTTAGCGTTTTAGTAATAGAAAAAAGTAAGTGGAAAACTTGTAATGCCTATGTCAGTTTCTACCTGGAAACCAGTTAGTAGACAGGTAGAAACTGACATAGGCAGAAATGGTAAAAATGGAAACCAGTTAGTAGACATTTTTACATTAAAATATCAACAAAATATTTTTGTCTTTGTTACCATGTCTAGCATAAGTAGATAATACCAAAGTTATTGATGGCTCTATTATTATGGAATAGAAATACTCTTTTAAAGACTACCCATTATAGTGCATGTAACTTTTGATTATTAAAAATAATGGACAATAGTGGGGTGAAGAAATAAACCCATGCCATTGGCCAGAAATTATTTCAAGGGGAATAGACAGTATTTTGGAAAATTGTTACCCCTCATCTTAGGTGAATTAATAAATAAAGCCTGTGAAAACTGCCTTCCAGGAATTACCATTTTATGGTAACCTTGCATAGACTTCAAGTCAATTTGATGGCTCCTGCAGTCTTATATACTATTCCTATAGTTTGGAGTTAACACCAACATTGTGTTTCAATTGTTTGTTCAGCTATTTCACTTCCTGTGTTAAACTGTTCTTCAGTTTCACTACTCTTTCTAAATATTCTTCTAAATATTTTTTATTAAGTAGAGCAGAGATATCAAATTCTCATCTAATTTTTTTTTTTCAACAGAAGCAACCACTGTAGCATACCTTATTGAATAGTTCCTTTTTTATTGTGCTCTGGTATAGGCCTTAGAAACTAATATAAAGGCTCTGTTTTATTTAGATAAATTTTTTTTAGTGTATTCACAAAATCATAATATAATTGTCTTATTTTTAGTTTGTTATATGCATTTCTAAATTATTTGAATTGGGGTCAGTAGCCTTGTTGGGGAGAAGGGCATGGTAACCCACTCCAGTATTCTGCCTGGAGAGTCCCATGGACAGAAGAACCTGGCGGGGTATAGTCATGGGGTCGAAAAAGTCGGACATGACTGAAGCAACTTAGCAGGCAGGCAGCTTTGTTGGATTATTGTTAAATGTATTTAAATCCAGTTGTAGCTAATGATTCTCACCAAGAATTTGGTAATGTCTAGAGACATGTCAGTTGTCACAACTGGGTAGATGCTACTGGAATCCAGGGGTGCATTGTGGGATGCTGCTGTACATTTGACACTACAGAAGACAACTCCCCATGATAAGGAATTATTTAGCCCTAGATGTCAATAGTGCTGAGTTAAGAAACCCTGCCATATAGGCTGTGTTCCCTGCCCCCCACCTAGCTGGGGAATAATAAAGGATAGTAGGTGGTGGTAAAGGTGCTACTCCTGCCTTTTTATCAACAAGTCTTATAATTAGTGCAGTTGGGAATTCACTGTCTTATACCCAGTAGGGAATAATGGGTTACTGAAATGATCAGAGGTCTCTTGCAGGAGAAAATATATATGGTAAATATAATCAGGCAGCTATGCTTATTGAAAATTGATGTGTACTGTTGATACAGTAGTGTCTCTAAAGCAAAAACTCTGACTTTTGGAGACACATGATAACCAGATGACTTTGTGCCTCAATTTGCTTTGAACGTCATTTATTTTGCATCTAGATGATAATGATAGAGTTAAATAATACTTGAAGTGTATGGTAAGTGAATAATTATATAATTAGTTACTGTTGTTGCATGGTTTTAGTTTCATGTAGTGGGATAGGGTTTTTGTGAGGCTCTTCTCTTGAGTCTGCTTTTTTGAATTTGTGTTTACAGGAAAAAAAAAATGGAATTTGTAATTTATGAAACTGTTGAACATTTGTATAAATTTGTAAGATCCTACTGTCTGTAATTGTTTTTCCTGAAGTTGACAAAGGGTTTTCATTTTTTTTCTCCAAAAATGTAAAATATAATTCTGAGTAGAAGCAACTTATTCTTTCTTTGATAACTATAAAATTATTCTGTAGAAGCATTTGTATAGATTTTTTTCCTTTAAGAAAGTTGACTAAGACATAACCTATATCATACACGGGCTCTAGGATAGCCCAAAGCACTACTTGTTTGTACTTGAAAACTTTTTAGAAAGAAAAGTATTATGGAATATCAATATTAACATACTTATTGTTTATATCAAAATGACAGTACACTGAAAGTATTAGAAGAATTTAGATGTATACACTGGTATCAATAGTTACATAATTTTTTTAATATATTTACAGCTTCCAAAGGCCCTTATTAGTCCTTATTGACAGAAACATAGATTTGGCAACTCCTTTACACCATACTTGGACATATCAAGCGTTGGTGCATGATGTACTGGTAAGAGACTAAATATACCATTTTCTGCTAACATGTAGTAACATTCAGTGGTCTCCTTAACTTAAAATTAACATCTGCTGCTGCTGCTAAGTCGCTTCAGTCATGTCCGACTCTGTGCACCCCATAGACGGCAGCCTACCAGGCTCCCCCGTCCCTGGGATTCTCCAGGCGAGAACACTGGAGTGGGTTGCCATTTCCTTCTCCAATGCATGAAAGTGAAAAGTGAAAGTGAAGTCGCTCAGTTGTGTCCGACTCTTCGCGACCCCATGGACTGCAGCCTACCAGGCTGCTCCATCCATGGGATTTTCCAGGCAAGAGTACTGGAGTGGGGTGCCATTGCCTTCTCCAAAATTAACATCACAACTACAGAAAACACAGATGAGAATGATGCAGCCAAGAAATAGAAACAAAAAAAGGAATGGAATTTGGAATCGCTGGATGTAGAGGCTGGAGAATACTGAAACCTTGAGGTTTAAAGTTCTAAATTTATAGTCTTCATATTACAAGATAAGTCAGTGGTATTGTTGAAATGATGGGGGAAGAAAGAATGGAGGAAGATGAGTGGCTGGACTTTTTTTTAATTTTTCATAATGAGTAAGTAAATAAATTTGTTCTCCCTGGGGAGAAAACCTGTTTCTTTATTTTTTTTTTTTTCCTTTTTCCCTGGGAATCTGTTAAGCCTCATTTTATGATAAAAATAAATAGTATTTTTTATATTACATTGTATGTTTTCTGAAGTAATTCCACATAGGTAATTTCATGCTTGAAACTAAAATCTTTATTTATACATGCATATATTCATCTACTAAATATTATAAACAGCATGTGATATACACAAATAAGTAAAAACAGCCCTAGTCTCAAAGGCAATGTAAAGAAAAGATGTACACAAGTAATTTCTGTATAACATACTATATAAAAGGGCCAGAATTGTCCCCGTTTGTAAGTTAGAAAAATTGAGACACAGAAGTTAAAGAGTTTGAACCCAAATTATTGACTCTGCCAAGATCAGCACTCTGTAATTTACTAAATCCTAGCCCAGGCTTCTAGGGAATACGGTATTAAATTGTGTCATTATTGCAAATGTTGCCTGAAAGGTCATATAGAAAGGAAATGAAAGATATGGAAGATATGGTTTTGGTTTAATGGTTTATTTCTTTAAAACACAGACTCCAGCTGTAAGAGATGTTAAGATTACTGATGGAAATTGGCAGTTCTGTGCACTTCTGTATCCTAGAGTCCTTTGCCACTCTGGACTCTAGGATAAGTGTTAATGATAGTGGTCAGCTCTGATTCAGTAGAGAAAATGGGAAGAATCAAAGGGATGCTGAATTCAACTCTGAGTAGCAGAACACGGAAACTAATTCTCATGAATCAATAAGAGGCTGAAGAATTACTATTGCAGTACCTACTCTTTGACAGAACATTCTAGACCCTTGTTTTAGCAGTAAAGCAAGTGAAAATATTCCTTTCTTCTTGTAGCATTCTTCCTTGTAGGAGAGACAAGCAATAAATAAAATATGTAATATTTCATAAGGTGAAAGTAATCTGCAGAAAAGTAAAGTAGGTAATGGTGAACAGGTGTGCAGTTTTAAAATAGGGAAGACTTCACTGAAAAAGAGACATTTGAGGGACGATCTAAAGGAGAGAAGATACTAACTTTATGTAACTGTATGGGATGGTTACTTGCATTCTAGGCAGGATGCCTGATATCTTTAAAATACGGCAAGGCAGCCAAAGTGGCCAGAGCAAGAGAGGCAGGGGAAAGTAGCAGGAGATGGAATAAAACGGAACACAGGATGCAGTGTAGCATAAAGGCCACTGTAAGGATATTGATTTTTTTTTTTTTTAATATTGTCCGTCTTCCTTCACTGGGTCTGTGTTGCCGCATGTGAGCTTTCTCCAGTTGTGGCGAGTGGGGAGCCAGCGGTGTGCAGGCTTCTCATTGTGGTGGCTTCTCTTGTTGCAGAGCATGGGCTCTAGGGCACGCGCGCTTCAGTTGTTGCAGCACCTGGACTCAGTAGTTCTGGCACATGGGACCTAGTCGGCCAGTGGCATGTGGGATCTTCCTTGACAACCTATGTCCCCTACATTGGCAGGTGGATTCTTAAGCACTGGAACACCAGGGAAGTCCAGGATATTGATTTGAGGAAGTGGAGAGCCAGGTACAGTTTTGAGTAAAGGAGTGACATCTGATACACATTTTGAGAGTATCATCCTATCCTAACTACTATTTTCCATACAGTGTAGTGGGAAGACCAGAAGAGACTTTTTGGCCAACCTAATATATTGAAAGACTCCTTGGGGCCATAGAAAGGGTCAAGAAGATCAGTTCAGAGTTGCAGTTATCTTAAGAGATGGTAGATAATATAAAGCATCAAGACAAAAAACAATCTGGAGAGGTTGCATATCTCTCTCCCTTTGAATAGAAAATGGATTAATAAGTAAGTATGCATGTCTACCAAAAAAAAGAGAGAGATGGTAGAGGTATACAGCAGGATGGAAGTGGTGATGGTTGTGATAGTCTATTCAGTTCAGTCCAGTTGCTCAGTCGTGTCCGACTCTGTGACCCCATGGTCTGCAGCATGCCAGGCCTCCCTGTCCATTGCCAACTCCTGGAGTTTACTCAAACTCATGTCCAGTGAGTTGGTGATGCCATCCAACCATTTCATCCTCAGTCATCCCCTTCTCCTCCTGCCTTCAATCTTTCCCCGCATCAGGGTCTTTTCAAATGAGTCAGTTCTTCACATCAGGTGGCCAAAGTATTGAAGTTTCAACTTCAGCATCAGTTCTTCCAATGAATATTCAGGACTCATTTCCTTTAGGATGGACTGGTTGGATCTCCTTGCAGTCCAGGAGACTCTCCAAGAGTCTTCTCCAACACAACAATTCAAAAGCATCAATTCTTCAGTGCTCAGCTTTCTTTATAGTCCAACTCTCACAACCATACATGAGTACTGGAGAAACCACAGCTTTGAGTAGATGGACCTTTGTTGGCAAAATAATGTTTCTGCTTTTTAATATGCTGTCTAGGTTGGTTATAACTTTTCTTCCAAAGAGCAAGTGTCTTCTAATTTCATGGCTGCAATCACCATCTGCGGTGATTTTGGAGCTCAAAAAGATAAAGTCTGACACTGTTTCCACTGTTTCCTCATCTATTTGCTATGAAGTGATGGGACCGGATGCCATGATCTTAGTTTTCTGAATGTTGAGTTTCAAGCCAACTTTTTCACTCTCCTCTTTCACTTTGATTAAGAGGCTCTTTAGTTCTTCTTTGCTTTCTGCCATGAGAGTGGTGTCATCTGCATATCTGAGGTTATTGATATTTCTCCCAGCAATCTTGGTTCCAGCTTGTGCTTCTTCCAGCCCAGTGTCTCTCATGATGTACTCTGCATAGAAGTTCAATAAGCAGGGTGACAATATACAGCCTTGACATACTCCTTTTCCTATTTGGAACCAGTCTGTTGTTCCATGTCCAGTTCTAACTGTTGCTTCCTGACCTGCATATAAATTTCTCAAGAGGCAGGTCAGGTGGTCTGGTATTCCCATCTCTTTCAGAATTTTCCACAGTTTATTGTGATCTACACAGTCAAAAACTTCGGCATACTCAGTAAAGCAGAAGTAGATATTTTACTGGAACTCTCGTGCTTTTTCGATGATCCAGTGAATGTTGGCAATTTGATCTCTGGTTCCTCTGCCTTTTCTAAATCCAGCTTGAACATCTGGAAGTTCTCGGTTCATGTACTTGTTGAAGCCTGGCTTGGAGAATTTTGAGCATTACTTTGCTAGTGTGTGAGATGAGTGCAGTTGTGCGATAGTTTGAGCATTCTTTGGCCTTGCCTTTCTTTGGGATTGGAATGAAAACTGCCCTTTTCCAGTCCTGTGGCCACTGCTGAGTTTTCCAAATTTGCTGGCGTATTGAGTGCAGCACTTTCACAGCATCATCTTTTAGGATTTGAAAGAGCTCAACTGGAATTCCATTCCATCATCTCCACTAGCTTTGTTCATAGTGATGCCTCCTAAGGCCCACTTGGCTTCGCCTTCCAGGATGTCTGGCTTTAGGTTGGTGATCACACCATTGTGATTATCTGGGTCATGAAGATCTTTTTTGTATAGTTCTTCTGTGTATTCTTGCCACCTCTTCTTAATATCTTCTGCTTCTGTTAGGTCCATACATTTCTGTCCTTTATTGTGCCCATCTTTCCATAAAATGTTACCCCTTGGTATCTCTAATTTTCTTGAAGTGATCTCTAGTCTTTCCCATTCTGTTGTTTTCCTCTATTTCTTTTCACTGATCACTATTAAATGTAGAGTAATAGAATTGATTGATGAATTGTGTGTGAGATGTAAGAGAGAAGAGCCAAAGATGATGCCAAAGTTTTGGTCGTTGTGATTGAACACTATTGAGACGGGAAGGATGTGGAAGAAGCAGTTTTGGGGGGAAGATCAGAGGTTGAGTTTTGGACATATTAAATGTGAGGTGCTTATTAAAATACTGAAGTATAGCTAATATCATTAAGTAGTTAGGTAGTTGATATTGGCTATACTTCAGTATAGGAGTCTGAAGTTAAGGAGAAACATCTAGAGAAATAAATTTAGAAGTAGTTCATATACAAGTGGCATTTAAAACTAGGAGGTAAGATGGGATCACCAAGGGAATGACTATAGATAGACGAGAGAAGAGGTCTAAGAACTGATCTCTGAGGGTTTTCAAACATCTTAGAGATGGGAGTGGTGAATAGGATTTTAATGATGTTATTCATTTATGTATTTTGGCTGTGCTAGGTCTTCATTGCTGCATGTTTTCTTTAGTTTTGACAAGTAGGGGCTACTCTCTAGTTGTGGTGCATAGGCCTCTTGTTGCTGGGCATGGGCTCTGAGGCATGCGGGCATCAGGAGTTGTGGCTCAAGGGCTCAGTAGTTGCTGTTGCTCCTCCAGAGCAGAGGCTCAGCAGTTGTGGTGCACCGGCATAGTTGCTCCATGGCATTTGGGGTCTTCCCAGACCCGAGATTGAACTTGTGTTTCCTGCATTAGCAGGAGTATTCTTTACCAATGAGTCATCAGGAGAGCCCCCCAGAAAGATTTTTAAATGAGAAGTACATCATGTTTATGTATTCCCCATTGGTGAATGATAGAAAAGTTGATTGTAGAGATAAGAGTGTCCTGTAGGTCTGAAGGAGGCATTAATGACCAGAAGAACTACAGACCAGGATTTCCCAGCGTTGACATTTATTGACATTTGGGGCCTGATAATTCTTTGTTGTAGGGGGCTTCCGTATGCTTTGTAGGATGGTTAGCAGCATCCCTGACCTCTACCCTCTAGATACCAATAGCAGCCCTTAGTTCTGACAACCATTGTCACATATACCCAGAGGCCAAAGAAGGGCAGAATTGTTTCTTAAAAACTATTGTTACAGGCTGATGATGGGAGCTTCAGAGCTGGAGTTGTTTTAGGGAAGAGGACTCGTGAAGAGTCTGGGAGTAACAAGGAAGACACCCAGCCCGATCCTGAGTCCAGTAGTATGAGACGTGTGACAAGTAAAAAAGAAGGTGATTGCTATCTGAGAAGGCTACAGGGGATTGCCAGGTATAGTTCAACTAGAGCAAGAAAGTACAATGGAGGTTGAGAATATATGTTCAGAATAGGAGACTTTGCTGATGACTGAGTACAAGTTCTAGAGGTTAGACAGAATGGTTTCAGGAATCCAGTAAGAATGAGAGATGGAATCTGAAAGGGGATAATATAAAGACCCAAAGGATTGATGGACATGATGAGGTAGTTTTGATAGTCTCAAATTAGTTTTAATTGGTGGGACCCTGACTGTTGGGTGGCAGCAAGGGTCTTAGAGCATATAGTTCAGAGGTCACATATTCACTCCTGCCACTGGTGTGTGGAGGCTGTATAGAGCATCGAACTTGAAGCGTTCCTGAAGGAAATGAAAGTATGTGCTGCTCTGAGTGAAGGAAATAAAATGTGTGTAGAGGTAATTGCAATATAAAGGAATAAGCTGAGTCCCCACTGTCAGTAGCGAACTTCAGAAACACAAGTTACAGCAGACAGTCCCGCAAACTAGGCAAGGCTTACACTGGTTTTGAGATTTTTTTGCTGTTCCAGAGTGAAATGCGAATAATAAGGAATATGAAATGAGTTTTTCTGACTGATCTTTATACTAGTTTGTTTTAATGCTTTACATTTTATTACCCTTGTAATCCTTATGAGATAGAATATACTGTTAATAATTTTTATTTTCTACTCTTTGAGGTTAAAATATACTTTAAAAATACAAGATGGTAGAAGTATATGATAGGGACTTGGGGGCTTTGTTCTTATCTTCACAGAATAAAAAGTTGGAATCCATGTATTTCCAAGGAATTCAGTTCAACTAATACTATGTGCCTCCTCTGTACCAGACACTGTGCTGGTCACTGCGATTTAAGGAAAACCAAGCGGGCATGATCCCTGCCTACGTGGAGGTTAGAATAGATGGGTTGTAAATAACCTCCATGCAGCCCATTCCAATAGAATGTATTCCTGCAGATATTTGAGTTATTGGTATTCTTATTTTGTGTTATAAATAATAGAGAAGTGAACATCTCTAGTTAACTTTCTTTCTGAGGCTAGGTTCTCAGATTCCGTATTACTCTTTAAGGCGTCTTTTCTCAGTAACACAAATGGTCTTATGAAAATACTCTTTGAAAAAAAAAAATACTCTTTGAAAAAAATTGTTTATAATAACCTGTACGACTTACATTGACTTAATCCTGTTTGTTAATTTTAACACATTTTGTAGATATGAAAAAACTACAACTGAGATAGCATAGCCAATTGTAACCAAAGCTTTTTGTTATTGTTGCTGTTGATGATTGTTAAAAACCACAGCTTATGAAGTTTCCTCCAAGCTTTTAAACTCCTTAATAGTTATACTCTCTACCTCCACAAGATGGAGAAAGAGTTCTAGATGAGAATTTCAAGTTTAACTTGAAATTGGAACTTGCTTTTTATGTTAAATATTTCTGCCTGAAAATCCAGAACATTGGTAATATTTATATATTGGACCCTGGAAACTACTATGAAAATTCATGCAGCTTCTCTGTGTATCAGAGGATAATTGTTGTCATTTAATATGGGAAAGACACTCTTCTGATGAAAAACTTGGCAGCGTGCCTTTCCTTTATCAGGATATAAGAAGCAAAATTAGTAATTAGAAAGTCATGATTCCTTTTTATTATGTCTTGGTTGCAGTGGCTATGGTTTTGATTGTTGAACTGCAGTGAGTAGTTTTAGGCAAATGTAATGGACATTATTTCATCACAGTGTCTTGTCCTTTAGTTGGTCTTTGTTTTTCTTCAAATCTTGGGTGCCCTTTTTTTGAACCTTTGGCCCTCCACTACTGACTCATTAGATCAGAATTTATACTAATATACATAAGGACTTTAATAAAGTTCATTTTGTTCGTACCACTCAAGAAAAGGAAGTCATTTCCAAGTTAATATATAATAAAAGGGTATTAGAAAAACATTTTACAACCACTCATTTTCTTTTTTTTAATATAAATGTATTTATTTTAATCGAATGCTAATTACTTTACAATATTGTAGTGGTTTTGCCATACATTGACATGAATCTGCCATGGGTGTATACATGTTCCCCATCCTGAACCCCCCTCCCACCTCCCTCCCCCTACCATCCCTCTGGGTCATCCCAGTGCACCAGCCCCAAGCACCCTGTCTCATGCGTTAAACCTGGACTGGTGATTCGTTTCACATATATTATACATGTTTTGATGCCATTTTCCCAAATCATCCCACCCTCAGCCTCTCCCACAGAGTCCAAAAGACTGTTCTATGCATCTGTGTCTCTTTTGCTGTCTCACATATAGGGTTATCATTACTATCTTTCTAAATTCCATATATATGTGTTAGTATACTGTATTGGTGTTTTTCTTTCTGGCTTACTTCACTCTGTATAATAGGCTCCAGTTTCATCCACCTCATTAGAACTGATTCAAATGTATTCTTTTTAATGGCTGAGTAATATTCCACTGTGTATATGTACCACAGCTTTCTTATCCATTCATCTGCTGATGGGCATCTAGGTTGCTTTCATGTCCTGGCTATTATAAACAGTGCTGCGATGAACATTGGGGTACACGTGTCTCTTTCAGTTCTGGTTTCCTTGGTGAGTATTCCCAGTAGTGGGGTTGCTGAGTCATATGGCAGTTCTATTTCCAGTTTTTTAAGGAATCTCCGCACTGTTCTGTATAGTGGCTATACTAGTTTGCATTCCCACCAACAGTGTTAAGAGGGTTCCCTTTTCCTTACACCCTCTCCAGCATTTATTGCTTGTAGACTTTTGGATAGCAGCCATTCTGACTGGCGGGAAATGGTACCTCATTGTGGTTTTGATTTGCATTTCTCTGATAATGAGTGATGTTGAGCATCTTTTCATGTGTTTGTTAGCCATCTGTATGTCTTCTTTGGAGAAATGTCTATTTAGTTCTTTGCCCAATTTTTTGATGGGTCGCTTATTTTTCTGGAATTGAGCTGCAGGAGTTGCTTGTATATTTTTGAGATTAGTTGTTTGTCAGTTGCTTCATTTGCTATTATTTTCTCCCATTCTGAAGGCTGTCTTTTCACCTTGCTCTTAGTTTCCTTTGTTGTGCAGAAGCTTTTAAGTTTAATTAGGTCCCATTTGTTTATTTTTGCATTTATTTCCAATACTCTGGGAGTTGGGTCATAGAGGATCCTGCTGTGATTTATGTCAGAGAGTGTTTTGCCTATGTTCTCTTCTAGGAGTTTTAGTTTCTAGTCTTACATTTAGATCTTTAATACATTTTGAGTTTATTTTTGTGTATGGTGTTAGAAAGTGTTCTAGTTTCATTCTTTTACAGGTGGTTGACCAGTTCTCCCAGCACCACTTGTTAAAGAGATTATCTTTTCTCCACTGTATATCCTTGCCTCCTTTGTCAAAGATAAGGTGTCCGTAGGTCCGTGGATTTATCTCTGGACTTTCTATTTTGTTCCATTGATCTGTATTTCTGTCTTTGTGCCAGTACCCAGGCAGGTTGATTCCTCCAGTTCCATTCTTCTTTCTCAAGATTGCTTTGGCTATTTGAGGTTTTTTGTATTTCCATACAGATTGTGAAATTATTTTTTCTAGTTCTGTGAGAAACACTGTTGGTAGCTTGATAGGGATTGCATTCAATCTATAGATTGCTTTGGGTAGTATACTCATTTTCACTATATTGATTCTTCTAATCCATGAACATGGTATATTTCTCCATCTATTTGTGTCCTCTTTGATTTCTTTCACCAGTGTTTTATAGTTTTCTATATATAGGTCTTTAGTTTCTTTAGGTAGATCTATCCTAAGTATTTTATTGTTTTTGTTGCAATGGTGAATGAAATTGTTTCCTTAATTTCTCTTTCTGTTTTCTCATTGTTAGTATATAGGAATGCAAGGGATTTCTGTGTGTTAATTTTATATCCTGCAACTTTACTATATTCATTGATTGGCTTTAGTAATTTTCTGGTGGAGTCTTTAGGGTTTTCTATGTAGAGGATCATGTCATCTGCAAACAGTGAGAGTTTTACTTCTTTTCCAATCTGGATTCCTTTTATTTCTTTTTTTGCTCTGATTGCTGTGGCCAAACTTCCAAAACTATGTTGAGTAGTAGTGGTAAGAGTGGGCACCCTTGTCTTTTTCCTGACTTTAGGGGAAATGCTTTCAGTTTTTCACCATTGAGGATAATGTTTGCTGTGGGTTTGTCATATATAGCTTTTATTATGTTGAGGTATGTTCCTTCTATTCCTGCTTTCTGGAGGGTTTTTATCATAAATGGTTGTTGAATTTTGTCAAAGGCTTTCTCTGCAGCTATTGAGATAATCATATGGTTTTTATCTTTCAATTTGTTAATGTGGTGTATTATGTCGATTGATTTGCAGATATTGAAGAATCCTTGCATACCTGGGATAAAGCCCACTTGGTCATGATGTATGATCTTTTTAATATGTAGGTGGATTCTGTTTGCTAGAATTTTGTTAAGGGTTTTTGCATCTATGTTCATCACTGATATTGGCCTGTAGTTTTCTTTTTTTGTGGCATCTTTGTCTGGTTTTGGTGTTAGGGTGGTGGTGGCCTCATAGAATGAGTTTGGAAGTTTACCTTCCTCTGCAGTTTTCTTGAAGAGTTTGAGTAGGATAGGTGTTAACTGTTCTCTAAATTTTTGGTAAAATTCAGCTGTGAAGCCGTCTGGTCCTGGGCCTTTGTTTGCTGGAAGATTTCTGATTACAGTTTTGATTTCTGTGTTTGTGATGGGTCTGTTAAGATTTTCTATTTCTCCCTGGTTCCATTTTGAAAAGTTGTACTTTTCTAAGAATTTGTCCATTTCTTCCAAGTTGTCCATTTTATTGGCATATAGTTGCTGATAGTAGTCTCTTATGATCCTTTGTATTTCTGTGTTGTTTGTTGTGGTCTCTCCATTTTCATTTCTAATTTTGTTGACTTGATTCTTCTCTCTTTTTTTCTTGATGAGTCTGGCTAATGGTTTGTCAGTTTTATTTATCTTCTCAAAGAAACAGCTTTTGGCTTTCTTGATTTTTGCTATGGTCTGTTTTGTTTCTTTTGCATTTATTTCTGCCCTAATTTTTAAGATTTCTTTCCTTCTACTAACCCTGGAGTTCTTCATTTCTTCCTTTTCTAGTTGCTTTAGGTGTAGAGTTAGGTTGTTTATTTGACTTTAAGGTAAGACTGTATTGCTATGAACCTTCCCCTCAGCACTGCTTTTACCGTGTCCCATAGGTTTTGGGTTGTTGTGTTTTCATTTTCATTCGTTTCTATGCATGTTTTTATTTCTTTTTTGATTTCTTCTGTGATTTGTTGGTTATTCAGCAGCGTGTTGTTCACCCTCCATATGTTGGAATTTTTAATAGTTTTTCTCCTGTAATTGAGATCTAATCTTACTGCACTGTGGTCAGAAAAGATGCTTGGAATGATTTCAATTTTTTTGAATTTACCAAGGCTAGATTTATGGCCCAGGATGTGATCTATCCTGGAGAAGGTACCATGTGCACTTGAGAAAAAGGTGAAATTCATTGTTTTGGGGTGAAATGTCCTATAGATATCAATTAGATCTAACTGGTCTACTGTTATCATTTACAGTTTGTGTTTCCTTATTAATTTTCTGTTTAGTTGATCTATCCATAGGTGTGAGTGGGGTGTTAAAGTCTCCCACTATTATTGTATTATTGTTAATTTCCCCTTTCATACTTGTTAGCATTTGTCTTACATATTGTGGTGCTTCTATGTTGGGTGCATATATATTTATAATTGTTGTATCTTCTTCTTGGATTGATCCTTTGATCATTATGTAGTGTCCTTCTTTGTCTCTTTTCACAGCCTTTATTTTAAAGTCTATTTTATCTGATATGAGTATTAGTACTCCTGCTTTCTTTTGGTCTCTATTTGCTGGAATATCTTTTTCCAGCCCTTCACTTTCAGTCTGTATGCATCCCTTGTTTTGAGATGGGTCTCTTGTAGACAACATATATAGGGGTCTTGTTTTTGTATCTATTCAGCCAGTCATTGTCTTTTGGTTGGGGCATTCAACCCATTTACATTTAAGGTAATTATTGATAAGTATGATCCTGTTGCCATTTACTTTGTTGTTTTGGGTTCTAGTTTATACACCCTTTCTGTGTTTTCTGTCTAAAGAAGATCCTTTAGCATTTGTTGGAGAGCTGGTTTGGTGGTGCTGAATTCTCTCAGCTTTTGCTTGTCTGTAAAGCTTTTGATTTCTCCTTCATATTTGAATGAGATCCTTGCTGGGTACAATAATCTGGTCTGTAGGTTATTTTCTTTCATCGCTTTAAGTATGTCTTGCCATTCCCTTCTGGCCTGAAGAGTTTCTATTGAAAGATCAGCTGTTATCCTTATGGGAGTCCCCTTGTATGTTATTTGTTGTTTTTCCCTTGCTGCTTTTAATATTTGTTCTTTGTGTTTGATCTTTGCTAATTCGGTTAATATGTGTCTTGGGGTGTTTTGCCTTGGGTTTATCCTGTTTGGGACTCTCTGGGTTTCTTGGACTTGGGTGACAATTTCCTTCCCCATTTTAGGGAAGTTTTCAACTATTATCTCCTCAAGTATTTTCTCATGGTCTTTCTTTTTGTCTTCTCCTTTGGGACTCCTATGATTCGAATATTGGGGTGTTTAACATTGTCCCAGAAGTCTCTGAGGTTGTCCTCATTTCTTTTAATTCTTTTTCTTTTTTCCTTTCTGCTTCATTTATTTCTACCATTCTATCTTCTACCTCACTTATTGTATCTTCTGCCTCCGTTATTCTGCTGTTGGTTCCCTCCAGAGTGTTTTTGATCTCATTTATTGCATTATTCATTATATATTGACTCTCTTTTATTTCTTCTAGGTCCTTGTTAAACCTTTCTTGCATCTTCTCGATCCTTGTCTCCAGGCTATTTATCTGTAACTCCATTTTGTTTTCAAGATTTTGGATCATTTTCACTGTCATTATTTGGAATTCTTTATCAGGTAGATTCCCTATCTCTTCCTCTTTGGTTTGGTTTGGTGGGCATTTATCCTGTTCCTTTACCTGCCGAGTATTTCTCTGCCTTTTCATTTTGTTTATATTGCTGTGTTTGGGGTAGCCTTTTCATATTCTGGCAGTTTGTGGTTCCTCTTTATTGTGGAGGTTCCTCACTGTGGGTGGGGTTGGATGGATGGCTTGTCAAGGTTTCCTGGTTAGGGAAGCTTGGGTCGGTGTTCTGGTGGGTGGAGCTGGGTTTCTTCTCTCTGGAGTGCAATGAAGTGTCCAGTAGTGAGTTTTGAGATGTCTATGTGTTTGGTGTGACTTTGGGCAGCCTGTATATTGAAGCTCAGGGCTATGTTCCTGTGTTACTGGAGAATTTGCATGGTATGTCTTGCTCTGGAACTGGTTGGCCCTTGGGTGGTGCTTGGTTTCAGTGTAGGTATGGAGGCTTTTGATGAGCTCCTATTGATTAATGTTCCCTGGAGTCAGGAGTTCTCTGGTGTGCATAGGTTTTGCACTTAAGCCTCCTGCCTCTGGTTTTCAGTCTTATTCTTACAGTACCCTCAAGACTTTTCCATCTCCTTTCAAAGACAATGGGCTGCCTTTTTTGGTGTCTGATGTCCTCTGCCAGCATTCAGAAGTTGTTTTGTGGAATTTGCTCAGCATTCAAATGTTTTTTTTGATGAATTTGTGGGGGAGAAAGTGGTCTCCCTGTCCTATTCCTCCACCATCTTAGGGCCGCCCCCCCAACTCATTTTCTTAAGCTTCAATGACATTTCTGCATTTGGCTGATTGTCTCTTTGTGGGGTAAAATTTAACTTTATTTCTCTTTTCTCCAATATTTCCTATAAACTGATAGATCTAGAGACTTAATTCCTTCCAAAATAAAAGTTACTTTTACTTTGCTTGGCTTTTTTTCTCATGTGGATATAATTCTCAGCTCTGCATAAATAGGTGTTACATATATTACCCAAATGTAATTTTTTACTATTGGCTCTATTTCTCTTGGACTGCTTTAGCTTGTGAAAGAAAAAGACCACCAAATACTTATCTGTGTTTTTAGCACTTCCCAGTGGAATTTCTTTGTTTTTTTTTTCCCCAGTGAGATTTATTTCTGTCTGCTGATTTGGCATACCATTGTCCAGTCTTCTAAGTCAAGAGAATATGAATATCAGTAGAAATAGATTAGACTCTGCCATGTTAAAACTAATTTTGTTGTCTTTTATTTGTGTATAAATGTTCAGTTTCTTTAACATGATTGAATACAGCACAGAATATTCTGATTTCCCAATTTTCAAGGCTAAAATTACTTTTCCTAATTTGCCTGTCTATTATTGCAAACAGTGGGAATGTTCTGCTACTATTATTTCTCAAAACTCTTAACTTCTTTTATTCTTTTAGCATTTTGTGTTTTAAGTATTTCATCAATAGTTTGGTATAATAATATGCTTTCCTATTTTTAGAGCACTAATTTTGCTAACAGATTACTTTGATTTTGAGTGTACTGTATCATCCCCATGGAAATAGTACTTCACTAGAAATTCTAGTTCATAAAGCTTAGCTCTTCAGAAATGTTTCTCTTCTTCATTATCTTTGTTTTGTTACATAACTTTTAAAAACAAAGGATCTTCTCAGATGTAGCTGTTAACATCTATTTATTGTGCTTCTTCCTATATGGATGATTTGTTGTGCAAAGGTGAGGTTAATATATGGATTGAGAAAGGGAATTAAATAGGGTTATATTGTGTTATGTTTATCCTATGATAATTTAAAGAGTCTATAGGAAAGGCATAATACCAACAAGTTGAAATATAGTATACTCTTCTTTGTCAATAGACTTATTACTTTACTAGCAGTTAGATGTCGACGTATTTCACACTCTGGTTTTTTATGTAATGGGGAAAATGGCTAGGAAGTAAGCTACTATAATAAATTTATTCATGAAAGTTATAAGGAATGGTTTAAGGCTATAAACACAGTATTAATGACCTTTTTCTATCAAGAGGAAATTAAATTGTATTGACTACATTTAATTTGCTAAGACCTGGAAGCTTAATCATTAAGCACTTATAACTTAGAATTAAGATGATTTTATCACAGTCATGGTAGATAATTTCTCCATATGAATTCTTTTGCTTATCATTCATTTACTCACTTACTGATGTCCATGTTTTCTCTAGTTCACTATTCCTCAGAATAGAGTTGAACCATAAAACATTGCTATTACATGAAGGAACTAAAAAGATAACTTCATTAATTTTGTATGTTTGTTTTTTGAGAAGGGGGGAGAAGAAAATCAAACCTCAAGTAAGTAAAATTATGCCTACACAGAAAAGCTTAGCAACCATTAGTCTGACTGCTCTTAGAATTTATGTGAAAGGGAATGCTGTTATTGTTGGAACTTCTGTTGTAATTTTTTTTTTAATGCAGTTCATCAAGTAACAGATCAGGCTGTTAATATCCTGTAAGAATTTAAAAATTACATTTAAGATTATGCTTGTTGTTGGAAACAATTCAGCATCAATAAACCAGGTCAAATAAATAGAGTCAAATATTCAACTACTATGTAGACATGATAAAAATAAGATAGATGTATATATTCAGAGAAGAGCTCTAAATACATTATTAATTGAGAAAAGTGAAATACTAAGTATGTATAATATAATCTCATTCTTTACAACTTAAGGGATATTTGTTTACTGACATATGCAAAAATATTTTACTAGTAGGATACACAAGAACCTTAACAAGGTTTTATGTATTTTTTGAATTGTAATCATATGCATCTACTGCTTAATTAAATACATACACAATTAAAAGTACCTCTCTGTAGTAAAACATTGGAAGAAGGTCTTTTAAATTTCAGAATCTGTATTTTGTCCTTGGAAATAGTAGATAAGGCAGCAATAATCTGTGTTATTTTTATTGTTGTAGGAAATGTTCTTAAACTTAGAAAATTGTTACTTAAAACAGGATTACTCTTTCCTAGGATTTCCACTTGAACAGAGTTAACTTGGAAGAGTCTTCAGGAATGGAGAATTCTCCAGCTGGTGCTAGACCAAAGAGAAAAAATAAGAAGTCTTACGATTTAACTCCAGTTGATAAATTTTGGCAGAAACATAAAGGAAGGTAAATAAGAAAAACATTGATAAGTAAGAGATTCAACCTCTAAAAAAATGCAAAAATATCACCTGACTTAATGAATTTGATTAAAAAAAAATCAAAACCGGTCATAGTGGTTCATCTACACAGTGAATAAGAACTGTAAATTAAATAGTTTGAGGAGCTGTGTCTTTATTGCTTACTTTCCTAGTTCTTAAGTTGTTTTTGTTGTTTTGTGGGGACCACTTCCCTTTAAAATAAGTCCATTCCATATGATTTTGTAGATTTTATATTATACATAGTCTTTCTAAATTTCGTTTCTGTCCCCATTGACCCTCTGTAGCACTATTTCTGCCTTTTATTAAGATTGGATTCAGCAATCGGGAAACATCAAGGTGTGATTTACCCTTTTTGTTTCATGCTTGCCTTCGGACAAACCCAATTTTAGCTATCTGTGAAGAAAATACTTAAGCCTGAAAACCAGTTTTATTCAAAGTACATTAGGAATAACAGGTGAAAAAATTGTAGCAATTTGCCATTTGATTTATTATAGGCGGGTATACAGATCCCATGTGTTGCTGTGATCCCTTAATTGAGGGTATTTCATGAGCTCAGTAACTGCTGTGTAAGTTATCTAGTGGTATTATGGCTAGAGGAATCTTTCTAAACAAACAGAAAAATCATTCCTCTGAGAGAAAAAGAAGGTTGCTCATCAACAATTGTGGAAATACAATGTTACTTATTATAATTTGGACTGTTTCAACTGCTACAGTATATATAGTAGCATCGGTCTATGCATCTCTATATATCTGTGTCCTTGATATTGCTTTCTTTTTGGTCTATGTTTAAAGAGAAGTAGGATGTAGACTTGGTTCAACATAATTGGGCTTTTTTGTATGTTTTATTTCTTTTTATTTATACCTTTCACTCTTTTTTTAACACTGGAAAATCATACTGCTATAACAAATAGTTTTAGTGTGTCTTCAGTGAAAAGTCACTGTCTTTCCCTCTCTCTGACTAATGCAGTTTTGGGTACTGTTGTAATTTTCCTTATTTTATATGGTTTTCTTCTCTTTGAAATCCCATTGTCTACATTTCCTTTTAGAATAGTAAAGTACAAGAATTTACATTATTTATCAAGGATGCAAGATATTTTAAAGTTAACTTTCCCTAATAGACAAACAAAAGCTTAAATGAAAACAATTTTATTCACATATGGAAATTTTGAATATTTTCCTTAGGCCATATGTTTAGGAACAATCTAAGAGCATGAACTTTGAATAGTATGAACTTTAATTTTTTGTTAGGTAGAAATAGCCCTCACTTTGAATATCATGCAATGATGGTAATATGGGCACAGACACTGGGAGACAGCACAGAGTTAGAAACAAGTGACCTAAATCTCTCTAGTCTTCATTTTCCTCATCAGTAAAATGTGGGATGATAATTCTACCTCTTGTCCTATTTGAGAAGGTTGTTGTGAAGATTGACATAATATAAAGAAGTAACTTGCCCCAAATGACCCAGCTTTCATTGGTAAAAGCAGAATAAAAACCAGTTCTGGCGGATTCCAAAGTCCCTCGTCTTAACTGTCAGTACTATGTATTTACCTTACAAAACTGTGGTCAGAATTAAATGAGACAATAGAGACAGATTCTTAGCATAGTATTTGGCATATAGCAGCAATAGTAGTGGTGGTGGTGGTGGTAGTCGCTCAGTGCTGTCTGATTGTGACCCCTCAGACTGTAGCCCGCCAGGTTCCTCTGTCCATGGGATTTTCCAGGCAAGAAGACTGGAGTGGGTAGCAATTCCCTTCTCCAGAGGATCTTCCCAACCCAGAGGTCTAACTCAGGTCTCCCTGCATTGAAGGCAGATTCTTTACTATCTGAACTACAGGGAAGTCACTTAACTCCCTTGGCATACAGTGATCTCTCAGTAAATGCAGGCAGTGATCATTGTGTCAGCCCTGAGACCTAAAGGTACTAGAAATTTTAAGGATGAGCCGGAACATTTTACCTGCTCGCTGCTATCTTTTGCCAACAGACTCCTCTGGACCTCAGTTAGGGCCTGCATTTGTCATGTAAAACTGGACTGTGTTCCTCACAATCGTTTCAGATTTTGTCATTTCTTTGCTGGTCATTAATGAAGTGTTATCAGAGTGGAGGAATGGGGAAAAGTTTTTGTTTTATTGCTTGATGAGAAGTGACCATTTCTTCCTTAAAAGAGAGAAAGCTTCTGGCCTCCCCTAAGGCTGTAGATGAAAAATACTTACGTTAGGAACTATTTCATGGTCAACACATACTCATCTAGATACATTCAGGATTAACACTGCATGATAGTTTCTACCTGAGTTGGTCAGTGATTGCAGATGAGTTGTATCTGAAGTCTATGGAAATTGCTGCTAAACTGGACATACTGAGGAGATATCAGGGGATTGGACCAACAAAACTGGCCTACATTCTGTTCTTACCAGTGGTGTTCTGCATATCAGGTTTACAGATTTGAAAGGTTTTTTCCACAGCTACCTACATGTAATATTTTGTGATACATGTTTGTAGTTACATGGACCCTTTGGCACTATGGGTTGTAATACTTAGTTGGTCTTTGATGTACCATGGCTTCTCTTCCTTTGTTTCTCAGTCACTTAAATATCTTTTTATTTTTTCTAATAGCTAAAGGTGAAGAAAAATCGATACAGTTAGTGAAAAGAATAGAAATAAAATTTAAATTTGTTTACATATATAAGTATTATGATATACATTTTAAAGTAGTATTTAGAATGTAAATAGATATCACAAGAAAATGTACTTTGATTTATCCTGATGTTTTCTGCCTATGTTGTATATAAAATATATGCAAATATAAATAAGTACACTTAAAATAATCTTCATTGTATATGTTTCAAAATTCACACAAAAGTCAATCTTTTAATCTTATACTCATAATTCCTCTTCTGGAAAACTGTTTTAGTCCATTCCCAGAAGTTGCAGAATCAGTTCAGCAAGAACTAGAATCTTACAGAGCACAGGAAGATGAGGTTAAACGACTTAAAAGCATTATGGTAAGATTCTGTTTGCTTTCTTGGAAATACAAGGGAAGCAGGAGGACATCTGGAAGGAGAAAGAGGTTAACTTTTTTCCTTTATAAAAATTCAAGACCTTTCATTGCTTTAATGACAAAAAAAATTGTTCTCATAAAAGATTGTTACATAAAAGATTTTTTTTTTAAAGAAATCTTAACTTCTGAGGAGTAGAGGGAACATTTTTTAAAAAACTAATACAAATTTATGATTTGAAAAAATATATGTGAGTTTATTTTAGACATGTATGTTCCAGTGCTGCTCATTTTACTATACTTTGATCGCACTTCAAATTTCAGCTCTATTTATTACTATATGTAGTGACCTGTGGCAGGTCTCTGGACCTATTTCTTTATCTGAAAATGCCAGATGCTTCCTTTTTAGTCATCCAACCATTCATTAGATTGGTGGTGACTAGAACTTTTCTATAACTGTCAAAAATGCAGATGCTTGCTCCTTAAGAGGGGAAGAATTATTATTCTGGGTGACCTAAATCTTGCTACTGTTTATCAGTGATCCTAGGAATAGATTGATGAAAATCAGTACTTTGGCTTGGGATTTTTGAGTAGTTACTGGGACCTCTTTTTCCTTCCCAGGGACTAGAAGGTGAAGATGAAGGAGCCATAAGTATGCTTTCTGATAATACTGCTAAGCTAACATCAGCTGTTAGGTAAGTAAGCAGTATATCTTCTTTGAAGTCTTTCTGTTGATATGATTTATATTGGACATTAAAAAAATCAATAAATATTTTTCATGATAGGGAATAGAAATAGCATATACTGCTAAGTCCAAAGAACTAAATTGTATTTTTACTGTATTCAAGCTGACTTGAGTTCCCTCCTTTATTTTTTTAATTTTTTTATTGAAGGATTGCTGCTTTACAGAATTTTCTTGTTTCCTGCCAGTTACCAACATGAATCTTTTATATAGCAGATCATTTGTTTCTTTTACTAGTTAGAATTGTGTAATGGGAGTAATTTTGTCACTGAGATAGTATTGATGATAAGGTAAAATGAGTTATTGTTAATTTTATCATTGCTGCTGTTACTATGTTAGCTAAAGTTTAAGCAGTATCTTTTGGATACTTTAAATACCATCAAGGAGAGAGAGTTTCATGTTTTAGAAATATAGGTAAAATTTTCCCATTAATCTGATTTTATTCTAACCTCCAAGTTTTGGAATTAGAAAGTGAAATGATAGAATGATGATATTTGGGAGGCAGATTATTTTAAAATAAGAAGCATTTCAACTGTATTAAAGTGGTAAATATTGTATATGTTCAAACCTAGAGATTAAGTTCAGTTAATAGTTTAACATGTAATTTTGGCCCTGTTTTACTATTCCAAGTTTCCTCAGAGGAAACACCCAGGTTTGCATTTTATTAAAATTTATGTCATTTCCTTAGAAAATTTAACGGTTAATTTTCAATTTTTTGATACTTGTAGCTCTTTGCCAGAACTCCTTGAAAAAAAAAGACTTATTGATCTCCATACAAATGTTGCCACTGCTGTTTTAGAACATATAAAGGTAAATTTAACTTGTCCCTCCTTACAATATAACTACTAATTTTGTAGGTTTTAGACTTTTTAAGATGCTTATTCAGTGTCTCATTGAGCCCTAACTGTAAGGTTGAGTTATAATTAGTGAAGGCAGCATTATTACCTTCATTTTTGCACATGAGGAAACCAATCCAGGAAGGTTAGTGATTTGCCCAAGGTCACACATTCAGTGAAGGAAACTTAGCCCCTTTGATGTTTGTATTATGTTTCACTGCCTTAGTAATGCCTCTACAGATGTACCACTTTGTTAATAATAGATTTGTATCTAAACATCAGTAATTCAGGTTTAGATACCCCTTTACTGTAGTACTATCTGAAATATGTTGATAACATCCCATAATGAAATGCAACTTGGTTCTGAACATTTTAGTTTAAGATTAGTCTGTTAGCCTTATAGCTTCTTACTGTCTCCCACTATACTTTGATTTTGAAACAAATGTATTGGATAATTCTATATGTTGTTTGTCATAATTATTTTTTCTCATTACTTTATTCATCACTCCATATCAGTTTGATTTAATCCATTCATTAGTATTCTATTGTCATTTATTCTCCGGACATGGAACTGAATTCCAGTGACAGACTGGTGATATACCAGAATGTAGTTACTACTGACCCCTGCTTTCCATTTGAGATGATACATTTGAAAAAGTAATGTAAAACTGAATATACTTGCTATCTATCAAACATGTTGATAACAACTTATATTTATGGAAAAGGGGATTAAATATTTTTTAATGATTTTAAAAGTCTTAGAGCACTAGAAAGGAGCTAATATAGATAGATTTCATCATTGTAGATCATAGAATTTAAACCTGCATAATTTCTATTAAGCTGACACCTGATTTTTTTCTTTGTTCCACTTCTTGATTTTGATCTTGCTATTTGCATATACCTACCTACAGGAATAGAAATATAATTGTGCCATCTGTAGATGATATCTGATGATAACTTCCATGTGTTGCAGCTCTGTAAAGTGGAAAAAGGCTGCTCATTTTTTTTTGCCTGAGGTCATTGTCTCCAGTGAAGATAATACATATAACTGGTGGAATGTAACAGAGCTATATTCAGTGATTTCCTTCACTCAGAAGAGACAGGCTTTGCTTACAAAGCTAATATAAAAAGTTAAACAAAACTATGTTGTATTAAAACAAAATATAAGTTCTAGTTTACATCGGCTAAACTATAGTTTTGTAATCAAGATCTTCTTATCTATTAAACCAATGCTCTTTGAGTACATGCTGTTTGTTTATGACCGTTGTTAATAGTTTATGTGTTACTTTGAGATTTAAACAATTTTGTGGACTTTTTTTGACTTTAGTTTTTTCAGGGTTTTTGGTTTTTCTTTGGAGGGGGCAGTTCTCACAGCTGTAAAATCAGCAAAGTGCTAAACTCAGCTCTACTTCAAAACTGAGTTGTGTAACCCAAAGTATTTAAAAACATTATCATACCAATGGAAAGTGCACATTTTCATCTTTTTCATAAAACTTTACAAACACTATCCTGCCACAAATTTACATGAATATACTCTAGATCAAAGACTATGGTTTATGGTTTGAGAAAATTCTGGATAAAGTAGTTTACTCAATTGTGTTTATTAAATGGCTCTGTGGGATTGTGCTGGGCCCTAGAGATTCCATGGTAAACAAGATGGACAAGTTCTTTCTTCTCTTGAAGCTAATCTTATATTGACAAAAAGCAAAGTAAGCGATTAGAAAGCATGGCATTTAGGTGTAAAAACAGCAAAATAGGGTGATAAGAGGTAATAGACAGTGGCTCAGAGGGCTGTTCCAGGGGAAGTGAAATTGCCTTTGATGAGGTGATGATTGAGTTGAGACCTGAATCACACAAAGGAGCCAGTTAGTGAAAATCTCTGGGCCACCCATTTCAGGCAGAGGGAATAAGTGCTGCAAAGGCCTTAAGGCAAGAACAAATTTACTATTTTAGAGGACCTAGAAGATGACTAATGTACTCATAGTGAGGAGGGAAAGAGTTGATAACACTATTGGATCAAGAGAAATAGGGATTTAAGTATGATGGAAGTCATTGGAGGTTACTGCCATGATTTGATTTATGTTTCAGCTAGAGAATGGTCCGAGGAGTGTTGAGGAATGGATGAGTTCTGGAAGATGGCTATTATACCTGTCTAGGTGGAGAACGGTGTTTTTTAAGGAAAAATTTACCTATGAAATTCTTTATGATGCTTATTTACAATTTTATATGAGCTGTGAATCAGTTTGTCCTAATGGATGCCATCTGTCTGATAAATTTTATTATGTCACCATGCCTGACCCAAAATTTCCTCTTTCAGACCTGGTTGCTTGGCTCTCTATAAAAGAACTTGTTTCTTCCTGGATTGCTAATAAGCAGATCATCCTATACTAAGAAACTAACTTGTCATTCAGGGTGTTAAGTAGTTATATATAAAAATTACATAGTTTGAAATAATTTTTGTGCTATAACTCAAGGAAGACACCGTTTTCCTAATAGGATCTGATATAAAGAAACTATAAAGGACATTATATAAGGTCGTTTACTTGCAGAGGGAAAATTTCATGTATAAGACACCATGTTCCTTGTTGGACCATTCTAGGAAACCCAATTAATACCAGAAGTTTTTTTGTTTTTTAAATCATAGATACAGGAGCATATTTATTTTAAATATTTGTGTATAAATTATAATTGTATTTATTAAGCCACATACTCTGAGTTATCCTGATATTAGAAATTCTGTTAGTATAGAAAAATTGCAGTGTTTTTTGAGAAGAGTCCTGTTTTTTGTTTTTTTTTTTAACTTTGGTTTTGCGATATATCAACATGAATCCGCCTCAGGTATACACGTGTTCCCCATCCTGAACCTTCCTCCCTCCTCCCTCCAAATACCATCCCTCTGGGTCATCCCAGTGCACCAGCCCCAAGCATCCAGTATCGTGCATCGAACCTGGACTGGCGAAGAGTCCTGTTTTAATTAAAACGTCTATTCTCCTATGTCAAAGCTAGCAAGTAAATTGTGTTGCTTCCAATTTTTCTCATTACTCATAGTTATAAAATTTTTCTTATAGTTTTTATAATTATTAAATTTCCAACTTTAAAATATTTACTTCAAAATAATACATTTATTTGTGCCATTTTTATGTTACACCATCTGCCTCTGGCTATATAATGTTAACAATAATTTAAAAAATATTTTTCTCCAATATCTCTTACTCTTTACTAGAATTTGTTGACCATCTGGGCTTCACTTCTTTGTAAACATTCATTCACCTAAGCAGTAAATATTTATTTACTTATTATTGTTGTTGTTGTTATTAGCGAGAACATTATGACTCTTCATGCAGAGATCTCAGAACACATCTCTTGCTATTTGTCTTTATGGCAGTTTTGCGTGTTTCTTATTTTGGGATGTTTAGTTTATAGCTGCTGCTTATATTTCTTTAGATCATTTTCTAAAGCAGAATACTAGAAGAAATTAATCTCTTTAGAAGTCCTGGCAGTTACCCAGCAGTTGATGTTTGGCAGCACAGCAGTTTGTGACAACTTTGACAGATATTACCACGTAAATTTATTGATATTCTAAAGATTTTAGTGGCTTGAGTAGTCAACTTTGGTTTAATAGGTTAAGAGTAAATTGTGAATTGTGAAGGAACTTTCCCTGCAGCAGACAGATTCTCTAGTTGTGGCATGGGAGCCTAGTTGCTCCAAGGCGTGTGGGGTCTTAATTCCCCACCAGAGATCTAACCTGTGTCCCCTGCATTGCAGGGTGGATTCCTAACCGCTGGATCACCAGGGAAATCCCAGCAGTTTTTTCATTTCTAATACAAATAAGATTTTACCCCCACTTGTTGGTTATTAGGGAATGGATTCTGAGATTACTTAAATTTGTAGACAGATTTCAGTATGTTTTAATGATTACTGTCTCAGCTGCATAGCCAGCCGGAATTAATTATTCTCTAGCATCAGAAACCTAAGAAAAGGAAAAGTCTCCTACATGTATGTCAGAGAAGAAGAAAGAGAAATGGCATACATGCTCTTTCCCCTAGTGCTCCCACCTGAGAGGAAGAGCTCTCACATCTGAATGCTCCTTACTGAGGTAACCGGCCAAGAATAAGCGGTTAATAAGCTCTTGTGGATTATTGGTGCTGGATCTTCATTTCTGTTTTGCTGCTTCCTGTGGAGAAAGTTAAGAGGTACTGAGTTAGGTCTAAAGACATCCTCTGATCAAGCAAACATGTACCGACTTAGCTCTGTACACACTGAGCAAGACTTAGCTCTTGCTAGCAATGCTAATTTTAACTAGAGCACCTCCTTCAGGGGACTTATTCTTCTCTGGTCCAACTTCTTTATCTTTCTTAGGGGAAAATAAGCTTTCAAAATAAAGTAGAAACTGAGCTGATCAGCACATCAAATTAACCAATGCCCTTTATTCCCTCGGAAACAGTGGTTGTTGACCACATTATTGCCATGCTAACATGTGACATCTAGTGTGTTTGCAAGTTGAATTTTTTGTATTTGATTCCAGTCTATTTATGTCAATGGTATGAGTAGGAAAAGAGGTTTGTTTCTTTAAAACTAAGTTACCTGCCTTAGACTCAGTGAAGGTGGTGATTTAATTATTACTTAATTTAGTAGCTGTGGCAGGGAGCAGACAACAACTGTAAAACATTGAAAAATCTTGAAAGTACTAGAATTGCTTTATGTTGTAATTGTAAACATTTATAAATTTTTGTATCTCGCGTCAAAGAAACTTGAAGTTATAGCTGATACTTAAACATGTGCATTATGCAGGAAAGAAAAAAATTTCAGTCCATGAACCTCAGTGCTCAAGGGAACGGTCTTGGGTCTACCTCAAAATTGACAGACAATTATATGTTTTAGATCTTAAGTTAAATTGTAGTGTTTAAACATGTATATACAGCCAGGTCCTTTTTTATTTTTTCTTTTGGCTTTGCTGGGTCTTCATTGATGCTTGCAGACTTTGTCTAGTTGTGGCATGCGGGGGGAGCTTCTTTCTAGTGGAGGTATATGGGTTTCTCATTGTGGTGGATTCCTTTGTTACAGAGCATGGGCTCTAGGGCGCACAGCCTTCGGTAATTGTGGCACAAGAGCTCAGTCATTGCAGCTCACAGGTTGACCCATGGGATGTAGAATATTCCCGGATCAGGGATCGGACCCATGTCCCCTGCTTTGGCAGGCAGATTCTTAAGCACTGGACCACCAGGGAAATCCCCCCCCTTTTTTTTTCTTTGCATTAACTGACTTTGATTAACTGATCACTGCTCTCCTGATCACTATAGGGAAGAAATTGTACTGTCCTGTAAATCAGAACATTTCTCTGTCTGGATTTTGACTAATCTGTTTTAAATTATCTTTTATCTAGTACACTACTGAGTGAATGTTTATATGACCTTGCTGTCTTTTCTTCAAGGCAGGAGAAAATATATCCTATAGCAGGAAGTCCCCAATGGACAGACTATCACTATCTTCTACCTCTTTTTATCCCAAATAAGATTAGTCATTATCAGAACTTAAAGAAGTTTTCTTTACTCCAAATATGACCAAAGACAACTCTTCAATGTGTGAAATGTCTTTTAGTTTCTCATGCTGAGTTTCTGGAGACTTCTTCCACATCTTCAAAAATTTGAAAAAAAAAAAAAAACGAAGTGTGGAATTACCTTTCTCTTGCTCTTTGCTCACTTTTCCACCATCAGGTTTCATGAAGATAAAGCTTTGTCATTAGCAAGACTCAATAGATTCATAAAGGTTAAGTTCAAAGAATTAAACACTTCTCACAACTCAGTAGAGAAAATGCACAGCCCAGTTTTTAAAAGGGCAAAAAATTTGAACAAAGATTTGACTGAAAAAGATATCCAAGTGATGAATAAGTTCAACATCAACAATCATTAGAAAAATAACAAAACCATAGTGAGATACCTCTGCATATCTATCAGAATGTCTAAAATTTAAAATATTGATCATGTCAGCTTTTGGCGAGGATGCAGAACTAGAACTCTCATATTTTGCTGGTAGAAATGTAAAATGGTGCACCCACTTTGGAAAACAGTATCTCTGTTTCTTAAAATGTTAAACACAAATCCATCATGTGCCCCAGCCATTCTACTCCTAAGTGTTTACTCAAGATAAATGAGAGCAAATATGTTCATTATACATGAATATTCATAGCAGCTCTTTGTCATAGCCCCAAACTGGAAATCAGTCAGATGTCTATCAACAGGCTAATTGAGTAAACAAAGTCCAGTATATCTATACAATGGACTGCTGCTGCTGCTGCTAAGTCGCTTCAGTCGTGTCCGACTCTGTGCGACCCCTGAGATGGCAGCCCACCAGGCTCCCCCGTCCCTGGGATTCTCCAGGCAAGAACACTGGAGTGGGTTGCCATTTCCTTCTCCAATGCATGAAAGTGAAAAGTGAAAGTGAAGTTGCTCAGTTGTGTCCGACTCTTAGCAACCGCATGGACTGCAGCCTACCAGGCTCCTCCATCCATGGGATTTTCCAGGCAAGAGTACTGGAGTGGGGTGCCATTGCCTTCTCCAATACAGTGGACTACTATTCAACAATTAAAAAGGCGGTACTATTAATACATACAACAGTATGTACTCAATGAATCTCAGAGTAATTACGCTGAGTGAAAGAAGCTACATACAGAAAAAAAGAGCATGTTGTGTTTATAGAAAATTCAGAAAAATGCAGGCTAATCTATAGTCACAGAAAATAGGACGTGAAGAATGGTGTTGGAGAGTGAGAGGAGAGTATTTACAATGAGAGAATTTCCTTAACTGATGTGAATGATATGTTCACTATCTGGATTGTGTATACGGTTTCATGGGTATATACTTATGTTAAAACTTAACCAAATTCTGTGTTTTATATGTTATTTTACTTTGATAAAAGTGAAAAATATAATGCTTAGGGTTCACCTACTTCAGATCATCTATAAATAAGAAAACAGATTTTTATTAAGTCATTGAGAAAAACCAGACTAATTTTGGTAATGTGAATTTTTGGCTTTACAGCTTAAATGACATATAATAGCAAGAAACAGAGGATATGCTACATAGTTTGTGAGTGGGTAAACCTGGGAGGGTTTTTTTTTTTTTTTTTTTTTACAGTCTTTTCCCTTATAAGAATATGCTGTAGGTTAAACACAGAGAGTAGAAGCAGACTTGTGATGAACAGTCTCAGATGTTTAAAATAAAAGGAGGACAGATGCATTCCTTAACTTTTTTAAATAGATATCTCACATTTTATTTATTTATACCTTGACTTGTTCTACAGAATTTAAGGTCACTTACAATGACAGCACATAGAATAACAGAATAGAGAATAATTCATAAGCACCAGGGATATACAAATCAGACTAGAAAGTAGAAAATCAAACATTGCCATTATAATTCCTCAGTCCTGTGGACCCCATTTTCCAGAGTCCTTCACAGACCTTCTGAGGAACTTAGGACTAGAAGGAGCCTTGGGACAGAGTTCTTAGCAGAGTCCACAAGATAGTAGTGAGGCTGCTTCTTCTTTGGTCAAATAAAGTTAGAAGGAAAATGTGCTGTGTCTTCCTCTTGGAGATTCATAATGCAGCGTAATATATGCATTTTAAAAGCATTCAAAAAAACCTTGAAACTGTTGACTCTGGAACACTTTTAGGGGTTATTTCTTAACCAACTGTAAGAACTAGCACCCTGCAGAACATATTTTGTGAAATATTCTTCATTTAATCAGTGAAGGAAATATACCTCTTACCTCCAAAAAAGGTAAACTATTCCCTAGTCAATGGCAGAGTTGGAACTCATACCTGAAACTCTTTGTATTTTGTATTTTGTCTTGAAAGTTTTTTTTGCTATGCTATTATCATTGTTATTCTGTTTCAGTCCAGCTCAGTTTATCAAGTAAAGTCAAGAACACCTCATTTAAAGAAATGACTTAAAGAATTTTGCATTCTTTTACTTAACTCCTTCTGATAGTGCCATTTTGGCTTTCTTTCCTCTGTACTTATTGATCACCTATAATGTACAATTCTGTAGATGGTCCTTATTTTAATCCAGTAAAAACATTCACATCTTGATTGTTATCACCACAAATTCACCACATATATGTAAATTATGTGTATTACCCAAAAAATAAATATATACTAATTGACAAATATACTTTCTTTCATAAAGTGTATACAAAGGAAGCAATAAACTGTTCTTGAGGAAAATGTAATTTTCCCTACTCTTTTTTTTTTTTTCCCCCTACTCTTTATCTATGGTGTATATGGAATCTGACCTGGATTTGAATCTCACCTCTCTACTTCTGCTCTGGTAACCTTGAATAAATTTATGTTTCTTTGTGTCTGTTTCTTCATCTTTAAAATGGGACTA
The DNA here is from genome assembly GCF_055505025.1 of Bos grunniens. Classification (NCBI taxonomy): domain Eukaryota; kingdom Metazoa; phylum Chordata; class Mammalia; order Artiodactyla; family Bovidae; genus Bos; species Bos grunniens. The sequence continues at coordinate 29,252,263 of NC_141185.1, read as the reverse complement.
ATAATTCCTAGTTTATAGTGTTGTCTGGAGAATTAAGTGAGATAATCTGATTTTGTAGCTTTTAAACCCTGTTCTCTGGTACCCTAGACTCAACAGAGACATTTAATTGGTCACTTGTATCTATTTTATGTTTAGGGTTCTGCAGAAGATTTGGTTTGAGAAAGAGGGTCCTGAGGTTCTGTTTAGAAACATTTGAAAGCCATAGCTGTAAGTAAAGTGCCTTGCACATACTAGATACTGAACAGATACTAGTTCTCTTATGCAGGTTAGAAGATCTTTACTTCATTCCTTTCCCTCCCCCATGAGGCTCCTTCCCAGTCAGTATACTGAAATGCTACATGATTTTTATTTAACTCCTTTATGGAAATATAGTTCACATACCATACAATTCACCTTTTTAAAGCATGCAATTTAGTGGTTTTTTACTATATTCAGAGTTACATAACCATAATCACAAGGCAATTTTAGAACATTATCACCTTCAAAAGAATGTCTACCCATTAGCCATCAGATTAACTTGTTTTTTAATTCTGCTTCCATTGTTCATTAGAAGTTAAAATGTGGATAAGTTAATACATCAAGAAGAGCAAAATGAGTCTTAAGTGAGCCACCTTTCTTCATTTATGTAGGTACACACGTTAGATTCCATTGTGGCATTTAGCATACTTAATTTTATCTATTAAATCACTAAAGCTTGATTCTCTGCATTTTTCACTTCTGGAAGTTCATTTATCTACTTTCATAACTTTTAAAGATGATTACTTGATCTATATATGTCTTGCTCTTAGCTTAGAAATTTGACATATTTTGCTGCAAGACAGGTGCTTTGTTAGACTCCTAGGGTTAAACAATTAATTAGAAACATTCTAGGAAGTGTATAGTTCTAGAAGGGTATGTAAACCAAAGAGAGTAATGTGGTGTAATCATTGCTGTTATGGAGAAGTGTACGAAGTGCTGTCAGTACACACTTAAGGGCTTAATTAATTCTCCCAGTGAAGAAGGAGATTGGAAAGGAGCAAGAAAGGGAAGAAACAGAGGTTTAAGAGTTATAGAGAAGCTGCAAAGATGCTGGACCTTGAAAAATTAGTAGAATTCACTGGGCAGGTGATGGAGGAGAAATGCATTCTAAAAAAGCTAAGAGAATAATTCAAGCCCAAGCCTTGAGGATTAAAGGCATTCACTACTTTTAATGAAAAGTCAATGAGTTAATTGATGTGACTGGAGGGAACTGAACCTGGTGAATAGTGGTAAAACAGAAAAGTTGGCTGGAGCAGATTATGAGGCCCTGAAAGTCAGCCTAACACCTTATTTTATCTCCTTCCCCCTTCCATTCTTGGCTTTATTCTACAGATAATTAGGCTTTCCCAGTCCATTTAAGTTAACATAGGGCTTCCCTGGTGGCCTAGATTGGTAAGTAATCCGCCTGCAATTCAGGAGACCTGGGTTCGATCCCTGGGTTGGGAAGATCCCCTGGAGGAGGGCATGGCAACTCACTCCAGTATTTTGCCTGGAAAATCCCCATGGACAGAGGAGCCTGGCGGACTGCAGTCCATGGGGTCACAAAGAGTTGGACGCAACTGAGTGACTAAGCACACACAGTTCCTACTACCGTCATTTTATTTCCCAGGAATCTTTGACTTTTTTCACTATTTTACTTCCTACGCACATTCTCATGTTAGTTATTAAGTATACGTCTCTTTGTTTCCATTCCCACAGTCACCACCATGGTCACTTTCCTAGGATCTCCTTTCTGTTACTTTTGTTCATTTTTGATACTGCATTTTTCCATTCCTAGTACTTCAGCATGTATCTATATTGTTTATTCAAAGTAGCTTTATACAGTAATTAAAATAATTCCTGTATCAGGGAATCTAAAAAAAATGTGGAGAGCCATTTGTAAAAAAACAAAAACTCTATTACAAAGTTTATTAACTCTTATCTCAACTTCATTCAAGGAAATTCTCCGTGTACTGGTGTAAAATATATTGCTGAGTGAAAACAAGGGACAGCAGAGTATAGTATATTGCCTTTTGTGTCAGAAAGCAGAGGGATATTAGGATATAGATACTATTTGCTTACATTTGCATAGAGAAGCTGAAAAACTATAGGAGAAATAAATAGCCAAAGAAGCAGGTGGAAATGGGGTAGAAAGGGATAGGAGTGAGGACAGGTCTCAGTATATTTACCTTTTCATGTTTTGATTTTCAAGCTGAGCATTTCATCTGTTTAAAGCTCTGGCCTTGTATGCCACTGTGGAGGAGTGGGATTGAGGGGTTGATCACCTGTTGCCTCATGTATGAAATCACTGCTGAATCTGCCATTCAGATCTATCCACTCTGATCATGCCTGATATGATCCCTTTAACCAGGGCTTTCCTGGTGGCTCAGACAGTAAAGAATCCACCTGTAGTTGAGAGACCTGGGTTTCGATCCCTGGAAAAGGGGATGGCTACCCACTCCAGATTCTTTAGCCTGCAGAATCCCGTGGACAGAGGAGCCTGGAGAGCTATAGTCCATGGGGTTGCAAAGAGTTGGACACAACTGAGCAACTAACACACACACACATACACACGGACAGAGGAGCCTGGTCAGACACAACTGAGCGACTAACACACACACACAGGCATACTCACACACATACACGATTCCTTTAAGTGAAATGAACTCTGTCTATCCATGTCCCCAAATCACTTTCAGAACAGCTCAGAATTCATCACTTCCTTCTCTACAACTGGTTAATATTTATTTCATTCTATCTTAATTTAATGTTTATTCTGTATTTATATTTTGATTCTTTATTGATATCTCTGTGTTCTCATTTATTTCATGAATGATTTCTACTTAGATTGGTAACACCTTCAGTAGTAAAGCATGTTCTTGTCTTTCATCTAAAGCATAATCTAATAGATACTTCATGATTTTTATATACCTTGGGTTATGAGAAAACCTGCTGTACAGAAAAGCAAAATTTGACTACTTTTGCATTATCTAAAGTTCAAAGTATTTAGTGGGAAAATTAATGAGGAACAGTTTAAGCAATCGAAAATAATTAGGATAACTTTCTGTCTAGTTAGGATAAAAATGTATGGATTTACTCACTAAAAAGTAAACATAACTTGACCCTTGACATTAATTTGCATGAAACAGTGTTATTTATATGGTAGTTACTTATTAATACAATAATTGAGATTTGTGTGATTTTTGTCTTTGTTAACATATGACATGCAGAGTTATTCTAAATTTATAAGTCAAATGTAAATGAAATAGTCAATCTCATTTTGTACATTAAGTGTATGGTTAAAAGTAAAATAAAGTAAAAGTAAATTCTACTAGGAAATCAACATTTGTTTTTAAAATTGATCATAGAAAATAGGCACTAGTAAGCAGAGAGGTTTTTAGTATGTTTTTATGGTTTAATGTTCTCTGATACTTATTTTGAAACAGGCAAGAAAACTGGATGTGTATTTTGAATATGAAGAAAAAATAATGAGCAAAACTACTCTGGATAAATCTCTTCTAGATATAATATCAGATCCTGATGGTATGTATCATAAATTTGAGGTTAATATAAGTTTTTCATCTGATGAATCCAGCCTTTCAGTTTGAGTAAAATTTGAATAGAATTATTGTTTTTCTCACAATCTTTGCTATTAATGAGATAATTAAATGAGCTATTTCCTGTTGAGAAGTTCGTAGCATGGCAGTTCCTAAATTAGAAAAATTATTTGCATTTTATTGAACTTTTCTTTGAAGGTATGCTTTATCAATGTATTAGTATATAAGCACTTTTAATATTCATTTGTTTAAAGTGATACATTTGAAGCTCAATTTCTGCTGGCTCAGGCAAGATTTGAAGGTAAAATATTCAAACCAAGCATGACACACATTCTACTTTGGTTTAACCCTATAGAGCTTCCTAAAAAGATGTATCAGTATCTAAAACTGAATTCTGTTTTAAATACTTTGGCAGTTCACTTTTAAAGAAACTCTGTAGACAATCCCTTTATCTAAATATGTATTTGTTAGATTTTCTTTAAACAAGATATAACTATTTGTACTTGGAATATATAATCTAATTATTGTTTTCAATTACAATGATCATAAACATAGAGTTTTAGCCTCTGAAATTCTCTAAACTTTAGAGACTTGTTGATAATTTCAAAAGAGTTTTCAATTCAGATCTCAGCTCTTTTCAAAAATGAATAAAAATCACATAAGCTATTAAGCTTCTATTTTACATACAAGTTCTTCAGCTGATAATGGTTTTTGAGTTATTATTTTGGTTATGACTTTTAGATTTTATATCAAGTTGGAAGGTAATAAACAATTTTTTTGAAATGTTTGTAATTAAAAGGTTCTATTCATAAAAATTTCTGAGAATCCCTATTATTGCTCACACTTATAAAAAGCTAGATTTGTGGGGAGAACATAACATTTTGAAGGTATGTGTACTTTACAGTGAAAAAATATGTAACATATATCTAAGTCCATCACTTCAGAGTTATTTCTTGTTATTTACAGTTTTGAGTAAAGTTTAAGCAAAAAATATGCTGATTAAAAAAACAATCAGAACTTTTTTCATTTCCCTTACTTTCTCAAACCAATTCATTTTAAAGACGTTGAGTAGAGCAGAGCAAGGTAGACGCTCCTGCACTTGGCAGTCTAGTGTCACTCTTGTTCTTTTAGTCACCAAGTCGTGTTCAGGTCTTGTGACACCATGGACTGTAGCCCTCCAGTCCTCTGTCCTTAGGATTTCCTAGGCAAGAATATTAGAGTGGGTTGTTCTTTTCTTCTCCAAGTACCGCTTTAGTCCAGAACAAGATGTCAGAACCCAAGCCGAATGAGAAGGCATCCACAAATCAGGTAGAGGGATGGTTGGTAATCTAACTGGAGGTATCAGAGTCCCAAGTGAGGTAAGCAGGGTGTCCATATGTGGGAGCAGTTTAGTCCTGGAGTCTGAGGGCCCGTATCAGATTAAGGAGGGTGACCCTGCACGGGACAAACCAGGCATGGGCTCAGATGGGGTGAGAAGTATAGCCAGGCATATGTGTGTGTCCATTGTGGGGAGTCAGAACCAGATTGGAGTGAGATGACATCTCTGCAGGCAAGCAGACAGTAGCAGAGTTAGGATATTTGTTACATACAGGGGACTGGTTAAATAAGTAAATACATCAGATAATATAATGGGAGTGAGGTTTCAGGAGCGAGGTTTCCCACTGTCAGAGATGAAAGTTACAAATATTAAAAGGAAGAAAACTAGAATGAATCCTGTAATATTGGAATTGGAGGTGCCGACGTGGACTTGGCATTTTCACTAAATACTTGTCAAATAGAGAAGTAACTATAGATTTTATATGTGTGTGTACTCAAATATATGCATTCCCTAGTTCTGCCACTTGAGCAGGATGAGGAGCAACAGTTCTCCAGTAGAACTTTTAGCTTCTGTATTCCACTTTCCACTAGGACTCATTGGTGAAATAAATGGTTGATTCTAGGAAGAGGAAGTACAAAATAAGCCTGAAACATTGTGTTGTATCAGAAAGCAAGGGAAGTACTCAAAACATGATGGAATGTGTCAAAAAGAACCCAAAAGTCAGCTTGAAGAGGCCCCCAATGGCCAGATCATGACAGTACCAAAGTAAATAATGATGATAACAGATTATAACATACTGAATGAAATAGGAAGCCATGAGTCCATGCAGATATAATTAATGAATAAATAGAAATTTTCCAGATTATGTACACAGTTTCAAAGTACCTCCCTACAAAATACTTATTACTTACAGAGGAAGAAAAATAACTTGATAGAGAAGAAGCCTGATAGATGCCTTATTAGGTAATCCCATTGAACATCACCAGTAATGAGTCATACTGAAATAGTGTACCACCCAAAAGATTCAGTATACAAATACAGTATCACTTTTGTTGTATTCCTGTCAAAGATGTACAGCCTGAATCTAAGCATGAGGAAATTCAGTCAAAAATTAATTGTGGAGTATTCTACCAAAGGAAGGAAAAAAATAGCCTATAATCTTTATCAAGGCCATGAAGTCAAGAAAGACTTGAGGAACTGTTTCATACAGAAGACAACTGTATGTAAGAGATGACAGCTCTTTGCAGCAACACATGATTCTTTTTCCCATAAAGGATATTATAGAGACAGTAGGTGAAACTTGGAGTGACATCTAAGGATTAGATAGTAGTAATGGACCAACACTAATTTTCTGATTTTGATATGTTATTATATTCTGTTATTTTGAAGTTACTGTATTTGGAGAATGTCCTTAACATTTGGGAATGGTGGGAAGGCAGTTCAACACCTTACTCAAATTTTCCAGGGAGAAAAAAAGCTCTCTGAATTATACTTAAAACTGTTCTCTGAAGTATCAAATTATTCAGTGAGGAAACTCTGCCTTTAAAATAGCAGTTGTAGTAGAAACTTGGATGTGACTGGAGGATCCAGCCTTTAGCTGCTAGCTCCAGACTCTGGAATACTCACAGTTGTAAAGGATACATTTTTCCAATTTCCATTTAGTTCCTCTGTAACTAATGTCATTATAAGCATTGCATGCCCTCCAGTTCTTAGTATCCCATGACTTAAAAACTTTAGCAGAGGCTTTAGGGCATTGACCCTGTTGGAATTATAAATATGTTTCTCCTTGTTGAAGAGTAGGAACTGTTCTTCTCTGAGCAGAATAAGCACCCACTCTTAGAAAAGAGGGAAATATCAATAATCTCAGATATATGGATGACACCACCCTTATGGCAGAAAGTGAAGAAGAACTAAAAAGCCTCTTGATGAAAGTGAAAGAAGAGAGTGAAAAAGTTGGCTTAAAGCTCAACATTCAGAAAACTAAGATCGTGGCATCTGATTCCATCACTTCATGGCAAATAGATGGGGAAACAGTGGAAACAATGGCTGACTTTATTTTTCTGGGCTCCAAAATCACTGCAGATGGTGATTGCAGCCATGAAATTAAAAGATGCTTACTCCTTGGAAGGAAAGTTATGACCAACCTAGACAGCATTATTAAAAAGCAGAGACATTACTTTGCCAACAAAGGTCCGTCTAGTCAAGGCTATGGTTTTTCCAGTGGTCATGTATGGATGTGAGAGTTGGACTATAAAGAAAGCTAAGCACCAAAGAATTGATGCTTTTGAACTATGGTGTTGGAGAAGACTCTTGAGAGTCCCTTGGACTGCAAGGAGATCCAACCAGTCCATCCTAAAGGAGATCAGTCCTGGGTGTTCATTGGAAGGACTGATGTTGAAGCTGAAACTCCAGTACTTTGGCCACCTGATGCGAAGAGCTAACTCATTTGAAAAGACCCTGATGCTGGAAAAGATTGAAGGCAGGAGAAGAAGGAGACAACAGAGGATGAGATGGTTGGATGGCATCACCAACTTGACGGACATGCGTTTGGGTAGACTCCGGGATTTGGTGATGGACAAGGAGGCTTAGTGTGCTGCGGTTCATGGGGTCGCAAAGAGTCGGAGACGACTGAGCAACTGAACTGAACTTAGAAAAGGCCATGCTATATGCTGAGGATATTAAAAGCAACAGCAGGGACCCACACGTCCCTAAAACTCTGAGGGAGGGAAACCTTTCTCTCATATCTTAGGAGCCCTTACCCCAAGAGACTACAGCAAACCTCATTCATCTTTCTTTGTCCTCTAACTGCTTTGTCATAGTTGCAGGAAATGGAACAGGGTAACTAAAGCCAAAGCTTTCTGGCTGGAGCACCAAAAAGGGAAGGCCAAGGAAACTGGAAAGTACCAGGGAGGTTACAGAAGGAAGGAAGGAGCTCAGGAAAGCAACCCCATAAAGTTGTTAATGAATTCCTGGGCTCGCCTCTGAGTTGTTCGTGCCTAAATCTGATCCTACACAGCAATTCCAAGGACTGAAAGGTGAAGGACAAGATGACCTCCAAATTCCTATACTGGCCGCTGGGCAGTGGGACAGAGCCGAGTAGCACTGCAGACGTTTTGAAAATAGAGTCCATGATAGAACCACAACTCACGGAAGCTGGTAGGAACTTTGGCCTGAACCCAGACAGGCTAATTAACTGTTAAAACAAAAATACCAGCTTTATCCTAGGATTTAAACAAGACCCTTCATCCTGTAACCTACTTCAGAATGTTTAAAATACTATATCTATTTGTAAACATAAGAACTTAGGACAGCCTGAGTCTTTATTACCAAGAATCATCTTTATTACCAAGTCTTTGTCATATTTAGGGAGTAAGGATAATTTGAAGATAAAAAAAATCAATGCGTCATCAGTCAGTATGTTTTGAAAAAATTATTCTTGTTTTTATTCTGTAGTGAAGTATAACAATTCTGAGTTCTTACATATTGGTATACACTTTGAAGTGAGAATGCATATTGGTATTTGTTGAATAGTGAAACTGAGTTACCTATGAGAACTGTCTTATGACTTTGCACCAGAGCACACCCAGTAACTGAGGGGAGAATAAAGATTCTCTGGACAGTCTCAGGCTTTGGATAATAGAAGTAGCTCAGAATACTCACTGCAAGCAAGAAATTTCTCTGAAATCTTCTATTTTGTCCTAAAATTGCAGGCAAATATAATCTGCATAATACAGTGGTATATTATACTATAGACATATGGTTTTTATAAATCTTCATAGACCTTTCAAAAGGAGGAGAAATACATATTTATTTAGTGGCTCCAATCTCAGAAGTATGACCTTGGGCTCAGTTAGATGATTTTAGCCAGCAAGGTTTCATAAACTAGTGCCTGGTGGGGCGAGCATGCAACTGGTTTCCTAGGATAGTCCCATTTTTATACCAAGTTGTCCTTGCTATGCTATGCTAAGTCACTTCAGTCGTGTCCGACTCTGTGTGACCCCATAGACGGCAGCCCACCAGGCTCCCCCGTCCCCGGGATTCTCCAGGCAAGAACACTGGAGTGGGTTGCCATTTCCTTCTCCAGTGCATGAAAGTGAAAAAAGAAAGTGAAGTTGCTCAGTCATGTCTGACTCCTAGCGACCCCATGGACTGCAGCCTACCAGGCTCCATCCATGGGATTTTCCAGGCAAGAGTACTGGAGTGGGGTGCCATTGCCTTCTCCAAAGTTGTCCTTACATAAGTATTATTTAGCATCCCCCTTTGCATTTCAAAAGGGTATTGTTTTAGAATTATGTGATTATCCTACCTATACCATTTTTTTCTTTTTGAGTTTATATCTGAAACATTAGTCTCAACATTATAGACAGTTTGGAAGATAGACTGCAGATGGTAATCCTGTAGTCCTGTAGTATTTCATCTTTTTCCATATCTGTATTTTACATGATTTTAATTTAGTGCCTGTAACGTTAAATCATTTGAATCAAGCATATTTTGTCACATTTATGTATGCCTTGAGTTTATAGTCTTGACTATAATACATAACAACTGGAATTATGAAAGTCTTTTTTTTCCCTCATCTGTTTCCCCTTTGTAGCAGGAACTCCAGAAGATAAAATGAGGCTGTTTCTTATCTATTACATAAGTGCCCAGCAAGCGCCTTCTGAGGTATGTCCTCTGTATTCAGTTATTGGGAGGAAAGGGGGATACTTACTTGTTTCAAAAATAGAAGTAAAAACCACTATGGCCAAATGATCATTTCATTCCTTCCTTTAAAAGAAAAACAGTTTCTTAAGGCTAGTTCTATTTGCTGCTGAATTTTATAGCAGTATTTGTCACCAAGAGAACGATTTACTTATGAAATATATCACCACTTTTAAGTTGTTTGAACATGAACAGAATTCAGGTGGCCAAAATTCCTATTTCTGGAAATAACTATTCTAAACTAAGTTAACCAAGTTTTTGCTCTACTTTTTTTCAAAGATTGAGCTTACCATTTCTCATGATGTGATGATCCTAGAAGTTCCATTTCTCTAAGCTGTAGCCACTAATACTTAAAAGAAATTAAGCTTTAACTGAAAAGTTTGGTAATATTTTGCGTTGTTTAAGACTAATGTCCTTTATAAAATACAAAGAAGTCACTCGGAGGAAAATAACTTAAGTTCCAAAAGTTATATAAATAATTTCATAAGATTAAATTTCAGATTCATATCTGTCATATGATTCATGTAAAAATAGCATTGAAATTTTGTACTAAAGTAAAAAAAAAAGCTACTTTTATATTAGAATAAATTTCTAAGAATTATTGAAAAATGATTGGTTTTCCTTTCTAGATTTTTTTTTTCCCTCAGTGGAAGAGTAGATTGTGGGATATTTTGTTGTTTTCTTTTTCTTTAATGAGCCATCAACTGCTTTTGAGGGAAAAAATTTTTTAAGCGTGCAGAGGTAATTGACTTACTCTGAAGGAGAGCAGTGATTTTTGTATTGTTGCTGCATCAGAGACCTGTTCACTTTTTCTGATATTAACTTGTATAGTTTTACTAGATGAGCAACTAGCGTAAGGACCTTGGGAAAGACACCTAGAATGATAACAGCTGTTGCAAACTGCTTTCCCTTGCTGATAGCAATTATTTTTCTGATGTCTGGTGGATTGTGAGGCTTCTTTTTGTTTGACATGTTAAAACAGAAAAGTAAACCAGTATTTGCTTTACGTCAATTCTGCTTTATCCTAGGAATATGTCTCTTGACTTTTAATTTAGTTAGAAAGTTCAGTAGTCCCCCCTTATCCAAGGGAGAGATAATCTAAGACCCCCATTGGATGCCTGAAACCATTAATAGTACCAAATGCCCCCTCACTACCATATATACTGTTTTTTCCTATACATACATACTGATGATAAAAAGTTTAATTTATAAATTAGACACAGAGATTAACAAAAATGGCTAATAAAATAGAATAATTATAACAATATACCATAATAAAAAGTTATGTGAATGTGGACTCTCTCAAAATACAGTTATTATACTCATCCTTGTCATGTTGATGATGTCAGCTGATAAAATGCCTGTGTGATGAGATGAAATGAGGTGAATGACGTAGGCATTGAGACGTAGCATTAGACTACTATGGGCCTTCTGACGTGAAGGAGAATCATCTGCTTCAGGTGATCCTGTGTCATCAAGCCATGACAATGTTGATGGTTAGATGTCAGGAGCAGAGGATGTCACTGGTTGGGGCAGGACTGAGCAGGACAGCATAAGATATCATCATGCTTTTCCAAACGGGGCACAATTTAAGACTCATGAATTGTTTGTTTCTGGGAATTTCCATTTAGTATTTTCAGACCTTTGTTGACCACAGGAGCTGGAACCTGGAAGGCAAAACTGCTAATGAGGGGTGACTACAATATAAGTTTCTTTCTAGAAAGATCTCTGTCATTAATAGGTGTGTACCTATAGCTTAAGGGATTCTAAAAATCTATTTATAATATTTTCTTAGGAATATATGAAAGTGCAAATTGCTCAGTTGTGTCCAGCTCTTTGCGACCCCATGGCCTATATAATTCATGGAATTCTCCAGGCCAGAATACAGGAGTAGGTAGCCATTCCTTTCTCCAGAGGATCTTCCCAACCAGGGATTGAACCCAGGTCTCCCACATTGTAGGCGGATTCTTTACCAGTTGAGCCGCAAGGGAAGCCCAAGAATACTGGAGTGGGTAGCCTATTCCTTTTCCAGCAGATCTTCCTGACCCAGGAATCAAACCAGGGTCGCCTGCATTTCAGGCAGATTCTTTACCAACTGGGCTATCAGGGAAGCCCAGGAATTTATGATTTATTTATTTTTGGTAAGAATTATGTCTTTTTATAAGTAATCATTAAGAGGCTTGGGGCAAATTTTGACTATTGATGTCAGATTGAAAGTGTTAGTTGCTCACTTGTGTCTGACTCTGCAACCTCATGGACTGTAAGCCACCAGGCTCCTCTGTCCATGGAATTCTCTAAGGCAGGAATACTGGAGTGGGTAGCCATTCCCATCTCCAGGGACTCTTCCCAACCCAGGGATCAAACCCGGGTCTCCTGCATTGCATGCAGATTCTTGACCATCTGAGCCACCAGGGCAGCTCACTGTCAGATTAACAGCTCCCAGAATATGAAGCAGCTCTGATTGATGGTGAGCTTAAAAGTTTCTTTTCTTAGAAAAGTTTTATGATGGAGTTGCTGTGATAGCTCCCGTGACATAAATTCAACTGGACTTTACTCGTTAGGAAATAAAAGACTAAGAAAGAGAACTATTTAACTGTTAAAAAGTGTAGATCACCTGTTGTTCAGTTAATAACTTTGGACATTTACAGTGAATATGAGATGGGACCACCTGATTCTGCAGTGATTCCCCTAAGTCAGCGTCACTGCCTTCATGTTTCCAGTTTTGAAATATTCTTGATCAATCCAGATCTTTCATTTAATGCTTATTCCAAGAACAAACAATCTATGTCAACAGTGGAGGAAAAACTGACTCTGTTGGGCTTGCTGAGGGATGACAAAACACCATACTGCTTAGGTGATTTGGGAGCCTGTTAAAGGTAATTTTCATTGTATGTGATTTTTGTCTTGGTTACTCATTTGGGTGCTCCCTTAAGGTACCACTCCACTTACTTAGGTGCTCATGCCTTTAGTCCAACTTTTTGATTAATCAGATGACAACAAACAAAATGGTCTCTTTCATGAAAGTAAAGGTTTTTGTCATATTCTTATTTCAGGCTGATTTGGAGCAGTACAAAAAAGCTTTAACTGATGCAGGATGCAACCTTAATCCCTTACAATATATCAAACAGTGGAAGTAAGTTTTGTTTTATTCTTAAGTTCCTGTCATTTAAGAAAGTATAGTGGAAGTCAAGTTCCAAGAAAACTGGAAATGTTACCAAGAAAATTTAATAGTGCCTTATTATTTTTTGTTGTTGTTCAATGGCATAAATATGTATTTCCCCCCCACTTTTTCCACAACTTTATATAAAATAGTGCTGCCTTTTCTTTATTTGCCTTTTCTTTCTTTCTTTTTTTTCCCCTATATTTTCTTCACTGGTGTGAGATGAAAAAGTCAAAAACTGAAATGTTTTGGGTCAAATGGCTCTAAAACATTTTTAAGATGTTTTAATTTCACTAGTAATTAGAGAACTGCAGATTAATATAATGCAAAGATTTAGAAAATGTGCCAAGGATCCAGTAAAATTGATGTGTTTATACTCCACTATTAGAAATATAAATTGTCAAACTTTTGCTCACTGGTATAAAAGGTATTTTTAAAAGGAATAGCTTTGACCTAGCTTTCTCTTAAGAATTAATCCCAAAGAAGAAACTAGAGTTACAAAATCTTAGAAGCAGTTATAATAATCAAATTTTGAAAATCAACCAGATTGTCAAGGAATAGGGTTGAAATTATATCATTTCTACAAGGAATGCCATTGAATCATTACAAATCATGTTGTGGGTTGATTCAGCAGAAGGGGGCGAAGAGGGGTGCTTGGAAGGGGCCCTCGGCTCCCCTGGAGGCAGAGAGGGCTGGGGCCTTGGCGAATGGCTTTCTTGCTGGCCACTTGCGGAATGATTAGACCCACTTCTGGAGGGTCTGGGAGAGGGTCTGGCTCCCATCCCTGAGTTCCCAGGGACTCTGCTACTTGCCCAGGCCTTGGGCATGAATGTGATTCTCTCCTTGCCGCCATCCCGTCGCCCCCTGGGGGTTTGGATTCAGGATTTGTTCCTAGTGTCCAAGACTTTAATAAGAAACTTACAGAGGCTGATGCTTACCTACAGATCTTGATAGAACAGTTGAAGCTTTTTGATGACAGACTTCAAAACTGCAAACACAGATGATGAACAGAGAAAGGAAATTGAAACCCTCAAAGAGACAACAAATAGCATGGTAGAATCAATTAAACACTGCATTGTGTTGCTGCAGATTGCTAAAGACCAGTATATTGCAGAGAATCATGCAGATAGAATTATAAGTACTATTAATCCTGTGGATGCAATAGTCCCTTGGAACCTGTGGTCAACACAATGCCTTCCCAGACTGTCTTACCTCCAGAACTACTCAGAGGTTCTGTAAGTCAGAGCAGCATCCATCTTCTCTACCAGTTGGACCTGTATTAGCAACCTTGGGACATTATCAGACTCCAACACCAAATAGTATAGGCAGTGGCCACTCACCACCTAGTAGTAGTCTGACTTATCCAAGCCATGTCAACTTGTCTCCAAAGTCCCAGAGTTCTCTTACTCTAGCAATGAAGATGAATTCTATGATACAGATGAGTTCCATCAAAGTGGCTCATCCCCAAAACACTTAATAGATTCCTCTGGATCTATTGATCCAGTCTTGACACACAGCTGCTCGGGAAATAGCCTAAAGCACCCCGATACCACAGAATCACTTAATTCTTCCATGTGCAATGGAACAAGTGATGCTGACCTTTTCGATTCACATGATGATGGAAATGACGAAGGGGAGGCAAGGTCAGTGGAAGAGCACAAAAGCATTATCATGCATCTGTTGTCACAGGTTAGACTTGGATCTTACAAAGGTAGTTCTTCCAACATTTATTCTTGAAAAAAGATCTCTTTTAGAAACATAGGCAGAGTTTTTTACACATCCGGACCTGTTTGTGAGTATTAGTGACCAGAAGGATGCCAGAGACCGAATGGTTCAGGTTGTGAAATGGTATTTCTCAACCTTTCATGCAGAAAGGAAAGGATCGATTAACCAAAAAGCCATACAACCCCATTTTGGGAGAAATCTTTCAGCGTCAGTGCATATTACCAAATGATACTGAAGAGAGTGCCGAGCTAGTTTCAGAAGGACCAGTTCCCTGGGTTTCCAAGAATAGTGTAACATCCGTGGCTGAACAGGTTTCTCATCATCCACCCATTTCAGCCTTTTATGCTGAATGTTTTATTAAGAAGATACAATTCCGTGCTCATATCTGGACCAAATCAAAATTCCTCAGGATGTCAGTTGGGGTGCACAACATAGGGCAGGGCTGTGTCTCGTGTCTAGAGCATAATGAACATTGTATTCTCACATTCCCCGGTGGCTGCGGCAGGTCTGTCCTCATGGTGCCCTGGGTGGAACTAGGCGGAGAAAGCAAAATTAATTGTTCCAAAACTGGCTATAGCGCAAATATTGTCTTCCACACTAAACCTTTCTATGGGGCCAAGAAGCACAGAATTACCCCTGAGATTTTTTCTCCAAATGACAAGAAGTCTTTCTGCTCAATTGAAGGGGAATGGAATGGTGTAATGTATGCTAAACACTCGACAGGGGGAAATGCAGTTTTTATAGATACCAAGAAGTTGCCTATAATGAAGAAGAAAATGAGGAAGCTGGAAGATCAGAATGAATATGAATCCCGCTGCCTTTGGAAAGATGTCACTTTCAACTTAAAAATCAGAGACATTGATGTAGCAGCTGAAGCCAGGTATAGACTTGAAGAAAGACAAAGAGCAGAAGCCCAAAAAAGGAAGGAAAAGGAAATTCAATGGGAGACAAGGTTGTTTCATGAAGATGGAGAATGCTGGGTTTATGATGAACCATTACTGAAACATCTTGGTGTTAATTAGGTTGGGAAACAGAGTTTGCTCCTGGTTCCAGGGCAGGAGGCATAATTAAGTGACAGTCTTCCTTTGGGAGAACCTGTTCACCCCCTTCTTATTGCAGTGGTTCCTATCTCAGAGATAGTAGACTTTCTGATGCAGATGAACAATTAATGCAAGCAAAGCTTCCCTTTTTCCTGTCTGGGAGTTATAGTGTTGATTTTGGTCTTGAGAAAAACTTCAGGTTTTGAAAACAAAATGTCTGCTCCTTTTCCAAATCTCATGGTGTAAATCCCAATCTTAAACTCTGCATTCTAGTACTGCTATTGAGATGTACAACATTTGTTTCCTAGATCATATAATCTTGGGTTCTATATACACATATATATAATATAGGTGGTGCCAGATTTTTCATAAATACTCCATTTACTGTAAATACCAGTTCCTCTGAGTTTTAGAAAATTTAGCACAGTGTATTAAAATCACGTGTTAGGAAATTTCATGGTCTCACCTAAAATAATTTTTATTTTGGAATTGAACTATTATTAAATTGTATCTAACTCTGCCACTTTTTTATTTATATTAATTATAAAGCATTAATTATACTCAATGCTTTTAAGGCTTCATAAAGTAATTTTCCAACAACCACAAAAAAATCATGTTGTGGAAGACTTGTTCAGTGACCATCGGGAAATGGCCATGTATGTTATAAAGTGAAAATATAGTTTACTATTCAGTGATTTGTTTGATAAATAACTTCCTTTGTCTCAGTGATTAGGGACTCTTCTAAACATTAAGGAATTTAGAAAGATGGTAACGATAACCCTGTGTACGAGACAGCAAAAGAGACACTGATGTATAGAACAGTCTTATGGACTCTGTGGGAGAGGGTGGGAAGATTTGGGAGAATGTCATTGAAACATGTGAAATGTCATGTATGAAACGAGATGCCAGTCCAGGTTCAGTGCACGATGCTGGATGCTTGGGCCTGGTGCGCTGGGAAGGCCCAGGGGGATGGTATGGGGAGGTTGGGAGGGAGGAGGGTTCAGGATGGGGAGCATGTGATTTTTTTTTTAAAAATAAAATTAAAAAAATAAAAAATAAAAAAAAAAATAAACATTAAGAATATAATAATGAATTAGCTAGGGAAGGCCTCGGCTTTCATTGAATTTACATTTGTGTTGAACAATTTGTCAACAAGCAAATGAATGAGCAGAGTTGTGTTAAACCATATTCACCATATTAAGTGATATAAATAAAATAAGTGATAAGATCTTAATTTGTTACGGGTATTAGCTAAAATTTGTTGAGATCAGGGAAAGCCTGTGGGTAGGCAGCCCTTGAGCCAAACTTGGTTTTTATGGTGTAATCCTCTCTTACCTTTCCGTTTATCTGCCTGCATGTGCGTGTGTGTGTGTGTGTGTGTGTATAGATATACACATATAAAGCATAACTAAAATGACATTCACTTAAATGCTAATAGTGGGTAAATCCAAGTAGTAGAATTTTTTTTTACCTTTTGGGTTCTTTATTTTCCAAATTTTCTTCAGTAATACTTTTAAATTATTTCTTAAAATAATTATTTTTTAAGAGTAGGGGATTGAATATGCTTTTTTACCTCAGCATATCAAAAAATATGCATGGTATGAGACACATACCAAATTGTTAACAGCAGATATCTCTGAATTGTGAGTTTACAAGTGCTTTTTATTATCTATACTTTTGTTTTTTCAAGTTTTGCTTTTATTTCATTGTGTTCTTATAAGAAAAAAAGTAGACAACAAACCTTAGTTTAACAGAAGGTACTGGAAACCATCTTTTCCAACTTTTATAACATATACACTTAACACATTTGGCTGTGTCGTATGTGTCGTTGTGTTTTACATTATGTGGAACTCCTTAATCAAACATTTGATGTTAAAAGAGTGAAGACAATCTTGGGCATCATTTTACTTGGTTATAAAATATACAATTTCTGATTCGTAACATTTTTCTTTCTCATTATAAGGGTTATACCAGTTTACTGAAGAATATTTTAGAAAACTGAGAAAGGTATAAAGAAAATAAAAATGTACCTGTAATCTCCCCATTCAAAGTCTACAAGTAATCTTTAGTGTTTATCCTTTTATGCATATTACATGTTTTTCAATCAGAAAGTCATTGTTACAGATGCAGTTTGTGTTGTAGTTTTCCATTAACTTTCATCATGCCAGTTTTTCATTGTCTTAAATACAGCGGACCCTAGAACAACCTGGGGGTTAGGGATGCCAACCCTCCACACAGTTAAAAATCAGAGTATTACTTAACAATGGGCTGGCCCTCAGTATCCCTGGTTCCTCATTTGAGGATTCAACCAACCACAGATCATGTAGTACTGCAATATGTATTTATTGACAAAAATATAAGTGGACCTGCATGGTTCCAAGCCCATGTGGCTTAAGGATCAGCTACAGTCTCCAATGGTTGTATTTAGTATTTGCTTGATATTCAGCCATATAAATGTAATACTCTTTATTTAACCCCTTTATTGCTTAGATATAACATATTATTTATATTTAGATATTGTTGTTTCTAGTGAAAAGTAAATTTTTGTTAAAGGCAGAAATTCCAGTCTACTGCTGAAAACCATTGATTCACATCCTCCTTTCTGAACAAAATTGTGACTTTGGTGTTTGAAATTTCTCTAATGGTATCAGCAAATTTTGTCCCGATTGAAATTGTGTATTTTTAGTGTTTCATCTTCAAATCTTAGTGATTTCCATTCTTTTTTTTTTTACTTTCATAAGATGTTCTTGTATTTACATAGATAATTTTTTTTCCATTGACTAAAGCATTGGAAATGATTAGAAATTATAAAAGAATACTGATTTGCATAAAAATGTTTATGGCATGCTGTTAAAACATTAAAGAATAGTGTGTACAATATGATACTGATTTTGTTTTTAAATCATATATATTGTGTATACATATGTCAAAAGATTAAAAGAATATATGCCAAAATCTTAACAGTGTTTACTTCTAAGTGGTAGAGGTCTTCTAGGAGCATTGTGTTTTCTGGATTCTCTGTAGTGAACATATTCCTAGAAGGAAAATATTTTTTTTAATGCAGCTAAGTGCCATATTTTTGCCCAGCCTTCAAAAATTCTATAGCTAAAAACATTCTGTACATTTAGAAAGATCTGAAAATAAATGACTGTATGCAGTTCAATATAAAAGTGTGTGTGTAACTAAAAAGAAAAATCACTGAGTAGCAGAATTAGAATAGCAATAATAAGAAAGTGATTTTGAGCTGAATCTTAAAAGGAAATGTACAGTTTTTATTGGAGAATATACAGTGAATCTGTATCCCCAAAGGACAGGACAGCATGAATCAAGGCATGTGTCTGGGAATGTGGGAGTATGGAATGTGGAGAACGGTAAAGAGATTAATCAGTACATAATTGTTCTTTTAAAACAGAAAGTCTTTTATTTCATGTTAATGATCCTTAAGTTTGAGGAACTAATAATGAATTAGTGGTTTTTAAAGAATTTCAGTGTTTTGGTAACAATTGCTCTGTACTTGAACATTATTTTTCATGGTTGCAGATTATGTAATCAGTGTTTGTATAATTGTGCTCATTGTATTGAAACATTGTATTAGTTGAAAAATTATTTCTTTTCAGAAACTGCATAGTAAATCTTACGATTAGTTAGTAAATTTTTAAATGCCTAGTTAGTAAATGTTTCAGTGCTGTGATACTAAATGTTAGCTCAGCTAATTAACTTTTAAACATAACTTTCTTATTTCATAGGGCTTTTGCCAAGATGGCTTCAGCTCCCACCAGCTATGGCAACACCACCACTAAGCCAATGGGGTACGTATTTTTAATAATTCTGATTGAAGAAGTCTAGTACTCCAGCCATAACTGGACTTTTATGCCTTGAAAACTGTGTGACATTTCGTGTGCAGAAAGTTTTCATTGTGATATAGAGCAAATGTCAGCATGCTTTTTGGCTTCCTTAGGTAGGTTAAATTCTAATTTTAAAGTGTAAATTAATGTATTTTACATGGTAGGGCTTCGTATGCTTCCTTGTTAAGACATTATGTTTTTCGTTTTCAGAAGATACATGAATTTCTATCAGTGTTGATAATACAGACATTCAAGACCTAGCTTTTAGATGGAACTAGGCATAGTGCTAAATGATAGAGAGGAAGTACTCAGGGCTGGGTGTGACTTCTGACTCCCAAAAAATCCTGTACAGTATGTGTGATTTTCAAAGGAGCTGAACAAAGTGATTCTAACTGCTCTTTTCATTACCATACTAGCTTCAAATTCCTAGCTTATTTTTTGGAGCTTAGAACAGAAACATGAAACTGGAGGAAAACAGGTTTACCCTGGCCCCACTCTGAGCTGCCGATTTTAATGAAACAATTTCCAGAAAACCAAAGCACTTGGCCTAAGGCAGGAACATGTAAGCCCTTGGCAAAATGAATCCAGCTGGCCTCACCTTCAGACAGTGCTGTGTGGGTTACCACTCTCACTCCCTGAGTTACCTGGTACCTGGGAATCACCTCAGAACTAGTCAGTCCAACAGAGATTAGGTTTTCTTGTTTCTGTTAAAGAAATGATTTCCATCCTGCCCATCTCCTCATTTCAGAGGGGAAGAGGACAGGATAGGGAAAATGAAAATATATTTGGAAAACTACTTCCATGTATTTAATAAAATAGGCTTTCCAGTTTTCTCTCCTAAAACCTTACTGAATCTTAAAAGCCTATTAGATTTCTTATGGACTTTGTAGTTGAGGATTTTAATAAAATGTGTTATAAGAAAATCTTGGATGATTGAAGGCCTTCCCTAGCCTTCTAATATCAAAATGCAAGATTTCCATTCTGTCCCACAAAATACCCTTTGATTCCACATAAAATACTTTTTGAACCACAAATATAAAACCAATATGGTAAGTCATTTGTGTTATTTTTGTTGGTAAAATACAGACACTGGACATTCTTACTGAGTTGAAGTAAAATTCATCGGGCATTTTGTGCTCTCACATTTTTATGTGATAGATTTTGTGTGCGGGACAGAAGAGCAAACAGTGCAGGACTAGGTCTAGCAGCTGTGATACAGAGAAGGTTGTAGCTTCCAACCTGTTCAGAGACTCCCAGACATATGTGTTTTCAGTATGTCAGTGTGTTCTGAACTCCTAAAGTGAGTCGTCTTAATTACTGTCTTTGTTAAATTGCATATAGTTGATTTACAATGTTGTGTTAATTTTTGCTGTACAGCAAAGTGATTCAGTTATACATGTATATACTTTTTTTTAATATTCTGGATTACTATCTTTAATACATTGTTTTAACATTAAGACAGTCGGGAAATTCAAGGAACTCTCTTTAGCTAATAATTTACCTAAATATTGATATGTAGCTAAGGCTTAGCAATTAAAATGTTCATTTTGAGGACAGCACTCTAGTTTTACATCTTATCGACTGGTCAGAATGTTTTTTTACTGTTTTATTGTTAAATAAATTTGTGGCAGTGATATCCATGGAAGTTAGACGTTCTCAGGTCACTTCTGTTCAATGAAAGCAAAGGTGGTAGGCACAGTGAGCTTCATCAGCATGTGTTGTGTAATCAGACAAGCATTTTACCTGTAGTTAATCAGAGAGAGGACTTGTACTTAGTGCAGTGCTCTTCTTTTGCACCTAGTCTCTTATCACGAGTCATGAATACCGGATCACAATTTGTGATGGAAGGAGTGAAGAACCTGGTATTGAAACAGCAAGTAAGTACGGCTGTTAGAAAATACACTGGTAACTTTTGAATATAAATGTTAACAGGTTGGTTGCTTAGCTAGAGCAGCTTCTAGATGTATTCAAGCACAAAATTAGGAATAAAATGAAATCAAGGGGTCCTTTACTGGTATGTTCAAGAATATGAGAGTATTTTACATATATAATTCAGAACTCTATAATTTTATGCTTTTTTAAAAAATTTGCTCTTCTTACATTAATGACATTTTGATTTCCTTTCATCAGGTTTGTGAAAATAAGTTAATTGAAAAACATGAACGTAATCTTAAAATAATGAACTGTTACATAAATGCATATCATTTAAGTTTTAACATATATTAGGAGAATATTAATAGTCTAAAAGCCTGTGTAAATTACAAGTATTTTAAATAGAATTGGTGTTTGGGAATAATGCAACTATAGCTTGATTTCACATTTCATTTTGGAATAATAGTTTTAAACATAAGATTTTTAATGGTGTTTGTATTTCTGTTGTTTTTCTGTTTTTCTAATATATAGATATTTCTGCTTCAGAGGGATCATTAATTGCTTTGGCTTCTTTTCAAACTGAACTTGTTTTTAACTTTTTGTTACGGAATTTTCAAATACACATTAGTATGTCAAGCTCTCCTGAACCCTTCACCAAGCTTCAATACTCAACATGGTGCCATTCTTGTTTCATCTTTCCCACTTACATTTTTTTATTTGTTTTTAGGGATATTTTAAGGCAAATCTGAGACGTAGTATTTTACACATAGATACTTCAGTTTGTAGTGAGAAGGATTTTAAAGGCCAATTAAGAGAAATAGAATATCAGTTATTCAGATCTGAATATTGTTTACTTGTTTTCAGAATAAACTAGATCTTTGTTTCTCTGAACTTCTTCCACACTTTTTATCTTTCTTACTATATTTACCTGTGATATTTTGTATTGATGTTGTTTATATTTTCTTTTTTTCCCACTTTTATTGAGATACAGTTGACATATATTGGTTTTTGTTTTGCTTTTTCAATTTGTTTTTGGCTGTGCTGGGTCTTCATTGCTACATGCGGACTTTCTCTAGTTGCAGTACACGGGCTTCCCACTGAGGCGGCTTCTCTTGTCGAGCGTGGGCTCTGAGGCGTGTGGACTTCAGTAGTTGAGGCACACGGGCTTATGAGTTGCCCCAGAGCATGTGGGAGCTCAGTTCCGAACCAGGGGAGCGAACCCATGTCCCCTGCATTGGCAGGCAGATTCCTAACCACTGGACCACCAGGGAAGCCCCAACATGTATTGTTTTACTTCTTGACAGCAAGAAATTTTTTTTCCCCATCTTTGAATTTTCCATAGCAGTGTGGAAAAGTATTCAATTTTTGTTTGAATAAGTAAATAACATTGTATTGTAAAAACCTGTAGTGTTAATGAAGAACAGTGAAAAATCTTAATTTCTTAAGATTAAATTAAAAGGCTGATTACTTCCTAACTTTCCTTCAGAGACATTCCAGATTGCATTGCTTTCTAAGTACTTGGGAACACTTTTTAGCTTAATTATCCCTCTTCGGAATTATTTTCAGTCCTTCCCCTCTGTGTCTCTTCTGGTAATAGGCCACTACTGAATACTTAATCCACTTTCTAACTGGTTCTCAGTACTTCTGTGGGTCGGTTTATCTTTATTCTCTTGGACTGCTAAAGGTGAAAAGGCATAAAAACAGGTTGGACACATTAGTGCCCAACATACTGTACTTACAGTTGAACCTAGCACTTGTTAAGAAAAAGAAGTTACTCACGACAGTTGTTAAAGTACAGTAAGGCAGACTTTATTCAGGAGGACCATTGTGAAAGGCCAACGTTGGGACCACTGCAGTGGGGTTTTGAAGTCTGGGAGAGAGATTGGGCTTAACTCCAAATACATCAGGGAAAAGTGGGAAATTAGAGCTCAGTAGCAGGGTATAGGTATTGGTGGATGGAAAATTACTAAGAGAAAACATCAGGGCTAAAGGAAGATTCTGGCTAAACCAGCCTAACGGGATTCTTGATGAAGGCAGGCTAATGAAATTGGACATCTCCTGAGAGGTGGTAAAAGGTGAGGAAACTGAAAAGATGTCAAGGATGGGGAGATACCGAGAAGATGTGGGTTCTATCTGTAAACTGACTTAGCAGATTTCTTTCTAAAAGTGGATAATGCAGAGATGGACACAGAAGTCCAAAAGTCAAGGCCCAGTTGAAAAAGAGTTTGAAGAGCCTCAAAAAAGAGTATAGTCTTGTCTAGGAGAGAATCTAGTCATGCCACTCTGCTTATCATCAACTATGGACAGAATGATTTTATATGTGAGACAGAGGAGGGACCACTAGTTTCTAAGATTCTGTCTGACTTTTGTCAGACACACTGGCTGTTGTATGAGTTTGTTGTTGTTCAGTTGCCAGGTTGTGTCCTACTCTGCCTCATGGACTGAGCACACCAGGCTTCCCTGCCCCTCACTGTCTCCCGGAGTTTGCCCAAGTTCATGTCCATTGAATAGGTGATGCCATCCAACCATCTCATCCTCTGTCACCCTCTTCTCCTTCTGCCTGCAACCTTTCACAGCATCAGGGTCTTTTCCAGTGAGTCAGCTGTTTCCATCAGGTGGCCGAAGTATTGGAGCTTCAGCTTCACCATCACTTCCAAAGAGTATTCAGGGATGATTTCCTTTAAGATTGACTGGTTTGGTCTCCTTGCTTTCAAAGGGACTCTTAATACCTGTGGTGGATTCATTTTGATATTTTGCAAAACTAATACAATTATGTAAAGTTTAAAAATAAAATTAAATTAGATTAAAAAAAAAAAAAGTCTTTTCCAGCTCTACGGTTCAAAAGGATCAATTCTTCAGTGCTCTGCCTTCTTTATTGTCCAGCTCTCACATCCGTACATGACTACTAGAAAGACCATAGCCTTGACTATACGGACCTTTGTCAAAAAAGCGATGTCTCCACTTTTTAACACACTGTCTAGGTTTGTCATAGCTTGCCTTCCAAAAAGCAATCATCGTCTAATTTCATGGCTGCAGTCACCATCCCTAGTGATTTTAGAGCCTAAGAAGAGGAAATCTGTCACTACTTCCACCTTTTCCCCTTCTGTTTGCTGTGAAGTTTTGGGGCCAGATGCCATGATCTTAGTTTTTGTAATTTTTTTTTAATTTATTTATTCTTAATTGAAGGATAATTGCTTTGCAGTATGGTGTTGGTTTCTACCAAACATCAGTATGAACCAGCCATAGGTATACTCATGTCCCCTCCCACTTGAACATCTCTCCCACCTCCTGCCCCATTCCACCCCTCTAGGTTGTTACCACGTTGGGTTTGAGTTCCCTGAGTCATACAGCAAATTCCCATTGGCTCTCTTATAATATTGAGTTTTAAACATGCTTTTCCACTCTCCTCCTTCACCCTCATCAAGAGGCTCTTTAGTTCCTCTTCACTTTCTGCCTTTAGAGTGGCACATATCTGAGGTTGTTGATATTTCTCCTGCCAATCTTGATTCCAGCTTGTAACTCATCCAGCCTGCCATTTCTCATGATGTGCTCAGCATACAAGTTAAATAAACAGGATGACAATAAACAGCCTTGTCATACTCCTTTTTCAATCCTGAACCAGTCAGTTGTTCTATACAGAGCTGTAACTATTGCTTCTTGAACTGCACACAGATTTCTCAGGAAACAGGTAAGATGGTCTGCTATTCCCCTTTCAATGGAAACAGTAGCTGACTTTATTTTTGGGGGACTCCAAAATCACTGCAGATGGTGACTGCAGCCATGAAATTAAAAGACGCTTACTCCTTGGAAGGAAAGTTATGACCAACCTAGACAGCATATTAAAAATCAGAGACATTATTTTGCCAACAAAGGTCCGTCTTGTCAAGGTTATGGTTTTTCTAGTAGTCATGTATGGATGTGAGAGTTGGACTATAAAGAAAGCTGAGCGCAGAAGAATTGATGCTTTTGAACTGTGGTGTTGGAGAAGACTCTTGAGAGTCCCTTGGACTGCAAGGAGATCCAACCAGTCCATCCTAAAGGAGATCAGTCCTGAATGTTCATTGGAAGGACTGATGTTGAAGGTGAAATTCCAATACTTTGGCTACCTGATGCGAAGAGCTGACTCATTTGTAAAGACCCTGATGCTGGGAAAGATTGAAGGCAGCAGGAGAAGGGGACGACAGAGGATGAGATGGTTGGATGGCATCACCGCTCAATGGACATGAGTTTGGGTGAGCTCCAGGAGTTGGTGATGGATAGGGAGGCTTGGCGTGCTGCGGTCCATGGGGTCACAAAGAGTCAGACACAACTGAGCAACTGAACTGAAGAGTTTTCTACAGTTTTATGATCCACACAGTCCACAGCTTTAGTGTAGTCAATTTCTGGAATTCTCTTGCTTTCTCTGTCATCCAGTGGATGTTTGCTATATGATCTCTAGTTCCTCTGATTTTTCTAAACCCAGCTTGAACATCTGGATGTTCTCAGTTCATGTACTGCTGAAGCCTAGCTTGAAGGGATTTGAACGTAACCTTACTAGCATGGGAGGTGAGGGCAATTGTCTAGTGGTTTGAGCATTCTTCAGTGCTGCTCTTCTTGGAAATTGGGATGAGGATTGACCTTTTCCAGTTTTGTGGCCACTGCTGGGTTTTCCAAATTTGCTGACATAATGTGTACAGCACTTTAATGGCATCATCTTTTAGGATTTAAATAGCTCTGCTGGAATTCTGTCACTTCCACTGGCTTTATTGGCAGCAGTGCTTCCTAAGGCCCACTTGACTTCACACGCCAGGATGTTTGGCTCTGAGTGAGAGACTACACCATTGTGGTTATCTGGGTTATTAAGACCTTTTTTTGTATAGTTCTTCTTTCCATCTCTTCTTGATCTCTTCTGCTTCTCTTAGGTCTTTACCATTTCTGTCCTTTATTTGGCCCATCTGTGGATGGAATGTTCCTTTGATACTTCCAGTTTTCTTGAAGAGATCTCTATTCTTCTCCATTCTGTTGTTATCCTCTGTATCTTTTCAGTGTTCACTGAAGAAGGCCTTCTCTTGTTTCTCCTTGCTATTCTCTGAAGCTGCATGTAGTTGGGTGTACTTTTCCCTTTCTCCCTTGCTTTTCACTTCTGTTCTTTCCTCAGCTATTTGTAAAACCTCCTCAGACAACCACTTCACCTTCTCGTATTTCTTTTTTGGGGGATGATTTTGTTCGCTGCCTCCTGTGCAATATTACGGACCTCTGTCCATAGTTCTTCAGGCGCTCTCTTTACTAGATCTAATCCCTTGAATCTCTTTGTCACTGCCACTGCATATTCATAGGGAATTTGATTTAAGTTGTACCTGACTGGCCTAGTGGTTTTGCCCACTTTCTTTAAGCCTGAATTTTGCTATAAGGAGGTGATGATCTGAGCCACAGTCAGCTCCCAGTCTTGTTTTTGCTGACTGTATAGAGCTTCTCCATCTTTGGCTACAAAGAATGTAATCAGTCTGATTTCGGTATTAACCATTTGGTGATGTCCTTATGTAAAGTTGTCTCTTGTGTTGTTGAAAAAGGGTGTTTGCTATGACCAGTGTGTTCTCTCTTGGCAGAATTCTGTTAGCCTTTGCACTGCTTCATTTTGTACTTCAAGGCCAAACTTGCCTGTTACTCCAGGAATCTCTTGACTTCCTACTTGTGCATTCCAATCCCTTATGATGAATAGGACATTTTTTGTGTGCGTGTTCTAGGAGGTCTTCTAGGTCTTCATAGAAATGATTGATTTCAGCCTCTTAGGAATCGGTAGTTGGGGCATAGACTTGGATTACTGTGATTTTGAATGGTTTGCCTTGGAAATGAACTGAGATCATTCTGTCATTTTTAAGGTTGCATCCAAGTACTGCATTTTGGACTCTCTTGTTGATTATGAGGGCTACTCCATTTCTTCTAAGGGCTTCTTGCCCACAGTAGTAAATACAACGGTTATCCTAATTAAATTCCCCCATTTCCATCCATTTTAGTTGACTGATTCCTAAGATGTTGCTGTTTACTCTTATCATCTGCTTGACCATGTCCAATTTACCTTGATGCATGGACCTAACATTCCAGGTTCCTATCCAGTACTTTTCTTTACAGCATCGGATTTTGCTTTCATCACCAGACACATCCACAGTGAGTATTGTTATGATATGACCCAGCCTTTTCCTTCTTTCTGGAGCTATTAGTAGTTGTCCTCTGTTCTTCCTCAGTAGCGCACTGGAAACCTTCTGACCTGGGGGGCCTCTTCCTTCAGTGTCATAGACTTTTGTCTTTTTACATGGTTTATCCAGTTCTCACAAGTAGCATGCAGGAGTGGTTTGTCATTCCCTTCTCCAGTGGATCACATTTTGTCAAAACTGTCCACTATGACCCATCTACCTTGGATGGCCCTGCATGGCACGGCTCATAGCTTCACTGAGTTATGCAAGCCCCTTTGCCACAACAAGGCAGTGACTCATGATGGGGAGTCTGCGACTATGTGCAGTTGAAGAGGAGAATTCATATCTTGCTGTTGGAAGGAAATCCCAGTAGTAAAATTGCCTAAACAAAGGAATCCTTTCACAAATAACTGATGGCACGGAGAAATTACAGGCTTCAGTCTTTTCAATACCCATATTTACTCTTTGAACTTATTACCTTAGAGTCACATGATGTACATCCCTGAATGATGCCTGTAAGAAGTATCTAAACTGATTCACTTAAATATTTTCTTGTGCTAACAAAAGATTTGTTTTCTTTGAAGTTTGCAAAATATAAAAACAGATGATCCTCTGTGACCTCAAACCTTCCTGTTCTTAACATTGCATATAACATACTGCTTTGATATAGGCAGTTTTTCATTTACAGAAGTAAAATTTGAAATGATTGGTGGTTACCTGTTTCTACATCACATTTCTGTCACCACTGCTAGGAGAGAGCCAGGCCAGTGTTGTTCTTTTTTAATAGATGTTCAAAAGACTTTTTAGTTTCAGAATTCAAGGAAATATTCACTCATTTGGGGGACATTGGTTATTGATTGGGGGATAGCGGTTCATTGTAAATGTAAAATAAAAATAAAAGTATTATAAAACAGTAAATTCAGTATGTTTTAACAAAATACAAGATACTCAAGGGTATATAACTAGGTTTTAAATGTTAGTTTTTCTAGGTGAGAGTATTCATCTCTGACTTATTTCAGTATGATAAATTACTAGAATTGAATTATGGAATCAAAAGGGTGAACATTTCTAATTGTCCTTGGTAAATATTACCAAATTGCTGTTCAGAAAAGATGTACCAATATGCAGTGATTTACAGTGCTTGTTTCTCTACATCCCTCCCAGACCTCAACCTGTGTGTATGTGTTGGTGTGTAATCTCTGTAAATTCAGTACTTTTAAAAAGTCTCTTGCTCTAGAAATATTTAAACACATAGCCATTTTTAAAGTTACACTGTCCTAATGTTTTAAAATTTAAAGGAACTGCTACAGGTTTTAAGAGATCTGGGGCAGGTTGGGAACTGAGAAAAGAGACATCAAAGAAGAAGACTTGTAGAGATGAATTCTTTGTTTCACGCTTGTAAAATTCTCATTTATGCCTCACATCTCTAAATACTGGTTTGGATTTTTTTTTTTATCTGAATAAACATTTTAAGTTATAAAAAATATAGATAGAAATAATAGGATGTTTTGTCATGTCCAGTTTTCTAGGTCGCTTATAAGAGCTTTTTATACCTTTTTGTTTCTTGGGCAGCATAAGTTTTATGCATCACAAGTATCAGCTATCACCTAAAACCACTGGAATGATCTTTGCAGGTTTGGAATATATTTATTTGAGGACAGTTGTTCAGTTCAGTCGCTCAGTTGTGTCCGACTCTTTGCAACCCCCTGGATTGCAGCACGCCAGGCTTCCCTGTCCATCACCAACTCACGGAGTTTACCCAAACTCATGTCCATTGAGTTGGTGATGCCATCCAACCATCTCATCCTCCGTCTTCCCCTTCTCCTCCTGCCATCAATCTTTCCCAGCATCAGGGTCTTTTCAAATGAGTCAGCTCTTCGCATCAGGTAGCCAAAGTATTGGAATTTCACCTTCAACATCAGTCCTTCCAATGAACATTCAGGACTGATCTCCTTTAGAATGGACTGGTTGGATCTCCTTGCAGTCCAAGGGACTCTCAAGAGTCTTCTCCAACACCACAGTTCAAAAGCATCAATTCTTCAGGACTCAGCTTTCTTTATAATCCGACTCTCACATCCATACATGACCACTGGAAAAACCATAGCCTTGACTAGACAATTGTACAAGAATATAATGGTGAATAGTATAGTGTTGTTGTTGTTCAGTCGCTCAGACATGTCTTACTCTTTGTGACCCCATGGACTGCAGCACTCCAGGCTTCCCTATCCATCACCACCTCCCAAAACTTGCTCAAACTCATGTCCACTGAGTCAGTATACCATCCAACCATATCATTCTCTGTCGTCCTATTCTTCTGCCTTCAATCTTTCCCAGCATCAGGGTCTTTTCCAATTAGCTGGCTGTTTGCATCAGGTGGCCCAAGTATTGCAGCTTCAGCACCCATCCTTCCAATGCATATTCATGGCTGATTTCCTTTAGGATTGACTGGTTTGATCTCCTTGCAGTCCAAGGGACTCTCAGGAGTCTTCCCCCAACACCACAGTTCACCACAGAAGCATCAGTTCTTTGGTGCTCAGCCATCTATATGGTCCAACTCTCACATCCATACATGACTAATGGAAAAACCATAGCTTTGACTATATGTATCTTTGTCAGCAAAGGGTTGTCTGTGCTTTTTTTTTTTTCCTCTAATTTTATTTTATTTTTAAACTT
The DNA here is from genome assembly GCF_055505025.1 of Bos grunniens. NCBI lineage: Eukaryota > Metazoa > Chordata > Mammalia > Artiodactyla > Bovidae > Bos > Bos grunniens. The sequence continues at coordinate 29,222,205 of NC_141185.1, read as the reverse complement.
TACATAATTGTATTAGTTTTGCCAAATATACACCGTCTAGGTTTGTCATAGCTTTCCTTCCAAGGAACCAAGCATCTTTTAATTTCATGGCTGCAGTCTCTGTCCACAGTAATATTGGTGCCCGAGAAAAGAAAACCTGTCACTGTTTCCACTTTTCCCCTTCTGTTTGCCATGAAGTGACGGGACAAGATGCCATGATCTTAAGTTTTTGAATGTTGAGTTTCAAGCCAGCTTTTTCACTTTCCACTTTCACCTTCATCAAGAGACTCTTTAGTTCCTCTTCATTTTCTGCCTTTAGAGTGGTATCATCTGCATATCTGAGGTTGTTGATGTTTCTCCTGGCAGTCTTGAATCCAGCTTGTGATTCATCCAGCTCAGCATTTCACATGATGTACTCTGTGTAAGTTAAACAAGCAGGGTGACAGTGTACAGCCTCGTTGAACTCCTTTCCCAATTCTGAATAAATCCATTGTTCCATATCTGGTTCTTACTATTGCTCTTGACCTGCAGACAGGTTTTTCAGAAGACAGATTATTGCCAAAATGATTTTATACTGGGGGCTTGTTTTAAAACAGCCTAGGAACTGGGGAGTGGGTGAGAATACAAATAAAACAAGAGTTTGTCATAAGTTAATAATTGTTGAAACTGAATGATGGAAGATTGGATGTGTTTTATTCAGTCCATGTAATCTTGTTTCTTTATTTTATTGCCATTAATGTCTGTGGCTTGGAAAAAATATACTACTTTATATATTTTATTCTTTGCTATGCTATACTAAGTCACTTCAGTCGTGTCCGACTCTGTGTGACTCCATAGACGGCAGCCCACCAGGCTTCCCCATCCCTGGGATTCTCCAGGCAAGAACACTGGAGTGGGTTGCCATTGCCTTCTCCAATGCATGAAAGTGAAAAGTGAAAGTGAAGTCGCTCAGTCGTGTCCGACTCTTAGCGACCCCATGAACTGTAGCCTACCAGGCTCCTCCATCCATGGGATTTTCCAGGCAAGAGTACTGGAGTGGGGTGCCATTTTATTCTTTATTCATCTGTAAGAACCCCACTCCAGTACCCTTGCCTGGAAAATCCCATGGACAGAAGAACCTGGTAGGCTGCAGTCCATGGGGCCGCTAAGAGTTGGACACGACTGAGCAACTTCCCTTTCACTTTTCACTTTCATGCATTGGAGAAGGCAATGGCAACCCACTCCAGTGTTCTTGCCTGGAGAATCCCAGGGACAGGGGAGCCTGGTGGGCTGCCGTATATGGGGTCGCACAGAGTTGGACATGACTGAAGCGACTTAGCAGCACCAGCAGCAGCAGCAGCATCTATAAGATGGGGATGTTGGATTTACTGTGTAGATCCCTTCTGACTTAGAATTTTAAACTTTTCCAGTGACTGAAATCACAAAATATGACTATGATCATAAAAGCATTTAGGATTTTTAGAAATTAATTTTTCACTGTATTTTCTTCTCTAATGTTCATATATTTGAAATTTGAACATAGTAATCCTTAATTTAGGATATTCAGGTGTGCTTTCTACTAATAAAAATTTAGTTAGTAACCTAGATAATTAGTCCTGAATATTCATTGGACTAAAGGAAATCAGTCCTGAATATTCAGTGGAATGACTGATGCTGAAGCTGAAACTCCAATACTTTGGCCACCTGATGCAAAGAACTGACTCACTGGAAAAGACCCTGATGCTGGGAAAGATTGAAGGTGGGGAAGAGAAAAGGACGACAGAGGATAAGATTGGATGGCATCACTGACTCGATGGACATGAGTTTGAGCAAGCTCCAGGAGTTAGTGATGGACAGCGAGGCCTGGTGTGCTTGAGTCCATGGGGTCACAAAGAGTCAGACACAACTGAACTGAACCTAGATAATAACATTTTTCATTCTATTTCTGAAGCAGTTTCCAAAAACAATGAAAAACACACTTGTTGTTCAGTCGCTCAGTCATGTCCGACTCTTTGCGACCCCATAGAGTGCAGCACTCCAGGCTTCCTTGTCCATCACAAACTCCCAGAGTTTACCCAAACTCATGTCCATGGAGTCGGTGATGCCATCCAACCATCTCATCCCCTGTCTCTCCCTTCTCTTCCTGTCCTCAATCTTTCCCAGCATCAGGGTCTTTTCCTATGAGTTGGCTTTTTGCATCAGGTGCCCAGAGAATTGCAGCTTCAGCATCAGTCCTTCCAGTGAATATTCAGGTTTGATTTCCTTCTGGATTGACTGATTTAAAAACATGCTTGGGAATTTTTTAAATAATGGGCTTTCATATGAGTAAATCTCATTTATATGCCTTTTATTGAGGTACACAATTGTTTTGTGTCTTTAAGATGAGTGAACAGACCATCTGCTGAGTGAAGAAAATTATATGGTTTTGTTATGCTGTTTTCTGTCTGTTAGCTGCCACAGTTCAGTTATTTCAATTAGAATTTTAAGGATGGGGAACCTGATGGGCTACAGTCCATGGGATTGCCAAAGAGTTGAACATGAGTCAATGACTAAACAACAGTAATTATCTTGTATATAAATTATTATCAATATAAGATTGATTCTTTAAATCACTAACTCAAGGCTTCATTTAGGCTAGGTAGAGCAGTAGTTGGTGACAGAGATCTCAGAAGTTGTTTCCTGAAGTGCTCTTTCTTAAGCCTTTAAGGACACTGTGTATTTCTTTTATCATTCTCTACACTGGAAGTTTTCCTTAATATGTGACAATCTGTGAATATTGTATAACGTGGAAGTGGTTGATGACTCTTTCAGTGTTACCTGGTTGTAAAGACCAAACAAAAACATAAAGAATAGTCTCTGGGCTCTTAAACTTTTGAACTGTTCTGCTAGAGAGAAATTTTTCTAGTGTTTTTTAATGACCTGTTCACTGGTAGGCTTATTTTCAGATACACCAGAGCTATTAAATACAAAGTAAAATTTAATTTTTACTTTTATGCTAAGTGAAGTATTCAATTTTCCAGTTATTTTTGCAAATACAGTAAAAGTAATATGAGTCTTATGGCTTTACCAATTATATAGAATCTTTAGTGAATTTTTCTCCATTGCATATACCTAATAGCATAGTACAGTTCAGAGTTAAATGTAAATTAGAGAAATAGATATAATTTTAGTAAAATGCTATAATTTATAATGTTGCCTTGCTCCAGAATTCTTTTATTATTTCTTCCTGTTTTGTCACAGAGTACTTCATCTTTTGTTGGTGTTACTAAGAATAAATATGTAACTAGTTTTCTTAAAGCATTTTTAAGATTTAAATCTGTACCCAGTTATTCTTTAGAGAAGGGTATGATTTAGACTCACATTCTTAAGTGAACAAACTCAAGTTTATTTGAAACAAAACTTAAAAGGTACAATTTTGAGCTACCTTTTTTCAGATTTTAAATAGAATTCAGGAAGTACATTCAGTGAGCTTGAACATTTGGTTCTTGTGTTTATATTAAGGAGTTCCTGACCAACAAAAATATCTAGAGTATAATGAAATAACTTTAATTTTATTTGCCTAAGATTATCTTAAAAGATTTCTACTTGCAAATCTAGAAAAAGAAAAAAGAAATGCATATTTTCTGTCTGGGCAAAGCACCGTTTTCCTTAGTGATAGTCCATTTTAGTAACAGTAAAATGTTTTATGACCTAAAGAAAGTAAAACTTGTGAAATAGTAATGTGTTATCTACTATTATGTGAATAATGAGATTTAAGGTTGCCTCTGTTGTATGAAATCTCCAAGATACAAGATGATTCTTTCCAGAATATTCTCTACAGTTCACAAAGGAAATATCAGTTCAAAGTGGGCAGAAAACCATTCCAGTAGAAATGAACTTTGAATAGGCATAATAGTCACTTAGAAAATTTTTTGTACCCGATGTGTTATACTCAAAATAATGGTTCAAATGGTTAGATTGAAATAGAACAGTACAATTTCTTATCCCAATGCATGTAAGCATGTCAGGAGGCAATCTTCTGTCAGCACCAGTATTATACATTTCATGTTCAAAGTGGAATTTGTTCTGTAAGAAGACAGTGCAGTATGTCACTGAAAATTTGAAGTCTACCTGAGACAAAATTAAAAGTTGTGTATGCATCCATTTCCCCATTTTTATGAAAGTGCACAAGTATCTTTGTGTTCTTTCATATCTTTTGTGCTCTTTGTGTATCTTTATACATACAATCAAAGATTATACATTAGATACACAAGTATACATAGATACACAAGTATCTAATGTATAATCGAAGATTATACATTAGAAATGAAAAGCTGTTAGGTCATGTAATCTCATATATTAATATTTTTGTGAACTATGTACTGTGTTTTTAAAGAAACTTAAATATACCGAAAGGAAATGAAAAACAGAGGCAGGGTTCTTAAAAACTTACTAGTATTAAAAAAGCAGATATCCAGCAAAGTAAAAAGCCCAAGTATATATTTGTACTAAACCTAGATACACCTACACATTTTTTAAGATTACATTTGGAACCTTGAGTACTGCCAAAGATATTTACATGTATGACACCATTCATAGAATACTTAATCTTAGAATGTGTTTGATTGAAAGGTAGACATACTGAACTATAGAATGATTAGGTTGTCTTGTTACTAAAGAAGAATTTTGGTGTGTCATTTCTTCTGATATTTAACAAAATACTCAATGATTTCTTCCACAGAATCTACCTGTTACTCGTATTTTAGACAATCTGATGGAGATGAAGTCAAACCCTGTGAGTAGCATATAACGTTGTACTTGTAAATTCTTGAGCGTACCAAACTACCTGTACCAAAGGTGATAAGCTCAGTGTGTTGTGGGCTTCATCTCAGCAGAGTGCGTGAGGGAAAGGAAAGAGTCCACATCTTCAAACAGCAGTTTTTAGCCATTACTGCATCCACTCTGGCCGGCTCTCATGCAAAGTAAATGTAGATCATATCCTATATATATCCTAAGGAGCAAGTTTCTATAAGTAAAAGAGAACTAGTGAGCATCAGTTGGTATAATATGAAAAGTACCAGACCAGTTTAATTTTATGAAATTAAATTAGGATAGGATTGCCTAGTAAAAAATTTAAGAGCATGTGTTCAGATGGCACTAAATTCTTTTGGCCTAAAAAGTAAATTGAAATTGTTTGATGAAGAGATAAATGAGTAAATATTGTTAGCATTTACTTAAAAAATGGGTTTTTGAGCTGTTTATAATTCAAGAAAGGAATGTAAAAATCATCACAATCTGTTTCATAAAGCAGCCCACCATGTTACTGTGGCAACTGGAAAGAGAGTGGTTGTCTGGAATAGATCAGAACCCTGGTTTGGGTTGATCTGGGTCACTGTAGACTTGGCATCAAGACTTAGCATACCAGGCTGAGAAGCAGAGTAAGAACAGAATCTGCAGATAAATATGTCATTATTTCATATTTGTTATAACATGATTATAATAACATTAAAGAAAATAACAAAAACAAATTTTAAAATCTGTCCATGTGAAAACAAAGATACAGTGTTACAGAAAAAAAGTCCAGTAAAGGGCAGTTGCAGTTATGAAAGGAAAGAGAAAATTGTCTATAATGATAAGCTAAAAAGGAGTGGATTTTTCTAGAATCAATACAGAGAACATAGTAGACAATGTAATAACAATAGACTTTGTTATTACTGTACCCTAGAGTATATGAATAAATGAAGAGTACAGAATATATGAAGGAATGCTTCTTGAAAAGCCTTAGCGAAGTATGCATTTATGATTAATGCATTTGTGATTGTCTTTAGAGAATACTACTTTATAATAGGCAGTAGGTTTCTGGAAGATGTTATCCCAAACGATTATAAAGATTAAAAATATAAATAAATGCAAAAATTTAGATGCCAAATCCATATTTCTGCCATATGGATGGCTATTATGGGTCTTATTCACATGTGTCTCCAACTTCTATAAATTCATTTATCAGTTCTAGTGACTTTGACTTTATAACTGAAGGCACATTACCACAGGCAGATATTTTTTAATTAATTAGAAAAAGTAAAATTTTTCTACTTTAAAAGCGTTTTTTCACCCATCTGTTAAGTGGGACAGATGCCTGCACTCTCTCTTATCCCCGTCTTGTTCCCATATTGAAAAATGATTTGGAGGCATTGAAGACATTAACAATGTGTACAAAGTTAGACCTGACTAATAATCTTGAATATATTGTATCTCAAAGGCTTTAAAAATGCTGTAACCTAATTCTAGGTGCATTGTTATCACTCAGTTTACTAAGTGATCTGTGATTTGTCTTGATTGAATAAAATAAAAGGGGTTAGGCAAGATACTAGATAGGTTTCATCTACCCTTGTACACCTGGGTAGTAGTGGTTTCCTGGAACAAAGTGTTGAAGGATTATGGCATTGCATTTGGTTTTGGGCTTCCCTGGTGGCTCAGATGGTAAAGCATCTGCCTACAATGCGGGAGACCCGGGTATGATGCCTGGGTTGGGAAGATCCCCTGGAGAAGGAAATGGCAACCCACTCCAGTACTCTTGCCTGGAAAATTCTATGGACAGAGGAGCCTGGTAGGCTACAGTCCATGGGGTCACAAAGAGTCGGACACAACTGAGCGACTTCACTTTTGGTTCAGGGAGAGTTCTGCAATTGTTAGCACTGGCCAGCACTGAGTGCAGGACTAGATAATGATAATGCAGAGTTGGTCACTGATCACCTTTGGGTAGGGTCATCCAGAAAAGAATCAAAAAACATCGCAGAAAAGAGTAAGTTCCTTTGGGTGTTTGTGCTTTGGAGGGAGAAGGAGAGAGAGATTAGGAAGTAATGACATTATATGCAGTAAAGCAGTACTTTCTAAATCTTTAATATCAAGAAGCTTGTCGATTATGTAGTATGGAGGCCAGCAACCCCTTATCCACAAGTTCTGAAATCCAAAAAGATTTTGTATAATTCATTTGGCAAAACCTAACCTTAACTCATATTGAGGTTCTTTATAGTTTATCATACTTTATGTTAATATTCATTTGTTTAGCTGCAGAAATATTACCATGTTAGATGATGGGGTGCTGCCCACTGGGAATACTACATTATATAGAGTTGCTATGTATGATATTATCTATCTACAGTTTTTTAAATTCAAAGTTGCAAAATATATCTAACTCCAGAGGTTTCAATTATAAAAGATTTGAACCTGTATTAGGTATTCTGCACAATCAATAAAATCATGGACATATAATAATGTAATAAAATTCTAAAAGCAAAAATACTTAAGTGCATTAGCTTATAATAGGCTTATAGGTATATTTATTTTTCTCAATTATTAAGTATAGTTCCCTGTGCTATACAATAGTTTCTTATTGGTTAATTTATATATAGTAGTGTGTATATGTTAATCCTAAACTACTAATTTATCTGCGCCCCGCCCCGGTTATAACCATAGTTTGTTTTCTACATAAAAACAGGTATACACTTGAGAAGCAGCATGCATAGTGGTTAAGTGCCGGGGCATTGAAACTAGACTGCCCAGGTTCAGATCTGGAGTTTCCACACTTGTCATAAGACTTAGGAAAGTTAGATAACCTCTCTGTATCCCAGTTTTCCCATCTGAAAAACATGGATAACAACAAGTACCTCAGAGATGACACGGGATTATGTAATTTCATCTGAGACACTTAGAATGATGTTTAATGCACAGTAAGTGTTGATGATGGCTGTTTATTCTACCAGCTTAATATTCATTAGTAGATTCATCAAGTAATCTTAAAATACTCTAAGCAAAACTTGAACTTTCTAAAGAGAAATTCCATAGTTGTGGTAAAGTTCTCTATTTTCTTAAATAGGAAACTGATGACTATAGGTATTTTGATCCCAAAATGCTACGGGGCAATGACAGGTAAGCAGCTCTTGCATAATTTGTTGTATGTTTCCTCATTCCCACCAGATATGGAAATAACGTTTACTGATTTTTTTGTTATAAATCAGTAATTGCTTATTATTAAAAATTCAAACTGTATAGAAAACTGGTAAGTAAATAACATGTAGAATCTCTTTACCCAGAGGTAATCACTGATAATTATACTTAACACTTTGATGCTTTTCCTTCCAAGTATATATACAGAAAAAAAGTACATTAGATGCTTGTTGTTTTTAATGAAATGATGAGGGTATTACAATCTTATGTGTAGAAAAGGAGAATTTGGATATTTTGGACGAAATGAAAAAGAGGAAGGCTTTATGTTGGATACCAGTTGGTTTTTTATTGAACTCATCCATACAATCTGTGCCCCTGGGGACCATTGCTGTGAATCCTTCTTTTTGGCAGTGAAACATTCTGCAAATAATTTCTGTATTTTTTGACAAACATGGTGTGGTAAGATACTATCTTTATTATGGGTATATTTTTAGAAATTTAATTCTGGTGGTATGATAGTAGTGTATAAAATACAGAAAAAAGGATAAAATTATAGAACAAACCTTCTTGGAGGAATGGTCTTTAGCAGCAAAACTTGGGTGAAGCTTCTTTATTGCCTATACCTCATGTTTGGGATCTTTCAAACTTTGATTTATCCCAAGCTTTCAAATCTTTGTAGATAGTCAGATCGGATAATCTGGTCACTAAAAAATTGATTATTAGATTACTTTGGAAACATAAAGGTTATTCTCTTTTCTGAACTTACCAGAAATAATACCAGAGTTGCAAAAGAAGCTGCTGCTAGCAGCTGCAGCTGGTAAGAAAGAATTTGACAAAAGAATAAATTATAGAAGGAAGAGGATGAGGAGCGACACTAAGGGGCTATGGGGCTTCTTTGGTGGGTGATTAAAATGTTCTAAAATTAGACAGTGGTAATGGTTGTACAACTCTCAATACACTAAAAGACCAACCACTAATTGTACACTTTTAAATGGTGGGTTTACAACACGTTTGATGTCCTCAATCTTACAATTTTTTCCTTCCTTATATTTCTATCAGTAGATATATTTTGCTTCTTAGAAACTTCTGAGAAATTCTTTCAATTTTCCCTATATCTAGTTTATTCATGATAATAAGAAGGAATATTAGGAGTGTTGATAAGACAGAGAAGCACAGAGTTTCATTTTTAATAGGCTCAGCTTTCTCCTGAGCTGTCTCATCACAAGTAGATCTCGGTTTTTAACAACTGGTAGTGCAGTGCTCTTTGAAGTCTCGCCTCTCCTCATGTCTGCTCTTAAAGGAACTTCAGGCACTCTAGAAGGAAGTTAAACACTGTGAGGCATTAGGCAGCTCCTGGCCCCTTTTCTGGAATTTTCACCCAGGTCACAGAAAGGGGGAAAATATGGAACTGTGGAATCAGTCACCGAATCATTGAGCCGTTATAATAGCTCTTTCCCCTTGGTTGAGATTTTCAAAAATGGCTTGTGAGGAAAACCTAAGTTATCTTTGTTCGTATAGCCTATTTTAGCACTCAAAACAAATATATATTTGACTCACAAAAGCTTTGCAAATTGTCTTTATTAAAAAGAGCTCTTAGACACCAAGTATTTTTGAAGTAAATAAATATGTAATTAATATATAAACAGGTTACAGAAAAATACAGATCCCTTCTTTCATCCCCCTTTTCCTTCCTAAATTGTTATCCTTGCCATACATGTGTTTGCATAGTTTTTCCACAAATGTAGATACCCACAAACTATAATCTGTCCAGTATGGTAAAACTTGCACATAATTTACCACTAAAGTGGGCTTCCTTGGTAGCTCAAAGAGTCTGCCTGCAGTGCAGGAGACCCCAGTTCAATTCCTGGGTCTGAAAGATCTTCTGGAGAAGGGATAGGCTACCCACTCCAGCATAGTCCTTGGGGTCGCAAAGAGTCGGACATAACTGAGCGACTTTCACTCATCACTAAAGCATATATTTTATCAATTTACCTTACACCCAGATCTCCACTCGTTGTGGGAACTAATGCTCCATCTTTCCTATTCCCTCTCAGTCTTGTGGAATTTTAAAGTCAACAGGTTGCCTCATTCCCTTTTAGACACTGAGACATGTACCTCATTTAGCTTGTTCTCTGAATCCCACTTAAGAAGAATTATAAATACACAGATAATAGGGCATGTGTGTGTATATATATATATATTTTCCATGCCCTTTTATCCTTAAGAAAAGCTTTGGGTGAAATTTTCAGTATGGGTTTTTTATTGTTTGTTCTTACAGCTCAGTTCCAAGAAACAAAAATCCATTCCAAGAGGTAAGTTCATATAAAAATTCTCTGTCCCTAAAATGGAAGGATGAAAAGGTGACCCAGCAGTGTTGAAGGATATCTTTGTCCTATGGCTTTATGATGATTACTGTTTGGCAGTCTTGATCAATCTGATCCTGTGTACTGAAGATTCATTATAAATAACAATAAAGTCAAAGATGACTTTTAGAAAAAGCCCTATGGATTTATTTGGTATTGTTTAATTGAAAGATGAGGTTTATTTTCCTCATAATTGTTTCTGAAAAATCTCCACTTTAATACCCAATAGACATTAGAAATTTATAGACTTTAAAAAATAAATTTCTCTATCATTGAAGGAGCATCAGGCACTTAGGAAGGTTAAAAAAAAAATACTAACTAGCAAAATTTGTTCGGAGAAGGCAATGGCAACCCAGTCCAGTGTTCTTGCCTGGAGAATCCCAGGGACGGGTGGGCTGCCGTCTATGGGGTCGCACAGAGTCGGACACGACTGAAGCGACTTAGCAGCAGCAGCAAAAGTTGTGGAATAGGCTCCACACTAAAAGCCATGTTGCTTGAGAGCTAAAATACTGTTCCGTTTCTTTTAACTTACCTATTTTCTTCTACTTGCATTTTTAGGCAATTGTTTTTGTGGTGGGAGGAGGCAACTACATTGAATATCAAAATCTGGTTGACTACATAAAGGTACATTTGATGTTCATATTCTTTTATTATTTGAGGTTTCACAGTTGTTCCATGTCTTTAACATATTAGCAGTCTCTGATGGCTTTCCTGAGTCTTAAATAATCCCTTTTCTAGAGGTAGTTTAAAAATCTGGCAGATAAGAAAACAATGAATATATGAGCATTTTTCCATGTCACATTCATTTTTGGCCTAAAATTTTACTTGATCTGGAAAATAACATATCTTCTTGATGTAATGTACTATGCAGCTATCTTAATTTGACTTTAAATGTTTAAAGTCTCCCTGGGTGAAATGATGTACTGAACTCCATTTACCTAAATTAAGCACTTTTCTCTCATCTTATTGACCTAAGTCAGCAACATACTTCAAACAAACTTGGAATGTCTGCTTTTTCAGCAAATAGGCACTTCAGAGGTAGCACTTTAGAAGTGGTGTGCTATTCAGAGCTAACAGCAGCAGTGACAGACAACTAAGCAAAAGAATATGAAGGGAAAGGTGTAACTTGGAGAGCAAAAACGCCATTTAAAATGCAGAGGCGACAGAACTAGTGATTGTTAGTGACATTTTATAACCTTCATTTATTCACTTAATGATTATTCCTTGTGGTCCTATATTATGTAAAACATCAATAAATACTGAAATTTTCGTACAGCAGGAGAAAAAAATACATAGGTGGATGTCACAGAGCTTCAGAATCATCAGGCACCTCCAGGGGTCCTACCTCAGTCGCACAGAACATGCTTCAGAATGTGGACCACCGCTCAGATCTGTGTACAATACCTTGGTTTCAGGGAAGCATCCGTCTTACACAGAGATGTCTTTTATACCCTTCTCTGTTCATATAGCCAGAATCGGGCTCCATGACCAGGCTCAAAGGCAAAAAGCAAGGGAACGTAACAGAAACCAGGTGTAAAACCCATGAATCTGTAAAAGTTCTGTGAACAGTGCTGACAAGCTAGTGGTGCCGGTTGTCCCCTGGTCTGTCTGTCTGTGACCCTGGGGCAGACTATATTAATCTGTTTCATTTAGATTTGGCCATGGGTCAGCAACATGATTGGTTCCAGGTATGTACCTAAGGGTAAACACAGGGTTGCAACAGACCAGCTGAAATTAATCCTGTACTTAAATCCCATCCTTGGGTAACTTTTCTTAATTACACTTATCAGCATTCCTTCTGCATTTTTTTTTTTTTTTTACACATTACAGACCAGAAAAACAGGGATAAAAACAAAAAAATAATAATCATTTGTGTAGTGTAGTGACTGAAATGCAGGTGTAACTTTAAAGAAACTTTGCAGTTTACCAAATAGTCCAGTGTAAACTTGTTTTTAATCATGCGTAAACCTCGTAACTTACCCCTCACTACCACAGAAATTTTAATTTTTGTGAAATGTATTAATAAATTGAATAAATGTAACAATTGTTAACTAAGTTTAGTTCTTTTCCCCAATCAGTCACCTCCACCAGAACTTCAGGGTTATCAGTGGTAGATATGTAAGCCCACCAAGTTATCCTTTACTTGGTTTCAGTTTACAAAATGTTTTGTTTTAACTTGTTAATGCCTTTCAGTCACCAAAACATGGTGTACAGATAGTAGGGCACATGACACTTGACCCATCAGCCAAGTAACAGGTGTTTTATGTCTCTATATCAGGTATATTCTTAACAGATGATCACTTGGGTTCATATTTACACAGTGGTCTTTGGCTCTTGTGTTGAACAGATTCTTCTGTACACATCTGAGCAGCAACAATATCCTAATTTTGCCTCCCAGAAGGGGAGGCAAATATAGAACCGATTCTATATTTATATAGAATATATAAAACCTGTAAAATGAGAATATGTAAAACAAAAGGAAGTATTAGAATTATTCTGGGTAACATCATCGAGATATAGCACATAAGTCTAGATTAAATCTTTCATAAACCTACCAGAATCCATTTTGGGCCTTCAGCTTCAAATAAAGGAGGCTGTTTCTGCAGGTGTTGTGGGCATCTGTAAATATAGCTAAGAGTATCATTCTCTTGCTCCCAACCTTTTGCAGGGTACCATGATAATGTTAGCTTTTTTTATTATTAATACTTACCTATTGGCTCCATTTCTGAGGATCAAAACTTCTCCATCTTTCCATGTGTCCGTAATTCTTACCCAGAATTTGGCCCCTGGTTTAGGAGACCATCAGCTTCAGCACGACTCCGATCCACAGTGGCAGCGGTATGACTGCTGCACTTCCCGCTCTTCATTCCCAGTCACAGGGAGTAGGTGGCTGAGTGAGAGTTTATAAGACTGTTATCCACTGGTTAGTACAGATGCAGAAACCATTAATCCCAGTTTACACACAGGTGAAAAGAAGAAACTGTCCAAACAGATTCAGAGGAATGGAATTGTCTTCATTTCATTTTTGGGTTGTTCACTGCAATTATATAGAAATCTGATTAGTTTTTGTATATTGATCTTATGTCCTGCAACCCTATTAAACTCATTTATTATTTCTGATAGTTTTTTAATGGATTTTTAAGATTTTCTATAAACAATATCATGTTATCTGTGAATAAGCATCTTCCTTATCCTTTCGGGATGTGTTTTCTTTTTTCTTGCCTACCCACCCTGGCTAGAGCCTCCAATAACAACAGAAGAGTCCAGAGCAGACTTTTTTATCTTCTTCCTGATTTTAGGGGGCAAAGCATCCTGCCTGTCACTGTTAAATTTAAGGTTTCCAATGGGTTTTTAATAGAGCCATTAATGTTTAGTAGCTACTAAGCCATATAGTCTAATTATCATGAGAATTTTTGTTTTTTAATCCCATTTGGTCTTACTGTTTCCTTTGTTCTGCATAATGTTCATTTTTCTATCATTTCAGCCCCATTTAGGGGAAACTGAGCACTCTAGTAGGTCTGTGACCGCCTGCCTGCCTCATGCCTATGTAATACAGCCTCGTAGTATGAAACAAAACTTATGCCTATGGCTCTGAAAGACTTGTAATTCAGAATTACCTAATATGGCACTTGATTTATACCCATTCACAAAATGAGCAAGTACCATTTTTGTTGGGAAGGCAAAGAAAATACTATAAGAATTCTAGCTGATTTATTTGGTAATAATGTTAGTCTGACTTATAATGTAACTGCTATTTGGTATAACATTGATGTATTCGATAAAATTAATTGGATTGATTTTAACAATATGTTTGATAATATTGATATCAGTGACCAGTTGTTCTTTTGTTGGAAGGTGATTGGCTAGGGAATAAGCTAGATTTAGTTAATAATTAATTGTTGCATTGAATCAAGGTATTGGTACATTCAAAAAGTTCAGTTTTTAATGGAAAGAAGAAATATCAAATTTGTACATAGTTTTAATAAGTTTTACACTGAAATATTACTAAACTGCAGTGTTAATTATAACTATACCTCACTAGATGACACAGAAGATTAGAGTTTTGTGTTTATCTTTGTTTTTATATTCTGTAAATGCTATAAAGGATGAAAAATGGTGACAAATAATTACAATTAAGAAAGCTTGATCAAGGATGGAGAGAGAATATACTTACATAAGCACAAGATTAATCTCAGCTAGTTATTGATACCCTGGTGCTGATGTTTGGCCAACCCTGAATGAAATGTTTTAACTAGTGTTTAAAATAGGCATGTGCTAGGGTCCAAGATAGACCAGGGGGCAACTTCTACTAGTTTGTCAGTGTTCTTTAATGGAAAACATAGATTGATGATTTCACTTGGTTGCCAGCATGTTTTCTTGTTTCTGCTGTTAAACCTGGTCATACAGCCTGACTGTAGCTGTGTGACCAGAGAGGAATATAAGATCCCTCCTTGGGCAGGACTGGCGCTCCCCTGAGACCAGGGTATCCTGGTGGTTCACAATTGAAAATGAAATGTGTCTAATGTTTCCTTATGTACTCCTGCCCTCATGTGAGCATAGCCTCAAGAATCCCAGTTATATGGCCCTATTTAATGGCTACACATACCATCTCATTTTGAAGAAAAGGTGAGATGTGACTTTTGCTTTGCTTGTTCTCTCAGCGATGTTTACTCAGTTCAATATATCCCAAAGAAATGTCCTTCTCTTGTATTGCAAAGCCGTAATTCTTTTGGTTCCTTGATTAACCACATTTGGTTTGTACATTACAAAATAAAACTTACAAATTTGCCTTCAAGTTCACAATACATATAAGAATTTCAGCATTAAGAACTTACCAAAATTCTCTAGTCAAAGAGTTTTGACTGCATGTTACTGGGTGCCAACATTCTGTCAAGATTAAGGATGAAATTCATAGTTACAGAATGGAATAGGGTATCAGATCAGAACAGCTCAGCTCAGCTCAGTTCAGTCGTGTCCAACTCTTTGCGACCCCATGAATCGCAGCACGCCAGGCCTCCCTGTCCATCACCAACTCCCAGAGTTCACTCAGACTCACGTCCATCGAGTCAGTGATGCCATCCAGCCATCTCATCCTCTGTCATCCCCTTCTCCTCCTGCCCCCAATCCCTCCCAGCATCACAGTCTTTTCCAATGAGTCCACTCTTCGCATGAGGTGGCCAAAGTACTGGACTTTCAGCTTTAGCATCATTCCTTCCAAAGAAATCCCAGGGCTGATCTCCTTCAGAATGGACTGGTTGGATCTCCTTGCAGTCCAAGGGACTCTCGAGTCTTCTCCAACACCACAGTTCAAAAGCATCAAATCTTTGGCACTCAGCCTTCTTCACAGTCCAACTCTCACATCCATACATGACCACAGGAAAAACCATAGCCTTGACTAGATGGACCTTTGTTGGCAAAGTAATGTCTCTGCTTTTGACTATGCTATCTAGGTTGGTCATAACTTTCCTTCCAAGGAGTAAGCGTCTTTTAATTTCATGGCTGCAGTCACCATCTGTAGTGATTTTGGAGCCCAGAAAGATAAAGTCTGACACTGTTTCCTCATCTGTTTCCCATGAAGTGATGGGACCAGATGCCATGATCTTTGTTTTCTGAATGTTGAGCTTTAAGCCAACTTTCTCACTTTCCACTTTCACTTTCATCAAGAGGCTTTTGAGTTCCTCTTCACTTTCTGCCATAAGGGTGGTGTCATCTGCATATCTGAGATTATTGATATTTCTCCCGGCAATCTTGATTCCAGCCTGTGTTTCTTCCAGTCCAGCATTTCTCATGATGTACTCTGCATATAAGTTAAATAAACAGGGTGACAATATACAGCCTTAACGAACTCCTTTTCCTATTTGGAACCAGTCTGTTGTTCCATGTCCAGTTCTAACCGTTGCTTCCTGACCTGCATACAAATTTCTCAAGAGGCAGATAGGGTGGTCTGGTATTCATATCTCTTTAAGAATTTTCCACAGTTCATTGTGATCCACACAGTCAAAGGCTTTGGCATAGTCAATAAAGCAGAAATAGATGCTTTTCTGGAACTCTCTTGCTTTTTCCATGATCCAGCGGATGTTGGCAATTTGATCTCTGGTTCCTCTGCCTTTTCTAAAACCAGCTTGAACATCAGGAAGTTCACAGTTCACATATTGCTGAAGCCTGGCTTGGAGAATTTTGAGCATTACTTTACTAGCATGTGAGATGAGTGTAATTGTGCGATAGTTTGAGCATTCTTTGGCATTGCCTTTCTTTGGGATTGGAATGAAAACTGCCCTTTTCCAGTCCTGTGGCCACTGCTGAGTTTTCCAAATTTGCTGGCATATTGAGTGTAGCACTTTCACAGCATCATCTTTAGGATTTGGAATAGCTCAACTGGAATTCCATCACCTCCACTAGCTTTGTTTGTAGTGATGCTTTCTAAGGCCCTCTTGACTTCACATTCCAGGATGTCTGGCTCTAGGTCAGTGATGACACCATCGTGATTATCTGGGTCGTGAAGATCTTTTTTGTACAGTTCTTCTATGTATTCTTGCCATCTCTTAATATCTTCTGCTTCTGTTAGGTCCATACCATTTCTGTCCTTTATTGAGCCCATCTTTGCATGAAATGTTCCCTTGGTATCTCTCATTTTCTTGAAGAGATCTCTAGTCTTTCCCATTCTGTTGTTTTCCTCTATTTCTTTGCATTGATCGCTGAGGAAGGCTTTCTTCTCTCTTCTTGCTATTCTTTAGAACTCTGCATTCAGATGTTTATATCTTTCCTTTTCGCTTCTCTTCTTTTCACAGCTGTTTGTAAGGCCTCCCCAGACAGCCATTTTGCTTTTTTGCATTTCTTTTCCATGGGGATGGTCTTGATCCCTGTCTCCTGTACAATGTCACGAACCTCAGTACAGTGTCACGACCCTCATTCCATAGTTCATCAGGCACTCTATCTATCAGATCTAGGCCCTTAAATCTATTTCTCACTTCCACTGTATAATCATAAGGGATTTGATTTAGGTCATACCTCAATGGTCTAGTGGTTTTCCCTACTTTCTTCAATTTAAGTCTGAATTTGGCAATAAGGAGTTCATGGTCTGAGCCACAGTCAGCTCCTGGTCTTGTTTTTGCTAACTGTATAGAGCTTCTCCATCTTTGGCTGCAAAGAATATAATCAGTCTGATTTCGGTGTTGACCATCTGGTGATGTCCATGTGTAGAGTCTTCTCTTGTGTTGTTGGAAGAGGGTGTTTGTTATGACCAGTGCATTTTCTTGGCAAAACTCTATTAGTCTTTTCCCTGCTTCATTCCGTATTCCAAGGCCAAATTTGCCTGTTACTCCAGGTGTTTCTTCACTTCCTACTTTTGCATTCCAGTCCCCTATAATGAAAAGGATGTCTTTTTTGGGTGTTAATTCTAAAAGGTCTTGTAGGTCTTCATAGAACCGTTCAACTTCAGCTTCTTCAGCATTACTGGTTGGGGCATAGACTTGGATTACTATGATATTGAATGGTTTGCCTTGGAAACGGACAGAGATCATTCTGTCGTTTTTGAGACTGCATCCAAATACTGCATTTCGGACTCTCTTGTTGACCATGATGGCCACTCCATTTCTTCTGAGGAATAGGGTATATTAACATATAAATACTGTATGATCACAGATGAGTCTTAAATGACAATCCATGCTGCTCACACCATATTCTACTTTCAATGTAACAAAACTGTAAATGTTTTCTTCAAGTAGTTACAGTCCTACATAGAATGTTGGCTGAAGATTTTATAATTATTGCTCCCATGAAATGGGTCACTCATCATGTTCCTTCTCTTTTCAGTGTAAATGGCACTAGAAATGTGCCTAACACATTTTGAATGGAAAAAATGTGCCCATTTCACTACTTGACTCCATGTAATTTTAGGATAGATAGGTGTACACTAAAATCCAGTACTCACCCTAAAGGGAAATAAAACCTTTAAGAATAACAAAAAGTCTTGTTATGTTTAACCCCTCTTCTTGGGAATATTGAAAATGTTACTTATTATTTGTATGTGAGTTCTGTGTTTGATTCTTTTACAGGGGAAACAAGGCAAGCATATTTTATATGGTTGCAGTGAACTTTTTAATGCTACACAGTTCATAAAACAGGTAAAGTGTACTTTTTAGTTTGTTTCTTTAACATACCTTAAGTTGCTGTTGATATTTTTCAAAAGAGAGCAAGATAATCCTATTCATCTGAGCCAGCTGAAACAAAAAGCCACAGAACTAGAAGAATGTAAGGTTTTGCCATGGACAACTCTAAAGGAAACTCTTGTGTGTAATGTTATTTCCATTATCCCAAATCTATGAAAAGGTAAATTTAATTCTGAAAACTTTTAATTGGAGTAGTGTCCTTGCTTAGGCAAAATTCAGTCCAGCATTTCCTTGACATACTGTCCATATTTCTGACTTTGCCAGTCATATCACAAATTGGACTGAGAAATTGTTTCTTGGGGGATTGATACAACAGAATGTCATTCACCTTGAAAGTCAATGATGGCAGTTGCTGAGGCGTAGAAAGTCTTTACATTCTTTGACTATTGTTCCCAATATTAACTTCAGCTTTTTAAAGCTTAAACTGCCTCAGAGGCTTAGTAGGCTGACCAATAATATTTACTCACCTTTGCCTTGGCTATCATAAAAATCATAACTGTACCCTCTGCTCGTTTTTAGCACCTTTTCCCAGCACAACTTTCTTACCCACTATCATATGGTTCTTTTATTCTTAACCTTAATGCGGTAGCCCACTGGTATTATGAGAATTTCAGACATACAGGAAAACTGGAGAGAATTTACAGTGAATACATTTACATTCCCCACTAACATTTTATTGCATTTGCTTTATAAGCACCTGTCCATCTTTCCATTCTGTTCATTACTCCAGCTTAATTTCAGAGTAAATTACAGATATCAGTACACTTCCCCCTTAATACATCAGTGCCAATATCATTCACTAGATTTCATTATTTGTTTAGTTGTTGTGTTACTCTCTGGAAGTAAAATTTACAGCAGTGAAATACACATATCTTGAGTGTTCATTCCTGCCTCTGTCAGAGGTATTGTTCACCTGAGTAACCCAAACCATAGCAAGGCACAGAAGTTCACACAGAGTTCCTTTATGGCCTTTGCCAGTCAGTCCTTGCTTTTAGTCAAAACTTGCTCCCAAAACATTGTCTTGATGTCTTCCCACCATAAATTGGTCTTAAATATTCTAGAACATCATAAATGGAACTTTTCTTGGTTAACTAGAAGATTCTGAATTTTGTTAATCTTTTCAATGAACTAGGTGGTGTTAATGCTAATTTTCTCTATTAGTTTTCTATTCATCGGTTTCTACTTTTTATTTGATTACTTTGGGTTTACCTTGTTCTTTTACTATCTGATATTGGATAATTATTAAATCATTAACTTTAGTTTTTCATTTCTAAAATAAGCTTTGACAGCCATAAAGTTTAAAGTCTTCCCAAACACTGCTTTAGACACATTCCACAAATGTTGATATATTTGTATTATCATTTGAAATATTTTTAATTTACCTGGTGGTTTATTCTTTAGCCCTTGTAGAGAGATCTATTGTTGTTTGAAGTATTTGTGGTTTTTTTAGATAACTTATTCTTATTGATTTCTAATTTAACTCCCTGGTTGTCATAGAACATTTTACATGTAAGTTAATTGTTTGAAAATTTAAATTCCTTTTATAAACCAACATATAGTCTATCTTGCTAGGCACTCCATATGAAGAACTTGAAGGAAGAGCTGTAAATATTAATTTGGTCAAAGTAGTTGATGGCATTAGTTAGATCTTCTATATCGATTTTTTTTCTGTCTAGTTCTATCAGGTATTAAAAATCTCCGTCTGTGATTGTGGAATTGTCTCTTCCTTTAGTTCTGTCAATGTTTGCTTTTAAGTTCTGTTATTAGGTACATACAGAGTTTTGATTGTTGTATATTCTGATGAGTGGGCTCTTATCATTATGCCCATATTCTACATATCTAGTAATGCTCTTTGTCTTGAAATCTACTTTATCTGTAATAAAGCTACTCTAGCCTTCTTATACTTACTGTTTGCATCTTATAACTTTTCCATCTGTTTACTTTCAACTTGTCTGTGAATTTAAAGCATATATCTTATATATCAAGCATATTATACTTAAAGCCTATATCTTGTGTGTGTGTGTGTGTGTGTATATATATATATCTCTCTCAAGATCCAACTATATACTGTATCTTAGAATATTGTTGGATCTTACGGGTTTTTTTTTAAACCCACAATGAACAGCCAGCCATTCTGACAGTCTCTCTTAATTGGAGTGCATTGGTCTTTAACATCTATGTAATTATTACTGTGATTGGATTTAGGCCTACCATTTTACTGTTTTCTCTGTTTCTCCTTTCTTTGTAAGACTTGAACACTTTTTAGAATTCCGCTTTAATTCATTTCTGCATTATTAACTTAGGGTTGCTCTAGAAATCACATTATATATACCTTTAACTGTTAATAAACCAGTTATTATGGCACTTGTATTAAATGTGGAAGCCTTCAACCATAAATATCAACATTTATGCTGCAATTGTCATATTTTACATACATCATTAATTTTACAAAATAGTGGACAGTGTTTTTTGTGCTTTAAACAGTCATGTGTAGAATAAAGACATAAATCATTTGCATTTATATGGCTATGAATTCTAGTGCTCTTTATCCCCACTTACAGATTTTAATTTCTGTCTGTTGACTGAAAAACTTTCTAGCAATCATTGTAGCTCGGGTATGCTGGCAATGAGTTCTCTTAATTTCACATATATATATACACACACACACACAATAATTGGTTTTCAATAATTTAATTACAGTGTATCTGTTTCCATTTTTATGCTGAGATTTCCTTTTTTCTGTCATTGTGAGCCTATTTTTCACTATTTCTTTGAGGATATTGTCCTAGCTGCTTTTAAAATCTGGCTATTAATTACCACACATGGATCAACTCACTATTGATCTCCATTGTCTTCCCCGCTAGAGACTGGGTCCCTGGTTTCCTGTGTCTTTGTATTTACTAATTTTATACTGTATCCTTTACATTGTTATATTTTCAAAACTGAATTGTTTCTCTAGAGTGTTGGTCAGACTCAATGTTCTCTCTTCGGCAACAGCTCAAATCTCAAGTCTCTCATTCATCAGTGGTTCAGGGTTTTACCATAGATTTAGGAAAAGTCTATATACAGACTTAGGGCTCCCTCACTTTCCAGTAGCGTTGCCCCCAAACCCTTTCGTCTGATTTTTCAAGCCAGAAAGACTATGTTTTCTATCCATTTTAGCAGCTAGTATAGTACCAACTGTGGCCTGCCTTCAGGCTAAGAGCCAGAGAACTCAGCCTGTGTTATTCCTTCCTTCCAAATGTTGATTCTGTGCCAAAACTCACCTTCTTTCCGTCATTCCCCATTGCCTATAGGAAGTTGGTTTTGTTTAAAATTTATAATTTCTCTCTCTTAGAGACTTGGTCCAATAGGAGTTTACCCAGCCTTCCAGAATTGAAATCCTTTTCCCTTCCTTTTAATGATCTTTAGAAATATATTTAATATATTTCTAATTTCTTTTACAAACCTTAAAATATATAGAAAAGTGAATTGTCATCATTGAAGTCACACGTTTTTCTTTACATTTTCATGCTGAGTTAATATTTTTTAATTCTGTTTTTGTTTTCTATTACTTGAATTTGCTCCTATATAATGTTGACACATCTTTTCACCATAAGTTTTAAATATCTATAAATCTGAAACATTTAAGTTAGTGAATATTGAGGGAAAAGGTATTATTCTAAAATACAATACAGTGCATGAAACAGCCTAAATTTTACCATGATAGAAGTGTGCATTTAAGGTGACTACAAATATGATTAACACCGAAGTTTATTTTGTGATTAAAAAAGTAATATTTATGATTTATCTTTTGTTTTAGCTGTCACAACTTGGACAAAAATAGCACAGAAGAACCGTAACATGAGAATCTATTTAGAACTTGAATAAATGTAAAAAGTCAAAAGAGCCAGATGTTTCCTTCTCCATATCAATGTCCTAACGGTGAAACTTAGAGGTATTTGTTAATTTTTAAGGAAATTCTATATACTTAATATAATGTATACTGATTAAAAAAATAAAGCATTTCAGAAATAAATTTTAACATTGTAGAACATCTGTTATTTTTTACAAATGAGATGAAAGTACTTTGGAAAGAAGGAAAGCTCTGTCTGAATATAATGTTAAAATGCTAATATAATAACCAATGTATTACGATTGAAGCTAGTGAAAGTTTAAGAATATATGTCTTATTTGATCGGTTCATGAATCTCCTACTTGTATTCATTTTAATTGTAAAATTACCTTTCCATAGTTTGTTTCCTATGTTGCCTCTAGATTTAAATGCCACTTTAATGTCCCTTCTCCCTCTGGCACACCTGTGTACATTTTATCATTTATATCTCCTTTATATAATGGCACAAACATTAACATCTGGAGCAGATAAATACAGAACTTCTAAATATTATGTAAAAGTAAGTGTTAAATTTAGTACTCACCTTCCTCTCTGTGTGAAATGCAGCACTAAAAATGAACGCTGATTAGTCATGTATCTCAGGACAGCCATAAGATAAAAGCAAACCTGTCTCTCCAGAGGAAACAATTGTTCCTATTACATAGGCCAGAGAGCTTTTCCTCTTAATGAGCCTCACCAAGAGGAATCTTTAGTGTTACAGACAGTTCTGTAAATCTTGTTTTATTATCAGGATGCTGTTTCTTCCTGCACTCCCACCCACCATGAGTCAGTGCCATCACACCAAAGCAAAGGTCCAGAATAATAATTGTAGATGATTGACATATTCCTGGGGTATAAATTTAAAGTATGTTTGAGCTGGTACAATAAATTACCATAGGCTGGGTAGCTTATACAGCCAACAGGTATTTCTCCCAATTCTGAATGCTGGGAATTCTAAGATCAAGTTAGCAACAGATCTGGTGTCTGGTGAGAACATTCTTCCTGATTTGCAGAGAGCCATGTATCCTCATGTGGGGATCAGAGAGCAAACTCTGGTCCTTTCATCCCCCTTTAAAGGCACTAATCCCATCATGGGGCTCCACCCCATAACATCATCCAAACCCAGTTACCTCCCAAAAGCCCTACCTCCAAATACCATAACACTGGGGGAAGGACATTCTCTTCAACAAACTGTGCTGGGAAAATTGGACAGCTATGTGTAAAAGAATCAAATTAGAACATTCTTCAACACCATACACAAAAATAAACTCAAAATGGATTCCAGACCTAAATGTAAGACCCAATACTATAAAACTCTTAGAGGAAAACATAGGTAGAACACTTTTTGACATAAATCACACAATACCTTTTTCATTTCTTCTCCCAGAGCAATGGAAATAAAAATTAAACAAATGGGACCTAGTTAAACTCAAAAGCTTTTTTATGCGCAGCAAAGCAAGCGATTTTTAAAAAGAAAAGATAACCCACAGAATGGGAGAAAATATTTACAAATGATGTGACTGACAAGGGGTTAATTTCCAAATTTTATAAACAGCTCTTGCAGCTCAACATCAAAGCCCAATCAAAAAGTGGACAGAAGACCTAAATAGATTATTTCTTCAAAGAAGACATGCTCATGAAAAGATGCTCAACATCATTATTGTTAGAGAAATGCAAATCAAAGCTACAATGAGATATCACCTCACACCAGTTAGAATGGCCATCATCAGAAAGTCTACAAATAATAAATGTTGGAGACAGTGTGGAGAAAAACGGAACTCATACAGTGAAGTAAGAGAAAACTATGGTGCAATATCGCCTTATATATATGGAATCTAGAAAAATGGTACAGAAGAACTTATTTGCAAAGGAGAAGCAGAATCACAGATACAGACTGCTATGTATAAAATAGATAACTAATGAGAGTCTGCTGTACAGCACAAGGAGCTCTACTCAGTGCTCTGTGGTGACCTAAATGGGAAAGAAAGCTAAGAGGAGTGGACATATGTATACATGTAAACTGATTCACTTCGCTGCACAGCAGAAATTAACATTGTAAAGCAATTATAGTACAATAAACTTTTTTGAAGTTTTGAAAAAGTATATAACAGACAACCAACAAGACCTACTATATATAGCACAGGGGACTCTGCTATAGCAAGCTAAATGGGAAAGGAATCTGAAAACGAATATATCTATATATATAGATATAGATATAATGTATAACTGAGTCATTTTCTGTACACCTGAAACTTAACAGTATTAACTATACTCCAATATAAAATAAAAGTTTTTTTAAATACCATTACATTGGGGGTTAGGGCTTCAGCATTTGATTTTGTAGGAGACATTCAGTACATAGCACTGTATCTGTCAAAGTGGCTGGCACTCAGGGCTTCAGAAGAGACCTTTATGTAAAGACAAGGCTAATTAAGATGTTAAGATAGGAGAAAAAGCAATGTCCCTGTCTCCTTAGAAATGGAGAAGTCATACTCTAAATAGTTAACATTCAGAAATTTTATAACTACATGAAAGACAAAAGGAGATGGTCTCTCTTTCTAGTTTATATTTAAATTGACTTAGGGTCAGAATGACCATCATTGAAAAGTCCACAAATAAATGCTGGAGAGGGTATGGAGAAAAGGGAACCCTCCTACACTGTTGGTGGGAATGCAAGTTGGTACAGCCACTGTGGAAGACACTATGGAGGGATCTCAGAAAGCTAAAAATTGAATTTCCATATGATCCGGCAGTCTCACTCCTGGGAATACAAACCTGGACAAAACTATAACTCACAAAGATACGTGCACTCTGTTCATAACAGCACTATTCACAATAGCCAAAACATGGAACAACAAAGGTCCATCAGCAGGTGAATGGATAAAGAAGATGTGGCACATATACATACATAATGAAATACTACTTGGCCATAAAAAAGGATGAAATAATGCCATTTACAACAACATGGATGCAAATGGAGACTATCAGTACTAAATGAAGTCAGTCAGAAAGAGAAAAACAAATACCATATGATGGCACTTACATGCGGAGTCTTAAAATATGACACAGATAAATCTACCTGCAAAACAGAACAGACCTGCACATATTCCATCTCTTCATCCATCCATTCATTCATACAATTCCTGAGCACCTGTGGTGTGGCAGGCATTCTGGGAGGAGGGGTCTAGTGGGGAAGCTGTGTAATCATGAAAGCGGGTGTAGAGAACAGACTGGTTGCCAAGTGTGTTGGCAGATGGGAGGGAAGGACTGGGAGTTTGGGGTTGGTAGATTCAAGCTACTATATTTAAAATAAAAGAACAGTGTCCTAATGTTTAACAGAGAACTATATTCAATATCCTGTGATAATAATGGAAAAGAATACTAAAAAAAGAATGTGTGTATGTATATAACTGAGTCATTTTGCTTAAATTGAAGAAAGTAAGGAAAACCACTAGGGCATTTAGGTATGACCTAAATCAAATCCCTTATACAGTGGAGGTGACAAATAGATTTCAAGGGATTAGATCTGGTAGACAGAGGGCCTGAACAACTATGGACAGAGGTTCTTAGTTCCTGTATACCAGTATACAGGAGGCAGTGATCAAAACCATCCCCAATAAAAAGAAATGCAGGAAGGCAAAGTGGTCGTGTGAGGAGGCCTTACCAGTAGCTGAGAAAAGAGAAATGAAAAGCAAAGGAGAAAGGGAAAGATAACCCAACTGAATACAGAGTTCCAGAGAATAGCACGAATAAAAACAAAAAGGCTTTTTAAGTGAACAAGGCAAAGACTAGACATCTCTTCAAGAAAATCAGAGATTCCAAGGGAACATTTCGTGCAAGGATGGGCACAACAAAGGACAGAAACAGTATGGAGCTAACAGAAGTGGAAGAGATTAAGAAGAGGTAGCAAGAATACAAGAAAAACTACAAAAAAAGGTCTTAATGACCCAGATAACTACGATGGTTTGGTCACTCACCTAGAGCCAGACATCCTGGAGTGGAAGTCAAATGGGCCTTATGAAGCATTACTATGAACAAAGCTAGTAGAGGTGACGAAGCATCACTACGAACAAAGCTAATGGAGATGATGGAATTCCAGTTGAGCTATTTCAAATCCAAAAAGATGACGCTGTGAAAGTGCTAAACTCAGTATGTCAGCAAATATGGAAAACTCAACAGTGGCCACAGGACTAGAAAAGGTCAGTTTTCATTCCAATCCCAAAGAAGGGCAATGTCAAACAGTGTTCAAACTACCTGACAATTGAGCTCATTTCACATGCTAGCAAGGTAATGCTCAAAAGCCTTCAAGCTAGGCTTCAACAGTATGTGAACCAAGAACTTCAGATAAACAAGCTGGATTTAGAAAAGGCAGAGGAAGCAGAGATCAAATTGCCAACATCTGCTGGATCATAGAAAAAGCAAAGAGAGTCCAGAAAAACATCTGGTTTATTAAGCCTTTGACTATGTGGATCACAACAAACTTAAAGAGACGGGAATACCAGACCACCTTACCTGCCTCCTGAGAAACCTGTATGCAGGTCAAGAAACCAGTTAGAACTGTACATGGAACAATGGACTGGTTCAAAATTGAGAAAGCAGTTTGTGTCAAGGCTGTATATTGTCACCCTGCTTATTTAACATATGTAGAGTACATCACACGAGATGCCAGGCTGAATGAATCCCAAGCTGGAATCAAGTTACAGGGAGAAATAACCTCAGATCGGTTGATGATACCACTCTAATGGCAGAAAGAGAAGAGGAATTAAAGAGCCTCTTGAGGGTGAAAAAGGAGAGTGAAAATGCTGGCTTAAAGCTCAACATTCAAAAAACTAAGGTCATGGCATCTGGTCCCATCATTTCATGGCAAATAGATGGGGGAACAATGGAAACAGTGACACACTTTATTTTCTTGGGCTCCAAAATCACTGCAGATGGTGACTGCAGCCATGAAATTCAAAGACGCTTGCTCCTTGGATGGAAAGCTAAACAAACCTAGACAAGTGTATTAAAAAGCAGAGACATCACTTTGCCAACAAAAGCCCATCTAGTCAAAGCTATGGTTTTTCCAGTAGTCATGTATGGATGTGACAGTTGGACCATAAAGGCGGCTGAGCATTGAAAAATTGATGCTTTCCAATTGTAATGCTGGCAAAGACTCTTTAGAGTCCCTTGGACAGCAAGGAAGTGAAACCAATCAATCCTAAAGGAAATCAATCCTAAATATTCGTTGGAAGAACTGATGCTGAAGATCCAATATTTTGACCACTTGATAGGAAAAGTCGACTCACTGGAAAGACCCTGATGCTGGGAAGATTGAAGGCAGGAAGAGAAGGGTACAACTGAGGATAAGATAGTTGGATAGCATCATCGACTCAATGGATATTCATTTGAGCAAACTCTGGGAGACAGTGAAGGACAAGGAAGCCTGGTGGGCTGCAGTCCATGGTTTCACAAAGAGACACAACTTAGCAACTGAACAATGAACAAGGAGGGGGTTGGGCGGGGAGGTTGGATTGGAAGTTTGAGACTAGTCGACGTAAGCTATGACGTCCTATTATATCAGTTCAATTCAGTTCAGTTGCTCAGTCATGTCCGACTTTTTGCGACCCCATGAACTGCAGCACACCAGGCTTCCCTGTCCATCACCAACTTCTGGAGCTTACTCAAACTCATGTCCATCGAGTTGGTGATGCCATCCAACCATCTCATCCTTTGTCGTCCCCTTACTTTCCTGCCTTCAAGCTTTCCCAGCATCAGGGTCTTTTCCAATGAGTCAGTTCTTCCCATCAGGTGGCCCAAGTATTGGAGTTTCAGCTGCAGCATCAGTCCTTCCAATGAATATTCAGGACTGATTTCCATTAGGATGGACTGGTTGGATCTCCTTGGAGACCTTCAACAGTCTCCTCTAATACCACAGTTCAGAAGCATCAATTCTTCAGTGCTCAGCTTTCTTTATAATCCAACTCTCACATCCAAATACATGACCACTGGAAAAACCATAGCCTTGACTAGACGGACTTTGTGTCTCTGCTTTTTAATATGCTGTCTAGGTTGGTCATAGCTTTTCTTCCAAGGAATGATCGTCTTTTAATTTCATGGCTGCAAGTCACCATCTGCAGTGATTTTAGAGCCCCCCAAAATAAAGTCTGACACTGTTTCCACTGTTTTCCCATCTATTTCCCATGAAGTGATGGGACCAGATGCCGTGATCTTATTTTTCTGAATGTTGAGTTTTAAGCCAACTTTTTAACTCTCCTCTTTCACTTTCATCAAGAGGCTCTTCACTTCTTTGTTTTCTCCCATAAGGGGGGGTGTCACCTGCATATCTAAGGTTATTGATATTTCTCCCGACAATCTTAATTCCAGCTTGTGTTTATCCAACCCAGCATTTCACATGATGTAGTCTGCATTATAAGTTAAATAAGCAGGGTGACAATATACAGCCTTGATGTACTCTTTTTCCCAATTTGGAACCAATCTCTTGCTCCCTGTCCATTTCTAACTGTTGCTTCTTGACCTGCATATAGGTTTCTCAGGAGGCAGGTCAGGTGGTCTGGTGTTCTCATCTCTTGAATTTCCCCTGTTTGTTCTGATCCACAGAGTCAAAGGCTTTGGCATAGTCAATAAAGCAGAAGTGGATGTTTTTCTGGAACTCTCTTGCTTTTTTCATGATCCAGCGGGTGTTGGCAATTTGATCTGTGGTTTCTCTGCCTTTTCTAAATACAGCTTGAACATCTGAAAGTTCACAGTTCACATACTGTTTAAGCCTGGCTTGGAGAATTTTGAGCATTATTTTGCTAGCATGCGAGATGAGTGCAATTGTGCAGTAGTTTGAACATTGTTTGGCACTGCCTTTCTTTGGGATTGGAATGAAAACTGACCTTTTCTAGTCCTGTGGCCACTGCTGAGTTTTCCAAATTTGCTGGCATATTGAGTGCAGCACTTTCACAGCATCATCGTTTAGGATTTGCAATAGCTGAACTGGAATTCCATCACCTCCACTAGCTTTGTTCATAGTGATGCTTCCTAAAGCTCACTTGACTTCACATTCCAGAATGTTCTGTTCTAGGTGAGTGATCACACCATTGCAGTTATCTGTGTCATGAAGATCTTTTTTGTATAGTTCTTCTGTGTATTGTTGCTATCTCTTCTTAATATCTTCTGCTTCTGTTAGATATGTTAGAAATTATATGGACCTAGAAGATATTAAGAATATCTTCTTAATATCTTCTAGGTCCATATAATTTCTGTCCTTTATTGTACTCATCTTTCCATGAAATGTTCCCTTGGTATCTCTAATTTTCCTCAAGTCTTTCCCATTCTATTGTTTTCCTCTCTTTCTTTGCATTGATCACTGAGGAATGCTTTCTTATCTCTCCTTGCTATTCTTTGTATAGCACAAGTAACTATATTCAGTATCCTGTAGTAAACCGTAATGGAAAAGAATATGAAAAATATATATGTATATATAATGAATCACTTTCCTATATACCAGGAGCTAATTATTGTAAATTAGCTGTACTTCAATAAGAAAAAAAATTACACTGTCTGAAATCCAATCAAAACATATCATTAAGGTTATAGGAAAAAAATCAAATTCCTTATGATTATACAGTGGAAGTGAGAAATAGATTTAAGGGACTAGATCTGATAAATAGAGTACCTGATGAACTATGGATGGAGGTTCGTGACATTGTACAAGAGACGGATCAAGACCATCCCCATGGAAAAGAAACGCAAAAAAGCCAAATGGCTGTCTGAGGAGGTCTTAACAAATAGCTGTGAGAAGAAGAGAAGTGAAAAGCAAAGGAGAAAAGGAAAGATATAAGCATCTGAATGCAGAGTGCCAAAGAATAGCAAGGAGAGATAAGAAAGCCTTCTTCAGCGATCAGTGCAAAGAAATAGAGGAAAACAACAGAATGGGAAAGACTAGAGATCTCTTCAAGAAAATGAGAGATACCAAGGGAACATTTCATGCAAAGATGGGCTCGATAAAGGACAGAAATGGTATGGACCTAACAGAAGCAGAAGATATTAAGAAGAGGTGGCAAGAATACACAGAAGAACTGTACAAAAAAGATCTTCACGACCCAGATAACACGATGGTGTGATCACTGACCTAGAGCCAGACATCCTGGAATGTGAAGTCAAGTGGGCCTTAGAAAGCATCACTACGAACAAAGCTAGTGGAGGTGATGGAATTCCAGTTGAGCTATTGCAAATCCTGAAAGATGATGCTGTGAAAGTGCTACACTCAATATGCCAGCAAATTTGGAAAACTCAGCAGTGGCCACAGGACTGGAAAAGGGCAGTTTTCATTCCAATCCCAAAGAAAGGCAATGCCAAAGAATGCTCAAACTACCACACAATTGCACTCATCTCACATGCTAGTAAAGTAATGCTCAAAATTCTCCAAGCCAGGCTTCAGCAATATGTGAACTATGAACTTCCAGATGTTCAAGCTGGTTTTAGAAAAGGCAGAGAAACCAGAGATCAAATTGCCAACATCCGCTGGATCATGGAAAAAGCAAGAGAGTTCCAGAAAAACATCTATTTCTGCTTTATTGACTATGCCAAAGCCTTTGACTGTGTGGATCACAATAAACTGTGGAAAATTCTGAAAGAGATGGGAATACAAGACCACCTGACCTGCCTTTTGAGAAACCTATATTCAGGAAGCAACAGTTAGAACTGGACATAGAACAACAGACTGGTTCCAAATAGGAAAAGGAGTATGTCAAGGCTGTATATTGTCACCCTGCTTATTTGACTTATATGCAGAGTACATCATGAGAAACACTGGGCTCAAAGAAGCACAAGCTGGAATGGAGATTGCCGAGAGAAATATCAATAGCCTCAGATATGCATATGACACCATCCTTATGGCAGAAAGTGAAGAGGAACTAAAAAGCCTCTTGATGAAAGTGAAAGAGGAGAGTGAAAAAGCTGGCTCAAAGCTCAACATTCAGAAAAGTAAGATCATGGCATCTGGTCCCATCACTTCATGGGAAATAGATGGGGAAACAGTGGAAACAGTGTCAGACTTTATTTTGGGGGGCTCCAAAATCACTGCAGATGGTGACTTGCAGCCATGAAATTAAAAGACGCTTACTCCTTGGAAGGAAAGTTATGACCAACCTAGATTGCATATTCAAAAGCAGAGACATTACTTTGCCAACAAAGGTCCGTCTAGTCATGGCTATGGTTTTTCCAGTGCTCATGTATGGATGTGAGGGTTCGACTGTGAAGAAAGCTGAGCACCGAAGAATTGATGCTTTTGAACTGTGGTGTTGGAGAAGACTCTTGAGAGTCCCCTGGACTTCAAGGAAATCCAACCAGTCCATTCTGAAGGAGATCAGTCCTGGGTGTTCTTTGGAAGGAATGATGCTGAAGTTGAAACTCCAATACTTTGGCCACGTCATGCGAAGAGTTGACTCACTGGAAAAGACTCTGATGCTGGGAGGGATTGGGGGCAGCAGGAGAAGTGGACGACAGAGGATGAGATGGCTGGATGGCATCACCGACTCAGTGGACATGAGTTTGGGTGAACTCCGGGAGTTGGTGATGGACGGGGAGGCCTGGCGTGCTGCACTTCATGGGGTAACAAAGAGTTGGACACGACTGAGCAACTGAACTGAACTGAAGAGAAAAACTCTCAATAGAAAGAGACTCACACTGAGAACTGCCAGGGAGGATAGAATTAATAGACAAAACATTAAAACAATATTATAACTATATTCCATATATTCCAGAAGGTAGTAGAAAGTTTAAGCATTTTAAATTAGAGATATAGAAGATTTTTAAAAAGGCCCCAGATGAACTTAATAGAAGTTAAAAGTCAGTGTTTCAGATCAAAATCTGTTAGATATATTTGTAGGATACTAGTATTTATAAATTGAATTTAAAACTAAGAAGACTAGTTTTTGTTTTTTGTTTTTTTCAGTTTTGGTTTAAACCAAAAGTCAACTTTTTAAACAGAAGTAACTCCCATATATTTTCTGTGACCACAAACTTACAGTGACAACCTTAAATCATACCTGAAGCTCTTTTACTCCAATTACCTGAGTCAATAAATTCACCTTTTTAGGTTAAAACAGTTTGAGAGGACTTTCTCCATTGGCAAAGAAAGAAAGAAAAAAAAATGAAACAAAAAAACAAGTCATGCAATAGTCGCTAAATTACATCAGTCTAACCAATTCTAAGAAAACACATCCTCTTTCACAGAACTGCTAAAACTAATGCTGACACCTACTAGTATCGTGGGTGTAGATTCAGGATTGAGATGTGCCTGCAGAATACACGCCACAGTCCAGGACTCCACAGTCTGCTAGATACAAGAATTCTCACTGATTTTCATGTTTGACCAGTTACCCATACTAGACCTAGAACTGTGATGCTTTGTGAGACTAAAATTTATTAAACTATTTATGGACTACTTTTTGTGTTGCTAAAATATTTTAAGTTTTAATTCTGTGAGTAATTTTTTACATTATGCAGTTTATATACAAATGGATTTCTGATCATATATCCTCTGTTTAAAAAAAAAAAAAAACTTGGATTAGACGATCTTCAAGTGCCCTACCTTCATTAATATTTTAACATTACAACCAAACTTAAGAGAAAAATGATTTATAAACCCGTATTCCAGTTTACTGGTAAGTTAAGCTATACTAAAAATCAGCAATGGTCAATTGTATGAGTCATACCTTATGAGAGACGGAAGAGCAAAGATGAGGAAATTAACAGCTTTAGACTGTTATCAGACAGAACTTTGTTAAGTGTTTTAAATATAAGCTGATTTAACCCTCATAAAACCCCTAAGAAATTAGGTCATACTATTCCTGCTTTGCAGATGAGGGAGTAAGTTCAGAGTTTAGCCACTGTCCAAGGTCATTCAATGAGTAAGTGTTGGAATTTATACTGGTCACATCTGAGACTAGAAGATTTTCCTTTCAAGATGAGGAATTAGAGGATATTAGAAATTAGAGGACATAGAGGTTGGAGATATTCAGAGATACTTCTACCAAGTTATTTCAGCCTGATGACCTGTCTAGGTATGGTTGTCTCTTGGTATCCATGAGGGATTGATTCCAGGATCTGCACCCCCTCCGCCAGACCCCAAAAATCCATGAATGCTTCAACTCCTTATATAAATAAAATGGTGTGTTGTTTACATAAAACCTATGCATATCCTCTTCTATACTTTAAATCATCTCCAGAATAGTTACAATACCTAATATAATGTAAGTGCCATATAAATAGTTGCCAGTGTGCAGCAAATTCAAGTTTTGCTTCTTGGAACTTTCTGGAATTTCTTTTTAAATATTTTTGATCTGCAGTTGGTTGAATTCACAGATGAGGAGCCTGTGTATATGGAGGATCGACTGTGTATGTTTGCTCAATGACCAGGACTGAGTAGCAGAAGCTGGTACTTACAGTAAATGTTTGGTGGAAGTTTAGGTGATAGATGGATACAGATTCTAGTCACACACCCTCATTCACTGACTCTATTTCAAAAACCCAATGTGGCCATGCGCCCTCATTCGTTCACTCAAGTAAACAAACACTTACTAAAAACCTCTTATGTGCAAAACACTCGAGATGCTAGAGTTACAAAGTCAAAAAGACCGAACCATAACTTCCCTCGTTTCTCCAAAGTTTGGAGACAGTATCTTGACTTCTTCTAGCCAATGTTTAAGGAGAGAGAACACCATTTTCAGAAATGAAGTTTCTAAGTCATACTACAGGGTGGTAGGTTGTAAGAAGACCTCTCAGAAGTAAGCTAGTTCTTGTTGGATTCAATTAGACCTACTACAGGTCTTCCCTGCTGGCTCAGACAGTAAAGAATCTGCCTGCAACGCGGGAGACACGGGTTTGATCCCTGGGTCAGGAAGCTCCCCTGGAGAAGGGAATGGCTATCCACTCCAGTATTCTTGCCTGGAGAATCCCATGGACAGAGGAGCCTGGCAGGCTGCAGTCCATGGGACTGCAAAGAGTCAGACATGACTGAGCAACTAACAGACACTCACTTTTCACAGGCACCCCTTAGCACTTGAATGGGCCTCAGCTCTGTCTGCTTCCTTCAGACAGCTGCCTTTCTGTCCTGGAAAGAGAAAACCCTTCCCAGTATCTTCCTTAAATATTGCTGCTTTTTCAGGGCCAGCCAAAAACATACCTTCATTAAATAAATTAGAACACATCCATGCTATGGAACCCTGTGTAGCTGCAAAAAACAAACAGGAAAAAAACACCTCTTTGGCAGGTTAAGAATCCACCTGCCAAAGCAGGGGACATGGGTTTGATCCCTGGTCCAGGAAGATTCCACACGATGCAGAGCAACGAAGACTATGCCACAACCATGGAGCCCAAGTGCTGTAACTACCGAAGCTTGAGCACCTAGAGCCCATGTTCTCCACAAGAGAAGCCACTGCAATGAGAAAGCCGCGCACTGCAACCCAGGATAGCCCCTTACTCGCCACAGCTAGAGAAAACCCACAGCAACAAAGACCCGGCACAACCATAAATAAAGAAGTACTTTTAAACATGCAGAACACTGTATACAGCTTCTCTCTGTGTAAAAGAGAAAGTATGTACACTTACGTATTATATGTGCATACGTAGCTCAGGAAGGCTACACCGTAAATTGGTATGAATAATAGTGTCTGCTTCCTGGAAACGGTTGCTAGGGTGCAGGAATGGGAGGGAGACCGAGAGGGTTTTCACTGTCTACCTTTTATATATTTTGAACTTAGTACCATATGAGTAGTATGTTTTTCATTAAAACTGGGGGGAGACCTTCTGTGGTATACCAGGAGACGGTAGATGGATTCAGCTTACACAGTCTCACTGCAAATCACAGGATCTTATAAGTTCTCATTTTATTAATACTTCCTCTGTCCACAGTATTTAACATTGTTGTCTATTCCCTTCTTAAAATTCTCCTTCCGGAGCCTCCTTGACTTGAAAGTACCATCTAATGTGTAGTCTTTTCTGTCACTCCTGAAGTTGAGACACCCTAGATAAGAATCAAGGGAAGAAAGTATTATTGGCTTTGTCATAGAATACTTTGTATAGAAAGGAACAGCTGTTTTTAACCATACTTTGCCACTTGTGAAAAATCAATAACAGCTATTCAACACAACACAGGTTGATCCTAATGTCACATTAAAAATATATTAAATCTATAACTGCATTGGAGCCAGACTTCCTGAATTTAATCCCAGCCTTCTCTCTTACATCTGTGACCCAAGGCAGGCTCCTTAATTTCTGTTAAGCTTCAATCTCCTCCCCGCTACAAAAGGGAAAAAATTTTTCAACCTTATCATATTGTTGTGCAGATTAAATGACACAATCCATGGAAGTGCTAGTGAAGTTCAGTGCATGTCAGTTAAAACTAAGTCCCACGACCAAAGTTTCTCCAGGGCAGGACTCGATGATCCATTCAGGGGGCTGCTAACCAGTCTAGCGGAGAAGGCAATGGCACCCCACTCCAGTACTCTTGCCTGGAAAATCCCATGGATGGAGGAGCCTGGTAGGCTGCAGTCCATGGGGTCGCAAAGAGTCAGACATGACTGCGCGACTTTACTTTCCCTTTTCACTTTCATGCATTGGAGAAGGAAATGGCAACCCACTCCAGTGTTCTTGCCTGGAGAATCCCAGGGACGGGGGAGCCTGGTGGGCTGCTGTCTATGGGGTCACACACAGTCGGACACGACTGAAGCGACTTAGCAACCAGTCTAGCAGAAATCTTCCTGCCACAAGGTGCTATGAACGTCTTGGGAGTGGTTCTCACAGACAAGAACCCAGGAGCCAAGCCCTCAACTCTGCAACCTTTGGGCCCCATGTGGTTACATCAGGGACATGCCTGAGGCCTTCCTGAAGACTGGTGTTGCTCTGTTGCTCAAGAAGGCTGCTGTGGCCGAGACACAAGCCCTCGGGTATAGCAACCAGATTCTGTACACAGCAAAGCAAGGTTGTCTTCCCCATTCTGCACCTCTCCCAGCTGCTAAAAGTTAAGTGTCAAAGGTCCAGTTCTCCTCTGTGTGCACAATCCTATTTCTCCAGTGAGGAAGGCAAGACCCTCAGCAGCCTCTCTGTAGGCAGCAGTTCAAATATCTCCTTGAAGAACCACAAAATGTCCCAAAGTTGTCCCCACACTGCAGGAACAGGAAGAGAAGGAAGTAAGTCAACCAATTTTCTTGTACCTCAGGTGTCATCTGTGATTTGCCCTGCCTCCCTCCTGACACAGTGTCTGACGTGATCCCCCAGCATGGTTTGTGGGTGGCTAACGCATGCCAGCTGTCACCTCTCTCCTGGCTGCCCATGCGGCAAACCTGCCAGTGACTTCACCCCATGAATCTGCCTTGGCATGGGCTCTGAGTCCTAATATGACATCAAGAGGCTGCTCTTGCATCTCAACAAAGACCAGGCTTCAGCCTCACAAGCCTCAGCATTCAGGCGCCCTGAATTCACAGAAAGGTTTGGTGGCCCCAGGTCTGATGCTGATATCAAGATCCAGCCCCGGAAAGTATCCTTTGGCTCCAGAGTGCCTGGTGCTCAGGTTTCAAATAAACCACATGTGTTTAGAAGGAAAGCCATCCAAAAGTGAGAGTGAAAGGGA
This sequence comes from Bos grunniens, assembly GCF_055505025.1. Taxonomy (NCBI): domain Eukaryota; kingdom Metazoa; phylum Chordata; class Mammalia; order Artiodactyla; family Bovidae; genus Bos; species Bos grunniens. Next base: position 29,185,296 of record NC_141185.1, on the reverse strand, counting down.
CCACTTTGAATTTGAAGTTGGTAAAAATAAGGATAATAGTTTACAAAATGTAGAAATCAGCTCCCACATCAAGACCTTTGACCTTTGTCCTAGTTATGCAAACGCCCTTCTCAGTTGATGTTTTCTTTCCTTCCTCTACCTCCTCAAAAACTCCACCTTTCTTATCAGTAGGAACTCCACAGTTGATAGATTTACCCCCAAATGCATCCAGATGCAAAGGTTAAGCAAAGTTAAAGAAGCTTTTTCCAACTGCTTTTAAATATTCCTATCAAATTCAACTTCTAATGCCCACATCCCTAAGGAGCCGCAGCGTTCGACCAGCAGACTTCAGGCTATGTCCTCAGCTCTGCCCATCAAGACTGGACATCTGCTTTTCAACAATTACAATGAAACTTTCATTTTAACTGAAAGAGAGGATGCTAATAAGTCAATTGAGAGCATCAGGGTTTGGGAACCATTGCTTACTAATTCTCTGTAATAAAAACTTCTGGAACTTTAACACAGAAGCAGCTCAGGACTAAAGGGGCCCCCAAGTCATCCGGTATAGTCCCCTCTATTATGTCTGCACCAACCCACCCCAACCCAGGCCAGCAGTCCTTCAGAGTCAGGAATATACCTTCTGCCTGAGGCAATCAGCCTCATCCTTGGACAGCTGAACCCGACTATAAGAAAGATCAGGAAATTCCACCTTCACAGACCTTGCATGAGCACGGCAAACTTCTGACAGTGTGTTTCATCACCTGACTAGAAAGGTACCGCCCTGGCTCGAAGGAACTACTTATCAATCAGTCATCAGAGAGCAAGTAATCCGAGAACTGCTGGGGAACACAGGAGCAGAAGGCTTCTTCAAGAGAGAAGCCTCATTAGTTCTCCCTAAGTCCATTTGTGAAGACACCCTGGATCCTGACACAACGTTTATGAGTCACGTGCACTGAAAGCACATCCTCTACAGAGGAGCACGGGTACACACGAAGAGGAGCGTCCACCACGCTCATGTAATAAAAGGTCTGCTGGCATTCCCCAAGACGAGGCATTCGCCACAAGGGGGCAAACACGAGGAAGGTCTTGTCAGCTCGGGGAGACTCAGGCATCAGACTGCAGCCCGACTGCCTCTTGCCGCCTTTTGTTTCCTCTTATGCCCCAAGTACCTAAAGAAATAGGTCTTGTGGTTGTGAACAGTCACAGAGACCACAGTGGGCTCAGCATTTCACTCACTGCAAGTTTCGGTGGAGATATTCAGCTGGATATAGGAGAACAGAAAGAAGAAAATCCAAATGCCCTGGAAAAGTTCGGCCATTGTTAACTCTAAGGTCTCTATCAGAAGAAATCATATCAGCCACACACACATGCACACACAAAATAAATGATAAAGATCTCTCACTTAACTCTTCCTTAAGAAATGTCTTTTTTCTTAAAAGCTTAATACAGACCACCTAGGAAGCCATGAAATATACCAATCAGGAAACGCCTTAAATGACACATTAGATCAGATGGCACTTATAGAATATTCCATCTGAAAGCAGCAGATACACTTTCTTATCAAGTATACATGAAGCATTCTCTAAGATAGATCACATCTTGGGGCACAAATCAAGCCTCAGGAAATTTAAGGAAACTGAAATCAAGCATCTTTTCCTACCACAAAGCTATAAGATTAGAAGTAATTTACGGGGTCGGGGTGGGGGGATGTAAGAAAAAAAAAAAAAACCATAAACATGGAGACTAAAAGACTTCCCACGTGGTCCAGTGGTGAAAATCTACTTGTCAATGCAGGAGACACAAGAGATGTAGGTTTGATCCTTGCACCAGGAAGATCCCCTGGAGAAGGAAAGGGCGACCCACTGCAGGATTCCTGCCTGGAGAACTCCATAGACAGAGGGGGGCCTGGTGGCCTACCTCCATGGGGTCTCAAAGAGTCAGACACGACTGAGTGGCTGAGCATTAACAACACACAGCAGAGACTAAATGATACGTTATTAAACAACCAATGGATCCCTGAAGAAGTCAAAGAGAAAAGAAAAACATACTTAGAGATAAATGAAACCGAATGTACGATGATCCAAACCTACTGGAAGGAGCAAAAGCACTTCTAAGATGGAATTTTACAGCAATACAATCTTACATCTCAAACAACCAAACCTTACACCTACAGCAACTAGAGAAGAAAGAACAAGCAAAATCCAAATTTAGTAGAAGGAAAGAAATCGTAAAGATCAGAGCAGAAATAGATGAAATAGAGATGAAAAAACAATAGAAAAGATCAATGAAACTAAAAGCTGGTTCTTTGAAAATATGAACAAAATTGGCATACGTTTAGCCAGACTCATCAGGAAAAAAAGGCAGAGGGCTCAAATCAATAAAATTAGAAATGAAGAGGAAAAAGTGACAACTGACACCACAGAAATACAAAGGATCATAAGATACAACTACAAGCACATATATGCCAATAAAATGAATGACCCAGAAGAGATAGACCGATTCTTAGAGACGTACAACCTTCCCAGACTGAACCAGAAACAGAAAACATCAACAGACCAACCAACTGAAACTGTGATTTAAAAAGCTACAACAAACAAAAGTTCAGGATCAGATGGATTCACAGGCGAATTAAACATTTAAAGAAGAGATAACATCTATCCTTCTAAAACTCTTCCCAAAAATTGCAGAGGAAGAAACATCCTAAGCTCATTCTATAAGGCCACCATGACTCTGATACCAAAACCAGATGAAGATACCACAAAAAAAGAGAAAATTACAGGCCAATATCATGGATGAAAATAGATGCAAAAATTCTGAACCAAATATTAGCAAACCAAATCCAAGAACACATTAAAAGAATCATACATGATGATCAAGTGGGATTTCTCCCAGGGGTGCAAGAATTCACTATACACAAGTCAATCATTGTGATATACCACATCAGCAAACTGAAAAGTAATAGCTATTACTACTAGATTGATCAGTTAATTTGATAAATTTGCAGAATATAAAATTAATACACAGAAATCTCTTGCATTCCTATATAGTAACAGCAAAACATCAGAAAGATAAATTAAGGGGAAAAAATCCTATTTACCATTGGATCTAAAAGAATAAAATACCTAAGGATAAATACCTACATAAGGAGGTACAGGTCAAGAAGCTGGACATGGAACGATGGACTGGTTCAAAATTGGGAAAGGAGTTCTTCAAGGCTGTATATTGTCACCCTGCTTATTTAATTTATAGGCAGAGGACATCACACTAAATGACAGACTGGATGACTCACAAGCTGGAATCAAGATTGCCCAGAGAAATATCAACAACCTCAGATATGCAGATGATACCTCTCTAATAGGCCGAAAGCAAAGAGGAACTAAAGAGCCTCTTGCTGAGGGTGAAAGAGGACAGTGAAGAAGCTAGCTTAAAACTCAACATTTAAAAAACTAAGATTATGGCATCCAGTCCCATCACTTCATGGCAAATAGATGGGGAAAAAGTGGAAACAGTGACAGACTTTATTCTTGTGGGCTCCACTGTGGACTGGTGACTGCAGCCACAAAATTAAAAGACCCTTGCTCCTTGGAAGAAAAGCTATGACAAACCCAGACAGTGTATTAAAGACCAGAGACATCACTTTGCTGACAAAATTCCATATAGTCAAAACTATAGTTTTTCCAGTAGTCATGTACATATGTGAGAGTTGGACCATAAAGAAGGCTGAGCACCAAACAATTGAAGCTTTTGAACTCTGGTGCTGGAGAAGACTTTTAAGAGGCCTCGAACAGCAAGGAGATCAAAACAGACAATCTTAAAGGAAATCAACCCTGGATATTCACTGAAAGGACTGATGCTGAAGCTGAAGCTCCAATATGTTCACCACCTGATGCGAAGAGCTGACTCATTTGAAAAGACCCTGATGCTGGGAAAGATTGCAGGTGAGAGGAGAAGGGAACGACAGAAGATGAGATGGTTGGATGGCATCACCAACTCAATGGACATGAGTTTGGATACACTCCAGGAGTTGGTGATGGACAGGGAGGCCTGGCGTGCTGCGGTTCATGGGGTCGCAAAGAGTCAAACACGACTGAGCGACTGAACTGATGCAAAGAGCTGACTCATTGGAAAACACCATGATACTAGGAAAGATTGAAGGCAAAAGGAGGAGGCAGCAGAGGATGAGATGGCTGGATGGCATCACTGTGATGACTCAATGGACAGGAGTTTGAACAAACTGTGGGACATAGTGAAGAACAGGAAAGTCTAGCATGCTGCAGTCCATGGAGTCACAAAGAGTCAGACACAAATTAGCAACTGAACAACAACAGAAAATTTTAAGATGCTGATGAAGGAAATCAAAGATGACACAAATAGAGAGATATACCGTTTTCTTGGATTGGAAGAATGAATATTGTGGAAATGGCTATACAAAAGATATCTATAGATATACTACAGCAATCCACAGATTCAATGCAATCCCTATCTAATTACCAGGGACATTTTTCACAGAACTAGAACAAAACAGTTCTCTGTCCATGGGATTTCCCAGGCAAGAATACTGGAGTGGGTTGCCATCTCCTACTTCAGGGCACCTTTCCAACCCAAAGATTGAACCCACATCTCTTCCATCTCCTGCATTGACAGACAGATTCTTTATCAACTGTTCCACCTAGAAAGCCCTTAGAGGAACTCTTAGAGAAAAACAGGCAGAACACTCCCAAACATAAATTGCAGCAATATCTTTTTTTGACTCACCTTCTAGAATAATGAAAATAACCAAATGGGACCTAATTAAATGTAAAAGCTTTTGCACAGCAAAGGAAACCACTAAAAAAAAAAAAAAAAAAAAAGACAACCCATAGGATGGGAGAAAATATTTGCAAACAATGCAACCAATAAAGGATTAATATCTCAAATATGCAGCCAATAAAGGATTAATATGCCAAATATACAAACAGCTCATGCAGCTTGATATTAAAAATCAAAAAATGAACAGAAGATATAAACAGACCCTTCTCCAAAGAAGACATACAGGTGGCCAGAAAGCACATGAAAAAAATGCTCAACATCACTAATTATTAGAGAAATGCAAATCACTACAGTGAGGTATCACCTCACACCAGTCATAGCAGCCATCATCAAAAAGCCTACAAATAATAAATGCCGGTGAGGGTGTAGAGTAAAGAGAACCCTCCTACACGGTCAGTGGAAATGTAAATTGGTACAACCATCATGGAGAGCAGTATGGAAATACCTTAAAAAAACTAAAACTAGAACTACCATATGATCCAGCAATCCCACTCCTGGGCATATACCCAGAGAAAACTATAGTTTGAAACTATCCATGCATTCCAGTGTTCACTGCAGCAATGTTTACAATAGCCAAGACATGGAAACAGCCTCCATGCCCACGGACAGACAAGTGGCTAAAGATGCGGCGCATCACACAGTGCGTATCATTCAGCCGCAACAAAACAATGGCGTTCGCAGCAACATGGGATCTACAGATTATCATACGAAGTGAAATAAGTCAGACAGAGAAAAAGATCACATGATGTCACTTACATGTGGAATCTAACAAAAATGACACAAATGAATTGACTTGCAAAACAGAAACAGATTCACAGACCTCAAAATCAAACTTACGGTTACCAAAGGGGAGACACTGGGGGAGCCAATAAATTAGGAAGCTGGGGTTAACATACACACACTACTCTTGCTCACTGGTGAAGAATCCGCCTGTCAATGAAGGAGATGTGGGTTCAGTCCCTAGGTAGGGAAGATCCCATGAGGTAGGAAATGGCAACCCACTCCAATATTCTTGCCTGGAAAATCCCACGGACAGAGGAGCCCGGAAGGCTACAGTCCATGAGATCGCAAAGAATCGGATATGACTGAGTGAGCATGCACACATATGTAAAATGAATAAATAACAAGGACCTCCTGGATAGCACAGGGAATTCTACTCAATATTCTATAATAACCTATATGGGAAAAGAATCTGAAAGGGAATGGATATATATCCATATCCATCCAAAAGTCTGTACACCAATATATTATTAATCAACTACAGTCCAATAAAATTTTTTGAAATAATTTTTTTAATTAAAGAAAAGCCATGAAAATACCAAGTATCATGAGGAACCAGCAGGAATGCCAGTTATTTCCAAGAAAAACTGATTTCATGTAGATGTACATGCATGTAATTAAATATATATAAAATGTGTGTGTGTATATTCTGGAGATGTATATCTGTACACACATATCAGATAGCATTATGGTTAATTTTATGTCAGCCTGACTCTGCCTAGGGTGTCCAGATTAAACGTTATTTCTGGGTGTGTCTCTGAGGGTGTTTCCAGATGAGATTAGCATTTCAATCTGTGGGTTCAGTAAAGCAGATTGTCAGTGTGGGTGGGCAGTGTGAAACAGGAAACGTATGTATCAGATCAGATCAGATCAGATCAGTCGCTCAGTCATGTCCAACTCTTTGCGACCCCATGAATCACAGCACGCCAGGCCTCCCTGTCCATCACCAACTCCTGGAGTTCACTCAGACTCACGTCCATCGAGTCAGTGATGCCATCCAGCCATCTCATCCTCTGTCGTCCCCTTCTCCTCCTGCCCCCAATCCCTCCCAGCTGATAGAGTCTTTTCCAATGAGTCAATTCTTCACATGAGTTGGCCAAAGTACTGGAGTTTCAGCTTTAGCATCAGTCCTTCCAAAGAAATCCCAGGGCTGATCTCCTTCAGAATGGACTGATTGGATCTCCTTGCAGTCCAAGGGACTCTCAAGAGTCTTCTCCAACACCACAGTTCAAAAGCATCAATTCTTCGGCGCTCAGCCTTCTTCACAGTCCAACTCTCACATCCATACGTGACCACAGGAAAAACCATAGCCTTGACTAGACGAACCTTTGTTGGCAAAGTAACGTCTCTGCTTTTGAACATGCTATCTAGGTTGGTCATAACTTTCCTTCCAAGGAGTAAGCGTCTTTTAATTTCATGGCTGCAGTCACCGTCTTCAGTGATTTTGGAGCCCAGAAAAATAAAGTCTGACACTGTTTCCACTGTTTCCCCATCTATTTCCCATGAAGTGGTGGGACTGGATGCCATGATCTTCGTTTTCTGAATGTTGAGCTTTAAGCCAACTTTTTCACTCTCCACTTTCACTTTCATCAAGAGGCTTTTGAGTTCCTCTTCACTTTCTGCCATAAGGATGGTGTCATCTGCATATCTGAAGTTATTGATATTTCTCCCGGCAATCTTGATTCCAGTTTGTGTTTCTTCCAGTCCAGCATTTCTCATGATGTACTCTGCATATAAGTCAAATAAACAGGGTGACAATATACAGCCTTGACATACTCCTTTTCCTATTTGGAACCAGTCTGTTGTTCCATGTCCAGTTCTAACTGTTGCTTCCTGACCTGCATACAAATTTCTCAAGAGGCAGATCAGGTGGTCTGATATTCCCATCTCTTTCAGAATTTTCCACAGTTTATTGTGATCCACACAGTCAAAGGCTTTGGCATAGTCAATAAAGCAGAAATAGATGTTTTTCTGGAACTCTCTTGCTTTTTCTATGATCCAGTAGATGTTGGCAATTTGATCTCTGGTTCCTCTGCCTTTTCTAAAACCAGCTTGAACATCAGGAAGTTCACGGTTCACGTATTGCTGAAGCCTGGCTTGGAGAATTTTGAGCATTACTTTACTAGCATGTGAGATGAGTGCAACTGTGCGGTAGTTTGAGCATTCTTTGGCACTGCCTTTCTTTGGGATTGGAATGAAAACTGCCCTTTTCCAGTCCTGTGGCCACTGCTGAGTTTTCCAAATTTGCTGGCATATTGAGTGTAGCACTTTCACAGCATCATCTTTCAGGATTTGGAATAGCTCAACTGGAATTCCATCACCTCCACTAGCTTTGTTCGTAGTGATGCTTTCTAAGGCCCTCTTGACTTCACATTTCAGGATGTCTGGCTCTAGGTCAGTGATTACACCATCATGATTATCTGGGTCGTGAAGATCTTTTTTGTACAGTTCTGTGTATTCTTGCCATCTCTTCTTAATATTTTCTGCTTCTGTTAGGTCCATACCATTTCTGTCCTTTATCGAGCTCATCTTTGCATGAAATGTTCCTTTGGTATCTCTGATTTTCTTGAAGAGATCCCTAGTCTTTCCCATTCTGTTGTTTTCCTCTATTTCTTTACATTGATCGCTGAAGAAGGCTTTCTTATCTCCTCTTGCTATTCTTTGGAACTCTGCATTCAGATGTTTATATCTTTCCTTTTCTCCTTTGCTTTTTGCTTCTCTTCTTTTCACAGCTATTTGTAAGGCCTCCCCAGACAGCCATTTTGCTTTTTTGCATTTCTTTTCTGTGGGAATGGTCTTGATCCCTGTCTCCTGTACAGTGTCATGAAACATATGTATATATGATGTGTATTCTGCTTCCTGTTTCCCAGGAGAATTCTAATATAGGTAGATGATAGATGAATGGATGGATGGATGGATGGACAAACAAAGAGAAAAGATATAACCAGAGGCCAATAATTTCAAAGCAGGCCTGGGGCATCAATAAAAATAATTTTTGTTAACAACCATTGACTAAGTATTTCTGCAACAGAAATTTATAAAGCATGAATCAGCTATAAGTATACATATATCCCCTCCCTCTTCCTTCCCCCCACACCACCCTCATCCCCTCGGGGTCACAGAGGCCCAGGCTGAGCTCCGTGTGTTATACAGCAGCTCCCCACTGTCTATTTCACACGGACTGGTGTACACCGTCAACGCTACTCACTCAATTCGTCCCAACCTCTCCTCCCGCTCTGTGTCCACAAGTGTGCTCTCTCTGTCTGTGTCTCTATTTCTGCCCCGCAAGTAGGTTCATCAGTACTGCTTAAGATTCCATATATCTGGCTGGCCAAGCATTTTACATATGTACCCTGGGGCTGCAGCTAGGCAGCAGAGCATTTACAGGTGCTGGCTGTGAAGTTAAAGCATCACCATTCAGTGATGATGGGTGCATCAGCCAACGGCTGGGTGCACAACACCGACAAGGACTCCCTGCCTGCATGGAGCACCTCCTTGGTTTCCCCCTAGCCACATGAGAGAGAAATCAATCTCTTTCCATTGCTTGAATTCTGACATGGGTAATGAGGAAGGGTGAGAGCCAAGAGAAGTTACTTGAGGAAGTGAATCACCACTGAGTGAGGAAGAAATATAAGGAAAACAGCCCTCTGGGGATGATCTGGGAGTCCTGGAAAGGAAGGCTCTTGGGGTAAAAATAAACTGCTACTAAAGCCCAAAGTACGCTGTTACAATCACTCCATTCCAAGGAGGTTATGTGGGTGATAAAAGCTGCTACCACTGTGGGTCCTGCCATCTCCCAACTGGAAGTGGACAAAAGGGGGAAAGTATTTTCCTTCTGGTTGGAGAGAAAGAGTTCAGTGGAAAGATGCTCAGGCGGTTGGAAGAAAGACACTAACTATCGTGTCAGAAGAACTACAGATTCACAGGAAGTAGCCTAGACAGGTGCATGACCACTTCAGCCACACTGGGGACTCCAAAATGGCACAAGGAGAGGCCAGCAAGGGTCTGCCCAGGTGACATCAGAGGTACTGAGCAGCAGACCAGGTATTTAACACTATGGTGGTGAGCCTGGAACACTCTGAATACATACTTTCTCTCTTCTGGCCTCAGTACAACTTCTTGAGACAGGTATTCATATACCCACTTTACAAGTGACAAAAACTGAGCCATCGAGAGGTTTTCTAGCATCACAGGTATAGAAAGGCAAGTCACAGTACTGAGATTAGAAGCAGAGATTATGATTTCAAAGACTCTGCCCTTCACCTCACTTTGCTGCCCATCCTCCTCTTAGCAGCATTTGGATCATCTGGATGAAGGCTCAGACAGGCGTAGGGAGACAAGGGATGTGTTAGTGTGAATTCTCTGCTATTATGGAGAGAAAGATTCATGTTATTTATGAATAGTAGGGTGTAGCCATCCCTGACCCTTGTATGGGATCTACTTCACCCCACCCTGGGCATGAGACTATGGCCAGCTGCCTTCCAGTTGCAGTGAAGTGGCTCCAGCAAGACCTTGAGCACCTACCTCTTGTTTGGCTCTTTCTGAGGGAGACTGACATATTCATAGGCCATGCTACTCTGCACATATTCTACAGCACATGACCTACCACCCTGGCCATCAGTGATGAGATCGGAGTGGCTGCAACCCATAAGCTGGCACGGAGCAATCTCAGCCAAAGAAGGGAATCGTATATTGGGTGATGTGGCTGAATCACGTCTGTCTTGAGAGCTTTGCAAAAACGAGGAGCAGTTGGTAGCAGGTGAAAAAGCAGAATGACATTCGGAGGCAGTCAGAACAAAGAGCGCTAGAGCGGCTAAGTGCGGACAATGGCAGACAGCTAGAGCTGATCGAGTGAAGTCCTGATGCTGAAGGGAAAGGACAAGATTCTGCCACTAGAGTCACGGGCATTCTGATTAACCTTACAGGGGTTGAACTATTTTCCAGACTCAAGAGACCCAGCTACAGGATGGTTCCTGGGTGTCCACAGCCCTGGCAATGTGACTACAACCTGAGTCTGTGTGACTCCCCGGGGAGGTGCCATCCATTCTGTGAGTTAGTCTGGGCGAGTTTCCAATCATGCAGCTAGAAACCACCAACACAATTATACTGCTAAACCAACAATCAATCAGCATCAGTTTATATTTCAGTAAAAGTACTGTGGGAATGGTCACTTTTTCCAATATAACCTCAAGACCCAGCAGTGACAAAGCTAGAAGCAAACGATAGCTACCGCAGCGTGATTTATGGAGAGAGCATCTGGCTTGGCTTTTCCATGCTGTTACTGCTGCCTTGGTGGTATTCCTGGTCCTCAACCTAGATTAAACCCCGTATCTCCATCAATTTATCTGCACTCATGATCTTATTTTCTATCTGACACTCCTGGGACTTTGGCAGCAAAAGAACATTGAAAAACAAAAACCCTATTACATTAGCTTCTACTGCCATCTGTCTGTGTTGGCTTTTGTCTATTTCCTTGGGCCAGTCAACAACCAAACCAAGGCAACGGTGGTTTGGCCTCCTTTCCAGGCACAAAGAACATGCCACACTAGTCAGAGTTTGCCACCAAAGTGTTTACTTTGTTCTGAATTTTAACAAACATGACTACTGTCCCACCTCCAAAGCACTCTGCTGGCTTCAACCAAGAATCACATTGTGCTTTTCTCAGGCCTCAGACTTTGGATGGCCGTGGGGCTAGGAAAAATCTCAGTGACCCCTTGGCCTGGACTCTGATTTATTGCCATTATTAGAAAGGCCCCCAAATATTTAAAACTGTATTTGAAGAAAATAATGTTTCAACTGTGAAACTGTTAATGTACTAATCCTAAGTTTCTGTCCGCTGTACCAGATCTTGACAACGCTGTTACAGAATCTAAGTGGTAGAAGTTTACAATATGTGAACTTACCTACTATCACAGTTAGGCTTTGCTACACTGTGAGTCCCTCTAGTACAGAGTCAGAGTTCCATTCACCTCAGTCCTCCCAACCTGACCTGTCTCCCCTCCCCTCCCCCTCAGCACAGTGCCTGACACACGAGAAAGGCTCAGAGATGATGGAATGATGGAGGGAGAGAGAAAGAGAAGAAGAGAGGGGGATGAGTGACTAAATGAACTTTGGGGCCATACATCAAAACTGTAAATTTCATACTATAAAATCTCCTGAACACATCCATCACTAGGTAAAAAGCTGATGAAGCACAAACGGCTTATCTCAGTCCAGACTTTTCCTGATCCTCACAGTCTTCTTTCAGGTCAAATTATCCTTTGAAATATGTAAATTTTGGAGTGAAAAAATATACTAAATCATCAAAGTCCTCAGCCTTTCAGCAGGACCAGAATTGACCCATCTGCATCTGTAACAATGGAGCTATTCTCTTCATGTTTTTAAGGAAATGTTTGGAAATGTCACTGGGCTGTGAAGCCTTACTGGGTATCCTCCTAAATGCACCCCCCCACCCCAAGAGTTATTCTAGAACAGAGCTATGCTAACTATAATAAGCACATGAATTACTTTTAAGCTAAAATTTAAATGTTAAATTATGTAGCTGAAACTTCAGAAAAGAGTGACTCTTACTAGCCAAACAAGCTCTATTTTAAGAATTGGCAACATCTTTATCTAGTTTTTCCAATGTGGTTGAAAATTTGTACATACTGTACTTCCAACTATTTCTCTGAAGTTCAAAATCAACATTATTAACATGCAAAATAAAAGCTAATTTTTATTGAGAATATTTCCACAGAAGTCAGATGTCTCTGAACTGGGTTTCCAACAGGACTGACCTTGGTGAGATGAACAATGAGAATGGTATAGCAGGATGACATTATACAGGTAAAGTCATCTCTAAGTTGGCAAAAGGTCAGTATAATTTACACCAAGAAAGATACCAACTCCTCATAAGCAAAGGATCACCATCATGGAATTGATATAGAGAGGGGACACAAAATAAATAACAAATTAGATAAATTACCTATTGTGTTAAAAGATTATAAATTCTACTGGAAAAATAAAAAGTGCTGCAAGGTTGGGGATGAGAAGTTTGTTGGAGAGAGTAGTATTAAGTAGTCTAGGGTTGGCTTTGTTAAAAAGGTCAAACAAAAAGTTGAAGGAGATGAAGCTCTGAAGCAATGCATGAGATTTCCTCATAAAACGAGTCTCACCACCATGGCCCAGACATCCAGGATAAACCGGCCCTCAGGATTCTAATGGAGACATCGGGAGTGATAACAGGGAGACCGGTGAACAAGGCCAGCATTTCTCTGCTCTTCATCAGGGTGAGATGCTGGCCCTGGATTCCCAGTCACGCACACCAGAGTTGTGAGTGAGCTGGAATGCAAGCAGCTGTTCTCTGACAAAGCCCCTTGTCCTCCCTCTGCTCCTGGCTGCTTCTGTAGGAATTCTGGGGTGGTCCATTCTTATTCAATAAATTTGGATATCCATACTCTTGAGATACAGCAGCGGTGATGAAGACTGGTATCAGGTCATATTTACATATTCACAAAACTGAGTTTTGACCTGAAAATTTCACCACGGAGCAGACTGAAACCATACCCAAACTGATAATGCTTAGTAGACAAAGTGATCATCACTCAACTCTATGTCTTGTCTGTTGGGCTGCTGTATAACAAATTATCACAGACTGGGTGGCTAAAACGATAAAACACTTATTTCTCACAGTTACAGAAACCTAAGATCAAAGTGCCAGATTAAGGGCCAGAATTAAGAAGACTGAACTGCTTCTTAATCGGCAGATGGCCACTTCTCACTGTGTCCTCATACTAGAAAGAACACAGGGAAGAAGCAAGCTCTCTTAAGTCTTTCCTTGAAAGTGAAAGTGAAAGTAGCTCAGTCATGTCTGACTCTTTGCGGCCCCATGGACTATACAGTCCATGGAATTCTCCAGGCCAGAACACTGGAGTGGACAGCTGTTCCCTTCTCCAGGGGATCTTCCCAACCCAGAAATCGAACTCAGGTCTCCTACATTGCAGGTGGATTCTTTACCAGCCGAGTCACCAGGGAAGCCCAAGAATATTGGAGCAGGTAGCCTATCCCTTCTCCAGTAGATCTTCCTGACCCAGGAACTTAATCAGTGTCTCCTGCATCGTAGGCAGATTCTTTACCAGGTGAGCTACCAGGGAAGCCCCAAGTTTCTTCTTCAGTTCAGTTGCTCAGTCGTGTTCGACTCTTTGCAACCCCATTAATTGCAGCATGCCAGGCCTCCCTGTCCATCACCAACTCCCGGAGTTTACCCAAACTCATGTCCATCAAGTCGGTGATGCCATCCAGCCATCTCATCCTCTGTCATCCCCTTCTCCTCCTGCCCCCAATCCCTCCCAGCATCAGAGTCTTTTCCAATGAGTCAACTCTTCGCATGAGGTGGCCAAAGTACTGGAGTTTCAGCTTCAGCATCATTCCTTCCAATGAACACCCAGGACTGATCTCCTTTAGGATGGACTGGTTGGATCTCCTTGCAGTCCAAGGGACTCTCAAGAGTCTTCTCCAACACCATAGTTCAAAAGCATCAATTTTTTGGCACTCAGCCATCTTCACAGTCCAACTCTCACATCCATACATGACCACAGGAAAAACCATAGCCTTGACTAGATGGACCTTTGTTGGCAAGGTAATGTCTCTGCTTTTGAATATGCTATCTAGGTTGGTCATAACTTTCCTTCAAAGGAGTAAGCGTCTTTTAATTTCATGGCTGAAGTTACCATCTGCAGTAATTTTAGAGCCCAAAAAAACAAAGTCTGACACTGTTTCCACTGTTTCCCCATCCATTTCCCATGAAGTGATGGGACCAGATGTTTTCTGCATGTTGAGCTTTAAGCCGACTTTTTCACTCTCCACTTTCACTTTCATCAAGAGGCTTTTGAGTTCCTCTTCACTTTCTGCCATAAGGGTGGTGTCATCTGCATATCTGAGGTTATTGATATTTCTCCCGGCAATCTTGATTCCAGCTTGTGCTTCTTCCAGCCCAGCGTTTCTCATGATTAAGTTTCTTCTTAAAAGGGCATTAATCCCCTCCATGAAGGGTCCACCCTCACAACCTAATTATCACTCTAAGGCCCCACATTTTAATACCATTAAATAGGGGATTAGTATTTCAACATATAAATTCTGAGGAAACATGAACATTTAGTTCATAACACTTAAAAATTATATTTTAACAATACTGTAAACTTAGATTAACAGCATATCTATAAATGTCTATACAGTTTGGATTTTACTACACTGCATAGATTGAGATGTTGTTTGTACTTTCAAATTTTAAAATCCTTCAGTAATGTTTACCTTTCTCTTTGGGTCTCCATCAGAGGTGCCAGAGATCTGGTTAACTTTGGCCCAAACCCCAGTGCTTTAGGCTAAAATAGTAAAAAAACAAAACAAAACAAACAAAAAAAAACCTTCTACATCTCTCTGGGTGTTCTTATAATTCACTTTCTCACTGGTTCCACATTCCCTTGTCTGCCTAAGCACCTTCTCCAACCTGTGTGTGTTCAGAGCTTAGCCCCTGCACTGGGTATGCGTGCTGAAATACAAAACGAAATTTACCATTTTAAAGTGTTCAACTGAGTGACAGTAAGCCCATTCTTAATGCTGCACAACTTTCACCACTATCTAATTCCAGCATTTTTCATCACCCCAAACAGAAACTCCCTACCCATGAAGCAGTCAATCTACATTATACATTAACTAGGAACCAACAGTAATCTGATTTCTATCTCCATGAACTTGCCTTTCTGGTAACCTCATACAAATGGGATGAAACAATGATACCTGTGGCCTCTTGTGTCTGGCTTCTTCCACTTAGCATAGTGTTTTCATGGTTCATCCATGTTGTAGCATGTAACAGCCCTCCACTTCTCCCAGCTCCTGAGCAGTGGATTGGCCCCAGGGCGACCAGCGGCAACAGAGAGGCTGGGGAGCCATCTGCTCCTGGGCATCCTCCAACGTCGATCAGCTCCAGCCAACAACTCCACCAGGCCCCCGAGAGGCATGCTGACCACACCCTCTTTACACACACTCAGAAAATGGACAACCAGGCGCCAGGCATGTCCTCCAGCTACATGGAAGAGCTGAAGGGCATGTCCCTGCTAGTCAGAGCCTGAAAAATGTGGTCCACTGGAGGAGGGATTGACACACCACTTCAGTGTTCTTGCCTTGAGAACCCCATGAACAGTATGAAAAGGCCAAAAGACATGACACTGAAAGATGAGCCTTGCAGGTTGGTAGGTGTCCAATACGCTACCCGGGAACAGTGGAGAAATAGATCCAGGAAGAATGAAGAGGCTGAGCCAGAGCAGAAAGGATGCCCAGTTATCGATGTGTCTGGTGGTGAAAGTAAAGTCTGATGCTGTAAAGAAAAATATTACATAGGAACCTTCATGAATCAAGGTAAATTGGAAGTGGTCAAACAGGAGATGGCAAGAGTGAACACTGACATTTTAGAAATCAGTAAACTAAAATGGACAAAAATGAGCGAATTTAATTCAGATGATCATTATATCTACTACTGTGGGCAAGAATCCCTTAGAAGGAATGGGGTAGCCCTCACAGTCAACAAGAGTCCTAAATACAACATTTGGGTGCAATCTCAAAAATGACAGTATGATCTTGGCTTGTTTCCAAGGCAAACCATTCAACATCACAGTAATGTAAGTCTGTACCCCAACCACTAATGCCAAAGCTGAAACCGAATGATTCCAGGAAGACCTCCAAGACCTTCTAGAACTAACACCAAAAAAGATGCCGTTTTCATCATAGTGGACTGGAATGCAAAAGTCAGAAGTCAAGAGATACCTGGAGTAACAGACAAGCTTGGCCTTGGAGTATAGAATGAAGCAGGGCAAAGTTTTGCCAAGAAAACACACTAGTCATAGCAAACACCCTCTTCCAACAACACAAGAGACAACTCTACAATGGACATCACCAGATGGTCAATACTGAAATCAGATTGATTATATTTTTTGCAACTGAAGATGGAGAGGCTCTATACAATCAGAAAAACAGACCTGGAGCAGCCTGTGGCTCAGATCATCACCTCCTTATTGCAAAATTCAGGCTCAAATTGAAGAAAGTAGGAAAAACCACTAGACCATTCAGGTATGGTCTAAATCAAATCCCTTATGATTATATAATGGAGGTGATGATTAGATTCAAGGGATTAGATCTGGTAGACAGAATGCCTGAAGAACTACAGACAGAGGTTCTTAACATTATATAGGAGGTGGTGACCAAAACCATCCTCAAGAAAAAGAAAAGCAAGAAGGCAAAGTGGTTGTCTGAGGAGGCCTTACAAAAATAGCTGAGAAAAGAAGAGAAATGAAAGTCAAAGTAGAAAGGGAAAGATATCCCAACTGAATGCAGAATTCCAGAGAAAAGCACAGAGAGAGAAGAAAGCCTTCTTAAGTGAACAAGGCAAAGAAATAGAGAAAAACAATAGAATGGGAAAGACTAGAGATCTCTTCAAGAAAATTAGAGATACCAGGGAACATTTCATGCAAAGATGGGCACAATAAAGGACAGAAATGGTATGGACCTAACAGAAGCATTAGAGATTAAGAAGAGGTGGCAAGAATACACAAAAGAACTGTACAAAAAAGTTCTTAATGACCCAGATAACCATGATGGTGTCATCACTCACCTAGAGCCAGACATCCTGGAATACGAACTCAAGTGGGCCTTAGGAAGCATTACTAAGAACAAAGCTCATGAAGGTGATGGAATTTCAGCTGAACTATTTCAAATCCTAAAAGATAATGCTGTGAAAGTGCTGCACTCAATATGCCAGCAAATCTGGAAAACTCAGTAATGGCCACAGGACTGGAAAAGGTCAGTTTTCATTCCAATCCCAGAGAAAGGCAATGCTAAAGAATGTTCAGACTATTGAACAATTGTTCTTGTTTCACATGCTAGCAAGATTATGCTCAAAAATCCTTCAAGCTAGGCTTCAGCAGTATGTGAACTGAGAACTTCCAGATGTTCAAGCTAAATTTTAAAAAGGCAGAGGAACCAGAGATCAAATTGCCAACATCCAATGGATCATAGAAAAAGCAAGGGAATAAAAAAAAAATCTACCTCTGCTTCACTGACTACACTAAAGCCTTTGACTGTGTGATAATAGCAGACAATGCAAAATTCTTGAAGAGATGGGAATACTCAACAACCTTACCTTCCTCCTGAGAAACCTTATGCAGGACATGGAACAACAGACTGGTTCCAAATTGGGAAAGCAGTGTGTCAAGGCTATATATTGTCACCCTGATTATTTAACTTATATGCAGAGTAGTGGTAGTAGTAGTTAGTCGCTCAGTTGTGTCGACTCTTTTTGATCCCACAGACTGTAGCTCATCAGGCTCCTCTGCCCATGGGATTCTCCAGGCAAGAATACTGGAGTGGACTGTCATTCCCTTCTCCAGAGGATCTTCCTGACCCAGGGATTGAACCCGGGTCTCCTGAATTACAGGCAGATTCTTTACCGTTTGAGCTACAGGGAAGTCCTCTCTATGCAGAGTACCTCATGCGAAATGCTGGGCTGGGTGACTCACAAGCTGGAATCAAGATTGCGGGGAGAAATATCAACAACCTCAGATATGCAGATGATACCACTTTAATGGCAAAAAACAAAGAGGAACTAAAGAACCTCTTGAAGAAGGTGAAAGAAGAGAGTGAAAAAGTTGGCTTAAACTCAATATTCAAAAAACTAAGATCATGGCACCCAATCCCATCACTTCATGGCAAATCGATATGGAAAAAGTGGAAATAGTGACAGATTTTAGTTTCTTGGGCTCCAAAATCACTGTGGACAGTGACTGCAGCCATGAAATTAAAAGACGCTCCTTGGAAGAAAAGCTATGACAAACCTAACAGCATATTAAAAAGCAGAGACATCACTTTACCTACAAAGGTCTGGATAGTCAAAAATATGGTTTTTCCAGTAGTCATGTATGGATGTGAGTGTTGGACCGTAAAGAAGGCTGAGCACCGAAGAATTGATGTTTTTGAACTGTGTTGCTGGAGAAGACTCTTGAGAGTCCCTTGGACAGCAAGGAGATCAAATCAATCCTAAAAGATATCAACACTGAATATTCATTGGAAGGACTGATGCTGAAGCTCCAAAACTTTGGCCACCTGACACGAAGAGCCAATTCACTGGAAAAGACTCAGAGGGCAAGATGAAAGGGGCAACAGAGGGCAAGGTAGTTGGATGGCATCACTGACTCAATGGACATGAGTTTGAGCAAAGTACAGGAGATAGTGAAGGCCAGGAAAGCCTGGTGTGTTGGTTCATGGGGTCACAGAGAGTCGGACACGACCTGGTGACTCAACAACAGTACCTCATGCCTTTTATTTTTAATATTTATTTTTATTTCTTTATTTATTTGGTTGTGCTGGATCTTAGTTGCAGCATGCAGGATCTTTGATCTTCACTGTGGCATTCGGAATCTATAGTTTAGGCATGCAGGATCTTTCATTGCGGTATGTGATCTAGTTCCCCAACCAGGGATTGAACCTGGGCCCCCTGCATTGGGAGAATGGAGTCAGACTCTGAACCACTGTGGAAGTCCCAGTACTTCATTCCTTTTAATGGCTTAATAGTCTCATTGTATGGATGTACCACATTTTATGGTTTTTTTCAACATTCATATTTGTCTGAACACCTGTTTTAAATTCTTTCCTATATACATTTTTGTCTCTCTCTCTCTTTTTTGTTTAAGCTTTGTTTACTTCACTGTGGTCCAGTGATTAAGAATCCACCTTGCAGTGTGGGGGATGTGGGTTCCATGCCCTGTCAGGGAACTAAGATCCCACTAGCTGTGGGCAATTAAACCTGCTTGCTGCCAACTACTGAGCCCATGCACCACATCTAGAGTTCAGGTGCCACAACAAAAGATCCTACATGATACAATGAAGGTCTAGCATGCTGCAACAAAGTCCCAACGCAGCCAAATAAATACATTAAAAAAAAAAAACCTTCTCATTCCAAGCATGATATGAAATTGTTAACTTTGCTGATGATGTGGGAGACCATGAGGAGTCGTCATGAGGTATCACATTACAAACAAGCTGCTTCCCACCATCTCTCTGGCTCCAGATCCTTGGTCTCCTGCAGGGGCCACAGACAAACCTTCCATCTTTTCACTCAGATTTGTTCTCTTCTCAATGAGGTTCCATGAGGTGAGGTCTTTTTTTTTTTTTTACCCCCAAGAAACTTTATCAAGGAAGTTCTAAACAAAACATCCCTCTTGCTAAAAGGAATTCTGCTGAATATTGTTTCTTTCTCTTGTTACATAAGGACCTTTGCAGAACTGGCATAAGGTAATAAACTGATAAACTTGAGAAGCCAGAAATCACACAACTCTCATGGATTTCCTATGATGGGGCAGCACACTCATTGGCAGCACTAATTTCTCCCCCTCAGGTAACCCATTAGTTGTGTACTAAGAGTCAATAAAATTGGGGCTTAAATCAAGAAAAGTATCTTTGGGGAATATGACATAACTGACTATAAAGCTCCCCAAGAAAGCAGTGGGACAGTCTGGCGGTCTGATCCAGGCCTAGATCCCTAACACACTTCACAGTTAGCCTCTGTCCACTCCTTGTCTTTCCCTACAGAACACTCATTGGAAAAGACTCTGATGCTGGGAGGGATTGGGGGCAGGAGGAGAAGGGGACGACAGAGGATGAGATGGCTGGATGGCATCACTGACTCGATGGACGTGAGTCTGAGTGAACTCCGGGAGATAGCGATAGACAGGGAGGCCTGGCGTGCTCCGATTCATGGGGTCACAAAGAGTCGGACGCGACTGAGCGACTGAACTGAACTGAACCAGAATATCTAGGATCTGGCTAGAAGTAAAGTGGAAGAGTCATGCAGCTTGACACAGCTGCTGGGATGGAAATGGTCCAACAATTATACATTCAACTACAAACAATCTGAACAGCGGCTGTAGTATCAAGAAATAGAACAAGGACTTCCCTGGTGGCACAGTGGGTAAGAATCCACCTGCCAATGCTGGGGACGTGGGTTCAATCCCTGGTCCAGGCAGATTCTACATGCCTTGACCCAACTAAGCCCGTGCAACTACTGAGCCCATGTGCTGTAACTACTGAAGCCCGTGTGCCTAGAGCCTGTGCTTTGCAACAAGAGAAACCACCACAATGAGATGCCCGCACACTGTAATGAAGAATAGCCCCCGCTCACTGTGCAAAGCAATCAAGACCCACTGCGGCCAAAAATAAACATAAGAA
Organism: Bos grunniens; assembly: GCF_055505025.1. Taxonomy (NCBI): domain Eukaryota; kingdom Metazoa; phylum Chordata; class Mammalia; order Artiodactyla; family Bovidae; genus Bos; species Bos grunniens. The sequence goes on along the minus strand of NC_141185.1, from coordinate 29,164,479 downwards.
AGAAACAGAACAACTTTCTAATTGAGTTTAATGAAACAAACTTGTTAACGCTGTTATATGCCAGACACTGTATGAAGCACTAGGAATATACTAAAGAATCAAACTTGGCCCATCCCTTAAAGGAGTCCCATTAGTAGACAGAGGAAGATACCCAAACAATTAAAGGATTATATGATACTGAACAGAGTTCATCAAAAGGTAGAAAAATAGAGGGAAGATGGAAGAACAAACACACGACAACAGGTGAGAGGACTGCTGATCACTGAGCTCATCTCTTCGATTTCCTTTGTTGTAGCCCTATTTCCACCCCCGCCCCCCATGACTCTCATCTGATCCTCTGGATTTGTTTGCTAACTGGCCTTCCAGCTGCTTAGGCTCTCCTCCCTGCAGACTACTTTCTACTTTGTTACCAGGTTAACATATACAATTCAAATGTGATAATAACAACCACTCACAGAGCACTTTCTAGGGATCAGGAGTTGTGTTAAGCATTCTACATGCATTGTTTTATTCCACCCTTGCCTTACTAAATGACAATTTGCTCACCTAGCAAGGAAAGTTAGTGATAAGGAAAGTGGGAGAGATAGGATTCAAAATCAGTTGTGTCTGAACTCTGTGTTGTTCGACCTCAACTACCACCATATATTGGGCTTCCCAGGTGGCACAGTGGTAAAAGAATCTGACTGCCAACGCAGGAGATGCAGGAGACGCGAGTTCGATCTCTGGGTCAGGAAGATCCCCTGGCATAGAAAATGGCAACTTGTTCCAATACTCTTGCCTGGAAACGTGCATGGACAGAGGAGCCGGGTGGGCTACAGTCCATGTGGTCGCAAAGAGTCAGACATGACTGAGCAACTAAGCACTCACACACTACCACACACTGCCTCGTCTATCAGCCAAAATTCTTCATTACATAGAACTGATTTAAACAGAAAACAGGTTTATTAAATACAAATTAAGTGTAGTTCTGCTTCCACTGAAGATGTAGAAAATCATAAGACACCCTAACAATATAAAGAACTATAATGCAGTGTGTAAAATTTTTACTTTTGGTGACCCTATCAGATCAAAAAGGTCTGCTAAAAGCTGCAGGTAAGGAGACATACACTAAGAAAAGCCCTCCAGCATTCTGGGCCACTTACAAAGCATAAGGCAACAGCAGCCCACAAGAGGAATCTGAAGTGTGTGATATACTGAATGTAATCATAGAAACAACAAAACACGAGCCCATCTAAACTACTGACTAGACTGACTCAACCCTCCACGGCAACGGCCTAACAGAATAAAAATCATACCTGATTCTGATTTACCTCACTCCCTACCATTCTATACACAGTGTCCAGCACCCGGGGAAAATGACAAGTATTACAAAAAGCCAGAAAACATAGGCTGTTTTCAGGATACACAGCAATAAACAGAACCAGACCCCTAAGCCAGATACATGCAGTACAGCAGATATTGAAACTACTGGAAACAAATTTTAAAGTAGCTATAAGTAGTTTGTTAAAAGATCCAGTGGAAAAGGTAAACAATATGCATAAACAGATGTAGAAGTGGAAATTCTACACCTGTTTATGCAGAGAGATGGAAGTTACTTTTTTAAAGTCAAATGAAAATCCTGGGGGTGGGGAATTCTTTAACGGGTTTTCAGTTCAGTTCAGTCACTCAGTCGTGTCCAACTCTTCGTGACCCCATGAATCGCAGCACGCCAGGCCTCCCTGTCCATCACCATCTCCCGGAGTTCACTCAAACTCACATTCATCGAGTCAGTGATGCCATCCAGCCATCTCATCCTCTGTCATCCCCTTTTCCCCCTGCCTCCAATCCCTCCCAGCATCAGAGTCTTTTCTAATGAGTCAACTCTTCGCATGAGGTGGCCAAAGTACTGGAGTTTCAGCTTTAACATCATTCCTTCCAAAGAAATCCCAGGGCTGATCTCCTTCAGAATGGACTGGTTGGATCTCCTTGCAGTCCAAGGGACTCTCAAGAGTCTTCTCCAACACCACAGTTCAAAAGCATCAATTCTGCGGCGCTCAGCTTTCTTCACAGTCCAACTCTCACATCCATACATGACCACTGGAAAAACCATAGCCTTGACTAGATGGACCTTTGTTGGCAAAGTAATGTCTCTGCTTTTCAATATGCTGTCTAGGTTGGTCATAACTTTTCTTCCAAGGAGTAAGCGTCTTTAAATTTCATGGCTGCAGTCACCATCTGCAGTGATTTTGGAGCCCAAAAAAATAGTCTGACACTGTTTCCACTGTTTCCCCATCTATTTCCCATGAAGTGATGGGACCAGATGCCTTATCAGTAGACTAAACACAACAGAGAAAAGAATTACTGAACTTGAAAATAGGTACATGGGGACTTCCCTGGCGGCACAGTCGATAGGAATCCACCTGCCAATTCAGGGGATACCACTTCAATCCCTGACATGAGAAGATTCCACATGCTATGGAGCAATTAAAGCCCAAGAGACACAATGACTGAGCTCTCACTCTAGAGCCTGTGAGCCACAACTACTGAAGCCTGCACACCCTGGAGCCCACAGGCTGCATCTACTGAACACACGTGCTGCACCCCTGAAGCCCCTGCTCTGCAACAAGAGAAACCACCACAATGAGAAGCCTGTGCACTGCAACAAAGAGTAGCCTTTAATCACTGCAACCAGACAAAGCCCAAGTTCAGTAACACAGACCCAGTGCAACCAAAAACACATGAAAAAATAAATACAATTATTTTTAAAAGAAAATAGGAGTTATGCAACCTGAAGCACAGGAGAAAAAAGAGTGAAGGGGGAAAAGGTATCTAAGGTATTGTGGAATAATTATCAAATAAGAGTACTTGAAGATGCACAAATAAAAGACAAAGAATGGGGAAGAAGAAATTATGGTCATATATTTTCCAAAATTAATAAGCCACAGAACCAAGGAACTCAGAGAACTCCAAACAGAATGAATTTAAAACACACACATACACAAGCACAAACACACACCTGGACACATCAGAATTAAACTGCTGGGAAGACCTTGCTGCAATTTATGTCAAAGAGTGTTCTGCCTATGTTTTCCTCTAAAAGTTTTATAATGTCTGGCCTTACATTCCCTTTTTTCATCCATTTTGAGTTTATTTTTGTGTGTGGTGTTAGGGAGTGTTCTAATTTCATCCTCTTACATGTAGCTGTCCAGTTTTCTCAACACCATTTATTGAAGAGACTGTCTTTTCTCAGTGTATATTCTTGCCTCCTCTGCCATAGACTAGGTGACCACAGATGCATGGGTTTATCTCCAGATTTTCTATCCTGTGAATTAAACACTTAAAAGTAAGGCCAAACACTATAAAACTCTTAGAGAAAAACATAGGCAGAATACTCTTTGACATAAATCAAAGCAAGATCTTTTTTGACCCACCTCCTAGATAAATGAAAATAAAAACAAAAATAAACAAATGAGACCTAATGAAACTTAAAAGTTTTTGCACAGCAAAGGAAACCTTAAACAAAAGGAAAAAACCCACAGAGAAAATATTTGCAAATGAAGTGGCCAACAACAGATTAATCTCCAAAACACACAAGCAGTTCATGCAGCTCAATATCAAAAAAACAAACAACCCAATCAAAAAAAATGGACAGAAGATCTAAATAGACATTTCTCCAAAGAAGACATACAGAAAGCCAACAAACACATGACAAGATGCTCAACATCACTAATTATTAGAGTAATGCAAATCAAAACTACAATGAGTTATCAACTCACAGCAGTCAGAGTGGCCAATATCAAAAAACCTACAAATAATAAATGCTGGAGAGGGTGTGGAGAAAGAGGAACCCTTATGCACTATTAGTGGGAGTGTAAATTGATATGGCTACTATGGAAAACAGTATGAAAGTTTCTTAAAAAACTAAAAATAAAACTACCATATGACCCAGCAGTCCCACTACTGGGCATATATCTGAAGAAAGCCATAATTCAAAAAGATACACACACCCCAATCTTCATAACAGTACTATTTACAAAAGCCAGGACATGGAAGCCACCTAACTGTCCATCAGCAGAGGAATGGATAAAGAAGCTGTGGTACATATATACAATGAAATATTACTCAGTCATAAAAAGAAATGAAATTGGGTCATTTGCAGAGACACAGATGGCCCTAGAGTGTGTCATACAGAGTGAAGTAAGTCAGAAAGAGAAAAACAAGTACTGTATATTAACACATATATGTGGAATCTAGAAAAATGGTATAAATGTTCTTATTTCCAAAGCAGAAATAGACACACAGATGCAGAGAACAAATGTATGGATACCAAGAGGGGTGAGGGTGGTGAGAGGAACTGGGAGATCGGGACTGACACATATACACTATTATACTATACATAAGGTAGATAACAAATGAGAACATTATGTATAGCACAGGGAACTCTGCTTAATGCACAGTGGTGACCTGAATGGGGAGGAAGTTCAAAAGCCCACCGCAGGGCTTCCCTTGTGAGGTTCACAGTAGAAACCAACACAACACTGTAAAGCAACTATCTTCCAATAACAGTTAATTTAAAAAAAGAATCACACTGCTAGAAATCAATGGTAAAGAGAAAACCTAGATAGTAGCCAGAAAAATAAGAAAGATTATAAAATAAGGAAGAAGGATAAGATACACAGCGAACTCTAGTCAGAAAGTATGAAAGCCAGAAGACAACAGAAGTGACAGTGTGTGTTTGTACTAAAAAAAAAAAAAAAAAGTTAACTGAGATTTTTATATCCAGCAAGTCTTTCAAAAGTAATAACTAAAGACTTTTTTCAGACAGACAAAAACAATTCTTTGCTAGCACTGATGTACTACAATTATGTTAAAGTATGTTCTTTAGGCAGAAAAACTGAAACTAGATGAAAAATTGCATTTATACAAATTGAAGAGTCCTGAAGCAAAAAATGGTGGTAAATTTTTTTTTAAGTTTCTTCCAATCCCAAAGAAAGCCAATGCCAAAGAATGTTCAAACTACTGCACAACTGCACTCATTTCACATGCTAGCAAAGAAATGCTCAAAATCCTCCAAACCAGTCTTCAACAGTATGTAAATCATGAACTCCCAGATGTTCAAGCTGGATTTAGAAAAGGCAAAGGAAGCAGAGATCAAATTGCCAACATCTGTTGGATCATCAAAAAAGCAAGAGAGTTCCAGAAAAACATGTACTTCTGCTTTATTGACTATGCCAAAGCCTTTGACTATGTGGATCACAACTAACAGTGGAAACTTCTTCAAGAGATGAGAACACCAGACCACCTTACCTGTTTCCTGAGAAATCTGCATGCAGGTCAAGAAGCAACCATTAGAACTGGACATGGAACAACAGACTGGTTCCAAATTGGGAAAGGAGTACATCAGAACTGTATATTGTCACCCTACTTATGTAACTTATATGCAGAGTACATCATGCAAAGTGCCAGGCTGGATGAAGCACAAACTGGAATTAAGATTGCTGGGAGAAATATCAATAACCTCAGATATGCAGATGACACCACCCTTAATATGGCAGAAAGCAAAGAAGAACTAAAGACCCTCTTGATGAAAGTGAAAGAGGAGAGTGAAAAAGTAGGCTTAAAATTCAATATTCAGAAAACTAAGATCATGGCATCCGGTCCAATCACTTCATGGCAAAAAGCTGGGGAAACAATGGAGACAGTGAGAGACTATTTTTGGGGGGCTCCAAAAATCACTCCAAAATCACTGCAGGTGGTGACTGCAGCCATGAAATTTAAAGACGCTTATTCCTTGGAAGAAAAGCTATGACCAACCTAGATAGCATATTAAAAAGCAGAGACAGTACTTTGCCAACAAAGTTCCATCTGTGTCAAAACTATGGTTTTTCCAGTAGTCACGTATGGATGTGAGAGTTGAACTATAAAGAAAGCTGAGCGCCGCAGAATTGATGCTTTTGAACTGTGGTGTTGGAGAAGACTCTTGAGAGTCCCTTGGACTGCAAGGAGATCCAACCAGTCTATCTTAAAGGAAATCAGTCCTGAATATTCATTGGAATGACTGATGCTGAAACTCCAATACTTTTGGCCACCTGATACGAAGAGCTGACTCACTAGAAAAGACCCTGATGCTGGGAAAGATTGAGGCGGGAGGAGAAGGGGACAACAGAGGATGAGGTTGGATGGCATCTCCAACTCGATGGACATGAGTTTGAGCAAGCTCTGGGAGTGGGTGATGGACAGGGAACCCTAGCATGCTGCAGTCCATGGGGTTACAAAGAGTCGGACACAACTGAGCGACTGAACTGAACTAAATTACTTTAAAAACTTTTTAAAGGATTTGTTATTGTTCTTGCTGTTTAGTTGCTCAGTCATAGCCAACACTTTTGCAACCCCATGAACTACATAGCCTGTCCACTAGGCTCCTCTGTCCATGAGACTTCCCAGGCAAGAATACTGGAGTAGGTTGCCATTTCCTCCTCCAGGGAATCTTCCGAACCCAGGGATCAAATCCTAGTCTTCTGCATTGCAGACGGATGCTTTACCTCTGAGCCACCTGGGAAGCCCTTTTAAAAGATTATGACTGTCTAAAGCATAAATATAAACTATATATTTGGGAGTTAATAACATATATAGAAGTAAAAAGTGAAATAGTACTAACATATGTAAATAGACAGCCTATGGGAATTTGCTGTATGACTCAGGGAACTCAAACTGGGACTCTGTAATAAACTAGAAGGGGTGGGAAGGAGTGGGAGGTGGGAGGGAGATTCAAAAGGGAGGGGACCTATGTATGCCTATGGTTAATTCATGTTGATGTATGACAGAAATCAAACCAATACTGTAAACCAAATTAAAAATAAATAATTTTTAAAAAGCAAACAGTGAAATAGTAACAGAAAAGATGGAAGAAAAGAATGAAAGTGTACATTATATTATTTGAAAGGCAAGTGTGGAAAGTTAAATACTATGATCCCAAGAGTAAATCTTTTTACAAATACAGGAAACTAATGAGTCATTGGGCTTCCCAGGTGGCGCAGTGGTAAAAAATCCGCCTGCGAATGCAAAAGGTGCAAGAGACACAGGTTCAATCCCTGGGCTGGGAAGATCTCCTGGAGGAGGAAATGGCAACCTAGGTGCTCCAGAATCCTTGCCTGTAAAATTCCATGAACAGAGGAGCCTGGTGGGCTATAGTCCATGGGCAACTGAGCAAAGTGAGTCAATAGTAGAAACAAATGAAATTATTTAAAATATCCAGTAACATTGAAAGAACACAGGAAAAGAGAAAAAAATCAAAGATGGGACAAATGGAAAATAACTAGCAGGATAGTAGGTGTAAATACAACCATATCAATGATTACATACAATGTACATGTATGCGTGCTAAGTCTCTTCAGTCATGACTCTTTGAGACTCTATGGACTGTAGCCCACCAGGCTACTCCGTCCATGGAATCCCTCAGGCAAGAATACTGGAGTGGACTGCCATGCCCTCCTCCAGGGGATCGTCCTGACCCAGGGACTGAACCTGAGTTTCTTACATCTCCTGCATTGGTAGGAGGGTTCCTTATCACTAGCACCACCTGGGAAGCCCATCTATAGATCACCTGCAGATAATGGGGTCAATTAATCAAGACACAACAATCTTAAATGTCACTGTACCTATTAACGCAGCCTTCAAAATACATGAGGGACAACTGATTATTGCTAAAAGGAAAAACAGACAAATTCTCAACAATATTTAAAGACTTTACAAAACATTCTTCTCTTAGTATTTGATAGAAGTAACCACCCCCCCAAAAAAAGTCAGCAATGCTGAAGACTTGCACAGCAGCATCAACTAATTTGACCTAATTGGTATTAACAGAATATTGCACCCAGAAGCTGCAGAATAAACATTTTTCAAGTGAATAGGAAGCATTCATCAAAATGGATATTTTGGGCCATAAAACAACTTTCAACAAATATATAAACAATGTCGAAAAACAACTTTCAACAAATATAAAAATATGAAATCACATGATGTTCTCTGAATATATTGGGATTAGATGAGAAATCAATAATAGAAAGATTCCTGAAGATTTAGAAACTAAACAACTCACTCCTAGATAACCCGTGAGCCAAAGAAGAAATCATAAGATAAATTAGTAAATATTTTGAATGGAATAAAAGTGAAAATACAGTGTATCAAAATTGGTTGAATGCAGCTAAAGCATTATCTGGAGAGGAATTTGTAGCATTAAGTGCTTATATTAGGAAAAAAGAGGAGTCTTAAATCAATAATCTAAATTTGTATATTAAAAAAAACTAAGGAAAGAAGCCTTCATTATATCAAAATAAGTCAAAGGAGCAAATGATAAAGAACAGAAACCAAAGAAATAAGAGAAAATTCATACAGGAAATTCATAAAGGTAGTTCTTTGAAAAATTCCATACATTGTATAAATCTTTAGCCAGACTAAATCAAGAAAAACAAAGGAAGATACAAATTATCAATATGAAAATTAAAGAAGAAACATCACTACAGATCTTACAGATATTGAAAGGATAATTAGGAAAAATCTTAATCAACTTAAGGCAAAAAATTTTGATAATTTAGATAAAATGGATGATTTAAATAACATTTGAAAGTTCACTTTTTAAAAAGATAACATGAATATTTATTAAAGAGATCAGGGCCTTAGTTTTAAAATTTCTCACAAAGAAAAATTCATGCCCAGATGAGTTCACTGATGAACTATATTTAAGGAAGAAATCATATTAACTATACACAGTCCCTTGCTAATCCATTCTATAAGGTCAGCATTGCCTTGACACCAAAACCAAAGACATTACAAGAAAACTATGAAAATTCCCCATAAAATATCGGCAAATTGAATCCAGCACAAAAAAATAAATAATATTACATCATGACCAAGTAGGGTCAATGTAAAGTTTGTTGAACATTTAAACCAACTTTTTTAAAAAAAATCAGTTGTCATAATTCACCATATTAACAGAAACAGAAAAACTCCATGATGATCTCAAAAAATGCTAAAAAATATTTGACAACACTCAACATTCATTCATGATAAAAGCTATCAGCAAGCTAGTATAACTGGCATGTCTGAAACAGGCAAAGAACACACATATAAAAACCTACAGTTAGCATCATCCTTAGTGGTGAGAAACCAAATGCTTTTCTTTCAAAATTAAGTCTGCTCCATAAAATAGACTGTATAGCACAAGGACTATATTAATTTTATCTTCTAATAACCTACAGTGGAAAAGAACCTGCAACTACACACATACACACACACACACACACACATACACACACGTATATATACATACACATGCATGAGTGCTAAGTCGCTTCAGTCGTGTCTGACTCTTTACCATCCTACGGACTGTAGCCAGCCAGGCTCCTCTGACCATGGGGATTCTCCAGGCAAGAATACTGAAGTGGATTGCCATTCCCTTCGCCAGGGGATCTTTCCTACCCAGGGATCGAACCTGTGTCTCTTACGTCTCCTGAATGGGCAGGCAGGTTCTTTACCACTAGTGCCCCCTGGGAAGCCCATACACACACACACTTATATAAAACAATCATTTTGCTGTACATCTGAAACTGACACAGTATTGCAAATCAACTGTATTTCACACACACACACAAAGTAGGTCTGCTCCCATCAGCAGCTCCCATAAGTCGCATGTGTACTGTTCTCTACTCAAAGGAGGGGCACTGAGTCCACATTCTTGGGGGAAACAAATCAGGCTAGATGGCACTGGAACATCCTCTTGTCAGAAAGCTATATGGCTTTAAAGAACACCAGCCATGCGAACAGGACAACCAACCTCACTCTGAAGCATCAATAACAACATGATATTTTATTATTGTCAGAATCTGGGAAACACCGTGAGATGATGACAATCCAAAAAGGAAAGTTCCAAACAGCAGAAGTACAAAAAAGGTAGTTGAAATACACAAGAGCGATGACTGTAATAGGATACATTTAACTTTTTTATTTTAACAATGTTAACACATACGGTACTTTGCTTCTTTTATTAAATAGACATCTGCTTATGAAGTATATGTAATGGGACTTCTCTGGTAGTCCAGTGGTTAAGAATCTACTTTCCAATGTATGGGAGGTGAGTTCAATCCCTGGTTGGGGAACTAAATTCACATATGCGATGGGGCAACTAAGCCCGCTCAATGCAACTAGAAAAGCCCGCACACCACAATGAGAAGCCCTTGAGGCACAAGAGAGAAGTCTACACGCCACAACTGGAGAAGATCCTGCACACCGCAACGAAGGCCCAGCACAGTCAAAAGTCCAAACAGAACAAAACACTGAAAATATTAAAGTATTAAAAACATAAATAAAATAAAGTGTATGTACTTACTTGTTCCCACCTGGGTAAGAAAAGCAACTCACAGAACTGTGAGAAATCAACTGTTCCCAGAAAACAGGAACTGTGGGCAGAACCAGGCCTGGGCCACTCACATAAAATAAGCAAGCAGGAGGTAAGGACAACCACATGTTCCAAGAATTAATTAGCCAACTATCCTGCTGCTGCTGCTGCTAAGTTGCTTCAGTTATGTCCGACTCTGTGAGACTCCATAGATGGCAGCCCACTAGGCTCCTCTGTCCCTGGGATTCTCCAGGCAAGAACACAAGAGTGGGTTGCCATTTCCTTCTCCAATGCATGAAAGTGAAAAGTGAAAGTGAAGTCACTCAGTCATGCCCAACTCCTAGCGACCTCACGGACTGCAGCCTACCAGGCTCCTCCATCCATGGGATTTTCCAGGCAAGAGTACTGGAATGGGTTGCCATTGCCTTCTCCAGCCAACTATCCTAGAGTCCTGCTAACTCCACAGACTCAATTCTTCCTCTTCCAAGAAGTAAAGCTTTCAGGTGGCCCAATAAATATAACAAAATAATATATCAATAGGAATAAATGAATTTTCAAAGTTGCAAACATCTCCATCAATGTATCAACCATGACAGCAGGTTATAGAATGCTGCCCAAATGAGACTGAAAGTCCGTGATTCTGAAGAAAGACATCAGATTGCAAAAAATTAAAACCTATGAGAAAGGTGTGAACTAAAACGTCTCACAGACTAAACAAAGAAGCTCAACTGGTGATCCATGGCCTAGTGACAGTCCCCCTGGACCACAAAAAGCAAGTTGTGAGTCCTGACCAAGAATCAATTGATTGAACACCCAGATCCAATATCTCAATTGGACTAGGATGATATTTCTTTTTGACTCTAATCAGAATTTTTGAAAGCCCAGAAAAGAAAAAAAATAGTCTAGGAGGATAACAAATAAAGCAGTGATCCAAGGAAGCAGAGAGCAGGAGGTGCCAGATTTTGTGAGAACTGAAGCTTTAACAATTTGCCGTCTTTTTCTTAAATAAGGTCACACAAAGTGAGGTAAAAAAGTAAATATATATCTCAACAAAAGAAGGAGCCTTGTAAGAAGCTGTACACGCTTCACAAAAATGAAATCTGCTCTTACTGATTCAAAAATCTTTAAGAAGAGCTCTTAGCCAAAGCAATAAGGAAATAAAATCATACAGGTTACAAAGGAGCAGATACAACTGTTTTATTCACAGTTGACAGGATTACCTGCATACATAATCTTAAAGAATCTATAAAAAAAGAGCTATAAGAACTGTTAAGTAAGTGGTGTAGCAAGGCTGCAGGATACAAAATCCATTATAAAAATCAATTGTGTATACTAGTCATGCACCACTGAAAACTGAAATTTAAAAGCTGAAATTTACAAGCATATTATAAAACATAAAAATTAAAATTATCATGAGATACAACTACACATCTACTAAATGATTAAAATTATATATGTATAAATATAACTGACACTATCAAGTGCCATAGAGGATGCAGAGCAACTTGTAATGCAAAATGGAATGACCAGTTTGGAAAAGAATCTGGCAGTTTCTTTCATAATTTAACATATACTTACTATATGACCCAGTGATTTCATTCCTAGGTATTTATCTAAGGAAAAAAAAAAACACAAATGTCTAAACAAGGACTTGTACATAAACATTCACAGCAGTTTATATATAATGAGCAGAAATTGGAAGAAACAGATGTCCATAAGCCGGTGAATGGATAAACACATAGTGATAAAACCAAATATTATTCAACAGTAAAAAAAGGAATGAATTGTTACATACAACAACATGTGTGAATCTCAACGGCATTACACTAAGAGGGAAGAAAAGTCAGACACAAGAACCTCATACTGCATGATCCATTTATATGAGGGTTTGGAAAAGGCACACCTCCAAGGACAGAGATCGGATGGAGGCTGGGAACAGGAAGAGAGGCTCGACTACAAAGAGGGCATAAAGGAACTTCATCAGGTGATGGGAATAGTCTGGATCTTGTGATATTGGTTACACATCTGAATATACTTGGCAAAACTCATTGAATTATAAACTTTAAAAGGGTATATCTTACTATCAGTTTCTTACACCTCAGTAAACATGACAAGGAAGGAAGACAGGAAAGAAGGAAGGAAAGAAGGGAAAAGAATAAAGAGGAAAGGATAGAAAGAAAACCAGGTTGGCCTGCTCACAGGAGATCTTAAAAAGATGGAGAACCAGGTTTGGAGGCTCTGTAGCCAAAACCCAAAATCACGCTGGGGTGATGGTGAGGCATCGTGGCTGACGCTGGTGGAGACACTATGGCTTCCACCACTGCCTCAGAACAGTGGACACCAGGCATTGCCCCTCAGGGGCTTGCCCTCTGCTGCCTCTGGAAATGAACAGCTCCATTTCCAGAAATGGAGTTTTCTTGGGGTCCCTGTTTCTTCATGTCATGATTCCGGTCTGGAATGGAGACATCTGATTGGCAGAGCCTAGGTCACATGCCCACTCCTCATCAGCATGGGAGACTGGCAGAGAGAGTACGTAACACTTTCAGCTTCTACAGAGATGAAGACCCTGCATTCTCAAGGTGGGGAACTCCTCTCACACAGGAAGCAGGTTCCCAACTGTCTCTCCAGCATAATTCTCTTCTGGGCAGCCAAGAAGCGTGCACTGTCTACCACACCCCCCACGTCACGACTCTGATGAAGAATTTTAGATGAATGCACAGGGCCTGTTCCTCTGGCGTCAGCATCCTCTTGCCCCACTGCCTGACTGGCTCTAATCACTCAGGAGCTGTCATTGTCCCCTGCAGGTTGTTCTTTTCATGTCCTCCTTCCCCGTCTCCATCTGAGGAGCTCCTACTCATTTATCAAAGCCCACTTCAGGGAACTCTCAGCCAACTCTTAGCCTCTCTACACTCTGCTCTAGGACAGAATTTAGTAGGTATGAAATTAATGTTTGGTAGATGAGAACTGTCCTTCTCCAAAATCAAAGAAGAGAAAGATGTACTTTTAAACATAAAATAAATAACATTTAAAACTCTACTCATATAGTCAAAAGTAATAGCATAATTTTTTATGTTTTCCAGAAATTCTGAACCAATAGATGACCTTTGGCTCAATATTTTTATTCCTCACTGTGTCCTGAAGATTCTCTCTGAACAAATGAGTCGAGTTAAGACATAATCTGAAAACTCTCACTAAGCCAAGAAACACAGAGAAATAAAATACCCTCAGATCCCAAAGGGGCTCAAGACCTGTTTCAGTCTAAACATGAAGCCAAGATGAGAAAATGGTATATAGTTGACATCTGTTGTGAAATGCTTCTCACTGATAACTAGCAAAGTCAACAATTTGATTGCAGATCCTAAATTACTCCCTGCAAAACAAACAAGCAAACAAAACACAGCTAACAGATACAGCTGACCTGAAACAGAATAATGTCTTTGTCATTTCTGTCCCCACTGACTGACCCAAACACCTGCATGAAGGGGGCAGTCCCAGGTCACAGTATTCTGGGGATGGCACCCACTGGAAGCCCCTGAGTGCCTGGTGAGGAGGCTGGGCTCCACAACCTCCCATATTTCACATCCCCTGGCCGTCACTGGTCCTCACGCTAGGTGAGAGGTCACTAACCCATCAGTGGTCCATTCCACCTGGACCCCGAGTCAGCTTTGTATTCCTCTCTCTGTTTGGACATTCCTCCCTCTACAAAGATCACTTCACAGCAATTTATTTATTCTGCCTTCCTTGTTTAAGATGGCAGCATGCCCTTTGCTCTCTTTCATCTTTGCTCTTCCCTCTATAGTAGCCTTCTGAGTACATAAGGGTTTTGAATCTCCTATTTGTGCATTTTTACATTTTCAATTCCATTTTTAAGGTTGCATGAAGTCTATTATGAAGTCCCTCCCTCCCCTCAACACATATTGTGTGTTGCCCTCTGTCAGGGTGAGCTTCAGTTATGCTAATTTCAACAATTAATAGGCTACTAGCGGAAGCTGATGGCCAATGAGCAATAAGAAAAAGGAAATCTAAATAAAAATGTGTTCAGCTCAAGCTAAATGAGTCACAGTGGGCATCCAGAGAGGCCAGAACTGCTGCAAGCAGCCTGCCCCATCTCATTCGCTTTGGCAAAGATTAGCCCTACCTATCCCCGTCATGGGGCCTCAGGACAGCCCCCAGGGGCAAGAGAGGCCATCCCATTTACCCAGCTCCCAACAACCATTCCTAAGAACTTTCAGAGCCAAACATTTAAAAAAATTATTTTTTACACAAGGGAAACAGGCTGAAATCATAAGCAAAGGAAAATCCCAAGAGATAGGACAGCTTCCCAAACAAACTCTCTAGACTTGGGAACACGTACCATTTCCATTTTGTACGCAGAGAGAAAAACTTTTTATAACCTTACAAAAAAGTTACATAAACAACACTGTCCCCTTTGTTGGTTTCTTTTTTTAAAAGGATTGTTTTGAAAATAGATAATTTTACTGATGCAGGAGCCAAGAATTGTTGTTCTGCCTTGAGGAGCTGTTGGATGTCCCTTCTGGCAGGGCTGTTTGTTTGCCTAAGATTATGCGTGCTTGCTGGGACATAAACATAAGCGCCTCCACGCACTCGCAATTGGACAGAGCTGCACCTGCATGGAGCTTGGTGTGTGTCAGCCCCAGAGCTCAAAGAGCACCAGCTTACTCTCACCCACTCAACTTAGAATTTCCTCAAATCAAAGCTCTCTCTTATTGAGGCTGCAAAGGCGGATGAGACTGCAGGGTAGAGGGTATCTTTACACGCAAGCTGACCAAGTAAATGATACTCAGAAAAGAAACATACAGTCTGACAGTGTCCAGAGCAAGCAGGCAGAGAGCAGATGAGAGAAAAGGTCAGCTGCCAGGTAAAACACATCAAAATAGAACTACTTGTTTTGAGGCTAGTATTTCTGGTAAAAGGACACACCAAAAAAAAAAAAAAAGGAAGAACGCTCCAAGAGAACAGTGGTTGTAAACAAGTACACTCCACCAAAACCTGGTTCCATCCCCACTCAGTTTCAAACGAGATATTTCAGATGAACCTGCGGAAACAGTGACAGAATCCATGCTGTTCTAAAGTACAGCTGCTCTCTGCAAAATAATAGCATACAACTTAGCAGGAAGCAATCGTGAATGGTATATAAAGATTATGCTTTGGGTATGTAAGTCTGCTTGAATTAGAAGTACAGAACATCCCCTACAAATGGCTGTTCCTCAATCCAAAAACACAGAACGAGGGACTCTAAGAGAGAAGACCAAAGCTAAATTTTCCTGCAGTAAGAATACATCCCATGGATGTGCTCTGAGGCAGACACCCGAAAAAAAAATTCTTCTGCTACAATCACAAACTTCTGTAGTTTCAGTTTTCTCTTTAATTATGTTCGCTCAGAATAGTAATTTTGACATTACTCTTCCCCAACAAAACGATGAAAAGAAAGTCTCTGAGAAGCTATACACAAAATATAATGCCACACAACGTTTTTAAACCCACACTGCCAGTGTTCAGTTTTTCTATGCAATATCACCTCGAAAATAACCATGTCCTGTCCTTAAATAGCGAAGCTTCTTGGGGTAGACACTCATTCACTGCCCTGATCCCTGTACCAACCACAGAGCCTGGCTCATAGTGCTGCTTAAGAATTATTATCTGAGTTATCGTTAATATGAACAAATGTAAACAAAGCTATAACTATCTACTTCCAGTTTTTGGACAATCCCTTTCTTGCAAACACTGTCAGCAGAGTAATTTTCTGAGCAGAGGCCAATATTTTTAAATTGGCACATCAACATTTAAAGAAGGAGTGAAGGGTTTGTACTTGTTGATTTACAAAAACACATCGGTTTTTACTCATTTTGAGCTGAGAATCAACTTGGGAACATGAGGAGGCAGAAATATGGGCCTGTTGATTCTTGAGAGACCCTGCCAGTCAGCAACTCCTGCACCTCAACACAAGGGCATTCTTTGCTATTTTTCTTGGAAAACTATGAGAGCGTGCCATGAGTGTGTCTTATCGGCTTCCAGGTGTAGGCAGTCCGCCCAGCCGCTTCAAACGGGAGCAGGGACCGGGAGGGACAGCCAGTAATGGAACCCAGGATGCGCCTGCTGGGAGCCTTTTCGGATACAAGCCCCGATTATTCCCATGTCACCTGGACTGCCCACTGTTTCCTTTGATTTTTAAAAGATCCCAAGTAACACACAGAATGGAAAGTTCTGTTTACCATTACAGAGGAAATAACTGAAAACAAACACATAGGCGGCACTATTTCTCACTCTTTCAAACCTGTTAACCCTTGTGACCATAATGCAATCATAATGCAACAGAAAGAAGAAAAACAACTGCCCTCCAGTCGAAAGCACACGTGTCTTCTATGAGGAGTTGATCCTTACGTGGCGCATGCGTGCTCAGTTGCTCAGTCTTGTCCGACTCTCCGCGACCCCATGGACTGTAACCCACCAGGCTCCTCTGTCCATGGGATTCTCCAGGCAAGAATACTGGAGTGAGTGGCTACGTCCTCCTCCAGGGGATCTTCCCGACTATCGAACTTGTGTCTTCTGCAGCTCCTGCGTTGAAGGCAGACTTTTTTTTTTTTTACCGCTGAGCCACTGGGGAAGCCCCCTAAGGTGGTATTTAAAGTCTATTTTACACCGATCTGAAATCATCTACCTCTCTTCTTCGCTAGTGTTCAGGATGAACATCCCTTCCCGCATCCCCTCCCTGTGCAATAAATTTGCTGGGGAAGGATGGCATGTTTCTGACTCTTCCCTGCCCTTTGCTTTGGCCCTTATTTCTTCCAGCATTGCCACTGATGCACTGGCTTTTCTCTAGGGACTCCTCTTCTGAACGTATTATTTTTCTGACACCTTTTAAGTGGCTGTGCCCTTTCACATGGAGAGAAAGCTCTTCCTGCAGTCTCTCTCTCCAACAGTTTCAAAATCTGTAACAACCTTCTGAAAACAATATTTGCCTTGATACGTCAACAAAGTCTAGCAGTGACACACACATGGTACTGAATTTTGAGCTGATCATTCCCATGTGTGAGTTACTACTGAATTTTACTCTCCTGAGTTCTCAGAGCTGTTTTGCTAATTTCTGCAATGTTGAGATGAGTAGCCCTCCTCCAATCTCAGTTAAATTCTCAGAAGATACTGGAAGTCATTCTCCTTTCCTCTCTAACATCCCTGGAAAAAAGTCTCCTGGTTTACTTTCTCAGTATCAGTTGTTGAAAAACATCCTGTAGCTTCAGATTTCAAAACAGTTGGGCAGTGTGATATTTGCTACATAACAGGTAGAAGAAAACGGCAAGGGATGGTATCAAGGCTTTCTGGAGATTTTTAATACAATTTCAGGACAAAACTTTGAGAGCTACTAATTAAATGTGTTCCTTTGTTCACACATTCATTCACACATATTTCAAGTGGGTATTCACTGTCTTACATTTTGCTAGGGGCTGTGGAACAGCTTCTGTGATTCATTTGCCAGCATGAAAATCTTCCCCAGCATCATCTGATTGCATGTGTGAAATTCACAGTACTCTAACTTCATCAGTACAACACCACCATGGTGTGATACGTTTTATTATCAACACAGTGCCACTGCCCTCAGGAGGACAAGTTTGCACATTTCCAGACACCAGGGACACA
This sequence comes from Bos grunniens, assembly GCF_055505025.1. Taxonomy (NCBI): domain Eukaryota; kingdom Metazoa; phylum Chordata; class Mammalia; order Artiodactyla; family Bovidae; genus Bos; species Bos grunniens. The sequence continues at coordinate 29,146,451 of NC_141185.1, read as the reverse complement.
ATCTTCACCTTTAACTACTGAGATTGTCAAGATACTCTGAAACTGCCCTGTTTTGTTGACAGTTTATAGAGTGGAATACAAACAACTGACCCAGGCCCACTTGGGGCATCAGCTTGGTAACAGCGACTAAAGACCAATAATGGTCATGCAGCAAATACCTCATGTAAGGATTCGACCAGCAATGCTTTCTGGTAACACAGAGCTCAATGGCGCCAATCTACTCTGCCACACAGGCAGTGCACTGTCCAAAATACATGGGTCATCCACAAAATATGAAGTCAAATTAAGAAGGCCAGAATTCCCTGTGAAAGGCCAGCAGACAGCATGGCTCCAGCATGGCATCAAGCTCCAGACCAACATCAACTTCTATAAAATCAGTGGCAGCATCTAACCTCTTGTGATACAGGGCAAAACTGTGACCTAGCACACACGCTACATCTGACTTTTCCAGCAGTTCCACTAGCGTCACCTTTCAGCACCCTGGATACTAGATACCAGCACAGATCCAAAGTCCCTTAAATCCTGGGATGTGATTGGTCCACCAAAATTAAAGCCACATTTTTTTACAGTGTACGCCCAAGGGTTGGACGCCAACACCATCGAATGATTCCAGCACAACCTTTGGGAAGTTAGTGGCTGGGAAAGAGCACAGGGAAGCCTTCTGGATGGTGGCTACAGAGGTAATACATATGCACACACATACATATGTGCGATTTCTAACTAGTATAACATGGATTTCACATTAATTGGGTTTTAGAACCAGAATGTTCAGGTTAGGTTTCTAGGTAGATTATTTTGGAGCAGGCGGGTAGTGGATAAATCTTAGTCTCTTACTCTACTCAATATCCTTACTCTAATACCTCCCCAAACTTCTCTGCTCCTCACGGACACAGCTGAAGAGTGAAAGCAAATACCGCACCAAACCAACAACAGTGTTGTCACATCACAAAGACAAGAGCAAATCTCTACTCTGTGATTTTTTTCCCTTGAAGAATCAGAAAAATAGTCACACACTTACTGGAACAGGGTAAGAACTCCTCTGCAATTTTCTATGTCTTCACCCAAAGGCCCTTCTGCTACAGAATGGCAAAGGAGAGAGATTTAAAACTAAGCCAGCTGAACTACTTAACTGATGAGGCATGCCCAGTGAGGCCTGCAACCTGTAACATCCAGGTGGAGGTTACAAGGAAGTTAAGGACTCTCAGCTCAGTGCAGGTAGGGATAAAAGAAAGCAAGCAAATTAGCATAATGCCCAATTGTATTCAGGTGCTCTTACTTAGGAACTTCAGTCCTTCATCAAAAAGCAAGGGGCTTTGTTTTTAAAAAAATTATTCCAACAGGGTGAAGTTCAGTTATGAAAAGAGATGGGTAAAATGGAAAGACAGGGTCACAAGTCAGTGCTTTTGGCTTGTATTAGATTCATAATTTTGGAAAACCAAGTTTGACATTTCATTACATGTATCTCCAAATGATAACAATGTTAATAAGTTCACAATAAAAAAGTCCGAAGGAAAGGGTGAGCTGTAAATTCCATTAGACTTCATCTAATTCATCCACCCCAGCCTTACAGTTGGTAAGAACTGAAGCCATGTCTATGGATTAGTACAAACCACGGGCAATGCAGGCTGTCATCAAGCAAATACAGCAACCCTCAGCCTGCACAAAACCTGAGGCCCTCTGAAACAGCCTCCCCACTGCAAGGGTGCTGCCGTTTTTCCAAAACTGCATCTGGTTTGTGGAAGGCTTGAAGATGGTCCAGAGAAGAGAACAAAAGTTTCTGGAAGGACACAAAAAGGGGCCACAAAGAAAGATGAGAAGCAAATGGAAGCCGAGCAAAGAATGCTGTGGAGGAGGAGGTCGCTGGGTCACGGTTTCTCTGATAGCCCCATAAGGCAAAGATCCGCCTTGCTATGCATGTAGGGGACATGAACTTTACCATCTAAATTATTTTTAAATGTGTACTTCAGCAGCGTGAAGTACATTCACATTGTTGTGCTGCCATGCCGCTGCTAAGTTGCTTCAGTCATGTCCGACTCTGTGCGACCCCATAGACGGCAGCCCACCAGGCTCCCCCGTCCCTGGGATTCTCCAGGCAAGAACACTGGAGTGGGTTGCATTTCCTTCCCCAGTGCATGAAAGTGAAAAGTGAAGTCACTCTTAGCGACCCCTGGACCGCAGCCCACCAGGCTCCTCTGTCCATGGGATTTTCCAGGCAAGAGTACTGGAGTGGGGTGCCATCGCCTTCTCTGTGTGCTGCCATAGCTTTCTCTGTGTGCTGCCATAGCTGCATCCAAAGAACTCCTTTCATCCTGTAAAATGGAAACTCTGTACCCATTAAACATTGATTTCCCGTTGCCCCCTCTCCCCAGGCCCTGGCAACCAGCATTCTACTTTCTGTCCTGTGAGCGTGCCTGCCCTAAGTACCTGACTGAGGTGGAACCGTACAGTATTTGTCTTCTGTGACTGCTTTACTTCACTTAGCATAATGTCCTCAAGCTAAAAGCCTTTTAAGAAGGCATCTAACAAGTATTTGCAGAGGATGCTGACCAGCTGTTTTCCGTCTTCCATAAGAATAAAGAAAATAACAGAAAATGAGTTTAAATGGCAGGGGTGAAAAAAGTTGCAGATGCTGGAACAAACTCATTTAAAGACTATGACTTTTCTTTGGCACTTACAGAAGTGCTATAGACAACATGTTAATATATTTTAAGTTGACTTATTTCCTTACGATAAGATCTCTTAAAATTATTAAAGTAATTGAGTCTCTGATTGTAATGATGTGGAAAGTACTAAAGAAACAGAACATATTGTCCTTTTCCTTGAAAAACACAATTTACTCCAGGAAACAGTATAACTTTCTTCTAGGTCTCATGGTATTTACCATCTCTGCCATAAATCAGGGATGACAAATACCTTTCCACCCAAGCACAACTCATCAACTGTTAGAGACTTCCAAAAACCCTGAGATGAATTATGTGCCCAAGACTGGGCCAGAGAAAAGACACTGTAACTAGATACCGTTGTTTGGTGTAGATTAAGAAGAGACAAGCAAGAGTAAGAGTGTCATTTTCTGGCCATTCCTGTCAAAACTCTTGTACTTTATTATGCATTACTGATTGCTTGGTGGTGGCTCAGATGGTAAAGAATCCGCCTGCAATGCAATCGAACCTGAGTTCGATCCCTGGGTCAGGAAGATGCCCTGTAGAAAGGAATGGCTACCCACTCCAGTATTCTTGCCTGGAGAATTCCATGGACAGAGGAACCTGGCAGGCTACAGTCTATGGGGTTGCAAAGAGTCGGACACAACTAAGCAACTTTCACACGTTGATTGCTTAGTACTGATCAATATTTCTCTCATGTCTGTCTCTCTAGCTAAAATGAGCTTCACAATAGTCATCAGTACTGTATCTTCCACTTATTTAGCAGGCCCACAAAAGAGCACAGTTTGGAACTGTATAAACACACAATAATGTGACAAGAAATAAGGAGAGGGTTTTGGGGACGATGGCAGAGGAGGAAGCACCAAGAATCTCTCTCCCCACCTAGACAACAACTGCACCAGCAGAATCTGTCTGGTATAACTATTTTGGAATCCTGGAGTACGTTGAAGGTTTGCAACCTCCAGGGGACGATGGATGGTAAACTGTGGTCCATTTCAGTCCATTGCAGCTCTGACCACAGTAGTAGCTACTTATCCCCTACCCTCAGCCATGTGTCAGGCAAGTTGTACATGTATTCCCCGAGCAGCCTGCACACAGCTTGCAGGAGTGAGGGTGAGCAAAAAGGACCTTGTCCTCCAAATATGAGTGATCTGTGTTCTGGCTGTTTGCTGACTATGTAAAGAGGTGAGCAGCTACTATTGTTGCATGACCCTGCATTGTTGCAATCCCCTCTTCCTGTGGCCCACGTGATTCCCGGCGGACTTACGGTTGGTGCCCATCCTCTTATGTCTGTCATTTTCTTTTTTAATCCTTTTGGGAACCAGGTATTACCAAACTAGGACATTCAGGAACAACTGCATGTACGGGGGAAATGAGAAAGTGATTACAAATATCTGGGGGGAAAAAAGTGGCTGAAAACATACCAAATTTGATGAAGGATGTGAATATAAACATCCAAGTATCTCAATGACTTCAAGTAAAATGAATTTGAAAAGACCCAGACCAAGACACATTATAATCAAACTTTTGAAAGACAGAGACAAAGAGAGAATCTTGAAAGCAGCAAGAGAGAAGCACTCATTATAATCAAGAGATCTTCAGTAAGATTGTAAACAGATTTTCTCATCTGAAACTTTGGAGACCGGAAGACAGTGAGTCAATATATTCTAAGTACTCAAAGAAAAAACTCAGTCAAGAATCCTATGTCTGGCCATAGAGAACAGACTCATGGACATGGGGAGAGGGGAGGAGAGGGTGAGATGTATGGAGAGAGTAACATGGAAACTTACATTACCATATGTAAAATAGACAGCCAACGGGAATTTGCTGTGTGTCTCAGGAAACTCAAACAGGGCTCTGTATCAACCTAGAGGGGTGGGGTGGCCAGGGAGATGGGAGGGAGGTTTAAAGGGAGGGGAAGCCTGGCATGCTGCAGTCCATGGGATCACAAAGAATAGGACATGACTGAGCGACTGAACTAAACAAAACCAGGTCAACTACCTCATCCATTACTCATCCATTTCCCTGTTCTCTGGATCCAATCCTGCTCTCCATCCTCTTGGCCCTTGCTCTATTAATATTCCTTCTTTCTCCTTTCTCTTCATCCTTTTCTTCTCCATTTACTCCTCCTTTGTAGTATGTGAACATGCTTTATCTCTTCTATAAGTGAAAAACAACTAACATTCCTAGGCTTATGTGCTCCCAATTCCTAGGCTATTTTCCCTCTTGTCCTTCACAGTGAAATAGAGAAAAATTGGTCAAAAATGGCTACATCATCCCTGACTCCTCTTCGGAGCTTTGCAATCTGGGCCTTTTCTTCATGTAGCCCCTGAAACCATTTTTTGCACTTATCACCAATTATCTACCACTATCTAGATTCAATGTACCCTTTTCAACTCTTATAAAGCTTGCCCTCCCTGGAATATCAAATACTCTTAATTTCTTTATCATTCTTAGAATTATTTCATCTCTTGATTTTGGTTATTACATCCCCTTGGTTATTTCTCTTCCTTATTTCTCTGGCTGCTCCTTCTGACCACAGTTTTAAAATGGCTATGTCCCCTTTTCTCACTGCACAAACTCTTTCTGAGTACCCTCTTCAACAACCACAGTTTATATTTGATTACCCAACTGCCTCCCACAAAAGCCAACTGAATAACCCATGAACTTTTACTTCAACATATCCAAAATTAAACTCATTGTCTATCTTCCCACTGTCCTCGCTTGCCACACCAATTCCGCCACACACATATACCTTATTTCCTATCATCTTGATGATTAGCACCTTCATTCACACAACTGTCCAAGCCAAAAAACTGAGAACCGTCCAGATTCCTCCCTGTTCTTTTATTCTCCCATCTTTTATTCATCCCACCCTAACCGGAACCCTAGTCACCCTACCACTGTTAAGTCTTCGTCCTTGATACTTCTCAGGCATATTTTCTTCTCCCCATTTCCCACTGTCAGTGTCCTAGCTCCAGCTTTCATCTCTCTCACCTAGACAGCAGCAACTAACCTACAACTGGTGGTCTTTCCTCCATTCTGGTTCCATCACGCCACCATCAGAACAAATATCCTAGCCCACATCTGTTCACATTGCTCCCTTGCTCAAGCTTCTTTCATGGCTCCTCACTGCATGCCTGGCAGGCCCCAGTCCACGGGGTCACAAAGAGTTGGACACAGCTGAGTGACTGACACAACAATGCTGCACACAGGACACACTTTAAACGCTTTGGAAAGGCGTGTCCTTCACGATTTGGTCTGCATATCCAGCCTTTTCGCCTGCCTCGATGCCTTTCGACTCTAAATTCCAGCACTAAGAAAGTCCTTGTCGTCTGTTAGCACCTGGTCTTCCCTCTGCCTGGACCCCAATCCCTCCCTTGTCTATTACCCTTTGAATCTCAATACCAATATGAAATCCCCTCTTTCAGCTAAGATTCTTTAAGTGGAAAGAAATGCATCTAGACCAGCTTAAGCCCAAGGGGATTTTACTGGGTTATATAGCTAGAGTGTGCTAGAAAAGACTACAGACATTGTTCAGCAATTCCTCAAAACCATGCCCCAGTCCAGCCTCTCACCCCAGAAGTTTATTCACTTCACACTTCTGCTTTACTTCAAATTTTGATTCAGTTAATCTGCTTAAAGAGTATTTCTTAAGACAACAGCTGTAGTAATCTAGACACAGTAATGAGGTATAAAAAATTTTTCCAGTAGTTAGCTGTTCTATTATATCAATAACTAATATCGTTTTATGAGCTCTTTCTCTGTAACAGAAATAAGAGAAACAAATGAAAGAGTTTAAACTGATTGAAAATAACTGATGAAATTAATGGAATAAGTAAATATTTCTGTGATATCAGACTTAACAGAAGTAGTCAATAATGAAAATAATTGTTCCTAGAAGTGACTGTGAAATTTTCTCTAATCTAGTTTTAAATGCCTCAAATACACTGTTCTAGCAATAAGAAAATAAAATTGAAAAAGGGAAAGAGACAGGGACTTCCCTGACAGTTTCGTGGTTAGGACTCCATGTTCTCACTGCCAAGGGCTTGGGTTCAATATCTAGTAAAGTAAAAATCCCATACATAAGTCACATAACACGGCCAAAAAAAGATAAAAACAAAAAAGCCAACAGCAAAAAAAAATAGAGTAAAGAGACAAATAACCTCTGCAAAATCAATCACTTGACCCACTCAGGGTAGTAAGAAGGCAAGGAAAACATCCATGTAGAAAAAATAAAAAAGTGTTTATTCTTATCCATTTTTAAAGTTATCATAGAAAGATATCTTCCCAAGAAGCCCCCACTTTCTTCTACATAAGAGATCTGCAAACTGGAGCCTATGGACCAAATTCAGCCCAATGTCTGTTTTTGTAAATAAAGTTTTATTAGAATGCAATTACATCCATTTGTTTATATACTGTCTATGGCTGCCTTTGCTCTTGTATACAACTGCAGGGCTCAGTAACTAAAATGGAAACTCTATGATTCACAAAGTCATAAATATTTACTATTCAGCTTTTCATTGAAAAAGCTTGTTCATCCCTGACTACGCAAATAGAAGAGGGAATTTTTTTTCCATTAATAGTGACTATGAAGAGGGGCTTTGGATCTATGACACAAGATTCTGCAATGATACATGATTGCAATTATTTTATCAGATAAAGTCATAAATTTATATGGAGTCTCTTACTGAGATACCAACCCCTGTCTTTGTCCTCTTCATTTTTGTAATTTGGGGCAGGGTATGAGTGAGATGATACCTAGTGGCATTCATCAATATGGGTATTAGATCAGAAACAACGACCCAGAACACAAATTGATGCGATTAAAGGGGCTGAAGGAAATGAGTAAATCCACTTGCCTTCACTGTTCACATCTGTTTCAAAAAGACCTTGAAGGTTTGGGTAAATGCATTCCAACAGCAACATGCTAATAGGCCATTTTCAGATTGCTTCCTATCTTTAAATCTCCCAGATCCTGTCTGTACTTCACTGGAGCTAAAGAAGTATTTGTTAATACTCAATTTCAATTGAGGAAAAAGAAAGGAAGAGACTAGAGATCTCTTCAAGAAAATTAGAGATACCAAGAGAACATTTCATTCAAAGATGGGCACAGTAAAGGACAGAAATGGTATGGACCTAACAGAGGCAGAAGATATTAAGAAGAGGTGGTAAGAATACACAGAAGAACTATACAAAAAAGATCTTCATGACCCAGATAACCATGATGAGGGGATCACTGACCTAGAGCCAGACATCTTGGAGTTCGAAGTCAAGTGGGCCTTAGGGAGCATCACTACAAACAAAACTAGTGGAAGTCATGGAATTCTAGCTGAGCTCTTTCAAATCCTAAAAGATGATGCTGTGAAAGTGCTGCACTCAATACACCAAATATGGAAAACTCAGCAATGGCTACAAGACTGGAAAAGGTCAGTTTTCATTCCAATCCCAAAAAAGGCAATGCCAAAGAATGTTCAAACTACCGCACAATTGCACTCATCTCACACGCTAGCAAATTAATGCTCAAAATTCTCCAAGTCAGGCTTCAATAGTATATTAACCGAGAACTTCCAGATGTTCAAGCTGGATTTAAAAAAGGCAGAGGAACCAGAAATCAAATTGCCAACATTCACCGGATCATTGAAAAAGCAAGAGAGTTCCAGAAAAACATCCACTTCTATTCATTGACTACATTAAGCCTTTGACTGTGTGGATCATGCAAACAGTGGAAAATTCTTAAAGAGATGGGAATACCAGACCACCTGACCTGCCTCTTGAGAAATCTGTATGCAAGTCAAGAAGCAATAGTTAGAACCGGACATGGAACAACAGACTGGTTCCAAATTGGGAAAGGAGTACATCAAAGCTGTATATTCCCCAGTTTATTTAACTTATACGCAGAGTACATCATGCAAAATGCCAGGCTGGATGAAGCACAAGCTGGAATTAAGCCTGCCTGGAGAAATATCAATAACCTCAGATATGCAGATGACACCACCCTTATGGCAGAAAGCAAAGAGGAACTAAAGAGCCTCTTGATGAAGGTGAAAGAGGAGACTGAAAAAGCTGGCTTAAAACTCAGCATTCAAAAAACAGAGATCATGAAATCTGGTTGCATCACTTCATGGCAAATAGATGGGGAAACAATGGAAACAGTGACAGACTTTATTTTCTTGAGCTCCAAAATCACTGCAGATGGTGACTGTAGCCATGAAATTAAAAGACGATTGCTCTTTGGAAGAAAAGCTATGACCACCCTAGACAGTATATTAAAAAGCAGAGATATTACTTTGCTGACAAAGGTCTGTATAGTCAAAGCTATGGTTTTTCCAGAGTCATATACAGATGTGTGAGTTGGACCATAAAGAAGGCTGCATGCCAAAGAATCCATGCTTTTGAACTGTGGTGTTGTAGAAGACTCTTGAGAGTCCCTTGGACTGCAAGGAGATCCAACCAGTCCATCCTAAAGGAGATCAGTCCTGGGTGTTCATTGGAGGGACTGATGCTGAAGCACCAATCCTTTGGCCACCTGATGCGAAGAGCCAACTCACTGGAAAAGACCCTGATGCTGGGAAAGATTGAAGACAGGAGGAGAAGGGGACGACAGAGGATAAGATGGTTGGATGGCATCACTGACTTGATGGACTTGAGTTTGAGCAAGCTCCGGGAGATGGCGAAGGACAGGGAAGCCTGGCGCGCTGCAGTCCATGGGATTGCAAAGAGTCAGCCATGACTGAGAGACTGAACAACATCATTTAGCCATCAGGACATGCAAACCAAAATCACAACGAGATACCATTTCCTACCCACAAGCCTGGCTACAATAAAAAAAGGACAAGTAATAACAAATGTTGGGAATGTTGAGGAGAAACTGAATCTACATCTGCCCCTGGTGGAATGTAAGATGGTATATCTACTTTGAAAAATAGTTTGGCAGTTTCTCAAAAAATTAAAGATACAGTTATTGCATGACCCAGCAATTTCACTCTTAGATATATACCCAAGAGAAGTGAAAACACATGTCCACACAAAAGCTTGTACATGAATGCTAACAGTGGCATCATTGATAAAAGTGAAAGGAAAAAAAAAAAAAACGGAAGCAGTCCAAATGCCCACTAACCAGGCAAACAATGGAAAAATAAAATCTTGCTTATCTATGCAATGGGACACTATTCAACAATGAAAGAGAATGACGCAGTGATACATGCTATACCACTGATGGAATTTGAAAACTTATTCTAAGCAGAAGAAATGACCAAGACACCCTCCTTGACCAAACTTCAGTCAGGCTCCTCTAAGCCTCTCTTTTATTAAGCCTCATCTTAGTGCCTTGTCCTTAGACCTGCATAACCCAGTTTTAGATGGCTTCTGAGCCAGAATCCTCATCCTCAATATATGATCAGCTTCAATATCTGATCAAATTCCTCACTCCCCACCATCCCTCATGTGATATTTGGTCACTGTGGTCTACATTCAGACACTCCTGTTAGTTCAGTTTAGTAAGACCCTTCCCTACCTTAGGTGGCTCCACTTGGTAATTTTCTATCCACTAGTTCTCCCCAGCACCACCGCAACCTGCTCCTTAGCTGTAAATCCCCACTGTCCAGGTTGTATTCAGAATTCAGCTTAATTCAATACTGAGGCCTCTTTTCCCCTATTACAATTGTTTTTGAATAAAAGCCAGTTTTACTACTTTAACTATTATCTCTGGTTTTCTTTAAGATAAGTCAATCAGAAAAGATCACATACTGTATGATTCCACTTACATGAAATATCCCAAAATAGGTGAATCTATAAAGACAGAAAGTCGATCAGTTATTGCCTAGGGATAGGGCGCGTGGGGGTTAATGGAGAGTTCACTAATGGGTACAGAGTTTCTTTTGGAGGGTGAGGAAAATGTTCTAAAATTGATTCAACTCCAGGTGTATATTAAAAATCGCTGAACTGTACACTCTAAAATGGATGAATTACATGGCATGTGGATCACATCTTAATAAAGCTGTTTTTTAAAAAGCACTGGTTATAATCTTTGGGTTATGAAAAAAGGAGAAAAATTCAAGTACTTTATGTGCAAGATTTTAAAAAATTAAAATAGGACAATATATTACATATGCATTATGATTCCAAAAAAATATTAAATGGTATGAATAATATATACTATAGACTTTAACAGTTTACAAAACATTTTTGGATCTTTATCTGATTGTGACAACTAGTAATTACAACTTCCGTTCTAGAGCATGTACCAGTGGTTTGCTACAATATCTAACGACAGGCCTGTCCCATGAAGTAGTAATGATTATTCCTACTTTACAAGTGAGGCAACAGGTTAAAAAAAAAGGTAAGTGGCTTGCCCATAACTAATACATTGTAGAGCTCAAGTTTAATACCACTTTCCATCTCTACATCCTAAGCTATACTCTCTGAATCAATATTTTTAGAGGTATGAGGGGAAAATGTGTTGATACCAAAACTCAAGGAAAACATCTAATTTCCGTCTATTTACTAAAACTAGAAATGAGACCACACTTAGTATAGGGTCTGGCGTAAAATAAGCATCATAAATATCAGTTATCAGTATTATTACTATTATTCTCCAAATTTAGAAACCTTTTCATCTCATTCATCCTTTCTGAACCTTTTGCAGGCTTTAGTACTAGTGATCATCCACCTCCTTCCTAAAAATTTTATTTTCCCTGGTTTAATGACACTATGATTTCCTAGTTATCTTTTACTCATCTGACAGCTCCGCAGTTTCTTAGACATGACACCAAAGACATGATCCATAAAGAAAACAAATAATAAACTGGACTTTATCAAAATTAGAAACATTTGTTCTACAAAAGATATCATTAAGAAAATGAAAAGGTTGAGAAAAAAATGTTTGTAAATCTTATATCTCATAAAGGAGGTATAACCAGCATGTGTCTATTTTTATATATATATGTACATGTGTGTGTACATAGAGCCTCACAATTAAATAAGAAGATAAACAACCCAATTAACAAATGGGCAAATGAACTGAAATGACACTTCACCAGAGAGGACACATGAACAGCTAATAAGTAAAGATGCTCAACAACATTTGTCACTGAAAGTGTGAAAGTGTTAGTCGCTCAGTCATGTCTGACTCTTTGCAACCCCATGAACTGTAGCCCGCCAGGCTCCTCTGTCCATGGAATTCTCCAGGCAAGAATGCTGGAGTGGGTCACTAGGAAAATGCAAAATAAAGTGACAGTAAAATGCCATTACTAATTCATTAAAATAGCTATTGATGAAGACAATAACAACTGTTACTAAGGATGTAGAGAATGCTCCTACATTGCTGGTAGGAATGTAAATTGGTACGGCAGCTTTGGAAAGCATGTCAGTTTCTTACAAAGTTAAGCATAAACTTACTATATCACCCAGCCATTCCACCCCTCCTATATACTTCAGAGAAACAAAACCATATGTCAATACATAGACTTCTATGTAAATGATCACAGCAGCTTATTCAGAGTAGCCCCAAACTGGAAATAATCCCAATTTCCATCATTGGTGACTAGATGAACATAACGTGGCATACAACAGAATCTCATTCAGCAACATAAAAGAGCAATTTTCTGATGTAAATAGGCAGATATAGCTATCTGCAAAAATATAAAGGAGTTTCAGAAACATACTAAGTGAAAGAAGTTAGACACAAAGATCACATATTTCATTTATAGGATTCCACTTATATGAAACTTCTAGAAAAGGCAAAAATAGATACAGAAAGCAGATGAGTGGTTGCCTGGAGCTGGAGGCAGGATGGGGACTGACTGTAAGTGAGCACAAACGCACTTCTCAAGATGATGGGCATGCTCTGAAACTGGGATACGTTGATGGTTTCACAACTGCATAAATCTACTACACACCATCAAACTGTACATTTACAGTGGATGGATTTTATGGTATGTAGATTAGACCTCAATAAAACTGCTTTTTTTTAAGAAGTTAGAACTTTTTTACTATTACATGAACATTATACTTTTATAACTATTTTAAGGACTAAAATTACCAGAAGACTTCATTATCTGAAAAGACATAGAAAAGACAGAGAATTGTCTGTGATTTCATCCAAGGGGCAGGGAAGAAGTAGCCCTACAGAAAGTGTAACTATAGTTCAGAATGAGGGGAAAGAGAGAACGGAGCGGAAGTGATATCTGAAGAGCTTATAGTTGAGAATTTTCCAAAACCAACTGAAGATTCATGACCTGCAACCAACTCCAAAATACATCTTCGGAAAACTTCTGAGAACCAAAGACAAAAAGAAAATCCTCTTAAGAGAAGCCAGAGATATAAATTCAAAAAGAGACAAAACTAAATTGTTTAGGGATGCATATCTACAGAGTATAACTTTTTTAAAAGCAAGGGATTATTTAAAAAGGCAAATATCTGCTATTTCTAAAGAGGAATAAATAGATACAATGGGGATGCAATGGGAAAGGGAAACACTGGAACTTCTTTGTATCAGCAGTGTTCAATTTCTTCACCTGAATGGTGGTTACCTGAGTTGCCTTATAAATACTCATTAAGCTGTGTACCCATGATGTGTACTTTTCTATACATATTTTATATTGTATAATAAAAGGATAAAAACTTAAGTAATGCCTTTGTAAATATGTTTAATAGGATAGTGATGACAAAGAGTACCAACTGGGGAAATGTTTTTCATGTTGGTGGTTTCATTAGCATCATCACAGTGTTATTTTGACCTCTACAAGCTTTCTCTCAGACCTTAAAAATGTCCACTTTTTGTAAATCACACCAATTAAGAAATTTGACTGACAGTATTTTCAAAATTAAAAGAACAGTTGGTGAGAAAAAATCATTACCAAATATAATTGTAGAACCAATAGAAATGTACGTTATAGATAAAGGATAATATTTTGTGTGGAGTGGGTGGCTAATTTATCTTTTCTGGCACTGAAATCTGTTCATTTCAGTGTCTGCCTAAGAGCTATTTATTTTTTAAAATCAAAACAGATTTCAATGTATTATACATTTTTGTTGTTGTTATTTGAGCTTGCATAATTAGTGTCTATTTTTTCTTAAACCAGCAGAAAACTGTTTTGTAGAATAAACCTTCAGGTTCCACACGTAAACATTCCATTTGAGCCTGTGCTGCAGAGACTCACAGTACAGCTAGTGCCTTTTTCTTTTATTTCTCCAAGCCAGCCCCAGTCCTTGACGTGTGCCCAGTTCTGAGTTTGTTCAGTTCCTATGACTCTGGTGATGAAGTCAAGCTTCCAATACTCAGTTTTGGTTGGGGCAGGCAGACAGAAGGTAGAAAATGATAATATTTCAGGAGCTATGTCACAGAATTATTAGGCTTGTCTTTACATCACAAAAAGGGTAATAGGACCTGGAGAATTATCAGAAGACTTGACTTCCTTTGGAACCTGAATGTACCTTGAAAGTCAAGAAATAAGGAACCCATGGTTTTTCTCCTAGCCATGAGTGAACATTCAACTATAATTTAGCGGAGCAAAGTATTATTTCTTCTACAATCCCACTCTCTCCTCAACAAGGAGAGTTGCTTTCATCAGGAAGAATATTCCTCAAGCATCCCCTGGTGGCTCAGATGATAAAGAATCTGCCTGCAGTGTGCGGGACCTGGGTTTGATTCCTGGGTCAGGAAGATCCCTGGAAAAGAGAAGAGCTACTCACTTCAGTATTCTTGCCTGGAGAATCCCATGGACAGAGGAGCCTGGTATGCTACAGTCCATGGAATTGCAAAGAGTCAGATCAACTGAGTGACTAACACGTTCATTTTCAAGCAGCACCACTTGGTTAGTTTTAATCTGCCTTCATTATGTGAATAAGGATCTACTAAACTTCCTGAAATGTCCTCTTTGGTGCTTTGAGGAAACAAAAGGTGGTTTCAAAAACAATAATACACCAGATTTACAGGGAGTGTAAGTTACAAGAGACACCACAAATGTTGTTTCAATGGTTCCCAAATGAAAGTTCTCAGATCTGTCTCCTTTGGGGACTGACTTTGTGCCAGTTCACATCAAAACCATCCCTCACCCTACGATTATGACCGTCTAAATTTACATTAAAAGGCTTTTTCCTTTTATGAAAATGAGGTTGATATGGTGTTTTTAATGATCCTGTTTAGTTCCCTTAGTTATTGAAATATTATTGGTCTGTGAAATCTAGCAGTCTGGAAACTGCACTTTTTAGAAGATCGCTGTTTAATCCTATGTTGTTGCTGTTGTTTTTTCCACCGAATCACAATATTACAACCATCAAGTACCAACTGTCATTCTCTTTAACCAACACTATTGTATCAGATGCATTCAACCACCCTCTTCTTCCTAAAATGAACAGGCTTCAATGGCACAGACACCAACATCCTCCCCCACAAAAAAATCAACAAGCAGCTTTTCTCCTCTAATTGCTCCTCCACTGCTTTCCTTGTTGGCCATTCTATTTCACCAAACAAATAATTTTAAGTATGAGAATTCCTAAAGACATTTTCTTCCCCTTCCCCCTCATTTCTCCCATTCTCCTCTTTCCCTCCCTCCTTCCTTGTCTTTCTCTCACTAAACTGTGGCAGGAACACTTAACCATGAAATCTGCCCTCTTAACACATTTAAAGGGCACAAGGCCTGCTCTTCTCTTTATTTCTACCCATTCCTTCTGGGAACTGCTGTCTTCAGAATTTCATCACCACCTCCATGCTGATGACTTTCAACACTTTAGAACTGAGAGCTTAAACCACCAGAGTTCCAACAGTCTATAAGCCATGTGCACCAACTCCAACTTTTCATCTTCCACAATGAACTCATTTTGCTCTCCAAGCTAGCTTAACTTCACAAATTTCCAGTTTTCATCAAGCACTTTATTGACAACCCAAAACTCACTGTTCTTTTATCCCTCCTTCTCTTTCACCTTCTAAATCCAATCACTCCTCAAGTCCATTTTTCCAAAATTTCAACACAAACTTTGGAGTAAAAAACAACCTAGATTTTATTGCAGACTCTGCACTTACTAGCTCTGAGAATTTTGGACAGATTACTTATTGTTTATAGACTGAATGTTTGTGTCTCCTTCCACTCCCACAAATTCATATGTTGAAGCCCTAACTCCTAAAGTGATAGTATTTGGATATGGGGCCTCAGGGAGGTAATGAAGGTTAGCTAAGTTCATGAGTGCAGGGTCCTCATGATAGGATTAGTGCCCTTATAAGCCACAGAGCTGGCTTGCTTTCTGTCCCCCTTGAGTACACAGTGGCATGATGGCTGCCTATCAGCGATGAGAAGAGGCCTCAGAATAAAATATACCTTGCCAGCACCTTGATCATGGATTTCCCAACTTCCAGAACCATAAGAAGTCATTCTCTGTTGCTTAGCCGTCCAGTCTATAGTGTTTTGTTATGGTTGCCCAAGGCAACTAAAACACGTGCCTTTGTAAACTGTGACCAGTAATGCCTAGCCTGCTGGAAAATATTAGTTTTCTTTTCTCCATCCCCATTACAATCAACTCAACTGAGGCCTCTATCTGCTAAAACGAGCCCCTAGTCTTTCCTTACTCCACTCTATCCTGCATACCACAACCAGATTAATAGTCAAAGAATCAAATCAACATGTCATTCCAGTTCCTCAGAGCTGTGAATGGTTCTCCACTTAACTACTGGATAAAGTTTCAACTTCTAGACCTGGCATTAAAGCATTTCAGAGTACCTTTAATCCTATCTGTTCAATTTTCTCTCCAAAAAATACTTCGGTGCTATAGGATGGTTTTTACTCCTCCCTTTCAAACCCAGCTTTCTTGGACTGGAAGGTACTTAACCTCCCTTCTGTCTACCCAGATTCACTCCAAGATACCCCTCCTCCAGTAAATCTTATCTACTAATAGCTGCTCCAGAGACTCTGATTTCCAGGCTTCCATTCCTCATTTTGATATCTTCCCTGGCTCAACTGCTTTATGTAAGGATGTTATCACATCATATAAGAAAACAGGCTTCTGGGGAGCAAGAAGCTTGTTTTCTTGCTTTACATAACTTACAGGTCATGTCATTTTTTCTTGTCTTACGTGACTTTTCTATATTTCTCAACACCCAGCACAATCACACACACACACGCAGTCAATTCTGAAGAAACACTACTGAATTAATGCAGTATGTCATCACTTGATACAGAAACAGTCACATTCTTTTTGTTTTTAGTTTTAAACTTTTTCAAATATATGGCAAATTCTAGAGAATAAAAGTAAGCACCCTGAGTTTTAGACTGTGATGTTCACTTCTAAAATATTAAGAAAATAATACTTCGCAGATGCTGCTGAAGTCTTTTGTACCTCCAACTGACGTCTTTTCAACCTTTTTCCCTACATGTATTTATTTAGATATGTGTCTTTGCCATTGATGTTTTAACACTTTGATTACTCATATATATGGCCACAGATGCTACTTTTCATGCTTTTTAATTTTCTATTAGTGTTATACCATGTTTGCCCAACTACGCACTGTTCTTTTCATTATTAGATTTTGAGATTTACGCGGCTAAACTGAGATCTAGCTTAGTCATTTTACCACTCGACAATACTCCATTGTATGACTGTACCATAGTGTGTTTATATATCCCCATATTGGAGAACATTTGAGTTGTTTCCAACTGTTTGCTGTCACAGACAGCACTGCAGTGAACATTCCCAAGAATGTGAGGCAGCCTGTTTTCTTTTTTTTTAATTTTATTTATTTATTTTTTTAATTAATTTTATTCTATTCTCAAACTTTACATAATTGTATTAGTTCTGCCAAACATCAAAATGAATCCACCACGGGTATACATGTGTTCCCCATCCTGAACCCCCCTCCCTCCTCCCTCCTCACACCATCCCTCTGGGTCGTCCCAGTGCACCAGCCCCAAGCATCCAGTATCGTGCATTGAACCTGGACTGGCATCTCGTTTCATACATGATATTTTACATGTTTCAATGCCATTCTCCCAAATCTTCCCACCCTCTCCCTCTCCCACAGAGTCCATAAGACTGTTCTATACGTCAGTGTCTCTTTTGCTGTCTCGTATACAGGGTTATCGTTACCATCTTTCTAAATTCCATATATTTTTAAACTTTACAATATTGTATTAGTTTTGCCAAATATCGAATTGAATCCACCACAGGTATACCCGTGTTCCCCATCCTGAACCCTCCTCCCTCCTCCCTCCCCTACCCTCCCTCTGGGTCGTCCCAGTGCACCAGCCCCAAGCATCCAGTACCGTACATCGAACCTGGACTGGCGACTCGTTTCATACATGATATTATACATGTTTCAATGCTATTCTCCCAAATCTCCCCACCCTCTCCCTCTCCCACAGAGTCCATAAGACTGATCTATACATCGGTGTCTCTTTTGCTGTCTCGTACACAGGGTTATTGTTACCATCTTTCTAAATTCCATATATATGTGTTAGTATACTGTATTGGTGTTTTTCTTTCTGGCTTACTTCGTGGGTTTAGTTGCTTTGAAAACAGGCTGCCTCACATTGAGGCAGCCTGTTTTCAAAGCAACTAAACCCACACATAGAGTCTGTAACTCCTCAACAATGGATCACATGTGTTTTCTAATTTTTAAACTTTCAAATAGTCTAATCAGACCCTTGGGCTGGTTCATAATATTCCACAGCTGACAGAGCACAGAAACCAGGATCCAGCCTCCCAGGCTCAGTATAGCTGCTCACGCCACTTTCTTGATGTTCACTCAACCTCTAAGTGTCAGTAATTACTACATCCCTCATTATTCATACATTACAGCTAATACCATGAATTAAGGCAAATTGGAAGTGGTCAAATAACCATGATTGGTCAAAAAAAAAAATGCATGATTTAAGGCAAATTGGAAGTGGTCAAACAGGAGATGGCAAGAGTGAACATCGACATTTTAGGAATCAGTGAACTAAAATGGACTGAAATGTGTGAATTTAACTCAGATGACCATTATATCTACTACTGTGAGCAAGAATCCCTAAGAAGAAACAAAGTAGCTCTTGTAGTCAACAAGAGTCTGAAATGCACTACTTGGATGCAATCTCAAAATGACAGAATGATCTCTGTTTGTTTCCGAGGCAAATCATTCAATATCAAAGTAATCCAAGTCTATGCCCCAACCAGTAATGCTGGAGAAGGTGAACTTGAACGGTTCTAGCAAGACCTACAAAGACCTTCTAGAACTATCACCCAAAAAAGATGTCCTTTTCATTATAGTGGACTGAAATGCAAAAATAGGAAGTCAAGAAACACCTGGAGTAACAGGAAAATTTGGCCTTGGAGTACAGAATGAAGCAGGGCAAAGCGTAACAGAGTTTTGCCAAGGGAACGCACTGTTTACAGCAAACACCCTCTTGCAACAACATAAGAGAAGACTCTACACATGGACATCACCAGATGGTCAATACCGAAATCAGATTGACTACATTCTTTGCAGTCAAAGATGAATAAGCTCTATACAGTCAGCAAAAACAAGACCAGGAGCTGACTGTGGCTCAGATCATGAACTCCATATTGCCAAATTCAGACTTAAATTGAAGAAAGTAGGGAAAACCACTAAACTATTCATGTGTGACATAAATCAAATCCCTTATGATTATACAGTAGAAGTGATAAATAGATTCAAGGGACTAGATCTGATAGAGTGCCGGATGAACTATGGACAGAGGTTGCTGACATTGTACAGGAGGCAGTGATCAAGACCATCCCCAAGAAAAAGAAATGCAAAAAGGTAAAATGGTTGTCTGAAGAGGCCTTACAAATAGCTGAGAAAAGAAGAGAAGAGAAAGGCAAAGGAGAAAAGGAAAGATGTAGCCATTTGAATGCAGAGTTCCAAAGAATAGCAAGGAGAGATCAGAAAGCCTTCCTCAGTGATCAGTGCAAAGAAATAGAGGAAAACAATAGAATGGGAAAGACTAGAGATCTCTTCAAGAAAATTAGAGATACCAAGGGAACATTTCATGCAAAGATGGGCACAGTAAAGGACTGAAATGGTATGGACCTAACAGAAGCAGAAGAGATTAAGAAGAGGTAGCAAGAATACACAAAAGAACTATACAAAAAAGATCTTCATGACCAGATAACCATGATGGTGTGATCACTCACCTAGAGTCAGACATCCTAGAATGCAAAGTCAAGTGGGCCTTAGGAAGCATCACTATGAACAAAGTTAGTAGAGGTGATGGAATTCCAGTTGAGCTCTTTCAAATCCTGAAAGATGATGCTGTAAAAGTGCTGCACTCAATACACCAGCAAATTTGGAAAACTCAGCAGTGGCCACAGGACTGGAAAAGGGCAGTTTTCATTCCAATCCCAAAGAAAGGCAACGCCAAAGAATGCTCAAACTACTGGACAATTGCACTCATCTCACACACTAGCAAAGTAATGCTCAAAATTCTCCAAGCCAGGCTTCAACAGTACGTGAACTGTGAACTTTCAGATGTTCAAGCTGGTTTTAGAAAAGGCAGAGGAATAAGAGATCAAATTGCCAACATATGCTGGATCACAGAAGACACAAGAGAGTTCCAGAAAAACATCTACTTCTGCTTTATTGATTACGCCAAAGCTTTTGACTCTGTGGATCACAACAAACTGTGGAAAATTCTTAAAGAGATGGGAATACCAGACCACCTGACCTGCCTCCTGAGAAATCCGTATGCAGGTCAAGAAGCAATAGTTAAAACTGGACATGGAACAACAGACTGGTTCCAAATTGGGAAAGGAGAACATCAGGGCTGTGTACTGTCACCCAAATGCTAGGCTGGATGAAGCACAAGCTGGAATCAAGATTGCCAGGAGAAATATCAATAACCTCAGATATGTAGATGACACCACCCTTAATATGACAGAAAGCAAAGAAGAAATTAAGAGCCTCTTGATGAAAGTAAAAGAGGAGAGTGAAAAAGTTGGCTTAAAAATGAACATTCATAAAACTTAAGATCACAGCATTCAGTCCCACCACTTCATGGCAAAAAGATGGAGAAACAATGGAAACAGTGAGAGACTTTATTTGGGAGGGGCTCCAAAATCACTGCAGATGGTGACAGCAGTCATGAAATTAAAAGACGCTTGCTCCTTGGAAGAAAAGCTATGACCAACCTAGACAGCATATTAAAAAGCAGAGACATTATTTGCCAACAAAGGTCCGTCTAGTCAAAGCTATTATTTTTCCAGTAGTCATGTATGAATGTGAGAGTTGGACTACAAGGAAAGCTGAGCACTGAAGAATTGATGCTTTTGAACTGTGGTGTTGGAGAAGACTCTTGAGAGTCCCTTGGACTGCAAGGAGATCCAACCAGTTAATCAGGCCTAAAAGAAATCAGTCCTGAATATCCATTGGAAGGACTGATGCTGAAGCTGAAACTCTAATACTTTGGCCATCTGATGCAAAGAACTGACTCACTGGAAAAGACCCTGATGCTGGGAAAGATTGAAGGCAGGAGAAGGGGACAACAGAAGATGAGATGGTTGGATGGTATCACCAACCTGATATACATGAGTTTGAGTAAGCTCTGGGAGTCGGTTATGGACAGGAAAGCCTGGCATGCTGCAGTCCATGGGGTAGCAAAGAGTCAGACATGACTGAGCACCTGAAATGAACCGAACAGCTAACACCCACCAACAAGGTAAAAATGAGCACACTATGCATCAGTTAACATTTCCCAGCCCAAATCTTTTTAGTTTCTGATCAGCCATCATTGAATAAATATTTATTGAAGTCAGTAGTATCAGGCACTGTTCCAGGCACTGACAATCAAATGATGAGGCAGAACCTGTTCCCATGGAGCTTGAATTCTGATAGGAAAAGACAGGCAATAAACAAACAAATAAGTGGACATAAACTATATCAGATAGGGACAAATGCTATGATAAAAATTTAAATTGTGATATGATAAAATATAATTAGAAGTAGAATCTCAGTCTCATAACAGAAACAAATGATAATTATGTGAAAGTGTTAGCTAATGTTAAAGGGGTGAATTACATAAGTATATTGAATGAACACATTGTATACCTTAAGCTTACATAATGTTATATGTCAATTATATCTCATAAAGCTGGAAAAATAAAAAAATTTAATTTCCAAAAATAAATTTTAAAAAAATTTGTAAACTGGCTGTTCTAATATAGATGGCCAGTAGGCATATGAAAAGATGTTCAACATCACTAATTATTAAAGAAATGCAAATCAAAACCACAATGAGGTAATACCTCACACCAATCAGAACTGCTATCATCAAAATGTCTACAAACAATAAATGCTAAGAAGGTGTGGGGAAAAGGGAACCCTCCTACATTGTTGGTGGGAATGTAAACTGGTGCAACCACTATAGAGAACAGCATGGAGGTTCCTTAAAAAACTAAAACTAGAGTTACCATATGGTTCAGCAATATCACCGCAGGTCATATGGCCAGAAAAGACGAAAACTGGAAAAAGTACATGCACCCCAATGTTCATAGCAGCTCTGTTTACAATAGTCAAAGCATGGAAGCAACCTAAATGTCCATCAACAGATGAATAAAGATGTGGCATATATATAATTGAATATTACTCAGCCATAAAGAAGAGTGAAATAATGCCATTTGCAACAATATGGATGAACCTAGAGATTATCACAACAAATTAAGCCAGAGGGAGAAAGAAAAATATCATATGATATCATGTATATGTGGAATAAAAATAATACAAATGAACTGCTTTACAAAACAGAAACAGACTCATAGACATAGAGAACAAATTTGTGGTTACGTGGGGAGGGTAAATTAAAGTATGGGATTAACAGATACATACGACTATATATAAAACAGATAAACAACAAGGATTTATTGTGTAGCACAGGGAACTATGCTATCATAGATTGGCATCACCAACTAAATTGACATGAGTTTGAGCAAACTCCAGAAGATAGGGAAGCCTGGCATGCTGCAGTCCTTGGGACTGCAAAGTCAAACATGACTTAGTGACTGAACAACAACAACAGGAAGCTATATTCAAAATCTTATAATAGACTAAAAGGGAAATTAATCTGAAAAAGAATTAGATATATGTATGAATGCATACCAGAGAAGGCAATGACACCCCACTCCAGCACTCTTGCCTGGAAAATCCCATGGACCGAGGAACCTGGTGGGCTGCAGTCCATGGGGTCGCTAAGAGTTGGACACAACTGAGCGACTTCCCTTTCACTTTTCCCTTCCATGCATTGGAGAAGGAAATGGCAACCCGCTCCAGTGTTCTTGCCTGGAGAATCCCAGGGACGGGGGAGCCTGGTGGGCTGCCGTCTATGGGGGTCTCACAGAGTCGGACACGACTGAAGCGACTTAGCAGCAGCAGCATGAATGCATACATATACATAGATACATATATATATATATCTGAATCACTTCGTTATACACCTGAAACACTGTAAATCAACTATACTTCAATTTTTTTTAATGAAAAAAAGCACTGCTATTCTAGACCAGTGGCGTATAACGGCTTTCTGCAGCAATGGGAGAGTCCCACAGCTACATCGTCCAATATGGTAGCTATCAGCCACGCTTGAAATGTGGCTGGTCCTTCCGAAGAAGTGAAGTTTATTTTAAATTACTTACTGAATTTTAATTATTCAATAATATGAATTTAAATGCAAATAGCTACCTGTGGCTAGTGTCTACTGAAATGGACATGGTTGCTTGCCCAGGGTCATAATATTAGTAAGTGGCAGAGATGAAATCTGAACCCAAGGAATCTGGCATCAGAGTTTATATTTCTAATCACCACATCATATTGCCCCTATCAGGACATTAGCTGAAAGCAGTCATCCCAAGAGGTTTTGCTTTTTTGTTAGTTTGACAGTACGGCCTGTTTTTATGCTGATGAATAATAGTGGAAAGTGAAAACCTGATGATGCAGACGAGAGAGAATGTATAAGGAGACATCGTGAAAAGATGAGAGGGGATGAGATCCAGAACACAAGGAAGTAGTTGGCCTTTGACAGAAACAGTGAGTTTCATGCTTAGTATTAGTAACAACCAGATGGGGAGTGGGGAGGAGCAGAAAATGGGACTGATGTGGTAGGTAGATTTGGATATTTGCTTCTTGCTCTGACTTCTCAATAAAGTGAGGCACATTATCTTCTGAGAAAAAAAGAAAAAGGAACCAGAAGACATAGGTTTGACAAGAGAGGGAGAGGTATGATAGAGGTAATTTTGGAGAATGGTTAAGTGTAGTGGGATGTTAGATATTATTAAGGGCTTATTGGAAACTTGTGGTCATGAATTTTAAATGAAACCGCTCATCATAGTTATTTGTTTTTCTCCAGCAATTATAGCTGATTGGATACAGGCACAGAGAAAGTAATTATGTGGCATAAGTATAAAGAAGGGAGAGTGGGATGAGGGAATTAAGGGTGTTTGCAAGGGAGTGATTAAACATGAAATCCAAGTTGGGTGAGGAAGGAAATGAGGGCATGAGAATGAGTGACAGTGAAAATAGTAAAATCTGTAATTGCAATCAAAACATGAATGAGGAGCTGTTTGCTTTCTTTTATTTTTATGGGACCTGACAGGCTGCTTCTAAAATCTGTATGAAAGCACAAAGGGTCAAGGAGACCTAGGACAGTCCTGAAATCCATGCTGGGGGACTTTCCGTATCAGATACTAGGATTTACTTTTTTTTTTTTTTTAATTATTTTTATTTATTTTTTGGCCTTGCTGTGGGGCATGTGGGATCTTAGTTCCCTGACCAGGGATTGAACCTGCATCCCCTTGGAAGCACAGAGTCTTAACCACTTGACCGCCAGGGAAGTCCCTAGGATTTACTTTAAAGATATATAACTGAAGCTGTGGTATTGACCACAGAGGTCAATGAAGTATTGGTCACAACTAACAGGATAGAGAGCTCATGAATATATAGAAACCTGATTTAAGGCTGAGCAGACATTGTACATAGTGTTGAATGAGGCTGATAAAGTTGGTTATCCATATTAAAAAAAAAGATCCTTAACTCATATCATACTTATGGATTAATGACTTTAATATGAAAATCAAAACTATAAAACTTTTCCAAGAAAATAAAAAATATATTTATAATCTTGGAGTAAAGAACAATTTCTTTTAAAAAACAAAAAGCACAACCACAAAAGAAGTAACTGACAAATTTGAATATATGAAAATTAATAACTTCTGTTCAAACAACATAATAAAGTAAAAAGATAAGCCACAAACTAGGAAAAGGTATTTTCAACACATATCACCTCAAATGGATTCTAATCCAGAATATATAAAGAATTTCTACAAGTCCATTGGAATCAATCCAATTTAGGAAAATAAGCAAAAGACACAAATAGGCATTTCACAGAATAGGAAATTATCTAGAAACATAAAAATGATGCTCAAATTCATTAATATGTATGGTAATCAGAGAAATTAAAATTAAAAACACAATGAAATATCACTTTATACCTTTAGATTGTCTTTGGGCTCCCCAAACTTTTATGAGGCTGCAGGCTGAGAAAACTACTTCACTGTAAATATGAACAGTGTTTATAGAAAAGGAAGGATGACTCAGAGTTCCGAGACAAGAACCATGGAGAATCACTCCCAAGGGAGCAGGATGGGCCCATTTAAAAGAACAGGTGGGGACTTCCCTGGTGGACCAGTGGCTAAGACTCTAGGCTCCTAATGCGGGGGACTGGGTTTTGATCCTGGTGTGGGAATTAGATTCCGCATGCATCAACTAAAAGATATCCTGTGCTGCAATGATGATGGAAGAACCCATGTGCCATAACTAAGACCCAGGACAGGCCAAATAAACAAATTTTTGAAAAGATTAAAAAATAAAAGAAGAGATGACATATGCTTTAGCTAGATTTCAGAATTAGACCAATGCCAACTATGTCCTTTTGCCAGGACTGTTAATTTATGGTAGAGTTATCCTATCCTGTATCACCACAGTATCTTGGGAGTGCAGAGGGAAGATACACTTGTCTCTTTAGCTCAAAGCCTTTGCATTAATAGAAACCATACTCAAGGTGTGGTACCCAAAGAATTGTATCTGTACTTGATTAGACGAGCAGCTTCTGCCTTAGAACATGCACTCTCAGTCCCTAGAGCCCTGAGCCATCATGTAAAAAGTCTAGGCTACTCTTCTGAAAAAGAGGCGTGTGGAGGAGCACTGAGGTTACCAGACATGTGACTATATAGCCCAGTCAGGCCTGCAGGAGACCTCAGTCCCAGTCACTATCTGACTACAACTACATGTGAGATTCCCCAAGAGAAAACCACCCAGCTGAGCACAGTCAACTCTCAGAACCATGGAGAAAATAATAAATAATAATAAATCCTAACACTTTAGGATATTTGTTACACAGTGATAAACCAGACAACATGGTTTTGAGCCCCCTTATCATCTTAACTCTCATCTATCTAAGCCAGTACTGTTATGGAAATGTTTTTCTTTTTCTTAATAATCTTGCCTGCTTTCCAAAGAAGGTGTGTCCTATTACTCTAGAGGGTTCGTAGTTTTGACAAATGCCATGGTGGATTTGGGTATAAAAACATGGAGGTAAGAGACAGCAGTAGAAAAGAGGTTCAAGTTGAGTGGCTCTGATTTATAATGGAATTCAAAATGCCTAGGGAAAATTGAGGAAGAGACAAGAGACAGGAAGGATGGCAAAGTATCAGAAAAAATACAGAGAAAGAACTTTCAGTGGTCACACAATAGTAAAGAGACAATAAAGCTCAGAAAAGTCTGATGGAAGGAATAAGTTGTTAACTTTGGAGTATACCATGTAAAATCTCTCCCCTGACTTATGAATCTTCAGTGAAAACCACATTGCTCACATTCTGATGTGAGCAGATTCCTTATCATAAGCATGAAGCATGAAGCATGGAACAGAAGAATGATGGAGCAGTTGAGACCTGGGTTACATTTTAGAAAAATGTTGACTACCACAAGTATTTAATCCTGTAACCTGGCATTAAAGAAGTCCCCTAAACGAAAATTAATCCATTAATAGACATTTTGGGATACAGCTGTTCAGTAATTTTGAGCCATTAAGCTTACTCTTATACAGCCTATTTCTCTCCATTTTATTTGAAAGAGTATCACAGGATCCAGCTAAACATCTTGATGAAACTCACATGCTATCTATATAAAGGCCACTCCTCTTAACTGTCAAGTTTATCAACCATGTCAAAAAAGTAATTAGATCCATCTGACATCATGTGTTCTTAGAATCACGCATCTTCCCTCTGTGTTCAAAAAAGTCCGTCCTCTTAATTCATCATTCTATAGTCTTGATAGGAGCTGACATTAAGCTCACCAGTAACTGCCTCTTAGATGGTGTTCACTGCTGCCTGAAATCTAGTGTACTGATTAATCCAGCCACGTTTGGAAGAGAATTTTCCCTGAATCAGGATACTATTGGACTTTGATGATGCTGGGATAGCCCTGTGTATTGTCCAATGGAAACATGTACAGACATGTGACATGAGCCTGAAACTTAGACATGTTGCCTTCCCCCGACATATTGGCTACCTCTAAGGATCCCACATCTTGGTTCTATATGCATAAAGCAGTATCCTAAAAATAATGCCCTGGGAAACATCTAACCCTGAAGTCTCCAATTAGAAGGTTTAATAACTCCAGTGTCAAAGGCTAGCTACCTGCTAGTAGCTTAGCCTTGAAAAGTTTTAAGAAAATCACAGTGACCTACCAGCAATTTTTGTTGGAGAACCAAGAAGTGAAAAGCTAAAATGACAAGGACCAAGAATTTGTTAGTAGAGTAGCAGGGTATAAATTCAAATATGCATCTAAGAAAGAAGGGATGCTGACTGAAGTTGCTGACCTAAGGAAAAGGAATTCAACTCTGAAATAAAGCTGGAAAGGCAGAATGGGGGCAAGTGTCTGGACCTGCTGTCTGGACATGATGACAGATTTAGAAATTCAAATGAAAAGTGAATAAAGGAGCAAAAGAAAAGCTGGTATTAAGGCTAGGAATGTCGCTGCATGTCTGGAACTTCCTTCCTGTCAATACACAGACCCTGGTGATCCCTTCCCTTACATCTCTTATTACTTTCTAAAGATAAACTATTTCAAACAGTTTGGCTCTGTGAGTGGTAAGACGAATAAACAAGCTTCCCTGCTTTAAAAGAGGTATGGATACAGACTGTGGGAAATAAATCATGTTTAATAAATGAAGATATTGCAATATGTATAAAAAGACATCATGCTCTAAAAGGGATGCTCTGTAAGCCTAGAATGATGAAATATGTTTTAGGTGCTGATCAGCTACCAAAGCTCATTTATGCCTATTCCCAGCTGCCCCCACTTCCCACCTACATCTTCTATAGAGGAGGATGCATAAGTCAGAGAATCTCTTTCCAACTCTCCCTCACAGCAAGTGTGTGTGTGTGTGTGTGTGTGTGTGTGTGAATGTGCACGAGCACGTGCACCCACTATACAGTAAAACCAGGAACATTCCTTGGTATTTAAGTTGTTGGACAAAGTACAATAGGTGAAATAGATTCTTATTGTTCACTCTAGTGCACTCAACAAACACTTATTAAATTCTTTTTAAAAAATTACTACAAGCCAGATACATTGATAGATGGCCGAGCTAGAACGATGAGCAAGACAAAGTCCCAGGCCCAAGGAACTCTTAGTTTATTCTGAAAAACTGAGTTGTGAATGTGAGAATAAAAGTGAATTGCAGAGTTCTGTGCTGGAAAGGAGAAGAAAAGTTTCACAAAAACGGAGTCAGGTAACCTATCTCTTAAGAAAGGAATTAAAGTTTACCAGATGGACACGAGAGGGTATGGCTTTGGGAAACACCACAGTCAAGCTCAAATCTGCTCAAGAAGCGAAATAATTTTCAGTTTTTCCTATTTACTGATTCTAACAGACCAGAGCAATATATCCCAGCAACTGATCACTCATTTCCAACATAACTGCTGCAGTTGTTACTGCTGTTCAGTTGCCAAGTTACGTCTGACTCTTTGTGACCCCAGGGACTGAAGCATCCCAGGCTTCCCTGTCCTTCATCTTCTGCCGGAGTTTGTGCAAACTCATGTCTATTGAGTCTGTGATTACATCAAACCATCTCATCCTCTGTCACCCCCTTCTCCTCCTGCCCTCAATCTTTCCCAGATCAGCGTCCTCTTTGTTGCAGTTACTCTGATCTAAAGAACATGTACTCATCTCTTTCCCCCAGAGATATTGCTGTGGTTTGATTTTCATGTATTAAGACAACCTTTGGGATAACTGTCACTCCCTCCTTTACTCAGGATAGTACAAATTACTGACAGAAAAACCACTGGCTAATGAAGAATAAATGTAGAAACATTCTATCATTCCTTTTCTATTCCACTGGCTCTGAAAAATTCTATATCCAGCCTGGAGCTATGTTTAGACAACCATAATACAACCCACTCAGAAAAGTTAAAATTCCAATTGATCAAAAGGACATTTCCCTATAATGGAAAGAAAATGCAAACAGGCTAACTACTCAACAATTTGGTTTAGTCAATTATGGTGCATCAACATGACAGAAAATTATTCAATTTCCAAAAATGATAATTAAAATGATTATATGTGATATGTGGGAAAAGAAAATGCAAAACAGTTTACACACACAATTGCATTAAAATGCATCTGCTTGTGGAATGTTACTTGGGAGTAACATGAAAAAATTTTAGTAATTGCAGTGGGGACTGCAATTCTGGCGTATTTTTCTTTTCAAATTTTTCTCTAATGATATCAATGGGTCATCTTCTAATTGTTTAAAGTTTGGTGTTTCACAGTGCCTGGGTGTGGTTGCTGAATTAAGTCTACCATCTTCTTTGTTCTTCATACTTTGTTACAATTAACACAACCCAAGACCACAAGAACTGTTTCATGCTACTCTCCTTGAATGTGTGCCTGCTAAGTCACTTTAGTCATGTCCTGGTCTTTGCGACCCCATGGACCCCATGGACTCCCATTGCCTGCCAGACTCCTCCATCCATTGGATTCTCCAGTATACTGCAGTGGGTTGCCATGCCCTCCTCCAGGAGGTCTTCCGCAGGTGGGTTCTTTACCACTAGCGCCACCTGGGAAGCCCCACTGAACTTAGTGACAGAGACAAAATATCTCATCTTACACTCTATGATCAAAAACATTTTAATACAGAACATTTCCTTTAACTTCACTAAATTTTTCTTCACTAGCAGTGCCATCTCTACTACTTCTTTTATTTAATAAAGTTTCATTTTTCAAAAGGTACAGCTGGAGGGACCTGTTCATGCATCTTTGCCAGTGGCTGGGGCATCTCCACCCTTGGTGTTGTAAGATACTTGATCTCTATGCTTTGAAACCAGCTTAATAAATCCTTTACTAAGGAGCTCCTGAAAGGCTGCCCTGGCCAGAAAACTGTGAATCCTTAGTCTCTCAGAGATGACAGTGAGGCTGTGAGCTTCTGGTTGGAAACTTCCTTACAGAGTTTGTCAAACAAGTCTAGGTTATTGAGCTGGTCTCAAACTCTGTCTTTGGATCACTTCTTTTTGGCCTTGCCCCCAGATTTGTTCATTGGATCTTTGTTTTTCTTGGCCGACTTTCTGGCATCTTTCTTCTTTCTTCTTCTTGTCCTTGGGCAGCATCAGTGAAGTTCGGAGAGCAACTGCTACCGTTTAGCCTCACTAAGCTGTTGGACAAAAAGCCTATCACTTCTGCTGGCATATTTTTGGCTACTGGAAAAATAATAATGTAATAATTAAGAGTTATTACATTATTATTAATAACTTAGTCTAGTGGTTCAGACTCCATACTCCCAATCCAGGGGGCCAGGGTTCAATTCCAGGTCAGGGAACCAGATCCCGCATGCAACAACTAAAGATTCCACATGCCACAAGAAGATGGAAGATCCTGGGTGCCACATGTAAGACCCAGCACAACCAAATAAATTTAAAAAAAATGAGTAGGGCCTGTCTTCCTCCTTCTGGTTCTATTATCTTGGATGAATCACTTATCCTCTCTGTACTTCACTTGCTTGTCAGTAGAGTAAGGTGACAATAATTGTGGTAATATTTCCAACTGAATATTGAATTCTAATTGTGATGACAATTCATGGGGTTGTCATAAAGATGCAATGTGATGATCCAGGCCAAGTCTGGCCTATGCTCTCAATCACCAGTAACTATTTATTGTTCTTACGCTTGACTCATGGTACAACTATTCCTGACACCATTTATGCAGTTCTGGACCACTCTCTAAACTTCTCCTGGCATACGTCCTTCTTTTCATCTTTTATTCATATCTTTTTAAAATCTGAGTTTACTAGACAGCTCTCTGGAAATGATACCTTCTTCTTTTCCTTGTTTTTTTTCACTGGATCATCTGTGATGACAACATAAGAATTATTTTATGTAAAAGAATCCTCTCCTACTTGAATCATATTTTCCTCAAAGAGTTTCATGTCACAGAATCATGCCCATCTTTTTAATGAACTTTTCCAAACATGTATTCCTACAGGTTGAGGTTCACATGGAATGATTCTGGCCTTCATCCTCTCTGGCTATCCTTAATTGAGGTGAGGATATCCTTAACATATATAAGGATATCCTATATGTCCTTAACATGTAGCTTTTTATTCTTCTAAACCAAAAAAAAAGACACAAATGGTATACAAATGAATAAAAAAATAAAAAGCAAGTCACTCCCTCTTCTCCCAGAGGCAAACATTGTTATGTGTTTTGTGTATTCTCTGGAAATACTCTATGCATTTTGACGCACATTATATTTGCATACATATATATGTGTGTACATATCCCATTTTAAACCCCAACTGCATCAGACCATACACCCTGCCCTACAAGTCGCTTTTTACTCAGAAGTATACCTTGGAGCTTGTTTCTTATCAGCACAAATAACATTTCTTTTTTTCTACAGCTGTGTAATTTCCTAAATATGGATAAATCCTAATTTTTTCACCAGTCCCATATCAATGTTCATTTGGGACATTTCTATTCTTATGTTATTACAAACATTTTGGAAAAAATGTCTTTAATGTATTATATATACAGTTTGAAAGTGAGAGTGGCTCAGTCATGTCCAACTCTTTGCGACCCCATGGACTGTAGTCCATGGAATTCTCAAGGCCAGAATACTGATGTGGGTAGCCTTTCCCTTCTCCAGGGTATCTTCCCAAACCAGTGATCAAACCCAGGCCTCCTGCGTTGCAGGTGGATTCTTTACCAGCTGAACCACATGGGAAGCCCAAGAATACTAGAGTGGGTAGCCTATCCCTTCTCCTACTGATTTCCCAGGAATAGAACTGGGTCTCCTGCACTGCACAGACAGATTAACGAATCTGCCTGCAGTGCGGGAGACTGTGTTCAATCCCTGGGTTGGGAAGATCCCCTGGAGAAGGGAAAGGCTACCCACTCCAGTATTCTGGCCCGGAGAATTCCATGGACTGTATAGTTCATGGGGTCACAAAGAGTTGGATATGACTGAGTGAATTTCACATTCTTAAGTTGAACACATAATATATATACAGTTTATATAGTATATAAATAACAAAACTGCATAAATAATTTTGTAGTCTTCCTTTTCCACATATCTTATATTTTGGAAGTTTTAGAAACTTACTTTCAGTTCTCCTGTTACATATAAAAAAAATGAATATCATCCTTAATAATTCAGATGTCATAAGAAATGTCATTCTGATTCATTGTAATTCTAACCTTTGAGGATATAGGATATATTAGAGTTGTCTAAACAAAGCTTCCAGCAGATTATAGAATTCTGCAGAGCCAATGAGATGAGAAAAAAAAATGATATAAATATTTCTTCTCCTTAGCAAACTATTTCTGTCAGTGACAAATAAGTTCCATATTTAGAGTTGTCAAACAAAGAAACTTAAGGTCATCATCTCCATTATAGCAAATCTGTGAATAATATTTGTTAAAGTCCTGGAAATATAAAAGCTGATGCAAAGAATACACGAATTGAAGAGTACAGTCAAACTGTGCCCCAAACAGGCTGTACAAAGTATTTGACTTCCTCACGTTTCTCATCACCCTGTTCATTACCAGCAAATTTTACCTTATGGTCAAAATTTGACCATGAGCATACAGTTTTCTATCTGTATCCTTAACATTCTGAGAGATAAATCAAGAATTGTTCTCTGTACTGTTTTTAGCCAGACAGGTCTTTGAGAAAAACGCAGTTCCATCAGAATCCCTTTTTACCGACATTCTGAATTGACTTGTCAGATCCTGGATGGCTACCAGTGAACAACGGGAAGACCTGGGAATTTAAACTAAAGGTGGCCCTGCTATGCAGTATCATCAGTTCATTCTTCTAATGATGAACCAGCTTTATTTAACCATTTGGATCTGATTTGTTTACTGTCTCTAGGTTGTAATGTAGTTAATAAAAATGAAGAGTGAATTTTCAGATTTGTTACTAGCTTTAGCTACTCTTTAATGACTTAAGACGATAAAGGTTCTAGGGCAGAAAATCAAAGGCTTTTGGCTCTTTCCAGACTATAGATCTTAAGTTCTGTAGCACTTCAGAGATGATGGCTGCTGCCAACAGAACTTATCACAAATCAGAGGCATTTCTCAGTGTGAAGAGTCTCGCTTCTTCCTTTTTACGTACAGTACAGTGTCACTGCACTGAATCATCCCGCACACAGAATCCAGTGTGAGACACTATACAGTTCATCCATTAGCTCAACAAAAAGTAAGTATCCACTCTGCCAGACTCTATTCCAGGTCCTGAGATAAGGATATGAACAAAACAAACAAAAATTACTACTTTCCTGGAGCTCACATTCTAGTGAGGTAGGGTAAGTCAATAAACAGAATATGTAAAATATAAAATATTTTGGACAGTAAGAAGTGCTGCAAAAAAATAAATTATACTTTAAAATGAATATAGGAAATCCAAACAAGGTTGGTAGATGGTTTCAATGTCAGTATCTTGGTTATGATGTTGTATAGTTATCTTTGGGGGAAATGAGGCAAAAGGTACATGGGATCTCTGTTTTATTTCTTACCATTGTGTGTGAGTCTACAATTATCTCAGTAAAAATTTCCATTAAAATTTTTAACTGGAAGGTCCACTGCTGAAGAGTGATCGGATTAGGGTTTACTGAACAGATAACAGAGAGCTAAGACCAGAAATTGGTGAAACAGCAAGACATGGAGTGAGACTGCTCCAGTCAGAGGGACCACAGGAACCAGACAAAGCTGGCCTGTAGGGTTCCAGAAGCTGCTGTCAACAGGGGTGGCTAGAAACAAGGGACGGAAAGAGCAAGCTAAGGGGAGAGGCCACTTTACAGAATCTGGCTTTTACTCTGAATGAGGGGGAAAGCAACCAGATGGTTCTGGGCAGAGGAGCGGCGTATCTGGTTTTATTAGTGTTATTCTGGTCTCTGTGTTAATATTAGACAGTAGAAACCAAAGAATGAACTACAGTATCAAAACATGCATAGCATTCTTTCAAATCACTCAGACGCCAAGGTAAAATACCTTCTATGCATTCTGAATTCACTGACTCAGGGAGTTTTCTCAGATTCACAAGAAATAGTTTCATAGAAGTTTTCCTAACCCATCAGGTGACAAAATAATTCAATCTGACTTTCGCGCATGAACTCCTCCCATGAAGCTTTGCTTAAATTTTTTTTTTATTCCATCAGTATTTAGATTCTACAAAAGGAGAGTAGCTCCAAGAAGTTACCATGGGAAAACGTTCCTCTGAAAAACCAGTATGTTTCTTCTATTTCCCAAATCACTTTTATTAATTTTTTTTTGCTTTTCATGTTTTAGTAATATCTCCTGAATTTGACAACTGGAGAATCAGTAAGCATCTGATGGTATAGTTAAAAATAAAGTAATAAAGAGAAAACAGGGGCTTCCCTGGTGGCTCAGTGGTAAAGAATCCGCCTGCCAAGGCAAGAGATATGGGTTCCATCCTTGGTCTAGGAAGATTGCACATGCTGTAGAGCAACGGAGCCCACGCACCCAACTACTGAGCCTGCGCTCTAGAGCACATGAACACAACTACTGGGCCCAAGTGCTGCCACCACTGCAGCCCATGTGCCCGAGTGTCCATGCTCCGAAACAAAAAAGCCACTTCAATGAGAAGCCTGTGCATCGCAACTAGAGTAGTGCCCCCTCGCCACAACTGGAGAAAAGCACGTGCAGCAAGGAAGACCCAGCATAGCCAAAAATAAATAGATAAATACGTAAATAAAATTATCTTTAAAAAATAAAGAGAAAAAATAGCTTTTTCCTTTGAGAATGATAACTTAAATGTTAAAAAGTAAGTGGTAATTGATAATTTAGATAAAGATTCTGCAAGAGGTTGGTTTTTTACAATAGTTGTTCTTCACGATTGGTAGCATCTTGAAATTATTGAAAACAAGGAATATAAAGGGTGATTTATACAACATTGTAGCAACTAGAAGTTTCTACCAATTCGTACTCCTATAAACCCAAGGTACAATGATGATTCATGTCCATGATGGTTCCTATGAGGAGCTGTAATCCTGAAACATCTTCTGAGTCACCTAACAAAACCTGTTCAATATAGTATTTTGAATATGTTATTAACTTTGAAGACTTTTGGTTTTCAAATTGTGTCTGGCATGTTTGATGATAAGCTACTAACCAGAATATTTTATTACTCAGAACTAACCATTATTCCCCATCTGTGTGGGTTTACAGCATAAAATATCAAAAGTAGAATGTCATTAACTATTTGTAATGAAAACTCCTTAAGACTGATCATTCTAGAGGCAAATCACTGAATTTCTGAACTGTGTTTAGTCACCAAGTCATGTCTGACTTTTGTGATCCCCATGGACTGTAGCCCACCAGGTTCCTCTATCCATGGGATTTCCCAAGCAAGAATATTGGAGTGGGTTGCCATTTCCTTTTCCAGCTTTAGAGATTATCTAATCTACTTCAACAATACACATATTACACATGAGAAAATCAATATCAAACAAGCCTAATATATGTATAATAATTAGTGGTAGATGCCCAAATAGAGCCATTTTGCCAAGCTGAGGAAAAAGATGGTAGAATTCAAAGCAACTAAATCTCCTAAAATCTTCAGGATAGGATCTCAGAGAAAAGGGGCTTGAATAGAGAAGGAGCTCAGAAACTTAAACAGGATCCCTTAAGTTGGGGCCAAATAATGAGCTCATGCACAGGGTGAAACCTGACAAGGCTGGGCTGAGAGGAAACACCAACAAAAGAACAGCTTCTGGGAAAAGAACAATCACAAAGAGCTGAACAAATGCGGGAGCTGAGGAAATCTCTAGTTACGATCAGCCAGAGAGCTGTGCTGTGCTCCGAAGAAGGAATTAATGAAACTCCAGTACTTTGGCCACCTCATGCGAAGAGTTGACTCATTGGAAAAGACTCTGATGCTGAGAGGGATTGAGGGCAGGAGGAGAATGGGGCGACAGAGGATGAGATGGCTGGATGGCATCACTGACTCCATGGACGTGAGTCTGAGTGAACTCCGGGAGTTGGTGATGGACAGGGAGGCCTGACATGCTGCGATTCATGGGGTCGCAAAGAGTCGGACATGACTGAGCGACTGAACTGAACTGAACTGAAGAAGAGGAAGAGACAGCCTAGTGTCTTCTCTCTGCTGTGTGAGGGTACAGCGAGAAGGTGGTCATCTGCAAGCCAGAGAGAGTCCTCAGCAACAACCAAATTTGCTGGCATCTTGCTACTGGACTCCCCTGTCTCTAGAACTGAAAATAAGTGTCAGTTGTTTAAGTCACCCAGTCCACAGCATTTCGTTACAGCAGCCCAAGCTGACTAAGACACCTCTCTGCCCACTTTCCCACCTCCTCTACAGCTTTATCCTCCTTGACTTCATCTTTAAATCCAGAGCTCCCAGAGGGAGGCTCAAAAGGGAGGGGGTATATGTATATTTTATAAAAATATGTAAATAAAAAGAAAAATAGAAGAAAAATGTAGACGGCCTCTCTCCTACCCCCATAGTCACCAGCCCTTTCCATCCAACTCAGGGCTTTTATACACATTGTTCTCTTTTAGGAAAGTTCCCTCCTCTTTCTCACCAGCCGAAATATATATATTTCTCTCATATCTTAGTTTAATCATCACTTCTTCCGGGATTCCCTTCGCCTACTTATCTGACTAGGTCAAACCCCCTATTATATGCTTTCCTGATACACATTATTCTCATGAGTACTAAACACTGTAGCAATTTATGTCCTTAATTTTTAAATTTAGTATTTGTCTTTTATACTAGACTGTGAGCTCCTGAAGGACACATTGAAAGCCCTGAGTAAATATTTATAAAATGAATGAAAGAATGAATGCTCTCATAAAATAATGATTTAATAAATTGTTTGCAACAAATTTCCCTAATGGTCAATAAGTATTTGTTGAAAGAATTTACAAATCTCCATATTCCTCACTGTTTTGCCTATAAAATAGGTGCCTGCCCTGCTTACCACATAAGGGTTGTAAACATATAATAAATAATTTAAGTATTTGAGATTAAAATTCTAATGGCATCTGTATTACTTTGGGTAGGCTAAATAAACTGCTGAATCAAACAGATGCAAATATGCAGTGGCTTAAATACAATAGTAGTTTATTTCTTGTTTATATAACAGTTCAGAACAGGTGTTCAGGTCAGCAGGCAGCTTTTCTACATGCACTGATTCAGGAACCAAAGTTCCTTCCATCCTGTGGCTTCTCTGTGGCCTTCTTATCATCTGCATCCAGCTGGTTGAACAGAGAATGGAGGAAGAATTCTTATTCTTCGAAAGGCTTCATCGAGAAGCGGCAAACATCATGTCTATTCATCAGGTAACTGACTATAACGCTGTTACTATGGAAGAAGGAAAGAACTGATTCTGCAGGCAGCTGGTGGTGGTCTCTGCCACCACCACCTCAATTCAAGATCTCTTATTGCTTTAGCTTTGCTGTGCTTTTTGAACAGGTGGCAAATACAAGTATTAACAACATTATGGGTTAGAATCAGGTCAGACCAAATGGCAATGAAAACTTTCTTTTACTATTTCCTATTGGTAATAGCACCCCAAGCTGTTCCATGATAATTTCGTTGTGGAAAGTCTTATCTCATTCTGGGCTCTTCAAAGTAAGAAAAGAAAAAGGAAACATTGAGAGAAACATACCTAGAACACTACTTATTCACAGATAATTCGCATGATCTCTTCCAGTGACCGTTTAAGTGTTATTAGGACTAAAAGCTGATTGACTCTTTCAATCTAATCAGTTCTTAATTATTTATAGGCTGGATTATCACCCGTTTGCCCCTCCAGATTTATCCTCCACCCTTTTCTGTGCCTCAGAAGGCTGACTGTATGGACTAAATCAAATGCCTCCCTTACCTTCTGGCATCCCTTGGGGTTTAGCTAAAGAAAATCAACAGGGGATCAAAGAAAGAAGTGTCACCACAGACTGGCCGCAGCTCCTATTAGAAGGTCTTCCCCAGGAATTCTCCCTCTGCAAGGACTAATAAGGGCTTTCTGTCCTGTCCATTTAGGACCAGAGGAAGTGTCTCCTTGTTGGCCAGCCCCAGCGTATTCCAATATCTGTCCTGATTTCTCTAGATCCTACCCATGCTTTGTAAATCATTTCTTCATTAAAATCTCTTCCAATCACTCATCTGTTTTCTGCTGGGACCATGATTTCTCAAAGTGGTCCCATAGAATCCTAACTCTGAAGTTAAAATATACATCAGGAGTGCTCTGTGACAACCCAGACGGGTGGGATGGGGTGGGTGGGAGGTTTAAAAGGGAGGGGACATGTGTACACCTATGTCTGATTCATGCTGATGTATGGCAGAAACCAACACTGTAAAGCAATTATCCTCTAATTAAAATATTTTATTTATTTTTTAATTGAAGGATAATTGCTTTACAGAATTTTTTTGTTTTCTGTCAAACCTCAATATGAATCAGCCATAGGTATACATATATCCCCTCCCTTTTGAACCTCCCTCTTATTTCCCTCCCCATCCCATCCCTCTAGACTGATACAGAGACACTCTGAGTTTCCTGAGCCATATAGCAAATTCCCACTGGCTATCTATTTTACATATGGTAATGTAACTTTCCATATCCTCAATGAAAATGTTTTAAAAATATACACTTTAGGTAAAATAAATTTTTAAAGCACCTAGCAAAAAGGTTTGTAAACAGTAGAAGCAACAAAAAAAATAGGCTATTTACATATATGCTGCATTTCTTAGACCTTTTTGATCATGGAATTTCTCCATGATCCTTTTTGATCATGGAATTTATTTTGAGAGCATCTGAGGGAATCGGTATTCTAAAGAATGTATCTAGGAAATTCTGATTTATGCCAATAGAAATGAGAGAAGACAGACACGTATATAATTACTATACAACGGCTGCTGCTGCTGCTAAGTTGCTTCAGGCGTAGACGGCAGCCCACCAGGTTCCCCCATCCCTGGGATTCTCCAGGCAAGAACACTGGAGTGGGTTGCCATTTCCTTCTCCAATGCAGGAAAGTGAAAAGTGAAAATGAAGTCACTCAGTCGTGCCGGACTCATAGTGACCCCATGGACTGCAGCCCACCAGGCTCCTCTTCCCATGGGATTTTACAGGCAAAAATACTGGAGTGGGTTGCCATTGCCTTCTCCGATACAATGACCAAGAATGCTCAAGTTGTTTACATTCTGGCTTTAAAATATAGCCACTCACTCACTTGATGATGGCATGCTGTGTATGTGTGTGTGTACACACACATAGACACACCTACACCCTCTGCACCTGGGCTGAGTCCACTGCTAAGAGGCCAGGACTCACCTCTCAGACTTCAGAGTCAGGTGTAGGACCTTGGAGAGAACCGACCAAGGAAGTCTGTCCTCAGACATATGCGTTCTTGAACCACTATGGCTTATAAGAGACCCAATGGATTAGGGAACAACAGACTGTAGAGAAATTTTATCACAGAGAAAGGGCATGGAATCTACAGAATTGGTGGAATCATTTCATTTAATGAACTGTACCTGTGACACCTTTATACAGAAGTTACTAATTTTCCAATTGAGGATTTCAGAAACACTCACCTTGGAAAAACCCTGAAAGACAAGCTTTCTCAACTTCAAAACTATACTTGAATCAGCCCAGATGTCAGTAATTTTCAAAGAATTTAACCTCCAAGAAGATAGTGTTGCCGTCTTTGTTCTTTGTTCCCACCTTTCCTGTCTTTGTTCTCTCTGATCCATCCTGATAGTGCCTACCACCCTGCATCATAATTGTTAGCTTAACTCTGTCTCATAAAGCGATGTGGGCTCTCAGAGGAAAGAAAATGAACCCTGCAGTTTTTAAAGCCTTCACATTTGACACAGCTTGTGCTTAATAAACATTTTCGAGCAAGTGGAAAAATATTGGCTGAATGAATGTTTCCTTGGTAACCTATTTCACCATCAACCCTGTTATAAACTTTCCCTTAAGATTTTTTTTTAATGTGGACCATTTTAAAAGCCTTTATTAAAGTTGTTACAATATTGTTTCAGCTTTATGTTTTGGTTTTTTGGGCTGAAAGGCATGTGGGATCTTAGCTCCCCAACCAGGGATCAAACCCTCACCCCCTGCACTGGAAGGCCAAATCTTAATCACTGGACCACCAGGGAGATCCCTGAAGTTTTTCTTAATACCAACTCAAATGCCATCTTGTGATTAGAAGAATTCCTAAAAGATACTAAAAGCTAACCACTCTGGACAGAAGTACGATAAAAAAAAATAACAATAAGAATTTTTTTTTTGCTTTTGTTCATTGTATTTCTTTTTAATTTTCACAGAAGAAAACTATACAACTATTCTTGCCAATGTATTTCAATCCCACAAACTGTAGAGTTTAAAAAAATTCCTCTTCCTAGATACAGGGCTAAGCAAGCCAAGTAAATGAGTAAAGCAAGGTATTTTGGTGTGAGACCTAAAATGAAGGCCCAGCAATATGTGCTGCCTAGATATCTGGAGAAATCAAGAGGGCCTCATACGGCCTAACTGAAAGTTCTCTTTCCCACTCGGCCCCATGGATAAGGTCTCCTAGACAAGCAACGGTTCTTATTAAGGCCACCTGGTCCAGGTCCTTCTCATCCCTAAATTATTCAAACTAGCCAATCACACCTTCCTATAGGAACCAGAAGTTGCCTCACCCTTTAGATATTTGTCTGCTTGTTCACTCTCTTCCTGAATGTATCCCTATGTTGCCTTCCATGGCAGGAGGGCTGATGGTATATGTGATTCATAAATTGTTGTCATCTCAAGTATCCAGACAGAAATGGTATGGATCTAACAGAAGCAGAAGAGATTAAGAAGAGTTATCAAGAATACACAGAAGAACTATACCAAAAAAACCCCAAAAAAACATAATGGCCTGGATAACCACAACAGTGCGGTTACACACCTAGAGCATGACACACCTAGACTTCACACACACGCCGTGGAGTGTGAAGTCAAGTGGGTCTTAGGAAGCATTACTATGAACAAAGCTAGTGGAGGTGATGGAATTGCAGCTGAGCTATTTTAAATCCTAAAAGATGATGCTATTAAAGTGCTGCACTCAATATGCCAGAAATTTGGAAAACTCAGCAGTGGCCACAGGACCAGAAAAGATCTGTCTTCATTACAATTCCAAAGAAGGGCAATGCCAAAGAATGTTCAAACTACCACACAACTGAACTCATTTCACATGCTAGCAAGATAATGCTCAAAATCCTTCAAGCTAGGTTTCAGCAGTACATGAACTGAGAACTTCCAGATGTATAAATTGCACTTAGAAAAGGCAATTGCCAACATTCACTGGATCACAGAGAAAGCAAGGGATTTCCAGAAAAACATCTACTTCTACTTCACTGACTACGCTAAAGCCTTAGACTGTGTGGATCACAACAAACTGGAAAATTCTTCAAGAAATGGGAATACCAGACCACCTTATCTGCCTCCTGAGAAACCTGTATGCGGGTCAAGAAGCAACAGTTAGGACCAGATATGGAACAACAGACTGGTTCAAAATTGGGAAAGGAGTACAACAAGGCTGTATGTTGTCACCCTGCTTATTTAGCTTATATGCAGAGTACATCATGCAAAATACTGGAGTGGATGAATCACAAGGTAGAATTAAGATTGCCAGGAGAGATATCAACAACCTCAGATAAGCAGATGATATCACTCTAAAGGCAGAAAATGAAGAGGAACTAAAGAACCTCTTGATGAGCATGAAAGATGAGAGTAAAAAAGCTGGCTTAAAACTCAACATTCAAAAACTAAGGTCATAGCATCCAGTTTCATCACTGCATGGCAAATAGATGGAGAAAAAGGGGAAACA
Organism: Bos grunniens; assembly: GCF_055505025.1. NCBI lineage: Eukaryota > Metazoa > Chordata > Mammalia > Artiodactyla > Bovidae > Bos > Bos grunniens. The sequence goes on along the minus strand of NC_141185.1, from coordinate 29,104,425 downwards.
GTGACAGATTTTATTTTGTTGGGGTCCAAAATCACTGTGGACAGTGACTACAGCCATGCAATTAAAGGCACTTGCTCCTTGGAGGAAATGCTATGACAAACTTAGACAGCATATTAAAAAGCAGAGACATCGGTTTGCCAACAAAGCTCCACATAGTTAAAGCTATGGTTTTTCCAGTAGTCAAGTACAGATGTGAAAGTTGGACCATAAAGTAGGCTAAGCATTGAAGAATTGATGCTTTTGAACTGTGATGCTGGAGAAGACCCTTGAGAGTCTCCTGGACTGCAAGAAGATCAAACCAGTCAATCCTTAAGGAAATCAGTCCTGAATATTCACTGGAAGGATTGATGCTAAAAAGTGAAAGTGAAGTCACTCAGTCATGTCCAACTCTTTGCGACCCCATGGACTGTATGTAGCCTAAGCTCCTCTGTCCATGGGATTTTCCAGGCAAGAGTACTGGAGTGGGTTGCCATTTCCTTCTCCAGGGGATCTTCCCAACCCAGGGATTGAACCCAGGTTTCCCACATTATAAGCAGATGCTTTACCATCTGAGCCACCAGGGAAACCAATATTTCTACTGAAGATCCAATATTTTGGCCACTTGATATGAAGATCCAACTCACCTTGACGCTGGGAAAGATTGAAGGCAAAAGGAGAAGCGGGCAGCAGAGGATGAGATGGTTAGACAGCACCACCGACTCAATGGACATGGGTTTGAGCAAACTCTGGGAGATAGTGAAGGATAGGGAAGCTTGGCGTGCTATAATCCATGAGGTTGCAAAGAGTCAGATGTGACTTAGCGACTGAACAACATCATCTGTCCACTGTCGAGTGTCATGTGTACAGCCTCCATCACGACCCTATAGTGGGAATCCTTTCCTTACCAGTGTGGTGAAATTTGTTGTTGCTTAGTCATTTAGTTTTGTCTGACTCTTTTGTGACCCCATGGACTGTAGTCTGCCTGGGCTTCTCTCTCCACAGGATTTTCCAGGCAAGAATACTGGACTGGGTCGCCATTTCCTTCTCCAGGGGATCTTCCTGACCCAGGGATCAAACCTGCATCTCCTCAAGTCTTCTGTATTGCAAGTGGATTCTTTACCACTGAGCCACCAAGGCTCTAGGAGACCATTAAAACAGGCCATGGGCCTGGTATAGGAAAAACAGCTGCCAGAGGAAGACATGTAACAATACCCCTACTGTCTTAGAGCTAGGGAGTGGGGGTGTGTGGAGGAAAGGATGGGACAAGTCCCAATTTAAACAGGCAGCTACTAGTCAGGAAACTCTGGGAGATACTGATGCACAGAGAAGCCTGGAGTGCTATAGTCCATGGGGTCACAGAGAGTCAGACACAGCGATTGAACAACAACAGCAACAGTAAGTCAGCACTAGTCTACTGCTTATAGGTAGGAATGAAGACCCAGAACTGCCAAATTTGCAAGTTTTCAAGAGACACAGGGAATACAGATTTGTATGTCCACATCTCCCACTTTTTAAAGGTCTTTCTTTCACTCAAACAAAACCTATGTGAAGGGGTTTTGTGGAGCCCCAGCTTGCTGACTTTATTTTTTGGGGGCTCCAAATCACTGCAGATGGTGATTGCAGCCATGAAATTAAAAGACCCTTATTCCTTGGAAGGAAAGTTATGACCAACCTAGACAGCATATTAAAAAGCAAAGACATTACTTTTTCAACAAAGGTCCATCTAGTCAACGCTATGGTTTTTCCAGTGGTCATGTATGGATGTGAGAGTTGGACTATAAAGAAAGCTGAGCACCAAAGAATTGATGTTTTTGAACTGTGGTGTTGGCGAAGACTCTTGAGAGTCCCTTGGACTGCAAGGAGATCCAACCAGTCCATCCTAAAGCAGATCAGTCCTGGGTGTTCATTGGAAGGACTGATGTTGAAGCTGAAACTCCAGTACTTTGGCCACGTGATGTGAAGAGTTGACTCATTTGAAAAGACCCAGATGCTGGGAAAGATTGAGGGCAGGAGGAGAAGGGGACAACAGAGGATGAGATGGTTGAATGGCATCACCAACTCAACGGACATGAGTTTGGGTAAACTCCAGGAGTTGGTGATGGACAGGGAGGCCTGGCATGCTGCAGTTCATGGGGTCGCAAAGAGTCGGACACTACTGAGCGACTGAACTTGTAACTTCTGTCCTAGAATTTAACTCCAGTCCCTAGTACGCTACTCTGATCCCAACACTTATATAACATTCTGCCATTGTGCCCTTTAATGCCATGTACTTATCCTTTTAACACATCCCACTAACATTACTGATTCAAGACATGTTTACCCTACCTTAAAATTCAAAATTTTAGCCATATTTGTCTGTTTTAAGTCCCCGTTACATATTATTTTCTGTTTCCTCTCAGCAGTAATTAACTGTACTGAATTTTATCCGGCCATATGCCATATTTAAAACTCTTTCAATTACTAGATCCATGTTAGAGTCTAATAATATCTTCCAGGTACTTTCCAACTGACTCAGCTTATGTTGTTCTCTCCATTATACCATTCCAGAAAAAGATTAAGGATCATAACTTCAAAATAAGACCTCTGAAACACTTGCTATGTTCCTCCCAGACTGACATAACACAAATAATAACTTTCTTAATTATTTCCAGGAAACGTAATAGAGCATTTTCCCCTCCAGGATGTCACTTTCCAAAGACTAATAAATAGTAGTTTCAGAAGAATAAATAGAGTTTTACTACGAGGAAAACAAACAGTACTCTTTAACCATGCTACAACATTTTAATGTGTTTGATGAATTTAAACACATATTTAGAAGAAACAGTTTCGAAGTGCAGTAATTCATTTATTCACTCAACAAATTTTTTTGAGCATCTACTATGTTCCAGTCACTATTTGAGACACTAGGAACATATTAGTGAACAAAATAGAATAAAATTTCTATTTGCAATGAGTTCACATTTCATAATATTAGGTAGAATATAAAACCAAAGAGACTTGTTAATTATAGCTAGGGAAAAATACGTAAGCCAATGGACAGAATCAGAAGAGAATGTGCAAAAATAAAGTAGTAAGTAGATATGTTAGAGAAAGTACAGATTATTTCTTTCTCTATTCAAAATAAAACCCGTGAATCCATAATAAAACAAAATAATGATAAAAATAAACAACTCACTGGTCATTTATGAAGGCTGCTAGTATGCCAACTCATTCTGTAAATTGATAAATAAATAGACTGATCATTGTGTTAGTCTGTTATGGCTGCTTTCTAACAAAATATTTTGTTAGAAATACCGCTTTTATTTCTAACAAAATACCACAGCTTATAAACAACAGGCATTTATTTTTTTATCATTTTGGAGGCTGGTATACCAACAAGGAGTACAAATAAAACCAAATGTGATACATGCCTTTAACATCACAATGAAATAGAGAATGTCATGAATTTCAAATCACCTAAAAGTAGAGAAATAAACTTAAATTCCGCCATAGCTCCCACCAACAATGCAAGTCTATGAATGTAGAGAACAGTGACACAGGAGCCTTAAGACACTCTGTAAAAAAGAGGAGAAGACAGCAGAGGATTCAAACAAAACACAAATAACATTACCCCCCGAAAGAAAAAGTCCAGTGTAAGTACCAAAATACTGAACACAAGTCCAAGAATTTAGTTGTACATGGCACCTGATAGAAGAAAGGGCCTTAAAAGTAAAAAGAACCAGAAGCGAGAGAAGAGGAAATGTTAATTCTGGAAGAGAAAGAGATAAATAAAGAAGAGATGGGGACACTTGGAAAGTGATAGCAAAGGGGAATAGGAAATAAAAAGTGAAAATACATAAGCATTCTTCAGAAATAAAACATGCCAATTGTCTTCCATCCAGTACCAAGGGAAAAAAAAAACAAACAGTGAGCATAACTAATATTTAATACTATAACTCAATAAAACTTTCTGGAAATAAGAGAAAACTTAAACCTACTGAAAGAGCCCTTCATTTGCCTGAGACTATTGACCTATAATATCAAAATTTAAAGGCTAAAAATATTCCTCAACATTTCAAGGCCAAAAGAACATCAAATTACTTACAGGAGTAAGAAACTTTAGATTGGGATAAAGTTTCATAAGGGCAACATATAAAGCAAAGGGCCAGCATTTTCAAGAAACTCAAGGAAAGAAATCATAAACCAATAATTGTATAGCATAATGTCCTTCAAGCATCAAATATATTTTAAAAAATGGTTATGAATGTATAGGAACTCAAGAAATAGAATACTCAAAAAACCTCTTGAAAGAGTCTATTAAAGCAGGAGGTGGGAGACTACAGTCCATGGGTCTACTCTGGCCCGTGACGTATTTTTGTATGGCCTATGAATGAAGAATGCTTTATATTTTAAAGGATTGTAGAAGATGGAGGAGGAGGAGATGAAGGGGGATAAGAAAGAAGAGAAAGGGGAAGGAAGAAGAATAGGAAGAGGAAGAGAGGGAGGGAGAGGAAGCAGGCAAATTGCAGCAGTAAAGAGTGCATGTGATAGAAAAATATTGAATCACTGTGCCACATACCTGAAACTAATAAAATAAACTATACTTCAATTTTTAAAAAGAATGTAAAGCCTAAAATATACATTCTCTGGTCCTTTTACAGAAAAAAGACTGTTGACCCCTTTCCCAGAGGATAACTTTATCACAGCAAGAAAGGAATGGCTAAAGAGCAGTAAACAGACTTGGTGAGCAGTTCTTGTATCTAATGGTAGAACTAAAGAATAAAACAAAGGCAGGGACAGGGTTGTGAGAACAGTATGTGAACGTTATACGTTCTGACAAAGCAGAAAGAGTGCAACTTCCAAAAAAGGAAACAGTAGGAAAAGATCAATGAGTATTATAATGGTAATAGGCAGGAGTCAGGGACATCATTTAAAACTGACAGACCAGCTAGTAGAAAGTAAGAAAAGGGGGATTAAGGGCACTCTTCCAGGGATAAATACAAAGATAACCACAAGGATAACGATACAAATCTTGCTCAATATCAAATGTAAAAATTTTAAAGCAAAGAAGACACATTACATAGACTGACACAGTGAATATAACTGCATCCGGTAATTGTAACGCTGGGCTTCCCAGGTGGCTCAGTGGTAAAGAATCTATCTGCCTGCCAAAGAGGGGACGCTGGTTTGATCCCTAGGTTGGGAAGATCCAGTGGAGAAGGAAATGGCAACCCACTACATTATTCTTGCCTGGAAAATTTCTTGGACAGAGGCACCTGGGGGGCTACCGTTCATAGGGTTGAAGAGAGTCAAACACAACTTAGCAGCAAACAGCCGTTGTAACATTAAATAATATAACAAAGTTGAGATAAAACATATATATCATAAGATACAGATATAAATTATAATATATCAGATGTACATTACAATATTAATAAAACATATCAATAAACTTTAATGGGCTTGCTGCTGCTAAGTCGCTTCAGTCGTGTCTGACTCTGTGCGACCCCATAGACAGCAGCCCACCAGGCTCCCCCGTCCCTGGGATTCTCTAGGCAAGAACACTTAATGGGCTTAGCTTGTCCATTAAAAGAAAAAATTTTAAATTGGCTCATAAATTGAAACACAACTCTATGCCGTATAAATTGTTGTTGTTCAGCTGCTAAATTGTTGTCCGACTCTTTGTTGGCTATATAAAAGAGACACTCCTAAAACACCATTCAAAGAATGTTTGAACATTCTTCGGCATTGCCCTTTATGAGTCCATATTAATAATAAATAAATATACACCTATGTAGGTAAACAAAGAAGGCGGTGGGTCTTTCCTGGAAAAGAGGGATGACTGATAAATGAGGGGGCAGGGCCAGCTCCACAGGGCCCCACTTAGAAAGGCTCCAAGCTTGGTTTCACGCTCTGCTACTGCCACCTTGAATTTCTTAATACTTCTGTCTTTGAACTTGTATTTTTTAAGTGAAGTCCTATGGGATAGAGGATCATGTGGGCAAGCAGAGGAGGTGTACTCAATATGTGTGTCTGGCCCTCCTTGCCACCCCACTGGCTTCCAACGTCCCTCTTGTCCCGTGAGCACAGAATTCCAGAGGCCGCCACCTGCGGGAGGTCGGTGAGCCTCAGAACGAGGACGAGGTAAGCGTGGTTGGCCCACGCCTCAGTAGGGGCACTGACGGTCCTAAAGGCCGTGCTGTTGGAACTGGAACTTACTTCCAGCACAGAAAGAAGGAAATGGCAATAAAAGAAACAAGAAGGACCCAGGAAACTTATCGCATCCTTTTTCATTTGTGTTACTTCCTTGTGTTTCCCAACCACTTAAACTGAATGTGGTGACAGACAGAGAAGGAAAGGAAAACAAGGGCAACCCTTGCTGCTTTTGCTTGCAGTCTTACTCATCAGTAAGCCGAAAGTAGTGTTGGTGAAATGTAAGCATACTGAGAAGCAAAATCAAAATAGCTGTGTTCATTGTGTGCAGTGTTTCCAATGTCCTGTAAGAACGAAACAAATATGCATATAAAAGCTATAAAATACAGATTGTGTAGTATCATATGATTCCACATATGTTCTTATATTTGTATTTTTAAACTGACATTGCACATTGTATACAGGAAATTTTACTTTAAAAATTTAATAAAATTAAATTTTAAACTTTTCTTTAGAATGATACTACATAATACCTAAAAAACACCAAGGGAGGAAAAGTTTTAGTAACTATACAGTGGAGAAACCACAGAATCCCCTAACCAGGTGATCAAAATTAACATCAACAATTATAAACAGTGTATAAACAAACAATGTATAAACAGTTTTTTACCATGAGGAAGATGCAGCACTTTTATGTGGAATTCCAACTGGAAATAAATACCCTGAATCTAATCATGAGAAAAACCAACCTAAGTGAAGAACATTTGTTAAGATAACTTGCCTGCTTTCTTCAAAACCGTCAATGTCATGAAAGACAAAGAAAGGTTAAGGAACTGTACCGTAAACGAGATTAAAAAGTCATGACAGGATGTCCCTGGCATCCAGCGGTTGAGACTCCATGCTTCCAGTGTAGGCGGAGAGGGGGAATGGGTTTGGTCCCTGGTCAGGAAACTAAGATGTCACACACCACAAGGACAAAGAAAAGAAAACAAAAAGACATGACAACTAAATGCACTATATCATCCTAGATTGGATCCTATTCTAAAGACAGGTGCAGGAAATTTGCTACCTTACGGAACAAATGACATATTTGGACACTATGGAACAACTGACAAAACTGGAACACGGACTGATAAAAAAATATCTTATCAACGCTAAACTTCCTGAATTTGATAACTGCACTGTAGCTATACAGTAATTACACATGAGTATGTTAAGACTGAAATACATATTTATATCTTATATATATATATATATATAAAGAGAGAATGAGACTGCAAATGTAGCAAAAGGTTAAAAATTGGTAAATCTGAATAAAGGGCTAGGGTATTTCTTTGTACTATTCTTGAAACTTTGAAATATTTGAAAATTAAAGCTTGAAAGTGTACATCAAATCATATTCTTTCCCCTCTCAAATTCTTCTAATGATTTTCTGTCATTACCCAGATCCTTATGATCTAATTACTCTGCCTGTATTTTCCACCACTGCCCCCAGGTCACTAGAATTCAGTTCCATTAGCCTTCCTGCTTCTGTTCACATACACAAGTTCCACCTTAGGGTCTTCATAACGGCTGCTCCCCCACTATAACACTTTGCCCTGTTCTCCACAAGGCTGACTCCTTCATCTTATTCAAGTATCAATTCACACATGTTCTTTCCCAAACAAATATAAAGTGCCTGATCCCCAACCCAGCCATTTTCTATCTCTTCCCTCTATTTTATTTTTATTATGACAATTATTACTACCCCGTGTCTCATGTTTTCATTTGATTATTGCCTATTCTGCTAAAATGTAAACTCTATGAGACTTTATTGGTCTTTTTTTTTTTTTTTTGTCTATTCTTTACTATATTTTCAGTGCCTGAAACAGTGGACCACAGCGGACAGGTTATAAGATGTTTGCTGAATGAACAGATGTTGCAAAAAAAAAAATCCTTGTGTATATATACTCATGTATATTTTAGTGTAAATTTCTAGAAGTGAAAACTTGGACAAAAGCATGCATGTGAATTTTAAATTGCCAATATCCCTCCAAAATCACTGCACCAATTTACCTTCTCAACAACCCATGAGACTCTAATGTATTCACTTTTTAAAATTTTTAGTATGGTTACAAGTATATTCAACTAATAATAATTCACTATGTTTTATATTTGTTTCATGCAAATTTCTGTATCTGTTTTATTACAATAAAAACAGTTTTAAAACATTTCAATATCATAGTAATAGAGAACGTGCTTGGAAAAATTCAGCAAGTAAAAGCCAAGAGTGATTACTGGATACAAAAGGTATCCAATGTTATTCATGCATAGGTGAATATATTTCTGCAATTTTTTGACCATGCCAAGGAAAGAGTTGGATGGCAGAGGCCCAAAAATATGTGCAGTATTCGAAATTGCTTACATTTAATCATAAACTAGCAAAATCTTAACATAAACTTTCTAACAAAAGTTTTAAAGAAAATGTCTTCAAAAATGTTTAATTGTTTTAATGTACTTCTCTTATGAGTTTTATGATTTTGCAATAACTTTTCCTGGAATAAAGAAATGTAAGAGTATATTAATTACCAAATTAAAAGTATTTAATTTCTAAGGACTAAAGCACTATAATTTTGTTCCAATGACTTCAACAATATTAACAGTTCAGCAATAATTACAACATAATTTTAAGAACCATAAATATCAGTGAGGCTAAAACTCAGAAGCTACATTAACTTCAAGTGAAGATCAAAACGAGAATCTCAATACTTCGGGGTCTAATTATTCTTCCACTAGACAAAGGGCAACCATCTTCTTCCACAAGGGTGGTGAAGCTTGCCTTTGTTTTCGTTTTGTGTGTTTTAGGTTCTGTACTTGATTAATTCTATGGCCACAAATGATATATTTGTAAAAAAAAAAAATTACAGTGGATATTTGAACTCAACAAGCTCTCTTTAAGTTTCTGCAGTTCTTATAAAATCTTCAAGAAGAAAGCAATAATTAGACTGGCACCTCTGTGACTACTCAGTGAAAAGAAAAATAAAAGTTTTGCTAGAAGGAAACCCATGAGGGAAGAAAATTCAACCATTTGCTACCAATATTTAGGCTGCAGGATTTTGTCTTTAAAGTCAGTCAGATCTGAGCCACAGAACCCCTTGGTTCCACTCCAGAAATATAAAAAAGGAATTCAAGGATCAGTTATCAGTATCATTTCTCAGTTTGCTGGCAGTACCAAAATTCTAATAAAGTGGTTCGAAAGTTCCTTGAGCAAGTTCCTCAGCTAATGCATCTGAATGGTTCCCTACTACAGTTGCTAATAATTGCTGAACATATAAAACACCCTAAGTCCATTGACAAATATTTCTCCTTTAAATATTTATACATACACAAACACACAAACATGTTATGTATAATGATTTAGGAAAGTCATGCTTCTGTTGTTATAAACTGTAAACTCAATTTATTGAGGGTTTACTATGTACCACATTCTATTGATACATTGAGGGCTTTACATACTTCCTACTTCATCCACAGAAACTCTGCTAAGTAAGCATTATTTTCTCCCATTTTACAGTCAAGAAATTAATGCTAAGAGACAAATTTGATTTGCTCAGGGTCACATGGATAATATGTAGTTGATCTAGACTCCTGACCCACTATTACAGGTTAGCTGTTCTCCCCGCATGGACACAAACCTGAACAGACATAAGCTGTCAAGTCAGTAGAAAATGGAAGGGACTGACGATTCAGGTTCAATGCAGGATACAGGAAGTTTGGGGCTGGTGCCCTGGGATGACCCAGAGGGACGGTATGGGGAGGGAGGTGGGAGGGGGGTTCAGGATGGGGAACACATGTACACCTGTGGTGGATACATGTTGATGTATGGCAAAACCAATACAATATTGTAAAGTAAAAACTAAAATAAAATAAAATAAAGAAAATGTAAGGGAAATTAGCCATACTTCCATGGCTTCCACATAGACAGAGGTACTTCCACCATGATACTCTCTGCCATAAACCACCCATGCTCAGCCTTGATCAGTGTGAATTAGAGGTGTGAGTCTCATAGAAAAGAGCAGATACCAAAAATCAATGAAGATACGTGTATATTTTGGAAAAGTTATCAAGAGATTCTGATACCCTGGGGTCCTGACCCAAAGCTGAGGATCGCTGAAGAAATGTTAGAAGGCTAGAGAATTTTCTTCCACCTATTTTCTGCATCTATCTCCTCAATAGACAGTTGGGTATTGGCTCATTTGCTGCAACTTTTCATCATTTAGGGCTTCCCTCATAGCTCAGATGGTAGAGAATCTGTCTGCAATGCAGGAGACCCCAGTTCAATTCCTGGGTCAGAAAGATCCACTGAGAAGGGATAGGCTACCCACTACAGTATTCTTGGGCTTCCCTTGTGGCTCAGCTGGTAAAGAATCCGCTACAATGCAGGAGACCTGGGTTTGATCCCTGGGTTGGGAAAATTCCCTGGAGAAGGGAAAGGTTACCCACTCCAGTATTCTGACCTGGAGAATTCCATGCACACAGCCCATGGGGTCGCAAAGAGTCGGACACCACTGAGCAACCTTTGCTTTCACTTCATCATTTGAGTCCAAACTCTATTTTAACTGGCTGAAATTTCCCAAACTGCATGGCTTATGCTTAGCATTAGTTTCAGACCCAATTCTGCTTTGTTCTTTTTACTTCTTTTTGGCCATTTCACTCCATTATGAGCTTATTTTTAATGCCATCACCTTTTCATTGAAATTCATATATAGGCACATATACATACACACAAAGATATACATAATTCTACATATATTCAAAAGGATATACATAAGTATTAAGCAAAATAAGATAAAGATCTTCCTGTATGACTGACAATCTAAAAAACAGAACATGGCTAAAAACGTGTACCCACTTACGTGTGCTCTCGCTATGGTGGAGTGTGCAGAAGTGCACAGAATATACCTGGCAGTATCTTCTGATTTCCATGCTAGTGAGCTCCATTCCTTGTTTTTACTTCCTTTAACCATCTCCTTCGGGCTTGGGTATTCATTCTCTTTTAATATTTCTTTCTTTCTTTGGCTGCACTGGGTCTCAGTTGCAGCAGGCAAACACTTCAGTTGCAGCACGTGGTTTCTAGTTCCCCAGCCTGGGACTGAACTTGGCCCCTGCATTAGGAGTGTGGAGTCTTAGCCACTGGACCACCAGGGAAGTGCCTGGGTATTCGTTATTGACTGATGGATTCTATCAGTAGATATTTTAATGAGTAAGACCGACCTGTAATTTTCTCTTCCATATTGAAATTTGGCTGGATTTGGTACCAAGGCCAAAGTGGCCTCATAGAATAAGTTTTCCATTCTCTGAAATAATTTCTGCAAGTTTACTTCTTGAAAATTTGGTAGGACTCACCTGTAGAACAATCTGGGTCTGGAGTTTTCTTCATGTGAAAATACTAACTGCCGGTTGAATTTTTTAATAGTTTTAGAACTACTGGGGCTTTCCATTCTTTTTCAAACAATTTGTTTCTAGGGTCTATGGAAGAAGTTAATTCTGGAAAACTTAAAGCCTATATTTCTTTAAATATTACCTAACCACTCTCACTCTAATTGGGACTCCCAATTACATATATATTAGATTTCCTCATACATCTATTTCTTTTTCATATCTTCCAATTCCTTTTCTCCCTTTGTTGGGGTGATAATGGCTGTACCATGCTGTTGCTGCTGCGTCACTTCAGTCGTGTCCGACTCTGTGTGACCCCAGAGACGGCAGCCCACCAGGCTCCTCCGTCCCTGGGATTCTCCAGGCAAGAACACAGGAGTGGGTTGCCATTTCCTTCTCCAGGCTGTACCATATCTAGTGTTAAACACATTTATTGAGGTTTAAAATTTTAAGCAATTATATTTTCCATTTCCAGAAATTCCCTTTTATTTTCAAGTCTACCTATTCATTTCTGATAGTATTTTGTTGCTTACTCATCTTTGCAACTGCTTACAGTATTTCTTTAAACATTTGTAACATGGTTGTCCTATATTCTATAAGTGACAATTCTGACAGCTTTAAGACTCTCTCTCTCTTTAGTCACTAAGTCGTATCTGACTTTTTTGTGACCCTATGGACTGTACCTTGCCAGGCTCCTCTGTCCATGGGATTCTCCAGGCAATAATACTGGAGTGGGTTGCCATTTCCTTCTCCAGGGGATCTTCCCAACCCAGGAATTGAACCCAGGTCTACTGCATTGCATGCAGATTCTTTATTGACTGAGCTATGACTATAGAGATCTAAATCTGTTCATTATTTCTGCTGCCTCTCATTCAAAATGGCTTACCTTCCAATGTGCAAAATGATCTTTAATTGTGAAATGATTGCTTTACCTGCAAACTGAATCATAGAAGATTTCCTCCAGAGACAATTGCTTCTTCTTCTGCTCATGCTATATGTCCCAGGTTCAGATTCCTCACCTGGCCACTAGGCCAAGGCCCAATATCTTGGTAGCACTGTGATTTATACTTTTATTTGCCTTGTGCTTTCACTGTCCCTGATCTATTACTTGCTACATTTGTGGAGAGAGGGTCCTTTGAAACTTCTATTACCTCTTATGAGACCAGACATGCCCCCAAGAGTATATCCCAGAGAGTCAAACTACCAGAAGCAGAAATCTGACTGTGATGGTTTGCATGGTGTTAACTCAGTTAACACCAGGAGATACCCCCTGTCCAAGGTAAGGAGCAGCGGCTGCACTTTGCTGGAGCAGCCGTGAAGAGATACCCCACGTCCAAGGTAAGAGAAACCCAAGTAAGACGGTAGGTGATGCAAGAGGGCATCAGAGGGCAGACACACTGAAACCATACTCATAGGAAACTAGTCAATCTAATCACACTAAGACCACGGCCTTATCTAACTCAATGAAACTAAACCATGCCCGTGGGGCAACCCAAGATGGGAGGGTCATGGTGGAGAGATCTGACAGAATGTGGTCCACTGGAGAAGGGAATGGCAAACCACTTCAGTATTCTTGCCTTGAGAACCCCATGAACAGTATGAAAAGGCAAAATGATAGGATACTGAAAGAGGAACTCCCCAGGTCAGTGGGTGCCCAATATGCTACTGGAGATCAGTGGAGAAATAACTCCAGAAAGAATGAAGGGATGGAGCCAAAGCAAAAACAATACCCAGCTATGGATGTGACTGGTGATAGAAGCAAGGTCCGATGCTGTAAAGAGCAATATTGCATAGGAACCTGGAATGTCAGGTCCATGAATCAAGGCAAATTGGAAGTGGTCAAACAAGAGATGGCAAGAGTGAATGTCGACATTTTAGGAATCAGCAAATTCAAATGGACTGGAATGGGTGAATTTAACTCAGATGACCATTATATCTACTACTGCGGGCAGGAATCCCTCAGAAGAAATGGAGTAGCCATCATGGTCAACAAAAGAGTCCGAAATGCAGTACTTGGATGCAATCTCAAAAATGACAGAAGGATCTCTGTTTCCAAGGCAAACCATTCAATATCACAGTAATCCAAGTCTATGCCCCAACTAGTAATGCTGAAGAAGCTGAAGTTGAACGGTTCTATGAAGACCTACAAGACCTTTTAGAACTAACACCCAAAAAAGATGTCCTTTTCATTATAGGGGACTGGAATGCAAAAGTAGGAAGTCAAGAAACACCTGGAGTAACAGGCAAATTTGGCCTTGGAGTACGGAATGAAGCAGGGCAAAGACTAATAGAGTTTTGCCAAGAAAATGCACTGGTCATAGCAAACACCCTCTTCCAACAACACAAGAGAAGACTCTATACATGGACATCACCAGATGGTCAACACTGAAATCAGATTGATTATATTCTTTGCAGCCAAAGATGGAGAAGCTCTATACAGTCAACAAAAACAAGACCAGGAGCTGACTGTGGCTCAGATCATGAACTCCTTATTACCAAATTCAGACTTAAACTGAAGAAAGTAGGGAAAACCACTAGACCATTCAGGTATGACTTAAATCAAATCCCTTAAGATTATACAGTGGAAGTGAGAAATAGATTTAAGGGACTAGATCTGATACAGTGCCGGATGAACTATGGAATGAGGTTCGTGACATTGTACAGGAGACAGGGGTCAGGACCATCCCCGTGGAAAAGAAATGCAAAAAAGCAAAATGGCTGTCTGGGGAGGGCTTACAAATAGCTGTGAAAAGAAGAGAAGTGAAAAGCAAAGGAGAAAAGGAAAGATATAAGCATCTGAATGCAGAGTTCCAAAGAATAGCAAGAGATAAGAAAGCCTTCCTCAGTGATCAATGAAAAGAAACAGAGGAAAACAACAGAATGGGAAAGACTAGAGATCTCTTCAAGAAAATTAAGAGATACCAAGGGAACATTTCATGCAAAGATGGGCTCAATAAAGGACAGAAATGGTATGGACCTAACAGAAGCAGAAGACATTAAGAGGTGGCAAGAATACACAGAAGAACTGTACAAAAAAGATCTTCATTACCCAGATAATCACGATGGTGTGATCACTGACCTAGAGCCAGACATCCTGGAATGTGAAGTCAAGTGGGCCTTAGAAAGCATTATTAGGAACAAAGCTAGTGGAGGTGATGGAATTCCAGTTGAGCTATTTCAAATCCTGAAAGATGATGCTGTGAAAGTGCTGCACTCAATATGCCAGCAAATTTGGAAAACTCAGCAGTGGCCACAGGACTGGAAAAGGGCAGTTTTCATTCCAATCCCAAAGAAAGGCAATGCCAAAAGAATGCTCAAACTACCGCACAATTGCACTCATCTCACACGCTAGTAAAGTAATGCTCAAAATTCTCCAAGCCAGGCTTTAGCAATACCTGCACCGTGAACTTCCTGATGTTCAAGCTGGTTTTAGAAAAGGCAGAGAAACCAGAGATCAAATTGCCAACATCTGCTTGATCATGGAAAAAGCAAGAGTTCCAGCAAAACATCTATTTCTGCTTTATTGACTATGCCAAAGCCTTTGACTGTGTAGATCACAATGAACTGTGGAAAATTCTGAAAGAGATGGGAATACCAGACAACCTGACCTGCCTCTTGAGAAATCTGTATGCAGGTCAGGAAGCAACAGTTAGAACTGGACATGGAACAACAGACTGGTGCCAAATAAGAAAAGGAGTATGTCAAGGCTGTATATTGTCACCCTGTTTATTTAACTTATATGCAGAGTACATCATGAGAAATGCTGGACTGGAAGAAGCACAAGCTGGAATCAAGATTGCCAGGAGAAATATCAATAACCTCAGATATGCAGATGACACCACCCTTATGGCAGAAAGTGAAGAGGAACTCAAAAGCCTCTTGATGAAAGTGAAAGTGGAGAGTGAAAAAGTTGGCTTAAAGCTCAACATTCAGAAAATGAAGATCATGGCATCCGGTCCCATCACTTCATGGGAAATAGATGGGGAAGCAGTGGAAACAGTGTCAGACTTTATTTTTCTGGGCTCCAAAATCACTGCAGATGGTGACTGCAGCCATGAAATTAAAAGACCCTTACTCCTTGGAGGGAAACTTATGACCAACCTAGATAGCATATTCAAAAGTAGAGACATTACTTTGCCAACAAAGGTCCGTCTAGTCAAGGCTATGGTTTTTCCAGTGGTCATGTACGGATGTGAGAGTTGGACTGTGAAGAAGGCTGAGCGCTGAAGAATTGATGCTTTTGAACTGTGGTGTTGGAGAAGACTCTTGAGAGTCCCTTGGACTGCAAGGAGATCCAACCAGTCCATTCTAAAGGAGATCAGCCCTGGGATTTCTTTGGAAGGAATGATGCTAAAGCTGAAACTCCAGTACTTTGACCACCTCATGTGAAGAGCTGACTCACTGGAAAAGACTTTGGTGCTGGGAGGGATTGGGGGCAGGAGGAGAAGGGGTCGACAGAGAATGAGATGGCTGGATGGCATCACCGACTCGATGAACGTGAGTCTCAGTGAACTCCGGGAGTTGGTGATGGACAGGGAGGCCTGGTGTGCTGTGATTCATGGGGTCGCAAAGAATTGGACATGACTGAGAGACTAAACTGAACTGAACTCAGTTAAGCTGGAACTCTAATACCCCCAAATCCTCTCTTTCTGTGGCTGTGGGTTGAAATAAACTTGTGTAAGGTTTACAAGGCAGAATGAAGCCATGGCCATTACTCTCTGAAAGGTGTTGCAGTCAGACACGGTGACAGAAGTATGCAAAGGTACTTTCAGGATGGAGCGTGTCCTTGCTCCCCACTGTTCCATTTCCAGTTCTTCCCACTGCTCACACTGTTGGCCCACAGCAGCCTCACACCTATGACCAGACACATCAGATCAGATCAGATCATATCAGTCGCTCAGTCATGTCCGACTCTTTGCAACCCCATGAATCGCAGCACGCCAGGCCTCCCTGTCCATCACCAACTCCCAGAGTTCACTCAGACTCACGTCCATCGAGTCAGTGATGCCATCCAGCCATCTCATCCTCTGTCGTCCCCTTTTCCTCCTGCCCCTAATCCCTCCCAGCATCAGAGTCTTTTCCAGTGAGTCAACTCTTCGCATGAGGTGGCCAAAGTACTGGAGTTTCAGCTTTAGCATCATTCCTTCCAAAGAAATCCCAGGGCTGATCTCCTTTAGAATGGACTGGTTGGATCTCCTTGCAGTCCAAGGGACTCTCAAGAGTCTTCTCCAACACCACAGTTCAAAAGCATCAATTCTTCGGCGCTCAGCCTTCTTCACAGTCCAACTCTCACATCCATATGTGACCACTGGAAAAACCATAGCCTTGACTAGACGGACCTTTGTTGGCAAAGTAATGTCTCCGCTTTTCAACATGCTATCTAGGTTGGTCATAACTTTCCTTCCAAGGAGTAAGCATCTTTTAATTTCATGGCTGCAGTCACCATCTGCAGTGATTTTGGAGCCCAGAAAAATAAAGTCTGACACTGTTTCCACTGTTTCCCCATCTATTTCCCATGAAGTGATGGGACCAGATGCCATGATCTTCGTTTTCTAAATGTTGAGCTTTAAGCCAACTTTTTCACTCTCCACTTTCACTTTCATCAAGAGGCTTTTGAGTTCCTCTTCACTTTCTGCCATAAGGGTGGTGTCATCTGCATATCTGAGGTTATTGATATTTCTCCTGGCAATCTTGATTGCAGCTTGTGCTTCTTCCAGTCCAGCGTTTCTCATGATGTACTCTGCATATAAGTTAAATAAACAGGGTGACAATATACAGCCTTGACATACTCCTTTTCCTATTTGGCACCAGTCTGTTGTTCCATGTCCAGTTCTAACTGTTGCTTCCTGACTTGAACCAGAGTACAAATTGCCAACATCCGCTGGATCATGGAAAAAGCAAGAGAGTTGCAGAAAAACATCTATTTCTGCTTTATTGACTATGCCAAAGCCTTTGACTGTGTGGACCAGACACATAAATAATATCAAACCGCTTCCCACAGACATGCCCATGAGGGACGCCATTACTAGATGTGCTTGGCTCCTTTGATGCCTGCCTTGGTAAACCTTTCTCCAACCATGATTCCCCTCCCAGACCATCACCTTTCAAGCACCTTCTCAACTGCAAAAGATCTAATTCTGATAAAAATCATTTATCCCATAGCATTCATAATGTACCTTCTCTCAAGACTGCATTCTGCCTAATATCCCCTCAAGGCTTTTAATTTAGCTTAATCACTCTGTATAGTCAAAGCTATGGTTTTTCAGTAGTCACATATGGATGTGAAAGTTGAACCATACAGAAGGCTGAGTGCCAAAGAACTGATGTCTTTGAATTGTGGTGCTGGAGAAGGCTCTTGAGAGTCCCTTGGACAGCAAGGAGATCAAACCAGTCAATCCTAAGAGAAATAAACCCTGAACATTCATTGGAAGGAGTAATACTGAAGCCAAAGCTCCAATACTTTGGCCACCTAATGTGAAGAGCCAACTCATTGGAAAAGACTCTGATGCTGGAAAGACTGAGGGCAGTAGGAGAAGGGGGCCTCAGAGGATGACATGGTTGGATGGCATCACCAATTCAATGGACATGAACTTGGACGGACTCTGGGAGACAGTGAGGGACAGGGAGGTCTGGCGAGCTTCAGTCCATGGGGTTGCAAAGAGTCAGACACAACTTAGCGACTGAACAACAACAAATCAATTATTTGAGGGGGGAAAAAAGTCCAGAATATCTATTTGAAGCTTTTATTAAACCTACAAATCTTTACTGTGCGTCTACTATATGCCATGTTTCAGTCTCTGAGGACATTAGAAAAAACTGCTTTTAGGGAAAGATAAATACATAAGAATCACTATGCTCTGAAATAAATTATAGAACTCAACCCAGACTCAGATGAGCGGCAGCCAGTTCAGCTGGTTTTGTCAGAGAAGACTTTCAAATGAAGTAACCATTGAATGGAGTCTTCAATAAGTTTCTCAAGCTTGAGAAAAATAAGGCCTCTTCTTTAAGAGAGTTTGATCTGTTTGTGAGCTGTATATTCATAATTCTTCACCACTTTTCCCTATCCTAACTCAAAATATCTGTGCAGTAGCAGTCTGCACTGTATTTAGTTTGTGAGTAGTGATTAAGTTTTTTTTCAAGCCAATATCATTTGTCATATAAAATTCAAAATGCTAATTTAAAATTAACTGGTTTTATAGATCTTTATATTAAATTTGTAAATATGTTTTGGTTTTCTAAGACTAATAAGCTTATACCTAATTTATGCATATACATATTTAAGTAACATCATTTAATTAATTCAAGTTGACACTAGATGCTATAAGAGTTATTTTCTTTAGGAGAAACCTCTCCATTGCTCAGGCTTAAGAACCATGAGGAATCATCTTTAAGTACTTCCTCCCCTTTACCATCCTAACCCTCCTCCCCCAGGAGACAAACAATCACGGAGTCACAGTGATTTAACATCATGAACCTTTCTTCTTCCCCACTCCATCTTCATTGCCGCTACCTTTTCTGAGTCCCCGCAATGGTTTTTTATCACAGGATCTATAGCATCAGATGCACGCTCCTTCACATGGGGTCTCTGCACTGTGTTCTGATTTTCACTTGGTACAAGTGTGTCATTATATATCAACCTGCCCCTGTTTTTTTCTCATATATATATGTATGACAGCTTATCATAAATGCATGATCCCAACACAACCATCATAAACACACATGCCTTTGTGGGGAATGAAATATAATGGCAAGTTATAAGATGATCAACCTGATGACCTAGAATATGTCTACATTACATTTTTTTAAAAATTATCAACAACAACAACAAAAACAATGTTTAAATTGTTGTTATGAACAATCCACTCCACCCTGTTGAGTAAGGCCCACACAATGCACGGCACAGTAGCTCTCAACCTAGGCTATATCCTTGAATAAGGGATCGTCAGTTAAAAGTTTAAAAGTGTTAATAGCCAATAATATTGCCTATTAAGGTAATTATTAGATGTGACTTAACCCCAAAGTAAGAGAATTAACTCAAGAAACTATATAGGGCAAAAAAGAGTGAGACATTATATTAATTTTACTAAGTTTTGACAGTAATTATAAGGAATGCCAATAACTCAGACAAAGCTTTCAAAAGGTCTGCTGTTCCTCATTCTCCTCTGGAGCTCAAATGGCCAGAGGACAGGAGCTCATGCCTATCCACCTCTCCCAGCTAATCCCCCTCCCTCCTTGCTCACATACTCCAGCTTCAGTTACCCTAGCAGCACAAGTTCTTTCCTTCATCATCACAACTAATCTGTCTGTCTTTTGCTTAGAAAATTCTTATTCCCACTCTTCCTTGTTGGTTCTTTCTCATCATACAATAACCTATCATTTAAACAGAAGGAAACTCAAGGACTCTTTTGTTTTATTCATTACTAAAAACCATCCCATAACAACAGGGCTATTATGCTGAGCAAATAAAATATGGTCTCAAATATTTCAAGCCATAAAACTTGAAATCTTGCTATTTGCAACAACATGGATGGACCTTGAGGGCATTATGCTAGGTGAAAAAAAGGCACAAATACTGTTTGACCTCACTTATATGTCGAATCTAAAAAATAAGCAATAAAAAAGCCAAAGTCATAGATACAGAGGTGGAGGATCAGGAAAGGGGTGAAGGGGGTCAAAATGTACGAACTTACAAGAATAAGTTTATAAAATAAATAAATTCTGGGGATGTAATGTGACTACAGCATGGTGACTATAGTTGATAACACTGTATTATATAATTAAAGTCAGTAAGGGAGTAGATCTTTAAAATTCTCAACACAGGAAAGAAAATGCAACTATGTATGGTGATTTTAACTAGACTTATTACAGTGAGCATTTTGTAATATATACATATATTAAATTATAATGCTGTACATCTGAAATTAATGTAATATGTCAGTTATAGCTCAATAAAAAATAAATAAAATAAGGTCCTAAGTACAGGCATACTTTGTTTTATTATGCATTGCTTTGTGCACTTTGTAGAGTGTTTTTTACAAGTTAAAGGTTCGTGGCAACTCTTAAATTGTCAGATGATAACTAGCATTTTTTAGCAATAAAGCATTTTTTTTTTCATACGGTTCTTTTTTTTTTTTTAAAGCATTTTTTAATTAAGGTATATATTGCCAATGAAAAGACAACCTACAGACTGGGAGAAAATATTTGCAAATGATGCAACTGACAAGGGCTTAAGTTCCAAAATAAACAGATAATACAACTCAAAAATAAAAAAACAAATAAATCAAAAAATGGGCAGAAGATCGACATAGGTATTTCTCCAAAGAAGACATACGATTGCCAATAGGCACATGAAAAGATCCTCAACATCTTTAGAAAAATGCAAATCAGACTATCATGAGGTACCACCTCACACCAGTCAGAATCATCATAGTCGTCATATTCAATTGCGTTCAACTCTGCAACCCCATGGACTGTAGCCCGCCAGTCAGAATGGCCATCGTCAAAAAGTCTACAAATAGTGAACATTGAAGAGATTGTGGAGAAAAGGGAACCCTCCTCTACTGTTGGTGGGAATGTAAATTGGTACAGCCACGACAGAAAACAGTTGGGAGGGTCCTTAAAAAGCTAAACACAATTGCTATATGATCCTGAAATCCCACTCCTAGGTATATACCCAGACAAAAGTATAATTTGAAAAGATACATGCACCCCTAAGTTCACAGTAGCACTATTTACAATAGCCAGGACATGGAAACAATCTAAGTATCCATCAACAGATGAATGGATAAAGAAAGAAAGATAGGGCTACTCTTGCAACTCTTGCGATCCCGTTGACTAACTGTAGCCTGCCAGGCTCCTCTGTCCTGGGATTCTCCAGGCAAGAATACTGGAGTAGGTTGCCATTTCCTTCTCCAATGGATAAAGCAGATGTGGTAAATATACACAACAGAATATTACTCAGCCATAAAAATGAACGGAATAATGCTATTTGCAACATGGATGGACCTAGAAATTGCCACACTAAGCGAAGTATGTCAGAACAGAAAGACAAATACATATGATATCACCTATATGTAGAATCTAAAATATGACACAAACAAACTTATCTATGAAACAGAAACAAACCCACAAATATAGAGAATAGACCTGTGGTTGCCAAGGAGGAGGGGGCTGGGGGAGGGATGAATTGGGATTTGGGGATCAGCACATGAAGCTATCATATACAAAATAAACAACAAGGTCCTATTGTATAACACAGGGAATTATATTCAATATCCTGTGATAAGCCATAATGGAAAAGAAAGTGAAAAGAAATTAACATAACATTGTAAATCAACTATATTTCAATAAAATAGAAAAAAATTTAAAGGTATATACTGTCTTTTTAGACATAATTTTATTGCACACTTAATGGACTACAGATAAACATAACTTTTATATACACTGGGAAGCCAAAAATTAGTGTGACTTTCTTTATTGCAACATTGACTTTACTTGAGTGGCATGGAACTGAATCAGCAATATCTCTGGCTATGCCATGAGGTCTCATCTCACCAGATTCAACAGTGGTTGAGATCTGGGAATCCAGTCTGTAGGACTAGTCAAAAGAGTGTGTTAAGATATTCAAGTCTAACATTTCCGACCCTGGCACCTCCAGATCCTACCAGGACACTAACAAACCCCAAAAGATACTGACAAATTCCAACAGACAGTAGATATCACATGATCAACATAGGCTCCTGAAAGTCTTCCCACTGGAACATTCATAGGTTCAGGCAGTTTATGAACAGGTAAGAGTTCTTCTAACTTACTGTATTGTACTTTCTGGAAACCCTTATTAGGACTAGTGGCTAATTGTAGGGGTCAATTAAATCCAATTAGAAGACTGGGACTAATAGCTAATAAACTTCTATCTAAAGAAATGTTTCACAAAATGTGATTCCCAACAGCATCAGCATCATCTGAGAACTTGTTAGAAACGCAAATTATGGGGTCCTACCCTCCACACAATGAATCAGAAATTACAGGGATGAGGCTCAACAATCTGTATTTAACAAGACTTTCAGGTAATTCTGATGTACAGTAAGGTTTAAGAACCACTGATCAAAGGCAGGACTTTCCCAGTAGTTCAGCTGGTAAAGAATCCACCTGCAATGAACAAGACCCCAGTTCGATTCCTGGGTTGGGAAGATCCCCTGGAGAAGGGAGAGGGTACCCACACCAGTATTCTTGGGCTTCCCTTGTGGTTCAGACAGTAAAGAAGCCGCCCGCAATGCAGGAGACCTGGGTTTGATCCCTGGGTGGGGAAGATCCCCTGGAGGAGGGCATGGCAACCCACTCCAGTATTCTTGCCTGAAAAATCCCCATGGAGAGGGGAGCCTGGTGGGCCCCACTCCATGGGGTCACAAAGAGTCGGACACAACTGAGCCACTAAGCACAGCACAGATCAAAGGCATCCTGAAAAGACTTTGTCAGCATTACCAAGAAGCAGCATAGTAGTAAACAATCTGGTAGACCACACATCAAAAAATTCCAAGAATATGGCACACTGATGGAAAAAGTAATCAATAAACACGTCTATGTTTGTTTTCTAAGAACTGGGTGCCAGGAACACATGGAACCACTTAGTTCTCTGGTCTTAGTAGTTGGCCACAATTTGGGTCCAGATCTGGACAGAAAGCAGGGGTATTAAAAAGGTCTAAGAAGCAACCACCAAAAAAAGTTCCAGAACACATCAGATTTAATATTTTATGGTAGAACTGGTCATTCTCATGCTCCACTGCATATCATGGTACATTGAAAACATATCCATCTGCTCTAAATACATTCCTACCCTGTCTGTAAAAAAAAATTTTACCCCCTAAATAAGGTACACATTTTAAAAGACGTCATTGATGTTTATGAATCTGTGTTTTTTGTAAATGCAAGGGCCATTAACTGCATTCACAGCTGTGGCCTTCCCTCTGCTAGAGTATATTAAGCTGCCAGTAATGCATTCTCTGTGAGAGCCAAGGGGAAAAGCCTCCTTTCTTCCCTCTTTATCTAGTGGCTCCTATGCGTTCTCATACTCCAGCAGCACAGGAAATCTGTTCCCTTGGAATTTTGTCAATAAATAACAAACAAAAAGCAAGAAATCACACTCTCCAAGACCAGTTCAGTTCAGTCGCTCAGTCATGTCCAGGTCTTTGCAACCCCATGAATCTCAGCACACCAGGCCTCCCTGTCCATCACCAACTCCCGGAGTTCACTGAGACTCACGTGCATCGAGTCGGTGATGCCATTCAGCCATCTCATCCTCTGTCGTCCCCTTTTCCTCCAGCCCCCAATCCCTCCCAGCACCAGAGTCTTTTCCAATGAGTCAATCTTTGCATGAGGTGGCCAAAGTACTGGAGTTTCAGCTTTAGCATCATTCCTTCCAAAGAAATCCCAGGGCTGATCTCCTTTAGAATGGACTGGTTGGATCTCCTTGCAGACCAAGGGACTCTGAAGAGTCTTCTCCAACGCCACAGTTCAAAAGCATCAATTCTTCAGCGCTCAGCCTTCTTCACAGTCCAACTCTCACATCCATACATGACCACAGGAAAAACCATAGCCTTGACTAGACGGACCTTTGTTGGCAAAGTAATGTCTCTGCTTTTGAATATGCTATCTAGGTTGGTCATAACTTTCCTTCCAAGGAGTAAGTGTCTTTTAATTTCATGGCTGGAGTCACCATCTGCAGTGATTTTGGAGCCCAGAAAAATAAAGTCTGACACTGTTTCCACTGTTTCCCCATCTATTTCCCATGAAGTGATGGGACCGTATGCCATGATCTTCGTTTTCTGAATGTTGAGCTTTAAGCCAACTTTTTCACTCTCCACTTTCACTTTCATCAAGAGGCTTTTGAGTTCCTCTTCACTTTCTGCCATAAGGGTGGTGTCATCTGCATATCTGAGAATTCCAAAGAATAGCAAAAAGAGATAAGAAGGCCTTCCTCAGCAATCAATGCAAAAAAAAATAGAGGAAAACAACAGAATGGGGAAGACTAGAGATCTCTTCAAGAAAATTAAGAGATACCAAAGGAACATTTCATGCAAAGATGGGCTCAATAAAGGACAGAAATGGTATGGACCTAACAGAAGCAGAAGATATTAAGAAGAGGTGGCAAGAATACACAGAAGAACTGTACAGAAAAGATCTTCATGACCAAGATGATCACGATGGTATGATCGCTCACCTAGAGCCAGACATCCTGGAATGTGAAGTCAAGTGGGCCTTAGAAAGCATTACTAGGAACAAAGCTAGTGGAGGTGATGGAATTCCAGTTGAGCTATTTCAAATCCTGAAGGATGATGCTGTGAAAGTGCTGCACTCAATATGCCAGCAAATTTGGAAAAGTCAGCAGTGGCCACAGGACTGGAAAAGGTCAGTTTTCATTCCAATCCCAAAGAAAGGCAATGCCAAAGAATGCTCAAACTACCGCACAATTGCACTCTCCAAGATAACCAACAATATTAAACAAAAAAGAGTGGGTGATGTACACGGCAGAGAAATACAGAACTAACAATCAAACACACCTAGGGCCCCAATTTTAGAACCTTAGATTTAGCTACAAGAAGAATCCCTTTCTAGGCTAATTCCAAAAATTACAAAGAACTGGATTCTACAGCTTCAGGCAGCTGTGTACTTAACTGATGGGGAAAGTGGAAAAGGCAGTGAAATTCACCTTTGGTGCCCCATTACCCTCCCCACTTCTTTCTGTAACCCTCTTCCACCCCCAGGTAAACCTTCTTTGCCACCCACCTTCAATCAGTCAAATAACTCCACTTTTGCAATGTTTCACCCATCACGTTGACCCAAATGTCTAAAGCTGTATAAAAACAGCATTGTCAGATTTCATAAATGTGCAATGATGACTCAAACTGAAAAGAGACGGTCTGTCACAAGGGAAACAGAGCCTGTCAAAGAAACTCATTAAAATTGGGTAGGTCTCAAATGATAGGTTAGAGTGTTTTATTTTTAGAGCCAAGTTTTATATTTTGTACTGTTTCTCAAAAACTAAATTTTAATAAAAAGTACTTCATTATAAAAACCAGAACTAGTATTTTACTCTTACGAATCATTTAGATTTTATATTTGTCACTAATTAAGACAGCTTCTATTTTTAAAGAATTTTAGCGTTTAGACTATTCTGCTTACTCTTAAAATTACATAGCAAATAACTTTTTGCCCCATAAAGCACTCCATCCTTCTGTCATATCTGAAAGATACTAATTTATATGGTTTTTATGTTCAAATACCAGTCACTTCACAGTTAGTAAAACCAGGTGCACTGCCTTCATGCTCCCTTCAGTGAAATCATTCTCAGCATTGTTTAAACATATATCTTTGAATCATCTAGGAGTCAAGTTTCCAAGTTTTCTTTGAATGTTCCTCTTCCTTCATCTCTTCTCTTTTTCTCTTTCTGTTTCTCCATTACAACAAAAGGTCTAAGGATGAATAATCTAAGGATGAAGGGTGTGATTCAGAGAATCTCTATCGGGATTTGGACTTGAAGAAAAGTGTGAGACTTGAGATTGTCATTCGTTTTGCCAGGTGTGGACATCCCCTTGGAGCTCTCCTCTTTATCATCTTGCTGGTGAGGTCACAGTGCTGTGTGGAACCCTCCGGGCTGCCCCAGGAGGAGAATGATCAGCTTCTGAGAACAGACAGGAACAGCATGCCCCCACAGTCCTGCCAGGAAAAGCAGACAGCAACCCAGGCTGCCTGAGCTCTCTCCTGCCCGTCTAAATTGTATCCTCAGCCAATGTTAAGAGGGAAGCAGTAAAGCCCCTCGGGTAGAACTCAGTTGATATGCCCTGGCCTTTTTCCACTAAGACCTAGTAAAAGGAAGGCCTCCCACAGTAAGGTGTTCCAGCTGAGAGAAGGGGTAGGCTGGTGAGGCAGGAGGGTTGCCAGCCTCCAGCATTTTAAGTAACTGGTAGTTTTCCATCAGGCAACACGAGGCCCTCCCCAAAGCAACCTAGTGGTGTTCAGCTAATTATGCTGGAAAAGTTAACAGATTACAACTCATTGGTGTAAAAGATCAGCATAGCTTTCTGTGAAGGAAAGACTCCTTCACGGAGAAAAGAGAGAAAGCTACGAAGACAATAAGAAAGAAAACAGACCTAGGAAGAAAAGTTCAGGACATTTGGAAGGAAACTATAAAACTTAGAACTTCAAATGAATAGAGACCAACCTGTACACAAGATAAAACTATGACGAAAAAGAGAAGGCTACAAATATAAATGACTGTGTTTAAGTCTTTGAAAACTATTTTACAATTTGCTAAAAATGGAAGAAGGCATAGGGTGAAGAATGAAAGGCTTAGAGGCTTATACAAGGAAGAGAAGCTCTGACAGAACAGACTGATAGAGATCAAAACGAGTTATTGAGTAGCTGTAGATTTGAATTATTTAGAGAAGTATAAAAAGTGAATTAAAACAATCTTTATCATATATTACCTACAATTTGTCTAGTTTTATGGTTATACATAAAATGTCCTGACTACTTTGTAGGGTTGTTACAAGTATCAAATAAGATAATACACCTGGACCAGACTGGGAAAGAACTCTCTGGTTCTTTCCATTTAGTCAGATTTGTTGAATGACTATTACCCACTCTCAAGTATGTTACAAATGGCATCTAGTTTAACCTCTACAACATTCCTGTGAGGTTAGTGGAGACTCTTGAGAGTCTCTTGGACTGCAAGGAGATCCAACCAGTCCATTCTGAAGGCGATCAGCCCTGGGATTTCTTTGGAAGGAATGATGCTAAAGCTGAAACTCCAGTACTTTGGCCACCTCATGCGAAGAGCTGACTCATTGGAAAAGACTCTGATGCTGGGAGGGATTGGGGGCGGAAGGAGAAGGGGACAACAGAGGATGAGATGGCTGGATGGCATCACTGTCTCTAATTCTAGTCTATCTAATAAGGCTAAGTTGTTGTTGTTCAGTCGCTAAGTCATGTCTGATTCTTTGTGACCCTATGGATGACAGCTCACCAAGCTTCCCTGTTCATCCCAGCAATTGCTCAGACTCATGTCCACTGAGTAGATGATGACATCCAACCATCTTATCCTGTCTCACCCTTCTCCTCTTGCCCTGAGTCTTTCCCAGCATCAGGGTCTTTTCCAGTGAGTCAGTTCTTTGCATCAAGTGGCCAAAATACTGGAGCTTCAGCATCAGTTCTTCCAATAAATATTCATGGTTGATTTCCTTTAGGATTGACCGGTTTGATTCCCTTGCTGTCCAAGGAACTGTCAAGGTTAAGTTAGCCAAGAGCATTTAGAATTTATGGTGGTAGAGGATTTCTTAGGCTATTACTAGGGTGCCAAAATGGGATATTAACCATGAGAAGAGACTACTATCTACTTTATCAAAAACTCATTGATCAGCATATACATGAGAAAGCCATGAAAAACCCCCTGACCCTGCAGCCCCTCACCACACTGGGAAATCATCATTGCCCTGAGGACTGATTGTCACTCCCTTGATCAAGAAGCCACGTTTTTTCTTATTAGCATCACAGTCATCATAGCATGGCTGATCTGGGTTCCGAAAAGACAGTCTGATTAAACCATATGCACAGTCTCATTACCAACTCTTCAACATTAATTACTAAAAACTAATCCAGGCTTAATCCTTTAAGGCTTTATACTTAAAGACACAAGCCTGGCCTTCCAATGATGTTCCTGGTTTTTATTCTAGGCTTCACTTAAAATAAAATTTGCTTAGGTAACTTCCTATGATTAAAAAGCTAATGCATTCTAGTTAAGCAAAGATGAAACACAAAAGCAAATTACCTCAGTTTTCTATTCAGTTCTGTTACTATCCAACTACGTGTACTTGGGAGGCCAAATGGTTTTAAGTCTAATTACCCCTGTAATTTAACTACTTTAATTCTCCTATCTGTAAAATTTTAATCATCTTTCTGACGGATGCATAGCTGGTCTGAGTGCTTTTGAGATTCTCAGAGATATCTCAGTGATTGACCTTTGGTGTCACTCTGCAGCTCTAAGATCAGAAAAGATCCTAAACTAGACCGTGCTAACCTGGGGAAAGTGAATGTGTTGAAACAGAGTGTGGTGCTCACTCCTGCAGCCCATAGACTAAAACTGGGACTATACAGGGAAGAAGATTCTTATCAAAGAAATCAACATATGAAGTCTTAACCTGATGGTTACCTGGACCACAATTATTTGGACTTGGGGGAATAATCAATTTTTAAGTTTTAAATTTCTTAAGCAAACTTCTTTTCACCTTTCTTATAACATCCATCCCTGGATATTTCGTATTCCAAATGCTTGTGATGCTAAAATGTGAAGTTCATTTTATGGGATGTTCCCTCACCCCACTCCAGTACTCTTGCTTGGAGAATCCCAGGGATAGGGGAGCCTGGTGGGTTGCTGTCTATGGGGTCACACAGAGTCGGACACGACTGAAGCGACTTAGCAGCAGCAGCAGCAGCACGTGCTGTAATCCACCTTTGGCAGTTATTTAAGAATATTAAACCCTCATTTAAATTTCTCTCTCTCACATACAAACACACACATATATATCCTTGTGTGTCATTCTTGGCCCCTGGACAAGGATGACACACAAATTTGTGAAGTATTCCATATTTTGAAAACTAGAAAAATAAGATGCCTGTGTACACTGTATTATGCCAGTCTATGGCCATATCATATAATACCAGGATGGATGAACTGATCCTAAAGATCCAGCTGGGCTTGCCAGTGGGGCAAATGTCACTTGCCATCGCTCAGTGACAGTTCCCACAAGTCCCAGGGTAACCCTCATTCAGACTCAATCACATACAATGATGCTACAGCCCTCTTTGGAAGGTCCACAGGCTTATACATTGTGTCTGTCACTGAAGAATATTGTTGACATCTCTACTGTGTATCCTGAGAGCACTTTCTTTCATGTGAATCCTTTAGATAAAAACACCTTGATTCATTTCCTAGAGAGCATCTGCTTCTGGACTCTTCATCAGTCAGAACCTGTTGATACTTGTTGACTGTTGATACCTGTTAACTGTTGATACTTGTCAACATAGTGGTAACATAGGTTCCAAGGGGCTTTGGAAAAATAAAAAAGTACTTCATAAATATGGGTGACTATGGCCAGCTGCCTACAAAGCTGAATGTTTTGAGCTCCAATATCTTTTCTATAAAAAATAGATATGATATAGTATTTGCTACTACTACTACTACTACTAAGTTGCTTCAGTCGTGTCCAACTCTATGTGACCCCATAGACGACAGCCCACCAGGCTCCCCCGTCCCTGGGATTCTACAGGCAAGAACACTGGAGT
This sequence comes from Bos grunniens, assembly GCF_055505025.1. NCBI lineage: Eukaryota > Metazoa > Chordata > Mammalia > Artiodactyla > Bovidae > Bos > Bos grunniens. The sequence goes on along the minus strand of NC_141185.1, from coordinate 29,074,560 downwards.
GGGTTGCCATTTCCTTCTCCAATGCATGAAAGTGAAAGTGAAGTCGCTCAGTCGTGTCTGACTCTTAGCGACCCTATGGACTGCAGCCTTCCAGGCTCCTCCATCCATGGGATTTTCCAGGCAAGAGTACTGGAGTGGGGTGCCACAGAGGCTCCATTTCAGCCTCTTCTACCACTTACAGATTTTGTGACTTTAGAAAAGTCACAGGACTGGAATGCAAAGTAGGAAGTCAAGAGATATTTGGAGTAATAGGCAAGTATGGTCTTAGAGTATGAAATGAGCAGGGCAAAGGCTAACGGAGTTTTGCCAAGGGAACACACTGGTCAAAGCAAACACCCTCTTCCAACAACACAAGAGAAGACTTTACATATGGACATCACTAGCTGGTCAATACTTAAATCAGATTGATTATATTCTTTGCAGCTGAAGATGGAGAAGCTCTATACAGTCAGCAAAAACAAGAATGGGAGCTGACTATGGCTCAGATCATGAACTCCTTCTTGCAAAATTCAGACTTAAATTCAAGAAAGTAGGGAAAACCACTAGACCATTCAGGTATGACCTAAATCAAATCCCTTAAGATTATACAGTGGAAGTGAGAAATAGATTCAAGGGATTAGATGTGATAGACAAGAGTGCCTGAAGGACTATGGATGGAGGTTCATAACATTGTATAGGAGACAGTGACCAAAACCATCCCCAAGAAAAAGAAATGCAATGAGGCAAAATGCAAGGAGGCTTTACAAAAAACTGAGCAAATAAGTGAAAGGCAAAGGAGAAAAGGAAAGATATACCCATATGAATGCAGAGTTCCAAAAAATAGCAAGGAGAGATAAGAAAGCTTTTCTAAGTGAACAATGCCAATAAACAGAGGAAAACAACAGAATGGGAAAGACTAGATATCTCTTCAAGAAAATTAGTGATCCCAAGGGAACACTTCATGCAAAGATGAGCACAATAAAGGATAGAAATAATATGGACCTAACAGAAACATAAGATATTAAGAACCGGTGGCAAGAACACACAGAAGAACTGTACAAAAAAGGTCTTAATGACCCAGATAACCACAAAGGTCCATATAGTCAAAGCTACAATTTTTCCAGTAGTCCTGTACAGACGTGACAGTTGGACCAAAAGAAGGCTGAGCACTGAAGAATTGATGTTTTCCAACTGTGATGCTAGAGAAGACTCTTGAGAGTCCCTTGGAGAGCAAGGAGATCAAACCAGTCAGTTCTAAAGGAAACCAACCCTGAAGCTGAAGCTCCAAAACTTTGGCCACCTGATGCGAAGAGCTGAACCACTGGAAAAGACCCTGATGCTGGGAAAGATTGAGGGCAGGAGGAGAAGTGGGCAGCAGAGGATGAGATGTTTGCATGGCTCATCATCTCAAAGGACATGAGTTCGAGCAAACTCCAGGAGACAGTGACTGACAGGGAAGCCTGGTATGCTGCAGTTCATGGGGTCACAAAGAGTCGGACACGACTGAGCAACTGAACAACAATAACACGTTCTCCCAGAACCTATCTTCACCTGAAAAGTGGAAGTTCAATAACAGCAGTACCTATTTCAAAAGACTGCTGTGAGGGCAGATGTTAATATGGGTAGTATTCCTACTGCTGTTGTCAGCACAGTGAAGGTGCTAGTATTTGAATCTGAAACCAGAAATCCAAAAGTTTGAAAGACGTAATTGAATTTAACAGCTCTGTACCTAACAGAATATTTTTTTGATGAAAATAGCAGAAAACTGAACTCGAACTGGTTAAATGCTCATGGGGTTTCACTGGTACATGTGACTGAAAGGTCCATAGAAGACGCCAGCATCAGGCATTGTTTACGTAAGGTCCAGCTCGACCTCTCTGCAGTCCTCCTGGTTCTGCCCACCTCCACTGGAGGCCTCTCCTGCAGGCTGGCTCCCCCCACTGCTGTATTATGCCTACTAGCAGCTACCGAGGCAACACACTTTCTCCTTCACATCCAGGGAAGAGAGAAAGTGACTTCTCACAATGAACAAGAGTCCTCAGCTTTGGAGGCCCTTGTACTAGCCGTTGTGACCAGGTCAATGCCATGTCCTGTTGTGCAGGAGTGGGCAGGCTGAGTGGAGAGGTGTCACACAGTGGGGAAAGATGTCATGAATGTCACAGAGACAACCAGGATGTCCACTACCTTAACACAATACATGCTTAGTGGATGACAGTGTATGCCAAGGAGTTTTGTTTTTAAGGGAAAAAAAAGCATCTATGAAGAAACATTGGATTCTGAGGTTTCTAGGATCCTAATAAGCCCAGGGCTTCCTTGTGGCTCAGATGGTAAAGAATCTGCCCACAATGTGGGAGACCCAGGTTCAATTCCTGAGTCAGGAAGATCCCCTGGAGAAGGGAATGGGCACCTACTCCAGTATTCTTGCCTGGAGAATTCCATGCACAGAGGAGCCTGGCAGGCTACACAGTTCATGGGGTCACAAATGGCCGGGGGTACCAATAGATAGGGACTTCCCTGGGGGTCTCATGGTTAAGAGTTGGCCTTCCAATGCAGGGGGTATAGGTTCACCCCTGGTCAGGGAGCTAAGACCTCACATGTCTCATGGCCAAAAAACCAAAACATAAAACAGAAGCAATATTGTAACAAATTCAATAAGAGACTTTGGGCTTCCATGGTGGCTGAGACATTAAAGAATCCTCCTGTCAATGCAGATGACATGGATTCAATCCCTGACTCAGGGATCTCCCTGGAGATCCCTAGGTCTGCCCTGGTGGGCTACAGTCCCTACGGTCACAAAGAGTAGGACATGACTGAGCAACTAACACTTTCACTTTCAGGAGCAGGTAAGGAGCTGGCAGGGACTCTGATCTGACCAACAGAAATCCCAGACTGTAACCCTCCAATTCCTACAAATCTGAAATCAAATGGAGAAACTGAAGGATAAAACTTTCCCAGAATTGGGACATGGTTTTTAACAATGAAAGCTCCTCTCCTTGCTTTTCCACAGGAAATCCATGAATACTTGGTCAATACCATTGGGACTCAGTCAATACCACTGGAAAGGCAGAAGCACCGACACAAACGTGATCTCTACTTAGAAACAAAGTAAAAGTCCCAGAACCAGCCTCTTAAGGTGATTTCCTTTTGCCTAAATAATGCATTTCCTAGGTCTAAGGGCTCATTTGACTGTAAGATATTGAGATCCACTCAAGGTATGTAAGTGAAAAAAGGAATTTATTGGATGAAAACCAAGTATTTCCCAGCCAGCAATTAAAGCTGGCCTCAAAAGGGACTGGATTCACTTGACCAGGAAGTGAATGTTGACTTGCTTTAGTCTCCTCTCTGTCACAGTCAGCTTTCCTGGGTCAGCTTGTTCATGGGTCAGCCTTGGTTTTATGTAGTCCTTATTCAAGAGCCGCTTCTACATTTAGGGTCAGGTATCTGTCTTTGGCGTAAGCGATGGTTGGGGAGGGCATGATCACCAGGTTAGTTCTGCTGCACACTTTGGAGGAGCTATGTCAGCAGACTCTGAGAAGGGGAGTGAGCAGAAGAGTTAAAGTAACCGACACATGTTAGATGTGTCAGTCCTTTCCTTTTCTATTACAGTACAGTCAGCATCACATGATTTCATAAAAACACCAGAGAAATCGAAACCAGTAAAGGAACATGGACTAAGTCTAGATAACTAACCTCTCAGCAGGGATTTCTGATGGGCAGATCAGAGTCTCTGCCATTCTACATTTTTATGTATCCTGTAAACAGCACAATTTCTTAGTTCTGCATTTTTGCTACCTGCCACGTACAGACACTCATCCTTGTAACTCATAGGACTGGAGAAAGGATAAAGAAATAATTGATGTGAAAGTACTTTAAATCATTAAAATGATGTTATTTACACTCTGCACACTATCATGCATCTCTTCTGAATTCTAACTGAAACCCTACTGTTTCCATGGAAATACTTATGAGTTCAAGGATTATTCATCAAAATAACCATTTGGGGTTAGTTCTCCTAGCTGGACACAGACCTTATATCTACCACTAACTGTGCAGAAGAGTGTTTTACAAGTTATAGAGCACATACATAGCTACATGCACAGCAGACATGAAAGAGGAGCACTACAAAGGCTATGAGAGTTGGACCATAAAGAAGGCTGAGTGCTGAAGAACTCATGCTTTTGAACCATGATGCTGGTTCAAGATTGAAGGCAGGAGGAGAAGGGGATGAAAGAGGATGAGATGATTGGATGGCATCACTGACTCAATGGACATGAATTTGAGCAAACTTTGGGAGATAGTGAAGGACAGGGAAGCCTCCCTGGAGGACAGGGAGCCGACAGAAGCTCAGACGGTAAAGAATCTGCCTGAAGTGCAAGAGACCCAGGTTTGATCCCTGGGTTGAGAGAAGGGGATGGCAATCTCCTTCAGTATTCTTGCCTGGAGAATTCCACCGACAGAGGAGCCTGGAAAGTCCATAGGGCTGCAAAGAGTTGGACACGTCTGAGTGACTAACACACTTGTCAGTAACTGGTTATCCGGTCTTAGGTATCTCAGTCGGCTTCTCCTGGTCTGTTTCCTAATTTGTAAAATGAGGACATTTTTAGGTACTAAAATGTAGGTAGTAGGTATTCTCTAATGCATCAGTTCCATTACTCTGTGTTCCAGACAGGGCTCCAGAGTCTTAAAGAGCTACTGTTCCTAGAAAAAGTTACTTCTCAAAGGCGAGGTGAAAGAAAGCATAGTATTTCTCACATGTTTTAATCCCATATTTTCTGAGTACATTTAAAGTCTAAATCTTATTTAATGTCTGAGGCAACATGTTTTCATGTCTGAGGAGATCGTGTCCATCTTCTTCATCCCCATCACGAGGGAAGCAAAAGTGGAAACACCAAAACAAATTTTTAAATTTAAAAAAAAAAAAAAACTTTACTACCAAAATGACTGAAAAAAAGAAGCCCATGGAAAAAAAACACAAGCAAATGCCAAACAGCAAAATTTCAGTCTGTCAAATACAGTTATGTGTGATTAACACTCCACAGTTGAATTATTTAAACTCAGTAACTAGCAGGCCCAAGCAAACAAACGTCATCCAGTACAGAAATCATCATCCCAATTATGCCACAATCCAAAACAAATCTCTGAACAAAGGGAAAAACTTGTTGCTTCAAAAGAACAAACAGGAACAGATCAGAAATTTCTTTAGCCTTTGTAGGAATAAGTTAGGCTAACAAAGGTCCCTTTAAACAGGGCTTCACTGGTGGCTCAGGAGTAAAGAATCTGCCTGCAATGCAGGAGCTACAAGGAGACTCAGGTTCAGTCCCTGGGTCAGGAAGATCCCCTGGAGAAGGAAATGGCAACCCACTCCAGTATTCTTGCCTAGAGAATCCCATGGACAGAGGAGCCTGGTGGGCTACAGTTCATGGGGTCACAAAGAGTCAGACGCAACTGAAGCGATTTAGCACGCATGAAATCTTAAGCAACTTCTGCCAAGGGATTCAAATTTCCTAGAATAATCTAAAGTAGCCCTTCCCAATCCATTTCCGAGCCCTAATAACCTAAGGCATCCATTGTATTCGAAGAACTGACTTCTCTCCTTTGCATCTAGATAGGAACTTCCTATGTACCATCCATGAGAGAACTGAGAAAATAGTCAAATCATATTTTAAAACTCCAATTCAGAAAGGCTGACTTAACAGACTTAATACTCAGCACTCTTTGCACTTCATCTCTTTACAGTCGTTTGCGGTTCTTACAAGCCACAGAAATATGCCATACTAACTTTCATGCACTGGAGAGGGAAATGGCACCCCACTCCAGTGTTCTTGCCTGGAGAATCCCAGGGACAGGGGAGCCTGGTGGGCTGCCGTCTATGGGGTCGCACAGAGTCGGACAAGACTGAAGCGACTTAGCAGCAGCAGCAGCAAAAATAATTAATTCCTCAATATCATAACCACTTAGGGTTATATTACTTCAGTTTTCTTACAAGTTTTATATTTAAGTGGATCATTTGCTGAATGAAGGTCAAAATAAGATTTATACATTATAATTGTTTGATATTGAGCCTCTTCTGATACTTAGGTTTTCTAGCTTTCTTTTAAATTTTTCTTTCTTTATCTGTTTGCTTTTTATTGAAAAATCAGATCATTTCCCCTAGCTTTCCTCATGGTTTGTATTTTGCTGATTGTATCTCCATGGTGTCATTAAACATGTTCTGCTGGCCCTTCATTTCTTATACATTTAGGAATTAGCTCTAGTCTTGATCCAGGCAGGTCATTTTGTTGTTCTTGTTGTGGTACATGTTTGTGTGATACTTATACATGGCAGTTTCAGTTTGTATTTACACCAAGGGAATCAGATTAAGTTTATATAAATCAATGATTGCCAAACTTATCTACCCATAGAACTCTTTAAAAAATAGCAAAATCTCTTAGGATTTCAGTGATTATATTTAATAAACAGTGGTCAAATGGGCAAGAGTATCACTTAGATTCTCTAGGACAGGCATTTTGTACTTTATTTTTAAAATATATTTATTTGTTTTCATTTGTTCATTTGCCTACAGTGGGTCTTAGTTGCTGCATGCGGAATCTTTTAGTTGTGGCAATGGCGTGTGAACGCTTAGTTACAGCATGTGGGATCTAGTTCATTGACCAGGGATCGAACTCAGCCCCCTGCATTGGGAGCGTGGAGTCTTAGCCACTAGACCATGAGGAAAATCCCACAGTTTGTACTTGAAAGTGTCAGAAGTAAAATGTTTTCTTTTGTGATGTCATCAGCCATTAAGTAGCCATTGTCTTAATTTATTAATTTATTGGAGCTTTCAAAATGATACTTTTTAAAGAACTTTATTTTTAAATTATTTATTATTTTTGGCTGCACTGAGTCTTCATTGCTGCACGTGGGCTTTCTCTAGTTGCAGCAAGCAGGGTTATTCTTCGTTGTGGTGTGTGGGCTTGTCATTGCAGTGGCTTCTCTTATTGGGGAACATAGGCTAAGTAGCTGCAATGCATGGCTTTAGTTGCTCTGCAGTATGTAAGGTCTTCCCTGACCAGGGATTAAACCTGTATCCCCTGCATTGGTAAGTGAATTCCCAAATATTGGACCACCAGGGGAGTCCCAGTGACACTTAATTTTAACATGTCTTCTTTATTTATTATCTGGAGTACTTCTAAAAAAAAGTAACCTCTCTTTTCCTTTTTTTTTTTTTTTAACCCTGAGATGCAGATCTTATGGGAAAAGCAGGATAAATGATTCATTTTTAACCTTTATTTTCCAGTTCAAAATAATGGATTGACAGAGACTAAGGGGAAGAAGGAATGAGGAGTTAGTGTTTAATGGGCACAGAGTTTCAATTTGGGAAGGTGAGAAAGTTCTGGAGATGGATGGTGCTAATGGTTGTTCAACAGTGTGAATGTACTTAATGCCACTGAACAGTACATTTTAAAATGTTTAAGTGGTACTTTTATGTTATGTATATTTTACCATAATAAATTAAAAACAACAACAAAAGTTGGTTTTCATTCACTTTCCAAAAGTGACCGTTTGTTTATTCTTGCCTTTTTTAAAGTGTTAGTAAGAACTCATGAATTTTAGCACATTTGATGTATTTCAGTCTTCGTGTGGTTGTCCTAGTTCATCTTCAGATTGGCCCATTTGTGATCTGTGATGCCTTTTCTGGTTTACTCCTGAGTCCTTTTGACATTGATTCTAGTAGTCTTTGATAACAGCTCCCTCCTCTTTTGTATAACAAGATGTTCCTGGCTCATCATGAAAATGTCCTGCCCAACATATAAAATTGGCTAGTTCACCAAGGAACTCTGATTCATTTTAATGGGAAATGGTATTTAGAGACTGTAATGTAGGTGCTAAACATGCCCATTGATACTGAGTTGGTCTTTGTTTCTTTGGCCTTTTTTAGTGGACAAAGATAGAGAGAACTTTTTTTTCTATAAACTACATCATGGGTTCACGTGGGTACTTCCAATTCCAACTCAGAACTATAGGGTGTTTACTTGCTAATTTTTACCTCCTTTTTTCAAATATACTTAAAAATCTCAGTTCTCCCGAGAAATCAATTAATAGCCTTATGGGGATTCCCTTAAATAAGACTCTCTGTTTTTCTCCTGCTGCCTTTAGAAATCTCTCTTTATCAACTTACGCCATTTTAATTATGATATGTCTGGGTGTGGGTCTGTTTGGGCTTCATTGAGTTAACAAGCCCCTTCACCACAACAAGGTATAATCCATGAAGGGGATTTTCAGTCATAATTTTTTAAAATATAATTTAAATCCCTTTCTTCCTTCTCCTTCTGGAACCTCTACAATATGAATATTGAAATGCCTAGTGTTATTCCAGAGATCTCCAAGATTGCTCATTTTAAAAAAATTTGCTGTTGTGATTGAGTGGTTTTCATTATTCTATCTTCTAGATCACTTAAGTGTTCTTCTGTATTAGTCTGCTATCCATTCTTTCTATTGTGTTTTTTTATTTTAACTATCAAAACTACTATGTATAAATAGATAAACAATAAGGATATATTGTATAGCACAGGGAATTATAGGCTTTATCTTGTAATAACTTTTAATGGAGTGTTATCTGTAAACATACTGAATCACTATGCTGAATACCTGAAACTAATACTGTAAATCAACTATATTTCAATTAAAAAACTCAATTCTCAGTGATAGTACTCTAATTACTAATTTGATATATCTCACAGTACCTGAAAGCAGTTTCTAAATACTTAAAATATACAACTCCTTATTTTTTTTTTTGATTGGTGCTGTCATTATCTCAGGCATTATGGAAGTTTTGAATAAGTTGTGAACAAACAAAAACCCGGCAAAAACTACATGACAAATAAAGCTATATGTAATATTAAATTTAAAGGAGATCAATAAGTCTTTAATAAATTGATAGAAGCACATGCCTACTCAATTTATGTTGCTGCTGCTGCTGCTAAGTCGCTTCAGTCGTGTCCGACTCTGTGCGACCCCAAAGACGGCAGCCCACCAGGCTCCCCCGTCCCTGGGATTCTCTAGGCAAGAACACTGGAGCGGGTTGCCATTTCCTTCTCCAGTGCGTGAAAGTGAAAAGTGAAAGTGAAGTTGTTCAGTCATGTCCAACTCTTAGCGACCCCATGGACTGCAGCCCACCAGGTCCCTTCGTCCATGGGATTTTCCAGGTAAGAGTACTGGAGTGGGGTGCCATCGCCTTCTCCGTAATTATTTTTAGGTATGATTAAATACTAATGTTATATTTTAAAAGTCATTAGAGAAATATCTTTAGAGAGTCAAGATTCAGATGTCTTCTATTTTTTTCAAAATAATCAGGGGTAAGGACATAGAAGAAACAAAAAAGGGTCATAAATTGATCATTGTCAAAACTGGGCAACAGAAAAAAGGATTCACTGTAATGTTTTATCTACTTTTTGCATATGTTTGGAAGTTTTTGTAACAATTTTTTTTTTAAGGAAGAAAACTAAAACCCCAAATGCAATTCTTGGGTCTAGTGCATAATTCAAATTAGCTTTAGTCAAGTAACAGCTTTTATTACAATTAAGAAACTATCAATCTTCAATAACTCAACCTAAAAACAATTGAAATTCATGCTTTTCTTCTGCTCTCCATGAAAATGATTTTCAGGATCAATTAAATTTCAAATAACTGTGACTTTTCAGGGTGATATAAAGCTTGGTAAATCTTACTGCTATATTTGTCACACTTGGCATAGTACTCCTATTAAAGATGTTCTTAGAGTGCAATGTTGCTTAAACAATTTAAATAATTTCAATTTTAAAATTTCTAAAGATATTGGACAAATCCTCACTCAAGTTTCTTCTTTCAAAGGTTGAAAGTGAAAAAAGTGTTAGTCGCTCAGTTGTGTCCAACTCTTTCTGACCCCATGGACTGTAGCCCACCAGGCTCCTCCGTCCCTGGGATTCTCCAGGCAAGAATACTGGAGTGGGTTGCCATGCCCTCCTCCAGGGGATTTTCCAGACTCAGATATCCAACCTGTATCTCTATGTCTCCTACATTGGCAGGCAAGTTCTTTACCACTAACACCACTTGGTAAGCCCTTAATAAGATGTAACATGAATGTGTTAGTTGCTAAGTTATATCCAACTCTGTGATGCCATGGAGTGTAGCCTGCCAGGCTAGGCAAGAGTACTGCAGTGGGTTGCCATTTCCTTCTCCATGGGATCTTCCCAACCTGGGCATCGAACCCGTCTCCTGCATTGCAGGCGGATGCTTTACCTTAACGACCAAATGAAAATGTTTCTGCCTTCTTTAAAATTATTGTTAAAGACAACATTCTTTACATTTCCTGGAGCTCTTTATGCTGCTGCTGCTGCTAAGTAGCTTCAGTCGTGTCCGACTCTGTGCGACCCCATAGACGGCAGCCCACCAGGCTCCTCTGTTCCTGGGATTCTCCAGGCAAGAATACTGGAGTGGGTTGCCATTTCCTTCTCCAAGGGAGCTCTTTATACATGTTCCAAATCAAAAGTTTTTTTATAACTCACTTCCAGAAAAAGTTTTTCTTTTAAGGTGGTATAAATCTTTTTAATCATTCAGTAAATAGTATAATGAATTTCCTGCCTTTTTGTTGTTGTTGTTATAGCCTTCCAGGAAACTCAAAGATAAATTTCATTACTACTCTATTTTTTAAGAGTCCCCTGCGTCCATTTTACATGATTTATAAATCTTTATACAGAGACCTGCCATGCTGCGATTCATGGGGTTGCAGAGAGTCGGACACGACTGAGCGACTTAATGATTATAAAAATGTACCCTTCAGAATTAGTAAAAACATGTCATTGATGCACACATCTCCAAAACAGGCCTACATCTTATAGTTTTCCCAGAAGCATGTTCTTTTTATTTAATATAACACTAATAATGGTATCTTATATCTTATTGGAGTTTAGATTTGACAAAATGTAAAAATGTCTTCAACAACAATAAATGTAATAGGAAAATACTAGTGTAGAAGAACATTAAAATTGGAAAAACTAGGTATGGAGTTAAGCCTTATTAAATATTTCAACTTATCTACCATATTTCAAAGAGCTATTTCTCATGTCTTACCTTTTAAAAATTAATATGTGTTGAAGGAATTGGTCTTTGCTATACATAATTATTTGAAAACGTCTTATATTCAGCTTATACTCTTTGTTCCAACAGAAAAAGTTATGCAAGCTTCATATTTCAACCTTAATATAAAATTTCCCAGAATCATGTGTATAAACATTTTCTTTCAGATCCTAATTATTCAACAAAGCGTATTGGATCAATGACTTCACACAACCACTACTGTCAGTATCATTTGACTACCATACCATTAATCAACCACATCTCCTGGGGAGGAGGAGAATAAACCGTCCCACAATACGTATATTATAAAAATCATTTCTAGAGTGGACCTCCGGAGCAAAGTTTGGAATCAGCACTAATGCCCATCTACCTTACAAGTTAATTGAATCTCATCAGGCTTTTTCTTCATAAAAATGTATTTTAGAAATTACTATTTGAGCTGAATGTTAATAATATGAGCAGAACCTTTTGTGTTGTATTTGAAAGGCATAATAATATTTTCAAATTATCTTGTTATGCTAACCTATGAATACTGTGTTTCTCTGGAGGATGTACTAATTTTATAGCAGATTTCAAGGGCCATACATTCCTGGAAGATATTACCAGGCATTTCCCCCTGATGGATTTATTTCTTCTTTTTCCATATTCCTAGAGCCCTTGTCATTTCCCTCACTTCCTAGCATTTATTCAAACCTTTCCATGTGGCTTTACTTGGCTATTGTGAGGGAAAAGACAATATAATCTGATGGTTAAGGATAAGGGCTTTAGAAACCCAGATGGGTTCTGCTCTCTACCTGTGTGACGTGGTACATGGCTTCTAAGAAACCTGGGCATTAGTATTTTCATTTATGAAATTAGGATGATACCCACCTTGCAGGCATGTTACAAAGATTCTATGGTAATATGTATGAAGAGCTTGATACAGTGTCAGGATGACTATTATTTCAGCATTTTGGTTACACTTTTGCTGAGAACCAAATGTGCAACTTTCTGGCCCAAACTGTGCAGTGAGAAAGAAGGATAAGCCATCAGCAGAAAATTCCCAGGACTGGAAGTTATGGACCATCTTCTACCCTGGTGACTGAGCATCTAGTCAGGGCTACAAAGCATCATGCAAGTAGTTAGGGACATAGAGGAGCACAGGGAATGGTCACTGCCTTTAAGGAGCTGACAGTCTTTTAGACATGAAATGCCACAAATAAAAAGCAAAGCAGTACAGAAATAAAAAGGGGAGAAGAGACAAATCTCCCTTGCAGGAAAATTCCCAATAACTGACGTAGCTACTCTGCCCTCAAGGAGGCTGATAACTCCTTACTACTTAAGGATACACAGCCTCCCAAAGAGGATAATATGGAAAGGGGAAACAAAGAGTAGCTTTACCATAGAGAAACCTGACAAACACTGCCTCAGCCAGATGACCAAGGTCAACATCAACAGTGAGAAGTCATGCTGATACTATGAAACCTTAATATGATGTGATGTATTACCTCACCTCTGTGGTCCTCCTTTCTGAAATACATAACCCCAGTCTAACGGTGAGAAACACATCAGACAAATCCCAATTGAGGAACACTGTACAAAATACCTGACCAGTACTTTTCAAAGATGTCGAGGTCATCGAGGTCATCAAAATAAAGAACACTGAGAAGGTGTCACAGTGCAGAGGAGTCTAAGACAAGCTGACTAAATGCAAGGTGGAATCCTGGATAGGATCCTGGAAGAGAAAAAGGACATTAGATAAAAACTAAGGAAATCTGTATAAAACAGCGATTTCAATTAACGTTAATGCATTAGCATTGGTTCACGAATTCTGACAACTGTACCATACTAATGTTATAATAACAGGAGAAACTGAGTGTGTGGCATATAGGAACTCTACTATCTTATCAATTTTTCTATAAACCTAAAGCTGTTCAAAAGCCTAAATGTATAGGGTGTTGGTCAGGACTGAATGATATCCCTTTTAAAAATGAAAACAAAATACCAACAAGAAGAACATAAAAACTTCAGGGTAAGAGCAGATTCATACTTAGCTAAAAACAAAACAGAGCAGACCTATAAGCTAGAGGTTATCTATGTAGACAATGAGCCAAATCCACTCAGAGATACATCTGATGCTCATCTTCAGAAACTCTCTTAGGGCTATCAGCAGCATCCTAAAGCTTGAAGATGCCACCTAGGATATCAGTTTCAGAGGCAGCCCACTTCCTTCTCAATGCCAACCCATTCTGTGATCGGACAGCATATGCAGGAAAAACTGCTTTTGAAAATGAGTTTTCAACCTTTCTGTTAAGGGTTGTTTTCGAACAACCATCAGGCCAGAAGATGCTTTCATGTTTTATTAGGGGAACATAGTAGGCACATTTAAGGTGGAATTGTAATGAGATCCTAAAGGAAATCAGTCCTGAATATTCATTGGAAGGACTGATGCTGAAGCTGAAACTCCAATACTTTGGCCATCTGATACAAAGAGCTGACTCACTGGAAAAGACCCTGATACTGGGAAAGATTGAAGGCAGGAGGAGAAGAGGACGACAGAGGATGAGACGGTTGGATGGCATCACTGACTCAATGAACATCAGTTTGAGTAAGCTGCGGGAGTTGGTGAGGTACAGGGAGGCCTGGCATGCTGCAGTCCTTGGGGTCACAGAGAGTCGGACACGACTGAGGAACTGAACTCAACTGTAATGAAAAGACAATGAAAGAAGAATGAAAAATTAGAACTAGTAACTTAACCTCTAACATTGACCTAAGCATTATGCCCTTTGAGTAGTACATTAGAATCACCTGGAGAACTTTAAAAACTCATCATGCCCTGGCCCTGGCTCAAATCAATTAGAATCTCTGGGGTGGGGCCCAGGCTTTAGTACTTTTTAAAGCTCCCCAGGTGATTGCATTGTGCAACCCAGTTAGGAATCCTCTGCTCTACAGGGAGTTAGTCTAAACTTTGAATATCAAATACTCTTAAAAAGCTGGATTAAACCAGGCATCCTAGGAGTACAAAACCCTGAGATATTACTCAGTTGAATATAAAACTATAATTTTAACAATTTGTCTTTTTAAGTCAAACGTACGCAGATTTGACTTTCCCTCTTCTTCAGATGTTTCCACAGCAGAAACAATTACCTCTTAAGTTCAGATCTTTCCCGCCCCCCCTCAGTATACTTAAGGAGAATAAGAAATCTCATCCCCATTCTCCCACCCTCAGTGGTTGGCCTTTCAAAATAGAAAAATAAAGACTTCTCTTAAATGTTTCAAAACAAAATAATTAAGATGTATCTTTGGGTAAATAACCCATGAAACCCAATGAGGTATTTCCTTTATTTTGTAGTAGTCACAGACTCAGGATCAGTCACAAAAATAGTTGCATAGTTCTGACTCTGCCAAATGGCTCAGTGACATTACATCAGAGGAGGGCTGCGCCCTGTGGGAGTTCTGAACAGCATGCACCTATCAGCCACATGCGTACTGCCTACTGAGCTGTGGAGTGGTAGCCTTTTTCCAAGATGTGAACTCTTCCTAAATAGATAAAACAGCATCATAACAATTTGCCCAGCCTAATTGGAGGAGGTTATCCAAACCTGACTGAGGATGCTCAACAAACAAGATAAAGACAGCTTTAATTGTCCTGAAGGCTTAAAATTCCTCCCAAGGAAAGTATCAGTGGCAGTGGCTAGACAGCTGGGTTTCTAAGAAAAGCGTAGCTCTTTCTACCATGAGAGGGATTAAATCTTTAAGGCAGCCTCTTTTTCTCCAAAAGGCATTTAGATAGTAAAGGGGAATGAAATTAACTTTCCCTCACCCCTCACCTGATTCAATTCTGACTCACTTCAGATGGGAAGGACAGCTGTAAAACCACTACAGCACTTGGCTTTCAGGTGGTTGGTGGTATGTTTGTTTCCGAGGTGTAGGAATACTATTCAGCAATAAAAAGGAAGGAAATAGGCATACATGCTATACATGAATGAAACTCAAGAACATTCTGCTTAGTAAAAGAAGCCACGTATTGTATCATTCCATTTATATGAAACACCAATAAAAGACAAATCTTTAGAGACAGGAAGTAGGTTGGTGTTGCCTAGGGCTGAGGGTGGGAGAGGATTGGTGGCCAACAGTCTGAAGGGGCCCTTTTGGGGGTGCTGGGAGTGGTCTATAACTCTGTATGTAAACTTATTAAAAATGGTGGGAATTACTGAAAAGGGATGGATTTTGTGATACAAAAATTACTGGTTATTCTTTAAACCTAAATAAAGTCCTATTCTTTGGATTAAAAAAAAAAACTTAAACGAAACCGTGCCTCCTCTCTTGGATCTGGGAGTGGGTTCCCCAGGGGTCATGCAAGTCATCTGTCCGTCACTTACACTCCCCGTGAATTCTACTTTCTCCCGTTTCCTCACGTAAAAAGTCAGCAGGGTGAGAGAAATACAGGGTGTTAAGCACGTTCCCAAATCTTAAATGTATGCAACCACAGCAGACACCAGGTCTGGGAATTTGAAAGGCAGTCAGACACAAACGCTTCCTATTCTGGAAAAGAAGAAAAAGCAAATGTGATGCAGAGTCCGGGCTCCACGGGACAGTAGATGGAGCCGCCGAAGAAAAACCGACTCCGGCAGAAGCCAAGTCGGGAAACCAACTCGGGAGGCTGGATCCCTAAGTCCGAAAGATAACCAGTCCGTGGACGGGGCTCCTCACGAATACGGGGCACGCGTGATCACACCCAGGTTGGCCTGACTTTAGAAGTACACCGTAGGAACAAAGTAGGAACTTTGCTGCCACCGGGAGCACGAAGTTGGGAAGTTTGTTTCCGAGGCCGCGTGTGTACCTGGCTCTCCTGGGGCCCAAGGCCTCCGCGTTCGCGGCGCCGCCGCTCCCGCCGCGGGGACCGTGCGTGGGGCCCACTCCTCCCCAGGCCCGAGAGAGAGGCCGGCTCCCTCTAGCCCTGGTGGGGTCGCCACACGTCGCGCAACCTCCCTGCCGGAGCGCGGTGCCGCCGCCGTCTCACACGCGTTCGGAAGGGCCTGACGCCTGCTCCCACGAGGTCCCCGGGCCTCCCCCCTGCTCCCACGAGGTCCCCGGGCCTCCCCGCCCACCCCCGGGGATGGACGCGGCGTCCAGGTGGCCGAGCCCCGCGCCGCGGGGGTGGCGCCTTGGCGCTGCTTCACCCCGGGGCGGGGCAGGGAAGAGGCGGGGGTGCGGGCGGAGCTGGATGGCCGCCACCCGGCCCCCGGGGACCCGCTCGCACCCGCTCCCCGCGCGCCCCCCGCACAGTGCTCATGCGCGCAGCGCAGCCTTTATAGCCGCGCGGGAGCCGCGCTTTCCGCACTCGGGCGCAGCCGGGCGGTTCCGACTCAGGTGCAGAGCCCCCGGCGTCCGGCGTGGGCTAGAGGGTCCCTGCCGCCAACCAGGTCTCTCTCCACTCTGTCGCTCGCAGCGTGTCTGTCTGTCTTCACAGCGCACGCTCCTCCTGGTCCGGGGTTGCACCTCGATTCTGCGTTTGGCTCGGTTTGCAGCCCGAGCGTCGCCTCCAGCTAGAGAACGGGGCACGAGCTCCCGGGCAGCGGCCTCTCCGGGCTCCCCCTTTCCTTGGCAGCCCCTGGGTTTCCGAGGAGTGGGGTGGGAGGCGGGGAAGGGGGGGGGGTATCCCGCAGGCGAGGGCGGGCGCGGTGGGGGTGGGGACGCAGGGGTCTCTGTTGCATTCTCCGTCTCTCCCAGGTCCGAGTAGCCCCTCTTCCACCAACCATGTGGGCATCCTGGATTCCGGTTCTCTGCCTCGGTGGGTACGCGCGCCTCTCCCCGCCCCTTTGCCCTCGCACCGAGCGAGGTGGAAGCTGGAGTCAGCCCTCGCGCTGTCCTCTCTCCGCAGGTGTCTGTCTGCTGTTGCCGCCGGAGCCGGTAGGCAGCGAGGGAGCCGGTGAGTTGCGGATCCCGGCTCGCGGAGCAGGGCTTCGTCCGGGTAGTGGGAGGGGCTGCGGGCCGGCTTGTGGAATAGCGCTCAGATGGAGCCTCTGGGCCAAGGCCGGGTACCGGAGCGTGAGGGCGCGAGGGCTGGCACTGCTGCCTGGCTCACCCCATTCATACCCACAGCCTGTCTACTCCAGCTTCCCCGTTTGTCCCTTGCGAAGGAGCTCCTGGGGTCCGACCGGGACAGTCTTCCCAAGGTGCGGAGAAGGAAACCTCCCACATTCCCCTCCCCCCAGCAAGCCGAGCAGACTGTCAAGGCTAGGGGTGTTCGTTGAGCCCCACCGAGGGAAACACTAGACCCGGGTGTTCCGCAGCGTTTGGGATCAGGGAGAAGCCTTCAGACTGTCAGAGGAGACAGAGAGAGAGAGAGAGAGATACTTACATCGTTGTCCCATCTCGTGTGACCCTCTTTTTGTGTTTTTAGGAATGACCCTATAAAAGCATCTATGGGCTCATTTCACATTCGAGAGAATCTAAAAATAGTTTGTCCCCCATCTAGTAGTCTGAGTAAGGGTGTGTGGTTCGGTGTATTTTATAAAATGTAAAAAGCAGACTCTTTTCAAAATCTATCCTTTATTTTCCTTGAAAGGAGAAATGAAGGTAAGTATTGCAGAGGACTGTATTCAGCGCCCCCTGACACACACACACACACTGACACACACACTGACACACACACACTGACACACACTGACACACACACACACTGACACACACACTGACACACACACACACGCACGCGTCAGAGCTGGCAGCTAAAGGCTGAGCCTCTCTGGTGCGTTCGAAACTGGGAGGTAGGATTGAGGCTGTTTGATAACAGGCATGAAGCACGTAGTATGAGGCTGCTGGTTTGGGTAAGGATTTTAACTGGCCCAGCAATCTAGAGTGTTTCAGAGCATTCATAGTCAGCATTGTACTTTTCGTGGAGTCCTGCCTTCCCTTCCATGGATGTATACAGTCCAGGGTACAGCTTGGCACAGAGAGCTCTTAGAAGAGGCTCCTTGTTAGAGACAGGATACTCAGTTGGGCAGTGTGACCAGATAGTAATGCTATCTTGGGGGAAAAAAAACCACATTTTTTTAAAATTATTAACATCTGTTTCAAAAAGGTTTGGATAACCACAATTTCCAGTGTTTGGAAAATAGTATTTAATAACAATATTTAATAATTCACTTTAGTATTCACAGCAGATTGATGAATTAATATGTTTATTAAGGTATCTTGTTACATGTAGCCAAGGGCTTGTCTCTAACATCTTTTGTAGTAGTAACTGTTATTATTCATCAAGTTGATCATGTAAAACCTCAGTATTAGCGCAGGCAGATTCTTTACTGTCTGAGCAGCCAGGGAAGCCTTCAGTATTAACGCAGGCAGATTCTGTGCTGTCTGAGCTGCCGGGGAAGCCCTCAGTATGTGCCTTCTAAAACTGCATTCACTGCCTGATATCTCTCCCTGCACAGATCTGGAGCAGAAATAAGCTGGTTCAATTCAGATAAAAATGCTCTGTTCTGAAGGGGACTAACTTCTCTGTTTCCTGCCCTGCAGGAGAGGTAGAATTTTCCTTGAGCTGTGTGATCTTGGGCAAATTAACCTCATGGCTTTATTTATTTCAGCTAAAATGAATGGTTGAGCTAAATGGTATTCTTTAAAGTGAAGCATCTTTTGACTGATTTGCTTAAATTAAAATATTTTAATGCACAGCACTTGACAAAAACTGACATAAATGGCCCTCCGAAGTAAAGGATGACTTCAATTTGTGTGTGTCATGAAAATATTCCTCAGAGGTTCAACCCAGATTTAATATCTTCACCTCAGGCAACTATGTACACAATTAAAATCAGAGTTGAGATTCTGGAATGAATTAATAAATGGCCAATGACTAACAGTATTTTCTAGTTCTCATATATTCCCAAACTAATAAGAACTGAGAAAATTCTCCCATTAGACTTTATAGTGACTGAGGACTAGATTAATTGGAAAACTTATTTTTGGCTTGCTAAAATCTGGAATGGTAGAAATTGTACCTAAGTCAATATTCTTAACAAAAAGTGTAGAAATTGGGAAAGTAAAATTTTAATCTCACATCCTAGTTCCCCCACCACTACTCACCTAAAAGTCCTAAGAATGGTTATTACATTCTCTCCTTTCTCTTCAGTTCCCATCCCTATCACATGCTCTACCAGAGGCCTGGACATCAGGAAAGAAAAAGCAGATGTCCTCTGCCCAGGCGGCTGCCCTCTGGAGGAGTTCTCCGTGTTTGGGCACATAGTGTATGCGTCTGTGTCAAGCATATGTGGCGCCGCTGTCCACAGGTAAGCCCGGATACACCAAAGGGAGAGGAGAACAAGTGTGATTATTTCCTTTCCCTCACTAGCCATCTGGACACCCCCTCCCACCTAGTCTTTCTTTTGGTACCAATCTTGGCCATAGAAGATGGATACATTTTTAAGATTTTCCTGGATCTCCTTGAATCACCAACTACATAAGGGACGCTTTCTAAATAAAGGCAAATTGCATTATTTTTTGATAGCTTGCTTCCCGTGATTCTAAAACACTAGGGCTTCCCTGGTGGCTCAGATGGTAAAGAATCTGCCTCCAATGCAGGAAATCTGGGTTCAGTCCTTGGGTTGGGAAGATCCCCATGGAGGAGGAAATGGCAACCCACTCCAGTATTCTTGCCTGGAGAATCCCATTGACAGAGGAGCCTGGTGGGCTACAGTTCATGGGGTCACAAAGAGTCAGACACGACTGAGCGGCTAAGCACAGGAAAGATTCCTAACCATGTACTCTATTACTGAGTTTTTACTATACAGCAGTCATTATTTTAACTTCCAAGACAATGGTACAGTGAACAAGGTAGGTACAATTTCACCCCATTTTATAGATGAAGAAATTGGATTTAGAGAGTTGTCAAGTATCTAGCCCAGGGTTGGTTACCATTGTTAGCAAGTGCCAGAACTGGGACTGAAAGCCCAGGTCTGCCTCCAGAGCCCATATTCATCACCACTCTGCTATCCTGCAAGAGAATGGCCAGGATGACACTTCTTTTCAATGAAGTCCGAGGACAGGTAGTTAAGTATTTTGGAAAACTAAGAAAATCATTTGACACTCTTAACTCTGATCCTCTGAGCTATATGTAGGAACAGGATACTGCAAGTGTGTCCTTACTAACACTAAAGAAGTTTAACAGCAGAAAACCATTTTCTTGGGCAGATTTTGTACCTCTGCACGTTTTTAAAAAGGTTGACAGTTTTTGAAAAGGTTGATGGCTTCTCTGCTGAACTGTTTTCTTGATTAGTCAGAGCAGTAGATGCAACATAGCAGTATAAAGTCAGTCCAGTGCCCCTGCAAAAGTGTGGATAGAATCTCAGCTGCTCTTCTTGTGTTGCAGGGGGGTAATTGGCCACTCAGGGGGACCCGTGAGAATCTATAGCCTGCCAGGTCGGGAAAACTATTCCTCAGTAGTTGCCAATGGCATCCAGTCTCAGACGCTTTCCAGATGGTCTGCTTCTTTCACAGTGACAAGTAGGTACAATTAAGTTGTTCTTACTTTTGCATGAGTATTTTCTCCCTAAACCCCAAGAACGTTTTCTGCTTTTCTTAGCTCAAACTCTTTGACTCTGATGGAAAAACTTGTGATCAAGCCTGGAGAGGTCAACTGCAGGTTAAGGTCAGGGGATATGATGGGTCAGGGACACACTCAAACCAAACTTGGGCTAATAGAGGGAAAAATCATCTTGCTGCCAGAAGATGGCAATAGAAACTTGAATTGCCTGCAGTCAGGATGCCCTGACATTTAACAAATAACCCTAAAAATAGAATGAGTGTGAATTCATTTTATGAATACCTCTTAAAAATATGATACAGTAGATTCATTTTGGTTCTTTGAAACTAGATTCAGCAACTACTCCTGCAATTGCCACCACTCTATTACATTTATCAGCCCATAGAACTCTAAATTATTCATTATTCTTTGATGGTAAAGAAGGAAGAGGGAAAACATAGTCTTCTTTTTATTTTAACAGAAGGCAAAAGTGGTACCCAGGAAGCCACAGGACAAGCAGTGTCCACAACACATCCAGCAACAGGTATGAAATACAGAACCTGTCTCCTAGTTGCCTGACACAGCATTGGGAAGTTATAAATAAGTGTTATTGATAGAAGCTCTCCCTCTTTTTAAAATACTGATAATAAATAAACACAAAGCAAGTGTCTTTACTGGTATATTGAGTAGGGAAACTTTCAGTATTAAATTTCAAATTCCTTATCCTTTGTTTTCATTGGTAAACTCTGGTACCAAATGTTCTCTTAAAGTCCTAGTGTTTCTCCCTGATTTGATAAACTGGTCTAAGTATCTTGAACTTCTCGTTCCATTTGTCATATAAAAAATAAATGAGTGCATGTCTATCTTAAAAATAGCCAGGGATCATCCTTTCAAAGACTGGCAATTTAAAGTCAAAGAAGCTAAGAACATTAAAATCTAACTCTGAGTTTCCAATCCTGCCTCAGTTGTGGGTTTGGGATATCAAAGTCATGGATTGGGGGCACATTAAATATGTAGGTCTACAGTCCTGACTTCTTTTTGGAGGCATTACTTCCCTATTCCAGAAAATCATGAGGAAATTGATTTTTTTAAAAAAGTTTTTTCAAGAATGCCACTCCTTATCATGAGCTTTTTCCATGTGGGTTTCTTTCTGTGGAACTGTCTTCCTGTTGATAATGCCAAGTACTTCTTTTGTTTTAGGCAAACGACTAAAGAAAACACCAGAGAAGAAAACTGGCAATAAGGGTAAGAATCTGGATATCCACTTGGGAATATAACATTTTTTCTCTCTCTTTTCTTCTTCTTGAAACTGCTAATGGAAAGATTTGTTTTGGTGTTCACAGACTGTAAAGCAGACATTGCATTTCTGATCGATGGAAGTTTTAATATTGGGCAACGCCGATTTAATCTACAGAAGAATTTTGTTGGGAAAGTGGCTCTAATGTTGGGAATTGGAACCGAAGGACCACACGTGGGCCTTGTTCAAGCCAGGTACCACCCTTGAGAAAATGGAAGGAGACTTGAATGATGTCTTGAATGACAACAAATGATCCTTTTAGCGGGTACATTAATTTCAGTTTGGTATAAACATACTGAGTTGCAGACAGTCTGGATTCTCAAACTGTAAAGTCAGAATCTAAGACTGCCTAAGCAGACTGGTAAGTGCTTCCTCTTTTGGAATAAAAGGATTTCGAGAATTACATGCTACCATTTGAGGACCAGAAGGCAGGCTAAAGTCTTATTGCTTATACAGATTACCTCTGCACATCTACTTTGCTCAGTTCCTAGGTTCTCTTCACTGAAGGAGGAAGCTGTGATGTTTATTTCTCTTCCCTATCCTATTGTTACTCTTTTTAGCTCTTTCCATATTCCGTTGATTGGCAATCTGAAGCTTAATCTTTTATTTTATAATACTATATACTGATGTCTTTTAGGATTATAATATGCTTATTAGAGAAAGCTTGAACAACATATAAAACACACAAAAACAAATTTCCTAAATATACCCCTCAGAGATAATCAATATAAAATGTTGTATTTCCTTTCAATATTTTAAGAAAACATTTGATTATACCTATGTTTATTTCTTTTTCAAAAGTTCAGATTATAAACCTGCTTTTTTATCATTCAGTATTTTGAACATCTCATATCACAAATATTCTTCCAAAAATTGAATATGTTCCTTAGCATGATTTATTTAACCATTCTATTGTTTTTTCACACTTGCCCTGTGCTGAACATCCTGTCATCTTTGTGCCATCTCTGATGAGTTCATTAGGCTAGAGTCCCAGAAGTGAAATTGGGTCAAAGGGTTGTGACATTTTTAAGGCTTCTGATATAAACAGTTAAATTGTTTTCTAAAAAGTTGATTCAGTTTAAACTACTCTCAGCAGTGTGTAAGGGTGTCACTAGTAGTATTACAAATATTTATATTTCATTTGTTCTTCTGTTATTTTTTACAGTTGGTTCTTAAATTAGATAGAATTTTTTTAACTTTTGGTGTTTTTTTGGCCATGCTACGTGGCATGTGGGATCTTAGTTCCTCAACCAGTGACTGAACCTACAGCCCCTGAAGTGGAAGCTGAGAGTCTTAATTGCTGGATCACCAGGGGAGTCCCCTAGATAGATTTCTTTCAGTGTGAGAATCTTTACCTTTGTTGTTTTTAATACATAATTTAACCACTGCCCCCCCCCAAAATTGAGCTTATTCTATTCAATATCAATTTATAACTTTAGACACATGTTTCTTTGATATGTATGCTAATTCTAACATCTCTTCTACAATGCTTGGATTATAGTAGCTTTAGTGTACATTTTAACATCTCATAGGGCAAATTCCCCTCAATTTTTTCTTCTAATTTTTTTCTTTGCTGTTTTTATCCAATTGGTTTTTCAAGATGAAAGTCTACACTACTTTGTAGACTCATACAAAGACTGCTGCTGCTGTTGCTGCTCAGTCGCTTCAGTCATGTCCAACTCTTCTCTAAACTTTCTGCTTTATAATTTTTCTGTTTTACGAAGAACATTAAATAGATAAACTATGTCAAGTTTATGTTTAAGTAGAATAAAAGAATGTCTCATTAAGGATGCACAAATAAGACTAAACCACGTAAATTATTTGGATAGTGGCAAAGTGACCATAAAAATGAAAAAGTTATTGATTCATGACATCTGATTTTGTGACCCAACATTATAATACCAGGTATGCAGAAATCATGCCACCAGAAATGCAGGAATACAATGAGTGCAATACTTGTCCTTCAGAAATCTTGATTTAATGGCAATTGATAATGCTAAGATCTTAAAATATTGCACTGATGAAATTTTGACATCTCTAAAAACTAAACATAATAAATTATGCTGTTTTTACTCAACATGGGTTCTAATGAACAGAGTGGTTATAAAAGCTGAAATTTATGCTATGTAAATAGTAAAATTTACTATTAAATCTAAAAAATCTCAAATCTGTTAAAATATATGTAATTCTAAGATTGGCAAATGTCAATATCATCTAAAAAAATTCAGTATTATAATACTTTATAATTTGCTTGTAAGTTACCTTTAAAAAATGTTGGCCTTTGTGTCACTGAAATTGCCTTGTCTGATCAGAAAATTGGGTTAAGAGACCCAGACTGTTCAGAGCTTCCAAGGTCCCTCCCTGAAGCAGACTTAGCCTCACACCCACCTGTGATTCAATTATCCGGTGCCCAACTCTGCAGAGTTTCATTGAGCTCAGTGCCCTGAGCCACTTGGTCCAGGTACTTCATATAGTTGAGGAGTCAGGCAAACCTGAATTTTAAATGTGGTGTGTGTGTGTGTGTGTGTGTTTTTGAGGGGGGGGTAGGGGGGTAAGTTACCTAAATGTTTTGGGCCTCCATTTTTTCATTTATTAATTGGGACAATAATTCCTACCTTGTAGAGTTATGATGAAGTGAGATTAGACTTGTAGCAGGTATTTAGCATATTACTCAGAATACAATAAACCCTCAAGGTAGCAATTGTTTTTGTTACATTTCTGAAAGAACCCTAAAACTTCAAGTAAAATGCCATACGTTAGTTGCCTGTATGCTGTGGAATTAAGAAACTTAGGCATTGTCCAGTGTAAGGACTTTAAAAAAGGTACATAATGTTCCTTGTTTGTCTTTCCAATTCTCTCTGGATAACTTTTTTCTTTTTTTTAACCTAGTGAACATCCTAAAATAGAATTTTACTTGAAAAACTTTACATCAGCCAAAGATGTTTTGTTTGCTATAAAGGAAGTAGCTTTCAGAGGGGGTAATTCCAATACAGGTAAGTAGACTTTGGTATCTGAGAAGTGACACAGAGGTGGTTATAAATGATCAGACACATAAGACAGTGTTATGCTATTTTATATAAGCAGATGTGAACCTCTTCCCCCTGGAATTGGTCTTGGTTAGCTCTGCACTTGATCATCTATTTAATTTTTAATGGAAAAGGTACCAAAGGGTTTACTGATATTGCTCATTAGAAAAACAAAAACATGACATCATGACTTATAATCCTCATATTAGATAGGGCAGATGTCACATTAGAGAAGTACCTGTTTAGAATGTTTAAAAGAAATGAAGATCAACAGACTCATCTAATGGACGCAGATGTGACGGGAAGAACGAGAAAAGAACTCTGGACCTTCTGAGGGGAGATTTCCTGTTCTGAGTCTGTAGTGCTACTCATCAGTCACTAAGGGGCTAGATGGAGAGAACAGGGACAGAAGTGGGAGTCAGTTCTGTGTTTCTGACTGGTGATTGATGTAAAGAAAGGAAATAGGCTTCTGGGAGGTGATGGGGGATGTGTGGGTTGTGAAGACAAAAAATAGGGCTGA
Organism: Bos grunniens; assembly: GCF_055505025.1. NCBI lineage: Eukaryota > Metazoa > Chordata > Mammalia > Artiodactyla > Bovidae > Bos > Bos grunniens. The sequence goes on along the minus strand of NC_141185.1, from coordinate 29,049,142 downwards.
TGGATAATTAAACTTTCCCATCTGATGCATCTGTTAAAGAAGTGAACTCCATTCAATTTAAATTCTTAAACTTCAAAGCATGAAGTTGGTACAGGGTCACAGAAATGTCATTTGAGCAGTGGTGCTGTTCCAGTTTGCTTCTTTTTCAAACCTAGGAAAAGCCTTGAAGCATACCGCCCAGAAATTCTTCACAGCGGACACTGGAGCGAGGAAAGGGATTCCCAAAGTGGTGGTGGTGTTTATTGATGGCTGGCCTTCTGACGACATTGAGGAAGCAGGCATTGTGGCCAGAGAGTTTGGCGTCAATGTATTTATAGTTTCTGTGGCTAAGCCTATCCCTGAGGAACTGGGAATGGTTCAGGATGTTGCATTTGTTGACAAGGTAAAGAGTTGAGAGATGTCTTCTAATATAGTAGTGACTCAGTTTGGGACCTCAAGGGGTAGTGCTGACTGGCCCAGATCTGGATTAACTTTGAACACTCAAGATTTAACATTTTCATAATTTTAAAGAAACAACTTGTAATTCCTTTGGATATCTTTTATGTCTCTCTCCCATCAGGCTGTCTGTCGGAATAACGGCTTCTTCTCTTACCACATGCCCAATTGGTTTGGCACCACAAAATACGTAAAGCCTCTGGTACAGAAGCTCTGCACTCACGAGCAAATGATGTGCAGCAAGACCTGTTATAACTCAGTGAACATTGCCTTTCTGATCGATGGCTCCAGTAGTGTTGGAGAAAGTAATTTCCGCCTCATGCTTGAATTTGTTTCCAACATAGCTAAGACTTTTGAAATCTCAGACATTGGTGCCAAGATAGCAGCGGTACAGTTCACCTATGATCAGCGCACAGAGTTCAGTTTCACTGACTATAGCACCAAAGAGAATGTCCTAGCTGTTATCAGAAACATCAGCTACATGAGTGGTGGGACAGCTACTGGGGATGCCATTTCCTTTACTGTTAGAAATGTGTTTGGCCCGGTGAGAGACAGCCCCAACAAGAACTTCCTGGTAATAGTCACAGATGGGCAGTCCTATGACGACGTGCGAGGGCCTGCTGCTGCTGCACATGATGCAGGTAAGGTCCATGTCCTTTGTATGGGAAGGGAACTGGGAGGGCTTCAGTCAAATTGAGGGGGAAATATAAACTTAAATATTTGTTGTATTGAACATCTACAGGATGGCAGTCACTCGTCTAGAGTTTTACCCAGTATTAACTGATTGCATTGTCAGAGCAGCCCTACTAAATCTCATTCTACAGATAAGGAAACATACACAAATCTCACCTAGTAAGTGGTGAGGCCAATATTAAAACCCAGGCAGAGTATTAAAACCCCAAGGGACTGGGTGGTTAAGGCTCTGTGCTTCCACAAGGAGCACAGTTCTGATCCCTGGTTGGGGATCCCACATGTTGTGTGATGTGACCCAAAAAAATTAAAGAAAAAAATAAAAGATTTTGTAATCCTCTAAAAAAACCAAACCAAAACAAAAAACCCAGGCAATTACAGTTTATCATAGCTTACTACAAATCTATTTGATCATTTATCCTTTTAGTTTTCAATCTGGCATGGATTTTCTAAGATCACCAATAAAGACTAATCCTATTCTATTTAGATTTCCTTTTTAGAGTCTCTGCTCCCCAACCCCCCACTTTGAGATAATTAAATTCTATTATAAAAGGATATAAAAAGTTTCTTTTTCTTAACCTAACCTTAACATTACTGTTGGCAAAGACCACTATTTCATGAAAACATTAAGCGTGTGTGTTGCTGAGATCAAACAGGCCAACAAAAAGCTGAGATTCCCTTTCCCGGAACAAAAACTGAGTGATTGGGAGTCCAAAAATATTTAAAATACAAAAACGCTAACTTTGGAGGAGGGAATGAAGAATCTTACATTTTTCTATACTCCTCTGTGCTTCCTTTTCTCTACTTAATTCCTAATGACATCTCCTACTTCCCTGGTGGCTCAACTGGTAAAGAATCCGCCTGCAATGCCGGAGACCTCGTTTCGATCCCTGGGTTGGGAAGATCCCCTGGAGAAGGGAAAGGCTACCCACGCCAGTATTCTGGCCTGGAGAATTCAGTCCATGGGGCCACAGAGTTGGACACAACTGACCAACTTTCACTTCATTTTACATATTTATTAGCACCTCTGCTAATGCACTTGTGTACTTATACAGGTATTGATGGAAGTTTATTAAGTAGGACAGAGAATGGATACATGAAATTTTATACATACATTGGCTTATTTCTATACATCTGGCTTAATGTATTCCTCAACTAACTTATGTTGAAGATCTGTTTGCTATCATACTCCTTAAAAGTATAGCTTCCTCAATTTATGCTAACAGGACTGGATTTAGGCTAAATTCAAATATATCCTCCCTATATGATTAATTGAACTTAAGGAATTTGGGCCACACTGTTTTCATGAAAGTTATTGTTTAGTGATAGTGAAGTGAGAGTTAAAAAAAGTCAGAAAAATAAGATGGGCTTTCAGGGCTAGGTCACAGTTGTTTTGGTTTAACTTCAATTATATACTGGGCCGGACCTAAACAATCTGAACTTGAACACAGAATGAAGAGTGATGAAAACTGAAGGGGAAAAATTTTGACTTTTTTTGCCAGGGAGAGGGGAAACATTAGCGCTGCTGATAAATCAGAATTCTCTCAAGTAGCTCTTACATCATCTAAACCTGCTTTATTTATATCTTAAGTATTCACAACTCTGAGTACTTTACATAACTAGGAGGAGGCTGAAGCTTTGGATAGGAGGGGAGTAGCTATTTTAGAAACCCTCAAAACTTTATGGGGATTTCACTCGGTAGATATAGATGGTAGTCTCCATTTCATATTTATTTATTTCTGGATGTTTTCATGTTAATATTTTGGCCATGTTACATTGCATGCAGGTTCCCCAACCAGGAACTGAACCTTCACCTCTTGTAGTGGAAGCGTGGTCTTTAACCACTGGACAGCCAGGGGAGTCCCTGGCTGTTTTTACCAGAAAACTTTTGCTTTGAGATTAAAGACTTTTTTTTTTTTTAATATTGGCCAGTTTGCTAATGTAACACATACAGAATGAAATGGGAGAAAGTTATCATTCAACAGCGGACTAGTCATCATTCCCCAGATAAGAGCTTTAAGACTTACCTCATTTGTATGCCACATGTTCTGTGTCTTTCTTGCTATATTATACTGGCCATGACTCCAGTATGATGAATAACTGAAGTGAAGACACCAGGTAGTCCTTTCTCTTGCCAAACTCAAGAGGGGAAGTTTTCACCATTTCACTAAATACGTTGGTTCTTATTTTTAGATTATCAGGTAAAGAAAGCTTCCTTCTCTTGCTAGCTGTGTACTGGCATGAATGGATGTTGAATTTTGTTATCAAATTACTTTTTCCTTTCAGTGATCATGTATCTGTTAAGATGGTAAATTACAATGATGGCAAAACTTCTGGTTCTGACTAAATTGGTTAGCCAGTCCCATCACAATGACTATTAAAAACCTACCCCAATAATTTGGTACAGGGGATTTACTTCAGGCATTTTAAGGCAGTTTCGTGTGCAACTGTGTACTTATGTGTGAAAAATACATACATGTAATTTTATGCTTCCCTTGGTTAGGAAGATCCCCTGGAGAAGGGAATGGCAACCCACTCTAGGATTCTTGCTTGGAGAATCCCCATGGACAGAGGATCCTGGTGGCCTACAGTCCATGGGGTTGCAAAGAGTTGGACACGACTGAGCAACTCATGTTGTAATTTTATGCAACTGTAACTTGGTTTTAATTCACTTAAAAATATTTCCATTGTAGGTATCACCATCTTCTCTGTTGGTGTGGCTTGGGCACCTCTGGATGACCTGAAAGATATGGCCTCTAAACCAAAGGAGTCGCATGCTTTCTTCACAAGAGAGTTCACAGGATTAGAACCAATTGTTTCTGATGTGATCAGAGGCATCTGTAGAGATTTCTTAGAATCCCAGCAATAATGGTGACATTTTGACAACTGAAAGAAAAAGTGCAAGGGGATATAATGTATAAGTTGTATTCTAATAATATTGAAATACTACATAGCATACTAAAATCAGAGAAAACTATTAAAGATGGCAAAAATGTAAGCAAATAAGCATTCATTTAAAGATACCTTCTAATTACAATTTAGGCTTGATTGTTCAGAACGCTTCATCATCATGATCCTTAGAATCTCAGGAAAGAGACAGTGTAGATTATTAAGAGTTCTATTTTAACATGCATATTAAATGTATAAATATGCAAATTCTATACAGCTCAATAAAAGAACTTGATATTTAGACCCAAAGCAACATTCCTTCTCTAATTATTACATATATAAGGAAAATGAAAGACAAATAGAAAAAAGCTCCTTAACTTAAAATATATTTTGACCCAAGTAGATGTCTTAAAAGTCAATCAACAATATAGATGTTACTTAATACCCTAAAGTTGTAATTACAGATGAAATAGAAGCGATTTAGGTCATCAAGCCTCTTTTGCAGTGTATTTTCAAAACTTATAGCAAATATCACACTGAACAAGATGGCAGCATTTGCCTGGTATTTTTCTATTTATATCCTTAGTTTTATAGTGTATTGATGTATTTGGCTTGTACTCTACAAGTCACCAATGTATTGAAAAACAATTAAGTTGGTAAAATTTTACTTACCACTTAGAAGCATTTAGCTTTAAAGAAAAGCACATCTTCCAAACAGCTGAACTGCAGCAAAGACTATTTAAGCAATAAAACTGCTAGTGACTTCAGGTGCCTGACTTACTATTCTACGTGTCTCTCCCTAGGGCATGGTAAAATTTCTTTACTTCATGTGGAAAGACCAACTGAGTTTTTTCTTAAAATCACATAATAAGACTTTTTTTTCAATTACTTATTGAATGCCTTCTGTTCTAGGCATTATTCATGGCCAGTACCAGGTTAAACAGTAGGAAATACTTTTGAGTACTTCGTTCAACAAAGTTGTTTTGTTATGAACAGTATTTTTACTGTTGTGAAGTTGGTTCCTAAGAACAGCGATCCAAACTCCCTTAATGTAACTATCATTACCCCACCAAGAACTCTCCCCAGATAGACGTGCTGTCATATCCTATCCCATCTTCTCTAAGACCAAGTTTTCTATTTCCTCTCACACATACACTGATCTTATATGAAATGGTTTACAACCACCCAAACCAGTCAACCTGGCAAAGATGTTAACTGGTTGGAATATTACTCCAATAAATGTTTTGAATTTAACAATTTTATAGTCTGTGTAAAAGGAATGAAAGGGCTATGTATCAAAGGCAGAAGTGAAATCGTCTTTGACACTGTGTCAATGACTCCCCTGACCACCACCCCCTGCCCCTTATAAGCCACAAATATGACCAATTCATGTAACAAGAACTTTCATTTAGCAACAGAAAAACAGGTTTAACATTTTTTTCCACAATAGACAACTTTCAGCTGAGAAGACCACTCTTTAAAATATTTAAACAAATCCCCATCCTCTAGTCATTAGCTCTTTTAAAAATTTTACAAGGAACAAAAGTTTTGAGGTAACCAGGGAAGCTTATATTTTGACTTGAAGAGCAAGAATAGAGCATAAATGAACACTTTAAGTTACTATCAACTTTTTTGAGGTAAACATAGTCAAAGGGTTAACAACTAAAAAGAGGATTTTTAAAACGATATAATTAAACTTTGCAGGTATGCCTAGTATCAATTATGCTAGCCCATTTATCACCTTTAATATATTAAATGAGACTTTGGTATTCAGTGGATAACAGAGAATATGAAAAAAGTACATGAATAATATGAAAAGAATATTAAATACTGAAAAAGTTAACATGTGAAAGTCTGTATATAAAAATATTCTTAAACTTTACATATAAATCATTTACTAGTCAAATGAATCTACATAATTTCCTGTAAGTCACAAATGAAAGCACACAAAATGAAAATGATATTCTTTTGCATCCTTTTAGTCTCTTCCAAATGTTTAATATTGTAGAGAAAATACAACCAAAGTAGATGAGAAAAACATATACTGATACTGTTTTTATGCATTTCAGTTTTAACACATTCCAAAAATGGTGTTTATGCATTGCCATAACGATAATCATATTTCAGTTAAAACAGTAATCATTGCCTTGGAACAGCTGCCAGAAACAATATTAAGCTTTGGAAAGCTTGCTCTTAAATTACTTTAAAAACAAAGGGGTGAAGGGGAGAGGAAAACAAAATGCATCTCTAAGTTGAATCTTCAACTAAGAAAACCAAAACGCCAGTATTTTAAGGAAAACTTTTGAAAAGTTTTAGTGTTTCACCAGCCATGACTAAAATTGCCACTTGAATTTTTATGGTAGGTGGCAAAATATCTCAAAGTATGTATAATGTATTTATTTATTTTTTTTGCAGTAGGCATAGAATGCCTACCATTAGGCATATTAGAATAGAATTTGCCAAGTTTTTCTAATGTTTTCAAAGTTTTCTAATGCTACCTTCTAAGTCCATTTGTAATTCCCTTCAAAGAAAAAGGATATTACTTGTTGAAGGAAAAGTCTGAAGATACTAATACTTAACATCACTTATGAGGATAAATTTTAATTAATGAGTAATACAGTTTATTCTCTGCTGAACTCTTCTGTGGGAAATAGGTTTGGCTAGATAGGAAAAACAACAATATTAACTGAAATTCAGACTTTAATAAAGCAGTAGGATATCTTAAGGATATGATATAAAACTGTGTCTTTGCAACTTGTTTTTATTGGGGGGGTTATTTTGAATTATCTAAATGTCAATAAATTTTTTTTTAATCCCCAAATGAGGTGAAATACTTTAAAAAAACATTCTTAGTAGTATTAACTGTTCTAATTTTGTTGAAGATTATCAATAAACAGTACAAAATTTAAAAGAAGAGCATAAAAATGAAGGACTCACTGAGAAATCATCTCCATTACCTAGTTTAACAATGGAGAATAAAGTATTGCACTTTATTATTTAACACAAAATAATGTAGCCAACAGTAACATACAGGTACACAATTTAATATTTATTATATGCATTTTATATACATTATTTTTCAACAGCGGTACGTTTGCTATGTGGTACAATCTTAAAAATTTGCTGATTCATAGTTTGTAAAACAAAAACCTTACAAAACTCATCAAAACTCGCAAACTGATCAGAAAAGTTTTTTGGAAGACTAGAAAAAATACTTTATTGTCTTAATCATGCATTACACAAACAAAATCTTTAGTTACACCATAAAATTAAGCACATCTGAAAAAATAAAACAGGGATAACTAGTCCAAACACAGCAGATTTCTGTATCCTGATTCAACTATTTTTGTATCCTATTTGTATTTCAAATTTTACTCCAAATATTTTAAAACAAGATAGTTTTGTCTGGAATCATGGTAAACCAAGATATGTATCTAGGGGGAGTCACCTTGGTTTGTAACTTAAACTATAAAATATTCCATTTTTAGTCTATTTTAGACTATCAAAGAGTTCCAAAATAGATATACAGGTTCCTTTAGCACATTAATAAAAGGATATAAAGACCAACAAAAAGTGAAATAAATAATAGGCTATTAGCAAGATGGATAATCCTTGATAAATAAACTTGTAAATACAGTAAGATGTACAAAATATCACATAGTGATAGGATGCCAAGATTAGTTTTTTTATTTTTTTATTTTTTAAGAGTTCATTTGGAGTACTAAACCCCACCGTTTCATTTTAATACACTTAATAGTCCTTGGTTTAAGAAGACAGTTACGGTGATGATGATGGTGATTTAGCATCTTTATGGAAAGACTTAGCTGAGCCGTATTATGCAAAAGAAGGAAAGAGTGTGGTTACGCGGCAGCGGGTCAGTGAGATCTCTGTGTTTCAGGGTTGTGTAATGCAGAAAAACTTCAATACAATCTTGAGCACTGTTGTGACAGGCTAAATATATAAAAAGACTTATAAAAACTAGAATTTTATCCAAACATTTTGTGCAACTAATGCTAAAATATCTTAAGTTAAATTTTCTCTTTTTTTTTTTAAAGCAAAATAAGTTTAAAAGGGAATCTGTGGCATTCAACCGATAAACAGAAGATCACTAAGAGATGAAAAAAGCTACTCTTGGAGCTCACTTCCCCCCAACAAGAGCACCACATTCCTAACCCTAAGGCAGCACACAGAGTCCAAAACAAAAGTCTTTTTATCAGATCAGACTCCACATTGGCTTAAAGATACCTAAAAGACAGACATACGCTCAGTTCATATCCAGTACAGGCCACAAATAATGGAGTCCTTTTTTTGTCCCACGAAATACAGTAATTACAATTAAATTAATGAGCCTGACGTTAAGATGTGATTTCCACCAATTTATGCCTGCCCAAATAGCCTTCACCAGGCAGATCATATGTAGTGTCATATTATTAACTTTTTTGATGGCAGTGATGCAGACCCTTTGTGTCCAAGCAAATCTGCTGTTATGGTGAGAGTTTCTGTTGATTCACACAAATACTTTGGCAAGGGCATCAGCCCCTGCACTAGCAATGTATGCTTTTGATGGATGGAAAGCAACATCATAAATTGATTCATCTAGTTTCTTCCTATGTGCTGTTATTTCCTGCACACATGTCTTGCTGTCCAAATTCCACAATCTAATAGAACAGTCATGGCCTGTAAAAGAATAAATAAAAAATGTTACTTAGTAATAATTCTATTATAAAATTTGTGGGCAGGACAGGAAGTTCAGACTTACTTCCAGACATCAAATAGATTCCATTAGGATCTACTGCTAGGCTTGTAACAGCATCCAAATGAGCTACCATAGAATGGATCATTTTACCTAAATAAAACATAGCAGAGAAGATTAAGTTTTCAAATAGTTACTAACTTGGGCAATCAGAAACCATAATACAACATCAACATAAAACAATCTCAGCAACAATAAACAACATATAATTTACCATTTTAAACATTGGAGAGGGTACAATTCAGTGGCTTTTAGAACTTTCATCATGATGTACAATCATCACCATTATCTAGTTTAGAACATTTTCATCTCTGCAAAAGGAAAGTCACTCCCCATTCCTCCTTCCAAGTCCCCGTAAGCACTAATGTCTTCTCTATGGACTGGCGTATTCTGAATGCTTCATACAAATGAAATCATACAATAACCTGTGGCTTTTTGGGTCTGCCTTCTGTCATTTAGTTCCTCCACTACAATAATATTCTAAAGAGAATTTTAATTCTAATGCAGAACTTTTCCAATTACTTCAAAAGATATTTGTGTAACATTAAACTGATGGTATTTGATAGTGGAAAACAATGATTATAGAGCTGCATTAAAAGCTTAAGGTCATATAAAGGGGAATTAAGAGTGAAAACAGAATCTTTCTCATTAAGAGATGCTTTATTTAAGAGACTCTTTTATACACAGAGTTAATGTTAAATCACCAGAGAATACATTCCTATCTAAAGATTCTAATAGCATCATTTATCTTTTGAAATGTCAATCATCTTATATATAAGAAACAAGAAAGGGGAGAAGGGTGGGAGTACATCAGAGAAATTACTCTGGATTTCCCCAGATAGTAACAAAAGCACTATTCTAGAAAATGTAATTTAACTTCACTGAATTCTTGGCAAGCAAACAGATTCAATACTGAGTTGAAATTTAAAAACAAGTTGTGTATGGAATTTAGAAAGATGGTAACAATAACTCTGTGTACAAGACAGCAAAAGAGACACTGGTGTATAGAACAGTCTTATGGACTCTGAGGGAGAGGGAGAGGGTGGGAAGATTTGGGAGAATAGCATTGAAACATGTAAAATATGTATGAAACGAGATGCCAGTCCAGGTTCGATGCACGATACTGGATGCTTGGGGCTGGTGCACTGGGACGACCCAGAGGGATGGTATGGGGAGGGAGGAGGGAGGAGGGTTCAGGATGGGGAACACATGTATACCTGTGGTGGATTCATTTTGATATTTGGCAAAACTAATACAATTATGTAAAGTTTAAAAATAAAATAAAATTTAAAAAAAAAAAGAACAACAACAACAACAAAAGAAGCCGTATGACATTTTCCCATTATGACAGGTAAAGAATATGCAAGGTCTTGATACTCCTGAGTTGGGTATGGCTTATATAAAAAAATAAATAAATAAAAAAATAAAAAAAAATAAAAATCTCACTGCAACTGAAAAAAATAAAAAAAATAAATAAAAACAAGTTGTGAATATAAACTGTGTTGCATACTTTGGGGCAAGGGCCTCAGCCTCTGCACTGGCAACATACACTTGCGATGGCTGAAAGGCGATTTAAGTTGATTCACTCAAGAAACAATAAAATGGCAAATACTAGTATCTTAAAAAAATTTCCTTCCTTTTGGAGAATGGGTACATGTATACAGATGGCTGACTCCCTTTGCTGAAACTATCCCAACGCTGTTAACTGGCTATTCTCCAATATAAAATAAAAAGTTAAAAAAAACTTCTTCTCCTTTCATTCAGCAATGAGTCTTTATTACTCAAGTGCCTCGGCTTCTCCTAATGACAGATGGAGGTCTTTCTCCAGAATTCTATTTACAGTCATTTGATATGCTGCTTGTCCCCTGAAACGTTCCACACTGAGACATGAAACAGACCTACTTTTGTTATCTGCCATGGGGCTTTGGTCACTGACCTGAACACAAACCCACAACATAATCAAATGTGCAAAAAGTTACTCTGAAGATCATAAAAAGTCTGTGACTTTCTGGCAATACTAAATGCTTATCAATTAAAGACAAAATTAGTCTCTCATCATTTAGGCCACATTTGTCTGTTTTTCATCAATATTAGCAGAGTAACCATAACAATTTCTCTCTACTATCCTGAGAAACAGAAAAATCATTCAACACACTATTGTGCTAAGTTGCTTCGGCTGTGTCCAACTCTTTGCGACCCTATGGACAGCAGCCCACCAGGCTCCTCTGTCCATGGGATTCTCCAGGCAAGAATACTGGAGTGGGTTGCCATTTCCTACTCCAGGGAATCTTCCTGACCCAGGGAGCGAACCCGTGTCACTTTCGTCTCCTGCATAGTCAGGCAGGTTCTTTACCCCTAAGCACCACCTGGGAAACATCACAACATACTATTAGTCCAACATAATTCATCTACTGGTTCAAGACTCTATTCTTCTCAATATTAAAAAAAAAAAAATTCAGAGTATGAAGAACTGGCCTCCAGCCCAATGATCTCAAAACATCAGGAGGATAACTATGAAGTATCATTAGCTTCCCTTAAAACATTAATTCTGTGATGTTGACTCTTAACTCACAGATCTAGTTCTGACTTCTCTTGTGAGAGTGACTGTACATCTCCTATGTTTATCATGTCTTAAACCAAAGAATTCTTTCATCCCTAACTATGACATGTTAAGTCAATTTAGAGGTAACCCTCCTCTACATAGTCCTGAAGTGACTTCAAAATGTGAGTGACCCTTCAGATTGGACCAATTATAAGGAGGTGCAATTCTGAATCAAGCTGGATGTTGGGTTTCCACTAGTGACCACAGAAGTCAAAGTTTCTGACCCTTCCTTCACCAGCATATATACGGAGCTTCTCACATTTAACCGAATTCACCTTTGCTCCACGGCTCTGCCACCACCTCTCTTCCCCCACCAAAATTCTTTCTTCCTATAACTTAGGGAAAAAAGGACACATGCAGGCACTGATTCTCTCCTCCCCAGCACCTTAAGCCCTTTGACTTGTACAATCTATGAAATTAAGAAACAGACTGATACCAGTGTCTCACTTACAGAAAGCAATATACCACTTGTCTGTAAGATTTGAGAGGACAGGACACTTTGTTTTATTCACCAAAGATCAAGAAATGTGCTGAGGATATGGCAGATACTCGTAAGTTTTGCTGAATGAATGAGGCCTTAACCAATTCAGGACCCTCTTCCTCCAACTCCCCCGCATTCCTCGGAGGTTCACCCATTAGCTAAGTCTTGGTCACAGCATACGCAATTCAGATTTGTGTCTCTACCAAAATTTCAAAAATCACAAGCCCTAAAGATCTCTCTGAAACAAACAGTATAAACTGAAACTTCTAAATCGTCTGTAGTCAAGGATCTACCATACAGTGTGACTTGAGCATCTTTCTAAACCAATATTGCAAATCCCTGGTCAAATATTCAAGTGGTTTTCATAGTGCATAGTGTAAACAAAAATCCATTATTCTTAGCTTGGCTCTGAAAAATCTGGCTCAGTAGTTTCTGCTTTCCTTCTCCAAACTTACTTACCTCTTTGGCTTTATAAGAAACTTCTGTTTCCAGCCCAAATTCCCACTTCTGTGCTTCTACTCAAAATATACCCTTATCTGGAATTTCGTACTAACTTCTTCACTTAAAAACAAACAAAAACCTTATTCTTGCAAGGAAAAACTCAAACCTTCACTCTATGAAGACTCCTTTATCTTACTGCATTATGCCTGAGCATGTGTATGTATGTATGAGAGTGCATATGCACTCACTCACACTATTTTCCCCAGGCAACAATAATACCTCAGAAAGCAGAAATAACTTCTACGTGATAGTACTAGCCAGTGCAGTGCAAAATACTAAATGTACTTTTATTGTTAAAATCTAAATACTCATTGAGTCCATTCACACAATTTCTATAATGTTTCAGATAAGAAATCCAATAAATTACTATTTATTTGATAGAACAGTATCCTATTAAAGATTTAGCTAACCATCAACACCAGTTATAGGGATATTTGAGTGTATCATATTTAAATGAATTGCCAGTTTTCAAGATGAATTTCATTAAAAAGAATACATATGAACTCAATTTACAGTTACACTCAAGGGTTGTATATATGTGTATCTCTGTGTATAAGAGAGAGAAAATGAGAGCGAAAAATTTCCATTGTTTAGAGCCTAGTGCTTTGATTATCTTCGCATTACAGATAAGGTACTAGCTGGTTAACACAGAGAATTAATTGGTAGAATTTGTAAACAATCTAAAAGTCTACAGGCACCGTATTTTTGATTTCTGCCAGACAAAAAGCTCTAAAGAATCACTTTTTCCTTTTATTATTACTACTAAAATTCCTGAACCTTTCCTTACAAATGTAAACTTGCAATAATTAATACAAAGAATCTTTTTAGAAATGTAAAGCAAATTATCTCTCTGCTCTTGCAGCAAAGGAAGATCTTTAAGCTTCATAAAAATGTTTAAAGAATTCATTTGATATGGTGTTAAATTGAGACATTCACATGAATATGAATCTTCTTTCCTGTGCAACATATAGACCTATGAGTCTCCATTCTCTTCTCAATTTGTTCTACTGAGTTCAGGAATCTGTCCAAGAAAAGTGTTATTTGAAGAAAGATATTTATCTAAAACTCAGACTAAAAATTACAACCATGTCCTATGTAAGCTACAAATAAAAATCTGTAGTTCTGATTTGTTGTCTTGCTTGATAATTTGTTGTCCTGCAATAATGTTTCAATTACACTTTAGTTTCTTATTTGGAAGTCTTTCAATACTTCTCTACTTGTTTTAGCTTATCAAAGAAGTCTCTCTTTGCTATCAGACTTTTGCTATCAGAGAGCAAACAATAATACTTTACAAAGTATTTTGGGTAATGACAAATGATACAGATATCCTTAAACAAATGATTCTATGGCCAAATTAAAATTTATGATTTCTATATAATTGGTATGCTTCCTTACAACCAAAAAGTACAGGAAAGATGACAATAAACAACTGTCACTATATCATTTCATCCACTGATAATTTTAAGAACATATTTAAAATGCCCAAACCAGAAAGTGATCTTCTATGTTATAATAATTCACAACAGAATATAAAGATAAAAAATTCAAACAGAAGGGTTTATAACTGTCATCACATAAAGAACTCATAATAGGCAGCAAGATATTTTGGGCTTCCCTGGTGGCCCAGACAGTAAAGAATCTGCCTGCGATGTAGGAGACTGGGGTTTGATCCTTGGGTCAGAAAGATGCTCTGGAGAAGGAAATGGCAACCCACTCCAGTATTCTTGCCTAGCGAACTCCATGGACAGAGGAACCTGGCAGGTACAGTCCATGCAGTTGCAAAGAGTCAGACACGACTGAGCAACTTGCACTTGTTAACAAGGCTAAAAATTAACAAACATTGTAAGTGTGCTACATTAACTAAAACAAAAATCTGAGTTAAGACAGTTTAACTTGGCAATTTTCAAGCTAGGAAGTCAATACAGAAAATAAGATAACCTACTTACCCGTTTTATTGTCAAAAAATTTGATGTGTCTATCTTCATGAGCAGTTATTGTAACAGGAAGTGTGGGATGACTTACTACTCTGTTAATGTGATTACTGGATTGTAAACCTAAAAAACAAAGGAGGAAAACACACCAAAATTCAAACCTTCAATGTAATGTGGAATCTAAAGAAAAAAAATATAAACAAAACAAAACCAGATTCACAGACACAGGAAACACATAGGTAGCTGCCAGACAGGAGGGGAGCGAGCGGCAGGGCAAGAGGTGAAGAGGATTAAGAGGTACAAACCTCCAATCACACAATAAATAACCCAAGGTAATATATACAGTATAAGGAATATGGTCAATAATATTTCAATGAGAAACATTACGTAGTATACCTAGTTTAATATTATCCACTAACTATATTTCAAATAAAAAAGAAACAAAAACTTCAATTAGAAGTTAAATGATGGCCTTTGCAGTCTTACCAAAACATAAGAATCACTAAAGCTTTTATATATAAAAAAAATATGAGAAATAAAACTAAGATTCTAAAGATACAATTTCTCAAAAAATGTATAAGCTAGTATGTCTTATAATGTGGATGGAGAGCACTATGCTCAAGTTTAGGGAAAAAACTAGAAGTATTTTAATGCAGACTGTCAATATAGGGTGGTTCAGAATTTTTAAATTATCCCAAATCCACAAATCATTGCTTTTAATAAATAGTCCATAAAAGAATTAAGAGTCAATTAATGAAGGAAAAAAATTCGTAAGTGATAATTAGGTGTTGGCAAGAACAAACCCTATCCCTCCTACAATGACCAAAAATACCAAAGAACTGGAATTGATGTTCTTAGGAATGAGATCTTTTCTTTACTACCAAGTTCTTAATTTTTGTTCAGATTAGAGATGAGGGAGAAAAGAGAGATCACAACTAATGGGAAAATATTGTCAGCATTTATTAGACTAAGTAAATCGATCATTCTATATGTATACAAGAACTCTTCACTGAACTTAAACACACTGAAAAAAATAATCTGTGTAAGAGGAAGAAACTAGGGTTGAAAAAAGACACTACATATAATTTGTTTTTAGATTTGATCACAGAACCATTTAAATATTTTTTTATAATTATAAAATGACTTTTAAAAGAGCAATCATGAAAAATCAGAAGTACTAAACAAATGAACTTAACTGTATAGTCAATCGGTATTATAAACACAAGTGACTTTTTAAAGCACAGTAATTAGATTGTCTGTATCTAGTAGAATATACCCTCTATTAGTAACGAAATTCTTTTTGGTGGTATTGCAATTATTATTCTGAGACGACTTTATCTGTACTGTTAGATAAATGAGAAATCGTGATCATTTTGCAGAGAATCAAGAGTTTGATATTTTTAAAATAAGATAAAAATATAAAACCAATGAGATAAATCTGAATCATTATTGGAAGCATCTGAATAAAATTTATCAGTCTTTTTCTTTACTAAAAATGTACTCTTCAGCTTTGTCTACTGAAAAAGTCTAAACCAATGGCCAACTCAAGAGCCATGAAAGCCATGAGGACTGACTCAATAGCAGAGCACCTATCTTGTAGTCTCTAAATGTCATTTTCCAATAAAAAAAAACCATGGCTCCTTAGAGAAATGGCCCATTTCAGATCTGGGGTACAAGATGAACCTAAAACATCTTGTCATACAAGAAAAGCATCAACAACTAACAGGGTTATATCAAAAGGGGAGACATAGGAGCCAACCTGAATAAGCTCCCACTGGCCAAAGATGAAATAATATGAGTAGCAATAAGGATAATATGTAACAGACTGAAGTACATAAAATGCACTTATTCCAAGATAGATTATAATGATATGAAAAACAACACCCCAAAGACTCACTTCACTGGTCACCTTTGGAGGACACTAGGGAAATCACTTCAGAGAAGGCAATGGCACCCCACTCCAGTACTCTTGCCTGGAAAATCCCATGGACGGAGGAGCATGGTAGGCTGCAGTCCATGGGGTCGCTAAGAGTCAGACACCATTGAGCGACTTAGCAGCAAGCAGCAGCAGCAGCAGCAGGGAATCACTTCATCATTTTAAAAACTAGTATATAAAGGGGAGGAGTGTGAAGTAATCATTTATCTTGCCTTTCCTTTATAACTGCTAACTCCAGCTAACCAAATTACTGATGAGGATTGTTCTTTCTTACAGAAGCAGTCCAGCCAATATGTGTAAAAGAAATGATAAAATTATAAAATTATTTTTGAACAGGTAATGAATTAATGGATCCAAGCAGTGATTAGAAACTAAGAGAAAGACAGACCAAAGAATATTTACTTCTGATAAAAATTCACAAATTATATGAAATAGTCCTGCCAGAAACATTTAAAAACTTTAAAAAGAAGACAAATAAAAATTTGATCCTGAATTTGAATAAGCCTCTAGATCTACAAACAATTTACAGGAAATAAAATGAACAGGAGGAGCACATTAAATGATACCACAAGGATGCAACTGGTAAAATTCAAACTATGGGAAACTCAACCCAATTTCTTCAGTTAAAAAAAATGCAAGGGAAATATAAGAGATAGAGGGGGAATCTACATGAAAACAAACGTGGGAGACCTACCAACCAATCACAGTGCATGGGCCTTATCTGGGTCCCTATTTGAATAAACTGTAAAATATATATACCACATTCTATACTTAACAACCTTGGGCATTTACACAGAACTACTGGAGCTGGAGGATAGGTTCATTATATATTTCTCCACTTCCACATGTGTTTTCATTAAAAACCTAAAATTATTTGAGTTGTTTTCTTTTACATTTGCTCTACTCACTTACCTGTCCCCACATACTTATCCAAGTTTTTAAACATAATTTGAGGAAATAGTAGAAATAAAGTAAATAAGTACACATTGAAAGCTATTCTTTTCTCATTCTAAATTCATATAGTCAAAATATAAAAGTAAAAAGGTTATCCTCTATTGTAAAACAATCCTTTTTAAGGTTTCAACCTTACCAGAAAACTTACCAGAATCCATCTGTGATGAAAGCATCACCAATGACTGTGATGTTTCTAAATCATAAATTACTGTACTACCAGTGTTGAAAGAGGTCACCATATGAGCTGGATCACAGCCTATAAAGTCAACTGATGTAGGTATTCCATGCTCTGAAAGGAGTCCAAAGAGATATAAGGTAAAAATAAAAATTTAGAAATCTCTGCTTTTCTAATAAGAAAAAAGAATTTGAGTATTCTTCAAATAATGTTAGTAATGAAAAAGCAATTGTGTTAGGATGGTGAGATATAATAGGTAACTTATTCTCATTTATTAGTTTTTGTAACATTATAAAATGTTACAGATAAATAAATATATATATATATATATTTACATATATAAATAAAAATACATCTAGGGAACCCTTAAGGAAAGACAGGCAGACAAAAGCTATTGCTCTATGTCTTTTTTTCCAAGAGACAAAAATCCTAGGTGAGTTTATTGGCTCACCTGCAATTTTTTTTAAGTTTTTATGTGGATCATTTAATAACTCTTTTATTGAATTTGTTACAATATTGCTTCTGTTGTTTTTTATGTTTTGTTTTGCTTTTTGCCACAAGCCATGTGGAATCTTAGGTCCCTGATTAGGGATCAAACCTGCACCCCCGACACTGGAAGGCTAAGATTTAACCACCGGACTGCCAGGGAAGTCCTGCCATTATATTTCTGACTGTAAAATGATAAAATAGCATTTGTACACCTCTACCTTGGGAGACTGTCACCTGTCTGACACTGATTAGCTTCAAGTAGCAAATGCAAATAATATTTTTGGATCTGTGAAAATGAAGCTATGGACTCTGGAATTCACTGATGCAGTAATATCCTTAAGTAGATCAAGCATCAATTTCTCTCGTTAACATGTTAATAAATTCAACTGTCTAGATCAATGCACAATTATGTGAATTCTGGAGTAAGCAAGAAACAAATCACCTAAATGAATTTTCACCTCAAAAGCTTAGGTAAATTAAAAAATTAGTAGAATCACGGAAGTATCTAGAGATTCAACAAAATTAAGCATAAATGTTCAAATGTTCATCTAAAATGTTTTAAAACAATTATTTATAGTAAAAGGTATGATTTTTAAAAATAACTTGGAAAATAATGCCAATATAAAAATAATATAAACAGATGGACATAAATATTGTCATGAGGTATATTAAATCCTTTTTTGACAGGAAAAGATTTGAAATCAAGCCTGAAACTAACTCAGTTTGCACCTCCCATTTAAGGGTGCTATTTCAATGATTATAGCTAGACTTCTCAACCAGTGTGCTCATATGTAGTTTACAGGTTTACCTGAGACCATGAGCCTTTCTGTCTTTGTGAGTATCTACCTGGAGTTGCTAGAGGGCCTTCTGCTGTTCCTATGAGTAGCCTCATTTGCCTACTCTATTATAACATACAAATAGTTCTATTCTTTAAATAGGACATGTCCTGAAAAAGGTCAAAAAACCATTGAGCTACAGGATATACTTGCAAAGCATCCCTGGTGGTCCAGTGTTAAGAATCTGCCTGCTAATGCAGGGGACGTGGGTTCAATCCCTCATCTGGGAAGATCCCACATGTCTTGGGGTTAAACCCAAGCACCATAACTATTGAAGCCTATGTGCCCTAGAGCCTGTGCTCCGAAACAAGAGAAGCCACTACAATGAGAAGCCCTAGTATGGCAACTACAGTAGCCCCTGCTTGCTGCAACTTAAGAGAAAGCCCACACGCAGCAATGAAGACTCAGTGCATCCAAAAATAAATTTATTTATTTATTTTAAAAAGGCACTGAGCTACAGGATATCCCTGCAAAGCATCTTTCTTGTTTATAAAAATATGACTAGGAATAAAAAGATCATCACAGATTTGTAGAATTCTTTCAGTATCTCTTTTGAGCAGTCAGGAAGTAGTGAAACTACTTTGTTCTTTTTATCTTCTAAATTAAAAAAAAAAAGAGATTTTTCAAAGAGGCAAAATTTACTTACCTTTGTCTCCATTGTAAGTGCAAATACATGGCAATTTTTCTTGTGGATTCCATAATCTAACAGTGCCATCTGCTGAACAAGACAGTAATTGGTTTTTTATGCCACTATAAGCAAGACCCCAGACAGCATCTGTATGAGCAATTAAAGTGCCAGCTAGAACATTTGGCTCTGTAACGAAAGAAACAGAACAAAAATTAGCTAAAAGAAATTTAAAAGAAATGCTTTTGTATATAAAGATAACTACATAATTAAGTACAAAGACTACACATAAAGGTCATAAGATAAACCAATGTGTACACAGTGGCCATCTCTTAAGTTGTGGAGTTATGGGATATTTATATGCTACCTTCTAATACTTTCCTGTATTTCTGCAATTTTCTAAAAAAGGAACATCAACTTTTAAATAAACAGCTTTACTCCCACACCATGGAACTCACCAGTTTAAAGTGTCAATTCAATGATTTTTAATATATTCAACAAGTTGCACAGTCATCACCATATCAATTTTAGGGCATCTTCATCAATTAGCTATTTCTCCCCAATTTTCCTCTCTGCCTTTCTGCAGCCCTAGGCAACCACTACATATTTTGTTTCTATAAATTTGCCTATTCCAGACATTTTATATAAATGGCCCTTTCTGACTGCCTTCTTTCACTCAGCATAATGTTTTCAAGGTTCACTTGTGTTGCAGCATGTATCAGTGCTCCATTTCCTTTTACTACCAAATAATATTCCAGTGTATGGATACACTACATTTTATTTATCCATTCATCATTTGATGGACAGTGGGGGCTAATAACATTAAACATCATTTGTCCTACAATTTTGTTTCTCTACTGAATTCCCACTTTCCACAGATGTTTCTCACGGTTCACAACCTCCCTTTCACATGATTAATTACCTCTCATAATAAATTCACTGTGGAAATATAGCATTGAAAGAGGAACCTTTCCTCTACCTTTCTGTCACCCAACCTATAAATCGACTGGTGTCTAAATCCATATTCTCCATGTTTCCAAATACAAGTAAGGAATTATCCTCCATTCCTGAAAGGACAATTCCACCAGGTATTCTGGATTCCATTTCCCACACTAATTTGCTTTCATGTTTTTCTACTATACAGATTATCCTCCTCCTTGGGATCATTACCACAGCAAACAAATATGCTTCAAAATCTCTAAATCTAACAAACAAAACTTACATCAACCTCCAACCAAATAGCATAAAAGCATATTCAGTAAATATGCTTTCTTACCTTCCATTTACTTTCTAAATCATTCTGATACTATCACCACAACAAAACAACCCTTGCTAAAATCATCAATGATGAGTTCTATCAAATCTAATAAAATTTCCCCTCCTTCTTTCCTTCATCCCTTTGCTTTACATCCATAGAGTATACCTTGGAAGGTCATCCACAGGTCCCTTTACCTTGTGGTCTCAGACCCAACATCCAACCTCTGTAGAGCCAAAACCTGGGTGATCAATTACCTTTCTATACTTAATATTATTATTAGACCTCTCAGCAACATTTGAAAGTGCAGACTGCTTCTTTCTTCTCAAAATGGCTTCTTCTTTTGGTATACGTCACGATTTCACTTTCCTGAATGTCCTCCTGCCCCACAGGCATGCCTTCTTAGTTTTTTTTTTTTGGTTAACTCTCTTGCTTTAGTCACCCCACCCCCACATGTCACAGTCCCTTAGGAGTCTGCCTTCTCACAACTGATGGTTATGTACTTGATATTGCCTTCCTCTTAACATGCTTAAAAACCAAACTCAGTATCCTTTATCTTCTCACATTCCCATTTCAATAAGCTACCATGATATACTCAGTTTTTCGTGTCAAAAATGCAGAAGTGGTGATGGAAAAAAGTTCTGAATTAGTGGTAATGGTTACATACCCCTGTGAATATGGTAAAAACTACTGAACAGTACACTTCAAAAGGGTGAATTTTATCATACGGGAATTATACCACAATAAAGCTGTTAAAAAAGATGACTAATCCATCACTTTATCCACTCAGTCCAATTTATCAAGAGATTCTGTTTATTCTACTCTATCTCCCCAGTATGTCTTAAATCCACTTCTCTCTAACAGCTCTATTTCCACTCTACTCTTGGCAACATCATCTTCTCACCTATCTACCAGATCACCACATTACAACTTTACAACATTACCTTGGTATTCCTTTCCCCACTCTCATCTCATTCCCAATCTATTCCCCTTGCAAAAGCCAGAGTTATCTTTTTAGGTCACTTACTGGCTTAAAATTGTTCACTGACAGTTAACTTTTATATAGAGTTTGGCTTGAATGTGATTATTTTAGCCTATATCTAAAGACGACTTCGGCTGTTACTCTTTTACATTACTGTATCTTCATATCATTTATCACAATTTGTACCTATCCATTCCCTTGCTTATGTGTTTAAACTCTGTTTTTTTTTTTTTGTATTAGACTAATTCTCATTTCTTGATGTATGCTTTAATATCTGGCAAATTTAGGTGCTCAGTGTGTTAAACAAAAGACCAAAGAGTTCTTAAATTCTTTTAAAATGAACCATTAAGTAAACCATTTTTTATTTAACCATTCTCATACTAATAAACATTTATTTTAATTTTTTTATTGTTACAAACAATGCTCTTATAATTATATTTAAATACATGCACAGGTATTTCTGTTGGCCAGATTCTAAAAATGGGATTCATGAATGAAAGTTTCAGTTTTTTTTAATTAAGAAATTTTTTGTCCCTCAAGTTCACTGATTTATACCCTTATGTCCTTATTTGTTTCTACATGCATGCTCAGTCACAAAGTCATGTCTAACTCTTTGCGACCCCATAGACTGTAGCATGCCAGGCTCCTCTGTCCATGGAATTTTCCAGGCAAGAATACTGGAGTGGGTTGCCATTTCCTCTTCCAGGGGATCTTCCCGGCCTAAGGATTGAACCTGAGTCTCCTGCAATGGCAGGTGGACACCCTACCACTGAATCATCTGAGAATTCCCATTTGTTTCTGTATCTTGCACTAATTATTTTTGAACTATGTAAAGTAGCTAAGTTGTAAAAATTATTCCTTACGTTAAATTTCTCTTTTCTAGTACTGAAATGAATGCTTTAATTAATATAGTTTTAAAAAACTTTTTGAACACAATATAGGAAATACCAACTTGCAGGCTAAAATATTTATGGCATATTTCTTTTCTCTTTAATAAGGCAAATTACTAGTAAATGGAAAGACTAAATGACAAGTTTAATACATATTTAAATAATCTTTAATATTCGAGGTGATTATTTCTGTCAGAGCCATTCACTTAAAAAGATACATCTTGAGCCTTTTACTCACCATATGTATCATATGGATCCACATTAGGACTAGGCATATTCCACCACTGGATAGTCGCGTCGGTACCACCACTAAAGCACTGCTCTCCATTAGAACTGATAGCTAGTGACAGAACAGGGCCACTATCACAGGAAAAGAGGGAAAACATTACTGAGAAAGCCTACAAAGAAACTTACATTTGCACCCCTCCCAACCTCTCTCTAAATTTATGTGGTATCTAAAACTGTTTAAGTAACATGTACATTGAACAGTACTAATTATATTCTCATTAGTACAATTATTAATCAAATGTAGTATTATTCAGCTAATGTCTTTCTTAATGTAAAACAAACATTATGAAAAAATTACAAGGCTTTAGGAGTGATAAATAATAGTTAACAATAATTATGGTTAATTAAGTACTAATTCAGTAAAACTTACATGTGGGCCCTAAATGTGTAGATAGGCTCTACATCTAAAGAGGCACTCCTAAAAGAGGGGAGAAAAAAGGGGAGGAGAGAAGATAAATAATGGTAAATCACTGGTTGATATACATGATCATTAGGAAAGATCAAATAAGTGCATAAAAGATACAGACCATAAAGAAGAATAATTATTTATAATTACCAAACTGGAAGAAAAAAACATAGGCTAACATTAAAATACTTGCTTTTTGGCAGGAACTGTTTTTTGCAAGTTCCAAAGTTTCAGAGTATGGTCCTCAGAGGCAGTAACCAGCACAGGTTCTACAGGATGAAAAGCTAATGCTCGAACTCCATCAAAATGGCTACGTAGTGTATACTTGGGATTCCATGTCTTTCGAAAGGCATCTTTATTGGCAGGCAACTAAAAAGAAACAGCACGATATTTAGTGGTAAAAGTAGTGAACTGATAGGCATATGGAGTTTTTGTTTGTTTTGGTGTGTTTAAAACATACATTCAAAAGTGCTTTGCTAAAATGTCCAGTGGAAATTTAGCACCTTAAAAACTTTATATCTTTATCATTTAATAAGAACTAAGAAGAATCATTTCATTAGCTTTCAAATACTTAGATCAAATGAGTCCTTTAATCTGTTTTACCTAATCATCAAGGTAAACCCAAAGTCCTACTAAACATTAAAATGAGGGGAAAAACAAAACACACAAAGAAACTACCATGTTGCAACATTTTACATGAAAACAAAAATTAAATAAATTATTACCAAAAATCCAAGGGTACAATATTAACAATACAGTTGTCATTTAGAAAATCAGCATGTGACATTTTTCAAGGCAGCAAGTTAAAGTACTTTTCAAAAGTCTGAACTAAAGACACTTTGTTGATATTGATAAGAGGTTAATCTTTTTACCTTTGTTTCTCCATCTGTAAAGATAGGCTGTGAAACCACTTCTACAGCAGTCAAAAGGTTATTATAGAATTTATTTGCTTACATACTTTAAAAGTATTAATGAGAATAATCCAGCCCACCAAGGCCGATGTCTCTAAAAACCATTCTAACATAAAGTATAAAATGTAGGAAAAAATATGTTTATAAAAGGAAAAATTAATTTGCTGAAAATCTGCAAATTCACTAATATAATCTAAGTAAGTATAGTTAACTCTCAATTGAGTGTTTATTGTCTATAAAAAATTTAATCCAAGACTAGTTTCACCTCTAACACTGTCTTTTCCATCCCCTCCTCATCCTCTCCCCATCCCTCAAATTAAAGACGAAGTATTTAGGAAATGACAAACTAACTTTAACATTATCCTTTAAAAAAAAAAGTTCAAAACTAAAATGTGTTTTAAGATTTATCCTGAAAGCAGATAAGTGATTCAGGTTACCTATTTTTCTCTTGTTAACAGCAAAGTATGGCTTAATTTGAGTAGGTAATTGAGAGTTGACTACTAAGGGTAGGTATTTATCAACCAATATTTTAGGTAATCAATCACCCCAAACTCCTAATACACCACAATACCCAAGAAAAATTTAAATACCACAAAGAACGTAGTTGTAAGAAAAAACTATATATCACTTCAAATAAACACAATGTCACACTTTATCTTTTCCATGCACCTTGACATTAATTCTGCTTTATAAGTGTTTCCAAAAAATAAGGAGCCTTCTATTAAATCATTAAAAAATTAAAAATAAAACTGCACTTACATCATAACTATAGTCTGCATCATTTGTTACCGTCAAGTCTGCAAGGTCTCCAAGGCCCAGTACACTTAACAAAACATCATCAGAACCCATAATAAATGACTTGCCTCCTCCAGATGGAAACGTTATTGGTTCAGCTATAAAGAACAAAACCGCTTCTTAAATGCTGAAAAATCATACAGTACAAGACAATATTGTGGGGAAATGTAAGCACTTAACAGTTATAATATTCAGTAATATAATTAATTTTTTATTTTCCCACTTCCCTCCTTATTTCTTCTACTCAAAAAATCCTATTACTGTGTAGTAATAAACAAGTGTTTTATTTATTTCAGAACTGAGCATCATTTCCCACAAATAAAATATGCACTTGATATATTATTTCAGGGTGGAAGCTTTGTCTATTTATATCCCTTTGGTACAACTATAATTATAGTATTTTTTAAACGTAATAGGTTGTTGCTAAGTCCTTTCGCTTTCCATCATATTTGTTTGAAAGTGCTTGATATTCTCATCCCTGATAAAAATTTAATACAAGTATTCACATGTTAATAGTTTCCAGTCTCTTATACAGTGTATTAGCTTATTGAAGTAAAGCCTTAAGTTGCTCAGATTTCTCAGTGGTCTAGGAAAAGGGCAGTTCTATCTTTAGTGTCAGTTTCTTTCCCCTAAATGGTTAATCCATCTGATCTTCAGATGCCTTCCAGTTTTCAAGCTCTGTCTATGCTTTTTTATTTTGACTTCTTCTTTACTGAATATACCCCTAAAATAAATAATCTATACTGACTATAGCACTTTAAACTTCTGATACTTTGACCCATTAAAATCAAATACTACTATGTATTGTTATTATAGTTATAGTATAAGCAACAATTCTCCATATCATTTCAAACATGCTTTGAAAGCAAAATTTTAATCCTAAGATGCAAGGGGGAAAGTACATCAATCACTGTAATACAAAACATATTGAAACATTTAAAATCCATGAGCAATTTTAAAAGGGAAACAAAAATTCAAGCTAATTGTCAATTCTGAAAATTTTTCATGAAAAATGATATAAATTTAAAACACTAAAGGAAACAGATGTAATGAAATATCAGTCATCACTAACACTACTGAAAACATTCTGAGAAGATACAAGTCTGCTTCTTTTAGATACATACCATGGTAAAAGTAAAATTCATCCTTATTTACAGTATCTTATTTTATTACTTATTAATCTGTAATATCAAAGTAAACTACATAATTTGATTCAAATAGGGTCCTGAATGACATTTGTAAAATGAAGCTATGTGTCAGCAACTGACACAGAGTAAATCTGACAGAAAATATATGTAGGGATAATAGTATTTAATTTTATAAGTTAAACCTACTGAATCTAAATAATCTGTAGCATGGATCCTTCCTACTAGTATCTAGTATGCAGTTATTGGTAATATGAGATGCTGAGAATTATAAAACCAATAGTTTAAAATTATGTTTAAGAACAGTTACATAAAATTCATTAAGGTAATACTTTCTCAAAGCATTTTTAGCCAGTACATGTTTTTCTTTTATGCACATAATTTGTTTGTAAAACAAGTTACAATAAAATGCCAAAATTCCTCCCACTCACAAATACTCAATAAAAGAACTTTTGATAAAAGCCCAATAAAATAACTTTAACATAATAATGCATTATACATTCTTTATGCGGAGATATTTCTGATCAGTTATTGACCAATTTAAGAGCATGTGAAGGGAAATGTCTAACCAATATTAGGTAGTTTTACTAGTTTTATATTAATTATATTAAGCAAAAGTATTATACCAATTTCTAATGAATCACCTAACTACATTTCTCTATCTATATTTATTTATATATAGCAAACTATCCTGCTCACTCGGCATACTGAATATACATCTCAGTGAATAAAATCTTTTAAGCTATATTTCTGCTTTCCACAATCACGCATTACTGTGGCACACAGTAAGCACAGTAAATACTCTGCCCTTGTTTTTTTGCAGAAGAAATTAATTTTTATTCTATAAATTCATGTTATTAATGTTAACATAATTACCTACAGCACATGATTACATAGCATTGAAATATTAGAATTCAAAGAGAAATAAAATTACTAAAATAAGTAATTTTTAATGATGGACACTATGATACCTTTTATTAGAGAGCCTAAAAGATTTCATCAAGCAATTTAAGACTATTATCATATTAGCATTTCCCTTTATGGAAATCTTAGGGTCTACATAATGAGGTCTTACAGCAAGGTCCTTTTTGTACTTCTTTAATTGTTCTTTTTATGGACAACAATGACAAAGGAAACCTGTAGCTAACATATCAAGTTCTTCCTATCTCCTTCAATTTTTATAAAATCTAAAGAACACAGCTCCATACCTGATTCCATTCATGCCAGTGGCAACATGGTATATATACACCTTAAGTCTTTACCAAATATAGTCTGAAAGTTCCTAATGTGTAAGTTTCTCTCCCTGAAAACAAACTTTTGTCCTTTACAAAATGAAGTATGACACTGCCTTTAATAAGAATGCATAATTGGAGATGGCCCCTGAAAATAAGAGATTATGAATGCTAATGCTCCCCTCTTAGTTCTAAGTCAAAACTGAACTTAATCTTTTGTAGTAACAAATTCTAATAGTATCCACCCTTTAAATAGTGTAATAAGGCTCATGCTTATCTGTCCACCTCTTTATCCTTCCACTATAAACAGAGTCAGATCACTTATATTTTTTCTTTAAAAAGCACAACTAGACATATACATACAAGTTCTACATTGGTTTTTGAGTAGTACGGGTCTTAACTGTTTTTTTCCCCCTCTATAGGTCATTGGTTTGAAACATTTAAAAGGGTCCCTAAGTTCTGCTAATATGGTATTGCCTTAAGGTATAAAATCTACAGTTTAAATGTATAGTGTTACTACAAAAATTTTAGCAAAATTATACAGTATTTGGTAAAATATATCAAAAGCTAAAGAAGCT
This sequence comes from Bos grunniens, assembly GCF_055505025.1. Taxonomy (NCBI): domain Eukaryota; kingdom Metazoa; phylum Chordata; class Mammalia; order Artiodactyla; family Bovidae; genus Bos; species Bos grunniens. The sequence goes on along the minus strand of NC_141185.1, from coordinate 29,021,363 downwards.
GAACCATTACTAAATGCATAAGATGAAGAATAATGGAGTCGGTATGTGTATTTTAGAAAATACTCTCTAAGGTAAAACAGGAAAATAGTGTAACAGTGGTAAAGAGATCTAGGGAAAATCAACAAACTATTTTACTTGTCCTAGTGTTTTTCATGTTTTAATATCTTTTGTTTTGGTTTTATTATTTTACCGATTTTTCTTCACCTTTCCAAATATTCTTAGATTATGAGTGGTAAATACATGCAGAGACAACTTTAAAGGGAAATGTAATATTATTTAGCTTTAAGCCATATGTGCCAGTAGAGAACTCAGAAGAGAATAAGATGTATTCAAAATTTTTTGACTAGGGCATGAAATTACCTTACAAAGCAAAGTAGAAATATCAATAAAATTCAATGTATATGTCAAATTATTAGATAATGGATTATCCTTTATGTATGTATGTATATGTCACAATGGACCTTAAAATTCAGTTTCATAACTTAGAATTATAACTTTCTCAACCTAGATTTATAAAGTACTCAAGTATATCTATGTTATCTTCAGCTAAAATCAGTTATGGGAAAAAAAGCCTAAACAGTAGTTTCAATTCCTGCCCATTTCTAATTTAGGCAAATTTTAAAAAATTCATTACCAAGTTGTACATGTTTGGTACTGGGTTAAAGAATAATGATGTCACCTTATTCTATAAAATGATTAAATTAGGCAATCATTATATACATTTTTAGAAATAATATATATATCAAGTTTCAAGCACAATGTTTGGCACTTAGCTGTCTCCTAACAAGTGAAAGTTACTATGAGTTGCTAAATTTAACCAATATGACAAATAACTAAACAATTCTTTTCCGTACGTACTATTTTAAGTCTTTTTTAAAATACTAATTTCCTAATACTAGATCTGTAAACTAAAGTCACAGGTCAGAAAGGTACTTTGAAATCATACATAATAAAAACAATCCCACCTAACATCAAAAGCAAAAAAAATCATAAGGAAGCAAAAGTCAAAAATTTCAAAATTTCTAAGACAATTACACCAAGAACTTGCCCAAAACCTTCTCTGAAGATCATATAAGCTGATCTTCAGCATTTTAAAACAGCAGCAAATTTATAATATTAAGGAGATGTGATTTGGAATTAATGTCATCTGCAATGTAAATAAACATGGTAGCTAAATTTTGTACCTTCCTCTGCTCTTGCACCTTCATGATCAGTCATTCTAGTAGAGGCTGACCTAGACTGATTTATGATTCCTGAAGGGATGAGGGGCAGCTCATCATCTCCCAGATCAGCTATCGTGTCGTAGAGTTTTGTCCTGTTGACCCCTGTAAATTAATGTCAGCAGTAGAGGTTCATTTAACAGCTACCGCTTGACTTGCTAGCACCCTTAAAAACCAACTTATTACCAAAACAGGCTATTTTTAAGTTGCAGTTATTAAAGACCTCATCTAATCAAAGATGTCTTCAATTTTCCATATCAACCCCCCCACGAAAATATGGAAATAATTTTAATATTTAAAATATTTCCTATTTCTGAGGAGATATATATATATATATATAAATAAGAGATACACACACAAAATTGAGCTTTTTATTACTCAAAGTTCTGTAAGCTCAGACACAGAAGATATCATTAAAACAAAAAATTTTGGTATTTAAGTTAACATTTAACAGTGTAAAGAATAAAACAGGTTTTCCAACTTAATCCACTATTTAAAAATGTTAACAAAGAAATAAGTAAAAATGATTTTTATGAGGGTGCAACAAACATTTAACTTTCCCTGTGTTTATGTGGATATTTTCCTGCTATAGTCACACAAACCTGCCATTAACAAATCAACTCCAATTTTCCTCAAATGTTTTTTCTCTTTTCCCAAATTTGAAAAATCTGATTTACCCATGAGTTCTCAGTTTCTCATCACAGTATGAAAAGTTAATCGCAGGCCATAAGCTTAAGGAGAGAATTTCAACTGGTACATGGATAATTTAGGCCAAAATATGCAAAGCTCAGGACCATCTAGTATCATGGGATCTCTTTAACTATGAATGTCAGAAATGACAAGAGAATCATTTCTCTTATGTATTTTGAAAGAAAATAGTTTTTAAAAGAAAATGCTTTATAGTCAACACATAAGTGAAACAATTAGGCAGATCCAAGGCCACACAATAAGACTATATTTACTAACATTAATACTGATGGACTAATTAAGACTATATAATCACTAAATTTTACTACAGCTATTAGAATATTAGCAATTCCAAAGGAACTACCATTCATCTATGTATCCCTAACAGAATGCCAGGTAGTACAATGGTAAGACTTAATGAAATAGGTAGAATCTTACACATTTATTACCTTTATTTTTTCTTTTCATTTATTAACTATTTCACAGCAATCCCTAACTTTTTAGAAATGCTTAAGTAACTCTTTCTGGATACAATGTGTCAAGTAGTCTGAATTTTCTAAAGGATATAATGGAGAAACTCAGTTACTACCTGAGGATTTTCTCCCTGACAAAGTGACTAAATAAATTCTCTAGTAAATGAAAAACTGCTAACTGGATGTCTAACCATCAGTGAAAGTCAACATGAAAGAAGATAAATGTTATCCTTTCTCACAAAATAGCTTTCCTTTATAACTTTCCCACTTATGAGTACCAACACCACTGATTTGATTTCTGTTCTTCAAATTCTGTAACTACATCCTAAGAATTCCTTTTCAGCTTATAAGTGGAGATGAAGGAGAATCTGTTTTGAAAAAAAAAAAAACCTCCTTTTATCTGCTCTTCAGATTCTTCAGATCAGTCTCTTTCTTGCTGTTGACTTTATTCTACGCAATGCTTTCTTTCTTACAAATTACTGCAGAGGGTTCCTAATTGGTTTTCGTATCTCCCAACTCCTTTTTCTTTCCATCACATTTGAATACTTTGGGTAGATTAGTTTTCCAAAATCATCACATTGATCTTATCACTCCTTACTCTGAAATCACAAGCAGCACTTCAACACTCTTTGAATCAAAGCTAACTAAAATCCTGTACTTAATCCTGCATGTGCTTCATGATGGTCCTATCCAATCTCATCTTTTAGTGCTACATAATACAGATCTCCCTAATTTTCAAGTCAGAGCAGTTTCCCTATAGTATATTCACCAGGGTTTCTTCTACCGTATTTTTATCATATCTGTCTTTACCTATTCCCCAGAAAGGTGAGAATACTTTCTGAACCTACTTCCATCTCCTCCATGAGGCTTTTGTTGATCTTACTCTGCTCACTCTAACTACACTTATGTAAACCATAAACTTTTACTTCATTAGATACTACTTATAAATAATTTCACATGATAAATATAATAAAGACAAGAAAAAGTTTTATCATTACAGATACCATCAAGTCACATCTTCCTGAACACATGGAGTAGGAAATATGGAAGAAAAGGAAAACAGGAAGCAACATGAAATTTAATGTTCACGTTAGAGGAAACACTGACCCAAACAGCGCACCCTGGCCAGGCAGCACAGTAACCACTTGTATGAGTTATTTTACAACAGGAGGCCCTGTAGGGAACATGGAACTAACAAGCCACCACCAACTGGAAGAACTTGGAAAAGATCAAAAGGAGACGCCAGTCCTTATGTCCTACCAACATTCTAGAATCTTCCTTGCTGAAATCCATCTTGGCTGAGGGATGCTCAGGCCATCAGAAATGACCTTGTGTCAGAGACTGGCCAGAGACAACCCGAAAACTAATTCCACCACTAAAAAACCCGGGACTATCAGCCATGTGGCAGAGCAGTCCTCCTGGGTTCCCATGCCTTCCTGTGCTCCAGCCAGGGGCCCCTTTCCAATAACGTCTCATGCTCTGTGAGCATGTGTGTCTCTTCTGACAATTCATCCTAAGTACTAGACAAGAGTCCACTCTTGGGCCTGAGGAAGGGATCACCCTTCCTGCAACATTCCAACAAAGGTTCCCAAATCATATAATTATTATTACTTTTTTTGTTTTGTATACTATAACCAAACATTAGTTTCTGTGTGGCACAGTGGCAAGTTTAGGAAAAAGATGGAATTATCCCTGCTTTAATTCTAGTTTCTTAAAAATTGCTAAAAGATGAAAGCAGATTTCTTAACCAGAAGTTAACAGTCTTATCTAGCCCCTGTCATGTAGAACATCTTTCAACTAACAGCACATTTAATGCTCCTTTTTTCTTTCTAAATCTAATATTCTAAATACAATAATTCTAACAAATGCAATTTCAGATAAAAGTTTCGAAGTCTGATTTGCAACGAGAAAACTGTAATGGTATTAGTGTAATAAATCATACATAATGTTATCAAAATGTTCAATGGCATAACTGAAGACAACTCACTAAGGATTAAACAAAAATTGATTCTCAATTACTACTCTATAATCTATAGAGGAAATACTCTTCTTAATTTTAACAGCAAGAAAAGCTGTTCTTCTACCACTATGAATTATACAATAACCCATCTACCTCGTAACCACAGCCATCAAATCTATACCAATGCACAATCCTCTGAATAGATTCTAGGAGAATGAAAAAGAGTATGCTGTGTAAAAGCCAAACTGTGGATAGACTGACAACTGCTGCTGTTAGCGTTTTTAAATTCACGCTCACAAATATACACACTCATGACATGAAATTTATCTTTCCATTACTCTGTTATTATAAATAAACAGGATTTTTTTTAAATGGAATCTAACATTTTCCCTTCTCAAATATGCCTCCCTTTGTTAATCTGCCTTATATTCTGAAGTGAAGCAGGCAATCTGGCAAAGGTTTAGGTTTATTTTAGAATAAAAGGGTTTAGTTATATCATGTTTGCTAGATTTGTTATATGTTCTATCACCCTAATTGAAAGAAAGTTTTTATATGACAACTGTCATCTTAAAAAAAAAATGACATCACAGTATTAAGGAAAAACTAGGTTAGCTGCAAAGTGATTCTGCAGCTTAAAAATGTGTACTGACTGAAAACAGCGTCAAATTGATACTTTCTGCCCCTTGTCAAAATGCTTCAATTATTTTCTTGGGGGAGGAAAAAAAAAAGAGAAACCAAGTTGAAGAACTGAATGGTCTGTTTTAACAGTGTGAAACTGGAGCCAGAAATAGGAAACAACTGCATCTCTTACCTGAAAGTAATATTCCTTTACTATGAAACAACTGTTTGTCTTTGATTTGACACAGGATACTGAATGGTTTTATGAACTCCTTATACTCTCTCCAAAATAGAGGCAGCTTAATCATCATAGTCACCTTATAATATGTGTCAAGGTGCTTTTATAGGCCTATTGAAAGTTACTGATACAAAATAATTTCTCTTTAAATGTTCTAAAATGCCTAATATAAAGATATTTGTACTTAAGTCATACTCTACAAAAATTTCATTCCCTCTTGAAAGTCTGTTAATCCTGAATCTGGAATAGCAAAAGACAAATACTAATATCAAACTAAAAAAAGAAGAAGAAGAAAAAAAAGGAAAACTAGAAAATTATCCAGGGATACTTATAATTTGTATTAAAAGAAATAATGAAAAAGTTTTCCAATGTATGATAACCAAGTCAGAAGATGTACAGCTATTCAGTAACAAGAATAAAGTAAAGAAGGGGAATGACAAATCTTATTCTACACATGGAAGACAGGAAACTTAAGATAAATAAGAACAATTAAGACAAATTCATGGACCAAGACTCAGATCTGTAAACATACATATTTCAGAATGTGAACCTTTGAAATGGAGATCTTTCCCTATCTTTGAAATGGGAAAAGCATATAAATCTTTTGAAGAAAGGATATGAAATAATCTAATCTTTATAAGCTACAATTTTATAAGTACAAAATAGTATAGGAGTAACAAAAAGCAAGAATAAGAGCATTTATCAAAGGAAAACATATTATAATCCATAATTTAAACCTTCCACGTTGAAAAAACTGAAACAAATATCGAAGTCTTAAAAAGATTATTACCTCCTCCTTCATATTCTAAATAAAGGTTCCAAACTTCAGATGTTTTAGCCTTATTTCAGCTGCTATACACACTGTGATTTGTTACTGATTTACATGCTTTTACTTATACATGAAATACAGCAAAAAAAGAGACACCACAGAAAGCTAGAAAAGTCCTATCAAAGATTTTAACAAAAGATTAACTCAGAACTCCCCTTCACTTTCTTCCCCAATTACAGAAAGCTTAGAACATATTTAAAGATGACAGAAAACAAAGTTTTAGATTTGATAATAGTATTGTATCAGTTAATTCCCTCATTTCCACCATTGTACTGTGGTCACATAAGAGAATGCATTTGTGGTAAGGTAACTGATGCTTTTGAACTGTGGTGTTGGAGAAGACTCTTGAGAGTCCCTTGGACTGCAAGGAGATCCAACCAGTCCATTCTAAAGGAGATCAGCCCTGGGATTTCTTTGGAGGGAATGATGCTAAAGCTGAAACTCCAGTACTTTGGCCACCTCATGCGAAGAGTTGACTCATTGGAAAAGACTCTGATGCTGGGAGGGATTGGGGGCAGGAGGAGAAGGGGAGGACAGAGGATGAGATGGCTGGATGGCATCACCGACTCGATGGATGTGAGTCTGGGTGAACTCCTGGAGTTGGTGATGGACAGGGAGGCCTGGTGTGCTGCAGTTCATGGGGTTGCAAAGAGTCGGACATGACTGAGTGACTGAACTGACCAAACTCACACTGAAGTATCTAAGGAACAACATGTCTACTACTTACTCAGTTTTCTGAAGTGTTCAAAATAATAAAAGTACATATTTAAAGAGACAAGAGGATGAAGCAAATGTAGTAAAATTTTAACATTTAAAGAAATTGTGTGAAAGTGCATGAAATTCTTATAACTTTTCCTTAAGTTTGAAGTTATGTCAAAAGAAAATGTTACAAGGAAAAGGAAGCTTAACTCTTCTGAAGCTTGAGACCAAAATAACTGTAACAAGTCTCTTTAGTTTCATGGTCTTCATCTTTAGAAATACTAATTGAAAAAGCGTATGTCAGAAAGAAATTAATACTGAATTGTGTTTACAGTCCAAGGCAAGGCTGTTCACTGTTAAGTCATTCCTTTTGCCTAAGGTAGGAAAAAAGAAGGGTGAAATGGAGTGAACAAGCTGCTGTTAAGTCGCTTCAGTCGTGTCTGACTCTTCTGTGTGACCCCATAGATGGCAGCCCACCAGGCTCCCCCATCCCTGGGATTCTCCAGGCAAGAACACTGGAGTGGGTTGCCATTTCCTTCTCCAATGCATGAAAGTGAAAAGTGAAAGTGAAGTAGCTCAGTGAACAAGCTGGAAGACAGATAAACATTACGTACCTGGATTCTGATTTCAGAACCCTTTCCATTTAAGAGTCAAATCATGGTTGAGACTTTACAAAGTTAAAAGGCTGGCATTCTTGCCACTTTTCCCCATTAAAAAAAAAAAAAAAAAAGGCATTTAGATTGGATTACATCTGCTGAATTCACGTGCTAAAGTTAAGCAAATAATTTTCTTCTAAGAAGCTGGAAAAATCTGTAGAAACTGAGTGCTATGATCCAAAAGGTATGACTAACTCACACTTTGGAATAAAGGAAAAAAAGAAAAGGCTACAGTTTATAAATCAGTCTAACTTATTACACAAAGCCACATCTGGGAAAACATCAGAAAATCCAATGAAAACAGATAATAAAAATGCTAAGTAAATTTCATGAATTCAATCTTTTCATGAAAAACTGTATCTTAGCACTAATATGGTATTCCACCTAGATTAAGACCTAAATTTACTACCCACAAATTTAAAAGAAAATCCTCAGCAGGGATTCAAAGCCAACATTTTTACAGTGAACTCTATGTTTAAGAGTAGAAAGTTTTAAACTAATTCACAAAGAAGTGTAAAAAGAAACAATTATTTCAAAATTATTCATTCCTGAGACACTGTTGGAAATCTCATCTTTTTATCTACATAAATGGGTAACCTTAAAAGCACTGGTGTTCACAGAAACACTAAAAATGAGAAACATAACAATCTAATGGATTAACTAATGGAGGCTAGAATAAATCCACAAAATGCAATACTATCTAACCAGTCAAACTAGTCATCTAATCTAATGAAAATTAAGAAAAAATGAGTTAAAAACAATGATATTCTTGTTGCAAATTGTTAAAGGAGGTTTATGTATAAAAACATTCAGAAAAAGCTGGAAGAATATATGCCAAATATAATTTGAGTTATTGAACTGCAAGTGATTTTTACTTTTTTGTGTCTCTATATAATACTTACATTAAGCATATATTACTTCTATGGCTATTTAAACAAAGTTATGGCTATTTAAACAAAGTTAGCTCATTTTACGGAGAAGGCAATGGCACCCTACTCCAGTACTCTTGCCTGGAAAATCCCATGGATGGAGGAGCCTGGTAGGCTGCAGTCCATGGGGTCGCTAAGAGTCAGACACGACTAAGCGACTTCACTTTCACTTTTCACTTTCATGCATTGGAGAAGGAAATGGCAACCCACTCCGGTGTTCTTGCCTGGAGAATCCCAGGGATGGGGGAGCCTGGTAGGCTGCCATCTATGGGGTCACACAGAGTCGGACACGACTGAAGTGACTTAGCAGCAGCAGCAGCAGCTCATTTTAAAACAGACACAAAATAAAAATTAAAGGGGATTGGTTGAATAACACGGTGCACATTTTGATAAGAAAACCTCAGGGCATGAATCTGAGGTCGCCAGCTCCTGATTTAATCACAGTAGTTCCCTTTTACCCATTTCTCATATCAGGTTCTGAAATATTCTGTTTGACAACAGGGTAGATTTGTTTAAAGAAAGTTAAACAAATGAAAATGTTAAACAAGTTATTGTTTAACAATGTTAATGTTAAAGTTAATGTTTAAAATGTTAAAGCTGAACAAGTGAAAATGTTGTATGGCAAAATATTTATTGACATGAAAGGATATTTTCTGTGAATTGTTAGCTGAGTAGGCAAATAACAAAACTGTATATTATGATCCTACTAAATAAAATTAATTAAAATTGTATGAGAATTTTAGACTTTAGTTTCAGTTTATCAGTTTCTAACAGTTCTTAAACAGGTATTTTTTTCAATAAAAAACAATTTTAGAAAAATGTAAAACCTAAAAGAAAAAAAACCTTAAGTTGACTTATATCTTCTTTCTAAACCTCAAAAAGAAATGGACATACCTTGGAGATGTTGAGGGTTCAGTCACAATAAAACGAGTCACACAAATTTTTTTGGTTTCCTAATGCATATAAAAGTTATGTGTTGGGACTTCCCTGGTGGTCTAGTGGCTGAAACTCTTCGCTCCCAAGGCAGAGGGCCTGGGTTTGATCCCTGATCAGGGAACTAGATCCTGCATGCTGGAACTAAAAATCCCACATACCGCAAGGAAGAATGAAGATCGCACATGTAAGACCTGGTGCAGCCAAAAACAAATAAATACTTAAAAAAAAGTTATGTGTACACTATAATGTACCAAGTATGCAATAGCATTACACCTTTAAAAAAAAGTACATGTCTTAATTAAAAATACTCTACTCATTAAAAAAAAGCAGGGTTGCCAGAAACCTTCAATTTATGTAAAAAATAAAACAAAACCAAAAACCCGGGTGGTTCAGTAGTAAAGAATCCTCCTGCCAATGCAGGAGACACAGATTCGATCCCTGAGTCAGGAAGATCCCCTGGAGAAGGACACGGCAACCCATTCCAGCATTCTTGCCTAGGACGTCCTGTGGACAGAGGAGCCTGGCAGGCTACAGTCCATGGGGTCACAAAAGTGTTGGACACGACTTAGCAACTAAACAGCAGCAACAGATAGAGATCTAAACATTCTATCAGGAAAAAAATGGGGTGTCTATATTTGAAATTAAAAGCAACACTACCTAACATTTTCTAAAGAAATCTTCAGCATGTAAGTCAGTTTATGAATAACATACACAAAATAAGTAACCTAATATTTAAGTAAATTACTTCATTTCTTTAAAAAAAAAAAAAATCTAAACCCTAAAATTCTAATGTCATGGCATCTATATTACAATGCTCAATCATGCAAAAGTATTTTTATACTCAACATGCATTAATTATATAGGGAAGAGATGTTAAAGCTGAAACACAGTCCCTGCCCAGCATTAAACATCTTTAAATACACTAAGCAATTCAATGTACAGTAAGAAATTTCTTAGAGAACAGTTTGTATTCACATGCAACAACATAAATTAGCATAGGGTTATAAAAGAAAAGTGCATAACAGGTAAAATTTCCAAAACTCCTTATTTTCCTCTACAAGACATTAAACCACTCAAAAACTGCTTTACTGGAGGAAATTTATACCCTTTTCCACTGCAACTGCCATTTCACACACTAATATTTCTGTCACCAGAGAAAGGAACGCAAAAGAATGTCTATATGGTTTTTGCCATTGTCATCTACTGTTTTCTCCTAGACACAGTCGAAAAAGTTAGACTAGAGGAATCAATGGCCAGCCAGTTCAAAATAATTTCAGTTTCTTCATTCAATATTTTTAGGTCTGAAGATGATTTTCACGTGGCTATTCTTAAGCCTGATTCATAAAATGGAAATGAATTACTTCGTTGAGAGGTGCTGTAGCTAAATATATACTTTCAAAATACATTGGTCAAGATATTAATTGTGAAAAATATAACAAGGCACCCAAAGCTACTTAGCTATTAACCAAACAAACCCTACTGCCACCACTAGCTTACTCCCCCGACCTTACTCTACCAAAAATACAACCTAGGAGAGCTTTTTTTCTTTTGCTACTGTTATTGTTTGTGGTTGGCTTAAAAGCAGACAGTACAAACTATGGAAAGGGCTTTCCCATTCACTGTATTTCAGAATTCTAAGAAACTAAGAAATGTAACCTGGATAAGACCTAGTTACAGCAGTAATACTCTATCAAAAATAGAGAAATTTATACTTTCTTCCTTTTAAACAAATTTCTATTATTTTTCATCTGAAGGCCAATATTCCTTAGAGTTCTGCAAACTTTTTAAAGTTTAAAATACAGACAAAAACCTTAAAATCTTTGCTTCATCCTTATCCATAATATTTAAAATAATATCCCACTTGATTTTCCCATAATACCTCCTAAATTATATTCAAATAAATTTCAAATATACAACAGACAAAGTTTAAAGTTAGTTGCCCCTTGTATGAAACATAAAGAAGACAAAAAATCAGAATTGAAAAATTTTTTTTTCTCAAAGGTTGGAACACAAAAATTATAATAGAATCTGCACTTACTCTTCACCCCTTTCTTCCCCTTTCGTTCCTTCTTGTACTGTTCCTTCAGTTTACTTATTAGTCCCTGGTCTACATCCCAAACCTCAGTAGTTGGGGAGAGGTCATCTTTATCTACATGCAGCATATTATTAAAAGAAAAAAAATCAGCAGTTGGCAATGCAAGCTGTTGGCAATAAACTGTTATAGCTTTATATAATCATAATAAAAATGTACTGACAGTATATACTCAAAATACTTTAAAGGTGCAGTCTCAGTTTTGGTATTCACAAGTCAAACTCTGAAAGCCCATCTCATAAGTTTCTAAACATTAGTACTACAAACAATAGTTAAATGGTGCTTCACTTCTATGAATTACAAATTTGAAGGTTATTATTCTTGTGGTAACTGATATTTTTACAATGGACTGACATTAGAAATCTAATGTTACAAAAATTAGATCACTGCATCTTTATAAAAATGTTAATAAAAAATTATTCAGCCAGCATCATAAAAGCAAATGAATGAATTACATGCGAACTACTCAAAAAAGTGCAAGCTGGAAAGGTCAGTGCTGTTTTATTGATGAAAATATTCATGCACCTTCTGTCACATTGATTCTGCATGCACAAGATAACTGTACTAATGGAGAGGCATTCTAGTCCAATATAATACATACATGTAATTCGAAAATATGTCTCAAATAATCCATACAAAGCATTCAGAGAATCCCACCTCTGCCCCGACCCCATCCAAACAGTTCAACATCTCATTACCTTCTTCCATTGGTCTACAACTAAGATTAGCAAACAAAACAAACAAACAAACAAACAAAAAAAACTCAAATTCCACTGAAGAACTTTTTAAGAGTTGATATTTTTAGGGTAAGATAAAAGCAGTGACAAGCATGGAGAAGTGAAAACATACATCGCTGTACATCTGTTACAGATGGTACTTCAGCTATTTTAGCTGAATAAACAAATCCATATTTGTTTTAAGTAAATACCTGTACCTATGAAAAATTTACCCTATAGAATACTAGAGGAAAACACCATTAAAAATAAAGCAAAACAAAAATATGTCTATTTGAATTATTTTAGATATTAAAGGCTTTTCCATCTTTTAAGTTTTAAACTGTTACTTCTTAAGTTTAAAGTTGTTATTTGGAAGTTTAACATTCTGTTAAAGATCAACGAAGAGTCAGTTTACATAACCCTGTTACTAAATAAAAATTATACCAAAACACGTAAGCTAAGTCAATCAAGAAGACTGATATAAAAGGGAGATTTTAGAGAAAATACACTTTCACAATTTTTGATAACTTATTATATTTCTGGCTTATAAGACTTATAAACTCCATAGGCCTCAATGTACGGTGGACACAAAAAACATCTTTTTTCCTTATAGACAGTTATTTGTAGCAAACATAAAAGAACCTCATATTTAAATGGTACACAGGGGAATTCCTTGGCCGTTCAGTGGTTAGGACTTGGCGCTTTCAGTGCCTGTAAAGTTTGATTCCTGGTCAGAATTAAGATTCTGCAAGCCTCTTAGGCGGAAAAAGAAAAAGGGTACCCAGAAATTCAGTTTTCTGTACCTACTAAAACAGCCATCATTTTCTACCTTATGGTACTATGATCTTAGGTAGTCAGTGTGTAAAAAGTTAAACTCAAAACTTTAATATGCTAACTTGAATTAGTTGAAACTAGGTTATCAAAGCCTAAAATCTACACATGATTTTCAAATCTGCAAACTGTAATACTGTCGTAACACTGATTTAAAGAGAAATTTCACTTTTCCTGTACTCTACTCATGAATTTCCTGAAAACTATTTATATCAAGAATAGTTCTGTCAATTTATCTAATATGCTAAGAAAAATGTGATCTAAAGAATTAATTGCTTTATGCTCATTTTAATAAAGCTAGTAATTCTTATTTTTAAAAGGGACAAACTGACACATTTGGAGCAAATTTTGCTAACCTCATAGAAACAACAACAAAGACCTTCAGTGGTATAAACTTTACACATGAAATCAAACAGGAGTTTTTTAAAAGACCTCTGTATAAAAAGTAAAGCTGTGAATGCTCTAACTGGAGTAGCAAAGGGTAGTGAAGTGAGAAAGCAAAGGGAGTAAAAAACGATAAGCTTATGAAAAACAGAAATATTACTTGCAAGATAAACTTGAATCTAGGAAACAAAGGTAAACTTAAGGCAGTGCAGAGAACAGGTTGGTGAATGCATATGTGCACAAACATCCTGAAACTTGCCTGGTAAGTAACAGCTGATTTGATATTGCTTATAAGAAATAGTTACGAGCAAAAAGGAAGAGGCAGCATAATCTTCTACATACTAATGCTGTTTTAAAAAAATCTAGGGGGAAAAAATACCAAGAAATGAGGTTGAATAAGTTAGGGGAACTTTTTTTTTTAATAAGAAAACACAAATATACACAAAAAAATTGATCCTTGACAACTCAAAACCACAAAAGCCTAAAATTCTATTGTGGTGATTCTAACTACCAAAGCAAAGGAATTAAATCTACCATAAACTTGAAACTAATTTTATTCAAATATTTAGTACTTTATCCATTTAAATAGTATTTTGTAGCCCTATAAATTCTACAGACCACAGTTTCAAAGTGTAGCAGACAATAACTAAACATCTTTAAAATGTTTAGCAAAATTAGAAATGCTCACCAATATTTCTGATTATGCCAAGAATTAAGAACTATTAAAATTAAACCCAAACTACCCTGACAGACAAAAAAGATTTAAAAGCTTTCTAAAAAGGAGTGGTTTCATAGAACAAAAGAATTCAAAATCAGAGATTATGTGTGTACTATGCTAGTATACAAAATAAAAATAACACAGATTATCCCAAGTGGGTGAATACAGGGATGTTTTATTATGACACACTATTTAGAAAGAAAAAAAAAAATCTGTCTTTACCCAGTAACTTAAATCTGAAAATCACTTTCCCATTTGTAAGTAAACTCAACTTTTAAGTAAATAAATATAAAGGGATATTTGAATATTCAGCCTCTTTGCTTTGGAAAAAAAAACCTGATACCTATTGAGTAAAAATGAAAAATTCAAAATCACTGCATAGATCCCTTATAAAAAAAACCCTGCATAGATTTTGTGATAGTTTTCATTTCTTAGGGAAAGAAATTATTTGAACTATTTTGTTCTTAACAGAGTCCTTTCTGTCTTAAGAACTTAAAATGCTTTAAAGATACTTGAGACTTGTCTGGAAGGAAGAGACTTTATTGGTTACTTCCATTACACAAAAAGATTCAGGTCATTCTCAAATATTAATAAGCAGAAGTAAATAAAAATATCGACAGTCATCATTCACTAATTAGGTCCTCTCTTGAAACTGCTCTGCAGTCAAAAGTTTTTGGACAGAAGGACTAATCAACTGCACACTTTTTATGACAGAAGTAATGCCATTTTATACAAATTAAATTCCTGAAATTTTTATATATTCTTCTGATGGAGAGTTAAACTTCCAGCAATTTTAGGTGAAGAGAATAAGAATGGAAATGTGCCAAGATTTAGCTACACAAATGTTTGAAAACTGCTTTCGATCTTTTTTTCTCCCTTTCATAATCTAAACGAGCATCATTAGTGCCCAGATAAATAAATAATCGAACATGACAGAATATTATGCACTTATTAAAAATGATGTCATAGAAGAATAATAAGTGGAAGTGTGGGTTATAAACCAGCACACAGCAAAATCCTGCTAAATACACACAGATATAAATGTTAATCATGGTTCTCTCTACATAGCATTGTTACTGATGATTTTTAATTTTCTTCTATACATGTATCTGTGGGTTCTAAACCTCCAAAAAAACCAAATGAATTATAAGATAGTTAAATATTTATATAATTTAAATATATTTCTATAATTATTTTTAAATCTAGAAAAAAATAAATAGTACTTTAGAAACTATTGGGAAAAATAAGGTATTTCCAACATTGATAGGTTGCACAGTAAAGAAAGAAGAAAATTAGATATTTTTACTGTCCTCTTGAGCAAGACTAATTCTTAAGAAGGGTAAACTTCTGTAACTTAGCAATTTTCAAAGAGTAAGCACAAAAATGTATATTCAAAGTCTAGAAGACAATTGTAGCAATTATTTTTTTTTAATTTTCAATTAATAGGCCTCCTCTCCCTCCACTTTAAGATCTGAAAAATCAGGCTTGACAATCATAAACAAAGAGAATGCTGATAATAAAATCCAGACCTTTTAAGTAATCAATTTGTATCAGGACAGTCAATAAACGTTCTCTCTCAGGTTCTGTCTCTCCTGCTATTAGCAATATTCAGCTTAAATATATACATGAGGCATTTTTATAAACTGAAGTGTGTCTCCTTATCACCAAAGTAGTTTTTAAAAATCTAGTGATAATTCCTCATGCTAGTAACTAAGCAATTTTGGTATTCATGTGAAATATGCATTAAAATACTTAGTACCCTTCTCCAATAAAGCTGAGTTCTCCCTACCAGGAATATGTTGGTATTAAATGTTGACTGAATGAACTTTTTTTGGTGTGTCTATTATTAACATGTTTTTAAAATTTATTTTTAACTGAGGATAATTGTTGAACCATGTTGTGATTTCTGCCATACAATGTGAAATCAGCCATAAGTACAGAATGAACATTTTTAATTGAAACATCACACTGGACCTCAGCTATTATCTTAAAATTCTTTGTACACTTTTTATTTTACTTTCTAATGGGCCTTTTAAACCCTGTATAAATAGAATTGTTTTAACCCTTTTAGTTATAGCTGGATTATTATTAGCAGTAGATCACTTCCAAAGGCTAGGCTCTTAACACGTTTGTACAGTGAATGTTATATGTAATAAAGTTTAATAGTGTCAATAAATCTTGTTCGTTATAGAGCTATTATTCAGAATTAATAGCTTTACTGTGTGTATGCGAGCTCAGTCATGTCTGACTATTGGCAACCCAATGGATGTGGGTTTCAAGAAGATGACTCTCTTCAGTATGCCTGTATGGTATTATCTGATCAGGTATACCATACAGGCATACCGAAGAGAGTCACCTTCTTGAAACCCACATCTATTACCAAATTAAATCATGGGAATGTTTAAAACTGTGTACATGCTTAAAAAAAAAATCTGCTAAGAAGAAAGGAACTGAATTTCTAAATTAACTGAACGTTTCAATTTTAAATCAAGACAAATTTCAAAAATCAAAATTCAACAAAAGCCATATATTAAACAGTTTAGCCACCAAAGCTAAATAAACTGATGCAAAATACTCTGAAATTATTGAATACCACTTTTCTCCTTGCTCTCAGTTTAACTGCCGGCATACATTCAGATACACACATTCCACATACAATATTTAGTAAAATACATCTTTAAGGCCTAGATGTTTTCCCACCCCCGTATTTCTTTATCACCTTACCCCATTCTGTGCCATCCCCTGAACTTCGTGCTTCTCCAGCTCCTTCACCATCTTCAGCAGTTACTAAAAAATCAAATTCTTTCAGTGCTTCCTCAGTATCAGGATCATCAGTTAGGTCAGCAGCTAAGCCTTCATTACCTATCTATAAAGGGAACACAAGCCAAGAATTACCTTTATGATAAACTGTAAAGGTATCCTTTATGTTTTCACACAATTATCTTTACTTTTGCACTCCCATTTTTAGGTTATTTAGAAACAAAAATCTTAAGATTTTCCAGAGAGTTCAACAATCTCAAAAAATGGTTTGTCAATAGTGGTCTGCAGTGTGATGCAAGTAATGTGGCAGTAAGAATGGTTAAAATCTTGATCTTCAAATATGATTATCCTCACAAAGAACGTCTCTAATTACAAAAGATTTAGAGGTAACTCTATTAAAGACCTGTGCAGTCACTTACATTCCAGTATGTTGTATTGAATTGACCTCATTCACTGAGAACTGCACCTATCGTCCGTAACTCATAAGGATACGGCAATAGTTAATAAGGACAATAATGCAAGTCAATAGCTGTGGAATTTATAGTAATGCTTCTCAGAAAAACAACAACCAAAAAAAAAAATCAGAACGTCTGTTCACCCATGTTTCACATGAGTATGTGGCATACAGGCTGAAAACTGCTTTTACAGACTGGAAGCTTTTGAGGAAAACTGGAATTTTCCCCACATTACTGTAAAATCGCAAAGAACTACAATGGAATTCAAAACCACAGTTGAAATACTGTACACTACTATGATAATTCACACATGGATCATCTAATCTATTTTTGCTCTTATAAATACTCTGTATCAACACTAAAATACATCAATGTGTTTCCCAGGTTATACGCAAAAGAAAACTCATTAATCCTTAACAAAGAGTGGAGTGTTGACACAAACATTTACAATTCTTAGTTTATTCCCTCACCCAGGGTGGGAATATCAGCCCATATCAGTTACAACTTATCACGTGTTTACTGTACCTCAAGAGATACTCTACAGCAGTGATTCTTAACTGTGATAGGACAGTTTTTTTTTTCCCCCAAAAAAGTTTCAAAACACTGGACTAGTCCCACAAAAACAGACCCTTTTTTTGCCAATTAGTTAATAATACAGTAGATAATAATTTCTACTATATGTAGGGTAATTTAGTAAGAACTATATAAAAAACTTTCAAATGACATAATAAAAAATCATCAATAACTTCCAATGTAACTTAAGACATCTTGAAATTTTCTATTCCAAACACACTGACTAAATACATTGTAGTTAATAAGAAAAAAGAATTCTTACTTTGTGTTTATTTATCCGATGTTTGTCTTTTCCTTCTGGGATGCCTTCAATCATATCATTTTCCTCTTCTTCGTCGCTGTCATCAGCATTTTCTAAGAAATTGAATGTCTCAAGAACATCACCAGAAGTCCTGTAAGAGAGGAAAAAGATGAATCAAAATATCCCAATGATAAATATTTCTTTCTGTCTCCTATTTTTAAACAGTACTTGAAGGTAGTAGACAAATTCAAATTAAAACTTACTTATAATGTATTATCTAAATATTCTACCCCAAAATGAAAGATCATTTATGTTCTACAGTTAAAGATGTTAAGTCTCTATAACAGTAATACTTTAAGTAATTACAGCATCAAAGTAAAAACCCTATAGTTACTAGGCAAATGTAGTATTATTTCTCAAAATAAAAGTTATTGTAATTAAGCAACTTGAACTCAGCATTTCTTTTAGCTCTACATTTGTTTAAGGACTAAAACTGAAGTTTAATTTACCAGGCTACTAAGATTTAAAGTAATGGCAAATCAGACATAGAACATTCCAAACCTTTTCACAGATTTTTCTTACCTACAAAACAGGATTATTAATATACTAAAGAAACACATTCAAGTGTTTCAAAACCACTCTTACAATTGATTAACAGTCATAATGTATTTTAATCTTTTCAGTTCAGTTCAGTAGCCTCAGTCATGTCCGACTCTTTGTGACCCCATGAATCGCAGTACGCCAGGCCTCCCTGTCCATCATCAATTCCTAGAGTGCACTCAGATTCAAGTCCATCGAGTCGGTGATGCCATTCAGCCATCTCATCCTCTGGCGTCCCCTTCTCCTCCTGCCCTCAATCCCTCCCAGCATCAGACTCTTTTCCAATGAGTCAACTCTTCGCATGAGGTGGCCAAAGTACTGGAGTTTCAGCTTCAGCATCATTCCCTCCAAAGAAATCCCAGGGCTGATCTCCTTCAGAATGGACTGGTTGGATCTCCCTGCAGTCCAAGGGACTCTCAAGAATCTTCTCCAACACCACAATTCAAAAGCATCAATTCTTCAGCACTCAGCTTTCTTCACAGTCCAACTCCCACATCCATACTATTAAGTCATTTTAAAACTATACTCTGAATTCCTCATCTATGTACAAAAAACAGTTTTCAAATAGTTATTTAAATGTCTAAAAACAGAGGCTGCAACAGAACAGTGAAAGCTTCTGCTGAACATAGTCTCCTCTCACAATGAAAGTCTCAATTCTTCCACTGACTAGCTGCCTGAATTTGGCCATATCATTTAAACACTGTGGCTTCAATTTCTTTACCAGTGGGAATTAAACTCAATTCAGTTCAGTCACTCAGTCGTGTCCGACTCTTTGGGACCCCATGAATTGCAACACACCAGGACTCCCTGTCCATCACCAACTCCCGGAGTTTACTCAAACTCATGTCCATCGAGTCAGTGATGGCATCCAGCCATCTCATCCTCTGTCATCCCCTTCTCCTCCTGACCCCAATCCCTCCCAGCATCAGAGTCTTTTCCAATCAGTCAACTCTTTGCATGAGGTGGCCAAAGCATTGGAGCTTCAGCATCAGTCCCTCCGAATGAACACCCAGGACTGATCTTTAGAATGAACTGCCTGGATCTCCTTGGGACTCTGAAGAGTCTTCTCCTACACCACAGTTCAAAAGCATCAATTCTTCGGCGCTCAGCTTTCTTCACAGTCCAACTCTCACATCCATACATGACCACTGGAGAAACCATAGCCTTGACTAGATGGACCTTTCTTGGCAGTAATGTCTCTGCTTCTGAATATGCTATCTAGGTTGGTCATAACTTTCCTTCTAAGGAGTAAGCGTCTTTTAATTTCATGGCTGCAATCACCATCTGCAGTGATTTTGGAGCCCCCCAAAATAAAGTCTGACACCGTTTCCACTGTTTCCCCATCTATTTCCCATGAAGTGATGGGACCAGATGCCATGATCTTCGTTTTCTGAATGTTGAGCTTTAAGCCCCCTTTTTCACTCTCCTCTTTCATTTTCATCAAGAGGCTTTTTAGTTCCTCTTCACTTTCTGCCTTAAGGGTGGTGTCTTCTGCATATCTGAGGTTATTGATATTTCTCCTGGCAATCTTGATTCCAGCTTATGCTTCTTCCAGCCCAGCGTTTCTCATGATGTATTCTGCACAGAAGTTAAATAAGCAGGGTGACAATAAAGAGCCTTGACGTACTCCTTTTCCTATTTGGAACCAGTCTGTGGTTCCATGTCCAGTTTTAACTGTTGCTTCCTGACCTGCATATAGGTTTCTCAAGAGGCAGATGAGGTGGTCTGGTATTCCCATCTCTTTCAGAATTTTCCACAATTTATAGTGATCCACACAGTCAAAGGCTTTGGCATAGTCAATAAAGCAGAAATTGATGTTTTTCTGGAACTTTCTTGCTTTTTCCATGATCCAGCAGATGTTGGCAATTTGATCTCTGGGTCCTCTGCCTTTTCTGAAACCAGCTTGAACATCAGGAAGTTCACGGTTCACATATTGCTGAAGCCTGGCTTGGAGAATTTTGAGCATTACTTTACTAGCATGTGAGATAAGTGCAATTGTGTGGTAGTTTGAGCATTCTTTGGCATTGCCTTTCTTTGGGATTGGAAGAAAAACTGCCAAAATGCCAGCAAATTTGGAAAACTCAGCAGTGGCCACAGGACTGGAAAAGGTCAGTTTTCATTCCAATCCCAAAGAAAGGGAATTAAACTAGATGATCTCAAATATTCTGACCAATACGATCAGTACATGGTCACGAAAGAATAACAGTCTAAAAGTTAGGTTTCTCCCCCTCTCCCTGACTGGTTCTATTAGTCTAAATTAAGGCTATCATACAATTCAGACTAGTTTTTAATAGCACTTTGATATAGGGTCTTAATAGGTCTACTATACTGTGCCTAATGCAGTACATGGTTCAAGGACCTGTATAAAAACTGAATGTAGAAAGATACTTTTTTTTCCAAGTGCAAATCAGTAAGAACAAACAAAAAACTACCATAATAACAAAACACATAATTTTCAGCTCAACATCAATAATATGTCTCAATATTGGGGGATTAAATAAAAGGCAAAGAAAATATTTGACAAAATCAGCACATTATTGACAGAAAAATTTAAGAATCATAAATTTAAGACATGACAGTTTTGTTCTGAACCTTAATAAACTAAGTACTGTCATTTCTTGGATATGAATTCCTGTCTCGAAAATGAGAACTCATGTTTTAGGTTTTTAAAATTGTGTTTGATCACAGCAATACATGCACAAGATTTTAAAAAGTCAAAGAGAGCACAATCAATAAAAGAAATAACTGATGAATCGTTCCAAAATTAAAAACCCTTGCTCTTTGAAAGACACTGCTAAGATAATTTAAAGAAAAGTCTACAGATTGGGAAAATGTATTTGCAAATCACACATTTAATGAAGGACTATATACAGAACACTTAAATCTTAGTATCAAAAAAACAATGAGCATGGAGAGATTATTCAAAAAATTTCGGTAAAAAAAGACACGTGTATGGTATACACAGATGCTTATCATCATTAGTCTTTAGGAAAATGGAAATTAAAGCAACCAGGGATTGTAAAGGGTCTGAAACTTTGCCCCACTTGCAAGTTAATATGCTGTTACTCTTGAGATGTTTCTTTTTAGCATTCATGATGATGACCCTGTATGGATTTTTTTTAATTAATTTTACAGTGTAACCAGGAAAAAACCCTTTCAATGTGGAAACAAAAATGCTTGGAAATACATTCTGTAAATATATTACATAATTTTTTTTTAATTACTACTTTAATAATCCTTTCAACACCATTTTACCTGTTCTCTCTGACACTCCTATTCAGATGTTAGCCCTCTGGGACCCATCTTTATATTTTCCTATCTTTTCACTCCTATTTTCTTTTTTTCCCCTTTGCTCTTTTCTGGGAAAGTCTTTTACCCTTATCATCCAAGTTCTACATAAAAATTATTTAAACCACACTTTAAAATTTCTATTAGCTCTTTTTTGACTTCTCATCAAACCTTACAAAATAACATCTTACTGTTTTATGGATGTATTATTTTTCTCAGTGCTTACAGAAGAGTAAACTTTTCAAAGTCTTCTCTGAGCTCCTTTTTTTGATTTGGTTCCTTCGGTCTCCAATTTTCACATCAAAGTCTTTCCTTAACCGTTAGCATTTAACAGTGAAGCATAGAAAAGCTAACTGGATATACTGTGTACATGGGTGAGGCTTGTCAAGTAGCTAGCTTCACGTCTGTGTAAAAGGGCAGAAACCCAAACATTTCATTGGCGGATCCCAACTGTCAGTATCAGAAAGTCTTCTCTACCATTAATAGATCACATTTCTGCTTGGAAAGGATTTAAGATCAGCTGCCAACATACCAGAAGCCAAGGAGAAGAAAATAAGAGATCTCACTGCTCAGCTAGGTATTTTCAGATCATCCTCCTGTTCTCAACATAGTGGCTCACCCTACAGGTGCCTGACTTCTTAAGAAATCAGAAATCACTGGAATTTGTCAGAAATCAGAATTCACCAGAAAACATATCACCATTCTTTGGGATAGGGGAGGGGTTTTCAAATGGCTACACAGGACAAAAGAGGGAGTTTGATGGGAATTTGCTGTATGTCTCAGGAAACTCAAACTCTGTGTCAACCTAGAGGGGTGGGATGGAGTGGGAGATGGGAGGCAGGTGCAGGAGGGAAGGAGTATATGTATACCTATGGCTGATTCATGTTGAGGTGTGACAGAAAACAACAAAATTCTGGAACACAATTATCCTTCAATTAAAATACAAATTAATTTAAATATATATATATATATATATACATATTAAAAAAAGAGGGAGTTTGAAATTCTTTCATAAATTTGAAACTTGACTCTTACCTAAACTTGAAACTAATTATTAATAACTCCCTCTACATCTGACTCCAGACGTACCTGATACTGCTAATTCCTTAGCTTTTGTAACTTTACTGGCATTTTGCGACGTGAATTGGCTTTTTTCTTTTCTTTCCAGATTCCAAAATTATTAAGTTCTCCCTATCTGATGGACAGTATATCCTTCTCATTCTTCCTATGTACTCAATTTACTGCTCTTATATGTTAATGTATCTTTAAAAAGTCTTTAACAAACATCTTAGAGGATTGATAAGGCACGAAAGTAAAATGTCTCTTTAATTCACCATGCTTAAGTGGACATCTACATCTGGAATTTTATAGTTTTTTCTTTGCCAACTATCTGCTTACTATCCTTTTTCATTCTAAAAAGATCATCAACAGAATTTTTAAAATTATATATCCAGATGAAGGGAAAATAGAGTGAAGTCAAGAGTAAGGCTGGTAACTAAAAGGGTAAAAAGGAGTCAGTGCATTTTCTAGAAATGAAGGAACCCCACAAGTATGGCAAGATGCAGTCAGAATAAAAAGAAAGAGAGCAACTACTAGAGGTTGAAAGGTAAATCAGAGCATACTATTTCTAACAATATGGCCTACAATTTATCATTTTTCTACTGTTGAACATGAAGACTGGTTCAAATTTTTACTGTTATAAGTAAGAATATGATAGATATGTTTTTGTTGGTATCTCTATCAATATATTAGATCATGTTTCTTAGAATTTTCAAAGGCCCTGATGCTAGCTGAACCATACACACCTACATTAATACAGACTTGCAATATATTAGGCTGGTACAAACATAACTGCAGTTTTTGCACTATTGAAATTTGCCATCTGATACTGGAATACATCCTTAAATGAATGAGGTTACGTTTTACGTCATTTTAATGTGCATTTTTGCTAATGACATAAAATGCTGTTTTTTATTTATTTTAGACTATGGGAATAATGTTAAGACAAAAAAGCAAATTTGAGCAATTTTCTTATTCAAATAGGCCATAAAACAGTGGAGACAACTCACAACAACAATGCATTTGGCCCAGGAACTGATAACATGTCCAGTGCAGCAGTGGTTCAAGAAGTTTTGCAGGGAGATGACAGCCTTGAAGATGAGAGGAGTAGTGGCCAGCCATCAGAAGTTGACAGTGACCAACCGAGAGCATCAGAGCTGACCCTCTTAAACTACACAAGAACCTGCTAAAGAAAGCAACGTCAACCATTCTATGGTCGTTCGGCACTTGAAGCAAATTGGAAAGGTAAAAGAACTCGATTAAATGGGTGCCTCACGAGCTGACTAGAAATTTTTAAAAATCGTCCTTTTAAAAGTGTTGTCTTCTCTTATTCTACTCAACAACGAACCATTTCCTGATCAGACTGTGACGTGACAAAAGCGGATTTTATACAACAGGCAACAACCAGCTAAAGTAGGTGGACTGAGAAGAAGCTCTTAACCGCTTACCAAAGCCAAACTTGTACCAAAAAAGGGTCATGGTCACTCTCTGGTGGTCTGCTACAGGTCTGATCCACTACAGCTTTCTGAATCCTGGCGAAATCATTACATCTGAGAAGTCTGCTCAGCAAATTGATGCAATACACAGTAAACTTCAATGTCTGCAGCTGACACTGGTCAACAGAAAGGGCCCAATTCTTCTCCACAACACCTTACTGCACACTGCACAACCAGCGTCTCAAAAGTGGAACAAACTGGGCTACGAAGTTTTGCCTCATTTGCCACATTCACTTGACCTCTTGACTACCACTACCGACTACCAGGTACCACTACTACTTCAAGCATCTTGACAACTTTTTGAGGGAAAACACTTCCACAACCAGCAGGATGTAGAAAATTGCTTTCCAATAGTCTGTTGAATCCCCATACACAGATGTTTAAGCTATAGGAGTAAACAACCTTATTTCTCGTTGACAAAAATGTGTTTAGTGTAATGGTTCCTTTTTGATTAATAAAGATGTGTTTGAGCCTAGTTATAGTAATTTAAAATTCACGGTCCAAAATTACAATTATTTTTGCACCAAAAAGACTCTTGAGAGTCCCTTGGACTGCAAGGAGATTCAACCAGTCCATCCTAAAGGAGATCAGTCCTGGGTGTTTGCTGGAAAGGACTGATGTTGAAGCTGAAACTCCAATACTTTGGCCACCTCATGCGAAGAGCTGACTCATTGGAAAAGATCCTGATGCTGGGAAAGATTGAGGGCAGGAGGAGAAGGGGACGACAAGAGGATGAGATGGTTGGATGGCATCACTGACTCGATGGACATGGGTTTGGGTGGACTCCGAGATTTGGTGATGGACAGAGAGGCCTGGCGTGCTGCAGTTCATGGGGTCGCAGAGAGTCAGACACGGCTAAGCAACTGAACTGAACTGAGCTGAATACAAGTATACTCATTAAGAAGGAAACTGGCCTTGATTAACAACAATTATTACCTAAAAGTCTGTGGACAGATAAAAGGATAAGAAAAATGTGGTAAAATCAGTTAACAAATTATTATTTAGATATAAAAAAGAAAATCCTTGGCATAAATGAAACCAACATTGTAAAACAATTATCCATCAATTAAAGAAAATTTTGCAAATAAATAAATGATTTTTAAAAATAAATAAAATCCTTACTGACAGCAGAACAATTTAAAAAAAGAAGAAAATCTTGTCACATGCTACAAGAATGAACCTTTAGGACATCATGCTAAGTGAAATAAGCCAGACACAGCAAGATAAATACTGTGTGTTTCCACTTACATACTTAAAGTAGTCACTCACAGAAAAAGTCAAATGGTGGTTCCCAGGTACTAGGGGGAGGAGGAAATAGGGAGTCGCTATTTAATGAGTATGGAGTTTTAGTCACGCAAGATGAAAAGCTTCTAGAGAAGTGCTCTACAATACTGTGCTTACATAGTTAACAACACTGCACTGTGCACTTAAAAATTTTTAAGGTAGCTCCCATGTTATGTGCTTTTTTCCACAACAGAAAACAAAAAACTATTAATCTTATAAAGGTAAGAAGCTTTACAAGGAGAAGATATAGTCTGCTATGGATCTTTAACTCAGATTCAGGTGTGATAAACTAAACAGCACTCCCAAGTATTTATAAATCCTATTAACTACTTAGTTTTTAAAACGCATAGTAATATCCTTGCTTTTTCTCATATGCTATGAAAACTCTTGATTCCTGAAATCCAGAGTAAAGAAAATAAGGACTCTATTAGATGCCAAATTGTTTTTATTACAGACCTTACTTCTCAGAAATAAAATCCCAAAACTAAAGGCTTATGTTAACCTAAAAGTTATCAACATAATACCACGTATATATCTAAGGTATGAAGTAATGCTAGTTTATAACTGTACATACTGTTTTCTTAAGCTCTACATGAACTAGTTTTATTTTTTCCATTCTCCTTTTCTTTGTCCTTCTGACCTATTAAATTCAAGGTAATATCTAATGGTAGAAAATGAAAAAAGTTCCACTTGCTTGACTACTTGCATTTATTATATCTGTACTATAATCAAAAGTATATCTGGTAGACGTGTTGATGAGAATGTAGAGAAACCGGAATTCTTATACATTTCTGGTGGTAATGTAGTCCAGCCACTTTGGAAAAGAATTTGGAAATTCACCAAAAAGGTAAACAGAGTTATTGCATGACTTAGCAATTCAACTCCTAGGTATAAACCCAAGAGACCTGAAAACATATGTCCACATTTCCAGACTGATGTTCAAAGCAGCATTATTCATTATTCCAAAATGTGGAATCAACAGGCAAGTCCATCAGTTGGACAAAGAATAGATAAACAAAATGTGATATATCCACAGAAGCGTATTGGCAATGAAAGAAATGAATTACTGACACACGCTGTAGCATGGATTTTAAAAACACTATGCTAACGGAAAGTAGCTACTCACAAAATAACTATTTACATAAAATATCTAGAATAGGCAAATCTACAGAGACAAGGTAGATTAATGGTTGCCTAGGACTGGTGAGTGAGAGGTATACAGGAAAGATGGGGAGTGGCAGCTAATGAGTACAAGGTTTCTTTATGGAGCAATGAAAATTTTCAAAACTTAGATTATGGTGATGGCTGAATAACTTTGTGAATACTCTAAGAACTATATCCTTTAATGGGTGAAATTTATAGCAGGTGAATTCTATGTTAATAATTAAAAATTTAAACTAGATCTGGTAGCTTTCTGAGCCCAAACACAATGCAAAGCCTTGTTTCTTTCAAAACAGTGACTGAACAATCATTACTATTCTAATCACAGAGTAGTATTAAAATTTATTGAAAACACTCCAATAAAAATCTAAAAATCAAGATGTTCAAAATAACTCCAAACTATATGAAATCACTCTCAAGTTTTAATTTCTCACCTATTTCAGAGATATTTCAGTCATTCTCTTGGCATCAAAACTTCAAGATACATAAATTTTAAAAGTGCCTAAATAAAAAGTTTATTTGTCCATGACGCCATTTAGGAAAAAACATTTTAAATCTGAACTTTTTTACAGAACTTTTTAAAATTTTTACACATTTCTTTTAAAAACATCTATTTATTTATTTGGCTGTGCCAGGTCTTAGTTGCAGCATGCAAACTTTTTGTTGTGGCATGTGGGATCTAGTTCCCTGACTAGGGATCAATCCCAAGGCTTCCTGCATTGGGATCATGGAGATTTAGCTACTGGATCACCAAGGATGAGCCTCTGCATGCTTTAAAAATTGTTAACAGTAGTAACAACAAGCTAAAGAGATTCATAATACCTGTTATACAAATAATGTTAACCTATGCACTGAAGAATTGATGCTTTCGAATTACGGTGCTGGAGAAGACTCTTGAGAGTCCCTTGGATAGCAAGGAGATCAAAACAGTCTTTCCTAAAGGAAACCAACCCTGCACATTCAATGGAAGAACTGATGCTGAAGCTCCAATACTTTGGCCACCTGATGCCAAGAGTCGACTCAGTGGAAAACATTCTGATGCTGGGAAAGATTGAGGGCAGGAGGAGAAGGGGGCAACAGAGGATGAGAATGCAGATGGCATCAATGACACAAAGAACATGAGTTTGAGCAAGCTCCAGGAGACAGTGAAGGACAGGGAAGCCTGGCGTACCGCAATCCATGGAGTTGCAAAAAGTTGGACACAACTCAGCGACTGAGCAACAACAAATAAGTATAGTTCATACCTTTTGATTTCTTGTCCTTTTTGCTTAGGAGATTCACCTCCATTCAGGATCTGTTCTAAATTCTTTGTCTCTACTGATCCATTTGGTTCTGAATTGGACAGTCCAAGTAATGATCTTACCCGCTGAGATCGTACATCTAATATTGTATCTGTATAACCTACTTCCTGAAGATATCTGTAAGAGAAAATTAAAAATATTAAATCCCGTAATTTGTTAATACCTGCAAACTTGTTAAATGAAAATTACATCAAAGGGTTTTAGAAAAATCCATAATACTCTAAAATATACTTTTCCTTTCTTCTCTATAGACTAGTTTCATTTTTTTTTTTCTAAAAGGGCTGATTACAAACCAAAATTTAATTGAGAAAGCATATAGATGGCTAATACTAATTAACAGCCAATCATCCTGAGGCCTAAAAAGCTCTAAACCTTTTAGAAGCCGATTATATATATTACTCAAAAAAGAAAAAAAAAAAATCCAGAAAGTTGTAAAAGATGAATAGAACTAAACCTCTGAACAATGATAGGCCACCTTGAAAGCTCAGCTCTTAGTGAGAGGTTAATGGATGGTTCAGTTCTCCTTCTAAGATCTAAGATCTCATTGCAGTCCTATAGACCTGTGGTTTTCAAACTTTCCTTCTTAGCTAAACCAGGTTACCTAACAAGGACCTACTATGAGACCTAAAATATAGATAATGGGTAATGAATGAGCTTGTGTGACAAATTTTAAAATTTCTTACCAAAGTACTGATATTTGACAGGCTAAAGGAAGATGTTAAAAAGAAGCCTTATATATTACTGACAAAATAACAAAACATTTTTAAGTGAAAGCTAAAGACAGGGAGACTGGTTAGGACACTACCAGAGCAAGAACTAAAACTGGAGAGAGAAAAAAATGTGAGAAAAATAAGATAAAATCCAAGTAACCTGCTATAAAAGTAAATATAGCAGTAAATTAAGATGAGAATTTTGGAAATTTTTCAGGTTTCTAGCTAAGATGACTGAATGGTGATTCTATTCAATAAAATGAATAATAAAGGACCAGAATCTGGTTTTACAGGGTACCCATCAAATAATCATGTAGTATCTATCAAAGTGATAACATTTATTAGGTACCGTGATAAGGTCAAAAGCTCAGAAAAGAATGGACTGGGTGTACAGATTTGGGAGTCATTAGTGTTTGGTGATATTTGAAGCCATGAATTTAAATGAAGTTACCCAGAGAAAAAGCACAAATAAAAACAGAAAGCTTGGGGACAAAAACAGCTAAAGTACTGGAAAAGTAAGAAAACCACAAAGAAAAATTAAAGCAAAGAATATGAGAAATTAGGGTTAAAAAAAAACAGCAGAGTAATTTCATGAAAGTAAGAAAAACCAAGTTTCAAAAAGAAATGAGGAGTTTATGTCAAGTATTTCCAAAGGATCAAATGAACAAAAGGGTCTCATAAATATGTTTGTGATAGAAGCTTCAGGGAAATTCGAAAATGGTAAACTAGCTGAGAAATGAACAAGGCAGACTATTCACATAAACTATTTTTAGAGAAAGGTAAGAAGAGATAGACTATAAAGCCAGACAATGGGATTAGGCATTTATGAGAGAAATTCTGTGTACCTGTTTTCCCTAGAGCCGTCAAACTCTTCTTAAAAATGTGATCATCTTTTTGGGGGAAAAAAACCCTCCACATGCTAACCATGTGGTCTTAAGAGGCCATCAAAATCCTAAACAAACCAGGTAAAAACAACTGACTTGGTAGTTATTCAATCAAGTGAAGACAAATTTAATCCTCAGAAAGTATTCTGAATAAAACAAGGGATCCTCTGTCATCTGGAGAGAAGTGGTTTTCAGGAGAAAAGAATAAAACTAATACACAGAGGAGTAGACCACCAAAGAATTTATGATATATTATCTTGGGTGCTCCAAAGAATTTAAGATATCAAATTCTTTAGAACACCAAAGAATTTAAGATAAATATCCTGGGTGCCCTACTCCCTGAGAAATCCTCAAGTGATGCTCCAGCTCTTGTGTTCCTGACTCTTAGTTAGTTAATCAGCACTTCCCTTAACTCAGCTAGCTTATCCTAGCATCCTTCCAAGCAATAATCTGTTTTTATTAAAACTTGAATTTTAGTCACCAAGAGTTCAGATTGATAAAAATTTCTTTGAATAGAACATTAGAAACTGAGATTATAAATATGAGATTTAAATACATTTACAGAAAGAAAAGCAAGAAGTGAAGAGTTCTCACCTGATAGCCTTCATACTTTCAATGAAGTAGAACCTAAGGTGCTCTAATGAGAGTAAGGAACAATGGGTTGAGATGCAGTGCAAGTTTAGGAGGGCAAACTGAGGGCAACAGGAGCAAGAGATGACGAGGGATATGGAAAAAGGCTCTATGAAATGTGTGGACAGAAAACCATGCATGTGTAATGGCATTCACACAATTCTATGACTTTTCTCCAAGAATTAATGAAACAGATCCAACAGATAGTATGACTGAACTAGGGCTGAAATCCTGCAGGTAGGTATAGTAAAATGACTGGTGGGATGAAGAGGGGTAATGAGTGGACAGCAAGAAAGCTAAGGGTACTGGCAAAAGGGTAAAGGATCATGGGGTCAAAGTAGGAGCTAACAAAGTAACAAAAAGAAACAAAAAACCCTACCACAAGAAAAAAACAAAATCAAACCAACGACTGGTAGAGGAGATATGGAAAATGAAGCAGTCAAGATCAGATCAGAGAGCAAATAACAGGGGAACCAGATTAAGAGAAGTGGAATATGAACTGTCAGATCATTCCAGAGGTAAAACAGTTATAGGTTATAATAAGACCAAGGGTCTGACCACACTTTACTGGGTTACTGAAGCAAAGGTAAAGATATCTAGGGTTGATAAGGGTGAATAATTACAAATTACCTAAGATTTCAGTTGCATTCAAGTACCAAAGTTTTCAAAACACAAGGGAAAAGATCAAATAAATCTTTGTTTTATTTATTCTAATTAATAAATAGTAAAAAGATTTGCCACAGAAGTACTTCTAATAGAGCAAAGAATTAAAACATCAATAATGTTCCTCAAAAATTCAAGTAAATTTAGTAAGCAAGCCAGTGCTGAAAAGTTTCTGACAACAAGTTAAATTCCTTCTCTAAACCAGTCACAATCTCACTTAAAACCAAATATGTGAATTTTGCAGTGACAGGAATGAGTTGTGTAAGTATGAATCCCCTATTGTTTCTGACATTCTATTCCACAAATAAGAAAATAAGATCATTCTGAGAATTGTTTAAAGAAACATTCAGAGGATGCAAACTTTAAAAAGATTCAAAATCTAACAAAACAAAAAAGAAAAAATATGAGAGCTATACACATTGTCTCACTATCATTAAATAATTTTCACTTGCCAAGTGACTAAGTAAACACTTTCATACCTAAATCCTTAAAGCTAAAAATGAACCATTACTCACTGTCTTAACAGTTGTCTGCCTTGCTTCCACGTTAACTGGCTATTTTGAGGTGCTGTGGGAGCCTCTGTGTCTTTGGTTTCTTCTAAAAATTAATAACAACAACAAAACAAGACAAGTTTCATACATGTTACTTCAACTCCTGATAATGCTGCTGAAGTTATCATAAAGTCCCACAAAAATATAGCAAAATATTTTACAAAGGATATAAGAAAATTAACTTTTCTTGAGTGTCTACTGTGGGTTATTCGTTTTAAGTGTTTATCCTGACAGCCCAAACACTTAAGCACCATTCTCGTTGTTTTAAAATTGGGAAAAGCCAAGTGTATATTAACTATTACTATAAGAAATTAAAAAAACAAAAGCCCAGGATTTGAAATATTATTAAAATCAATTTTTTAACTACCAGAATTCTGCTGATTTGAATGCTTCTGAAATTAAAAATATTTACTATTTACATAAATCAACACTGTTAAAAAATTAGAGGCGTGTGTGTGTGTGTGTGTGTATGTGTATGTATATGTGTGTGTGTGTGTGTGTGTGTATATATATATATATAAAATGAATAACTTAGAGTTTGTATCAGTAGATGCTAAGTCTATATACAAGACTCAATACAGTCAATTTCATTTTTAGAACTAAAAGTTAAACCAGAAAACATTTTTACTGTATGTAAAAAGTCATATTTTATTCTCAGGTAACCAAGTGTATACATTAAAAAAGAGTTTAATGAACAGTTTAACTTCAGATGAGTTAACTTCTCAACAAGTATCTCCAGAGTGGTTCTTAAAACTTCATTGGCACTAATGATATAGAAATATTTTCCTGTAATTTCCCATTATAAAAATGAAGATAAAGCAAGAAAATAGGGCCATACACGACAAGCACTCACAATGAATGTTAAAAAATCTTACCATGGCTTACTGTCATTAGTCTCCTAGACTCCTCAGAGTCATGTGAACAAATAGCTATTGGCAGGAATTCAAATATTCTTTGAAGGCATAACTTCTCTAGCCCTAACAATTCATTATTAGTATCTTCTCATTCTTCCCCTATATGCAGAAATATCTATAATTTCTAGAATTATCTCCTTATTATAGCCCCCATTTTTTATGACTTTTTCCTACTTATACCATTTTATTTTTAAATCACGTATAACATAAAATCATTGGCCAAAAGAATACATTTTAAAAAAGAATGTAATTGACCCAAATCCCAGCACTGACAGTGTTAATATTTGAGATTTTCTTATTCCATATTTTCCATCTGAAGATAACATAGGTGAGCTTCTCCTCTCCTTAAATTAAAAAAAAAGCGTGACCTGAACTGCACTACAAGCTGCTTTTAACACTTAATAGACTTAAACACTGTATCCCAATAAATATAGATTAACACCACATAATTATAAAATATTCTATAGAAAGTATATACCTATTTAACCAGTCCCTTGATGTTGAAATTTGGCTCCAGTTTTCACTGTTGCTAAAGGATATTCTTGAAGTACACTTAAGCATATACAGTTCAATGAATTTTGAACACACCCATGTAACCAGTATGGCGATTAAAAAACAAACACCATCAGTTCAGTTAAGTCCAGTCATGTCTTTGTGACCCCATGAATTGCAGCACGCCAGGCCTCCCTGTCCATCACCAACTCCCAGAGTTCACTCAAACTCATGTCCATCGAGTCGGTGATGCCATTCAGCCATCTCATCCTCTGGTGTCCTCTTCTCCTCCTGACCCCAATCCCTCCCAGCATCAGAGTCTTTTCCAATGAGTCAACTCTTTGCATGAGGTGTCCAAAGTACTGGAGTTTCAGCTTCAGCATCACTCCTTCCAAAGAAATCCCAGGACTGATCTCCTTTAGAATGGACTGGTTGGATCTCCTTGCAGTCCAAGGGACTCTCAAGAGTTCTCACATCCATACATGACCACTGGAAAAACCATAGCCTTGACTAGATGGACCTTTGTTGGCAAAGTAAAGTCTCTGCTTTTTAATATGTCATCTACGTTGGTCATAACTTTCCTTCCAAGGAGTAAGTGTCTTTTAATTTCATGGCTGCAGTCACCATCTGCAGTGATTTTGGAGCCCCAAAAAATAAAGTCTGACACTGTTTCCACTGTTTCCCCATCTATTTCCCATGAAGTGATGGGACCAGGTGCCATGATCTTTCTTTTCTGAATGTTGAGCTTTAAGCCAACTTTTTCACTGTCCTCTTTCACTTTCATCAAGAGGCTTTTGAGTTCCTCTTCACTTTCTGCCATAAGGGTGATGTCATCTGCATATCTGAGGTTATTGATATTTCTCCTGGCAATCTTGATTCCAGCTTGTGCTTCTTCCAGTCCAGCGTTCCTCATGATGTACTCTGCATATAAGTTAAATAAGCAGGGTGACAATATACAGCCTCAGCACCCTAGAAAACTTTCATCATGCCCTTTTCCAACTCACTATATACTCCTTAGAAAGTATCAACACTACCCTGGTTTCTCAGCACAGGTTAACTTTTGAATTTGATATATATGAAACCATTTATATCAATTTTCAAAATTTTATGTGACCCACTCATGTTGTCAAGTTTGCTGTTCATTTGCTAAGTCCTGTCCAACTCTTTGCAACTCCATTGACTGCAGCACGCCTCCATTCTCCACTATCTCCCAGAATTTGCTCAAATTCATGTCCACTGCGTCAGTGACGCTATCTAACCATCTCATTCTCCCCTTTCGTCTTTTAACTTCAATCTTTCCTAGCATCAGGGTCTTTTACAATGAGTCAGATCTTTTACAATGAGTCAGCTCTTCACATCAGGTGGCCGAAGTATTATAGCTTTAGCATCAGTTCTTCCAGTGAATATTCAGGGTTGATTTCCTTCAAGGACTGACTGGTTTAATCTCCTTGCAACCCAAGGGAGTGCCCAAGAGTCTTCTCCAGCACAAAAGCATCAATTCTTTAGTACTCAGCCTTCTTTATGGTCCAACTCTCACATCCGTACACGACTACTGGAAAAACCACAGCCTTGACTACATGGTCTAAAGAGTCAAAGAACAGAGTGAAAAAACTGGCTTGAAACTCAACATTAAAACACTAAGATCATGGCATCTGGTCCCTTCACTTCATGGCAAACAGAAGGGGAAAAAGCAGAAGCTGTCAGGTTTGTTGTTGTTGTTCAGTAGCTAAGTTGTGGCCAACTCTGCAACTCCAAGGACTGCAGCACCGCAGGCTTCCCTATCCTTTATTATCTCCCGGAATTTGCTCAAATTCATGTCCACTGAGTCAGTGATACTATTTAACCATCAGTTTGATTATAATTTATTTACTTTTCTTGCTAAATAACATTTTCTTACAATAAAATACCACAATATACTTATCTATCCTATCAATAGAGAACATGAGTTGTTTCTAGCTTTTTACTATTAAAAGTAATAATACTATGAACATTCTTACACAAGCCTTGTGATGAATATTTCAAGGAGTGGAATTACTGTACCACAGGACATGCTTGTGTTCCCTTTAGCAATAGTTTTATCTTCCACTTTTCAAAGCTTTATGTCACTTCACTTTTTTCTTGTTTAAAGATTTACTTCTGGTTGTGCGGGGGTCACTGTACATGGACAGGCTCTCTCCAGTTGCAGCGAGTGGGGGCTACTCTTCACTGTGGTGCTCGGGCTTCTCTTGTTGCAGAACACAGGCCACAGGTGCATGGGTTTCAGTAGTTGCAGTGTGGGGGCTCAGTAATTGTGGCACACGGGCTCAGTGGCTGTGCAGCACGTGGTAATTTCCCAGACCAGGGATGGAACCCATGACCCCTGCGCATTGGCAGGCAGATTCTCAACCAACTAGACCACCAGCAAAGCTCTCACATCACTTTTTTGAAAGACCTGCATGTAATACCTGTTTTCACTAGCCTAACTGAAAAAAAAAAAAAAATATTCAGAGACCTTTTTCACTTTTTATGAAAAAAGGTTAGAAAGAAAAACAGCCTCTTCAGCATTTGTTTTGCAGTGAGCTGCTGTAAAATGGCAGCACGCACCCACAAGCAGCAAGAGAGGCACCACCAAGCTCCATATTGAGCCCCACATCTGTGCTTTATCTTCATTTATTTTGTGCACCATTATTAGCAAGATGTGTCCAAAGGCAAATTACACCTTTGCCTTCTGTCACCTTGGCTTATGAATGGGAATGTTCTACTTTTGGATAGTGGGGGCAATTTGTATTGACATCACTTTCAGAGCAGTTTTATCAATTTAGAATTCCAATACCAGTAGGTGCAAAATTCCTGGCTGATCCACACCCTCAGCAACACTGAAAAAAAAAAAAGACATTTTTTCTCCTTTCACCATTGTGATAGGTAATGTATTGTGGTTTTAAGTTGCATTTCCTCAATAACTAATACATTTGAGCATCATTTCATATACTTACTGGCCATTTCTTTTACTAGTGACTTTTCAAGTATTTTGTCCCTATTTCTACTGTTGGAGATTTTTCCCCACAATGGAGGGAAATAGGAGTTCTTTACAGAACTGGATACATATTCTTTTATAGGGTTAAGTTTAGGATATATGTATTGGTATTACTTGGACAAGTGTATAAAACACACACATCTTGTACTTCTTTCAAAACAATATTTTGTACATCTTCCTTTAACACTTTAAGTATAAAAAAGGCAATACTGATTCAATGTTTATCTCTATGTATATACTTTGACATAAAGAATTTTGTCCTGTTGTTGGCATGGTGTATTTTTGCCCATTCCTTTGTCTGTCTTCCACTAAACATCCCGAGTAGCTTTTCTACATCAGTAAAAATAATTCGTTATCATTGTGGCTCCTATAAATAAAATACTTGGATGCTATTTTATTCTTCAATTTAAGGAAGCTTTAATAGTTAAGTTTACATTGGGAGGTCCCCTACAGAAGGGAAAGGCTACCCACTCTAGTATTCTGGCCGGGAGGACTCTGAGCCACTTTCACTTTATACAGATAAAAACAGATGTGTCTTTACCCTATATCTGCTGTGGGCAGGAGAGATTATCTGCTAATGACTTGACTTCATACAAACTTGCACCAAAACCAGTTAGCCAACTGTGATTCTAGCTCTAGGAACAATGGGGCTGCAACTAGCCTCTTCACATTTACACAGACCAAGTGAGGAGAACAGGCCCCAAGTTATAGGAAGCAGGGGATTTCCTGGCAGTCCAGGGAATTGGCTAGGACTCAGCGCTTCCACTGCCAGGGCCCAGGATCAATACCTGGTTGGGGAACTAATCCTGCAAGCCACACAACACAGAACAGGCAAAACAAAACAAAGTGACTGCTTATTTTCTGACTACTCTAGCCATATTAGAAAAAAAATGAGTTAAAGGAAAGCTATGAAGGCATCGGGTTTCCTCTGTCCTGAACCACTGTACTCCCTCAAACTATGGAGGACTGCTATAGTAAAGAAAGTATTACTGAAAATATACAGGTTTTACATCTTATATCACTTACTGTTGCTTTTCCAAGGAAGACGTAATCTTGTCCCTGACTCATCAGTGAGTCTTCATAACCACTTAAAAGCTAGATCAAAAGAAATCCATGCCACTACTATCTTGCTCTCTTAATTTTATATATGACAACAACTAGGAAAATGAGTGTGTGTGTCTCTGTTAGTCACTCAATTGTGTCTGATTCTGTGACCCCATGAACTATATATAGCCTGCCAGGCTCCTCTGTCCATGGAATTCTCCAACAGTACTGGACTAGGTTGCCATTCCCTTCTCCAGGGGATCTTCCCAACCCAGGGACTGAACTTGGGTTGACTGCACTGCAGGCAAGTTCTTTACTATCTGAGCCATCAGGGAAGACAGGAAGATACAGTGTGGTGCTAAAACTTGTAAGTGGAGAAGACCTAAAAATAAATCAACTACAGATTATACATATAGGGTGTTTCAGCCAAGTTTTTTTAAGTACTTAATATTAAAGTAAAAGACAATAAGCTAAATTTTTACAAATCTAACATTTAACTGTAAAAATAAAAATTCATACTTTTCTTATTTTCCTTATTAAATATGCTTTAACTTCATTAGGTATGAAAGCAACTATAATTTTCCTGGTGGCTCAGTGATAAAGAATCCACCTACAATGCAGGAGACTTACAGAATATGCAGGTCTGACCTCTGGGTCAGGAAGATCCTCTGGAGTAGGAAATGGCAACCCACTCCAATATTCTTGCCTGGGAAATCCCATGGGCAGAAGAGCCTGGTGGGCTCAATCCACGGTGTCACAAAAGACTTGGATATGACTGAGTGACTAAACAACAACAAGGCAGCTATAGAAGAAGAAAATTTGTATATTCAAATGAAGACATATTTTTTCCTTATCTTAGTAACCAGCAGCCAAGAACAGTATAGAATTCAGTTTGCTTGCACTAGCAAAATGCATATATAAATGGGCTCTCTATATATATATCAGAAAGTATTCCCCAATATTATATAAATCAAAATATTTGTTCCTTATTAAACTTTTAGTCTACTCAAATTGTAATCATAGGGAACCCTAAAATTAACACTGAACTGTTAGCCTTTTCTTATATCCAGCTTTTCTCTTCCCTGCATAATTGTTCATCACATTCTACTCTTACACTATTTTAGTAAAGAGCAAGGTCAACTGGAGAAAACGTTTTCCTTCTCGTTATCTTTATCTGGCTGCCTCCATAGTTCCCAAATTCAAATTTCCAATTTCTTTAGGACTAAACTGAGTTAATCATAGCATCTCTAGGAAAAAAAAAGTTAACTTTTTAATAGTACAAAATTAAGTTTATGTAGGGGCTTCCTGGTGGCTCAGACAGTGAAGAATCTGCCTACAATGCAGGAGATGAGAGTTCGATTCCTGGGTTGGGATCATCCCCTAGAGAAGGGAAGAGCAATCCACTCCGGTATTCTTGCCTAGAAAATTCTATGGACAGAGGAATGTGGTGGGCCACAGTCCATGGGGTCTCAAAGAGTCGGACACAACTGAGCAACTAACACACACAAGCTTAAGTAGAATCAAACAAAAATTGCCTATAGGTGTACAGAGAGTTACGCATTCCCTTTCACTTCTAATTGTGACCAAAAATACACTTAGTTTTACACAGGTTTCAAAACAAGAAAAATAAGACAACCTCAGGATTGATGAGGAGGTAGATGAAACTAACTTTTACTATTATTTTCCCTCAAATTCTAGAAAGCATTATAATAGTTATCTAAGTAACCAATGCTATCAAAGCAAAATGGAGGTCAAGAGAACATGTCTGTTACCAAAAGTGAGCTTAAACCAGTTTTTCTAGAATGGAGGGGATGAAGGGCAGAGATTAACAGAAGAATCAAGTTTACCTGATTCAAAGGTTGGCATTTTCAAGTCACCTTGGTTCAGTTCTGTGCCATATTTTAATTTGTGATATTTTGCCCTGAAAATTTAATAATAAATTATTTAAAGAAAAAAAAGTTTTATTTTCCTTTCTACACAGTTTAATAACTACTGGTATATATTTCTTAAATGACAAATTTAAAAAAGCATACAGATGTCAGTGTCTTTAAACTTTAGTTGCAAAAGAAGTTAGAGGAAAAAAATATACTGCATGTACAAGAAAAAAAAAAAAAGATAAATTATCCAAATAAGATACACATCCAAGTAAAGATAAATTT
Organism: Bos grunniens; assembly: GCF_055505025.1. Lineage (NCBI taxonomy): Eukaryota > Metazoa > Chordata > Mammalia > Artiodactyla > Bovidae > Bos > Bos grunniens. The sequence goes on along the minus strand of NC_141185.1, from coordinate 28,982,099 downwards.
TTCCTAATTTGTTTACCAAAAAAAGAAAAAAACCCCCGAAACTTAGACTCTACAATAAAAAATATTACTTCAATTTAAAGATTTTAATCTTTTTTCTTTTGCTATATAAGGATCGAATCAAAATATCATCCTGTATTTTGGGCAAATCTTTGTGTCTTTCAGACAGTTTTCAAATACACTGTACAGTAACATGTGAGAATAATATTGTTCTACTTTTATTTTATTCATACAAGAAAATAAGGGACACCTACCTTTCTTGTTTTAATGCATACTCTAACATCTTTATTCTTCTTACTAAATCCTTCTTCAAGTTTTCTTGACCTTTTCTTTCTCCTTGCAAAAATGCTATCCGAGCCTAAAAATATAAAAAGTTCATTTATTTTTACTTTTTAACTATACAGGAAATTGAAAAAAGGAAAGCAATAAACATAAAATTCTGCACTTTTATTCATTATAGCAAGATTTAAAATTCATAGTAGTTGATCAAACTTTCTGTGTTAGAAAATAGTCACTTTAAAATAAAGATAACTACAAATTAGCTATTTACATATAATCCTTATGGTCTCTACTACTAACAATTTTCACATAATTTTAAAAGGAAATTTTATATGTAAAAATTACACCTAATTCCTAACAAACAAGTTACAAAGAACAGAAAGTTATCATAGTCACGTTTTTCCTCAAATTATATATTGGTTGTTTTAAAAAGTCGTATTATCTCAAAAACATTTCTTTCATGAAACATTTAAAAATTTATTATCTTCCCCTTTCTGACCACCACACTTCAAAAGGTTTCAACTCTTGAAACAATTATCCAAAGTATCACAAGTATTAGGTTGGTGAACAAGTAATTGCGGCTTTGGACCCAGAATTTAAAATCATTACAACTAGGCTCAAACACATCTTCATTAACCAAAATAGGAACCATTACAATCAACACATTTTTGCAAATGACAGATGTTTGTTTATTCCTGTACCATAAAATCCTGAGCTTCAAGATTCAACAAACTCTTGGAAAGCATTTTTGCATCCTGCTGGTTGTAGAAGCATTTTTTCTACAAAAAGTTGTCAAGATGCTTTAAGAAGTGGTAGTTGGTTGGCAAGAGATCAGGTGAATGAGCCAAAACTTCACATTGAACTTTTGAAGCGCGGGCTGTGTGACATGTGATCAGGCATTGTTGTGGAGAAGAACCGGGCCCTTTCTCCTGACCAATGCTGGCTGTAGGTGATGCAGATTTCTAGGCAGCTCATCAATTTGCTGAGCATATTTCTCAAATGTAATGGTTTCACTGGGATTCAGAAAGCTGTTGTGGACCAGATGGTCAGCAGACCACCAAACAGTGACATGATCTTTTTTTTGGTTCAAGTTTGGCTCTGGGAAGTGCTTTGGAGCTGCTTCTTGATTCAGCCACTGAGGTGACTGTTGGCAGCTGTTGTACAAAATCACTTTTCATCACAGGTCATAATCCAATTAAGAAATGGTTTGTTGTTGTTGAGTAGAAGAAGAGAAGACAACACTTCAAAAGGACAATTTTTAAAATTTCTGGTTAACAGATGAGGAACCCATTTATCAAGGTTTTTCACTTTTCCAATTTGCTTCAAATTTTGAATGACTGTAGAATGGTTGACACTGAGTTCTTCAACAACATCTTGTGTAGTTGTAAAAGAATCAGCTTTGATGATCCTCTCAATAGGTCTTGTCAACTTTCAATGGCCAGCCACTGCACCCCTTATTTTCAAGGCTCTAGTTTCCTTTGCAAAGCTTCTTGTCCCTCCCCTGCACTATACCTTCATCAGCAGTTTCTGGGCCAAATGCAATGATGATGATGTGAGCTGTCTCCACTGCGTTACAACTCGTTGTGAACGTGAATAAGAAAATTATTCAAATTTGCTTTTTGTCTAACATCAATTCCCTAGTCTAAAATACATATAACAAGTAATGAGTCATTAATAAGAAAAAAATGCGCATTAAAATGATGTATAATATAATCACACTTAAGAATGTATTCCAATATCAATGGTATAGTTCAAGAATGCAAAACAGCAATTATTTTCTGCAATTACTTCTCGCACCAATCTAACAACTGAAGTCATATGTTCAACATCATCATTACTTTCTACTGTCATTTGTCTACAGTGAATTTTTTTTTCCTTTTAATTGCCTTATTTCCTTAGACAAATCTCCATCTTTTTCTGGCCCTTCCCAGAATGTCAACCTCCTTTATTTACCCACGTTAAAGAGTGATACGTTTTAGAAGACTGCCATCTGAATGAGGTATTTCCTGTTATAAACATGTGTGCAATAAAATTAATTTTCATCATTTTGCTGAGATGACCCATAGATGTATTTCTTCATTAAGAGAAAGTAAGCTACTCAATAACCTAAATTATGGTTAATTTAAAAAGTTTTTTTTAAGTTTCAGTGAACATGGAATCAGAACAAATGAATTCATCTGGATGATTTAACACATTAAGTTTGGGAAAATTAAGTAAAATCATCCACAACTCCAGAAGACCTGAAAATGATACACAGCTATATAACACATAGTCTAAATGCAAGTTTCAAAACAAAAATAAAGATTTAGGAGAATGATAAAGATTCAAAACCTAATAACAGTCTAAGATCCATGAGAGAAAAGAAGAACTTCTGACTCTCTTAAGCTGTGAAGTAAAGGTAAAATATGTCAATTTCATTATACAGAATCAAGAATTTCTGATTGAGGGTTTTCTTCTGTATTGGCTTAAGACAAAAAAAAAAAAAAACCAAAACCATGAATCACGTACTATACGTGACTCCAAATTCTAGATCTCAGAAGTATTTTACAATTAGCACCAGAAGATGATGAAAGAGTTCATAATAAATTTATTCTGCTTCTTAATAAGGAGTTACTGGAGATTTTCAGGTTGAAAAAGGCACTGCAAACTTTAAAAAATCTTTTTTGGAATTTTGGTATTAAAAAAACATTCAAACCTAGAGAATCTAATAAATGAAACAAAGAAGCACAAATTATGTAAAAAAACAGGAACACAGAAGCAGTTTCTGAACAGGAGCCAAAAGGGGATAATTTACAAAGACATAAGACAACAAAATGGTAAGAATTCATTAAAATTTAGAAACCTTAAAAGGACACAGTTTAATTCAAAAAACCTGAAGAGGGGGGTAAAAAAACAGTTTAACAATGGAAAAGACATCACTATTGGAACTGACCTTACAATTTTAACAGACTAAAAAGGTAAATATTATGTCTTATAGTGATAATAAGGACCAATTAAATAACAGATTTGGCATTTGGTAAAGGATCAATGCAAAGAAATAGAGGAAAACAATAGAATGGTAAAGGCTAGAGATCTCTTCAAGAAAATTAGAGATACCAAGGGGACATTTCATGCAAAGATGGGCTTGATAAAGGACAGAAATGGTATGGACCTAACAGAAGCAGAAGATATTAAGAGGTGGCAAGAATACACAGAAAAACTGTACAAAAAAAATCTTCACAACCAAGATAATCACGATGGTGTGATCATCACTCACTCACCTACAGCCAGACATCCTGGAATGTGAAGTCAAGTGGGCCTTAGAAAGCATCACTACAAACAAAGCTAGTGGAGGTGATGGAATTCCAGTTGAGCTATTTCAAATCCTGAAAGATGATGCTGTGAAAGTGCTGCACTCAAAATGCCAGCAAATTTGGAAAACTCAGCAGTGGCCACAGGACTGGAAAAGGGCAGTTTTCATTCCAATCCCAAAGAAAGGCAATGCCAAAAGAATGCTCAAACTACTGCACAATTGCACTCATCTCACACGCTAGTAAAGTAATGCTCAAAATTCTCCAAGCCAGGCTTCAGCAGTACATGAACCGTGAACTTCCAGATGTTCAAGCTGGTTTTAGAAAAGGCAGAGGAACCAGAGATCAAATTGCCAACATGCGCTGGATCATGGAAAAAGCAAGAGAGTTCCAGAAAAACATCTATTTCTGCTTTATTGACTATGCCAAAGCCTTTGACTGTGTGGATCACAAGAAACTGTGGAAAATTCTGAAAGAGATGGGCATACCAGACCACCTGACCTGCCTCTTGAGAAATCTGTATGCAGGTCAGGAAGCAACAGTTAGAACTGGACATGGAACCACAGCATGGTTCCAAATAGGAAAAGGAGTACATCAAGGCAGCATATTGTCACCCTGCTTATATAACTTCTATGCAGAGTACATCATGAGAAACGCTGGGCTGGAAGAAGCACAAGCTGGAATCAAGATTGCCGGGAGAAATCTCAATAACCTCAGATATGCAGATGACACCACCCTTACGGCACAAAGTGAAGAGGAACTAAAAACCCTCCTGATGAAAGTGAAAGAGGAGAGTGAAAAAGTTGGCTTAAAGCTCAACATTCAGAAAACGAAGATCATGGCATCCAGTCCCATCACTTCATGGCAAATAGATGGGGAAACAGTGGAAACAATGGCAGACTTTATTCTGGGGGCTCCAAAATCACTGCAGATGGTGACTGCAGCCATGAAATTAAAAGACCCTTACTCCTTGGAAGGAAAGTTATGACCAACTTAGATAACATATTAAAAAGCAGAGACTTACTTTGTCAACAAAGGTCCAGTCTACTCAAGGCTGTGGTTTTTCTAGTGGTCATGTATGGATGTGAGAGTTGGACTGTGAAGAAAGCTGAGCGCCGAAGAATTGATGCTTTTGAATTGTGGTGTTGGAGAAGACTCTTGAGAGTCCCTTGGACTGCAAGGAGATCCAACCAGTTCATTCTAAAGGAGATCAGTCCTGGGTGTTCATTGGAAGGACTGATGCTAAAGCTGAAACTCCAGTACTTTGGCCACCTCATGTGAAGAGTTGACTCATTGGAAAAAACTCTGATGCTGGGAGGGACTGGGGTCAAGAGGAGAAGGGGATGACAGAGGATGAGATGGATGGCATCACCGACTCGATGGACATGAATTTGAGTGAACTCTGGGAGTTGGTGATGGACAGGGAGGCCTGGCGTGCTGCAATTCATGGGGTTGCCAAGAGTTGGATACGATTGAGCAACTGAAATGAACTGAAAGGATCATGGAAAGCTATGAAAAACCTAGACAGTGTGCTAAAAAGCATACACATCACTTTGCCAACAAAGGTCTGTATAGTCAATGCTATGGTCTTTCCAGTGGTCATGTATGGATGTGAGAGTCACGTACGGATGTGAGAGCTGGACAATAAAGAAGGCAGAGTGCCAAAGAATTGATGCTTTTGTACTGTGGTGTTGGAGAAGACTCTTGAGAGTCCCTTGGACTGCAAGGAGACTGAACCAGTCCATCCTAAAGGAGATCAGTGCTGAATATTCATTGGAAGGTCTGATGCTGAAGCTGAAGCTCCAATACTTTGGCCACCTGATACAAATAGCTAGCTGACTCACTGGAAAAAACCCTGATGCTGGAAAGATTGAAGGCAGAAGGAGAAGAGGGCAACAGAGGATAAGATGGTTGGATTAGCATCACTGATTCAATGGACATGAACTCGGACAAACTCCAGGAGATTATGAGGGACAGGGAAGCCTGGTGTGCTGGAGTCCATGAGGTTGTGAAGAGTGGGACATGACTTGGCAACTCAATAACAACAGCAATAAAGGATCAAGGACAACAGATTTTTCAATTGTTTTTACATATCATGATGCACCATTGATAGAATCATCTTTGCAAATAACCTTTTAAAAACTAACAGCAAAAACCATCTTTACAATAGCATCAAAAACCAAAAGTTCCTACTAATAAACCAAAGACATACAAATCTCTGCACAAAAAGTTTAAAACTTTAACGGAGACATAAAAGATAAATGGACTAGCAAACTCACTACTAGAAAATATAAATTTTCACACACACATTAACCAAAACAATTAACGTAATTCAAAACAATTAATGTAATTCCAATATACTCCCAAAGTGTGTGTGCAGAACTAGAAAAGCTGATAATGAAGTCTTTGAAAGGTTGCAAGAATTACCAAAATGTGATATTCAGAAACATAAAAGGAGCGATGAGTTGGGAAAACGGTGTCAACAGATTTGCTTGACAGAAGGGTAGCCATAAATCTCCAGTATGTAAAAAATGCAATATCTGCAAAGTGCAATAAAATGAGGTGTGCCAGCAAATGTTTTATGATATATCTCTTCATAATCTCAGATTAAGGAAAGATTTCTTGAATGAGATAAAGACACTAGGGCCTTCTCTGGTGGTCCTGGGTTCAACTTCTGGTCAGAGAACTAGATCCCACATGTCACAACTAAAAAATCCCACATGCCTCAATGAAGACCCTGTCTGCCACAACAAAGATCCAACATAAACAATAAAGAAAAGGACAGATAAATCCACTATAATTAAAGGTCTTCTGTTCCAGATAAAGCAGGGACTGGCAGGCAACCTTTTGGACAATCCAAAGTGAAAAATGATTAAAAAAAAAAAAAAATTACAAGAGGCAACACATACCCAATGTGACTTGCAAAGCCTAGTATATTTACTACTAAAATCTGCAAACCTTCCGATATTAGACAAAACAGACTTTAAACGATAAAAGGCTGCAAAAGACAGAGAACACTGTATACTAATAAGAGGTTCAATACAGCAAGAAAACTAAGTTCATGGCATCTGGTCCCATCACTTCATGGCAAATAGATGGGGAAACAATGGAAACAGTGACAGACTTTATTTTCTTGGGCTCCAAAATCACTGCAGATGGTGACTGCAGCCATGAAATTAAAAGATGCTTGCTCCTTGGAAGAAAAGCTATGACAAACCAGACAACATATTAAAAAGCAGAGACATACTTTGCCAACAAAGGTCCGTCTAGTCAAAGCTATGGTTTTTCAGTAGTCATGTATGAATGAGAGTTGGACTATAAAGAAAGCTGAGCGCCGAAGAATTGATGCTTTTGAACTGTGGTGTTGGAGAAGACTCTTGAGAGTCCCTTGGACTGCAAGGATATCCAACCAGTCCATCCTAAAGGAAATCGGTCCTGAATACTCATTGGAAGGACTGATGCTGAAGCTGAAACTCCAATACTCTGGCCACCTGATGCAAAGAACTGATTCATTTGAAAAGACCCTGATGCTGGGAAAGATTGAAGGCGGGAGGAGAAGGGGAGATGGAGGATGAGATGGTTGGATGGCATCACCGACACGGTGGATGTGAGTTTGAGGAAGCTCCAGGAGTTGGTGAGGGACAGGGAGGCCTGGTGTGCTGCAGTCCACAGGGTTGCAAGGAGTCAGACATAACTGAGTGACTAAACTGACAATAAGAAAATACACAATTATATTTACATACCCAATGATTCCATCAGTATATATAATGCAAAAACTGACAGAATTAAAGGGAGAAAAAATTCGATAATAATAGCTGGAGTCTTCAATATTCCACTTCAGTAACATATAGTAGTATGAGACCGAAAATAAGGAAATAGAGGACCTGAACAACTCAATAAACCAACTAGATCTAACAAATATATAGGAAACACTCTATCCAACAACAGCAGAATACATGCTTCTCAAATATACATGGGATATTCTCAAAGACAGAATACCAAATCAAGTCTAATCAATTTAAAAACACAAATAGCATTAAAAATATTTCCAGTGGGACTTCCTCGGTGGTCCAGTGGTTAGGAATCCACCTGCCACTGCAAGGGACACAGTTTCAATACGTGGTCCAGGGTGATTCCACATGTCACAGGGCAACTAAAGCCCACGTGCCCCATCTACTGAAGCTCACATGCCCTAGAGCCGGTGCTCTAAAATAACAGAGGCCACTGCAATGAGAAGCCGGCATACCGCAACTAGCAAGCAGCCCCCATCTGCCGTAACTACAGTTCAGGCACCAACGAAGACCCAGCAGAGCCAAATAAATCAGTATAGTTTTTAAAATTCTTATGATCACAGTAGATGAAGCTAGAAATCAATAACAGAAAAAAAAAAACTTGAAAAAGCCACAAACCCTTGGAAACTAAACAACACACTCTTAAATAACTAATAAAACAAAGAAATCATCAGGAAAATTAAAAAATACTTAAGAATGAACATAAAAAACACAAAACTTACCAAAACTTATGAGACACTGCAAAAGCAGTGCTAAGTGAAAAATTTACAGCTTAAAGGCCTACATTAAGAAGCAAAAAAGAACTCAAATCAACAACTAACTTTAAAACTTTAAGAAATATCAAAAAATGTACTAAACCCAAAGCTAGCAGAAGGAAAAAATAAGGATTAAAGCATAGAAAGAAAATGGAGAAGAGAAAAATAGAAAAAAAAAGTCAACAAAATCCACAAACCATTAGCTGGGTTGACTAAGGAAAAAACCACACACCCACACAACTAAACTCAGAAATGAAAGGTGGGGGGACATTACAACCAATTCTACAGAAATAAAACGGACTATACAAGTACCACGAACAACTGTACACCAACCAACAAACTGGATAATCTAGAAACACAAAATCCACCAAGAATGAATAATGAAAAAAAGAAAAAATCTGAAAAAGCCTATAATAAAAAGATTAAATTGATAATTAAAAATTTCCCTACAAAGAAAGTCTCTGGACTGATTGCATTACTAGTGAATTCTACAAAACATTTAAAAATTTAACACGAATCTTTAAAACATTTCCAAAAATTTTAAAGGGGCATTCCTTAGTTCAATGAGGCCAGTATTGCCCCCAAAGGCAAAGTTAAAAAACACTGCAAGAAAACAACAAATACTGATCAGTATAAATACCGATGCAAAAATTCTCAAGAAAATAGCAGTATATCAAATTCAGCAGCATATTACAAAGATTATAAATCATGACCAAGAGACATTTATCCTTGGAACGCAAGGATGGTTCAACACAAGGAAACCAACGAATATAAAATACTACATGAAAAGAATAAAGGAGGAAAAAGAATGACCATTTCAACGGATACAGAAAAAGAATTTGATGCAAATGAACATCATTTTCTTGATTTAAAAAAAAAATGTCAATAAAACTAGGAACAAAAAGGAAACTCTCACAACATAATAAAAGCCATTTATGAAAAACTACAATGAACATCATACCAAGATTGTAGCCTCTACTCAAAAATCAGAACAAGGATGTCTGCTTATAACACTCTTGTTCAACTTAGTACTAGAAGTCATACACAGAACAATGAAGCAAGGAAAATAAAAGGGACCTAAGTTAAAAAGGAAAAAGAAAAATTATCTCTGTACAGATGATGTTATATGTAAAACAAATCCAACAGATTCCACAAGTCTGTTACTACAAATTAAGCAAAGTACCAGGACACAGTCAACACACAAAAATCAACAGCATTCCCATACACTACCAATGAACAACAGGAAAAGAAAATTATGAAAACAATTCCATTTACAAAAGCACCAAAAAGAACAAAATACTTAATGTAACACTTATAAAAGGTGAAAGACCGCTAAAATAAAAACTAAAAGTATCGCTGAATGAAATTAAAGACGGAAATAAGTGTAAACACATTCCACATTTGTGAATTAGAAGACTATTACTAAAATGTCAATACTACCCAACTGATCTACAGATTCAGTGAAATCTTTATTAAATCCCAAGGTACTCACTGGGTCTATGTGTTATCATCTGAGCTATCCAACAATCAGTATATGATTATCACATACCAATCTAAAAAAATTTTTGACACTGACAGCACAAGACCGCTAGAGGTCACTAGTGCAAAACATCCAGCACTGACTCAGCTAAAATACTATCAACCTGAAGTATTTTTGTTAGTGTAGTTTCCAACATTTCTAAAATAAGAGTGTTTTACTTAAAAACTTGACAAAACACTTTATTGTAAGATTTTTCTTACTTTAAGCAATATTTAAACTGAATGCAAACACTGGATATAGGTGATTTTATCTAATGATTTAAAAACATTCTTTAGAATTCATTAAAAAACAGAAATATTTAGAAACTACAACATCATTAAGCTCAAATTAACAGATAAGGAACTGAAAAGTGTTAAATACCTTAGATATGGAAGAAAACTGAACACAAAGTCAGGTTATAGCAACTAATAAATTCATAATATTAATATTTAAAATAGTATGCTCTCAACAAATGTTAGTTACCTTCTTCCCTTAAGGGGCACCTCAGATTATACAGGTGATTCTGTTCTAAGCACTTAAATATTTGGGGTTAATCTGTGTTCAGCTGTAAATAATTCAAGGTACAAGTATAGAGTCAGGTGACCCATGGAATTTTATATGAATGCAGAATACAGAAAAGTTAGTAATTTACAGAAGTTTCAAAAACCAGCTAATTAGAAATATCAAGGAGGCTAGATTTTACACACACAAACACACTTAGATTCATGATTCAGTGTGTTGAGGAAATGGAACTACACAGAAATTTTTGTATAACCATCTTGAAATTCAAGCACTCAGTCCCCACTTAACAAGGTACAGTACACTCAAAAAGTATACTGTACAGGATACTAAAAAAGTATATTATCTTTTCAAAAAGAATGAACAAAAAAGCGTGCCTGCAATAGCCTCTAAGATTTTTTGTAAAAATAACCTTTTCCAATTTTATATATAGCTAAAAATTACAAGGAAATGAGAAACACAAAATACTAAGATTTCCAGGGGCAAATAAAACTTGTACTTTTTTAATCTCTGCTATTTATAAATGAGCCTAATACAAAATTTAACAGAAATACTACAATCATCCTCTAAAATTCCAAAGTAATTTTACACGGTAATAGTTGGTTTAAAGCATAAGAGACTTCAAATTTTAAACAATCAAATCTGTATTTCATTAAATTCTCATTTATCTGACATCTGAAAGCATAAAGCTCCAGGTATAAGCGGATTTTCTATAAGCAGAAGAATTTACCCCTTCAAGGTGTAAAACCATAAACCATTTTAATGGACTTTTTTTTAAAAAAACACATGTTTACAGAACTCCTTGGGCTTCCCTGGTGGCTCACTCAGTCAGTAATGAATCTGCCTGCAGCGCAGGAGACCAGGGTTTCATCCCTGGGTCGGGAAGATCCTCTGGAGTAGGAAATAGCAACCCACTCCAGTATCCTTGCCTGGAAAATCCCACCGACAGAGAAGCCTGGCAGGCTACATACAGCCCATGGGGTCAAAGAGTCGGGTATGATTTAGCCACTAAACCACCACCATACTGGCAGTACAATGGTTAAAGGCTATGCATTTTCACTGTCATTGCCCAGGTTCAATACCTGGTCTGGGAACTAAGATCCTGCAAGCTGTGCATCATGGACAAATAAATAAATTCATAAATAAGTAAAGTTAAAAAAAAATTTTTTTTTTAACATAGAAAAAATAAAAGCACATGTTTAGTGACATCTTGACCAATTTAAAAACTTTTAATAAATGGGATCTACTTAAACTCAAAAGCTTTTGCACAGCAAAGGAAATAAACCAAAAAACCACAGACTGGGAGAAAATATTTGCAAATGATGTAACTGACAAGGGATAAATCTCCGAAGTCTACAGATAGCTCATGAAGCTTAATATGATCAAAACTAACAACTCAATCAAAAAATGGGTAGAAGACCTAAAAAGACATTTCTCCAAGGATAGCCAAGATGCACATAAAAAGATATTCAACATCACTATTAGAGAAATGCAAATCAAAACTACAATGAGATATTACCTCTCACACCAGCAGAAAAATCCACAAACAATAAATGCTACAGGGTGTGAAGAGAAGGGAACCCTCCTAATATAAATTGGTACAACAATTATGGAGAACAGTATGGAGGTTCCTTAAAAAACTAGAAATAGAGCTGCTACCATATGAGCCTGCAAGCCCACTCCTGAGCATACATTCAGGGAAAACATGATCTGAAAGGACACATGCGCTCCACTGTCTATTACGCACTGTTTACAACAGCCAAGACATGCTGCTGCTGCTGCTAAGTCGCTTCAGTCGTGTCCAACTCTGTGCGACCCCACAGACGGCAGCCCACCAGGCTCCCCCGTCCCTGGGATTCTCCAGGCAGGAACACTGGAGTGGGTTGCCATTTCCTTCTCCAATGCAGGAAAGTGAAAAGTGAAAGTGAAGTCGCTCAGTCGTGTCTGACTCTTAGCGACCGCATGGACTGCAGCCCACCAGGCTCCTCCGTCCATGAGATTTTACAGCCAAGAGTACTGGAGTGGGGTGCCATCGCCTTCTCTGAGCCAAGACATGGAAGCAACCTAAATGTCCACTGACGGAGGATAGATAAAGATGTGGTACATACTTACAATGAAGCATTTCTCAGACTTTAAAAAGAATGAAATAATGCCATTTGCAGCAACAATGGATGGACCTAGAGATTGTCATACTGAGTGAAGTAAGTCAGAGAAGCAAAAACATCGTATGACATCCCTTAAATGCAGAATCTACAAAGACACTGTACAAATTTACTTATTCACAAAACAGAAACAGAGCTGGGACTTCCCTGGTGGTCCAGAGGTTAAGAATCTACCTGCCAACGCAGGGGACATGGGTTCAGCCCATGGTCCAGGAAGACTCCACATACCATGGGCAACTAAGCCCATGCATCACAACCACTGAACCCCATGTGCTCTAAAGCCCATGCTCCACAACAAGAGAGACAAGAGACCCAGCACAGACAAAAACAAATCAAATTAAAAAAAAAAAAATCTTCACAGCAGCATAAAAAAAATATAAACAAAACCCAGAAACAGACTCACAGACTTTAGAGAATGAACTTAACGGCTGCTGGGGGTTGGAGGGGTGGGTTGAGGAATGGCAGGTGAAAGGAATAGTTAGGGAGTTTAGGATGGGCACGTATACAATGCTGCATTTAAAATGGATAACCATGTTGTGAGACATCAATGAAGGCAAGCACCTTTACACACTAGATGGTGGTGACATGATCAGTAAATGCCCTGTGCTTCAGTCCCAACTCCTACTGGCCCTAGCATCAACAAGTGGGACTTGGAGGGCAAAATCATTCTGGATGAACTGAAGCAAGAAGTTATCAATACGAGTAGCAAGGCAGAGCCTCCCCAGTGTACCTCTGGCCTGGTATGCTGATGGCCAGATTCTACTCGCTGCTGCCAAGTCATGTCAGTCGTGTCCGACTCTGTGCAACCCCATAGGCTGAATGTAAAACCTGTTGCGAGTTTGGCAGGTGACCATTGGCACCCACTAGAAACAAACATGGTAGAGCTTTAAAAATTTAAAAGAATGGATACATCTACACGTATGGCTGAATTCCTTTGCTGTCCACCTGAAACTGTCACAACACTGTTAAAAGGCTATACTCCAATACAAAATAAATAGTTTAATTGAAAAAAAAAAAAGTAAAATTAGTATTACCTTTCCAAAAACAGGTATGTTACAAATGATATCAATACAAATTCATAGAGACTAAAATATTGCAAATGGCAACCCACTCCAGTGTTCTTGTCTGGAGAATCCCAGGGACGGGGAAGCCTGGTGGGCTGCCGTGTATGGGGTCGCACAGAGTCAGACACGACTGAAGTGACTTAGCAGCAAAATACTGCAAAAGCCAGTAACGTAAATGGCAGTGATTTAGAATCTGCAGAATAACAATACACTGACACATCCCCTTAGCTGCACAGAACCATTCCTTATTAGCTTATAACTTTATCAGCTTATCCTATTTTGTACCAGGCTAGGAAGAGATAAGAATAAGTGTACACTACTTGTCTAACATACTTTATTGCTACTTATGTATCTTTGAAAAGAGAATGAAATTCTTTTAAGAATATGGCTTGGTATAAATTTTTAAAAAACTAAATGGGAAAAGCTTCTATATAAGCCACTTCCAGATTTTATTATTTGCTTCATATCTGTGCTGACAAGACTGATTCTTTGGGGAAACCAGTAACAAAAGAATGTTGACTTAAAAGGAAGATTACTGTACTACTATAAAAGAAAAAAATGGCTTTTACATGACTACAATTGGGAAAGGAACATTTTTCTTGTTACTACTGGAGGGCAAACTTTTGTTCTCAAGACTGTTATGTTTCTTGAAATTATTTTTTTAACCCCCTAAGAGATATTTCTAACATTTTAATGAAAATAATTACAAATAATAATTTTATAAGTGAGTTGTCAAGAATAGCTTAATTTATTATCCTTCCTCTTAAACTACTTCTAATAATCAATTATGGTTATACTAATCAGGAATGCAAATCAATAACCAGTCAGAATGGCCATCAAAAAGTCTACAAATAATAAATGCTGGAGAGGGTGCAAAGAAAAGGGAACCCTCCTACATGTTAGTGGGAATATAAACTGTGCACAGCCACCATGGAGAACAGTATGGAGGTCCCTTAAAAAACTAAAAACAGTGACTTCCCTGATGACTCAGTGGTAAAGAATCCACCAGCCAATACAGGAGACATGGGTTTATCCCAGAACTGGGAAGATCCCACATGCCACGGAGCAACTAAGCCCATGTGCCACAATTACTAGAGCCTGCAGTCGAGAGCCCTGGGATCCGCAACTACTGAGCCATGTCCCTGGTTCGATTCCTGGATCAGGAAGATCTGCTGGAGAAGGGATATGTACCCACTACAGTGTTCTCGGGCTTCCCTTGTGGCTCAGCTGGCAAAGAATCTGCCTGCAGTGTAGGAGACCTGGGTTTGATCCCTGGGTTGGGAAGATCCCCTGGAGAAGAAGGCTACCCAGTCCAGTATTCTGGCCTAGAGAATTTCATGGACTGTACAGTACATGGGGTCGCAAAGAATCGGACACGACTGAGCAACTTTCACTTGCTTAAAAGGCACATCCTTGAAGATGGAAGGTAGACCCATTCTGTCACAGCTGATTATGACATGAACCGGACTGTTTACTGGGCAGTGGGTAACTTTAAAGAACAGAATTTCCAAAATAAAAACAAAAATTTTGTACATGTATTCTTTTAGGTAAGGAGTTTGTGTCAGGGGTAGTAACAAGGATTGAAGAACCCTGTAATGAATTGAGCATATTAAAAGACCCTGCAACTGCTGAAGTCTGTGCATAGAGCCCATGCTCTGCAACAAAAGAAGTAAAGGCAATGAGAAGCCCAACACAGTAACTAGAGATTAGCCCCTGCTCACCAGGACTAGAGAAAAGCCCACAAAGCAAAGAAGACTCGCACGGCCAACAATTAATTAATTTAAATTATATTTTTTAGAAGTCTAAAAACAGAATTACCATATGATCCAGGAATCCCACTCCCGGTAATATATCTGGAAAAGATGAAAACTCTTAACTTGAAAACATACGTGCACCCCAAAGTTCACAGCAACATTATTAAGAGTAATTAAGTGCCCATCACCAGACAACTGATTTAAGATGTACTGTGTGTATGTGTTTATATATAGTGAATACACACTGAAATATTACATAAATATATACGCTATTTGCAACAACATGGATCAACCTAGAGAATATCATACTAAGTTCAGAGAAAGATAAATACTACATATCACTTATATGTGGAATCTAAAAAATTATACAAATAAACTTATTTACAAAACAGAAACAGACTCAGAGACAGAAAACAAATTTAAGGTTACCAAGTGGGAAGTGGGGGGGATAAATTAGGAGTTTAGGATTAAGAGATACAAACTACTATATATAAAATATATAAACAAGAAGGACCTACTGTAGAGCACAGGGAACTACATTCAATGTCTTGCAATAACCTATAATGGAAAAGAATCTGAAAAAGAATATACATATATACATGTATATGCATATACATATTTAAAAATGAATCTTTTTGTTGTACACTTGAAATCAACACATTGTAAATCAACTATACTTTGGGGAAGAAAGAGACTAAACAAAAAAATATATTTTTATAGGCTTTTTTGGTCAGATCATGTCCACATGTTGTAATCTGTTATGTCTTAAGGAGGGGGAATCTTAAATAGCATGGAGAATTGTTTTCAAGTGAAAAAAGGAACACAGGAATAGAAATACAATGCAGAGTGAAAAAAAATCTAGACACTTACTATAAAATTACAAAGTTAAAACGTAAAAACACAAAATAATTTGGGATGATAGAAGGCAGAAGAGTAGTTACTTTTAGGGGCCAGTGTGGGTGGGGGGATGCTGGTGCAGACTGACTAAGTGAAAAGGAGAGAGACACATCTAGGGCACTGGCAACATTATCTTGAGTGGTAGTTACACTGGTGCACAGTTTGTGAAAATTCATCAATTTGTATGTTTAAGACGGAAGTATTTTACTAAACGAATGTTATTTATACTTCAATTTACAAGTACAGGCAGAAATACGTTAAAAATATCACTCAACAAATACCTCAATGCCAAAATATTATCTCTGGGTGCCTGGATAAGCAATTTTTGTTTTCTTTTCTAGACGTTTCTATAGTCAGTCCTCCACAATTAAAAGAAAAATATTTTAAAATCAAGAATGCCACTAGGACTTTCCTGGTGGCACAGTGAGTAAGAATATGCCTGCCTCTGCAGGGGACAGGGGTTTGATGCCTGGTCGGGGAAGATTCCACATGCCACAGAGCAACTAAGCATGGGCACTGCAACTACCCAGCCTGAGTAGCCAGCATGCTCCAAGGCTTGCGAAATAAATGACAAAGTAATATTTCACACACACACACACACACACACACAAAGAATGTTGCTTTGGGGAACTTCCAATAGTGCTTAGGACTTGGGGCTTTCACTGAGGTGGCCCGGGGTTCAATCCCTTTCCAGGAACTAAGATCATGTAAGTCTTGGCGCAGTCAAAAAAAAAAAACTGCCATCAATTTTAACATTTTCTCTAAACATTCATTTATCTTTTCTCTGCTCACACTGATAAAAATATACATAATTTTTTCCTCCCACACAATTTGTCCTCCTGCTGAATTTCAGGTTTTGAATAGCTCTGTTACTAGTTGAAACAAATGAATACTAAAATCAAACTTTTGTTCTCTGGCTAAACAGAGATATAGAGTTTATATGTGCATTTTGCATAATATGTAGCGGACTATATGCCATACACTGGTGTATGTGGAATGCACCTGTCTAAGCATGCAAGATACACCACACACACACACACACACAGTGTGAGCAGTCCTTCACATAAATAACTCTCTTACCAAAACTCTGCTCAAATATCACCTTGTCAGTGAGACCTAGCCTAATTAATCCTTTAAAAATTACAAACTGTCCCACATTTCCATATACTCTCAATTGCTCTAACCCTCCTCTACTTTTTTCCTTACCACAACACTTATTCACTTTCTAACAATAATTTCTTATTTATTCATACAGTTTTTCAATTAATTTATTTACATATTATTGCTTGTCTCCTCCCTTTAGTTCCATGAGAGCAGGAATCTTTGATTGCTTAGTTCATGGTTATATCCCAAGCATTAGGAAAGTGTGGGGCAACTAGCAGGCCAGAAAGAAAGGGGATGGGACAGGTGGAAGAGAAGGAAAGAAAAAAAAAAAAGGCCTGTGCAAAGTTCAATGACAGAGAGAGACGGATGAGAATTAGAAGGAAAATTATGGTGACGAACAGCATCTTATTAAGATTATAAAATTACTGAAATATCTTCTCAAAAGTAAGGATTCATAACTTCTATACTCAGCTGCTTTCATCACAATTATCTTCATACACATTTGTATTTCTCTATTATACAATAATGTGAGTGAACTACAAGTTGTGCCTGACCCCAAAACAAGTATTTATCTACTAACAGATTTACACTGACTAGATCTCACCAGGTAGATCATGACTAGTCCATCACAAATACTTACACTAAACAGCAATCTGTCAAAACTGCAACTTACAAAACAAATTAGGAGGTTTTTCATTACAAGACTCACTATGGAACTTGTTTTTTTTAAGTTAATAAATGCATTCACAGGAATTCAATATAACATGAAAAGCAAAGTGAATCTTTGAAGATTGAAGTGATCAAAATTTCCTCCCAAGGGTTGATGATATCAAACACTTTATTCACAAGAAATGTAATTCCTATCATTATAACTGATAATATTTTTCTTCTACACAAAATCTCCTCTTTCTTCCTCGCTTGCTTGCGTGTGCACACACACACTACGACTGCACCTTCATTAAAATGTTCATAAAGTTTAAGTAGGTACTTCTAAGTAATCTAACATCAACCTCTTTAACTTACAACTCTGAAGAGAGAGATTCTCAAACTACAGCAATATACAGACCTCTTAAAAAAGGAAAAAAGTTTCTTCAGTTTGTAAAAATTATAGTTCTACTGTTATTTAAACCTACACAAACATAAACCTTTTAAAATAAGTTTTATTGGAATAGAGTTTATAAACATAAATATTTAGGTAAACTCTTTACACATACAAATCTTACATAAATATAAAGCCAAATCAACCAAAAACTAAATACAAAGTGTCTAACAAAATTCAACTGAACACAAACACTTAAAAATAAATGGCATGGTTTTGCTGAATAAATCTCTGCTCATAACACAAAAATGGCATGCATTACCATAAGCCTCCTTTTAAGAGTGTAATGCTTGTACTAAATGTCTCATGATAATAAGGCATGTAAAATTTTCTCAATTTCACATTATAATAAAACATTAATTCAACATGCTAAAAAAGCATTTGGTCTCCACTAAAAACTCAAAGGCATCTTACTCATTAAGGCTGGTACTTCTATTCTTTTCCTTAATATTACCAACTAACAATCAAAACAGTAACACCTGGCTCCACCAAAAACAAATACAAATGCACATTCTAACCACAGCATCAAATGAAAGCATTTAATTGTGAGTCAGATGATCCAGAACATGCTTAGCACAATCCACCACAGAAAATAAAATTGGTAAATTTAAAAATTCTATAGAACTTTCAGACTTCATTTGGTAATCATATGTTCACTGTATGATCCTAGCAGCAAATCAAGTGAAGAGTTTCCACTATCTGGTAACCCACAGCCATCATGAAGAAGTTTCCAAACCTAACTGTGGAATCATCTTCCAGAAAATTTAAAAATAAATCAGATTCATTTGTCCAAAATGAATTCAAGACTGATGAAAACTATATACTCTAAAAGCTGATTTTATTATTAATGCTGTTGTCACTGAAGCATTTACATACTATTTGCCATTATTCCCAGGAGCAACAAAATGACTTTTAAAGGCCATAAAAACCTCTTGCTCAGTTTCAGAATCCTGATGGTCTCTTCTTAGAAATTACTATACGAAACTAATTAAGGTAAGGAGTACTGATAAAAGGATACTAGTCTAGGAGTTTGGAGACTTACGTTCTAATCCTTACTTGTCACTAACTAGCTTCAAAACCCCTTAGGCTCACTTATTCCCAGCTTCCTCATCTGTCAAACGAGAGGGCAGAATTAGATATCTTAAGACAGAAATGGTATGGACCTAACAGAAGCAGAAGATATTAGGAAGAGGTGGCAAGAATACACAGAAGAACTGTACAAAAAAGATCTTTACAACCTAGATAATCACGATGGTGTGATCACTCACCTAGAGCCAGACATCCTGGAATGTGAAGTCAAGTGGGCCTTAGGAAGCATCACTACGAACAAAGCTAGTGGAGGTGATGGAATTCCAGATGAGCTCCTGAAAGATGATGCTGTGAAAGTGCTGCACTCAATAAGCCAGCAAATTTGGAAAACTCAGCAGTGGCCACAGGACTGGAAAAGGTCAGTTTTCATTCCAATCCCAAAGAAAGGCAATGCCAAAAGAATGCTCAAACTACCACACAATTGCACTCATCTCACACACTAGTAAACTCATGCTCAAAGTTCTCAAGCCAGGCTTCAGCAATACGTGAACCGTCAACTTCTAGATGTTCAAGCTGGTTTTAGAAAAGGCACAGGAACCAGAGATCAAATTGCCAACATCCTTTGGATCATGGAAAAAGCAAGAGTTCCAGAAAAATATCTATATTTGCTTTATTGACTACACCAAAGCCTTTGACTGTGTGATCACAACAAACTGTGGACAATTCTGAAAGATATGGGAATACCAGACCACTTGACCTGCCTCTTGAGAAATCTGTATGCAGGTCAAGAAGCAACAGTTAGAACTGAACATGGAACAACAGACTGGTTCTAAATTGGGAAAAGAGTACGTCAAGGCTGTGTATTGTCACCCTGCTTACTTAACTTCTATGCAGAGTGCATCATGAGAAACGCTGGGCTGGAAGCACAAGCTGGAATCAAGACTGCCGGGAGAAATATCAATAACCTCAGATATGCAGATGACACCACCCTTATGGCAGAAAGTGAAGAGGAATTAAAAAGTCTCTTGAAGGAAGTGAAAGAGGAGAGTGAAAAAGTTGGCTTAAAAATCAACATTCAGAAAACGAAGAACATGGCATCTGGTCACAATCACTTCATAGGAAATAGATGGGGAAACAATGGAAACAGTGACAGACTTCATTTTCTTGGGCTCCAAAATCACTGCAGATGTTGACCTGCAGATATGAAATTAAAAGACGCTTGCTCCTTGGAAAACTTATGACCAACCTAGACAGCGTATTAAAAAGCAGAGACATTACTCTGCCAACAAAGGTCCATCTAGTCAAAGCTACAGTTTTTCCAGTGGTCGTGTATGGGTGTGAGAGTTGGACTGTGAAGAAGGCTGAGCGCTGAAGAATTGATGCTTTTGAACTGTGGTGTTGGAGAAGACTCTTGAGAGTCCCTTGGACTGCAAGGAGATCCAATCAGTCCATCCTAAAGGAAATCAGTCCTGAATATTCATTGGAAGGACTGATGCTAAAGCTGAAACTCCAATACTCTGGTCACCTGATGCGAAGAGCTGACTCATATGAGAAGACCCTGATACTGGGAAAGATGGAAGGCGGGAGGAGAAGGGTACAACAGGGGATGAGATGGTTCAATGGCATCATGACTCAATGGACATGAGTTTGAGTCAACTCTGGGAGTTGGTGATGGACAGGGAGGCCTGGTGTGCTGCAGTCCACGAGGCTGCAGTCAGACACGACAGAGTGACTGGACTGAACTGAACTAAGACTCGGTAGTTGTAACTTTCAATTTCCAATATTAGCATTTTAGGATTTTATAATGACATTCTAGTTATTTAAAATGGTAACTAATTACACAAATCAAAAGTAAACTAGCTCAGTTTTTCAAAAATGCCTTAGGAAAAACTGTCCATCTATTATGAATAAAAATGTATATAGTTCTTGAATTATATCTTACAGCTCTCTCATAAAAAAAACTTATTAAAGAAAACAATTTTAAAACATTTTATAAAAAAATTATAATGAAAAGAACTCACATGAAGCTATATGTAACAGATACTGAAGTGCTATGCAGATCTCCTTTCAAGTGAAGGATTTCTTGTCCAGCTGCTGGAAAACAGCCTTCACCTGTCAGGTCTTTTCAGGAAGTGCCCCAGCTAAAGACAGCTGCATGCCTGAGAGGCCTTCATGGAGCAGCTGATCAAAACAGGGGTTTAAGGGCCTAGCACCTTGTCACAATTTTGGACAACTCAGCAGGTTATCCCAGCTTCAGAGTTTCTCAAGGGGGCAACAGTGACTTTTGTTGATAATACAATTCAGCACAATTTATCCTTTCTGCTTCCTTTCCATTCCTTCTACAGATGTTGATCCTAAGAACATTCCTTAATAAACTTCTGTATGTTTATCATAGTTAACATATCTAGGAACCCAACTTGCAGCCACTGGTGAGGAAAACAGGCTAAAATAAAGCCTGGTGAAGAAAATAGGCTAAAATAAAGCCTTGGTGTTGGGTCACAATACACACAGCCACCCAGCTGGCAAAGGACACTATCACTGGTGATGAATACACAGAACCCGAGCACCAAGTGGCAGTGCAAAGCTTCCTCCCGGGAAGCTTCAACTGGTGGTAAACTGGGCATTTTCCTGTGGAGAGAATGTAGATTTTGGCAAACTTTTCCTTTTTTTTTTTTTTAAATAGGACTGGATAGTAGTTCATATTCTTCTTTGTTGTTCCTGTTTTACAACTCTTTAAAAATAGGGCATGACAAAAATAGGCAGGCCCCAGAGTGGGTTTGGCCTGCAAGTCATGGTTTGCCAATCCCTGAACTTAGAAAGTGCAATGTATCAGATATTTGAGAAATAGAAAGAAAACAGTAATTATATCAAGACCATGAAAATGGGTTGTTGTTGCTAAAGGCAACTGACTCTTCAGAAAAACATAGCGGGAGGTAAAAATGAGTAATAGGGAATTAAAAACTAAATGTCAAAAAGCCAGAAGGTTCTTTGGTAGCATAAAATCTCTACAAAAGGCTAAGGGCCAAGACTTACTGTAAAAGTAGCAGGGCTTCAAAGAAAGTTAAACTCTGTGTCTGCTATGCCAAGGTTAAGGCCTGCATAAGAAACAAGAACAAATTGGAACCCTGAAAAAATGATACAGAGACATGGACTGATGAACCTGGAAGTTCTCAATCCTCAGGTTCCTTGAGTCCTCTGAACTTGGAGACGGAATCCACACATTCTTAAATGCAGGTGATATTCCCATCAGCAAGAATTACCAAGTAAAGACATATAAAATTACCTTCTTCATAAAAGCAGTGAGAATAGTGGCAAAAGCTGGAAGAATGATCTTTTTCAAACTATGAAAATTACAAAAAATTGAAGAAATCTGGGGAATGTGTATTCAGCAGTATGGCTGAATGTTGGTAAGAAGAGCAACCTTTGTGGCGGTTTCCATTCTAACCCCTTCACAGTTTCGTGAACACCCGCAATCATACTGAATATCAACAAACACTAGAAGCAGCAAAACGGAGTCCTACTCTCAGAGAACTGTCATTATTTGACATGTCTGATAGTTCCCAGAAGACACTACTATCAAAGCTGTCTTTATGTGACCTGACTCAGAGCTCATCCAGAGTAGTAAACAGCCTTCTTTCTGGTCAAAAACAATCAATCAGAGGCAACAATCAAACACTGCAGCTGAGATTATGGACAATTTTTGAGGCAAACAACAGCATGATCAAAAAGCTGGGGAATGAGATGTCCATGGGGGCTTCGGAAAGCTCCAGCATATTCTTGGGACTCTAGAAGGCCACACTCACACATAACCTGTGCACATTCTCAGGAAAGAGCTATGAAAGCCCTAAACGCTCACTGCTGGAGAACACTTAGGCTCTGTAAAGCAAGAAAAAACAAATCCATAAATTGCTTAGCTGAGTGTTGAAGGCATGTCTCAACATACACATTGAGGCCTTTAGCAAAGACTAGAAGATTTACATCACGCAGGCATCCAAGGAAACCTATGCCTGTTCATTACTTTAACCACTAAGCAAACTATGCAGACACTTTAGTGACCACACAGAACAGACTTTATAGTATTAATACCAAAAAGTGTATGTCACTCACATACATGCATAAATAATCAATCAATCATGGGGAGAGAATATGATTTCTACAGCTGCCTCATTATTTAAAATGTCCAGTTTTGACAAAAAATTAAAAGCATGCAAAGAAACAAGAAAGTATATTCTACACACACACACACACTGGGTGGGGGGGGGGGCACACGTGGCAATATACACTATTCCTGAGGAAGCCCAGACATTGAACTTAACTAGAATAAGACTTTAAATCATTTATTTTAAATATGTTAAAACAACTAAAGGAGAGTATGAGAACAATGTCTCAACCAAATTGACAATCTTAATATACAAAAAATATTTTCTAAAAAAGATCAAATAGAAATTATAGGTTTGAGTAATATATAATCAAATGAAAAAGTCGACACAGCAGCTCAAGAGTAGATATGAGCTGGCAGAAGAAAGAAACCAGCAAACTTGAAAACAGATCAACTGACATCAGTCAGTTTGAGAAACAGAATGGAAAAGAAAAAAAAAAAAAACAGATCAGAGACTCAGAAACCTGTGAGACACCATTAAGAATACTGACCTACATATAACAGACAGGAGACAAACAAAAGGACAGAGTATTTGAAGAAATTACGGCAAAAAATTTCTCAAATTTGGAAAAAAAAAAAAAACAAAACACCACACATTCAAGAGGCTCAAAAAGTTTCAAACAGGATAAACTCAAAAAAGACCCACACCAACATGTATAATCAAACTGTTGAAAGAGAAGAAAGCAATTTATCACAAATAAAGGCTCCTCCCAAGACTAACAGCTACTTTATCAGAAATCACGGGTCAGACAGTGGCACAATAAATTCAAAGTGGTGTACAAAAAAGTCAATCAATTATTTTATATCCAACAAGACTTCCCTTAGAATCGTAGAAGGCATTCCTAATCAATAAAAACTGAATAAGCTGTTACCAGCAGACTTGCCCTAAAAGAAATACTAATAGAAGCACTTTAGCTGAAATGAAATGACACTAAATAGTAATTCAAATCCATTATGAAAATACAAAGCACTAGTAGAAGTAACTTCATAAGTAACTCCTTTTTTCCTATCTAACTTAAAAGACAAAAACATCAAGTGATAATTAGAAGGATGGTTTATGACTATAAAATGGACAAAGATGTAACTTGTAGGATAATGACAACACAATGGAGGGAGAAGGGAATGGAGCTCTATAGAAACAAAGTCTTTATATGCTCTCGTAACTGAACTAGCATTCCAACTAGATAAAATGGTAATGGTAAGTCCCAGAACCACTAAAAAAGTAACAACAACAATACAGTAAAAAAAAAAAAAAACAAGGAAGTTACAGTGGTACACTAAAAGGTATCTGTGCTTAGTCGTTCAGTCATCTCCAACTCTTTACAACCCCACGGACTGTAGCATGCCAGGCTCCTCAGTGCCTCACACACATCTACTGAGTAAGGTAAACACCCCAAAAATAAACAAAGAAATGAACAGTCAGTACAGCTAAGCCTTATAAGAAATGTTTCCCATTAAGAGTAGCCTAAGAGAAAGGAAATATGTGCACATGTACAATTTGTAGACTAAGAAGGAGGAACTTTGTAAGTTTTCTATGCTCTCTGTTAAGTAGGAGGTAAAAACAACTGGTGAGTCGTAGGGGGAGACAGTAGGGTTGAAGATTTATGGAGAGTAGCTAGCTGCCTTGCTCATTTCTATTGAAATTAATATATAAGTCAGATTCAAATTCTGAATTCTGAGCACTACTGCCTCAAAACAGAGTCATGTGATTTCACGTAAACTGTATACCAAAATTTCACGCATTCTTGTAACTTAAAAAGTGCTCAGTAAAAAGAATCAGAAGGATCAGTAAAAAGAATTTGAAAAAAGCATCATACCAGTCTATAACCTTTAGGTACTGAATGTACCAGTTTTATTATTAAGTAAAAGTCAGTTATATCCATAGATGTGAAAGCAAAGTCTTGAAGAGATATCTGTACACCCATGTTTTAGCAGTGTTATCACAATAGCGAAAAAGTGGAAGCAACCCAAATTTCCACCAGCTGACAAATGGATAAGCAAATTATGGTAATGTGGTAATGTATATAATAGAATATTATTCATCCTTAAAAACGGAGGAAATTTTGACACAAGCTACAATATGGATGAACCTTGAGGACCTAACGGTGAGTGAAATAAACCAGCCAGAAAAAGACAAATACTGATGTATTCCACTTACATGATGTATCTAGAAGAATTAAATTTATAGACACAGAAAATAGAATGATGGCTGCCAGGAGTAGGGGGACAGAGGAATGAATCGTTACCATTTAACAGGTATAGGACTTCAGTTTTACAGGATTACAAGGATTCCAGGGATGAACTATGGTGACGGTTGCACAATATGAATGTACTTAATACCACTGATGTACTTAAAAATGATCAAGACAGTAAACTGTTGTGTTTTTGTTGTGTTACTCAGTCACTAAGCCATGTCCGACTCCTTGCAAACCCCATGAACTGCAGCCCAACAGGCTTCCCTGTCTTTCACTATCTCCCTGACTTTGCTCAAAATCATGTACATTGTGTCAGTGATGCCATCCAAACATCTTATCATCTGTCGCCCCCTTCTCCTCTTGCCCTCAGATCTCTCCCAGCATCAGGGTCTTTTCCAATGAGTCGGTTCTTCGCAACAGGTGGCCAAAGTATTAGAGCTTCAGCTTCACCATCAGTCCTTCCAGTGAATATTCAGGGTTGATTTCCTTAGGATGGACTGGTTTGATCTCCCTGCTATTCAAGGGACTCTCAAGAACCTTCTGTAGCACCACAGTTTGAGAGCATCAGTTCTTTGGTGTTCAGCCTTCTTTACGGTCCATCTCCTACATCCATACATGACTACTGGAAAAACCATAGCTTTGACTATATGGACCCTTGTCAGCCAAGTGACGTTGTGTATTTTACCACAATAAAAAACTGGGGGGGGGAGTCAGTTATTTGAATATGTATTAAAGTGAAAGTTGCTCAGTCGTGTCCAGCTCTTCGTGTCCCCATGGACTATACAGCCCATGGAACTCTCCAGGCCAGAATCCAGAATATTGGAGTGGGTAGCCTTTTCCTTCTTCAGGGGATCCTCCCAACCCAGGGATCGAACCGAGGTCTCCCGCATTGCAGGTGGATTCTTTACCAGTTGGGCCACAAGGGAAGCCCATATATTAAAGGGCAGCATAAATAACATAGTTATTTTAAAAGAAAAAAAAAATTTCTTTAGAGACTGATGTAAATAAAACAAATTTATACCACGTGTCATATATTTGTTTATATCAGATAACACAACAGACCCTAAACGTTTGAGATACCAACTTAGAGAAGGGGATTAAAAAAAAAAAAAAAAAACACCTAGTTTAGAAAAACTAGTATTTACAAACACCAGAAACAATGAAAACAGCAGCAAAGAACATAAGGGCACTACAACCAGAAAGATACAGCATGGCTACAGAAGTAACTAAAGAACAGTCAAGTACCTAAAGTTTATTTAAGGCTGGCAAACTGGAAAATGGTAAGAATCTAGGGAGAGAGACTTTTCTGGTGGTCCAGGATTAAGAATCTGCCTTCTAATGCAGGGGATGTGGATTAAATCCCTTTTATGGGAAATAAGATCCCACATATCACAGAGCAACTAAGTCTGTGTGCAACACAACTAAAGAGAAGCTTGCACACTTCAACTAAGATTCAGCACAGCGAAAAAAAAGAATCTAGGGATGACCATAACAGAAGACAGAAGAAATAAGTAAGATTCTGGAAGGAGCAAGAAGACTTGAAGAAAACTAGAGCCCAAAAAGTTCAGCAGAGATAGAATACTATCCTGCAGGTAGGCTCTAAACAAAATGCAACACAAGTACAGTAAATTATTTCTATACACGTGAAATTTGAAAAAATGACAATGACGGACATTTGAGACCGACAGCAGTCTATATAGGAAGTTATTTGAATAACTCAGAGAAGAACAACTGAGAGACCAATTACAAACAGTTAAAGATTTAAGAAAACAAATTTATGGAAAGGCCAAAGATTAAAATTACAATGACTTTTAAAAACCAGTATTAGGAAGGCCGTTCTGGGAAAAAATGGAAATGAAAATGAACTTTAAGAAAAGGGCCAGGACTTCCCTGGCGATCCCACGGATAAGAATTCTCCTGTCAATGTACGGGACACATTTAATCCCTGGCTTGAGAAAATTCCACATGATGTCACAGGGCAACGAGGCCCATAGGCCACAAACATTGAGACTGCTCCCTAGAGCCCATAAGCCACAACTACTGTGCCTGCACACTCTTTGCAACAAGAAGTCATCGTTATGAAAGTTCTCACACCACAACTAGAGAAAGTCTGTGCAACAATGAAGACCCAGCACAGCCAAAAATAAGAAAATGCCTTTCCAATTTCAAGATAATAGGACTGAAAAATATTAGTTGAAGAAAATATCTCAGAAAAAAGACCAAAATGAGAAATTCAGGAAAACAGAAGAAAAACTTTAAATCAGTAGGTCCATCATCAATTGAACAACAAAAAAAAGTCATCCTAAGGACTGAACTGCAATAACCCTTCTCAAAAAGATTAGTACTACCTCCCCTAAAGCGGGTGTTTGGAAACATCTGGGGACATTTCTAGTTGTCCTCAAAACTAGTGAGTTATTTTGGCATTTAGTTCCTGGGAGCCACAGTACTCAACCCCCTCACAACTCAATACAGCCCAAGATAAAAATGGTACTACCTAAACGCCCATGAGAAATATTGGACTATGGACAAAAAGAATTTTCTCAATACCTGACACGGTATGTATTTTCATAAAATTTATCACCACCAGTACAAACAAAAGATACCTAGAAAAATCCAAATAACACATACAAGAAAAAAAAAGGATCAAGAATCTGAACAGAGACTTCTCTGGTGTCCAGTGGCTTAGACTCCACACTCCCAATGCACAGGGCCCAGGCTCCCTCCCTGGTCAGGAAACTAGATCCCACTGGACGCAACTAAGAGTTCACAGGCAGCAACTGAAGATTCCACGCGCCCAACTAAAAGATCATTCATGCCCCAATGGACACCGCCCCCACTAAAAGATCATTCATGCCACAATGGAGACCGAAGATTCTGCATGCCACAGCCAAGGCCTGGAGCAACCCAGCAAATGAAAAACCAGAATCTGAACAGCATCAGACTTTTCAAAAGCTGTACTGAAAGTTCAAAGACAAGAGAAATTTCGAAGACATTCTCTTGTCTTCCAAATGTTGATGGAAACTTATTTCTTATGTCTTCGAAACTTATTTCTTATGTCTTTGAAATGTTGATGGAAACTTATTTCCAGTCAAACTACCAATCAAGTATGAAAAGAAAACATTTTTTTTCCTTAAAAAAGATACAAGTCCCTAAAATTTACCTCCTGTGCAACTTTTCTCAAGAAACAACCAGATAACATATTTCAGCCAAATAAAGGACTAAATAAGCCAAACAGGGGGCAGAAAGGGAGCCAACATAAAAAGGTAGGGGGGAGGGGTGGGAAGGGTGGTGGTGGTGTAGGGGATTCCCCTTTAAGAAGAGGGCAGACGTTTCAGAATAGTAACTATACACAAAAGTCTAGATCAGAGCAAGGAGAATAACAGTTCTGAAGTAAGTTCTCCCCACTCCAACTCCTCCACAAAAAAGAGGCAGAACTTACAGACAATGTGATGTGCTAGAGTCTGAAAACCCTGACAGATTAGTAAAAGCTTTTAGAAAAACAGCAATAGGTACACAGGAAACTAAGCAAATTTTAAAAAAGCTGACAGTGGGGTGGGGGTGGTGGGCGGCAAGTAACTCCAAGAAAAACAAAAACTTTACAGAAAAGAAACAGGATTCATAGTACAATTTTTGACCCACAAGTTATATATAAATTTTTATACAAGACTCATTATTTGTATGGTCATAATAACATAAAAGCTAATGATTTAACTAACTTTATTACCTATATTGAAATATGGTAAAAGGAGACTTGAGAAGTGTGAAAAACCCTCACAGCATATACAGGGTTAGATCCGTTATCCATGGAGTCAGGCATCCACTGGGGGTCTTGGAATATACCTTTTGCTGATAAAAGGGGACTACTTAGAGAAAAAGTTCTGAAAAGATATACACCCAAAAGCAGTGTTGTTCGTAGAAAACTAAGATTATCAAAAAAGTCACTATATTTGACATTTCTGTAGCCTTACTTTCATATATTACTTTAACAGTAACTAAAAATTAAAAACTAATGTAAAAAATGTACAAAATAAACAAAACCAACTAAGTCCAACCACACAACAAAAATTCAAAACATCATAAAATAAGATCTTCATGAATAAATAATGGTATTTGTTAAGCTTTCAAAGAAATCAATCAAAAAAGAAAATGGGGAAAAGATAACTCATTATAAGCACCAAGTTCAACTTGCTGTTTGATGATAAAGCATCCTTCAACAGTGTCTGTGTCTCCCTCTCTTCCTCTCCTCTCTTTATACATATGCATATAGAAACCATTCATTTCTGAAATATTTGTTTCAATAAAAGAAAATACCTACCTTATAATGTTTGTTGGGCCTTTTTTTTAAAAAATAATCCTACGACCCAAAGATCACAAAGGTTATTTTAAAACATTTGTACTGCGTTGTTCAATATATTTTTTAACATAGCTGATTTGACATGTAACATGAACCTCTGCTTTTTAGCTTTCATAAGCACTGTCTAGTCATTAAACATTGTTCATAAAAATCATCACTATTTTTGAGAAAATAGTAACCCCCACTCCCATGCATTAATCCCAAGCACAGATTCATTTTAACTGAAGTTGTGATCTCTCTTACACTCTATCTCCCACAAGGGGGAGACAGAATTTTTTTTAAATACCTTATAATAAAAAGTATTTTGAATATCTTATAATAAAAAACAAAGTTTGGTTTCATCCCAATATCAAATGAGAAGATAAGGGAAGAGTAGTCATTTACTACTGGTGTTATCTCTATCTGGTGGGCTTTTTTCCCTATTACGTACTACAAAAATTACAATTCAGTTTCTCGTATCTAACAACTTAAGTGGAATGTCCTCAGCAACTTCACTCATTTAACAAATATTTAGCAAACACCTATTATGAGGCTTCCCTGGTGGCTCAGTGGTAAAGAATCCCTCTGCAATGCAGAAGACACAGGTTCAATCCCTGGGTCTGGAAGATCCCCTGGAGAAGGAAATGGCAACCCCTTGGATAGAGTATTCTTGCCTGGGAAATTCCATGAACAGAGGAGCCTGATGGGGTATAGTCCA
The DNA here is from genome assembly GCF_055505025.1 of Bos grunniens. NCBI lineage: Eukaryota > Metazoa > Chordata > Mammalia > Artiodactyla > Bovidae > Bos > Bos grunniens. Next base: position 28,951,435 of record NC_141185.1, on the reverse strand, counting down.
TGGTGTTGCAAGAGTTAGACACAACTTAGCAACGAAACCACAACCACTACCACCATTATGTGCCAGACCCTTTACTGTCACATTAGGTATACTTGACTTTTCTAAAAAAAAAGATAAGAGCCCTCCTTTCAAAAAGTTTACAATCAGTCTTAAAGAGGGAGGGGGTATTTTTAGAATTACAAGTTACAGTAAATATTAAGAACAAAATGACCAGGGTATGCTGATATATGCAAAGTATAAAGATGTGTAATTATATACTTTTTAGAATCTCAAATGCACCCCACCCTCTCTTTTTTAATATAAGCTTATGAAAGTCTGGTCTACTTCTTAAAACTCTGGGGAAAAAAACCAACAAAGGTTAATTTAGGCCATGGGAGAAATATCAATAACCTCAGATATGCAGATGACACCAACCTCATGGAAGAAAGTGAAGAGGAACTAAAAAGCCTCTTGATGAAAGCGGAAGAGGAGAGTGAAAAAGTTGGCTTAAAGCTCAACATTCAGAAAACGAAGATCATGGCATCTGGTCCCATCACTTCATGGGAAATAGATGGGGAAACAGTGTCAGACTTTATTTTCTTGGGCTCCAAAAATCACTGCAGACGGTGATTGCAGCCATGAAATTAAAAGACGCTTACTCCTTGGAAGGAAAGTTATGACCAACCTAGAGAGCATATTCAAAAGCAGAGACATTACTTTGCCAACAAAGGTTCGTCTAGTCAAGGCTATGGTTTTTCCTGTGGTCATGTATGGATGTGAGAGTTGGACTGTGAAGAAAGCTGAGCGCCGAAGAATTGATGCTTTTGAACTGTGGTGTTGGAGAAGACTCTTGAGAGTCCCTTGGACTGCAAGGAGATCCAAACATTCCATTCTAAAGGAGACTGGTCCTGGGTGTTCTTTGGAAGGAATGATGTTAAAGCTGAAACTCCAGTACTTTAGCCACCTCATGCGAAGAGTTGACTCATTGGAAAAGACTCTGATGCTGGGAGGGATTGGGGGCAGGAGAAGAAGGGGACGACAGAGGATGAGATGGCTGGATGGCATCACCGACTCGATGGACGTGAGTTTGAGTGAACTCCGGGAGTTGGTGATGGACAGGGAGGCCTGGCGTGCTGCGATTCATGGGGTCGCAAAGAGTCGGACACAACTGAGCAACTGAACTGAACTAGTTTTACCGTCTGAGACAACTGTTGGTGGCATGTTATACACACCCATCCATTGTTTCTCTATCACTGTGTTTATTCCTCTTCTCATCCACCCAACCCCTTTTTTCCTATTTCATCTTTCTTTGTTTTGTCTTTCTCACTCCTTATTTCCTCAGGACTTCAGTAACAGACTTACAGCTTAAATAGAACTGGTTATTTAATGGCTTTCAAAGCTAAAACATTTGTGATCCCTAACTTAAAATTCAGACTTAAATGCAAGCCAACAAAGATCATACAAAATTTAGTTTAACTATTACAAAACAAAAAAGCAATATAATAGTTTATTTTGAGGCAGAAGGCTGGTTGCTCACACATTTAAGAACACAGTGCAGGGACTTCCCTGGTGGCCTGGGGGACAGGGCTCAATCCTTAGGGAACTAGATCCCACACGACGCAACTAAGACCCAGCACAGCCAAATAAATAAATAAATACTAAAACAACAACAACCAGATACAAATGTTTTCTGAAACTTCAACACAACCATTCAACAATAGTGGGGTAATTAATTCAACTATGGCATGTACACAAAGTAGACTACTATGCAGCTGCTATTAAAACAAAACAAAACAAAAGTCAAGAATATTCTCCACTGCTGCTGCTGCTGCTAAGTCACTTCAGTCATGTCCGACTCTGTGTAACCCCACAGATGGCAGCCCACCAGTAACAGACTTCAAATTCCAGGAAACGTTAAATGAAAATGCAAAGTGAAAAACAGGTATATAGTTTATGAACTATTGTATCAGAAAGAGAAGAAAATCAGTATACCTATTTGTTCACATCTATCTGACACAGAAACTGGAGGCGGGACTTCCCTGGTGGGCTAGTGGTTAAGAATTCACCTGCCAATGCAGGAGACACAAGTTCAATTCCTGATCTGGGAAGATTCCACATGCTGTGGAGCAACGAAGCCTTTTCAACACGACTGAGTCCTCCATCCTCAGCCCACAAGCTACAACTACTGAGACCAGGAGCAGCAACTACTGAAGCCCATATATCTAGAACCTGTGCTCTGCAACAAGAGAAGCCACTGCAATAAGAAGTCTGCATACCACATCGAAGAGTAGCCCCCACTCACCACAACTAGAGAAAGTCCTCACAGCAACAAAGACCCAGCACAGCCAAAAATAAGTAAATAAATAAAAATATTTTTTAAGAGAAAAAATACGCTGGAAGGATACATCTAGTACTAATGAAAGTGGTTACTAATGCAGAACTAAGGGTGGACAGGCTTATGGTACGCACAGATTTAATTCTGAACCATGTATTAACTATTCAAAAAATAAAGAGTCTGAAACGTTTTTAAAAACCTTTACAAAGTCTATCTAAAGATGATCCAAAATTTCACTACACATTTATAATTGCTCAGTTACATACAGCCTTTTAAATCTTGTGACACTGAGCCTATTCATTTAGTCATTTGTTTACAATTCTTTACTACTGAGGTAGTCCCAGAATTACCTTAAGATGGCAAACATACTGGTCAAAAGCAACTCAGCAGCACCTGGATTCATTACCTGTTTACTGTTTTATGTTGAACAAGTCATTTAAACTCTTGCCCATTTTTCCTTCTAAAACAGAAATACTTGTTCCTATGACTTAGGGAGGGCATAAAAATTAGAATGATTCCCAATGTACAGAAGACACTCTTTAAATGTTAACAGATGTGGGACTTCCTGGTGGTCCTGTGGCTAAGACTCCATCCTCCCAATGCAGACAGCCCAAGTTCTATCTCTGTCAGGGAACTAGACCCCACGTGCTGAAACTAGGAGTTTGCAGCCCACAACTCACAACTACGACTTGGAGCAGCCAAATAAAAATAAACAAATAGTTTAAAAAACATTAACAAGTGTTATTCTTAAACAGTTCTTTTTATGGACACATACTGCTTTCATCTATGTAATCGAAACCATAGTGTTTCAAATCAATCCAACAAAAATTTGCAGCGTACTCAAAATCCAGTAAGTTCTTGTTAACAAGTAGTTTCAATGTACTAGAAAGCAGGAAGTGAAAACAAAAAAAAGAAAAGCACAATAATGTAAACATACACAGTGCAAGCCACTGTGAGTGCAGAGAAGCAGTGATATACTGCTCACTTAACGTATCAGTAGAACCAATGACAATCTAACAGGGAAAAAGGTTAGAGAACTGGGTTCTACCAAAATCCTTAAGTGACTTATCTTTCAGGCTCTCAGATCTGGCTGAGTATCAGAATCACCAGCTATATGTTTTAAAAACACAGACTCCACCTCCAGACTACTGAATCACATAGACCAGTGAACGACTGTGAGAATCTGTATCATGATTATTAACTAGGTATTGGAAACACCACAGATCTTACTCACTTACAATTACAGACTACTATTCAGCAGTATGTGAACAGTGAACTTCCTGATGTTCAAGCTGGTTTTAGAAAAGCAGAGGAACCAGAGATCAAATTGCCAACATCCGCTGGATCATGGAAAAAGCAAGAGAATTCCAAAAAAACATCTATTTCTGCTTTATTGACTATGCCAAAGCCTTTGATTGTGTGGATCACAAGAAACTGTGGAAAATTCTGAAAGAGATGAGAATACCAGACCACCTGACCTGCCTCTTGAGAAATCTGTATGCAGGTCAGGAAGCAACAGTTAGAACTGGACATGGAACAACAGACTGGTTCCAAATAGGAAAAGGAGTTTGTCAAGGCTGTATATTGTCACCCTGTCTATTTAAGTTATATGCAGAGTACATCATGAGAAACGCTGGGCTGGAAGAAACACAAGCTGGAATCAAGATTGCCGGGAGAAATATCAATAACCTCAGATATGCAGATGACACCACCCTCATGGCAGAAAGCGAAGAGGAACTCAAAAGCCTCTTGATGAAAGTGAAAGTGGAGAGTGAGAAAGTTGGCTTAAAGCTCAACACTCAGAAAATGAAGATCAAGGCATCCGGTCCCACCACCTCATGGGAAATAGATGGGGAAACAGTGGAAACAGTGTCAGACTTTATTTTTCTGGGCTCCAAAATCACTACAGATGGTGACTGCCGCCATGAAATTAAAAGACGCTTACTCCTTGGAAGAAAAGTTATGACCAACCTAGATAGCATATTGAAAAGCAGAGACATTACTTTGCCAACAAAGGTCCATCTAGTCCAGGCTACGGTTTTTCCAGTGGTCATGTATGGATGTGAGAGTTGGACTGTGAAGAAGGCTGAGCGCCAAAGAATTGCTGCTTTTGAACTGTGGTGTTGGAGAAGACTCTTGAGAGTCCCCTGGACTGCAAGAAGATCCAACCAGTCCATTCTGAAGGAGATCAGCCCTGGGATTTCTTTGGAAGGAATGATGCTGAAGCTGAAACTCCAGTACTTTGACCACCTCATGTGTAGAGCCGACTCATTGGAAAAGACTCTGATGCTGGGAGGGGTTGGGGGCAGGAGAAGGGGACGACAGAGGATGAGATGGCTGGATGGCATCACTGACTCGATGGACCTGAGTCTGAGTGAACTCTGGGAGTTGGTGATTGACAGGGAGGCCTGGCGTGCTGCGATTCATGGGGTCGCAAAGAGTCGGACACGACTGAGCGACTGATCTGATCTGATTTTATCTTCAGATAAAATAAATTTAATCATTGCGTTTGGTAGCTTCACTGGAAGGAAGTAAAGGGAAGGTGATATTATAATTACTTGTTCCTTTAAATTATGTCATTAAAGCACCTTTTAAGATTAATAGGTGTTATAAGTAATGACTACCACTTACTGAACAATTACTCATCAATGACTGGAAACAATGCCCAACACCATTCCATCCCATGAATGTCAAGAGGAGGAGATACACACAATTCAATTTTTAAAAAGGCAAAAGCTCTGAACAGATACCTCACCAAAGACGACACACAGATGGCAAATTAGGTGCTCAACACCATATGTCATTAGGGGAATTTCAAATTAAAACAAGGTATCACTACACACCTATTAGAATAGCTAAAATTCAAAATACTGACATCAAATGCTGACGAAATATGGAGCAACAAAAGCTGTCCCTCAGTGATGGCTGATATACAAAACAGGTACAGCCACTTTGGAAAACTGTTTGGCAGTTTCTTAGAAAACTAAACATATTCTTACCATACACTGGAGCAATCAAGCTCCTTGCTATATACCTAAATTACGAGTAAATGTTGATGTGCAATTACTCATAATTGCCAAAACTTAGAAGCAACGAAGATGTCCTTCAATAAGGTGAGGAGAGAGATAATCTGTGGTACAAATGTACAACGAAATATCAATTCAGGACTATAAAGATCAGGCCACAAAAAAACAATTAAGGAGGAACCTTAAATGCACACCACCAAGTCAAAGAAGTCCATGTGAAAAAACTACATACTGTATGATTCTGATTATGTGATCTTTTGGAAAAAGCAGAAGTATGGAAGACAGTTAAAAAGAGCACTAGTTGTGATTTCCCTGGCAGTTCAGTGGTTGACACTCCACACTTCTACTGCAGGGGGGCCCAGGTTCGATCCCTGTTTGGGGAACTGGGAGTTGCAAGTCACAACTGTGATTTTGGTTGGTGCAACCAAAACCAAACAACAAAACAACAATAAAAAGAGCAGTATTTGTCATGCATTTGGGTTAGGGAGGAAGGAATAGATGGACTATAGGGGATTTTCTAGCTCAGCTCAGCTCAGCAGCTTAGTCATGTCCGACTCTTTGCGACCCCATGAATCGCAGCACGCCAGGCCTCCTTGTCCATCACCAACTCCCGGAGTTCACTCAGACTCACGTTCATCGAGTCAGTGCTGCCATCCAGCCATCTCATCCTCTGTTGTCCCCTTCTCTTCCTGCCCCCAATCCTTCCCAGCATCAGAGTCTTTTCCAATGAGTCAACTCTACACATGAGGTGGCCAAAGTACTGGAGTTTCAGCTTCAGCATCATTCCCTCCAAAGAAATCCCAAGGCTGATCTCCTTCAGAATGGACTGGTTGGATCTCCTTGCAGTCCAAGGGACTCTCCAACACCACAGTTCAAAAGCATCCATTCTTCGGCGCTCAGCCTTCCTCACAGTCCAACTCTCACATCTATACATAAACACTGGAAAAACCATAGCCTGGACTAGCTGGACCTTTGTTGGCAAAGTAATGTCTCTGCTTTTCAATATACTATCTAGGTTGGACATAACTTTCCTTCCAAGGAGTAAGCGTCTTTTAATTTCATGGCTGCAATCACCATCTGCAGTGATTTTGGAGCCCAGAAAAATAAAGTCTGACACTGTTTCCCCATCTATTTCCCATGAAGTGATGGGACCGGATGCCATGATCTTCGTTTTCTGAATGTTGAGCTTTAAGCCAACTTTTTCACTCTCCACTTTCACTTTCATCAAGAGGCTTTTGAGTTCCTCTTCACTTTCTGCCATAAGGGTGGTGTCATCTGCATATCTGAGGTTATTGATATTTCTCCCGGCAATCTTGATTCCAGCTTGTGCTTCTTCCAGTCCAGCGTTTCTCATGATGTACTCTGCATAGAAGTTAAATAAGCAGGGTGACAATATACAGCCTTGATGAACTCCTTTTCCTATTTGGAACCAGTCTGTTGTTCCATGTCCAGTTCTAACTGTTGCTTCCTGACCTGCATACAGATTTCTCAAGAGGCAGGTCAGGTGGTCTGGTATTCTCATCTCTTTCAGAATTGTCCACAGTTTCTTGTGATCCACACAGTCAAAGGCTTTGGCATAGTCAATAAAGCAGAAATAGATGTTTTTCTGGAACTCTCTTGCTTTTTCCATGATCCAGCGGATATTGGCAATTTGATCTCTGATTCCTCTGCCTTTTCTAGGGCAGTGAAAAATCACTGTTTACCATAAAAATGGATGCATGTGATTATATATTTGTCAAATCCCAAAGAATACACAGGACACAAAGTAAACCCTAATGTAATCTACGGACTTTAGTTGATAATGCTGGGTTCATCAATTTTAACAAATGCACCACACCAGTAAAGCTTCTAATGTTAGAGGTTTTGATGGGCAAGGTGTTATATGGAAACTGTACTTTCAGCTAAATTTTGCTATAAAGCCAAAATTGCCCTAAAAAGTAAAGTCTAAACAAACAAACAAACAAAAGTCTAAACAACTAAACAAAATTGATCTAAAAACTATGAGAGAGAAAGAAAACACAACTTGCAAAAAAAAAAAAAACAATTAAAAGGCATTTTTTAAAAAAATGCTTTTTTAATAAGAAAAATATATTTAAAGTTGAAAAAAAGTAAGAGAGGCCCTGGAATCCTCGTGCATTGCTGGTGGGCAAGTAAATGAGGCAGTCACACTGGAAAACATTTTGGCAGGTTCCTCAAAAAAGTTGAACATGACCTAGCAATTCCATTCCTAGGTATATAATAGGAGGACTGAAAACATACATTCACACAAAAACTTGTGCATATATATTAGTAAAAAGTGTAACAGAAACACTCAAATATCCACCAACTGACAGACATAATGTAGTATATCCATGCAATAGAATATTATTCAGCCATAATAAGAAATACTGTACTGTTATCTGCTACACGTGGTTGAACCTTGAAAACATTTCCTTAAGTGAAAGAATCTATTCACAAGCTATATACTGTGATTCCTTTTATATACAGTGTCCAGAATAGGCAAATCCTTGAGATATAAAAACCATTCTTATAGAGACAGAAATTAGTGATTGCCAACGGAAAGGGAAAATTGGGACTAATTGCTAATAGGGACTAACTGCTGAACTGCGTTCATTTGCATGTGATAAAAATGTTTTGAGGTTACAGAGTGATGATGAGGACACAACATAGTCATATACTAAAAACCTCAGAAATGTAGTCAATCTTCTGTATCCACAGGTTCTGTATCCAGTCGATTCAACCAACTGTGCATGGAATATAGTCAGAAAAAAAAAACTTCAGAAAGTTCCAAAAATCAAAATTTAAATTTGCAACTTCAGGCAACTATTTACATTGTATTTACAACTACTTACATTGTATTAGGTATTCTAAGTAATTTAGAAGTAATTTAAAGTTACAGGAAGAATATGCAAATACACTATTTTTTATAAAGGACTTCAGAATCCAGAGATAGAGGGGCAAGGTGGGTGTGGGAGTCCTGGAACCACTCACTTCATAGATACTGTGGGACAAGTGTGAATTATATCGCAAATTCGTTTTTTAAGAACTTAGGGTGGCCCTAATGGATGAATGTTACCAAGTTACTTAACATCAAGAGCTAACATCAGGAAAGATGTTTTGTGCTTTACTGACAGAAGACCTCATCACCAGCTGTGACGTATCCTCATCCTCCAACACCCCACCAAAGAAGAAGAAAATAAGCCAGTTTGGATCAAGCCCCTATATCCAACTAACTGAATTACAGGGGAAAACAAACACGACAATGGAATGTGTTAAACTGTATTAGGGAAGCATGCAGCAAAACACAGATTCTGGGAATCTTTACAGGACCAAAGACTGATTTCTTCAACAGAAAGTAGCAAGGAAAAGGAAGAAAGATGAAGGGGGTGGTTCCAATCACAATGTGTTATTTGGATCCTGATTCAAACAAACTGTTCAAAGACATGTGAAAACTAGTATTCAAACAGCAGGTATTTGATAATATTAAGAAATTACTTATTTTTCTTAATAATTTGGTGAAGCAACTACAATTCTCTTTTAAAGTCCTTATCTTTTAGATATATACTGAAATATGCACAGATGAAATTGCATGTTTCTGGGATTTGCTTCCAAATAATTTGGGATAGGGTAGTGGACAGAAGTATAAGTAAAATAAAACTAGTCACGAGTTGTTACTGAGTGATGAGTGACAAGTTTATGGGTGGTCACAGATAACTATATATATGTTTTTTGGTATTTATTTTTCACTATGCTGGGTCTTCACTGATTTGCTTTGGCTTTCTCTAGTGGTGAACGGGGGCACCTCTTCGTTGCCAGCGTCTGGGCTTCTCACTGCGGTGGTTTCTCTTGTTCCAGAGCACGGTCTCCAGGAGCGAGGGCTTCAGTAGTTGTGGTGCACAGGCTCAATTGCTCTGCAGCACGGCTGAATCTTCCCAGACCAGGGATCGAACCCACGTTCGCTGCATTGGCAGGCAGAGTCTTATCCACTGCACCACTAGGGAAGTCCTGATAACTGTTATTTTTGAATTTGTTTAAAACTCTCCATCATCTTTAAAAATTAAAGTAAGAGTATATATAATCCAATCATACTTACAATATAAAGACAAACTCTTTAAGAGAGGAGCATATATGGAGGAAAAGTGCTAGATTTCTCCAAAGAAATCACGCAGGAGAAACACTCTGAACTAAAACAATGGTAGTAAAGGAATTATAAGCACGGATTAAATCAGGGTTATTTCCTCAGGTCAGTAGCTAGGCTTCAAAGATGTTAAAAGCCAAAAAAATTTGTTTTTTAACTAGAAAAAAGCTCCAAAGCTTTCAGTCTATATGCAAAGGAGACTATTTCCAAAAAATTAACAATCACTAAATTAAAATACATGTATTAGGCTACTGAGACTATCTATATTAAATAGTCCCTTGAATCAATATAGTAAAATTCACACGTCCAGTGAAGATCTTTCCTGCTTCAGAACTTCTTCTAATGCTGCTGTTTTCCTCTGAAATACCTATGGTTAGGTACTCATACTTGAGATCTAAAAGTATCCATATCCCCATAGAGGCTTCACAAAAATTAAATGAGTTATGGGTACATCATACGAAATGCTGGGCTGGATGACTCACAAGCTGGAATCAAGATTGTTGGGAAAAATATCAACAATCTCAGATATACAGATGATATCACTTTAATGGCAGAAAGTGAAGAACTAAAGAGTCTCTTAATGAAAGTGAAAGAGGAGAGTGAAAATTTTGGCTTAAAACTCAACATTCAAAAAATGAAGATCATGGTATCTGGTCATATCATTTCATGGCAAATAGATGGGGAAAAATTGGAAACAGTGACAAATTTCATATTACTGGGCTCCAAAATCAACATGGACAGTGACTGCAGCCACAAAATTAAAAGACTTGCTCCTTGGAAGAAAACCTATGACAAACCTAGACTGTGTATTAAAAAGCAGAGATATCACTCTGCCAACAAAGGTCCATATAGTGAAAGCTTTGGTTTTTCCAGTAGTCATGTATGGATGTGAGAGTTGGACCATAAAGAAGGCTGAACACTGAAGAATTAATGCTTTCCAACTGTGGTACCGGAGAAAACTTGGGAGTCCCTAGGACGGCAAGGAAATCAACCCTGAAATATTCACTGTAAGGACTAATGCTGAAGCTCCGATACTTCAGCCACCTAATACAAACAGCTGACTCACTGGAAAAACCCTAATACTGGGAAAGATTGAGGGCAAGAGGAGAAGCAGGTAACAGAGGATGAAATGGCTGGATGGCATCACTGACTCAACGGACATGAGTTTGAGCAAACCTTGGGAGATAGTGAAGGACACGGAAGCCTGGCGTGCTGCAGTTCATGGGGTTGCAGAGTCGGACACAACTTAGTGAGTGAAAACAAACCACCTATGCATTAACTTAAAATAATTCTTGGCTGGCATATAAAAACTGCTCAATAATTGCTTAGTGAAAGCTCACTATCTACAACGGTTTCCCATTATATTTATTTTCTCAACATCCTGTTAATTTCTGATTTATCACATTTTATTATATCTAGAGTACAATCTCCAACAGCAGCAAGTTCCTTGCTTCATACATCATTATATATCCAGTATATAGCACAAAGTAACACTCAAATATATTCACTGAATAGTCATACTAGAATCAATAAACCCAAAGACTCAACATTTTTAGAAGAACCTACTGATCTCTTTAGCATCTACCAATGGGAAGGATGATAATAAACTAACAAAAACAGGGAATAAAGGAGAATGATCAAGTTAAGTGCGCCTTGGTGGGGGGGAAGAGGCAGGCATTTGAGATGAAATAAATAATGGATGTATTGAATCTGAAGCAGAAAATTTACAGAGAAAGTTAAGAAATATTTTTGAGATATCTGAAAGTCAAAGATACAGTAGTAACTAACAACATGGCTTCCAGAGGCAGCCTGCCTAGGTTTAAATTCCAGCTCTGCTACTCTTAGATTACTTAACCTCTGGGCCCAATAGCCTAGCATCAAACTAAACAAAATAACAACAAGAGAAACCAACTGTGCCCAACTCATTGGGTTTTAGGATTTAAGGACTAAATACTAAAGCACTGGAATAACACTTAGCAAAAGCAAGCAAGCAAGCAAACAAACAAAAAAAATCCACTGTGTATTTCTGTAAAAAGAACCAGAAACCCAGGTAACAATAACTGAAACCAAAGTAGAAGAAACATATGAAGATGATAAGTAGATCAAAAGGAAAATAAGGGATTACAGAGTAGTGGCCAAAGAAAAGGATTTTGAGGAAGAACCGTCAACAGCAGAAAGTGCTGGCTAAGTACTTATGATCTGTGAGAAGGCAGCAAGATTTGGCAATTTGAAGGTCAATCACCGACAGAAAAAAGTGTCCTATTAAGCTCAGTCGGGAGTAATGAGACAATAGAGCAAAAAGATTATACAGGATTAAAAAGTAAATAGAGAAAAAGAATTATATATTAATGGTCCCCAAACTTTTTGTTTCCAAGACTTAAAAAACAGGGAGAATATGACATAAGATTATGGACTTTTAATTCTACCAAATAATTTTTTTTTTTACTGTCACCATTATTTGAAATAGAAAAAGTGCATAACAGCAAGACTTTATGAAGGCTGAAACTCTCAATAAAAAGAGTACTTTAATGAAAAATCTCTATATTATTTTTTTGTAATTTCATAGATTGACAAAAATTTTGTAATAAAAAAGGAACAGGATTTGACTAGACTTGATTTGGATAGACTATCCAAAGGAAACTCTGACAATAATAGATTAGAAGAGAAACACCTACTGCCCCCAATTCAAAAGGAAGAAATCAAGTTATGTCTGAGAGAAATATCTCCTATTAAGATCTTTAAGTGGCAATATCTGTCTAGTTATCACAAATCTGTATGCCAGAGTATGCAAACACAAACGCTAAAAGTTTACATTTGCTAGAGAATTAGTAATTTTAGAAGACAAATACCAGGACTATATTTTCTACCTATCACTTGTGTCATAACTAGACCTACCCATGTCATGGGGGCTTAATAAAACTCTTGAAACATACTGCAGTGGTGCTGTATGTTGTTGTTTAGTTGCTAAGTCACGTGTGACTCTTTGTAACCCCGCGGACAGTTTCCCACTAGGCTCCTCTGTCCATGGGATTTCCCAGGCAAGAATACTGGAGTAAGTTGCTATTTCCTTCTCCAGATGATCTTCCCCACCCAGGGATTGAACCCACGTCTCTATAGTAAATTGTAAGTCAGATTCTATTTCTACAAAAAATACCAAGACAATAAGAGCGGTTTCAAGAGTGGTGAGAAGACCAAAGTCTTTGGATTCAGATGAACCCAGATTCAAATCTGACCTACAATACTTACAGCTAGCAAACAGTTACTTACATTGTTGAAGTGTGTCTCCTAATCTGTAAAACAGGAATGATATCGACCTCATCAGTTTAAAATACTGATGAAAGGGCAATTCCATTCTATATAATATGAACTGGCTGAATCCTAAAAACAGTCCATTTTTTTCAAGTCCTAGGCCAATTCAATCCAAATCTCTGGAAGATGAAACAGAGCCCTGCATATTAGGGGGGTTGGGGCAGGGGGGATTACCAGTGATTGTCAGTAGCACTCTGACTTAGAAATAACTGGAGCCTGTTATATAGAGTGAAGTAAGCCAGAAAAAAAAACACCAATACAGTATACTAAGGCATATATATGGAATTTAGAAAGATGGTAACAATAACCCTGTATACAAGACAGCAAAACAGACACTGATGTACAGAACAGTCTTTTGGACTCTGGGAGAGGGAGAGGGTGGGATGATTTGGGAGAATGGCATTGAAATATGTATAATATCATATATGAAACGAGTTGCCAGTCTAGGTTCGATGCAGGATACTGGATGCTTGGGGCTGGTGCACTGGGACGACCCAGAGAGATGGTATGGGAAGGGAGGAGGGAGGAGGGTTCAGGATGGGGAACACATGTATACCTGTGGCAGATTCATTTTGATATACGGCAAAACAAATACAATATTGTAAAGTTAAATAAAATAAAATTTAAAAAAAAAAGAAAAGAAAAATCACTGTCCTGGAGCCTTATTAACGTAACAAAGTTTTTACCTGAGTCCCAGGTAAGGAACCGTCACAAAAATAAGAGTTTTAAGACATTCTTTGCTTTAGTTCCAATCTTCTAAGAAAGAACTTTATCCAAAATTTCTTTTACAGAAAAGAGAACCATACTGCAAAGTTTTAGTTTAAAAACCTTTCCAAAGCCAGGAAAAATAAAATCCACATTGAAAATTTACATCAAAAGGAGGTATACCTTAGCCTCTTTGTAGTCATTATTGAATAGTTTTAGTACTAAACACTTTAAGTAATGTATAGATGAACAGTATACTCAAGGCTGTATACCAAATGATATGCAAGTTATTTTACTTCTATGTTATCTTTCTTAAATTAAGTCTAAGTTTACAGTTTAAATGTATTCATGCTTCACGTAAACTCTCCCAATACATTTTTCATACATTTTAAAATGGACATCTCACAAGCATTCTTACTAAAGACTTTAGACATGTAAAACAAATTCAATATTCTAAATTAACTATGTAGCCCAATAAAACATAGAGAAATATATAGAACAAAAACACACAATCATGAACATTTTGTTCCAAAAGAATCAGTGTGAAATAATAAAAATTTCTAAAGGGGAAAAAAAAAACAAAGAGTCTAGATAAACACCGAAGAACTTCTTCGAAGTAAGTAAACAAAAAGTTTAAAATGGCTATATCCGAACTAATGTGCCAACAACAGTAGATAGGCTGAAAGCAAGCAAGCAAAACAAATTTTCCTTAAAAGACTTCTGTCGAGAGGAGAATTAGAAGGCAAACCAAAACCTAAGGTAAACAATATAGATCTCAAGTGGCATAGATTTTACTAATTCAGACACAAGTAAGACATTTTGTGAAGCTTACCAATGACTAATACATTTACTAACTTAGAAAGTGTTTAAATTAAACCTTTTCCACAACAGTACAAAGGTTATAAACACTGTATTAGGGACTGGTGAAGTATTATTTAGTGAGCCTAGGCTTCAATGCATTTGTAAATGCAGTTTTCAAAAATAAATGCCTCACACTGAATATTAAGTTTGCACATGGTGTAATACAAAGTTGTTCATCAAGAGAACTTTGTATGTCCCAGATATTTTAAAGCAGAGCACACACAAAAGGAACAACACTTGACATGTTAATATTTTTTAAAAGCCCAATAGTATATCAAAGCACTAAAACACTGAATTGCCAACCTGATAAAGTGAATTCACTTTTTTGGTAAGTGTCAAAATATCTGCTTTTTTACTTTTTAAAAGTTTGACTTTCCCCACTTTGTAGAGACAAAAAGTCGACTGGTTCAATATCAAACTGAAGATGTATGTATTTGTTTGAGGACAACCCTTTTAAGCTAATTCAATCTTCTTTCAACACTACATTTCCCTAATCATTCACCCCAGACATATATGACATGTATATCAGCGAACAACACCACATACACTCTAAATATACAGCAGTCTGAAGAACAGGTGCAGCACTATTTACATGCATGCTTTTTTCCTTCTAAGCCTAAATTTGCTTTGGAAAGTGATTTTAAAATAAACACAAACATGCGAAAGAGGTGAACAATCCTTTTAAATGTAGCTCTTCTGAAATCCAAGACATAAGCCCTTAAACTACCAACATCTTCCAAAAGTTAGGTGAACCAGTATCTCAAAAGTTTCACCTTAAGACCGGGTCCGGCTCAATTATGAAGGTTCCTAAGGATATTTAACTCTGCTTCCCCTGTGCGAGCTGGTAATATGAAACAAAAACGTTTTACTCCAAACTAACATTAAATCTTTTCTCAATCGTTTCCTGAAGACGGCACAGATAGTCTGGTTTGGCTTTTCGTGTGTAAAGACGGGAATTGAGGAGGGGAAGGCCTGCCGAAGAGTACTCTAAAAGTACAGAGCAGCGTTGATGAGTCAGTCACTAAGGACGAACTCAAAGAGAATCGAAGTGAATAAGGCAGCATCCCAGGTAAAAAGGTACTTAAAAGTTGGCGGTAGGAAATGAAAACTTCATCGGTCAGCCGCAAGCCATTGTGAGCGGCAGCAGCCCTGGAAAGAAGCGTGGCTGTCAAAGAGTAAGGGCTCCCAACTCCGGGGGAGGGGGGCAGTCACGCCAAATCGGAAACAGGGGGGTGATTCGGGAAAAGGTGGTAAAATCCCCAACCCAGTCCCTCTCCTCGGGTTCTCCATCTTAAGAGGCATAAACAGGAGCCAGCGCAGTGCCCGACAGCCCCACGCCGGATTCTCCCACAGAGAGGAACTCGGCCCCAAACCCCGAAGGCCCGCGCAGAACGCCTCCGGAGGAGCCCCCGCAGACGCCATACTAAAAGCCAAAATGGCTGCCCCAAGGAAGCCCGCACCGCGCAGCCAGTGAGGTCTGGGTAACAAGCTTCTGCGGGAAAGGGGGAGGGGGGTTCTAGGAAGAGCCGTCTCCACGACTATCGCCCCCCGAGCCGCACAGGTAGGTTCCTCTCGGTCTCCCAAGGCCTCGAGTTCCGAATGAGGGGAGTCCCGGCCCCACCCCCCCACCCCCGGCCGGGAACCCAGCCGCCGCAGCCGTCCCGCATACCGACCCCAGCGAGGTACCTGTAGTTCGGCCCGCTCCACCTCCCAGTGCGCCCGCTCCATCTCGAACCGAGCCCACTCGTGCTGGATGTAGTGCAGGATCCCTGGGATAGTGTATTGCTGCGGCCGGGACAGCTCGGGGCCTGCCGCGGGACCCGCTCCCTCGGTGGCCGGAGGACCCCCGCCGCCCGCCGCTCCATTCCCCCCTGGCGAAAGGCTCATGTTCCCCCCGGGTCCTTGCTGCTGCCGTGGAGGGGACGCCATCGCCGGGCCGCCACCACCGCCTCCGGCGAGCTCGTCCATTGTGTGTGGGGCCCCGGCCGGGGTGCAGGGCGAGACGCCGACGGCTGGGGGAAGGGCCGGAGAGGGTGGCCCCGCGCTAGCGGCGGGGCGGAGGCCGGCAGAGAGAGGGGCAGGGAGGGGGTCGTTGCTGTATGCCTGCCGTGGGTCAGAGCAGGGAGCTGCCGGCCGCCGCCATTACAGTCCCTCCTCCATCTGCCCGTCTCACTCACTCACTTTAGGGGAAGGGGGGGCCGCGACGGGAGTGGGAAGCGGGGGCAGGGTTGGGAAGGGGATAGACGTAGGGCCGCCGCTCCCGCGCAGCATGCTGGGTAGAGAACGCCGATGCCGCCGCTCGCCTACTAGCCAAATAGAGTCCGGCCTCACCCTACGCAGGCGTACTGAGGACGCAGTCGGCCTGCCGTTAGAGGCGGAGAAAGAGCTTGGCCCCGCCCCTAGGCCAGCCCCCAGGCTCGCCGGAGGTGTCTGGTGGCCGGGACCGGATTGTGGGTCACCGACTCCGACATTTGGGAGGGAGTCGGTTTCTGCCTTCCCAGGAGTGGGTTTCCCTCGTTCAGTCAACCCCCTCAGCGCCGTTTCCCACTCGAGTCTCAGCGGCGCTCCTGCCTTCGGAGTTGGGTTTTAACCTGAGTGGTCCTTCTAGCCGGCCGCAGCCGGTCCCGGATTCTTGACGTTTCTTTTGCATTCCTTGCGTGTTTCTGGCAGTCCCAGAGGATCGGGCCTCTTTCTCTGCTTGTCACCCGCTCTTTCTCTGGTTTCCTAGCACCAGTCAGTTCCTGGGGCTTTGGGAACGTTCTCTTTTGACAAATAGCCCAGATCCTCCAGGAAGTGAAGATTGATTCCCTGTCTCCGGGCTCTGGTTCCAAAGTCTGTGCTCCCAGTCGCAAGTTGCAACATGTACCACTTTGCCTCCCTGGTTTCCAATTCTGGGGTGGGTTGCGTTTGGGGCGTTTGAGAGAGGAGCAGGAGCGATTGTTTTCATTTTTCTCTTGGGAGAAGGGAAGGTGAAAAACTTTAGATCTTGATAATGGGTAGAGGGAGAAAGAAAACTTAAAGGAGGCTGATTAACAGACATTTTAGAAGTGAATGGGCTCACAAATACTGTCATACATAGCAGAATCTTTTTATTTATTTATTTATTTTAATTGGAGGCTAATTACTTTACAATATTGTAGTGGTTTTGCCATACATTGACATGAATCAGCCATGGGTGTACATATGTTCCCCATCCTGAGCCCCCTTCCCACCACCCTCCCCATCCCATCCCTCTGGGTCATCCCAGTTCACCAGCCCCAAGCACCCTGTCTCATGCATTGAACCTGGACTGGTGATCTGTTTCACATATGATAATATACATGTTTCAATGCTATTCTCTCAAATCATCCCACCCTCGCCTTCTCCCACAGAGTCCAAAAGACTGTTCTATACATCTGTGTCTCTTTTGCTGTCTTGCATATAGGGTTGTCGTTGCCATCTTTCTAAATTTAATATATATGCGTTAGTATACTGTATTGGTGTTTTTCTTTCTGGCTTACTTCACTCTGTATAATAGGCTCCAGTTTCATCCACCTCATTAGAATTGATTCAAATGTATTCTTTTTAGTGGCTGAGTAATATTCTATTGTGTATATGTACCAGGGCTTTCTTATCCATTCCTCTGCTGATGGACATCTAGGTTGCTTCCATGTCCAGGCTATTATAAACAGTTCATAGCAGAATCTTTGGATGGAAATCGAAAATAAGAGCATTGTGAAGACAAAATCCTAGATGAGTGGCTAAAAATGTTTTTCTTGGTTGTTTGAGTGAATATAATATACACATAAAAGACAAGGTTAATCTTTTTAAGTACCATAATATGTGTTTTTATGTGCTTAGGTTGCCAGGAAATATCCTTAATGAACTAGTAAGCTTCTAAAAGTTAATGTAGCTAATAATCATTTGGCTAAAAAATAGGACAAAAATATTTAACAATCTAAGAGAAAAGATTCATTAATTACAGCTGTGCCAGGAAATCGCGTATAAAATTCACTGCATTAATTTTTTTTCTTCTCTACCGTCAATAAAATTTTCACGACCATTTAGAGTGTAATTCAGAGAGATAAAGTGATACATCTTGTTTTGTCATGTCTGCTTTACTGCTATTATTGTTTAATGGAAAGCAGATTGGACTTCTTACCCTTGCTGCCATATTTTATTTATATATGAAATAAGGTCTGAGATCACAGTATTAAGAACTATCTCTCCATTTTATAGCAACTAACATACAACCTGCTTATTCAATCTTGTTCTTTTTCAAGGGGCCTCATAGCAGGTAAAAAGTTTACAAACATTATACTGCCTCAAGACCTATTATACACCAAAAGGAATTTGTGAGAAGATGTGGCTGACCTCTCTTACATTGGCATCAAAAAACGAGGAATATACCCACTAACATTTCCTGATTTACATCAAGCTCAAATAAAGACTGGGTTTATATTTTTCCTCCTCACCCACCTTCAAAACAACAAACTTACTTCTATTACCCATCCTGTTAAGTGGCACTGCATTCAAACCTGAGGCCTGGCAGTCCTTCATTCTAGTACCTTCCAATCCCTTTCTCAGTATTATCTTATATCTCTCCCATTATCTTCATACATTGCCTTAATTTAAACCTTTCCACCTCTACTCTTTACCCGCTTTCCGCTACCACTGATGTCTGAGTGATCTTCAAAAGGTAGGTCTGATCCTGTCATTCCCTGGTTACACTGCATTAATGATGACCAAATTTAGAATAAAGCCCAAATTTTAGCATAGCATATAAAAGTCCATCTTATTGCCTAATCTACCATCACATCATCATGGTACCCCATTCTTCTCTCCAGCTAAACTGCACCATTTTGAGTTCTGAAAATGTATTACACTGTTTCATTTCCAAGAATTTAATACATGCTGTACCCAACTGGCTTACCTTCCCGTCTTCCTTCAAAACTCAAATATTTCCTCCTCCAAGAAGCTTATTATTTAGAGACCCTATCTTAGTAATAGTATCCCATGCTGAACTCCTAATACTCACTACATTTATTTATTTTTTATTTTTTAAATTAATTTATTTTAATTGGAAGCTAATTACTTTACAATATTGTGGTGATTTTTGCTATACACTGACGTGAATCAGCCGTGGGTGTACATGTGTCCCCCATCCTGAACATCCCTCCCATCTCCCTCCTCATCCCATTCCTCTGGGTTGTCCCAGTGCACTGGCTTTGAGTGCCCTGTTTCAAGCATGGAAGTTGGACTGGTCATATGTTTTACATATGATAATATACGTGTTTCAATGCTATTCTCTCAAATCATCCCACCCTCGCCTTCTCCCTCAGAGTCCAAAAGTCTGTTCTTTGTATCTGTGTCTCTTTTGAAGTCTTGCATATAGGGTCGTCATTACCATCTTTCTAAATTCCATATATATATGCATTAATATACTGTATTGATGTTTTTCATTTTTACTTCACTGTGTATAATAGGCTCCAGTTTCATCCACCTGATTAGAACTGATTCAAATGCATTCTTTTAAATAGCTGAGTAATATTCCATTGTGTATATGTACCACAGCTTTCTTATCCATTCGTCTGCTGATGGACATCTAAGTTGCTTCCATGTCCTAGCTATTGTAAACAGTGCTTTGATGAACCTTGGGGTACATGTATCTCTTTCAATTCCGGTTTCCACAGTGTATATGCCCAGCAGTGGGATTACTGGGTCATATGGCAGTTCTATTTCCAGTTTTTTAAGGAATCTCCACACTGTTCTCCATAGTGGCTGTACTAGTTTGCATTCCCATCAACAGTGTAAGAGGGTTCCCTTTTCTCCACACCCTCTCCAGCCTTTATTGTTTGTAGACTTTTTGATAGCAGTCATTCTGACTGGTGTGAGATGGTACCTCATTGTGGTTTTGATTTACATTTCTCTGATAATGAGTGATGTTGAGCATCTTTTCATGTGTTAGCTATCTGTATGTCTTCTTTGGAGAAATGTCTGTTTAGTTCTTTGGCCCATTTTTTGACTAGATCGTTTATTTTTCTGGTATTGAGTTGCATGAGCTGCTTGCATATTTTTGAAATTAATTCTTTGTCAGTTGCTTCATTTGCTATTATTTTCTCCCACTCTGAAGGCTGTCTTTTCACCTTGCTTATAGTTTCCTTCATAGTGCAAAAGCTTTTATGTTTAATTAGATCCCATTTGTTTATTTTTACTTTTATTTCCATTACTCTGGAAGATGGGTCATAGAGGATCTTGCTGTGATTTATGTCACAGAGTGTTTTGCCTATGTTTTCCTCTAGGAGTTTTATAGTTTCTGGTCTTGCATTTAAATTGTTAATCCATTTTGAGTTTATTTTTGTGTATTGTGTTAGAAAGTGTTCTAGTTTTATTATTTTATAGATGGTTGACCAGTTTTCCCAGCACCACTTGTTAAAGAGATTGTCTTTTCTCCATTTTATATTTTTGCCTCTTTTGTCAAAGATAAGGTGTCCATAGGTGCATGGATTTATCTCTGGGCTCTCTAGTTTGTTCCATTGATCTATATTTCTGTCTTTGTGCCAGTACCATACTGTCTTGATGACTGTAGCTTTGTAGTATAGTCTGAAATCAGGCAGGTTGATTCCTCCAGTTCCATTCTTCTTTTTCAAGATTGCTTTGGCTATTTGAAGTTGTTTGTATTTCCATACAAATTGTGAAGGTATTTGTTCTAGTTCTGTGAAAAATACCATTGGTAACTTGATCGGGATTGCATTAAATCTATAGATTGCTTTGGGTAGTATATTCATTTTCACTATATTGATTTTTCCAATCCATGAACATGGTACATTTCTCCATCTATTTGTGTCATCTTTGATTTCTTTCATCAGTGTTTTATAGTTTTCTATATATAGATCTTTTGTGTCTTTAGGTAGATTTATTCCTAAGTATTTTATTCTTTTCATTGCAATGGTGAATGGGATTGTTTCCTTAATTTCTGTTTTCCCATTGTTAGTGTATAGGAATGCAAGCAATTTCTGTATTAATTTTATATCCTGCAACTTTACCATATTCATTGACTATCTCTAGTAATTTTCTGGTGGTATCTTTAGGGTTTTCTTTGTAGAGGATCATGTCATCTGCAAACAGTGAGAGTTTTACTCTTCTTTTCCTATCTGGATTCCTTTTATTCTTTTTCTTCTCTGATTGCTGTGGCTAGAACTTCCAAAAATATGTTGAATAGTAGTGGTGAGAGTGAGCACCCTTGTCTTGTTCCTGACTTTGGGGGAAATACTTTCAATTTTTCGCAATTGAGGATAATGTTTGCTGTGGGTTTATCACATATGGCTTTTATTATGTTGAGGTATGTTCCTTCTATGCCTGCTTTCTGGGGAGTTTTTATCATAAATGGGTGTTGAATTTTGCCAAAGGCTTTCTCTGCATCTATTGAGATAATCATATGGTTTTTATCCTTCAATTTGTTAGTGTACGTTGTATTTAAGTTGTCTATATGTGTATTCCTCAGTAACACTCATACTAAACACTGTGAAAGGAAGACCTGCACATACCAGGTACTATAAATCTTTACTTTTATATATATATATATATATATATTTTTTTTTTTTTTTTTTTTAATTTCTGAATTGGCTGCTATTTTTTAGATACTCTTGTTAGTCCTTGGTGATCACTGAGAATCAGACAGACATAATCTCTGCTTTCACAGACTTTCCAGTCTAGTTTTAGGTTGTTGATAATGGTACCCTCAGTACCTGGCACAGTGAAATCCCCAATAAATGTTTGACGAATAACGTAAATTCAGACTGGACTTATGTAAATATTTTTTCTTCACCTCAATCATTTTAATCAGTTTTGCTACCATTCTACCAATTGTCTCTTGAGGTTCAATGACCAGAACCGTCCTGAGTACTAGTAGTAAAAGGCACCAAAATCATCTCCTCTTTTGGGAAAATATATTTTACACCATTAAGTAATGCTCAAAATTCTCCAAGCCAGGCTTCAGCAATATGTGAACTGTGAACTTCCTGATGTTCAAGCTGGTTTTAGAAAAGGCAGAGGAACCAGAGATCAAATTGCCAACATCTGCTGGATCATGGAAAAAGCAAGAGAGTTCCAGAAAAACATCTATTTCTGCTTTATTGACTATGCCAAAGCCTTTGACTGTGTGGATCACAAGAAACTGTGGAAAATTCTGAAAGAGGTGGGAATACCAGACCACCTGACCTGCCTCTTGAGAAATCTGTATGCAGGTCAGGAAGCAACAGTTAGAACTGGACATGGAACAACAGACTGGTTCCAAATAGGAAAAGGAGTTCGTCAAGGCTGTATATTGTCACCCTGTCTATTTAAGTTATATGCAGAGTACATCATGAGAAACGCTGGACTGAAAGAAACACAAACTGGAATCAAGATTGCCGGGAGAAATCTCGATAACCTCAGATATGCAGATGACACCACCCTTGTGGCAGAAAGTGAAGAGGAACTAAAAAGCCTCTTGATGAAAGTGAAAGTGGAGAGTGAGAAAGTTGGCTTAAAGCTCAACATTCAGAAAACGAAGATCATGGCATCAGGTCCCACCACTTCATGGGAAATGGATGAGGAAACAGTGGAAACAGTGTCAGACTTTATTTTTCTGGGCTCCAAAAAAACTACAGATGGTGACTGCAGCCATGAAATTAAAAGACGCTTGCTCCTTGGAAGGAAAGTTATGACCAACCTAGATAGCATATTCAAAAGCAGAGACATTACTTTGCCAACAAAGGTTCGTCTAGTCAAGGCTATGGTTTTTCCTGTGGTCATGTGTGGATGTGAGAGTTGGACTGTGAAGAAGGCTGAGCGCTGAAGAATTAATGCTTTTGAACTGTGGTGTTGGAGAAGACTCTTGAGAGTCCCTTGGACTGCAAGGAGATCCAACCAGTCCATTCTGAAGGAGATCAGCCCTGGGATTTCTTTGGAAGGAATGATGCTAAAGCTGAAACTCCAGTACTTTGGCCACCTCATGCGAAGAGTTGACTCATTGGAAAAGACTCTGATGCTGGGAGGGATTGGGAGCAGTAGGAGAAGGGGACGACAGAGGATGAGATGGCTGGATGGCATCACTGACTCGATGGACGTGAGTCTGAGTGAACTCCGGGAGTTGGTGATGGACAGGGAGGCCTGGCATGCTGCGATTCATGGGGTTGCAAAGAGTGGGACAAAACTGAGCGACTGATCTGATCTGATCTGATCTGATTGTGCTTTGTGTACATGACTCCTGTTGACACTGCAGCAAGCTCCTAGAATCTTGGCCTCTGTAGGTAATAAGCTTTCCCAAATTCACCTACAACTCACCTGACTGGAATGTTCTCCCTAAACTGTGGCTGAGTCATTTCCTGTCTTCAGTATCAACCTTTGAAACTTGCTATATGTTGTATCATTTCATCAGTCTTGATCATCCCTCCTCCACTCCCATTGATTCTCCCAGTTTCAGTATACAGCTGCTGATTTTCAAGAATGGCTGCCTATTTATGTCTTTAGTCAATTTTGAATTTTAAGGGTCTTTTTTCCCCACTAGCTAATCTTAGACACCTGTGTGCTTATTACATCTGACCCAAAAGAGATTTGTCATATTAATATTTCATGTGCATATATCAGCAAAAGTATGTTAAGGAATTCTGGCTTTTAAAAAAGTCATAGTGGCTTACACTCACATACCTTCTCCCTAATTACTGCAATACCTGATATACAAAGTATTTTGTCCCTGACTTGGAGAACTGTATAATCTCCTGTAGTTACTGACCTTAACATCCAGTTTCATGCCTTGCTGACTATGTACCTGACATCCCTCTAACAAAGAGCTCAGACTGGTTCACAGTCACTGGTCTAGTCATCTTTTTCCATCATCTGAAAAGATTGTGACAATATTCTTATCTCCATGAAGAGAGAAAGCGGAAATCAGAGTTCTGGGTCACTTCTGCAGCTCTTGGTAGAATAGGAAGTGTTTCTACTCTTAGATCAGTGAGTGTACATGTTTATTTGAAAACAAAAAATAAAGTTTTCTTTCACAGTTCTGCCTCCTCCTGTCTTGTCAGTGGATTCAATATTTACTGTCTCTGGCTCACAAATTATTTGCACTTTTGAAATCACTTTTAAGGTAGTTTGGGGGTGATTCAGTCACTTGGGAAAATTGTATAGTATTTACATCTATAAATATAGACAACAAACTAGTATTAGAACCTAGAGAAAGATCTTTGAGAAAAAAGTTGACATGTGTTCCAAAACCAAAAGAGCAAACTGCAATGCAGAAGTAACAGAAAAGAAGGCAGCTTTGACCTGCACCATGGTTTAACCTGCATAATAAGATCAGATACCTACTTCTCATTAAAGCTGCTGCCTGTGGCTAGGAAAAGTATAAAAATATATGTACAATACTTGAACTATTCAAATAGTGTATTGTGTGGAAAAGAAAAGGCAAAGCATCTTCGCAGATTATAGAAAGATAGGCATCAAAATGAGGAAATTCAGCATGCCATATAAAATTCCAATTCAGGTTCATCCCTGAATTGTCTCCCGGGTAATATGAGTCAGAAGGCAGTAGGCTGTGATAATACTGTATAATAGCTAACTCACAGAGATGTCAAAACTGAAGGGAAAAAAAAGGATTGCCAAGAACCCAGTTCCTCCTAAACGTTGGCTTAAAATGAACGACCAGGTCTATAAACATGAGAACCAAATGACAGGAAAATGTGACAATAGGACATTGCCAAAACTTGCCTCAGTAATAATTTAACAATCTTGGAAATGTGGTGTGTCTCCTGTGGCAGCAGCGGGGAGAAGGTTCAGAAGAATAGTACCAGACACGGACACCTTGCCTGGGCAATCTCTGCTGAAGATAGTGTTTTCTTTGGAAAATATTTTAAATTTGGCAAACATTCACAGAAACTTGTTTTTTTTTTTATAACAACACATTTTAAAAGATGGTAACCTCTAGTTTTGTCTATTAATAGACCAACCTAAAGTACATGACAATTATCCTACAAAAAAAGATTCAAGTATTCCTTTGAGCATATTAAAATAACTCCTCTTCCTCCTTTTGTATTACAGCTTTCAATATAGTAATTGGATATTATAAATTGTATTGTGTGTAGACTTTTTTATTTAACTTTTTAATTTTGGGTTCAGTCATGCAAAAATAGAAAAAAGTCTAATAAAATGCCATTTTCAACAATTAGCAATATTTTGCCATTTGTATTTCACCTATTCCACTTTTTTTTTTCTGAGTGAGAAATTTTTTTGACTATTAGAAAAGTTTAACAAAAAAGTTTACTGTGAAAATATACACTGCTTGATTTTTATATGGTAGTAAGTCCAGCCCTTTAGAGACGGGACATGTGGAAGCAGTTGATTTCCTTGATACACACAACCTCTGTGTGTTATACAGAGTTATACAGTGTTATATATGTGAATTATACTCATTCCAAGGTTTCTAAAAATGATGAGACAAGTTTCTTACATTACTGCCATTCCACTATTGTTCTGTCACCTGCCAGTTGCCATCTCCACACATGCATATATTGCATGATTCATAAAGGAATCAAATCCCCAAAGACTTCTTGGACATGTCCATCACCATTTAATTTCAGTGATAACTTCTTGTCCATAAATTTTTTTCAACTCAAGAGGGTGAGCCTTGCTAATGGTGTATACTCAGCAAGCTCAAAGATACCCTGAAACGGAATTCACGGCCTCCCTCACACTCCTTCCCATGCCCAGCCCTGGGAATGTTTTAAAGTAAATGCCAAGCATCATTTTATTTCATTGGCATATATTTCTCCAAGTATTTTTAACACAGTAGGACCTTTTGTTTTTTTCAACATGCCACAATACCATTATCACATCTTTAAAATTGTGATTCCATTATACAGTCTAATCCCTAGTCTATAGTTTCCCCGTTTTATCTTAAAAAAAATTTTTTTTTTAAGTTGGTGGTTTCAAACTAGGATCCAAACAAAACCTACATATTTCCTTTATTTGCTGTATCTTTAGGGTTTTTTTTTTTTTGATTTGTCTTCCTCTCAGCCCCACATCATCGTATCGTTTATTTGTTGAAGGGATGAGATTATTTATCCTGTAGAATTTCCCACATTTGGCTGATTGCATTTTTATTGTATTATTTAGCATATTCCTTTCTCCTCCATATTGTCCATAAGCTGGAAGTTAGGTCTAGAGACTGGGTTTGGTTCAGGTTTTAATATTTGGGGATGAAAGTACTTCTCTATTGGGGCTGCAGTGTACTTTCTGTTGCACCGTAGCAGGCAGCACAGAATGCCCAGTTGTCTCAATTTTACTACTGTAATGTACTAAACTTGATCAGCCTGATCTAGCTATTGTCAGTGTTAGCTGAGCTAGCTAACTGTCTTTTGAAACATTTTATCGTGTTCTACTCCAACGGTTTCTGCTCAGTATGGTGTCTGTCTTTCTATAAAAGAGCTTCCCCTGGATGTTGCTGAGCCTCCAGGATCCTGGATGGGACCTTTCCTTGAACTCATTGGCAAAAGAGGGGCTTCCCTGGTGGCTCAGTGATAGTCTGCCTGCAATGCAGGAGGTATAGGTTTGATCCCTGGGTCAGGAAGATCCCCTGGAAAAAGGAATGCGGCCCACTTCAGTATTCTTTCCTGGGAAATCCCATAGAGAGAGGGGCCTGGCGGGCTACAGTCCATGGGGTTGCAAAGAGTTGGACTTGACTTAGCACTAAACCACCACCACCACCATTGGCAAGAGAGATCCTCCAAGTTCTCAGTGTGGTACTCAGATTCTCTCCTGGAGTTCCC
Organism: Bos grunniens; assembly: GCF_055505025.1. Classification (NCBI taxonomy): domain Eukaryota; kingdom Metazoa; phylum Chordata; class Mammalia; order Artiodactyla; family Bovidae; genus Bos; species Bos grunniens. The sequence goes on along the minus strand of NC_141185.1, from coordinate 28,924,297 downwards.
ACTTCAAGCAGGGGAGGGGGTCACCCTTCCTTTCAATGGTGACTTGGTACTGGGCTCCTTGGCTATTTTGACTGTTGTTATTGTTTAGTTGCTAAGTTGTGTCTGACTCCTTTGTGACCCCATGGACTTGTAGCCCCACCAGGGTCCTCTGTCCAAGGAAAAAGTGTCCAGGTTTCTCTGTCCAGGCAAAAATACTATAGTGGGTTGCCATTTCCTTGATCTTCCCCACCCAGGAATTGAAACCCCATCTCCTGCATTGGCAGATGGATTCTTTACCACTTAGCCACCTGGGAAGCCTCTTTTGACCCTTAACAAGACCACATTTTCAGACCTCCACTTCTGCCATTAAAATAGCACAGCTGTGGTTTCCTCATTCTAGTGTTAAGAGTAGATAGTGTTCCAGAGCTCCAGGGGATGTTTTTCACTTGGTTTTTGGTAAAGATATTGCTGTACAGGTTTTTCTTTTTTTGCATTCTTCTTGGCTCTTACTGTTTTCTGTGAGAAGATCCTAGGAACTTCCAAAACTGCTCTGCTACTGTTTGCTCTCCCTCACTTCTCTGCACTCTTGGTGTTTCAAAGTTTAAGTTGCCTGCTAGTTGACCTACATTTATTTATCAGATTCCTGCTATTGAAATAGCTCATTTGACTTCTGTTAAAATAACTGTGACTTTTCCAAGTCTTAGATGTGCGATATAAGCCAGTATAAATTTAAGTATGAATATCCACTGGAAACGGTTGGGAGGCTCTCATCTGACAGCTTTAATCTCTTGTTTACATTTTTGGCCAGGAGTATACCATGTTGCTCTACTTTGTTGTGAAATTCAGAAAAGCAAAAAGTGACGCTGGTTAAAGGGCCACCAGGCAGGCCACCTGAAAGGCTCTCTGTTTACCCTGACATCTGATCTGAACAAGAATGATACTAAATTCAAATACATGTCTGCAAACTTATCCTGGACAGCATTTGCGAGGTTTATTTTATTTATTGGAAGTAGAAAGGGAGGTTAGCTGAACTCACTAGGAGAATAAGTCAGAAGAATTTTGGAAGTTGAGGTCTGATCACAAATGTTAAACACACTGTTACAAATGCAGCAGTAGGAGCTTTATTGTCTTAAAGTTGTACATTATCTGATTGACCCACTTCTCAGACTTTAAGCTGCATGTTGAGATCAACTAAGAACAAATTGTCTGTTAGAATTACACCTTTTGTGATATGCTCTGGAGTCAAGATGAAAACTGCCAAGATATGCATATTAACAAGTGAAAGCTTTTGAATAGAAGATACACCTGGGTAGAACTTGATTTACGGTAGTGAATGGGGAGTGAAATTGCGCGTCCATGGTCACAATAATAGCTGTCACTGAATCACTGGAGTCTTGAGGCAAACCTGGAGATAAAGAACAGTGAGTGAGAACACAGATGCTGGAGCCCAGCTAACATGATTGGGTTCTTCCTCAGCCATTTTACTTCGTGACCTTTGGCGAGTGACTAAGTTTTCATGTCTGTGAAGTGGAGATAAAAACATTCCCTAACTCATAAAGCTATTATGCGAATTAAATGAATATAGGTAAAGTATTCAAAATAGCACTTGTCTGATTGGTAAACACTGTGTAAGTGTTTTCTATTATTATTATCTGTCTTCAAGAGTAGTTTTATTGGGTTATTAGCACATTTTATCAGAAAGGGTGAATAATGCCTCTCAGGTTATAGCAGTGGAATTCTTTCATGACCACCATCAAATATTGGGAGCATTAATCACTTACTTGAATTAGAGTTAGTTGTGGCCATGTAACTAACAAAAAAGATGGATTCTGTTGGTTGAGTAAACTGACCCCCAAATTTAAGTTTAATACAGCCATTTTTATGTTTCATTGTTTCTTTCAAAGTGATTATCTGCAAAATGGAGCCATAATTCTCTAGCGATATCCTTAGGACTAAAAAATGTTCATGTAACTTTTAATAGTGCTTCATTTTAACTTAGGACACACTTTAATTAAGATCTTAATAATGTGAGTGTACAAATGTAGTTTTATAGTATTGTTTTCTTACATATTTTTAAGGAAAATATCCACATCGTTACGAATTTGCTCCCCCCACGTAATGTGAACATTAGAGTAAAAGACTTTATAATGTTGAAACAAATTAATTGCAGATAAATTAATGGAGTGATGATTTTATAGAAACATTTTCCATAATTTGAGTTTTGCACTTTAATTTATAATTGTCTTTTCTATAGACTTAATAAGTTATATTAAGTTCTATTAAGAACTATTAATAGACATTTTTCTTTTTCTTTCCTTTTTTTTTTTGGCTGCATGGCATGTAGGATCCTATTTCCCTAATCAGGAATTGAACCTGGGTCCCCGTAGGGCACATTGAACTTATGACTGCCAGGAAAGTTGATAAACATTTGTATAAAGTAAGATTCCTCGGTGTCCCAGTGGGGTTTTGTTTATTTGTTTGTTTCTTTTTTGACATAAAACTGTAGGAGCCATCAGCAAATCAAAATTTAATTCTCAAGTCCTTTAGTTTGATCTGAATTTAAAATATGTAACATTGTATTTGACCTTGTAAGGGTACTTACACACTTATCACTTGAACCCTAACACAGAATATTTGAGGGAAAAATGTGCAAGAATAATCTATCTGCGTATGTCTTTCACAGTTTTCATTGGAAATCAGATGTTTAACAAGGTTTAACAAACCTAATTTAAGAAATGCAGAGTTAAGTTTATCAAAATGCAGAACATCTTGTTAGAAGTATTTCCAATCTGAGAAATAACTTGATACACCATTTTATGGGAGTGGAAAATAATACATAGTATTCCAAATCCTGAAAGATGATGCTGTGAAAGTGCTGCACTCAATATGCCAGCAAATTTGGAAAACTCAGCAGTGGCCACAGGACTGGAAAAGGGCAGTTTTCATTCCAATCCCAAATAAAGGCAATGCCAAAGAATGCTCAAACTACCACACAATTGCACTCATCTCACATGCTAGTAAAGTAATGCTCAAAATTCTCCAAGCCAGGCTTCAGCACTATGTGAACCGTGAACTTCCTGATGTTCAAGCTGGTTTTAGAAAAGGCAGAGGAACCAGAGATCAAATTGCCAACATCCGCTGGATCATGGAAAAAGCAAGAGAGTTCCAGAAAAACATCTATTTCTGCTTTATTGACTATGCCAAAGCCTTTGACTGTGTGGATCACAAGAAACTGTGGAAAATTCTGAAAGAGATGGGCATACCAGACCACCTGACCTGCCTCTTGAGAAATCTGTATGCAGGTCAGGAAGCAACAGTTAGAACTGGACATGGAACAACAGACTGGTTCCAAATAGGAAAAGGAGTTCATCAAGGCTGTATATTGTCACCCTGTTTATTTAACTTATATGCAGAGTACATCATGAGAAACGCTGGACTGGAAGAAACACAAGCTGGAATCAAGATTGCTGGGAGAAATATCAATAACCTCAGATATGCAGATGACACCACCCTTATGGCAGAAAGCGAAGAGGAACTAAAAAGCCTCTTGATGAAAGTGAAAGTGGAGAGTGAGAAAGTTGGCTTAAAACTCAACAATCAGAAAACGAAGATCATGGCATCCGGTCCCACCACTTCATGGGAAATAGATGGGGAAACAGTGTCAGACTTTATTTTTCTGGGCTCCAAAATCACTGCAGATGGCGACTGCAGCCATGAAATTAAAAGACGCTTACTCCTTGGAAGGAAAGTTATGACTAACCTAGATAGCATATTGAAAAGCAGAGACATTACTTTGCCAACAAAGGTTCGTCTAGTCAAGGCTATGGTTTTTCCTGTGGTCATGTGTGGATGTGAGAGTTGGACTGTGAAGAAGGCTGAGCGCTGAAGAATTAATGCTTTTGAACTGTGGTGTTGGAGAAGACTCTTGAGAGTCCCTTGGGCTGCAAGGAGATCCAACCAGTCCATTCTGAAGGAGATCAGCCCTGGGATTTCTTTGGAAGAAATGATGCTAAAGCTGAAACTCCAGTACTTTGGCCACCTCATGGGAAGAGTTGACTCATTGGAAAAGACTCTGATGCTGGGAGGGATTGGGAGCAGTAGGAGAAGGGGACGACAGAGGATGAGATGGCTGGATGGCATCACTGACTTGATGGATGTGAGTCTGAGTGAACTCTGGGAGCTGGTGATGGACAGGGAGGCCTGGTGTGCTGCGATTCATGGGGTCGCGAAGAGTTGGACGCGACTGATCTGATCTGATCTGATCTGAATCCTACTTCAGCCTGCTGGAGTTCCTCCTTACTGACACCTTGTTACATTACAGTATCAAATCCTGGAAGGAGCCTATCTGTAAGACCCCTAGACCTTTGCCTCCTCTCTAAATTAAGATATTAAATGTATTTATTAATGAAAAAATTCTATGAAGATTTTTAGTTGCTAAGCACAAATACTTAATTTGAGTGGCTGATTTTAACCAAACAATTTGGAATAAGATTAACTACCAGAAGTACCTCTTCACTATTTCTAGCCCACGCCCATGTTTTGTCGAAGTAAACATCTATTTCCCTTTTTTAAAGTTATTTTAAATTTCAGAATAAGTTACCCTGAACATTAAAGCCAAAAAGAATATAATTTTAGAAGAAAAATTTTTATTTTGATTTTGAAGGATGCCTGTTGTTACTCCATTTTGTGTAGTAATGGGAAAGTTGAGTCCGGTTACTTACCTGAAAGCAACTTTTCTATTCTAAGAAGAGTGGAAGGTAAGATAACAACCACAAGAACAGACTATGATCTCCAGCCTTTAACATTTTGTTTCCTTAAACTTTGCAGCTCCCACTACCACCAGATCCGATAGCACCTCCCTGGCAAATGACTAACAGTCTGTTCTCAATTCCTCCATCCCCCACTCCACACACACACACATGACTAATGAATAAAAATAAAACAAGTACTTTCAAACGGACAATGTAATGGTCTATTTATAGTATATAAAGTCTTCATCCTTAGTTTTTGAAATATGGCTTTTCTCCGTTGCTTTAATCACATTGCTGTATAGATACCCCTTGATTTAGGATAGAAAGTCTGATACTTGAACATCTCCAAAAATACAACATCTGTCCTTTTTAGTGAAACTTTCAGCTTGTCTCAGCTTTTATTTATGTATGTGTTTTAAATGTGTGTGAAGTGGTCTCTTGTTGTGGTTTTAATTTGCGTTTTCCTAAGGATTAATCATGTTTATGTACAAAAAACCATGCTTATTTGGATTTTAAATTCTTAAACCAGAATTCAGTGAGACTTTTTTTTTGTTTTTTTGGCCATGCTCCAGGGCATGCAGGATCTTAGTTCCCCTAATAGGGATTGAGCCTGTGCCCACTGCAGTGGAAGTGCAGAGTCTTAACCACTGGACCATCAGGGAAATTCTGGTAAGACTTTTTGATCAATTTACCAATATGGCTTTAGATCAAGATTTGAGAGTCACATGAAGCTTTAGAAAATGTTCAGATATACTACCAGGAAAATGGTAGACCAGACTATTAAGGTTTATTCTCAAAGTACTTTCATAATTTTTCTGCAAAATTGTCAGCTTCAGGGTTCCCACAAATCCTGAATTTGATTGAAATTTAACACTTTAAAATATTTTAATAATTTTAAAACTACTTAAGTAAAATAGCAGCCTGCAAGCAAAATAAGTCAAATGTGGTTGAAATATTTCGAGTGACCCATGGATTTAGCAGAAAGTGAAAGTTTCAGCTGAAGCTGCTGGAACATGCATTCTAAATCATAAAGGAGAGGTTTAGAGAGAGATAGGGAACAAGGAGGAGAATGGATGGAAAGAAAAGCAGATGGTGATGGATTTCTTGAAGGCAGATTTCCGTAGTCTTAGAACTTCAGGAGGAAGACTATGCAACCTACACTGGGGAAGAAGTCTTGAGGAGGAAAAAGGGGGATTCTGTGCTTTACGTTTCCTTCATCTCTTTAAGTCCTTACAAAAAAGCCTCTGAAGCAGCTGTCTTTATTACCCAGTTGGTAGATGAGAAAACTGAATTATCATAAAATTCCAGTAAGCAAAGAAACAAGCTGTTTCAGTGTATTAAAAAAGAATATATAACATATGAATTCCAAGGGAGGTGCTCCAAATTAGATGGAAATCTGCTACTGACCAGTATTGTTTCCTCTCATTTATGGATGGAGAAATTCAGCAACAGCTAAATAACTTGGAGGCCTATGGAATGAAAAAACATGGTGTGGCAAATAGTATCAAGCACTTGTTATGTATGTTTTTCCTGGGTTAGGCCATACTGATTAGATGCTCTCAGCACATCGATTTTGAAAAACAGTATGTATTTTAAAGAAGTATGGCATTTAGAAATGTCACAGTAAATGAAACAATAGCTTCATTATTAAACTTTTAGTTTTGAGTTGGCTAATTTTGTAAAAATATATAATGTAGCTCAACATTTTTTAAACAAACTCTTTTTATGTGTAACACATTAAGTAAGATATGTCTTAAAACTTAGGGAAGAAAGCAAAGTAAGGATGGAGAACTAAAATTGCCCCTAATTCTACCATCCAGATTTAATTTAACTGCTTCCTTTCATGCTTATTATAGTAGCCCTGAACTTTGTATAATATACATGTGCATATATAAGTTTAGTAAATTTACAAAGCTGTGTAGATATTACCATGCAATTAAATCCAGATTTTGAAGATTTCATCATCCTGAAAAGGAACCCCACCCTTGTTTTCCCCCAAAACTTTCTCTCCTGGCCCTAGGTAAGTATTAATATGCTTTCTATCTCTATAGATTAGCATTTTCTGGGCATTTCGTATTAATAGACTTTGTGCAATAGTATTTTGCATCTGGCTTCTTTCATTTAATGTAATGTTTTAAAGGTTCATCCATTTTGTATTAATAGCACAGCAGTATTGTTATCGAATAGGTTTCCCCTGTCTATAGATACACCACATTTCTTTTAATCCATTCATTAGCTGGTGGACATTTGGTTTGTTTCTATTTTTTGTCTATTAAGTGCGATGCTTTTATGAACATTCATGTACAAGTAATTTTTATGGATATATGTTTTCATTTCTCTTCAGTATATATTGAGAAGTAGAATTTCTGGATAATATGGTAAGTTCATGTTTAACTTTTTTAAAGAAACTGCCAAGTTGTTTTCCATAGGAGTTATAATATTTATGCATGATACAAAATTAGTACACAGAAATCGGTTACATTCCTAAACACTGACAGTGAACTATAAGAAGGAGAAATTAAGGAAACAGTCCCATTAATCGTCACATGAAAATTCCCTGTCAGTCCACTGCCCTTGCACTGGGGGTGAATGTGGGTTCCGTCCTTGGTTGGGGAACTAAGATCCCACAAGCCACAAGGCACAAAAAGAATAAAATACGTAGGGATAAACCTACCTAAGAGGTAAAAGACTTGTACTTGGAAAACCAGCGGACACTGACCAAAGGAACTGAAGATGACACAAAGAGATAGAAAGATACATTGTGTTCTTGGATGGGAGGAATCGATATTGTTAAAATGACCATACTACCCAAGGCAATCTACTGATTCAGTGCCATTCCTATCGAAATACCTGTGGCATTTTTCACAGAACTGGAACAAATAATTTAAAAATGTGTATGGAAACACAGAAGATCCTGGATAGCCTAGCCACTAGGCTACAAGGGAACCTCCTACATTTACAATAAATTTTAATTTATGAGAGTTGCAAAGATATTACAGAGAATTTCTGTATAGCCTCACCTATCTTCCCCAGTGTTATATTCTTGTGTTACTGTGGTACATTTGTCATAAAAAAACAACATAGGTAGCATTATTATTAACCAGACTCAGGCTGTTCATCAGTGTCCTTTTTTCATCAATGTTTTTCATCAATGTCCTTCTCTGTTCTGTGAGCCCCTGCAGGATACCATATTGCACTGTAGTCATTGTCTCCTTAATCTTCTCTGACCTGTGACAGGTCCTCCTGCCTTCTTTGTTCTTCATGATCTTGACTGTTTGGAGGAGTATAACTCAGATATTTTTTAAAACGTCCTCTAATGTGGATTTGTTGTATTTTCTCATCATTACAATGGGTTATGGGTTTAGGAAAGAATATCACAGAGATGAAGCATTCTCACCATGTCATATGGTGGAGGGATATGCCATCATTGATGATTTAGCCTTCATTACTTGCAGTGTGTGCCAGGTTTTCAATGCAAAGATACTTTTTTTTCTTTTAAGGCTTTTAGTGAATTTGTTACAATATAGCTTCTATTTTATGTTTTGGTGTTTTGACTGCAAGGCATGTGGGATCTTAGCTCCCCAACCAGGGATTGAACCCACACCCCCTGGATTAGAAGGTGAAGTCTTAACCACTGGACTGCCAGGGAAGTTCCTAAAGTTACTAGTTTCCATTCCCATCTTCTGTTTTTTGAAAGTGAATCACTGGGTTCAGCTCACTCAAATGGATGGGAGATGGGGTGGGGAATTAAGCTCCACCTCCTGCAATCAGATCAGATCAATCGTTCAGTCCTGTCCGACTCTTTGCGACCCCATGAACCGCAGCACGCCAGGCCTCCCTGTCCATCACCAACTCCCGGAGTTCACTCAGACTCATGTCCATCGAGTCAGTGATGCCATCCAGCCATCTCATCCTCTGTCGTCCCCTTCTCCTCCTGCCCCCAATCCCTCCCAGCATCAGAGTCTTTTCCAATGAGTCAGCTCTTCCCATGAGGTGGCCAAAGTATTGGAGTTTCAGCTTTAGCATCATTCCTTCCAAAGAAATCCCAGGGCTGATCTCCTTCAGAATGGACTGGTTGGATCTCCTTGCAGTCCAAGGGACTCTCAAGAGTCTTCTCCAACACCACAGTTCAAAAGCATCAGTTCTTCAGCGCTCAGCCTTCTTCACAGTCCAACTCTCACATCCATACATGACCACAGGAAAAACCATAGCCTTGACTAGACGAACCTTTGTTGGCAAAGTAATGTCTCTGCTTTTGAATATGCTATCTAGGTTGGTCATAACTTTCCTTCCAAGGAGTAAGCGTCTTTTAATTTCAGGCTGCAGTCACCATCTGCAGTGATTTTGGAGCCCAGAAAAATAAAGTCTGACACTGTTTCCACTGTTTCCTCATCCATTTCCCATGAAGTGATGGGACCGGATGCCATGATCTTCATTTTCTGAATGTTGAGCTTTAAGCCAACTTTTTTACTCTCGACTTTCACCTTCATCAAGAGGCTTTTTAGTTCCTCTTCACTTTCTGCCATAAGGGTGGTGTCATCTGCATATCTGAGATTATTGATATTTCTCTTGGCAATCTTGATTCCAGCTTGTATTTCTTCCAGTCCAGCGTTTCTCATGATGTACTCTGCATAGAAGTTAAATAAACTGGGTGACAATATACAGCCTTGATGTACTCCTTTTCCTATTTGGAACCAGTCTGTTGTTCCATGTTCAGTTCTAACTGTTGCTTCCTGACCTGCATACAAATTTCTCAAGAGGCAGGTCAGGTGGTCTGGTATTCCCATCTCTTTCAGAATTTCCCACAGTTTCTTGTGATCCACACAGTCAAAGGCTTTGGCATAGTCAACAAAGCAGAAATAGATGTTTTTCTGGAACTCTCTTGCTTTTTCCATGATCCAGCGGATGTTGGCAATTTGATCTCTGGTTCCTCTGCCTTTTCTAAAACCAGCTTGAACATCAGGAAGTTCACGGTTCACATAGTGCTGAAGCCTGGCTTGGAGAATTTTGAGCATTACTTTACTAGCGTGTGAGATGAGTGCAATTGTGCAGTAGTTTGAGCATTCTTTGGCATTGCCTTTATTTGGGATTGGAATGAAAACTGCCCTTTTCCAGTCCTGTGGCCACTGCTGAGTTTTCCAAATTTGTTGGCATATTGAGTGCAGCACTTTCACAGCATCATCTTTCAGGATTTGGAATAGCTCAACTGGAATTCCATCACCTCCACTAGCTTTCTTCATAGTGATGCTTTCTAAGGCCCACTTGACTTCACATTCCAGGTTGCCTGGCTCTAGGTCAGTGATCACACCATCGTGATTATCTGGGTCATGAAGATCTTTTTTGTACAATTCTTCTGTGTATTCTTGCCATCTCTTCTTAATATCTTCTGCTTCTGTTAGGTCCATACTATTTCTGTCCTTTATCGAGCCCATCTTTGCATGAAATGTTCCTTTGGTATCTCTGATTTTCTTGAAGAGATCTCTAGTCTTTCCCATTCTGTTGTTTTCCTCTATTTCTTTGCATTGATTGCTGAAGAAGGCTTTCTTAATCTCTTCTTGCTATTCTTTGAAACTCTGCATTCAGATGTTTATATCTTTCCTTTTCTCCTTTGCTTTTCACTTCTCTTCTTTTCACAGCTATTTGTAAGGCCTCCCCAGACAGCCATTTTGCTTTTTTGCATTTCTTTTCCATGGGGATGGTCTTGATCCCTGTATCCTGTACAGTGTCACGAACCTCATTCCATAGCTCAGTATCAAAATGTATGTTTGGGATTCTTCTGTCCCATTTATTTATTTAAATCGGTCTGTACTCATGTATGGGGCTTCCTAGGTGGCATAGTGGTAAAGAATGCTCCTGCCAATGCAGGAGATGTGGGTTCAGTTCCTAGGTCAGAAAGATCCCCTGAAGAAGGAAATGGCAACCCACTCCGGTATTCTTGCCTGGAAAATTGCATAGACAGGAGAGCCTGGCGGGCTACAGTCCATGGGGTCACAAAGAGTTGGATGGATACGACTAAGTGACTGAACTCGCATGCAGGCACTCGTGTATACTTATTTTATACTTTGGGTTATAATCCAGTAGTATGTTATTTGCTAGTCACATCTTTCTAGTTTTGGCTATTGGAAGCTCTTCCACATTGTCTGATGTATCAGTCTGGCTCTTCTTAGCACGTTTATTGTGATATAATTCACATAGCATAAAGATCATCCATTTACAGTATGTTATTCAATTCTTTTAGTGTACTCATATATTTGTGCAACCATCACCATGACCCCACATTTCTCAGAACTCACCCTTCAAGCCTGCATCCCCTGGCAACCCTTTATCTACTTTCTGTCTCTGTAGATTTGCCTGCTCTGGACATTTCATATAAATAGACTGTGTCCTCTTTGTGACAGCTTCTTTCAGTTTAGCACGGTGTTTTTAAGGTTCATCTGTTTGGTATCTTTTTATTTTTGTTTTTTTGTTGTTGTTGTTGTTTGTTTTATTTCTTGTTTTTGCATGGTTTCTGTCTGGCCTTTTTAATCTTTATTCAGATGTTCCTTCTACATAGTTTTAATCATATGGGTATAAATTTGGTGTTCTGCTTTTGTGACTTAACATTATGTTGTCCGTATTTTCTCACTCATCTCACAATCTGCATATTTTAATAGTAAAAGGACACCTAGTTAGTATTCATTTAACATGATTCTTAGTTTGTAGTGTCTGGGCTTGTTTCATTTTTCACTACTGTAAATGATATTGCTTTAAACTTTTTCATGCATATGGATTTTTAATTATACCTTAGGATAGATCCCCAAGACTAAAATGCTTGAGTTGAAAAGTAGAATCATTTTCATGATTTTTTTTGTTGCATTCTACCAGGTTACAATATAGAAGACTTACAAGTTAATTGTGGTGGTGTTCATGCCAAGTCATGGCTAACTCTTTGCGATGCCATGGACCGCAGCAGGCCAGGCTTCCTTGTCCTTCACTACTCCCGGAGTAGTCCATTGAGTCGGTAATGCCATCCAACCATCTCATCCTCTGCTGCCCCCTTCTCTTCCTTCCTGTAATCTTTACCAGCATCAGGGTCTTTTCCAATTAATAACAAATTAAGAGATCACTTATAATATATATATATATATACACACACACACACACATATCTGTCTCCTTATATAACCTTATCAGCACTTTTTTCTAATTTAACACACATAAAGGAAGGAAATAAAAGAAGTCAGCGTGCTAAATATTTTACAAGAACTGTATTATTACTTCATTTAATCCTTGCCACCACTTTGTAAGTTAGTTATTATTCTCAGTTGACAGTGCAAGGACTGAGTGCCAAATGCCCTTGGAGTTATAGCCAAAGGGCAGATACCAAAGATCAAGTGGTAGAAGATTATAGACATTCAAACCATTTCATTAAGAACTGAGCCCAGAGTGGGAAAGGGAGCCAAGTCACTGGGCTAATGGGACAAAGACCCAGGAAGGCCTAAGCTAGATTGGTTCAATAGGAGGTCTCTCTCTTTTTTTGCCAGTGCTGGGTCTTCCTTGCTGTGCACAGGCTCTAACTGTGGTGAGTGAGGGCTGCTCTTTGTTGCAGTGCACCGGTTTCTCATCGCAGTGCCTTCTCTTGTGGAGCATGAGCTCTGGATGCGTGGGCTTCACTAGTTGCAGCTGGTGGGCTCTGGAGCGTGGACTCAGTAGTTGTGGCGCGAGGGCTTAGTTGCTCCGTGGCATGTGGGATCTTCATGGACCTGGGATCCAACCCATGTCCCTTGCATTGACGGGCAGATTCTTATCCACTGTACCTACAGGAAAGTTCAACAGGAAGTCCTTTTGATGCATTCAAAAATACATCTCTTGGACTTCCCTGCGGTCCAGTAGTTAAGAATCTGCCTGCCAGTGTAGGGGACACGGGTTCAATCCCTGATCTAGGAACTTCCCACATGCCATGGGGAGATCTGAAGTATAAACTTCAGTTAATAATAACGTATCAATTTCATTAATTGTAACATAAGAAAATTACGACCAATCTAGACAGCATATTAAAAGGCAGAGACATTACTTTGCCAACAAAGGTCCGTCTCATCAAGGTTTTTCCAGTAGTCATGTATGCTGCTGCTGCTGCTAAGACACTTCAGTTGTGTCCGACTCTGTGCGACCCCATAGACAGCAGCCCAATAGGCTCCCCTGTCATGTATGGATGGACTATAAAGAAAGCTGAGCGCCGAAGAATTGATGCTTTTGAACTGTGGTGTTGGAGAAGACTCTTGAGAGTCCCTTGGACTGCAAGGAGATCCAACCAGTCCATCCTAAAGATCAGTCCTGGGTGTTCATTGGAAGGACTGATGTTGAAGCTGAAACTCCAATACTTTGGCCACTTGATGTGAAGAGCTGACTCATTTGAAAAGATCCTGATGCTAGCAAAGATTGAAGGCGGGAGGAGAAGGAGATGACAAAGGATGAGAAGGTTGGATGGCATCACTGACTCAATGGATATGAGTTTGGGTAGACTCTGAGAGTTGGTGATGGACAGAGAGGCTTGGCGTGCTGAAGACCATGGGGTCGCAAAGAGTCGGACACGACTGAGCGACTGAACTGAACTGATGTACCGTACTAACTAAAATGTTGATAATAGGGGAAACTCTTTGTGGAGTATATGAGAACACTCTATATGTTGAAATTTTTTGTGTGAATCTAAAACTGTTCTAAAAAATAAAATCTATTTGACTGAAAGACATCAGTGGGCCACAGCTAGCAATTTTTCCTCAATATTTTATTATGATGATATTCAAATATACTGCAAAGTTGAAAAGAATTTCACAGTGATTTCTCATATACTTGCCACTCCATTCTACCATTAATCTTTTACTATTTCATTCATACCTCAGTATCTATGGGGGATTGGTTCCAGGGCTCCCACACATACCAAAATCTGTGAACGCTCAGGTTCCTTATGTAAAATGGTGTCATGTTTGCATACAACCTACACACATCCTTCGTATACTTTAAAATAATTTAAAGTAATCTAGAAATAGCTCTAAATTACTTATAATACCTGATACAATGTAAATGCTACATAAATAGTTGCCATTGCACAGCATATTCAAGTTTTGTTTTTTGTAACTTATTAGAATTTTTTTCCCAAATACTTTCAATCTGTGGTTGGTTGAATATGTGGATACAGAAACCACAGATCTAGAGGGCCAACTATACTTACTTTATCATACACCTAACTGTCTATCTATCTATCTACCTATCCATTAATTTATCTTAGTTTTTTGGTGTAAATTATAGGGAGTTTCCTGGTGGCCTCGTGGTTAGGGTTGTGGGCTTTCTCTGCAGTAGCCCCGGGTTCAATCCCTGGTCAGGGAACTGAGATCCCTCAAGCCACACAGCATGCCCCCCCCAAATAAAGTAAATTATAGACATCAATACATTTCCCCCAAATACCTCAGCATATGTATCATTAACTAGAGTATTAGTTTCTTTTTATGTAAAATTTGTATATAATAAACAGTAAATCTTTACATTTGGTGAGTTTTGAAAAAAATTCATGTCTGTGTAATCCAAACTCCCCACAACTGCATTTTTTTTTTTTACACAATGAAATGTCATGGAAGATAGAGTACAGTCCACAAAATGTGAGCAAGTATTGTTTTACGAACTTCTGCTCGAATATGTATGTACCCATATATGTAAAATATGTCACAATGTAAAATATATCACAAGAAAGTGAAACTCATTGGTCTGGTAGGGGAACTCAGAATGTAATTGAATAGTGACTATTTAGGGTGACAGATTTTGTAAAATGCAGTGATGGTTTAAAAGAAAAGATAGCCAACATTTTGTGGTTAGAAAGAGAGATTGGGATAGCCAGGAAAGGCTTGTCTCAGGAAAAGGTGATATATTATCATAATGATGTGGGCCCAAACTTACGTAGCACTCACTTGATGCCAACTGCCAAACACTGTTCCAAGAATGTTACATGTACTAACTACTGCTCACAGCCTAGAAGGTCTAATAGTGTTAACATTATTCCCATTGTACTTCAGATTGAGTACGGGAAGATTAAGTAATTTGCCCAGAATCACAAGGCTAATAAGTAGTAGAGCCAGTCAAATTCTGTCTAGTTAGTTCATGCTTTTGACTATTACACTCTGTGAATACTATATAATTTTGGGGCATGGAAATTGGCTTTTTAACTTGAGAGATTTTATTTCAGTCACTTTCATGGGGCCAGAAAAAAGTTTTTGTCTGATATTACCTGAGTGTATGTGTGTGTTTTACAATATTGTGATTCTGGGGTACATAGAAAGCATTTAGATCTCGAAAGGATGTTATTGTTCAGTTGTGAAGTTTCATGTCTGACTCTTTGCAACCCCATGGCTATAGCCTGCCAGACTCCTCTGTCCATGGGGTTCTCCAGGTAAGAATACTGGAATGGGTTGCCATTTCCTTCTCCAGGAGAGCCATCATCAAATATCATCTTTGTTTCTAGAAAATTCCTGCTCTACTGTTTTCAAGTAGTGAATTGTTTAGTATTTTCCAAAGTAATTGTGCAGCTGCTTTAGAAAAGATAATGTTGAGTTGATCATTCCCACAGCTACCTGAAGTTGATGCTTATTAAGCTTAAATGAACATTTAATGACACTAATATACCAAGTGAGATAGAGGCAACATGATAAATTAAAGGCAGCATTATATTATGAGTCAAGAGAGCAGAATTCAGGACTTCACTCTACATCTCAGGTTACTGGTTTTCCCATAAAGGGAGGGCACATCAGAGATGACAGATACAAGGTACGTATGTTGCCACACCCTGCTTCCTAACCCGAAGCTGACATTACTAATTATTCATGACATCGTTTTGTTCAGAACCTGAAAACAGCTTCAGAATCCTTCCCAGCACAGTGCTCGAAGCACTTAGTACAGTTAATCACAGTTGGCACCCAAGTTGAAATGTGTTTATCGTCTTTGGAGATGGCGACTATAAAGATTCTTCCAGTTCTAGCTCCCAGAAATACATCATCAGAAATATAAAAACTGTGCTCAATTCAATATTTACTTCCATCCTTCCAATCTCTCTTCTCTCTAAGCATTGTTTACGTCATGTAGGGGGCTCGTATTCTGCTGTGACTCTACCAGCCTCCCCTAAACTTGGCCTGTAGGCATGCTAGCACCCTCTGTGTAATGTCTTTCCCAGTAAAGTTTCCTTTCTTTATTCTTCCTTGATTTTTCATGTACATTCACACAGGTTCTTGGGTGTAGCATCTCGTAACTTCTTGGCAGTCAGAACCTCTTCCCCAGCCTGTGTGTTGTTGAAGGCAAAGATTATTAAGAGAGGAAGTTCATCCCTGCCCCCTGACCACTCCCAGCACTTGTCTAAGCATATTCCTTCTTATTGCCCTACCCTGGTTTCATAGTTATTTAATCTCCCTCCTCCCTCATAATCAGTAACCAGGGAAGGTGCTTAAGTCATTCATCTTAAGTTCTCAAACATGTACCTGTCTCCGAGTCTCTGCAATGTATATTTTGGTGTTGTATATTTTATAATACAAATAGTTTACAGTTTTGCTTGTCCACTTTATTACCACTGTGTAATCCTACAGTTGTAAATTGTGTAATTGTTTATGAGCATGCAAAAAAAAAATGATGTATTTCAGTCTTTAGATGCCTTCGGCTACTATTTTCAAATCTTGCGTGCTAATGAGTGTCAGTTCAGCGCGTCCTTGTTGGTCACCCTTTCTCTTGAAGTCAGTGGGAAGAAATGGTGTGCTTACAAGGTAGAAACCAATTTGATCCTTTGGTGTAGCATCTTAATGGGGTCATTTTACATCTCATTTTACCACTTAATGCAGCTAGGGCATTTAAAGTCGAAGGTTTGGTCATGAGTACCTTTGAGACAATATTTTTTTTTTTTTTGTCATTTACCCAGCAGTTGGAATCCAGGGTATATTTCTAACTTTTTTAAAGATGGTTTTAAAATAACTTTGCTGAAAGGGAGTAAAAGAAAGGATGGTAATCGTAATTTATTAGTCATCTGCCATAATTTACTGGCAGTCATTTGTAAGGAGAATAAAAGCAGCACTTACTGCCAGATGATTAAATAACACAGAGGATGTTGCAATCCCACCTGCAATAGTGAGTTTATCTTCCTGGAACAGAGAGTGAATGACCGCAGGCCCCCCTGCTCCCCCACCCACCCACTCCACCCGCCCTGGCCCTGCTGTCAAGTCCCCAGCTGAGCCGGTCTAGATGGCATCCTGTTCTTTGTGAATGCAGCAGCCCCAAGCTTTGCCAACCTGGATCCGGTTCTAACCTGCTCTTAATGTTTGGAATTGTTATGAGATAACCACCTGTGTGTCAGGGTTCAGGATACGAGAGATGAGCTGGGAGGGCAAAAATATAATATAAAACTTAGTTCAAGTATTATAATCTGTTGCAACTCTTCTGTAAAATTATTCCAGTTTTTAAAATTTCACTTAAGTACTAACTATGCTTAACCTTAGTCTTTTGCACTGATTTTCAAAGATATTGCAAAATGTGAATATGATACTATGGTATTGGCTTTAGATGAGACAGCTCTGATGCTCGTGATGAAGGAACTGGCCATCGGTCAATATTGTGTGCTTCTGCGCTGATTATTTGGAAAACTAGTTAAGTATAAGAACAATGAACATGAGCTGCATTATAGCTGAGTTGGAAATAAAACCGCGAGCATGAACCCCTAGGAGTAGGAGTGTTAGGGGTCTGTCTTGTCCTCTGAGCTGTGTCTCATCCCTGACACACAGTCATCCAGGGACGCTGGGCGCCATAACATCCACAGAATTCAATTTGCTTGTCTTTGAAATGGGAATGACAGAAGTCCCTGCTGCAGAAAACTGTGAGAACTAAATAATGTACGTAAACTGCTCAGTACAGGACCTTGTAGGACTTGTTGTAGGACCTTGTTTGAGGACTTTGACAAATAATTGATGTTACTGTGGCTCCCAGCACTAACAAAAGAAGAACTTCAGTATAGATCCTATCTCCACTGTCCATAGAATAAAGTTCATATTCCTTAGCATCACTTCTAAAGCCAATTTTATCTTATGTGAGCAGCTCAGCTTCCTATGACCATTCTTCTGCCCCTTGACCTGCAACCAAAGTGAACTTTCCCAGAGCTTTCATTCCCCTAATTTCTGTGCCCCAGAGTCACTCCCTCTGGGTCATTCTTCAAGGTCTTGCTTAAATGCCCGTCTCTGGGAAGCCGTTCCCAACTCTCCGGTGATGCTCCTTGCCCCTCCCTTTTGTGCACCAGAGAAGTTTGCCTGTCCCAGTAAAACTTACCACTTTGTGATGCTGTTACTTACTTACCTGCCCAGCACCTTCACTAGGTGTCACGATCGGAAGATCAGAAATCATTACTTCTTCATCTCCATAATCTCTTTCTGGTGTTTGACACGTAGTTGGCACCCGAGAAGATTGATGAAACAATGGAATGAATATGAGTAGAAGCACTGTGGATACTCAAAAATGTTTTTGGAGGATAACTAATGAAAATTTATTTATTAAAACCTCATTTAGTTCACAGGAGTGAAGACCAATGTTATCAGAAGACATTTTACTTCTGGTTTATCTGTGGAACACATTTAATACGATTCTTGAGGAATTTGATCTTGTCTTTCTGTTGTTCTTTTTGTCCTTCAGGTTCTGGTTACAGCCACCCCTTGCCATATCTTTTGAATTATACTTGGAAAAATAGTGGCTAGAGGAAAAAAAATGATAAAGTTTTTCCTCATGGTGAATAAACAAGGGCAGACCCGACTTTCTAAGTACTATGAACATGTGGAGATTAATAAGCGTACGCTTCTGGAAACAGAAGTCATAAAGAGCTGTCTCTCTCGATCCAATGAACAAGTAAGTCTGATTCTCTCTTTCATCTCTGCATCCAACTCAGTGTGGCAGATTTGTTATTACTGAGTCTCAAGGGCCATCGTTTTCTTTGAACCCCATTCTTTCAATAGCTATTAGAGAAAATAACAAATGAAGTGAAATGAAGACTGGCGCACAGCTCTCTTTACATCCCCTTAAGGAAAATAAAAGCAAAGAAAACCAGGGAAAGTCTTGGGTTCGTATTTAGGTCAGCATATTTGTCTCATTGCACTATGGAAGTGGCAAATATACTCCTGCTAATAGACATACCTTCTTTTTTTGTTCATGAGAACTGAGCCCTTGGAACTCTCAGGAGTGCCTGTAGCAGATGGCTTTCTTTAAGCCAAAAGATGAGGTCAAATGACCAGGATAGAGGGAGATACTCAAGACCCACTTTGTGCCAGAGGATAATAACATGATTCTCGTGTGGAGGGGGGTGTTTTTTATTCTGCTTATCATTTTTATAAATTTACCACCAACATAAAACTGGAACAAGTAATTTAAAAACAAAACAAACTTGATTTGAACTTGTCTTATTATATAGATGAGAGAAATGAAAGTGGGCAAATGCATGTGAAATAACTAATCGATCCATTCTGCCAAAATTGAGGTTAAATTGAATCATTAAAATAATACTAAATGGAAATTTAAAAAACGGAGCCTACTTTTACAAGGGATTTTAATTGGAGAATTACTTAGTCCACGCCCTAAACTTGGAATCCTTTGGAAATCATGGAGCAAACTAAGGCAAAATCAGAAAGCCTATATAAATCACCCATTAATTTGCCATTTCTCCATTTCACTGACTATGTAGAAAGGCTGCTTGTAGGAACCACTGGTAAGTCATAAAATATTAAGGTACATCAGTACTTAAAAGTGACGCATAGACACTGTGTTTCCCTTGGCTTCTAAATTGATTTTCCAGTCGGAATATCTCAGAGTCCTCTTTGAATTACTGCTTTGGCCTGCCATGGCACACACTGCTTTATGTAGTTGTCAAAAGGAAACTGAAACTATTAAAGAACTGTGTTAATAGCCATAGACTTTAAGTAAGGGTAAACAGACTGAAGAAGCATTTCTGTTTGAATCTTTCTATACAATGCAGGCACTCCACAATTTCAAACATCATTTTCACTGATAGGTTACCCTCTGAAATATATGCTTTGGAATAAGTATACCGTTA
Source organism: Bos grunniens (assembly GCF_055505025.1). Lineage (NCBI taxonomy): Eukaryota > Metazoa > Chordata > Mammalia > Artiodactyla > Bovidae > Bos > Bos grunniens. The sequence continues at coordinate 28,904,480 of NC_141185.1, read as the reverse complement.
GATACTTTTGAAGCATTCTAAATTATCTTAGATCTTAAAGGGAACCCAAAAGTAACACAGTCTCAGCTTCATTTTTATTTTATCCACAAAGGTGCTTTGATACTTTTTTTTTGAATGTCAGAAACTCCTGAGAGGCTTTGAAAAATGTTTCTCAGTTCTTTCAAATAGTAAGTGATTCCTTGAAAGATCTGTCTGAGCAGAATTATACTGGCTCTGCAGTGAACCTAAAGCTGTAGAATGGTCCTGGATTTAATGGTTTTTATCCTAATTGCAAATAAAAGCCTCAAACCCTTCCATTATATAGATTGTGGAATGGCTTCCCATGGAAAAAACGCCATAATCAAAGCTTGCAGCTTCAGGAATTCCCTGGCAGTGCGGTGGTTAGGCAGAGAAGGTAACGGCACCCCACTCCAGTATTCTTGCCTGGAAAATCCCATGGATGGAGGAGCCTGGTAGGCTGCAGTCCATGGGGTCGCTGAGTCAGACATGACTGAGCGACTTCACTTTCACTTTTCACTTTCATGCATTGGAGAAGGAAATGGCACCCCACTGCAGTGTTCTTGCCTGGAGAATCCCAGGGACGGCGGAGCCTGGTAGGCTGTCGTTTATGGGGTCACACAGAGTCAGACACAAATGATGCGACTTAGCAGCAGCAGCAGCAGTGGTTAGTACTCTTCCCTTTCATTGCCATGCCCATGGTTTTGATCCATGGTCAGGGAACTAAGATCCTACATGCCACACAGTGTGGTCAAAAAAAAAAAAACCTTGAAGCTTCATTCCCAAGTATATCTGAATGTCATAGAGCAACATATCCCAGTGCAAAAAGTGATACAGTTCTTAATCACGTTTGGTCAAGCAAACCCAAAAGTCTAAAGGAAGGGCAACACTGTACCTTCATCCTGCTGGTTGAATTCCTATCCACCCAGCATCTTCCTCTCCCTCTTTATATAATGACATGAGGGGAGAGATGAATGGGAAGTGAGTTGTTTTCTCCACTAGTCAATAGTGGTAAGTTATTTATTAATTCTTATAAAGCACTATTTACAATGGATGATTTTTGTTTCATATCTGTCACATAAAAACCACCTTTAAATAATTTTTAAAAAGAGCCTGTGCTGTGCTGTGCTTAGTCGCTCAGCCATGTTCTGACTCTTTGCAAACCCATGGACTGTAGGTCGCTAGGCTTCTCTCTCCATGGAGATTATCCAGACAAGATTCCTAGAATGGGTTGCCATGCCCTCCTCCAGGGGCTATTTCCAACCCAGGGACCTAACTCCTGTCACTTACATCTCCTGCACCGGCAGGCAGGTTCTTCAGCACTGGTGCTACCTGGAAGCCCCGTGTAACATCACAGTGTTGTATATTTCTAGGAATGTGTTGACAGATACTCAGATCAGAACCTAGAATTATGCACACCATTTTGAAGACATCCCTGTCAACCTTAGGAATTAATATCTAATTGTGTTTTTGTCTAGTGTTCTTTCATTGAATATAAAGACTTTAAGCTGATATACCGGCAGTATGCAGCTCTCTTCATTGTGGTTGGAGTTAATGACACAGAGGTAAGATAATAGAAAAGCTTATGGAAAATATAAGAAAATTAGGAATAACAGTCTGCTTTTTATTCTGCTTTAAATTGACATTTTCTGCCCCACTTACCTCCATAAGCATCATCTTGACTCTGGAAGGATATTGTTTTGTTTGTTTGTTCTTTGTTTTAAGGGTATTGGGTTTTTGTCAAGGCTGGGAAAGCTATGTGGAAGAGAGAAACCAGGATTTTTCTTGGATTAGATGAGTAGCTTGTGAAGAAGCATGAGACCACAGAATGCCTTCCTGGACCGTAAGCAGTGCCAGTTTCCTGCCCTCGTTCTGTGTGGCACAGGGGGGCCACCAAGCCAAGGGTAGAGGCCAGACAGTTGTGGTGTTCAACCTCGGCTGACATGACAGAAGCCAGAGCAGACTGTGAACATGAACACCTCGCGATTACGTCTCATCAGATGTAGTTCGCCTTTTCAGAAATGTCAGTCTCAGATCAATAGCCCCTGTGGCCATGGAATGCCTGAAAAGGGTGTTTAAGATCTAAAATACTTGGAAATCTCAGTTGATTGTTTTTCACCCATGCACCAAACTTTGAAACAGTTCCCCATCTTCTACAGATAGCAAAGTGACAACATGAAGACCCTGAAGGAAAAAACCAACTGGCTTTAGCCATTCATTGGTCTTGAAGTCAGGGAGTAAACCTCCAAGTTCTAATCACTAGACTCAATCTAGTTTCAATGCAGCCAGAGTCATCACGGACTTCTCAAAAAATCTTAGAGGTTAAGGTTTTCTACATTTCCCCTGTTGATAAGCTTCTTTTAAACAAATAAGTCCTAGAATATTTCTGAATATTTGTCCATAGGAAGCTACTTTGCTCACATTGTCTGTTTACCAAGCCAAATGCTCTAAAACCTGGCTGCTGACGCGGCGGCTCCATGTCTCTTTTCCCATACGTCACACTGAAATTATTTACACCATTCCTTTTCTATTTCAGAACGAGATGGCAATTTATGAATTCATCCATAACTTTGTGGAAGTTTTAGATGACTACTTCAGCCGAGTGGTAAGTTTAATGACTTAAAACGGTTTTCATCCTTTGCCCAATTTCCAAGAAATAGGCCTGTATAAAAAACATGTGTTAATATAGAACTTTAATGTGTAAAAGTTAAATGATGCCAGATTTTCTTTACCTTTCCTTCTGGCTCATCCAAAGTGTTAGAAACTATGCTGTGTCTAGATCTCTATACAGAGCCAGTTGTATAAGACTAAGAACCTCTTGTGTCTTTCTCTGTTAAGATACTTTGCTATATACATCAATCCCTTCTTCTTTCTTCTGCGTCCCTTCCTAGGACACCAAGACCCTTGTAGTTTAGGGTTCATTTCCATCAGAACCAGCTCCCCTCAAGGAAAACATGAGTTCCTTTCCAATGTCCCTTATTTTAACAGTTGTACTGAAATGTAACTTAATGATACACAATTCCCCTTCAAAGTGTATAGTTTTTAGTATGTACCCAGAGTTGTGAAACCATCACCACAAAGTTTAAAAATATTTCGCCAAAAAGAAACACCGTACCCATTAGCATTTCTCTCCCACTTATCTACTCCACTTGCTCCAAGCCCCAGATAATCTCTAATCTACTTTCTGTCGCTATAGGTTTGCCTATTCTAGACATTTTATATAAATAGAATTATATGAAGTTCAATAATATGTGGTTTTTATGACTGAATTTTTTACTTTAGCATAATGTTTTCAAGACATTGATCACGTTGTGATGTCTGTCAGTACACCTTTCCTTTTTATTGCTGAATAATATTCTATTCTATGGATATACAATATTTTGTTAATTCATTCTTCAGTTGATGGACATTTGGGTTATTTATGCTTTTTGTCCATTATGAGTAATACCTCTATGAACGCTTGTATATGCATTCTTGTGTGGAATCATGTTTTCAGTTCTCTTGGGCCTCTACCTAGGAGTAGAATTGGGGGGTGATATGGTAACGCCATGTTTATCATTTTGATGAAACTGTTTTCAAAAATGGTTCCATGATTTAAATTCTCACCAGCAGTATATGAGAGTTCTAATTCTCCACATCCTCACCAAACCTTATTATCTGTGTTTTGATTATAGTCATCCCAGTGGGTATGAAATGGTATAAATAAATTGTGAGTTTTATTTGCTTTTCACTAATGGATAACAGTGTTGAGCATCTTTTCATGTGTTTATTGGCCATCTGTATATCTTCTTTGGAGAAATGTTTGTTCACACCCTTTGCCCATTTTTCAGCTGCATTATTTGTCTTTTTTATTGTTGAGTTGTGAAAGTTCTTATTGTAGTCTGAGTATAAATCTCTTATCAGACATGACTTGAAAATGCTGTCTCCATTCAGTGGTTTTCTTTTCACTTTCTTGATGCTGTCTTTTGAAACACAATAGTTCTTAATTTTGAAGAAGTTAAATTATTCTGCTGCTTATGTTTTGGTGTCATGTCTAAAAAGGCTTTTGCCTGACCTAAGGTCATAAAGATTTACTCTTTATGGGTTCTTTTCTTTTTTCCCCAACTCAGACCTTATTGATTTCAATGTTATATTTGTTTCATTTATATAATAGTTTTAGCTTCTACTTTTAGGTCTTTGAGCCATATTGAGTAATTTGTGTATATGGTTTGAAGTGGGGGGTCTCACTTCATGTTATATCCAGTTGTCTGTGTGCCATTTGTTGATAAGACTATTCTCCCCACCCCACCTCCATTTAATTGTCTTGGCACCCTTGTCAAAAAAATCAATTGACCATAAATGTAAGGCTTTATTTCTGGATTTTCCGTTCTGGTCTTCTGTATGTTTCTGTATACAGATCTGTATGTTTATCCTTCTGCCAGGACCACTATATCTTGATGACTATAGCTTCGTGGTTAGTTTGAAATCCAACAGTCTTTTAAAAAAGAATCAGTGAAAATGTTTTATTCTGCTACCATAGGCTTTCCTGAGACTTGCTTAGACATTTTTAAGAAGCAGTAGTGACACAGGCTAATTTTTCAAAACTCTTTTGTTTATTTCATTTTGCTGTTAAATAAAGAGATTAGGAAGGAACTGTTTCCAAGCTGCTTCCTCTTGAGGCAGTGAGTGGAATCTGCTCCATAATTAGTAATCTTGAGTGCACTATAGGGCAAAACATTGAAAGTTGTATCTTCAGCCTAACTCCTAACGCCACAAGTAAAGTTTGGCAAACCCCTTCTTTGTGGGGCAATCACCTAGCCAGTTTTCATTGCCTTTATGCAGTTTGTTCTCAGTTTGAAAAATATGGTTCCTAGACCAGTAACATAGGTATTATGTGGGAATCTCTTAGAAAGATAAACTCTTGGCCTACCCCAGACTATTGAATCAGTCTGGGTTGAGGTGCTGCAAACTGTGTTTTAACAAGCCTTCCAGGTGATTCTGAAGCCTGCTTCAGTTTGAGAGCCACTGTCTTAATGCATGAGGCTTGTTGTCAGCCGTTTCCTAATTCAACGGTTGGAGCTGGGAAGCGGCTGAGTGGCGTGTGACACGGTAGTGCATCCAGCTAGGAAGGCGCTGGTGCCCTCCAGAGCTGAAAGAGATGCTTATCTCTTGACAACCACTCTGTTAAGACAGACTGGTTGCAAGTCAGGGTCTGTGATTCAGAGCTGGCCATGGTTAGCCACTTTGAGAGAACACCTATCAAGTAGAATATAATTTCCCCAAATAGCAATATTTTAAACCTGGGAGAATGAAGAGTTGGTCCAAGCACTATCATTGCTAAGGTTTGTAAAATTATGATATTCAGTAACTGAGAATAAATAGCAGGTTGCTGGATGATAGCTTTTATTTTTGGGAGAGAGTCAGTGACCACATAAACCACAGGAGTGAAGGTTAGAATTTAATTTAAGCCAGGTGATTATACAGGACTTGGATAGTACTAAGGGATGACCCGGTTTAGGATGACAGTAGCAAAAAGAAGAGAAGGAGGAGAGAGAAGAGTGCCATGGGAAATAAAAGAAAATCCACCCCACTCCTGGAGAATGCCTTGTCATCTAAGATTTATTTTTAGGTTTGTGAGTTTTAAACTTTCTTTCTTGGTCTATTTTTAATCTTCGGAGTTTCCAGATCTTAAATTTGGAGATCAGTCTCATGCTGTCTGGGTTGAAAGAAGCATCTTAGCATCATGTTTCAATACAGAGCCAGCCCAGTTAGCTTCAAAAGAGGCAGGACTTAATGTATCTGTGTCATCATTTGTGGATTTGCCATAATTTGTGAACTAGTCCTTCCTTTGATAGACACCTAGCTTGTTTTCAGTAATTTGCTACTATAAATAACATTACCCTGGATATCCTAGCACACATCACTGTGCCATTATCTAATTGTTTCCTTAGGATAAACTTCTAGAAGTAAGACTGATGGATTCAAACTGTGCACGTTATTACATTTTTTGATATACATATCAAATTACCTATGTTCTCTAAAGGTTGAATTAGTGTATTCCCTCTACACTCTAAAAGTGAATTGTCCTGGCCTATAAATGTCCTCCAAACGGCAGCCTATTTTTTTTTTGAATCACCATCCCAAACTCAGGGCCTCTGTGGGCTCCAGCTTCTGCTTATAGAGCAGCCTCTCCCCGCTGCTTCCAGGCTGGCGGCCAGAGCAGGCGCTGTCTCTGCTAAGCGACAGGGTCTCTGCATTGTGGCCCAGTGTCTCCTTCTCATCCTTGGACTCTTTTCTCTTTTCCAGAGTGAACTAGATGTATCCTTTTTCAGTGCTGTGAGCCAAGTTTTCCACACTAGCTGGCAAAGGACAGGCTAGTCCTGATCAGGTAAGTGCCAAAGGCCGGGAATCCAGTATCCGGAAGACTCACCATCAATAGCTCTGACAGGACATAGAGGTACGGGCTATTTGCAGAAACCCTCTACCCTTTTGCACCACAATTCTTGTGTTTTTCATACAGGGCAATGCTATGATGGTGTTTAATGATCACTGTTATATACTAATTTAACTTACATATATGGAATAGACTTTTTCAGAATTCAAATAAAACAGCCAGAAAGGGCTTGGTCTGCCTACAGAGAATGGATTTTCATGGCTCCAGGTATAAATCTCCAGAAATTCCCCACATGATCAAGAAGGCTTCCAGGGATGATAAACTGGAAAGTTAAAGAAATTGCCTGGCTTGTGTTCATTTCCTTTTATAGCAGAGGAAATTCTCCTTTTCTTCTCTTCTCCCTTTTAAATCAAAGTATCCAAGGGGCCCAAGAACAGCATGATTTGCTTAGAATACTGCTGATTTTGGCAGGAGCCCACCGACCTTTGTGTGAGTGCTCTGGAGGCAAGTTGTCTTTTAATTTTTACTTAAGAAATCCGCTTACCACTTAAAAGCAATAAATGGAATAGTTCTTTGAGAAAACATTAGGCTTGAATCTAAAATAGTAATATTAATTATAATAAATATATATTAATTATAGCAGTTATGTATGTATATGTACATATGTGCTGTGCTTAGTCGCTCAATTGTGTCCAACTCTTTGCAACCCCATAGACTGTAGCCCGCCAGGCTCCTCTGTCCATGGGGATTTTCCAGGAAAGAATACTGGAATGGGTTGCCATGCCATCTTCCAGGGGATCTTCCCCACTCAGGGATTGAACTCAGGTCTCCCCCATTGCAGGTAGATTCTTTATCTTCTGAGCCACCAGGGAAGCCCATATATACATATGCTGCTGCTGCTAAGTTGCTTCAGTCATGTCCGACTCTGTGCGATCCCATATACGGCAGCCCACCAGGCTCCCCCCTCCCTGGGATTCTCCAGGCAAGAACACTGGAGTGGGTTGCCATTTCCTTCTCCAATGCGTGAAAGTGAAGTCACTCAGTCGTGTCCTACTCTTCGCGACCCCATGGACTGCAGCCTACCGGGCTCCTCCGTCCATGGGATTTTCCAGGCAAGAGTACTGGAGCGGGGTGCCATCACCTTCTCCGATACACACACACACACACACACACACACACATATTAGAAACCTATGTCCAGCACCAGTATGCCAGTATATTCTGGGGAAATGGCCATTTACCTTTTACTCTTGATAGAAATTGGCATGTTGATAAAGTTTATTTGCAGGCTGTGTTTGGAAGCCTCTGTAAGTTAACCAGGGAAATCTGAGTGCCCTCTAGTGGTGAGTGACCTAAATCTGTGGTCCTTTTGACCTAGGAGACCCAAGACCAGGCTGTATATTTGGGTGTATTTTTATTCAGCATGTAATATTCCATTTTAACTAAATCTTTTAAAGCCATTCAAAATAAATCTCTTTCTCCTTATATAGGGGAATAATAAAAATGCCTTTTGATTTAAGAAGTAATGGCACTGATGATAAAGAATCCACCTGCCAATGCAGGAGACTTGAGAGACACAGGTTTGATCCCTGGGTTGGGAAGATCCCCTGGAGGAGGGCATGGCAGTACACTCCAGTATTCTTGCCTGGAGAATCCCACGGACAGAGGAGCCTAGTGGGCTACAGTCCATAGTGTCACAAAGAGTCAGACATGACTGAAGCCACTTAGCATGCACGCACAGTAAGTTAGCAAAAGCATTTAATAGATATTTTGCCAGAAATACACCCAGGTTCTGCTTTCAGTCCTGCCACCAATTGGGTGTGTGTATCAGACAAAACACACAAACTCCTCATCTCAGAATGATGGAATTAAACTGGAAGAGCTTTAATACCCTCTCAGCTTTAGTGTTTGATGTTGCCATGACTCTAGGTAACTGAGCTGAGTTGCCTTACACCTAGAGCAGGGTGGGAGAGTCTTTCAAGTCTAGATATGCAGAATTCAAGTGAGTCACATGTAGTAGGGCGTGTATTATATTTGGATTCATTGTATTGATGTGTCTTATATACTGACTAGGTGTTTATTGGAAGTAGAGATGGGTTTGTCTTTGTATCTGTCTGAAGTGAAGAAGTGAAGTGAAGTTGCTCAGTCGTGTCCAGCTCTTTGCAACCCCATGGACTGCAGCCTACCAGGCTCCTCGGTCCATGGGATTTTCCAGGCAAGAGTACTGGAGTGGGTTGCCATTTCCTTCTCCAGGGGATCTTCCCGACCCAGGGATCTAACCCGGGTCTCCCACGTTGAAGGCAGACACTTTACCATCTGAGCTTCCGGTCAATGTAATAGAGCTCCAGCATTCTTGTTTGAATTTAATTTTCACACTAAAGCACACGATTTCTGTCTCTTCCTATCATTTTAGTTAGCTTCATTTTTGCCTTCTCTTCCTCTCTGACCTACTTAACCTATTTACTGTCCCTCAGCAGTTACTTAGGCACATCCACTTGACAGATGAGGAATTTTTCATCACTTAGAGAAGGGAGCTAAGTCTGCAGATCTGGAAGTGTCTGTCTGAACTTGAGGTGAAATTCACGTGGCCCTCCCGTGGTCTAAAAGCACAGCAGCTGGCAGGGCAGGGGCATCGGTCTTCTACTGACCTTCTTAAAGGGTTTCTACCCTCAGCCATCTGAAAAAAAGTCACATTATCAATCCACAACTCTATTCTGCCTCATACATAGTTCTGTTTAAACTGTCGCATCAAAGATATCCAGGGAAGACTTCTTCACACCAGGTTTTAACAGGAAGACAAGGGAGCCCTTTAGAGGTGCCACCCATAGACATCTTGCATCAGCGCTCTGGTAGCTTGTACCTGGGAACCTGCCAGAGCAACCAACATTGTGCCCGGAAAGTAGCTTCCTTGGGCCTTAAAACGTTGAACCAGCAGCTGACCCAGTTGCAACCTGGAGCCAGCTACCCGGAACAGGTCATGACCTTTGTGTTTGCTTAGATTAGGAAAGCCTTCCGTGTCAGTCCATACAGGCACAGACATGATTTAACCTCACGGAATTCCCAAGAAGCTCTTTACTCACAGTCTCACTCCAGAGACGTTACCACCCTGTAGCTTTTAAAGGAGGGGGCGGTTTTCTAGAGCCTGCAGGGTTAGACACTAGGAAATTCAAAGTACCATTTACATATCTCCCTAGTACGGGCTTGTTCTACTTCTGGTAAGACTAACGTCATAGAACAAGGCAGATGGAATGTTAAAAAGAAACGACCTAAGCTCCAGAAATCAGGACAGAGATTCTGGCTTGTTGAAAACCCTTCTACTGAGTGGGACCTCTCTGTTGCAGAGTAGTGTCGGGTAGGGCAGCCTGCACCCCAGGGACCAGGCAAGACGGTGACCTAAATCATTCGTGTTGCGCTGCAGCAGCTCCTGTTCCCTCTTTGCATTCCACTCTGCCCGCCTGTGGGGCTGGTTGGTGCCTGAGGGCTGCTCTCAGGAAAGTCTGCCCTACCTGATATTTGGTAGATTGATTAAAGACTTCAAATTCCATGAATCAAGGTAGTTCTTAGAAACCAACTGATGAGCCTCTCAAAATGTGTTCAGCTCCAGAGCCCCGGGTTTGCTGAACTCTCCAGACAATTCATAATTCGAAGGAGCAGTTCGAGCCCCCTTCTGCTAAACTGTCAGAGGGTGGCACCAATGAACAGCGCTGTGTGGGAAAAGCCCAGTTCCTCCCCAGCTCGGTGCACACCTGCTGTGTGTGAAGGCACCAGAAACCTTGAGACCCCTTTGGTATCTGGTGCCTTTGAAGAGGCTTAAAAACTTTGTTTATTTGGGGTCGTGTGGAATGCAGTAGTGCTGCCTTTAGACCTGGACAACCAGGGCCCCGTGCTTTAGAGGACCCCCTCTAGCTCTCCTTCAGCAGCATCCCTCTCTGTGGGATACGGGTGCTCACCCAGAGCCTGCAGGCTCCCGCATCCACTCCTTGACCACCCTTGAGCTACCTGGATCCCCAAAATCTAGTGGGTACCTGGACATCCCAGTGCCTGCCGCCAGGGCCTCTGCAGGCCTCTCTCCATTCATAACCCAGGACTGAGGGCAGGAATGATGGAGAGGCTGGGATGGCAACAGGGGTATTCCACACACATGCATGTGAAGAGAAGTCAGGAATAGGCTGGGGTCCCTATTTATATTCTTGTGCCCACAAATACAGGCTAGGTCTAGAATCCAGAAATGTCTTCTTCATTCAAAAATATCTTAAAAAAAAATCTTCAGAACACTTACATTTTTATTTCACAAGTGCTTAAAGCCCCAAAGCCTGAGCAATTAATTCCAGAACCTTAAAGCTCATATGGGTGATGCGGAACATGCCTTCTTTACTGTAGCTAGGGTGGGGAGCAGGGAAGGCCTCCATCCTGTCTGCACTGTGACTCAGCTGGTTGCAGGGTGTACCCCAGGAGGAACAAAGGGACCCTGTCAGCAGTGAGCAATACTGCCAAGATTTCCCGTCAGGCCCTGTCAGGCCCGTGTCTGCCGTTCCTCCGTTACTTTCTTAAAATCCCAAATACCTTTAGAGGTCCAGAAACCAGAATAGGGCTTCTCCAAATAGGAGATAACTCGAGCCTGACTTAATGAGAAATCACAAAAGGACTTGTTCAACTTGGGGCTACAGAAATATTGGCAAGAAGACCAAAGAAATTCTCCAGGGAAGTCATCCAACACTGAAGCGGCAGCTTGTAAGGAACTGAAATGTTCTCTCAGAAATTTACAGTAATTGTTCTTACAAAAGAATTTCTTTTGAGATATTGTGAAGCATGTGATTACATCAGGAATGGTTTGAAAATATCAGAAAGGAGTAAACTAGCTTTCCTGTCCCTGAGGGTTACTTTTAGAGTCAGAGGGTTTGCCTACTTTGAAGCTGGAAGAAAATGAGGTAAAGTCTCATTTTTTAGACGAGGAGGCTGAGGCTCAGGGATGGTACCTGCTCTGCCCCAAAGCTGTTCTGTGGATTGTTAACCCATAGTGCTGCTTTGTGACAGGGCTGCTGTTGGTCTCTGGGCTTCCAGGGCCTTTGATTCTAGAGCTATACATTTGATAGGTTAAATTTGACACAGTTTTTGAAAATTCATAATGATCTAAGAAAACTTGCATAAAGTGTCTGTCACCATTTGCTGTCTTGGTGTTTTCTGAATTAGAGAAGTTTTAGAGAAACACTGGGCTTTGTTTGCTTGGAGGAGTCGGAAACCACGAAACATTTTGAAGAGAGTACCTGAATGTCTTGATAAGAGCTTGCTTTCCAAAAGTGAAGTTCACCTCAGAGATTTCTAAACATCTTTTTTTTTTCCCCCTTTTAAAACTATATCCATTAGAGTCAGGGCTGCAAGAGAAGAAAGCTGGCCCATGGGCCCAAGGGAATTTGTGCAGCTAATTCAGTCTTTGGGAAGGGCAGGCATGGAGGGGTAAGGGCCATGGGCCTCTCCAGCATGAGTTCCAGTCAGGTTAGGAGCAGTTAGTTAGCAGAATTAGGAACGGTCCCCAAGGGACTGTTCCAAGCCATTCACCTGGGAAAGGGATATGAAAGTTCCAGATTAAACAATTCTGCCTTCGAGACTGTTTTGGCTCTCCCTAGCCTTCGCCATCTCTGTTTCCTTTACATGTGTTTCTGAGTCCTATAGATAGCATATTCACCCCCTACTATTCCTGTCCCGCCTCTCCCTCCTCACCAGGTCCGTCTGTCTTACCCCAGCTCCTTTGGTTCCATGCTTCTGGTTCTGTTTACTCAAGAACAGTGGAAGCAAGCTATGAGAAGCAGAGTTGTGTGTGTGTGTGGGGGCGGGGTGGAGGCGAGGGGGGCGGGGCGGACCACAAGAAATGACAGGTTCATTGACCCCAATTCTGACTTTGATATATGTGTTATTTTACATAAGCCTATGTAAACTAAAACAAACAAACAAAAACACACAAATGTCTTTGTTGCTCTCAGAATGGGAGTGGGTCTTTATGGGAAACCTATTTAACAAAAAAAGACAACACTCCTTTTCAGTGACCTAAGACCATACAAAGCGTAAAAGTGGACAGAAGACTATTACAGGGAGAATATATCCAAAACTATGCAGAATCCTCAAGATGATAATCTTCTTTACAGTAGTTTTTGATTTTCTGTGGGAAATGTGAACAACTTAGCTCTTTGCAACTTAATCTAATTATATGAGAAATTGAGTTAAAGTATAAAAGTGAGAATATGTTTTCCCCCCACCCTACTTAAAGAACTTTGCTTAGCTATGATCTTATTTAAAAAAAAAAAAAAGGAAAGAAAAATAAGAAGACAAGGGACCTGAGAGCAAAATACAGAATCAGAAAGTTTAGTTCCTAGGCAGGGTTCTTGACAGGAATTGCTTTTGAGGTCCTCTTTGAATGTATGCTCCTCAGTTTTCTCTTCCTAAAGGAGGACTAGACCACCAGACTGGTATTAAAATACTATGTTCAAGAAGTGTTTCATGATCCAGAGATCAAAATTCCAATATATAAGCCAGAAACATTTCAATCACTTTAATTAAAAAATTGATTTCAAGTGGCACAAATATTACTGGGGCCCTACAGTATTTAACTCCAATCCACATTACCCAGAATTCAGAAAGGCTCTTAGGTTTCTGGGTTGAGAAAAGATCGGGCTTTATGAATCTGTTCTCTGAGAAGCTATTTTTAGTTCCTGTCAGCTCCAACCTTAGGGTGCCCATGAGAGGAAACAAATTTCCTCAAGGATTTCTAAGTCAGATGAGTTCAGTATAACCTGAAGTTTCAGTTCAATTAGTTCAGTCGCTCAGTTGTGTCCGACTCTTTGTGACCCCATGAATTGCAGCACGCCAGGCCTCCCTGTCCATCACCACCTCCCGGAGTTCACTCAGACTCACGTCCATCGAGTCAGTGATGCCATCCAGCCATCTCATCCTCTGTTGTCTCCTCCTCCTCCTGCCCCCAATCCCTCCCAGGATCAGAGTCTTTTCCAATGAGTCAACTCTTCGCATGAGGTGGCCAAAGTACTGGAGTTTCAGCTTTAGCATCAGTCCTTCCAAAGAACACCCAGGACTGATCTCCTTTAGGATGGACTGGTTGGATCTCCCTGTAGTCCAAGGGACTCTCAAGAGTCTTCTCCAACACCACAGTTCAAAAGCATCAATTCTTCGGCACTCAGCTTTCTTCACAGTCCAACTCTCACATCCATACATGACCACAGGAAAAACCATAGCCTTGACTAGACGGACCTTTGTTGGCAAAGTAACGTCACTGCTTTTGAATATGCTATCTAGGTTGGTCATAACTTTTCTTCCAAGGAGTAAGCGTCTTTTAATTTCATGGCTGCAATCACCATCTGCAGTTGGATCCTCTTAAAATAGTCATTATAGCTCATCACATTAATAGACCATCAGCCTATGCCTTTCTTGCTTCCTCCTATTCCAAATGTCAGGGCTGAGGTGTGTTTGCCTGTTTATTGCCATGGGCCTTGGCATATAGGGCATTTCTTGGTCCCTGCTCACCTGGCTAGTAGCACAAATGCCATTACTCTTGGCTTTGCCATTGTGTACAAGTTGCTTATGAACCAAATCAAGATATGAACAACAGCTGGATTCTTATTTTAAAGGTGTCACATGATTCTAAGAGGAAATCAGCTTTCAGGCTTTTGCCTCACGTTGGATTTGGTCTGTGGTTTCCCTGTAGCGTGCCAGAAACTTGCATGATTATTAGGGGTTTGAGCCACATAGTCAGATAGGCAGGCCGTCACATGCCCACAGTACAGAATGACCTCATTAAGCAACTCATGTTTCCAGGATGTTGGGAAATTCAGAACTTACTGAAGGATCTTGACCTTGTAATATAAAGATGTCAGTGGTCGATAAGATTCAGCAGTAAATTTTAATCTGAATTTCAAAACATTGGGCTGATTGTTCAAGGGGATATCTGAATTGCTGATCATCTTCTTGCCAGAGATGGAGCAGTCTTTCAGAGCAGTTTGCATCAATTCAAATAGACTACATTAAAATGAGATCTCCTTCTATCTGAGTATCACCCTGGATGGACTGACATTTTCAAAGGCACTAGGCCTTAAAACAACAAGGTCCTACTGTATAGCAGAGAACTATATTGAGTGTGCTATGATAAAACATGGAAAATAATTTTTTTTTTTTTTGGAAAAGAACATTTAAAAAAGAATATCAGTGTTACGTATATATGAATGTGTATGATAACTGAATCACTTTGCTGTACAGCAGTAATTAACACATTGTAAGTCAACTATAGTTAAAAAAACACCACCTTGCCACCAAAAAAATACAACAGGGCGATTCTGTAGGGCATTTTTTCATGCAGCCACCTGTGCTTCTGCCTTTTTTTATACTTCACTATTATTCCTGCCTTGTTGTGGCTTCTAAGTTCTGGCTTCTGGGTCCAGTGAATAGGATTAAGTCAAAGGCCTAATATTCCAGTCCCAGGTTGGCCATGGATAAAGCAATCATCCATCTAATTGGAAGATATTATTAATAGGTGTAATAAAGCTTTTTTTTTTTTTTCTTTTCTGGGTCACTTAAGGACAGTTCCCATGGGCTCCTGAAAAACAGTTTATTCTGCGGAAGGACTATTTTCACAGAGCTTAATGAGGTATTAACACAGAGCCTAATAGAAACTTAAAAGTCATTCACAGGATTGTCTCATTCTCTACAGATGTACTTCACCAAACAAGTACAATAGCTTTGAACATCTGGAATTACTAGTGACTCATTTTACAAAGATTTACTAATTATGAACTCTCCTTGTACATTTAATCACTCCCTGTTGAATGAAGTTTGTCTATTTGAAATAATCTATCAGTTGTTGTTTTGTTTTTTAAACAGACCAAGATCCTGCTCTTTGGTAATGAAAACCTAAGACAGTAAAGTGTAGACTTTAGAAATCTTCAGCCATTGTTGTCATCGCCCTCAGAGTTTAATTCTCTCTTCCAGTTCAGTTTCACAAAGGAAAAGTTAGGTACTCAAATGAAGGGGCTCCTGGGGGAAGAATTTGGCTCTTTCTAATTAGCTAGATATCATAGTCTAACAATATTTTTTTCTTCCCCTATGCCCTGTCCCGACTTTCTACCAGGAACATCAGGAAGCTAAAGTGGCTCCATAATTCTCAAATGAGTATTTTGAGAATGCTCCATTTATAAGTACTCCCTTGAAAACTGGAACTTTTATCTCCTTGGGAATTAAGTCAACATTGCCTTGCTTTTCTTCATTCATTTCTCCTAGTGACTGTTTTTTCCTTTAGCCTGTCTCATGCTAAGGGTGCTGTGTTGAAAAGGCATTTTTTGGGGTGGAAGTTTGAGGGTAGAGGGAGGGTGTATACTCAGCAGCCTTGGGCCTCTCCTGAGAAGTCTGGAAGCAGAGCAGCTGAGCCAAAACTCTGGATGTAAATTCCAAAGTTACAATTACTAGCCATGTGACCATGGACAATAGCTTTGAGCCTCTTTGTTCCTATGTAAAATGAGAATACTGTTAGCACGTACATCACAGAAACAAAGAGAAGACTGAAATAATATATGTAAAACGCTCAACACAATGCCTGGAACATAATAAGTATTCAGTAAGTCATGGCTATTTACTGTTATTATTGCTATCTGGGAAGACATTGTTCTTGAGGTCAGGTCATACATACACTCTTACCAAAATTTACTTGCTTTATTCTCCAGCTCTTAGTACATCCCCTCTCCCTCTGGCTAAAGGGTATATAGCTGCTCCATTTCTATGTCTATTGTCCAGTGAGCCTAACCAGGGGGAAACTAAGTGTATTTGTGTACATGAAGGTAATAATTTCTAGTATAAACACCAATTTTAATTTTAGGAAATCTGTTTAAAAAAAAACTTCATGTTTAGACTAATTTACACTAGAAAAATTCCAAGTCATAAGTTACTGTTTACTGAATGTTAACATTTCTATAACTAATTTCCTTAATAATAACCCTAGATCATGTTTAACTTGGATAAAGTACACATCATTTTGGATGAGATGGTATTAAATGGCTGCATTGTGGAAATGAACAGGGCAAGAATTCTTGCCCCTCTACTAATTCTTGATAAAATGTCAGACAGCTGAAAACAGAGAGGCTCTGCCAGACAACGTCGGCTCAAAGGAAACGAGAATACCATGGAGCGCCTCTCAACATCGCTGGCCCACAAGGACCTGGAAGACCAACACTGCAAAATGGCTATCCTTCCAAAGACTTTAAACACGTGTTCTCCACAGTCCCCAACGGAAAACAAAAGTGTGCTTTAAAATACGATGTACAAAGAAAAAGTTTCTCTAAACAGAGACAAGTTTTATTTTCTGACCATAGCATTTTTTTTTTCCTCACTTGTTTAGATTTTGTGTAGTACTAAGGGCAACTTTTCGGAATCTGCTTGACTTTGTGAAGAGATAAATTCAGGAATAGCACCACCGGGTGGGAAGAAAATGAGAGCTCTCCGTTGGCCAATAAGCTGTTAAAATTCACGTGAACATGCATAGCACTTTGAATAAAAGTTTTCTGAATGCTATCTTTCTTTAAAAAGTCAAAAGTTTAGCAAATGTGTGCGCCTAATGAAAAATTCTTTCCAGTTTCTAAAAACCTGATACACATTTTATAGGTACTTAACAATTACAATGCCATAATGTAATTAACTCTACAAAGAATGTTACTATAATGAGTGGCCAAACATTAAGACAGCCCTTACTGCTATCTTAAAGGCTTCCCAGGTCATTCATTGGTAAAGAATCCTGCCAATGCAGGAAGACATAGGTTCAATCCCTAGGTCAGAAGATCCCCTGGAGGAGGAAATGGCAACCTGCTCCAGTATTCTTGCCTGGATAATTCCATGGACAGAGCCACCTGGTGGGCTACAGTCCTTGGAGCTGCAAAGAGTCAGACACAACTGAGCGACTGAGCAGAGAACTGACTATCCTGTGTGCCATACTGTAAAGGGTTTATCTTATTAGTAAATTTATTGGTAAATGAAATTTAGTTCAAAGTCTAAAACTGGAATACAAGAGAATATCAGTTCAGGTTACTGTGAAATGCATCTACCCCTCTCTTATTCCTTCAACCTCTTCTCCTGGAATGTCCTAAAGCAAAGAAGACCGCTAAGCTACTATAGAAGAGCAATGCCCTGATCCTCCCAAACCTTTCTATAGTTGTGCTTTTGCTGCTTCATCAACAGTAGAAGATGCAGAACTGCCTTAGCTAACAGCATGTTCATGTTAGGGATAGGAGGGCAGGTACAATGGAGGAAGTAGAAATATATTGTCTTGATACATGAAGATATCGTGCCGTCCTATGGAATCCCAAAAGTTACCTTACCTACAACACTCTGCCCTCCAAAAGAGGACATAAATGGACATTCTAGGTACTAACTCATTCACTATTAATTTCTCACTCTCTCATGTATATGTAGGAGGAATTTTGTTAAAATTCTTTGTTTCTAAAAGTTCACTTATATACTTCAAAAGTTTGCATCTATGAAGACCAAGGCAACCAGTCAATAATGAATTCCAAAAGCAGATCTTGTTCTGGACTCAGTTCAGGAAGGCAGAGGAAAGGCTTCTGACCTGCCAGAACAGTAATGGTATGCATCGAGAAACCAAGGTTTGGGGAAAGCCCAGTCTAGATCAAAGTGCTTTGGAGGTCTTTCTGAGACATTAGTTGGAAAACACTGTCCTAGTTGATAGGCACTTAATCAGTAGCACATTCAGGTAACTGCTGAAACTGGTACACCAGAAGTAACGAGGGAGTGCATAAAATTAATTTTTGGGTCATACCAAAATAGCATTTAAATAACATGTTGGCACAGATTTTAGTACCTTGAGAGAACAACAAAAAAATACTAGGTAGATACCACTGGAAAAAATACTCCATGTGGAGACCCAAGTAAATGTCTCATAATACTTGACTCATACAAAGTGAACTATAATGTGACTCTCCGTCTGTGACAGCCTGTGTCATCTAATTTCAGGTTTCTTGTTCAACTGTGACTGCCAGCTAAATGATTTCCACACTCATGAAATTTATGTCTCAGATTGGGCAGCTTTACCTTGTCCTTGGACTTTTCATTCTACAGAAAGATTCCTGGCATTTCAGAGTTACTCTCTGTATAACAAGACTCATCAATTTTACCTGCTGTAGCAATGTGCTAGACCAGGATTCGCAAACCTTTTCTGCAAAGGGCCAGATCAAATAAGTATTTAAGGCTTTGTGGGCCACACGGTCTCTGCTGTAACCAGTCAGTTCTGCCATTGTAATGCAAAAAGATCCATAGATAATACATAAATAAATCAGCATGGCTATGTTCTAGTAAAACCATTTATTTAGGGACACTGAAATCTGAATTTCATAAAGTTTTCACATTATATTTTTAGTCTTTTGATTTTTTTCAACTACTTAAAAAAATTCAAAACCATATTTAGTTTATGGCCCACACAAAGGCAAATGGCAGGCCAGAGTTTGCTGACCCCTGTGCTAGACTAGAGGCTTCCTAGGTGGCTAGTGGTAAAGAATCTACCTGCCAATGCAGAAGCCACAGGAGACACGGGCTCAATTCCTGGGTTGGGAAGATCCCCTAAAGCAGGAAATGGCAGCCATCTCCAGTATTCTTGCCTGGAGAATCCCATGGACAGGGGAGCAGGAGTGCGGGAGGAGGTTGGGGGGGCGGGGGGCTACAGTCCATGGGGTTGCAAAGAGTTAAGATATGACTGAGCCACTGAGCACGCATGTACTTACTAGACTTAGTCTTGATAAAAGTTGGCTGACAGATGTTTTAGAGACTTAAATAATGGCAATACTACACACATAAACTGGATTTTAATTCTACTGCTAGTGTAAAGGTCTAGTCACGCATCCATGACTTTTTTGAGACATCACCACTACTGCTTTTGGATTAAAGCCTAGGTCATATGTTTAAATATTGCTGTTATGCTTTATTAACTTTTATTCTCACAGAGAACTGTGAGGCTAACAATAAGGTGAATTATTTAAATGCTGCCTCTGATTACACAGTCACAATATTCTCATGCAGAGAATAGAAACACTACTCAAATGATTGACTTCAGTGGGAGAAATCTCTAATGTAGAAAGGCAATGTACCTTTTAAACAGGTAAATAGTGGGTGATTCCCCAAAATGCTTTTTACTCCTGTAAAAGCCATCTGGCTAAAAAATCAGGCCTAGTGACTGTACTTTTAACTAAATGCATAGATAGGATAAATCAAAACAATTTGGAAAATGGAAATAGAGCCCCCCTTTTAAAAAGGAGGAAACAGCATTATCTCAGTGGTTTCTTTTCACACCAATACAACATTCAAAAATTATTCTTGGATCTTAGACTTACACATCACTGAAGATACAATTGTAAGTAGCAGATTTGGTGTTTAAAAAGTTAACACAAAAACATGGCTATTTTTAGGTGAAGAATACTTTAAGACAGAACGTAAGAGCTGGATCACAAGCAAGTGGATATATATTTCTGCTAGCTTTCCAGTCTCAGTAAAGTGGATTTACATAGAAAAAAACATTTCTTCCTATAGTAATTTCAAAAAATGAAATGTCAGTGATTCAAAATGACAAGTATTTAAGCTCTTAGGCTGATGGCTGCAGTGAAACAGTCACATGACACAGTTTTGTACGCTGCAAACATTTTAATGATTATTGTTAAGCATACATTTTGGAAATTTTTTTTTTACTTCAAACTGCAACAAGTTAAATAAATGTTTATAATATACAAAGAAAATACAACCAAAAGTAAAACTTGCTTTAAGTGTGCCTTGCATCTAAACCAGTGTTTTTTCCTCCCCCCCTTAATATATCTTTTATTTTTGAACTGCACAAACACACTTAAGAATTTGATCTTTATAGTATGGCATTTAGGAAATAAAAATATACTCCCACCTCAAAGAAATAAAAACGTTGTGCATGATTATATGCCAAACAAAAGAGAGAACACTAGATATACTCTGATAGTGCAGGCATCATTAAAGAGGAAAAGAAAAAGCTTGAGATGCTCATTAACTCTCTATGTTTTAAGGAAGCAGGATTTCTGACCAAGTAGCTTAAAAGCCAGCAAAACAGGGATCAGTGATGGCAACTGTAGTGTATGAAGTATGAAATGACAAACTTTACACAAATACACTGTTAGAAATTTACCAGTGAACACTGAAGATCTGAGAAGCTGCTCTTTGGAACAGTCAAGTAGAACCACCTCATTCCAGTCACATGAGCCCTTGTAGCAACACAGTGTTCTGTGCTATGTACTTGCTGGCTGGATAGTTAAAGGATTTGTTTTGTCATTAGCAGCTAACAAACTTACTCCACGTGTTCTTAAAGCCTTAATGGTGGAAAAAAAGGCAAGTGTCATTAGCATGGAGGATCATATACTTCTCTGCAAACAAACACAAGAGGCTTCACTAGAATTTTAAGTCTCTGATGTCTCCCATTGCACTTCAAAGCTCAATTGAGATGAAAGCCTTTCTCCATTGTAGCAGCTAGCAGACGCTCTCTCATGATCTCCTCCGAAGAGTATTCTGGCAACTTGAGATAATGCACACATGTGTTCACTGATGGGTAGCTTGCATCAGTAGCATCAACCTGCACAGAAACAGAATTGAAAACAATAGAAGACCATGACTTTAAATATGCATTTCTTTCAACCCTTAGGTAACTAAATTTGGTTTACATTGCCCAATAGCTAGAGTTTGTACCTTGCGTACAACTGTGAGCCTGGGATGCAAGTTAGCCAGTCCCCCTGGAGGCAGAGTTGAACAACCAGTGGTAAACTGCAGAAATGCTTTCCTCTCGTCTGAAGACATACCACATAAAACCCGCACGAACCTAAGGAAGCCAGGGCTACAAGAAGAAAACAGTTACAGTGATCTGATAGCTGATTTAAATGAAAGATACTACCACTACTTTATAAGCCAGCAATAACCCCCCAAAACGAATATCCACATGTCAAAAAAACCACGTCTAGAGACTTTTGGGTAAGTATGAAATGAGCTGATGCAAAATACTTAAAAAATATCCTTCAAAGACTGTCTGTCTTACAAAGGAATATAGGAATCAAATATGCAACAAAGCCAGCAAATCAGAAAAGCTCAATGGAAATAGTGATTTAATGACTAGGAATAGTAAATGGGGACAGATTTTTGGAGATTTTTCTCATTCTGGGTACTGATTATGCAGGTGTGTCCATTCCGTGAAAATTCTTCAGGTTCTACATACAATTTGTATACTTCTCTGTTATACTTCAATAAAAAGTTTATTTTAAAAAAGCTATGTATACAATGTTACTTAAGTTTAAAATAATACTTTCTTATTTACATTACTTTGAAAACTTATAAATCACAACTAAATACAATTTCCTGATATGCGGCGAACAGAAGTGAATTGAGTGCTATTAGACATCACTGGAATAATCAACAGAGCTAGAATGTACACCATGGATTAGCTAATAATATGGAATCAAGAATTTCCTAACAAGTATAGGTATGTGAGAGAATCTCACAATGTACATTAATACATTGAAGAGTAAAGGTAGATGGTATATGCTCCATATCCTCAAATGGTTCAGAAAAAATGTATGTGCGTGTGTATAGAGAGAAATAATGTAAAAGTACAGCAAAATGTTAAGTACTGGTGATTCTGGGTAAAGAATACACAAGAATTCTTAACTATTCTTCAACTTTTCTGTAAGTTTTAAAATATTTAAAAATAAAGGTTAATATAAAAGCAATAAAGCCTAAGGGTTTATAAATGACCCAACTGTTAAGATGATGAACAGTTAAAATATAGTGAGTAAAGTTGGACTGTGAAGAAAGCTGAGCGCCAAAGAATTGATGCTTTTGAACTGTGGTGTTGGAGAAGACTCTTGAGAGTCTCTTGGACTGCAAGGAGATCCAACCAGTCCATTCTGAAGGAGATCAGCCCTGGGATTTCTTTGGAAGGAATGATGCTAAAGCTGAAACTCCAGTACTTTGGCCACCTCATGTGAAGAGTGGACTCATTGGAAAAGACTCTGATGCTGGGAGGGATTGGGGGCAGGAGGAGAAGGGGACGAGAGAGGATGAGATGGCTGGATGGCATCACTGACTCAATGGACATGAGTCTGAGTGAACTCTGGGAGCTGGTGATTGACAAGGAGGCCTGGCGTGCTGTGATTCATGGGGTTGCAAAGAGTCGGACACTACTGAGCAACTGAACTGAACTGAACTAAAAGGAATCAACATCAGCTAAGATTCAGGTGACTTTCTATATAAACTCAGGCTTATCCATGAATATGTATCTTGATAATGGTGAGACTTAATTGCTTTCTCATTTTATGCATTATAATTCACTGAGTCATTTAGAGAACCTGCCATTCTAAGATAAACATAAACAATTTGTCTATCTTAGAAAATAACCAACACATACCTGTCACGTGTATAACCCAACTTAGGTTCAGTATAATTAATAATATCCTCTGCTGCCCAGGATGGTGACTGATTTCCACAAAGAATCATTTGGACCTCTTCATGGCTGAAGGAACTTAATTTCTCCATTGGAAAAACTTTATTAAACCCATCTACATTTTACACACAGCAAAAAAACAAAAACAAAACACAACTGAGTTTGTGTTTCCAAGTTACAATTTCAAAACCACAAATTTCAAATCAAAATACTCAACTAAATGGACAGAAGACAAATATAAATATTTGAAAAAGCCAATAAAAATAAAAGTAGCTTGAAATAAAAACTGTGCTAGGGTTTTAAATACAGAAATCTTTGCTTAGTATCACAGATGTATATGTAGAGAGAATATTCAGACACTATGGTCTGTAGCCAAATTCCAATAATTTCCCAACCAGTTCTTTATGTCATACAAGCCAGCCAAAGCAAAGTTCTCATTTTAAAAACTAGTAAGTGATAAACAGTTCAATATATTTTGCTTCACTCTTTACCTTAAGACTTTAGGTTCTAATATGGTTTAATTCATCCTGATCCTGTATGCAACCTTATATCCACTTACAAATGAAAAAACAAAAGCCAAAGTAGGTCCCTCATTACTGAGGAAGAGCAGCTTAGGGTATGCTACAGCTTGAAAATGGTTCAATCTGTTCCGGGTACCCTGTAGGACCTGACCTAACTGTTGGGAAGACAAAAAACTAGATGACAAATCTAGAGATTACTAGCATAGTCTAATTTTTGAGCATAGCAGTACCTTAATTTCGGTGTCTCAAAGTAAAAGGAGAGGGATTAAGCTAAAGAGCCTTAAAATTACCTCTGAAGGCTTCCATCTGTTTCTGAATACCCGTATGCATGCAAAAGTCAAACATCAAATCCACATATTCTTCTGCATTATCCATTGTTATCATCTGCAAAGGAAAATTTGTCAAGGTAATTGTTAATATCTAGGAATATTTTAAGAGGATTTTTCTGAATTTACAAACATTTTTAAAAGCAAAATTTGTACCTCATCTTCACCACTTGGCTTGAGATCCACAGCTGTAAAACCATATATTCTTGAGGAAGGGCAAAACTGGAAATTTAAACTGGGAGGGCAGAAAAAAAAGAATTAGATTAACATTCAACTAACACTGGTGTTTAATTTTAAAACACTGCTGCCAAAACCACGAACCCTTCCATACACGCAATAATAACAAAATCACTCTACCAGATTAGATGTTAAATATGGGGCCTTTTAAAATGCAAACCCCTGTGCAAGAAAACGATCTGGACAACTGTTACCAAACCTGGTTTTGCAGAAGTCGCATGAAACATCACCTTTCATGTTTCCATGTTTCACTTCCTCCTTATGGCACAAAATTAATGAACTAAAGATTTCTGCAATGAATTATGGCAGCAACATGTTTATAAGATTTTTTTTTAAAAAACAGAAACTGTTGCTTTACACAAGTCATTAATGCTCTATTGTTATTCTCACCTCAAATCAAACCTTGAATATATTAAACATAACTTCTCAATATTCTCAAAAGAAGGAAGGAAAAAAAGGAAAGCAAAGCCTTGCAATCAATCCAAAATCACAGTTAAATATAACAAGGATATAATAATTACATGGATACAAATTAATAGAATTTTATGAAAAATCTGCAGTATCCGAGTTAGTTAATGCAACCACTGGGGACCAGGCTTATTGCAAATTACTGAAGACAAAGGAACAAAAGCTTTAGACCTTACTCATCCATTAGGCTGAAGTATGCGTGTGTGTATGTATGTATGTGTGTGTGTGTATACATATATATATATGAAAGTATATATATATATATATATGAAAGTATATATATAAGTGAATTAATATATATATATATAAAGCTTACCCTAAATCCTCTATGCTAAGTGGAGGCCCAGAACCTGATGGATTCTTCAGCAC
Source organism: Bos grunniens (assembly GCF_055505025.1). NCBI lineage: Eukaryota > Metazoa > Chordata > Mammalia > Artiodactyla > Bovidae > Bos > Bos grunniens. The sequence goes on along the minus strand of NC_141185.1, from coordinate 28,879,698 downwards.
TAGTTCTTGTAATTTTGTGTTCTTCTCGTCTTCAGAAAGACCTTTGTTGCTTAAAATCTGGCGCCTCTTGATGGCAAGGTCTTTAATTTCTTTTAAAAATCTGGCTCTGTGTGGGTTTACTAGTTCAAAGTCTTCCCAAGTTAAAATTCCATTAAACCAAGCTGGCGGTTTTGGTTTGGGGGGATCTAGAATGAATTCTGATTTTGAATCCTCCTCAAAGCTTCCTACTGAGAGTGAGTCATGCCCTTCTTCTGTAGAGGCTTCAGACTGACTTTCAGTGCAGTGTAGGTCTCTGTCACCTCGTGACTCATAAATCAGTTTGCTCATATTACTTTTAATGTCCCCCATACACATAAGTTTAAAGAAAGGTTTGGAAATAGGTAAGTCCACAAGTCTATTGTCTTGAATGCATTTGGCCAAGAAAATTCCAAGGAAATGAAAGAGTTTTGTGATCCTTTCAAGCTCGTCACTGTCTTGTGGAAATGGAGCCGTAAACAGTCCACATGATCTCTGCACGTAGTATCCGGGAGGTTTCAATCCACCTCCAAGATCGACCTGATTTTTTTAGAAGAAGAAATGCAAATAAAATCAAAAGACCCATAAACATTAAACATCTTAACTGTGCTAGATAGTATCTATAAACACACTTTATTAAATATGTTTTGTTGACTAAATTTTATCTTTTAATAATATCAAGATTATTCAATAATAAAAGCAGAGTCAGAAAACCTGACTCACGTTCTGAAAGCATATCCAATTTTTAACTTTCTAACTTTCTAAAAGCTGAATCGCAATCAAATCATGAAATAGGAAATTAATCTTACATGACGAGATTCATCATCTGGAAAGTTGTCATCACAAAGCCAAGCTCCCAAGTCAGTTCTCTGGAATTCTGCTGCTACCAGAGCATAGAACTCTAAGGTGGGCCCCAAACCAGTTCCTTCTTCTCCTAAAAATTCAACCTAAACATGAACAAATAAATTATGAGGGAAAGTAAGCTTTAAAAAAATCATTTCTGTAATGATCCCATTCTTGCCAAAATCCAGTCCTACTGTAATATGTTTTTTTAAAATAGCAGTGGTATAATATAAGCCACACAACAGTTTTTATTTTAGTTTTTCTAAAGAGAAATTTGATTTGTTGTACACTATTCCATATTCAAACACTGTAGTTAGCATTGTTCATACATCAATTTACTTCTCACAACAAACCTACAAAATAAACTATCATCTCCTTTTCACATCAAAGCAAATCAAATTTTAGATAAAGAGGTTATATCATTTGCTTGAGGAAATGATGGTATACAGATCTGTGTCTGTGTGTGTCTGTCTATGTGACACTAAAACCTAAACTCTTTCACTTATTTCTGACTTCCAGCCATCACTTTAAGGATTTTTATACATATTCCATGTATTCTAGAAATTTGAGGCAGCGTATAAAAATATACATACATGGTAAAATAATAATTAAGAATTATCTACATTAGAGGAACATATGGGTAAAAGAACAGATGAAGGCACAGAAATTTCTTTCTTCTTTTTGACTGATCCGCGTGGCGACTGAACCGGTGTCCTCTGCAGTGCAAGTGTGGAGTCCTAACCACTGGACTACCAGGGAATTCCCAGGCACAGAAATTTTAAAGTGAAAACCATAAGACTTATACATTTTCTAGAGATGTATCATATTTACCACAGTCTGTGATCCAAAAAATAAACAAATCAGGTGGCTGACACCTGTGACAGGAGAGGTATTTCTTTGTCTCTCATATATAAGGAATATAATCAACAATGCCCACAATAACATCTCTGCAGTAAATATAATGAATTTCCTACAGCCAATTGCTATAAAATTTCTCAATACAGAAACAAAAACCCATGATACAACACCAAGCACAATTCAAGTTAAATACTACAAAACACACATGCTCCAAAAAAAGCAGGTATCTTGTGGCACAGCATTAATTAATATAAAGGTAAAATTTGGAGTATCAGAAGCCTTTGTGGAATACAGTTACTTGGTTCAGGCTTTGCTAAGAAATGAGCGGTGTCCTGCAAACGGACCAAGCGCTCTCCCACTTCATGAGTGAAGATACTCTTTGCTGCTCATTAAGCCATGAGATCCTGATCCTGAGGAGGTGAGCTGACATCCTCTCATGAGAGATGCCCTGCCAGAGGAGAAGGCCTTTACCCTGAAGGCAGAGGAATCCCTCTACACTTGTATCTAATGCAGTTTTTTTCCCCTAATGTAGTTTTTATGCAGTGGAAGAACAGAGATTGACTCTCTGGTTGTCATTCCTGCACACGAAAAGAAATTTATATAGCAGTACCTCAAGCACTGATTTCCGATCTGCGTGTATTTGCATGACATTCTCGGCCCACTCCATCAGTGATTCACCACGTGGAACTTTTACTCTTTCGTGCTTCAGACGACCAACACGGAACTCTCCAGGATCATCTCGCCTCACACTACTTGTGGTCCTTGTTCTTTCCACAGTGGCCTCACGTCGGTTTTGTAGCCACACAATTGCTCTGAAATAGAAAAACATCTCTGTAGCTGTGGCCTACAGCAACAGTTGATTGTACTACTACACAAGCAACAAAATTCAAAAGATTTAAGAATATTTTAAAAATAGTATTTTATCAAGTGATCAAATACACTAATCTTTTTTTTAATTTCCTTAAATAAATTGAGAAAATACTGAGTCTGTATTTTCCCTTTTTATTTTAGCAATTAACAGATCAAAATTAAGGTCTGTGGTCCAATCCCACACAACACATAAAAATACTGACAAACTCATAATACCTAATAACATAAACATTTCCTAAATCAGAGAATGTAAAAAATGGTTAAGCTATCTTTATTAAATAACTAAATCCACCACTGAAACAGTATTGTGAGTTTGAAACATTTTCTTTGTAACAACGCAGAGCTAACCCATCTAGGATGAAGAAAGACTCCTGAACTAAGAATAACAAGATGAAAGATCTACCATATGTGCTGTAACTTTTTGGGTACCCTGAGACCAATCAGCTATATACTTTGAGAATCAATTTCCTCACTTATAAAAATCAGGAGTTCCCTGGTGGTCTAATGGTTAGCATTCAGTGTTCTTTACTGCCTAGTGTTATGTGCACAAATGCTTGGTAAAGGATATAAAATGGTACAACAAATGTAACTTATCAGGGAAACAGGCAGATCCATTTAAATTATAACTTTTTTACATCTACTTTGAAATTACTCTGGGTATTCAATCATTTAGTAAATATTTATGGAGCAACTACAATGAGAGCAGTACAATGTACATCCATTACATACAGTACAACATACAGCACAATGAGAGCAGTGAACCAAACTGCCGGAAACCCCTGCCCTCATGAAACTCTCATCTAATGAAGGAGACAGAAAAACAAAAAGTAAAATTTACAGTATGTTACATGGTAGCAAGAGAAAAATAATGGCCAAAATATATATTTTAATGTTATGTCAAAGATATTTTCAAGCATTAAATTTTATATTCTTGGGAATTTCAGCAACTAAAAATTTATGTAAACCACTTAAATACTGTACAATAAATGCTAGCTGATGGAAAGCACAGCACTTAAATCCACACTGTTCTAAGAATGCTTATGTACAACCAGAAACCAAAAATGTTTAAAAGTTGCCAACTCTTTTTTTTTTTTTTTTTTGGCCATGCCACACAGCTTGAAAGATCATAGTTCCCCCACCAGGAACTGAACCTTCACCCTTGGCAGTGAAAGCGTGGAGTCCAAACCATGGGACCATCAGGGAATTTCCAAATATTGACAACTCTTTACAAGAAACCAATATATTCTCCGCATCAGTCTTGAGATAAAGTATAAGTACATTTTAAGCTTATATAAAACATTAAAAAATAAGAAGACACACTTCCTACCTTGATGCACCAAATGCTGTACATGTGAAATAAAGCTGTCTAGTTTCGAACGGTATTAGAAAAGGACACTTGCTGGTTAACTGTTCACACCAGTCTGGCAGAGCTCCACTTGCCAATGCCAATGGTTCCTGCAATTTAACAAACAACAAAGTCTTATTATTAACAAAGACAAAAGGGAGTCGATTCTTAACAGGACAAATGGTGAGAGGAAGAAAAAGAAGGAGAGGTAATACTTTGAAAGTCCAACAGATTCAAGAGTTCAACTATCTGGTCTTATTACCTCAATTTGCTGCAAAATTTTTGTTGTGATTTTTTTGCTAGTGAATTCATCTGGTGGAAAAGTAAACTGAGGCTGCTCATCACCTTCTGTAAAAGTAATAGAATCAATAAAAATATAAACTGACTTATTTGTTTAAATGCCACAGAAATGAAACAAGGATTCTTACAGACCTTCCTGGGATATTCTTGAGTAAGGGTCACTTGCAACTATATACAGAATACGCAGGAGCTGAAGGACGTCTTCCACGCCACATGAATTCTGCCCATTGCCTGCTTTGGCCTGAGGTTGTTCTTTTGTCAAATTCAGAATATCACTACTTTGAAGAGTAGAAATGGCCCCCTGGTTTAACCCAGACTTTGTTCCATGCTCACAAAAATCCTATAGAAACAGGAAAACCAGCCATTAATCATTTTCAAGAAAAACAATATATCATCCTATTAGTATTAATGTGAAAAAGCTCGAATTCTTAAAAAAAAAAAAAAATGTGTTCTTTTAAAATAAAAACAGTATCACCCAAGTCAAGGCTTAATGTGTTCTAAACCAATAAAATTCTCAAAATATAACTACTGAAAGCCACAGTTAAAACTATGTATTTAGATCCAATGCCACAAACCAAATTTGAAATTTTAGCATTGGCATATTAACAATGTTAATTCAACCTCATTTTTTAGTATGTCCCAACGAACTGCTCTTCTGTAAGAATACTTAAAAAGCTGCAAACAAAGCAAAGCCATTCCCAATCAAAACAGTGTCTTGATGCCAATATATACCTTATATGCAGCTATGAGCTGAGAACAATTTCTGTTTTTCCTAATACTTTTATTAGTGCCAGTTAATTTCCAGTGGCGCAGGAAAGCGGCGTCTGCATTCTTCTGCAGGTAGGTTATCAAGTCATTCTTTGGTAATTCATCAGTGCCAAGGTACTGTTCCACATGCTCTATAGACCAACAACCCTACAATAGGAAAAACCAAATGTTGGCCTTTCCTGATTATAAAGTCTATGGTATTTCACATGCATTTCGTAAGGTGGCTTCAAGATCATGCATTTAAGCTAATCTGAAGAATCCCATGTTGCTGATTTCTCCCTCAATTGTTCAACTGAAACACAGTGTTAGTTTTTCTTTGCTTTTCTTTTTCTTTTACTAAGTAGCCAAGAATAAAGATTCATTTCCTAAAAATACTTACCATTTTTCCATTTTCCTTTTCTTTGTCAGAATCCTTCATTTCTCTGTACATAATTCTAAACATGAAGATATTATTCAAGTTAATTCATAAATCAAATGGTTTGTGTTATTTCCAATAAGGCTTCAATTCTTTAAAAACATATGATGAGGTCACTATATGCTTAAACACTGAACTCAGAGAATTTATTAAGAAAAAATGTATCACTTCTCCACCTTTTGACTAAGATCAAGCATATTTAGAAAAAGTATTAATCTGTTAAACCGGGAAAAGTAGCAGAAATCATATTCCTGAAAAAGTTGTGGCTTATAAATTTAGCATTATTAAGAAGAAAACATATATCAAACCTGGAACTTTTAAAGAAATGAATATGCTATATCTTGTATTATAGCTTTCACATATTGTTATAAAAATGAGATGTGTTTGTATCTAGATGGATAAGAGTAAGAAGGGCCAAGAGCCCTTATGTTCATGTAAGGCAGTTGAGATCAAATTGTCAACTTTAATTATTCCAATTAAAACTGAAGGAAGAGTATGCCATGATGACCTTCTGTTCTGTCTCAAAAAGACATAGATTACTTTATTAAACATTATATAAGATTATCAATGATGTTAACAGAACATCAGATATAGAAACTAACAAAAATAAAGTCATGCAGGATGACTATAATAGTTATAATATTAAACTATATAAATTCATATTATTACATAATAAATATTATAATAGGTAATACTTACTGAGCACCCTCTACATCCCAGATAGCACTGAATCTACTTTATATATATTAATTTGCAGATTCCTCACAACTGCTCTCATTTTACAGATTAGAAAACAAAGTACTACAATGTTATATAAATTTTGGCCAAGGTCATTGACAGTAATTTGTTGAACAGATAAATGAAGAACAAAGAGAGGTATGCTTAACTCAGAGACTCTCAAACGTAGAAAATATTTACTATTTCATACACAATCCTGGTCAAAGAGTTCAACAATCATGAAATAAGGAATTAGTCTAAAGTTCCTTCCAGTTGTAAACATTAACCTTTATAGATCAGGAGTCAGAAATGTTCTTATCTATTCCTATAAACTGAGAGAACTTAATCTTTTCTGTTCTTATAATACAAAATATAGAAAATATAATACTTGGCTTATATACTATGAAAATATCTACTTAAAATATTAAATCAAAATTTCTTACGTGTATGTTGGCTCCCAAATACGCCTAAGTTTATCTGATTTCACATTGCCATTACATGACAACTGAAGCAATTTCTGTACATAGTAAAAGATGGTTGATCTGAAATTAGTGAGTGGTAATTCAACTTCACGAGTTGTTCCAAGACCTGTTACTTTTAAAGTGAGGGCTAATCGAGGTGATGGAGTACATTCAACTTCTTCCAAAAGCTCTGAATGAGGTGTTCCTAAAAATACAGAAGATGTGAAGAACATTAAAACAAGCAGTCCAGAAAGAGGACTGTGCCATCAGGAGACAGGTCACATGAAATCTCAGCCCTTCTGACATGGACAAGGTAAAGAGATCAGCTACTTAAGATTCTCTTGGTTTCAATTTTTTTTTTTTTTAATTTGAAGAATATACCTATGCTACTTAAAGGGTTCTAGAGTAGAATTTATGCATATGATATGATCTCTTATTTTTATTATGATATACATACAACTGTTAGTATTTCAGAAAATTTTATTTTTATAAATGAGAAAACTCTAAAATTATTAATAATCTTACATCCAGAGAAAATCACATACTCAGTTAAAGACCTGTCAACTTTTTAGGTATACTGAATGAGTGTATTATGAAGTACATACACAGAAAGACAATTAGGTTCACAATTATTTAGTGATGTACTCTCTTTTTAAATCTCAAGAATCTTTTCCTCATATCAAGATACAGTGTTATAAGGTATTATTTTATTCACTGCATGACATTCCATTGTACTTTAACTGAAACAATTCCATTCTCAAAACATAATGAAGGTCATTTCCAAGTTTTTAAAAATACTTCTTTAATCACCTGTGTATAAAGTGAATACTTCTATAACACCAATTTGTAGCAGTAAAAATATGCAATACATTGCTAAAGAGCTCTATCGAAAATTTGTACCTATTTGTACTCTGAGTAGATTTTCCTATTTGAGACATCTTTATTCATACTCTTTCTCACCATCATACTACGTCATTTACCACACGTTATACTATCAAGTGTACTTACTTTCACATTTAACTTAAGTATCTTTCTATCAAGTAAAAAGTACAGTCCACACTAACATCTAAGTTTTCTTGAAGGATAATATATTGATTGCAGTAGCTGACATTTATTGAGACACACATCACGTACCACGCTAGGCACTTTCTATATTTTACCTCATTTAATCCTTTTAATTATATGGTCAAACAAGGACTACTGTTTTCCCCAGATAACAGATGAGGAAAGTCAGGCTTGCACAGGGTAAGGATTTGCCGAGTATATTAGTTTCCTATTGCTGCTGTAACAAATGACCACAAACTGAGTGGTTTAAAACAACACAAATGTATTATAATTCTAGAGGTAAGAAATCTAAAATGGGCCGGCAAGGCTTTGTTTCTTTTGGAGGCTCCAGGGAAGAATCCATTTCCTTGCTTTTTCTAGCATCCAGAAGCTTCCCATTTTCCTTGGCTAATGGCCCCTCAACAGTATAATTGCTGCTTTCTGACTTTGACCCTCCTGTTGCTCTCTTATGAGGACACTTGTGATTACATTGGGCTCATCCGAAAATCAGGATAATTTCCCCATCTCAAGATTCTTAATCACATCTCCAAAGTCTTTTCTCATGTTTAAGTGACATATTCACAAATTCTAGAGGTTAGGACCTATACAGCTTTCGGGGTGGAGGCAGGAGGGCAGTGGAGTGCATGGGGCCATTAGTGTGCCTGGTGCTGCTGCTAAGTCACTTCAGTCGTGTCCGACTCTGTGCGACCCCAGAGACGGCAGCCCACCAGGATCCCCTGTCCCTGGGATTCTCCAGGCAAGAACACTGGAGTGGGTTGCCATTTCCTTCTCCAATGCATGAAAGTGAAAAGTCAAAGTGAAGACGCTCAGTCGTGTCCGACTCCTAGCGACCCCATGGACTTCAGCCCACTGGGCTCCTCCATCCATGGGATTTTCCAGGCAAGAGTACTGGAGTGGGGTGCCATTGCCTTCTCCGTTAGTGTGCCTACCACATCCAAAATAGAGTTGTAAGACATGGAGCTACCACTCAGGCTGACTGACTCCAGAGGCCATAAGTAAAACCACTACATAGCTTTTCAAAGAAAAGCTGAATGGGAGTAACGTTTAACAATTTTATTTTTTTTTGTTTGTTTTTTAATGATTTTATTTATGGTTGTGCACGGTCTTCATGCTGCGTGGGCTTTTCTCTAGTTGTGGCTCCTCTTGTTGCGGAGCATGGGCTCTGGTGCCCACAGACCTCAGTTCTGTGGCTCCCGGGCTCGAGAGCCCCGGCCTAGTGGCTGTGATGCATGGGCTCAGCTGCTCTGCCACGTGTGGCCTTCCCAGACCAGGGGTGGAACTCACGTCCCCTGCTTTGGCAGGGGGGTGATTCTTTACCACTGAGCCGCCAGGAAAGCCCTCAGGCGTATTTTAGACTAGTTTTCCACGCTCCTATCTGGTGAGAGAGGCCTGGGAGCCAGGAGTCCTCAGCCACAGTGCTGGCTCTGCCATCAAAAGCTCTGGGGCCTCTAGCGAGCGCCTGCCCCTCCCTCAGTGTCTGACTCTTTGCCCACCAGGTTCCTCTGTCCATGGGATTTCCCAGGCAAGATTACTGGAGTGGGTTGCCGTTTCCGTCTCCACGTTTAACAATTTTAATCCAGTAGAAAACAGAATACAAACTATCTACCTTTAAATGAGGCCTTACTTTAAAATTTATACAACTGTAAAACAGTGTATTTTCAAAATACTCTAATTTATAAGTCAAGACATAGAGGCAACCTAAATGTCTAACAACAGATGAATGGATAAAGAAGAGGTGATGTGTATATATATACACACACACACACAATGAACTAGAAATACATAAAATTATTAATAAATCAATATTCATCAATTATTGATATATTTATAAAATATTTATTTATTAATAAATACTGGTAATTTATTATCAATAAAAAAGAATTAAATAACACCATTTGCAGCAACATGGATGAACCTAGATATGAACATACTATGTTAGAGAAAGACAAATAAGTGAAATAAGTCAGAGAAAGACAAATACCATATGATATCACTTAAATGTGTAACCTAAAATATGATACAAATGAACTTATTTATGAAACAAACAGATTCATAGATACAGAAAACAAATTTATAATTATCAAATGGGAAAGGCAGTGGGGGAGGGATAAATTAGGAGACTGGGATTAACACATATAAACTACTATATATAAAATAAATAAAATCCTACTGTATAGCACAGGGAACTATATTCAACATCCTGTAATTAGCCATAATGCAAAAAATATGAAAAAGAGTACATATATGTATAACTGAATCACTTTCCTATACAACAAAAAATAACATTGTAAAGCAACTATACTTCAATAAAAAATAAAATATAATCAATGCTATGTGGTGCTCCAAATGGGAAGGAAATCCAAAAAAGAGGACATATGTATATGTGTAGCTGATTCACTTTGCTGTACAGCAGAAACTAACACAGCAGTGAAAAGCAATTTTATTCCAATAAAAATTGAAAAAATAAAATACTGTATTTTGTTCCTTTTTAAAAAAAAAAGCTGTATTTTTTAAGGATTTGTGGCTGATATATAGTTTTTCCTGAAACCTGTTATTTATAATCTGCATATACAAGTAGTATCTTAACTTTTTAAACTATATAGTACTTAACTACTTAATCTGGAATCTATTAAAATTAAATCACAAAAGATAAAATATCTTATACCTGGGGGTGGAATTTCTAGATCAGTTGTCTGCTGGACATTAGTTCGACCAGGTCTAGGATCAAAAGCAGGAACCAAAGCTGAAAACTGCCGCTTGAGCACGTAATCATCGTCCCATGTTCTCCGGCGGCCCCCCTTAGTTTCGTACTCTTCCTCTTCCTATAAAGATAAAATTCCATGTACAGATAAACATTATAAAAGTCTTCATTATTGCAACAATGGTATGCTATCTATAAAATAAGGTATATGTTGAGTACTTCTCTCTATAGGTATTTTATAGTCTTATTCAGCCATATTTCTTAAGCACAAAATGAGCCAACACAAACATGTATAGATATATACACATTTCTTAATGATTTATCAAAAGTAAGTAGGTTTTGGGGAAAATGTTTATAAACAGAGGTTTTATGAATTGTATCTAACAGCTTCTTTAAAGTTCTCAAAAATACTGGAAAAGACAAATGAAATCATAAGAAGCCTTACGCTTTTGTAAATCAGACCTATTAACACTTTTGACAATAAAGTACACGTGAATATTTTCTTTAAAAAAAAAAAAAAAGCACCTTTACTGGTGGTTGCACAAATTTACATATGTGATAAAATGATAAAGAACCATACACAAACACTGGGTCGATGTAACCACTGGAAGAAACTGACAAAAGGCACACAAGACTTTTCAGTCTCTGCAACTCATTGTGAACATATAATTATTTCTAAATAATTTAATTACACACTAAACAGATACAGCGCTTGAAGCTGATTTAAATCACTTTGGGGCAAATAGTTCAAACAAGTTCTACAAAGTATTGATTTATCAAATGATGAGTTCCTAGGGATTCACTGCAATATTTCTTTCTACTTCTACTTTCTACTTCTAGCATGTTTAAAAATTTCCATAATACAAGTTTTTTTAAGGAACATTTTTCTCCTCTTCTTTGCTTTTATTAATTTTATCAACAAAATATTCAATGAATTATAAATATTATAAATGTCTGATATAATAATTTTTAAACAATAGTTATGTAAATACTTACATGTACATATTTAGCCCCCTCATAACACTTAATTGAGATGAACCATTACAGGAGATCAAACTGACATTTGATAGGTCTGAAACCAGTTTTATCTGGGATCTAAAACTTCTACGTGTGATCTTTAGTAATCACTTCATCTGAAAACTGGGACTAATGATAACTTAAAAGGGTTGTTGAATGCACTGAATTAGTTACTATACATAAGCAGTATCTAGCACATAATTAAAGATAAATAAATGTTAGCTAATAGGCTAATACTTCTGTTTCTCTACTGTGAAAACTACAAATCTTAGAAAATAGCTATTAACCATGCTGTAAAGAGCAATACTGCATAGGAACCTGGAATGTTAGGTCCATGAATCAAGGCAAATTGGAAGTGATCAAACAGGAAATGGCAGGAGTGAATGTCGACATTTTAGGAATCAGCGAACTAAAATGGACTGGAATGGGTGAATTTAACGCAGATGACCATTATATCTACTACTGTGGGCAAGAATCCCTTAGAAGAAATGAAGTATCACAGTCAACAAGAGTCCAAAATGCAGTACTTGGATGCAGTCTCAAAAATGACAGAATGATCTTGGTTTGTTTCCAAGGCAAACCATTCAATATCAAGGTAATCCAAGTCTATGCCCCGACCAGTAATGCTGAAGAAGCTGAAGTTGAACAGTTCTATGAAGACCTACAAGACCTTCTAGAATTAAAACCCCAAATAGATGTCCTTTTCATTATAGGGGACTGGACTGCAAAAGTAGAAAGTCAAGAAACACCTGGAGTAACAGGCAAATTTGGCCTTGGAGTACAGAATGAAGCAGGGCAAAGGCTAATAGAATGGGAAAGACTAGAGATCTCTTCAAGAAAATTAGAGATATCAAGGGAACATTTCATGCAAAGATGGGCTCAATAAAGGACAGAAATGCTATTGACCTAACAGAAGCAGAAGATATTAAGAAGAGGTGGCAAGAATACACAGAAGAACTATACAAAAAAGATCTTCATGACTCAGATAATCAAGATGGTGCGATCACTCACCTAGAACCAGACATCCTGGAATGTGAAGTCAAGTGGGCCTTAGGAAGCATCACTACGAACAAAACTAGTGGAGGTGATGGAATTCCAGTTGAGCTATTTCAAATCCTACAAGATGATGCTGTGAAAGTGCTGCACTCAATATGCCAGCAAATTTGGAAAACTCAGCAGTGACCACAGGACTGGAAAAGGTCAGTTGTCATTCCAATCCCTAAGAAAGGCAACGCCAAAGAGTGCTCTAACTACCACACAGTTGCACTCATCTCACATGCTAGCAAATGCTCAAAATTCGCCAAGCCAGGTTTCAACGATACATAAACCGTGAACTTCCAGATGTTCAAGCTGGTTTTAGAAAGGGCAGAGGAACCAGAAATCAATTTGCCAACATCTGCTAGATCATCGAAAAAGCAGAATTCCAGAAAAACATCTATTTCTGCTTTATTGACTATGCCAAAGCCTTTGACTGTGTGGATCACAATGAACTGTGGAAAATCCTTCAAGAGATGGGAATACCAGACCACCTGACCTACCTCCTGAGAAATCTGTATGCAGGTCAGGAAGCAACAGTTAGAACTGGACATGGAACAACAGACTGGTTCCGAATAGGAAAAGGAGTACATCAAGGCTGTATATTGTCACCCTGTTTATTTCGCTTATATGCAGAGTACATCATGAGAAACCCTGGGCTGGATGAACCACAGGCTGGAATCAAAATTGCTGGGAGAAATATCAGTAACCTCAGATATGCAGATGACCCCACCCTTAGGGCAAAAAGTGAAAAAGAACTGAAGAGCCTCTTGATGAAAGTGAAATAGGAGAGTGAAAAAATTGGCTGAAAGCTCAACATTCAGAAAACGAGGATCACGGCATCCAGTCCCATCACTTCATGGCAAATAGATGGACAAACAGTGGAAACAGTGGCAGACTTTATTTTTTGGGCTCCAAAATCACTGCAGATGGTGACTGCAGCCATGAAATTAAAAGACGCTTACTCCTTGGAAGGAAAGTTATGACCAACTAGATAGCATATTAAAAAGCAGAGACATTACTTTGCCAACGAAGGTTCATCTACTCAAGGCTATGATTTTTCCAGTAGTCAGGATGTGAGAGTTGGACTATAAAGAAAGCTGAGTGCCAAAGAATTGATGCTTTGAACTGTGGTTTTGGAGAAGACTCTTGAGAGTCCCTTGGACTAGAGGGAGAGTCAACCAGTCCATCCGAAAGGAAATCAGTTCTGAATGTTCATTGGAAGGACTGATGCTGAAGCTGAAACCCCAATACCTTGGCAACATGATGCGATGAGCTGACTCATCTGAAAAGACCCTGATGCTAGGAAAGATTGAAGGCAAGAGAAGAAGGGGATGACAAAGGATGAGATGGTTGGATGGCATCACCAACTCAATGGACATGAGTCTGAGTAAACTCCAGGAGTTGGTGATGGACAGGGAGGCCTGGCGTGCTGCAGTCCATGAGGTTGCAAAGAGTCGGACATGACTGAGTAACTGAACTGATTTTAATATATGTTTACTACCACAAAAAGGCCAAGGAGGGTGTCTCAAGTAAAAAAAAAAACCTGTCTGCATTACGGGAGAGCAATCATGGACTCTACCTAGTATATGGAACCCAAGTAGATGGGCAAGTATCCTTCTGTTAACTCTGGTTGCTTCCTGGACTCACCGTGCCCCCTCTGTAGATTCTCCTAGACATTTCAGTCAGTGCTTTACTGTGGAAGGAAAAAACTCCACTGTAGGAAGGCAGACATGAAGATATTACCTGCTCCCCAATAGGTCGGCTCCCTGCTCCAGCTGGGACCTGTGGTAGCTGTGAGGTGACAGCATGGTGTGTTACATCAGAGCGGGAGCCAGCTCGGCGCTGTAGGGACGGACGTCTCAGAATCTGATACGGGAAATGGAAAGAGACGTGTCTAATTACGTGACTCATATATATCCCTCTTCAGCCTTGACCTGAACTATAAATCTATGTTATCAAAACTGTCATTAGAGAACTTCATTAGCCATTTATAGAAAAGTTTTAAATTAATCATACATCATATACTAACATTCAGAAGAAACGTGCCCATGCTCTATATATTTTCCAAGAAAGGTATACAAAAGCATTTCTTGGAAGTTCTCTACCCACTAAAACCCAACTTAGGAAAAAATGCTTTAATCGTCTAACATTTTATAAAAGGAAATTAAAATTATACATGAAGCTAAAATAAAAGGCATTTTCAAGCAAAAGTTCAATTTTAAGACAATCATAGTTAACAAACACTACAGGTTCTGGATCATACTGCCTAAGCTTGGGTCCTACTTCCTACTTAACTCTGATTAATTTGAGCAAATTATGTTTTCTATGTCTCTATCTCATAGGTCTGCGTAAAGACTCATGAGATAATACAGATACTGTCTGCAAAACAGTAGATACCAGAAAATTCTAAGTATAGCTTTTTTTTTTTTTGTCCATGCCACATGGCATGTAGGATCTTAGTTTTCCAACCAGGGATCAAACCTGGGTCCCCTATCTTAACCGCTGAATTGCCAGAGGAGGTCCTGAAAATTGTATTATTTAGGATTACTGCAGTTCTTCACATTTTTAAACCTGTAAAAACATCAGCACATCTTTCACACTGGTGCTCTATTTTCTTGCTTCAAAGTTTGACTAGAATGTTGCTTTTCTTTTCTTCATTTCAATTATCAACAACCTATCTTAGTGAAGAAAATGGGGGACTCTCTCTCTACCATAACCTCCTCGTATTCTTGGTCCTCCTGATTGTCATCTTCATTTTCATCATCTTCCTCGTCTGGCTCTGGCAAGTCCTCATCGTCATCTAGCTCAGCTAACAGAGTACTGGCACGGCAGCTATCAAGGAAATCTAGAAAACAAAACCAACAATCTTCCTCTTAACACAAGTGACCAAGCCTACCAGAGTACCTTTGTGAATCTGTTTTATAACACACAGGTAAAACTCAAAGGTTCAGGTATAAAGCCACATTTAGTGATGCCACTCTTCTTCTGCCACTACACACGAAGGATGAGTAACAGCAGCAAACAGTCCCAAGCATGGCAGAAAACGACATGGGATAAAGGATGGTAATAAACTAAATCCGTATCCACAAAATCATTTTTCAAAAAGGTCAACAATATGGGATATGTTAAAAAATAAAAGCAGCCCTATCACATTCTCTGTATAAGTCAGTGGAAACACAATGGTGGAAAGAGAACACTTTGGAATCATTAGCTGTGTCAACACGTATCTGTTTGAGTGCCTACTATGTGCCAAGAATTGCAATAGGCACTAGGTATAGGCTGTGAAAAAAGCTAAGCGCCGAAGAATTGATGCTTTTGAACTGTGGTGTTGGAGAAGACTCTTTAGAGTCCCTTGGACTGCAAGGAGATCCAACCAGTCCATCCTAATGGAGACCAGTCCTGGGTGTTCACTGGAAGGACTGATGCTAAAGCTGAAACTCCAATACTTTGGCCTCCTCATGTGAAGAGTTGACTCATTGGAAAAGACCCTGATGCTGGGAGGGATTGGGGGCAGGAGGAGAAGGGGATGACAGAGGATGAGATGGCTGGAAGGAATCACCGACTCGATGGACATGAATTTGAGTGAACTCCGGGAGTTGGTGATGGACAGGGAGGCCTGGCGTGCTGTGATTCATGGGGTCACAAACAGTCGGACACGATTGAGTGACTGAACTGTTGACTGAACTGAACTGATACATAGTTGTAAACAAGATAGACATGGTATGAACCCCCATGGAGCTTACAGGGGAGACAGACATTTAAAAAGTAAACAAATATATAAACTGTGTGGGAATTCCCTGGTGGTCCAGTGGCTAAAACTCTGTGCTCAAGATACAGGGGGGCTGGGTTTGATCCCTGGTCAGGGAATTAATTCCCACGTGCCACAACTAAGACTCTGCTGCTGCTAAGTCACTTCAGTCGTGTCTGACTCTGTGTGACCCCAGAGATGGCAGCCCACCAGGCTTCCCCGTCCCTGGGATTCTCCAGGCAAGAACACTGGAGTGGGTTGCCATTTCCTTGTCCAATGCATGAAAGTGAAAAGTGAAAGTGAAGTTGCTCAGTCGTGTCTGACTCTAGCGACCCCATGGATTGCAGCCTACCAGGCTCCTCCGTCCATGGGGTTTTCCAGGCAAAAGTACTGGAGTGGGGTGCCATTGCCTTCTCCGAACCAAGACTCTATGCAGCCAAATAAATAAAAACAAATATTTAAATATATATATATATATATATATATATAAACTGTGAAAGAGAAAAGAACAGAATTTAAGTTGATCAGAAAGAATTGAATTTATCTATGTGACTGGAGAGACTGCTTAATGATAATGACTACTTAAAGATAATGCCTATTTACTATGGAATGATGTTAGGTACAGCTTTATATATCATCCAAATTACCTAGCGCATAAAAAATAAACTTTAATCCCTTTTGTCTGCCTCCTTGTTAGGCTCTCTCCCCTCCATCCTTCAGTGAAGATTAGGTCAAATTTACACTGCCCTACATAATGAAGGTGTTGAGAAGCTGTTCTCCATAGGAACTGAAAATAAAAAGAGGAATATGGGGAGGGAGGAGGGAGGAGGGTTCAGGATGGGGAACACATGTATATGTGGCGGATTCATTTTGATATTTGGCAAAACTAATACAATTGTGTAAAGTTTAAAAATAAAATTTAAAAAAAAAAAAAAAGAGGAATAATGGGACTAAAACAGGAGTTTTTTATTGGCTCTGGAATTAAAAAAAAAAAAAAACTTCTATGGATAAGAAGGCAGTATATACATTACAAAAAAATATCCAAAAAACAATTTGTAATTATTTAGTAGGAATTTGCATTTACAGGTTCCTGAACCAAATACAATTTTTTATGTCTAATTATACAAGACTAAAAATTCAATGCCTTTTACTATGACTTGCCATTGCTTATAAGACACATAATGATCTCAGAATATTCACAGCTAAATTGGCAACATTTTTTCCTTATTGACATAAAATAATCTTATAATTAATAGCATCTTAAATTTGATGAAATATATTACCCCTAACCTTTTGGCTCAGCAGTAAAAGAATCCGCCTGCAATGCAGGAGACACGGGTTCAACTCTTGGGTCAGAAAGATCCCTTGGGGAAGGAAATGGCAACCCACTCTAGTATTCTAGGCTAGGAATTTCCATGGACAAAGGAGCTTGGCAGGCTACAATCCATGGAGGTGGCAAAAGAGTCAGACACAACTTAGTGACTAGACAACAAACATGTAAAGTGCCATCCTGCATTTTTGGTAATGGTTCTCATGAATATTATGCGGCAGTACACAAAATAAATTCCACTTTTAGGTTTATTTCTTAAAGGAAAAAATATGTAGGTATATAAATTCCATTTTTCATGTGTTACAATTCACTGAAGTCAGTGGTTTTACTCATCTTCCCTTTCTTATCCTAGTATAAGGATATTACATAAGGCTTCCCTCGTGGCTCAGATGTTAAAGAATCTGCCTGCAATGTAGGAGACATGAGTTTGATCCCTGGGCTGGGATGATCCCCTGAAGAAGGGAATGGCTACCAACTCCAGTATTCTTGCCTAGAGAATTCCATGGACAGAGGAGCCTGGCAGGCTACAGTCCATAGGGTCGCAAAGAGGCGAACAAAACTGACTAACATTTTCACTTTACAAGGATAATATATATATATTTTAAAAAGCTCCTTATTTCACACATTTGATTATATCACACAATCAAATCATGTCCCTCTAAACATAACACAGTGAAAGTTTGCATATATAGAAATTATTTTGTAATGCAGATCTTACTCTGATCCTTCATACAACAGCACTGTCAAAGAGTCCTCCAGTTTTAGAAATGCAGAAAAGGAAATTTTAATCACCAAAGAATAATTTTTAAAAGGCAGTCAGTTTGCCCTGCGGAGAAGGCAATGGCACTCCACTCCAGTACTCTTGCCTGGAAACTCCCATGGACGTAGGAGCCTGGTAGGCTGCAGTCCATGGGGTCACTAAGGGTCGGACACAACTGAGCGACTTCACTTTCACTTTTCACTTTCATGCACTGGAGAAGGAAATGGCAACCCACTCCAGTGTTCTTGCCTGGAGAATCCCAGGGACGGGGGAGCCTGGTGGGCTGCCGTCTATGGGGTCACACAGAGTTGGACACGACTGAAGCGACTTAGCAGCAGCAGCAGTAGCCCTGACTCCTCAATATTCTTTCCCATTAGTATACCTATAACTTTCTTAACCTTCACATGATTTATTAACAGAACTAAAGCTTAAAGTTAACACAGTAATAGGGAGAAGCAGAAGGCCTCCATGAGGAAAACCAAAGTAGAAATGCTTATCTGGTGAATTTACGATACTTTGGTATAACTATTATCATCATTTTACTACATACTTATTTAACATATAAAGTGGAAACAGAAATATAATGCTTTTCCTAAAATCATAGATCATCAGATCCAGTTGGTAGCTTGGAATACAAGAGACCACATTCTCAAAAAAATGAAAACATATTAAAATGATGCATACACAAGATAGTACTTAATATATCTTCATATAAACTTTTTATATTTGAAATTAACAAAAGTAATTTTGAAAAAAGAACAGGTGATCAAGGATTGTGATAAAGGGTATTCTAAAACAATAATGATGGGAATACAACCTTTTTGGAAGGAAATTCAACAATTACTCCTTTAGGAATTTACCCTAAGAAAAATACACAAAAATACAAAGGATGCTCACTCGTAACAATGCTGATGGTAATGAAAAACTGTAACTTAAATATCCAATCAATATTAAATAATGATCATACAAACAGGAATATCTGGCAGCCATTCTATGTTGTAGAAACTCACTGAACTATATTAAAATATTTTTACAGTGTACTCAGTGAAAAGAGCTGTCCAGAAAGGATAGAATTCCTTTTTTCTTAAAGAACAGATATATCAAATGATATGTATCAAATGACAACAATGGTAGGGACTAGATGATTTTTATTTGTTTCAATATTTCCCTTCTATAAAAAATTTTACCGTCCTAATTAGAAACATTTTAATTGAATCATTGACTACATACCACAGTTACATTCAATAATGTAACTATAAAACCTAAGCAAGAACTAATTCATCTGAATATTTCAAATGTCACCTAAATAAAGAATAATTTTCAGAAGACTTTGATAACTGTTGTGATACAGTGGTTTATAATAAAATTTGGTCATCTCTGTTCAATACACTGAGTTTTCTTAAACTCTTGGTATTTCCTAAGAGCAATAGAGATGTCATTTGTTATTTATAACTCGAGTTGTTTTAATGAGGAGACTTTTAGAAAGCCCTTAGGTAATTGAAGGATGGGGCTGGTTGTTAGTGGAACCAACCACAATCAGAGGACTAGAACTTTCATCTCGTCCCTTAGACCTCCAGGGAGAGGAGCTGGAGACTGGTGGCCATACCACCAATGGCTGGTAATTTAATCACTGGTGCTTAAATCATGAAGTCTCCAAAAAATAAAAGCCCTGAAAGGCTGGGGGTTCAGAAAGCTTCCAGGCTGGTAGACATGAACACAATGACAGGCCAGGATGGCTCCTGAACTCCATGGGGATGCCAGGTCCTGTGCTTAGCACCTCCCGGGCTTTACCCTGTGCCTCTCTTCCATCTGCCTGTTCCTGAGTTATATATTCTTCTCTTCTTTTTTGGCCGGATCAAGTATCTTATGGGATCTTGTTCTCAATCCAGGGATGGAACCCTGGCCCCCTGGCAGTGGTAGCATAGAGTCCTAACCATTGGACTACCAGAGTATCCCCTATATATCCTTTTTATAAAAAACCAGTAACCTAGTACATAAAATGTTTTTCTGAGCCCTGTGAGCCACTCCAGCAAATTAATCTAACCCAAAGAGGGGGTTGTGGAAACTTCCAGTTTACAGCCAGTCAGTGAGAAGCACAGATAACAATCTGAATTTGTGATTAGTGACTAAAGGGGCAAAGGTGAGGGGTGGGCAGTGTTGGAGATCTGAGACTTTAAGCTGTGGAATCTGATACGATCTCCAGGTAAGCAGGTAGTGTCAGAATTGTGGGAAAGCTTTACACACACTTGGTGGTCAGAGGTGCAGAAGTGAAGCTGTCTGTGAGCAGGGTGCTGAAAGTACACAAGACACACAGGAGTATTTTTCCTTACATTACAATGTACAGACAATTATTAATTTACAAAGCTCATTAATCTATCACACTTCTTTTCTTATAAAGATGTCAAATTATTACGGTTCTTCTAATAAAACTTCACTAGTGACAAAAAAGCCAAGAAAAGGATGACACACAGAAGTTCCTAGATGTCTATTTACAACCAGATAATTTAACAGTTCTTCATATCACTTTGAGTTTTTTCATCACATATAAAGCTGCCATATTTATAAGAGAGAATCATCCTTTTCTAATCAAAAATTTAGAACACCCCAGGAGAAAAATGTGATAAAAACATCACCACATAAATATCAATATTTGATACTGTAACTTACCATATAAGGAATATTCTGCTTCCTGACCTGTGTCACTCTCACTGGAGGTTGATGTGAGGCTGGTGGTTAAAGTATTACTTAAAGACTGACCAACTGATAAAACTGTTGTTGCTGTAGCTACATTGCTGCTGCTAGTAACACTGGATGTTGACATAGTCACTGTCGATGTAGTACCGGGTGTGGTCAAATTAGGGAAACTCTGAGCACCCATAAGAGGAGAAGCTAAGGATAAAAATGAAGCAAATTAGTACAAAAAAGGGAGGATTGTGTAAACCTTAGAAAAACTACATTGTATATTTAGAAAAAATAATGCGGTCATGAAACACTGATTATTAAAAGGCTGAAAAGCAACAACTTTGGGAACCCAACTGAAATCCAACTAGAAGTTCTTGTTTTTATAGTATTATTATTTTTTAGAATGTTAAGCCTAGCTTTTAAAATAAGTGAAGCAGGCACTGAAATTACTCCCAATGGTATTTTCCAAGGGAATTACTTTGACCCATTGGTAGCTTTAATTAGAATTTAAAACTTTCATAAGCTAGTATCAATTCAGGACCTAAGTAAAAGTTATGCCAGTATTACGCTCCGATTTCAGCTGACTCTGATGATAGTTAATAGCCATCTATTTCCTCTTGTAATTAACAATCAGAGGAGTGAAAAACAGAAACGTGTTATTTTATTCTTCAGAATTAGAATAAGAGGTTCTTTATCAGGTCCTGATCAGAATTCTTAAAATGTCACAATTCTACAGAACTTAACCTTGTATTCCTGAAGTGCTAAACGTGACACAGTCGTATATAACAGGGTTTAATGATCTGGTTAAAGACTAGAGCCAGAATCCACTAAACAAATCCTACTTTGCATCCCTCAGAGTGGAAAAAGCATTGGGTTCTATAAGGAAAAGCTCACTTACTTGCTGTGCTCATCACATTCCTCCCCAAAGTATTAGTGTTGTTATCACTGCTGCTTCGGCTTAGATTCATGTTGTTGGTGGCGTTAGTCCGTGCTATGTTTGCCACTCTCCTTACAAAACTCTCCAAGCTAGATGTTTCTCTTGAGGACAGGTTAGGTACACTTGCACTAGAGCTCATAGGGGCCCCGGCAGCCAACAAAGAACTCACTGACAGTCTGTTACTTGCTGAAGAGCTAAGGGGCCGTTGCGAAGCTGCTTCTTTATTAGTTAACTCAGATACTGAACTAACATCAGGAGAACTAACACTAACAATTCCCATGGATATTGCACTAGACTCCCCAGGAGTACGAGCAGAACTATCAGGGCCTAACTTTCTTTCAGCATTTTCACTTCCCGTTTCCGCTGTTAAGGTGCTGGTACTTGCACTGGAAGATGACCCTACTTCTGTTTGAGGGACGTTTTCAGCAGATGAAAGAACAACAATTGGTTCATGGACATCAGCTCCTGAAACTATACTGTGTTCCATTACAATTTCTGATCTCCGTTCCGTTTTGGTCGAACCCAAGCTGATGTCGCTGCTACTGGCCACGCTACACACAGAACTGCTGCTTCCTTTTCTACTTGAGGAGCCTGCAGCAGCAGATGTCTTGTCTGGACAGTTGTTTTTCACCAAGCTGCTCCATGATTGCGTTGTGCCTGAAACAGTGGATGAAACAGGTTTGGGTGATGCCACTGTATCAGGGTCGTACCCTGGTGCAAGCTTGAGGTCAAATTTTCCTTCTGCGCCCATACGGTAAGAGTTTGAGCCACCAGCATCCCAGGTGACATCAATCCAGCCTGGAAAGGGACAGGAGTTTGTGAGACCCAGCAGAAAGCAGATAGGAGCGTGTCAGACAGTAGCTCCACAATATGGGATCAGCTTTTCATCAGTGCTGTACTTCTCTGAATTTCTAGTCATCTAAGGTCTGCCAACTAAAATTGAATCCTTCTGTTTCTCTTATTTCTGAATTCTTTGTTAATATCTAAAAACAACATAAGGGTCACGTTTATAACTACTGGAGTATCTTTCAAGGGGAAGAACCGTTAAAAATCGTAAAAAAGATGGATAAAAATGGTAAACTATTGCAACTTCAGCAAGTATACATGAAATCTAAGTAAAAGCTTTTTTAGTTGCTAAATATGATCATGTGGTCAAATGTTTATAGAAAAAGTGCTGGCTTAACCATTAATTTCTAAGTTTGGGCTAAATCCTGTAATTGACGGACAAAATGTTCATTTATCACTGTAGAAATTCTAGGCCACTAGCTCAAATAACACTAAGTTAGCATTTCGGTTGTGTTCTCAAAGTTCAGTGGTTACTTGGTTCTCTTATGATTAAAATTAATAAATTTGAATAAGCACAAAATTCTAAAACCAAAATTTTAAAAGTATGCTAAGCTCTTTTATTAGATAGAACCTATATGATAAAGCTAACAACATGAAAAGGACTAATGAGCATAATATTAAACCTATATTTACTTATACTTGGAAAAAAATACTTCTTTTTTAAAAATGGAATTAATTTCCAAAAACAAAATAAACTGCCTATTAGAAATAAAATTAGTATAAATTTTACAATCTCATTTTAGTGTTATAAGCTAATTACTTCAGGGAAAAAAAAGCACATAAAAATAGTCTTTAAAAACTTTAAAAGTACTTTACCCACACACACACACACACACATACTCTCATGCATACATGCACACACACATGCCAAGTTCATACATGTTTACAATGAAACTCAGAGGGGTTTAAGTAATATTAAATTACCTGTGGGGATTATCTGCATACAAGTTGTTTGAGAGGAAACTGACTGCCCCAAATCTACATAATCTAGTTTAGATGAGATTTCAATTGCCTCAATTTATCCTGTATGCTGAATTAACCTCTGAAGAATCAACTTTTAACTATCTCTTCTGCAACATGGAAAAGTGTGAGAAAAGGAAAAGTTCAAAAGCATACCCCAATCCCGAATTAAAATTACATTTGTATCATATTAACTGGTCCCAAAATATACTGATAACTTATTTCATAGCACATGTCAAAATCTGTAACTGTATGTTTTATCTGTTTTACCAGAAAGCATGGGATCGTACTTTTTTGTTGACCACTGCGTATCTGAAGTCTAATAGAGTACCTTTACATAATAGGCACTCATATTTGTGTGATAAATTAAAAAATGGATATTCCTACAAACACAAATGTTCTTTAGAAAGGGAAGAGATTTGACACAGCGTAGAAAAATAACTAATAAATGTAAACCATTCAATTATGCTTCAGAATAATTTAAACACTCCCATCAGTGTTTAAACTGATCACTGACAGGAACTCAGAAAGGGTACATATCCAAAACTAGATATTTACAAAACTCTGAAGTCCTCTTTAGATAAAAAGAGTTAACAACTAGCCATTAATAAAAATGGTAAGCTTAAGTATTTGAAAGCTAAGAATTCTCTATGACGTTAACAGTTTTAAGGTATGGCTTTTCTGCATTTGTCAGATAAGCAAAAATAAGCCTTTCTTATATGCTAAATTCTGAAATTAAGATTCCAATTTTCCTATATAGTTGCTTCACTTGACTCCAAACCAAGAAAAACACACAGTGCTTATATATCCCTAAATGGCTCACACATTTAAAAGTCAAACATTTTAGGGGAAATAGACTATTAACTAAGTATCATTAAGATGTGCAAAAACAAGAACATTGGAAATTTCTGAATTGAACTATTATTATTCAAGTATTATTATTTTTTATGCATTTTGGCAGCTGCATACATGCTCATTCACTATAAACCTGCTATGATGATAATCTGAAATTAGGGTACAACTAAACAGAAATGCATTTTGTAATGTAATTTCAGGGGCAGAATTTTAAATGTAGTAAAATTTAGTAAATGTAGAATTTACTACATTTTAAATGTAGTAAAATGTAGAATTTTAAATGTTTTTTTTTTAAAGCAAAAAGAGTTTAAGTAAACAGATGCTTTTATCACATAGTTAAGATATCAAATTGTTAGTCATTCTCTTCAGCATTGTCACTTTTATTATCTTTTGGTGTAAATTGACAATATGAACATTTTATTTTTTAAATGGTAGGCAAAATTCGTAAGAACCACCACTGGTTAGGCAAATTATCCACTAATAAATGAGCCTTTTAGGTTATAAGAAAAAAATCTAGCCACTATAGTTCCTTCTGGGAGTTAATAGCATAAAGTGGGTATGAACTTCCTTAAAATCTACAGAATCAAAAGTTAAAATGAACTGGATTTTAGAAAATATTGCTTATGGAACACGAAAGTTTAATATCCCAAAGAAAAACTGGTAGACTGAGAAACATTTTGAAATATAATTAACTAATAAATGAAAATGCTACAATTTTTGTTCTGTACTTTACTGAAAAGTGTTTAACTTAAAAACACTAATGCTTTTTCTTCTATATGACTTATAATTGAACAAAAAAATTTTGCCTGATTTTTGTGAGGCCAACAAGATAAAGAAAAGCATAAGAAATTAAGATCAATGGAAACTTATGAATAATAAACTAAAAAAAAGATACAAAAGGAGCAGAAAAATATGTCTTTTAGGGTATTCACCTTATACTAACTTATTCATAAAAATTACTTCAAATTATTAGCAGTAAGTTTTGAGTCAAAACCTAAGAATTAAAAACTTTTCCACTATCTAAGTAAATGATTTTTCCATTTTAACATAAAACCAATAGATGGGTTTTTCTTATTATTCCTGGAACATTTATTCAATTTATAAACTACCTCAAAATAACAAAAGAAAAATATTTTGTGATGTAAATACTCAATTTCTACATTACAAACGCTAAGCACCTACTCACCATTATGCAGTTCTCCTGTGACCGTGCCTTCTCCCTGTGGGCTGCCATCCTGATCACGCCATTTCCAATCAAGGCCTCTGATCACACGAGCCCCTGGAACCATGTACTTCAGTACCTGGGAGCGAACTAGACGTCTCTGTCGTCTAAGATTAGCTTCTGCTTCCTTAGCTGCTTTTCCTGTAACGTAGAAATTAGAGAAATACAGTCAAAGTCACCTTCTATAATTGTTTTAATAAGTTAGAAAAACCTACTGTTCTCTCTTTACCTAGCTGATCTTCACATACTCCATTTACAGTGCCATAAAGTTCAAATCCAGATAGTGAGAGATAGTGGGTCTGTCCACTTGCATTCTTTCCCATCTGTTTAATTCTCACATGTCGCCACCCTTGTTTCTCATCCTTTGGTGGATCAAGAGGCCAGGTGGCTGTTGACCTGTGAATTTTAGGGAAAATATTACATACGAAAAATATGCTTAAGGTAGCAAAGATCTTTTTTACATAATAGAAAATTATGTGAAAAATAAAGTAACTTTCACGTTCAGCCAACAGTTTGTTACACAAAATTCAAGAAATCAAAGAAGAAAAATAGCAGTTAAGAAAATGAAAAATGAAATGTTAAATGTATATGATTAATTTGACTCATAACTCTAAAAGATTTATAATTAATAAAATCCAAAGAAATAAGAAATTTTATGAGTAACAAATGTCTTTATGATAAAAAAGATATTTAAATTTTGCAAAATTTTAAATGAGATATTAAAACAGCAACTTTAAAGCTTGAAAATATTACCTATTAATCATGTTAAGAAGCTCCCTCCATACATCAAATACACAAAATAATTTAATCTACACTCTACCTACTCCTCAAAATGTGCCACAATATACAATTAAACAGTATTAGAACTAAATTTTTTAGAAACATAATGCTGACTTTATGCCTGTAAAAAAACATATATATGATCAATATATAAAATTTAGGAAAACAGATACATAAAATAAGACAGATCAATAGTCACTGTTAATTTGTCAAACATTCACATACATTGTGTGAATAAATGGATAGTTTAGTTAAAAAGTTAATTCTTTTTTTTGCTTTTATCAGTGTGCTATATACACATATATACAGCTATGTATCAACTTCTTTTTAAATAAGTTCAGCTTCTACTAAAGTTTAAAGAATTTGATTGCTTTCATAAAGTCATTTTTCAAAGTTTTAACACCTAAATTATAGTATCAAGTGGTATTTTTAGCAAGAAAATCTTGTTTCAGGATCTCATAAAATAGAGAGCTCTAAAAGGATACAGTTATGAAAATAAACAAAGCTCTTTACTGAGTTTTCCAATTTACAAAGACTCCTCAACTAACCCTGGTTCATTGAGACTGCAGTCATCAACATGGGTATACAAAGAAGTCCAGTTCTGTCCATCTTTGGATACCTGGAAAACCCAATTTCTCAGTGCAGACCTTCCATAACCACGAGCATGACGAAGTGTATATGCTGATGGTATCACCCAAAGACCCAGATCTATGGCAAACCAGGCATTCTTATCATCATTGCTATGACAATTTAAAGCTGAATTGTCACGACTCAGTATGTCTTCTAAGCGGCCATAAGGTAGATTTCGTCCTTCTGATGATGTTACTACTACAAGTCCATAAGCAGCTGGATTAACCCATTCATATGCAGTTCTACATAAAAACAAAGAAAATACTCTTAAACAGTGTTAACAGTTAACACTTTTTATAACTGCATTTGTTCAGACTACTTTTCCACATAAAATTATATTAAGAAAAATTCTATATTTAATAATTTAAGCAACTTTTCTTCATAAAAGAAAAATTTGGACGGTCTTAAATTTAACCTAAAAGATGAAATTCCTAGAACGACAGAATATTCAGGGTGGTTTCTACTACCTAAATCTCTTTTCCAGGTGAATATTTTCAATCTACATTAAACAGAGTGACTTACTTGGCATTTGTTCCAATCCAGTAAATGATTCCATTTTCATCAAAATCATGCTGGTGTCGAAATATAAAATTTTGGCCTTCTCTTAATTTTCGAACAAAAACAAATGAAGATCGGTCAAAATCGTACCACTGCTTTGCTACCTAACCAAAGAAAATATGGAAGACACCTTAATGATGATATTTTGAAGTTCACTGCCCACTTTGTAACTAACCCTTTAATGTGATTTTTTAAAATAATCAATATTCATTAAAAAATACTTGAAAAAGAAAAATAACTAGAAAATTCCCTAACCACAGCACCCCACTATTAATACCAGAGAGTATTTCTTTAGTCTATTATTTCAACAGACAGAGTAAAACAAAGTCTCAATAACTGTACAAAAACATTTTTCTCTTATCAGTCTGTATATTATGATAGCCAAATAATAGTCAAACTAATTGAAATAATTACCAAATTGATATTCCTTTACTTATTAGCATTAAGTTTTTGCTCATTGTTTTAGTAGAACAAATAACTATAATAGACATCTTTATGAAGAAATCATTTATAGTCTAAACATTATTTTCTAAAATGGAATTCCCAAATCACTTTTCTAAAGGGCTAAACCACAGCAAAAAAAGCTTATTTCACACCATGTGCTTGCTAGAAACTCACCATTTTTAAGAGATACTGTTCCAGAGATTCCACTGTAGCTAAGGGTTCCATCTTCAACATTCTGCCAGTCCTGTCTATTAATGCAGTTTCACCAGGTGCGCGTTCCAACCGGAATCTTAACCTTCTTGTAAGTATCTACACAGAAATGATTAAAATGCTTCAGGGAACACTGTGCTTTTATCTTAACATTTTGAAAATGAGAAATGTTACATAACACAGCAATTGAGATTAATAAAGTATAGCCATAAAGGGAGTTAACAGTATCTGTTTCCTACTATATGTTTTAAAGAGGTTCACTGAATAAGTAATATTTTCAAGAAACAAACTACTTATCTCTAAACAACTTCAAACATACATGGTTTAAATAAAATTATTATAAATCACTTAACAGATTAACAGAAATATCACAGCCTTAACTAATAACTTGCAATTTTCCAAGTAAGTTATAAAAAGCAGCTAATTAACTTATGCTATTAAAGTGAGAATATATTAAATAATCTGTGGCTAATAAACTGAAAAAATGACATTTTAATAGCTTCCAATCCAATGTTTCAGTAAATAAAACAAGTATGTGCTTCATTTCTGCATAAATTTTAACTAATTTCTATAGCTACAGAATTAAACATTTATATGTACATTTGGGGAGCATTTTAGACTACAAGATTAACAGAGGGCACATCCCTAGTTTTCCTGTCTTTGTATCTTGCACAGTCTCCTGAAATGATATACATACAATAAAAGATGCTGATGGTCCTATGATTGTATAAGTATAAGCTGGGAAATCTCCAGTCTTTGAGACTATTTCTATCTCATTCATCTATCAAAGATAAAACCTTTAAAATAATAGACAAAAATCCCCTTGTTCCTCTATAATGTTCTGTTTGAAGTAAAGCAAAAAGTAGACCTCTACAACTTATTTAATATATGTACCATGTCAGATATAGTAACAATACTATAACTCTCTGAACAAGCTTTCTAGTCTGGAAATCTAGTGCCTTTGGTAACACTAATGGGTTCTTGAGGGAACGCTAAGTTTTTTGAACTGAGTAGGCATTGTTAGTGCAAATATAGTTTTTTAGTCACTTATTAAAGGCTGTATCTAAAAGAAACTATTTGATGCAGAGAAATGCAAAAAAGGTCAAATAAAGCAAAACTCAAGCCCAAATAACCTGTAAGTAAATACTAAAGTAACCTACAGAAAAGGTAAAG
Source organism: Bos grunniens (assembly GCF_055505025.1). NCBI lineage: Eukaryota > Metazoa > Chordata > Mammalia > Artiodactyla > Bovidae > Bos > Bos grunniens. The sequence goes on along the minus strand of NC_141185.1, from coordinate 28,850,150 downwards.
ATCTGTTTTGGGATATTAGCAGTAAGAATATTTGTTTTTTTGTTCATATTGGGATACTAGATGCTAACATAAGGATAATTTAATGAATTAATAAGAAAGACAACCAAATAATATTTAAGAAGAAAACAGGCTTTTTATGAAACCATGTGATAATGGCAGATTTCCAAAAGAATCAATAGAAACAGCTAAGGAAGGCCATCTCTACTCAGTGACATACAGAAAACAAGAAAAAAAAAAAACGTGCCTGAAACATTTTCACATTTTCTTACATGCTGAGTTACACAGAGATGAAGGGACTTAATTCATAAATAGATGGGACTTAACTCTAGAACAAAAGGATTTTCTTTTTTGTTTTCCAACTGAGAGTGTCATTTTCCACTTATGATCTATTAAATATGATTTACTACTAACAATAAACATTGAAATACCAATACATTCAAGAGTCATTAAAAAGAACAATCAAAAGGCACTGAGGGTTGAAGAATTTAACTATTAAGCAAGCATTAAACAATGATTTATCACAATTTGTTTAGACAATCACAATCTTTCTTTAATAAAATATAACATTTTTTGTTTTGTTTTGTTTTGTTTTAAGAAAAGTAAGACTGCTTCTAAATGCATTTAGCAATAACAGCAATTGCATTTTCATGGTTACCTGGAGGTTATAAGTGGATCCTGGTGTATCATACAAATGGAGAGGTAGACGTTCAATAGACTCTAGTACAGCTATTAACTTTCGGATTAATGCAACAGCTGGTCGGCTAGGAAAACAAGTAATTGTTAAGAACTTCCACATAAGTTCAAACTAAAGTTCATACAGGATCTGCAATAGCCAACCTCATACAGACCCCTACTTTCTGTATTAATGCAAAGTGAAGTCTAGTTTTGCATTAGACTATAACTGAGTAAACAAAGATAAACTCATAACTCAATTTCTTTACTTACTGAACTATTTCATTTTTCATATGAAACTTTCACAACTGCATTCAAAGTAATGCATAATTTAACGTGCATTTTATTTTTTAAAGTTTAAACAATTTTATTATATAATATTGATACATATAACAGAATATATAAAGCAATGAAGTTTGGAAAATGATAGTATTGTTAGCAAGGCAACATTGGTAAAATATTTCTGGAAAATAACATGACAAGTTATATCAAGAAGTTTTCAAAATTCATCAACTCACTAAAACTATTTAAAGCAATTTATATAAAAAGACATTTCCACCAAGACAAGTATATTTCAGTATTAGCAATAATTTGCAAAGAGTTAGTATGTTTAATAGACTAATGTTTCAATAAACGATTATATGTCCATATAATATAATACACACTCATTTAAAATGGTATTTAAAATTAATGGAATTGAATTTCATTTATTATTTTAAAAATTCAATCACATTCAAAAGTAAATAAAATCATAAAATGAACCTTTATCAACTCACAACCCAGCTCAATAGTTACATATTAATGGCCAATTGATTTCTAGCTATATCCCCAATCATTTCTCCCCTTTCCATGTATTTTGAAGAAAATGTCAAGGCATTTCACCCAGAAATACTCTTGAGTATGTACCTCTACAGAAGAAGTTTTAAAAAATAAAATCGTATCATCACCACACCTAAAAGGAATGAATACTTACTACTTAATATCATCAAATATATAATCAGTGTTTAGATGTCCAGTTGTATCTTAAAGATTATCTAATTTAAATAAGTGGTCAGTTGCATTCACAGAAGACATGGATATTTTTCTTTTATTCCATTAGATTAAAAAATACTTTTTAAAAATCTTTCCTTTTTATATATTTATAAGTTACTCTTGTACTGAATAAAAAAGTTCCTATTTTGTATATGAACACTATAATAGACCATTTCAAAGGAAACCTATCAACTTACAAACACTTCAAACATGAAATTAGAAAAAATCTGGGGACTTACCTTTCATCATCTTCATTTTCACTAAAGGCTGTTTTAAAAACATTTATTCTTTCTACCAGTTGACTACAATCTTGTTTCATATCTAAATCCATGCTCTTAAAAAAAAAAAAAAAGTTTTATGGCTGATATTGAAATTAATAAAAAAATACCAAATATGAATATTAATATACATTACAAAATTATCAATGCAATCTAAGGGAAATCATTATTTTCTTTCAATTAAAATTTTTTATTATATGACCAGTAGATCATAGCTAATATCTTCAATGTTAAAATGGATAGCAATTACATTCCTTTCCTCAAAGTGTATACAAGCTACTTTCAGATTATTTATGAACATTTTACATTTTAACAGTACTATTTACATTAATTAGTATTAGAAAAAATGACTGGTATATCAAAACAATGACTTCATAGACATTATTAAGTCATATAAAGTGATGATATATCAAGATAATTTTAATAAAGGAAAAAATTTTATCACAATAAAGAGATATTAACAAAGACTAAACTGAAGGGACACATAAGGCTACTGGTAAATATTGATACCTGTCAAATATTCACATGAACTTCCTAAACTGTCACTGCTCATAACTTAATCTTATCCAAATATTTTAGGTATTTAAAAAGGCCTACAGACTAACTCTATTTTACAAAAGTTATGAGGAAATCAGAGCAGTAAATAATGTTAAAGCGTTTTTTTTTTTTCAAACAAATCTTGAATAAATTATAATCAGGCAACTAAAAAAAATCCAAACTCAATTGTTTAATTCAACTGGCTCAAACTACTGATAAAACTTAATGGCTGGAGAAATTATAGATGTTAACGTTTACTACAGTTTTTAATACTCCTTGATAAAATAAAGTAAACCTTGTTCTGTCAAAAGTGTAGCTACAAATAATTTTCTAATTATACACTTCATTCTGTACTACTTACATTGTTTAAAACAGTAAGAAGCGCTTGCACCAAGCCACTACTGCACATCTCATATGGTGAAATTGTGTTTTCATCCTTCAAAAGTACAATCAGATTTTCTAAAGCTGTCTTCATTAAATCTCTCCAAGTGTTCTCACTCTCAATACACTAAAAGAAAAAAGAAATTTTAAATAAGGATGATGAAAAAACCCAATAGGTCTTAATATACTTAATTTATCAGAACATCAATTACTATGAAATTAGACATTAAACAAGATTAAGAAATTCAAATTATTAATGCAAATTTTCTCTACCAGACTTGGCAATCTCTTTTGTAAAGGGCTGATTATAAATATCTTAGGCTTCACAGGCCACGTATCTTGGTCACACCTGTTTAATTCTGTCATTGTAGCCACTATAGCAGTTACAGACAATGGGAAATAAATGAGTGTGGCTGTGTGCAATAAAACTACTATGGAAAAACAATTTTACACATTCATATAATTTTCAGAAATCATGAAATGTTGTTATTATTTTTGGTACGTGTTCAACCATTTAGAAATAAAACCATACAAAATTTAACCCACGGGTGATAATTTGCTGACTCCCTAATCAACATCCGAATAGTAAGGATAAAGAAGAAAAATTAAGATCACTGCGTGTCATAAAATCTACAGGATAACATACTTGTCTATTTGTATGAAGTTCCCAAGATGACTCTAACTGAGTTGCTATGTTTCTGAGGGTTACCACTACTCCACGAGGCATGCTTTCAACAGCTTTAAAGTGGTCGTCATATAAATCTCGAGCCATAGTTCGTACCTACCAAAATAAAAATAGTAAATGTGAACTTTTACTACAATTAATAATTTTACCAAATCTTCCTTTTAAATATATAACCTTTAAAGTTAAAATGTTTGGCTAGTTTCAAGATCCAAAAAATGTTACTACTTCTATCCATGTACATCAAAAAGATTTAATGGTTAAAAAACCACTCTAGCAGATTTTAGGCAACTCAAAGAACATATAATTTTAATTTTTGGTTATTCAAACTTTATGTTCATATACTAAATAGAAGCTTATTTCATTTAAATAAAATTAAAGCTATAAAAGGTACCTCTGCTCTTTTTTAACAATCTGTTTGATAGTGAACCAATTAGAAAATACAAATAAGCAAAAATAAAAGGAGAGAAAAAAGAAAAGAAAATTAAGCCATCTATAATTCCATCAACTGAAGTTGAACCTTTTAACATTCCAGGGTATATTTTAACTTGATATGTCTTTCTTCTATTTACATTATATTATTCACACAAAATATGATGCTCATGTATTTATATATTACATCAAGAGCAAGAATGACTATTGTCAGTTTGGGCACTAATTACCCCTCATTTAAATTAAAGTAATATTATTTGAGAAAGGAACCCACACATGTCCAAGGCTTGGGTCTGATGAAATTTTGTACATAACACTGTTTTTATGATTTATTACTATTTCATTTATATCACAAACTAACCTAGCATAGCTCTAATGTTAATAGAAAAAATTTTGCTCTCTACATGAATTAATAATATGTTACTATTCTATTTTAGTATGCCTCTCAGAATTAAAAGGTAAGTAAGTTCTGAATATCAGGCAACAGTGAAGAAACTATTCCTTTATAAACAGTATTAAGAAATAAAAACAGGTTAAAACTGTGTGTATACAAAATTATTTTTTATATTTTATCTACTACTTTATAATAAAATTATTTTTACCTAAAGTTAGTATATTTTGATAGATACAGCTTTCACACACACAAGAATAACCACATGATCACTGAGTTACTACTGATTTCAAGAAATTGAATGAATAATTGTATTTTTTTTAAGAAAATTAAATTAGAGGACTGAGACTATGCTCTCTTTGATCTACTTTTCTTTTGTATTATAAAGCTCATTTCCCTGTGAGTTAATCTAGATTTGGGTGGTTAATACAATTTCCTGGTGGCTCAGACAGTAAAGAATCTGCCTGCAATGCAGGAGACCCAGGTTCAATCCCTGGGTTGAGAAGATCCCATGGAGACGGGAATGGCAACGCACTCCAATATTCTTGCTTGGAAAATTCCATGGACAGATACAGTCCATAAGTCGCAAAGAGTCAGATACAACTGAGCAACTAACACTTTCACATTTTATTCCAAAAAACTCCTGAGATAGCTGAGTGGTAGTTTATAAAGAATTTAAGAGTTGAGCTTCATCATTTGAGAATTTCATACCTGTGAAATCAACTAGTCACTCAAATTTATTTGCAATCCACAAATCAATACTTGTAGCACTTTTCACAGTTATTTGTGGGCATGTGTATGCAGCACAGCAAAAACTTAAAAAATGTGACCACAGCCTCACAGGAACCTACACCTGTTATTTCTCCAAGAAGCAATTCACGGAAACTTTATAGAACTACCATGAAAAAAGTAAATTGTATTTAGTCCAAATTCCTTTTACCATACAATGGCTACCTTCAATTGAGATATTTCTTCCTCAAATGCCCTTAAGGTATCCTGAATTGGAAGGAATCTGTAGCTTCACAGTCTACATTTACAACTGGAAATTATTATATGTAATAATTAATGTCTTCATAAATCATATATAGTGCTTCTAGTAAAATCCCTTACTACTATTTCTATGGCCAAAGCCATGCAAACACAAGTACCCTCCCATCTCAATCACTCAAAGGCATTCTTTACATACTGTATGAAAAAATTGTATCATTATTATATGTAAAATAAAAATGTGTCATCAGAAGATAATGAATCTAACTATGAGATTTTACTTTCTTTTTTAAAAATAAAAAAATTCAATAACAATTGATATGTCAGATGGAAACATAATGGATTTATTAAAAAATGCATACTAAATGGACAGAATTTAAAAATTAGTAATATGAGTCAATAACATTTGCTTCTGTATCTTTTTGAGAGGTGACTTCATCTAAGATGGCCATTAAACTAAGTATCAAATTATCTGGGTCTAGATCCAGGAATTCAAACTGCTTCATCACAAAGTATTTAATCAGGATTACGAAGGATTACGAAATGTAATAATGCATATTCAATCCCCCTGTATCACTAAAAATACAACTATCATTAATTAAAGCATAAGTTTAAAGCTTTGGTGACATTAAAAACTTAAGATGATTTTAAAATAATTTAGATTTTATTCTTTATCTCATCAATTTTATTTCTATTTTAATATTGGTATTTAGTGTATATACAGAAAATAACTAAATGTATACATATTATGAAAAGTGAGATAATGAGCACTGAAAAAGGAAAACTAAAAATACATTAGACTAGGGTAGCCTATGTTACATGCCTCAGGTTCTGAACTGCCAATAATCTACCTCTAAAACCCTATGTCAGTGTAAAAGACAAAAAAATCAAATTCTACAAATTTACCTTTTGCTTAGTTTTTTCTAATTTAGATTTTAGTTTTCTTCCTCTTTTGCCAGTCCAGCCAGTCACAAATTCTGAACCTTAAAAAGAAAAAAAAAGACATTTCACAGAATGTATTTTGTGAAATTTAACAATTTATGTGCAATTTAACATATTCATTCATTCTTATTCTGCTGAACTGACATACCTACATACTTACCCAGAGAAGTTTCTGCAGTAAATGAATGCCTGGTTCCTCTATTAGATTCAAACACAAATCCAGGTAAATCTTCTTTCAATACTGTTGCTTGCTGGCCATCTGAGTTATGAATAGCAATTTCTCCTTCCTTCAAACATGTTAGTGACCAATTCCCTACGGTGAGTTTAGTGGGTCCTGGTGCTGAGAGTATAGGTTGACTTGAAGTAGATGGCTTTACTTGGCCTCGTGCTCTTTGTAACTTCTCTAAGAATTCACTTCTACTTTCTATAAAGACAAAATGTTTGTTTTAAAACTTCATTCCTTTCAAATATACCATTTAAAAAAATGAAACCACCTACTGGAATATCAGTTTTATTAAAAAAAAAAATTCACTAAAGTTTTGTTCTTTGATATACTCTTACTAATTTGCTATTATTTAGGTTCAGGCATAAAAACAATCCTCTGGCCAAAATTTTTTGAAGTAGAAGGCTTTTGGGAAAATATACAATTAGAGACAGCATCAAACATGTGCAATTCATTACTGCATGATAAGAGGCATCTTTACCTAAAAGCATGGTGAGAGTAATCCTTTGTCTCATACTATAGAAAGACATGAAATGCTTTCATGGTACACTCACTTTCTCTGGTGATATTAAAGAAAGGGCCATATGATCATCAAGGATATGCTACTGCTTTGACAATGGTGGCAGAAATGAGCAGAAAAACAAATTATCAAAATTATAGAAACTAGTAAAAGGATTTTGTAGAAACAAAGTATTACCTGAACTATCCGATCCACCTTCGGGACTACCACTTGAATACATGGTGGCTAGTTTTCCATCCAAGATAAATCTAAACCATCCATTACTGCCATTAGACAATTCCAAGGCTGCTGCATCACTCCATATATACAAGCAGTCCCTTCCCCTAATGATGGACCAATCTCTCCAATGATATGGTTTACCTTGCTGCAATTCTTTAGCATCTTCCTGTGGTTCATCTTCCTGAATGTGTAAAATTATTCAATGAAATGTAGAAAATAATTTATATTTCAAATATTTCTAAGTATTTATAAAAACATGACCATGAATCAAATTTAGAATGAAAACATCCTGAATATAATATTCATCTGCCTGTAGTTTAACATTTATCATGATTCAACTAATTATCTATAATCTTACAAGTCCGTCTTAAAAATGGTTAAGAAATTCACATGACCTAAGTTATGACATTTCCAGGTATAGGTAAAGAAAACAAATGGATTAGCTCTAAACACAATTATCTAACTATCTATGACTTGATAAACTCACTGTTTCCCTGGGCCTAAGAGATTATTTGTAAAAAAATGGATATTTACACTAAATCAATGGTATCCAAACCTAGCAGTGTAAAAGAACCACCAGAGATGTGTTTTATCAGTAAACTGTAAGGCCCCACCCTTAGCCAAGTGAATCAAATGTACTGGATCATTCCTATAATGATAAAAATGTTAGTTATAACATGTTTAAAACAAATAATTTGTAAACACTGTTTGACTAGCCTGGCATCCTAAAAGTTTTGATTTTGTTGATAACAATATTAAGAATATTCATCATCAACATATGATCTTGGCAAGTGTGTGCATGCATGCATGTATAGGTAAAGTATTTTTAAACTTTTATAGACTTATTATACTTAAAAAAACTTGAAGGGACCTCCCGGATGGTCCAGTGGTTAAGAATCTGCCTTCCAATGCACGGAATTTGGTTCCATACTAGTTCCCTAATTGGGGAACTAGGATCCCACATGCCATGGAGCAACTAAGCCCACGCCACAGCTACTGAGCCTCCATGCTTTAGAGTGTGAGCACCTCAACTAAAGTACGTGCACCTCAATGAAAGATCCTGCATGATGCAACAAAGAGCCAGTGTGCTATAATGAAGACCTGACACAGCCAAATAAATAAATATTTTTAAAAATTGTAATGCATCTTCACATGTTTCTTCCCTGAAGTAGTAGTAGTTTATAACACTAAAATAAGATTGTAAAATATGGATTATAAGTTTCTCTAATGTAAGTACTTGTGGTCCAGACCATGATAGATTAATACAGATTAAGGCTTGACTATCCATTGTAAACAAATTAAAAACCAGAGAAAATACATGAAAAAGTGTTTTCAGATACCAGACAACAAGCAACACAGGATTGCGTGATCTCCTAGAAAACAGAAACAAATACGGTAAGCCTAAGGTAAGCCTCCTAGGCTCAGAGAGTTTTCTGGTTAAGGTCTTAAGAAAAGGGAACACAGAGTCAAACAGTGTAAGGAAATCTGTCTTTGAAGAGATTAAGGCAAATGGAATACGCATGGTAGATGAGTTCAGGATCAGGAAGTCAAGCAAAAAAGACCTCTAGAAATGTGCAAAGTGATCTCCAGGACATCTCTACTGAGTATCAGACCACCTGTATACAGGTGATGTTACACATAAGGCTGGGCAAAGAACGATTTGAAAACAGTAAGCTGGAAAAGTCAGAAGTCACACATGGTGATCATACGTTTGCATTCCAAACAGCCATAGTGGAAAATCCTCATACCAACAGTAGAGACTTTTTCCAAATCTGATGATAACTGTAAGCCCACAGAGCAGAGAAAATTAAATAATCCTGAGCCAGGGCAGACCCCCACATGTGCATGCACACATACAAGCTAAACACAGCTGCTGCTGCTGCTAAGTCGCTTCAGTCGTGTCCAACTCTATGCGACCCCATAGATGGCAGCCCACCAGGCTCCCCCGTCCCTGGGATTCTCCAGGCAAGAACACTGGAGTGGGTTGACATTTCCTTCTCCAATGCATGAAAATGAAAAGTGAAAGTGAAGACACTTCTCGTCATGTCCGACTCTTAGCGACCCCATGGACTGCAGACTACCAGGCTCCTCCGTCTATGGGACTTTCCAGGCAAGAGTACTGGAGTGGGTTGCCATTGCCTTCTCTGAAACACAGCTAAGCACATGAAAGACAAATTGCTAAAAACAAGTTATAAAGTCTTAAGAATAGCCAGAGGAAGAAAAGATTCAATATACACAAAGGAACAAGATGAAAAAATAAGGCAAACTTAACAGTATATAACACTTCGCACATCCAGTGACAATGGAATATCTCTTCAAGTACTAAAAAAAGGCTGGCCAAGAATCCCTGCAGGCACTGAAAATGTCCGTTAAAAATCAAGGCCAGGACTTCTCTGGTAGTCCAGTGGTTAAGAATCCACCTGCCAATGCAGGGGACACAGGTTTGAACCCTGGTCCAGGAAGACAGAGCAACTAAGTCCATTCACCATAACTGCTGAGCCCACACACCCTAGAGCCCATGCTCTACAATAAGAGAAGCCACTACAATGAGACCACGTATGGAAAAGAAGCCCCTATACTCCAACTAGAAAAGACCACGCGCATAGCAACAAAGATTCAGTACAGCCGAAATAAATAGGGGGGCAAAAGCAGTCCAGTGGTTAGGACTGCTGCCACAACAGGGGGCACAGGTTCGATCCCTGATTGGGGAACTAAGATCCCACAAGCCATGCAGCATGGCCAAAAAAAAAAAAATACTTTCAGACAAATAAAATTCCGAAGAATTTTCTGCCTTGTCTTGTCATTTTCTAAATAATGCATTTTGAAGAATAAAAGTTTAATTTTAATGAAAACAATTTACTGATTTTTTTGGTGGTTGTTCTTTTATAATATAATCTTTTAATGTCCTATCTAAAAAACCTCTGGCAGACTCAAGGTCACTAAGATTTTCTTTTTTCCTCTATAAGCCTTACAATTTTAGCCCATAAATGTTAGTTCATGATTTATTCTCTGTTAAAAGGGGCGAGATTTCTTATTTCTGCATATTATCCACTTGTTCAAGCATAATTTTTCTATCACCCTTTACTGACTGAATGACCTTAGCACTTGTTTGAACAATTGACCGTATATGTGTGGGTCATTAATCTATTTTTACACCACTAGCACACTTTCTTAGTTACTACAGCTTTCTTTCAAAGGATGCTTTGGCTATTCCAGGTTCCTATAATATAAATGTAGAATTTGCTTGTTAATTTCTACAAAGACTGTTGGAATCTGTAACCTATCTCTTGAAAGAATTCCAAGGGGATGAACCCCGATAACGCTTCTTATTTGGTTTATGTTAAATGTCCAGTAATTTAGGAAATATACACATTCATCCTTAACCAGGAAGGATTCTACAAGTACAATCCATACTCTTATCATTCTCTCAAAAATAGTATTACTCAGTCGCTAATACTTAGGAAGCATTCACTAAATGGCAGGACTTAACCCTTGCTGGCACTCGGTAGAGACAGATAAGGTGTATTTTTTGACATGCAATCTAAAGCAAGAATTATCAATAGGCACTGAAACCAGTGGATAAAAGTTTAATGAGAAACAGCGTATCTCCACAGTCTCAAAATTATCTCCCCATAAATTACTTACTAATTACAAAAGGAAAAAGTATCTTTACAATACAGAAACCTGGCAGAGGCAAACATGACAAACGGATCCAAGTTAACTATCAGCAGGAGAGCAAACAGACATCATATGCCTCTTAGAAGGCACGTTTTAAACAGTAGTAAATCGCCGTAACATCACCACAGTAGCCTTTCTGCTAAAAACACACAGCTTGAATCAAATCATGAAGAAACATGGCACAAACACAATGTAAGGATCATTGTCCAAATTAAGTGATCTCTCCTCCTCAAAAACATGCCAGGGCTATAAAACAGAAAGCTCAGAAATGGAACAACATGATGACTAAATGTAATGTGCTCCTGGACTGGATTCTGTAAGTGTGAGGTGGAGAGGTACGCAGGTTGTTAGGCGCAGGCGGGGTTTGCTATTAGAGACAACAGCAAAGTGGAATAAGTCTCTGGATTAGATTAATATTTTTTTATAAATATTAAATTTCCTGATTTTGATAACTATACTAGGATTATATCTGGAGAAGGAAATGGCAATCCACTCCACTCCACTCTTGCCTGGAAAATCCCATGGACGGAGGAGCCTGATAGGCTATAGTCCATGGGGTCGCAAAGAGTCGGACACGACTGAGCCACTTCACTTCACTTCACTTCACTTCACTAGGATTATATAAGACAATATCCTGGTTTTGTGGTGAAGAATTTAGGTATAAAAAGGGACACAATGTATCCTATTTCTCTTAAATAATATATTTTATTCTATTTATTTTTATTTCTGGCCATGCTGAGCGGCTTGTGGGGTCTTAGTTTCCCAACCAGGAATTGAATGCAGCACTAGGTAGTGAAAGCGCAGAGTCCCAACCATTAGACCACCACAAAATTCCCTCAAATAATATATTTTAAACGAGCATGCACATACACTGTCTTTGTAAGTAATTAAGCAAATGGGGCAAAATGTCAGTAGTTAGTGATTTTGGATAGAGAATATCCTGATATTCTTTATATGCAACTTTTTTGCAAGTTTTAAGTTTTATTCATGATACATTTTAAAAGAAAAGTGACCAAATTTTTAAAAACTACAGTATGACTCCATATTGCCATTATTTTGTCAAATTGTCAAAACCCGTCATGATTGGAACTACATTTCTTCAAAAGAAACCCTATTCCTGATAGATACTATTGCAATCAACATCACTCACTTTTTCTGGTTTTGATTCCTCTTCATTCTCATCATCAGAGGAAGGACCTGCCAAAGTGGACACTTTGCTAATAACACCAAGTCTGGCTAGCTGATCCAAAAATATATCGCCACCTTTATCTACTAAATCCCTTATGATTTGCAAAGCCAGCAAGTGGCCATCATCATCATCCTGGGGAGAAAAAGAAGGAAATTTAAAAAAAATGGTAAAAATAAGTTTAGCTGCATGGAATAGGCAAATGCACTCATTTGCACAGACAAAATGATTTAATTAAATTAGAATGCAACTAATTTTACTACTATTTAATGAAATTAAAACTACAGAAGTTTCAAAAAAGACAATAAACTTACCTCTTGATCAAGAACAGTTGCAGTGATTTCCACTAGTACTGTAGGCAAATTGTGACCAACATCAGAATCACAAACTTCTTTTAAGAGTGCTTCAGAGCAAAAATGAATCATTTTTCGAATCAGAGCAAGACTTGCTTTCCTTGAAAAGAAAAAAAAAAGGACTTTTAGGTAGCCATAATAAGCTAAAATTTAAAAAAAAAAAATTAATGAAAATTAAAATATCCAATTTAAGTTTTAAACAGTCTGCTGAAAATATACTTAATATAAGAATACTATTAGTAAGAACCTACTGAATAGCACACGGAACTGCATTCAGTACTATGTAATGACCTATATGGCAAAATAATATTTTTAAAAAGTGGATATATGTTTATATAACTGCCTCACTTTGCTGTACAGCAGAAACTAACACAACGTTGTAAATCAACTATACTCCAAAAAAAAAAAAATTTTTTTAATACAAAACCAAAGACAATACTAAAACTAGGTACACATTCATTTTTTAGGTAATTTCATTTTTTATTATTAATTGAGCTCATTAAAACAAATTATTTTTGTAATTTACTTACATGTGCTATGTCATATTTAAGCAGCATTACTGCTAACATTCCATGATAATTTTAGAAAATCAAAAATTGCACAATTACTGATGAATGGTGTCTATAACTCCAAATATAAAACTCTTAAAACACCTGATGGTTTATATTGAAATCAAATTTTTAATTAAGCATTTTCGTCCTTTGTCAAACTTAAGAATGTTCATTATAACTATATTCTCTAAATAAGATCCTAGTAACCCCATGCCCTCAAATATTCCCATTGTTAACACCTTGCATGACTCCTTTCCCTTCTATTTATCTACTGCTTTGCTCAGAGCATAGGAGATACTCAATAAAGTCACATAAACTAACCTCAACTTTATAATAAGCAAATTGTTCTTTTAAAATAGAAGAAACACATAACCACAGACATTAAAATGATAATACACTGGTCTATTACATAAAAGTTAGTAATTCATTTAACACACGTTCTCTGAGCATCTACCAAGTCTGAGCACCAAGCTGTAGATATCATTGCCCTTGAAGTGACTTCTCCACAGGAAAGGTGGAGAGGCAAAAATCACGACCGAGATCTAAGAGAGGCGTGTGACGCAGATGTATTCCCTCAGAATGTGGCCTTCATGTATTTCACAACTCTCCCTAGGTGAATTTCATAACACTATGCATTCCTTAAATTTAAAATATCCTTTATTACAAATTCAAGTACATAACAGAATACAGTAGGCAAAAGGAGGACAAACTGGCCTAACTGGATCAGGTCCTTCTAGTGTTTGTTAATACCTATGTATATATGGTTGTAAAATCAGTATTTATGTATAATAATAGTTTTATGTTCTGATTTATCTCAATTACAATAACATAAGAACATTCACACGTTGTCTACCTATCTGGCTACTATCACTATCATGCTGAAACATTATGAGCCAGAACACTTGTATGTATTTTAAAAACTTTACATGTCATTTAATCCACCCAACAAACCCTATGAAGTAGTTTTATTAGCTCAGTTTTACAGAGGAAAAAAAAAAGGACACAAAGAAAGGTAAGTCTACTAAGGTTAGAGAGCTAATAAATTAAGAGCCTCAACTCAAACTAATCTCTTAACCAATTCACCATGCATAATATACATAAAATAAAATTGTCCTATTTAACAGTATTATATAAATTGTGAGCATTTAGCTTACAGACTTTTCAATCAATACAATAAATAGTATTATTTTTATATTATTAATATATTTAATACTATTATTATTTCATATACTGTATATTATTTTTATACAGTTTTATCTCTTCAGTAGAGGGATTCTTTGATCCAGGAGTCTAAACATTTTCATACATACTGAATGTGCATCAGTATGGAATCCATACTTGGCAAACGGATTTTTTAAAAATCTATTAAGTGACAACATGGATGGACCTCAAGGGCACTGTGCTAAGTGAATAAGCCAGAGAAAGACAAATACTGCCTCATTTAACCTAAACACAACTTTAGAGTGGAGACAGAGAATAAAACAAAAAGCTCAAAGACCAAGATTTCAGACAGTATAAACTCTATGAAGACGGTAAAACATTATGATTGACATGAAAAATGCCTTAGGGGTAAATTTAAATGGGGTGGATATCTGTCACTGGACATAAGCATTTGAACTGAGGCCTGAATGAAGCAGCCCGCCATTCAAAGGCTCCGGAGACTGATAAGTCTCCACCAAAGTGAGCTAAGTGCAAAAGCCTCAAGGTAAGAATGGACATAGAAAGTTTCAAAAACAGAAAGAAGGTTAGCATAGTTTAAGTGCAGTAGACTAGGGGTTAGATAGTACTAAATGCAGTCAGAGAGCTGACTGGGACTTAAACAAGACACCTTCACAGCCTGAGTGTTAAGGAGTTAGGTTTTATTTAAGGCCAATTAAAAACTACTTGGCTTCCCAAGTGGCTCAGCAGAAAAGAATCCACCTGCCAAGCAGGAGATGCAAGTTCAATCCCCAGGTCGGGAAGATCCCTGGAGAAGGAAATGTCAACCCACTCCAGTATTTTTGCCTGGAGAATCCCATGGACAGAGGAGCCTGGCAGGCTACAGTCCGTGGGGTTGCAGAAGAGTCAGACATGGCTTAGTGACTAAAAGAAGAAGAAGCTACTGGAGGGTTTAAATCAGGTGATGTGACATGATTTAAAAATGAATTCAGTCTAATATGTAGGAACAGACTGTAGAAGGACAAGACAGAAAAAGAGGAGAAAGACTAGGTAAAAGGCAAGTATAGCAGCCAAACTACAGACGATGGTACTTTGGACCAGAGTATTAGCAACAGATGGACAAACATGGCAGACTTTAAAAACACCGTAGAGGGAGAGCCACCAGGACCCATGTCAGGATGAAATGACCCATAACTTCATGCCTTTGTACATATTCTTGTTCACTGACCCTTCTAAATCTATCTCCCTAGAAAACTTCCAAGTATCCTTTATACCCCAACTGAAATCTCATTTCTGCATAAAATCTCTAATTTTCCCAGCCAATTAGTTATTAAATCGTTTATTTCCCAGGGAATATATGTTTAATCTACCACTTACCACTCTATATTATCACTCATGTCTTCCTTATTAGCTTGCAAGGGTAAAGAGGGCCAAGTCCTAATTCTCTGGGTAACTCCTCTAGTGGCCGGCTTACACTGACTCTATCAAAAAGGCCTCCTAAAGCTCAATAAATGTTAGCTGTACTTAAAATTTTTCTCTAGAGTTGATATTCAGAGAGTTACAAAAACTGTGTTAGGTTAGTTTTCTTGACTTTCTAAACTACTTCTCTTAAGTCAGATCATCAGAAGGAAAGATTTAATTCTCCAATCTAATTTTTATTCTTACCATACCTTTTCAATATTAAAATAATATCACATTCTTCTGGAAAAGGGAGATAGATAAAGCTACATAAATAGTAAATACAAATAGTATGAATAACTACCTTATTGAAGGCAGCATAGTCTGTTGAAATGTTTGTGCAAACACTGGCAGTAACCTTTTCAAGTATATAGGTGCCATTTCTGGATCTCCTTTCGGCTCATTACATTCTTCTTCATCTTTATTTGTATCTTTCTTTTTCTTATCATCCCCTTTATTAACTGGACACATCCAATCACCTATAGACAAATATTGTTCAATAAAATACATTTTTTGGAAAATTTTTCAGGGAAAAACATATTAAAATGTACTCAATGATAGCTATCCTAATTAACAACAATCAAATTAGCATACTGTATCTATCAAAGTAGAGAAGGCAACGGCACCCCACTCCAGTATTCTTGCCTGGAAAATCCCATGGACGGAGGAGCCCGGTAGGCTGCAGTCCATGGGGTCACGAAGAGTCAGACACGACTGAGCGACTTCACTTTCACTTTCATGCATTGGAGAAGCAAATGGCAACCCACTCCAGTGTTCTTGCCTGGAGAATCCCAGGGACGGGGGAGCCTGGTGGGCTGCCGTCTATGGGGTCGCACACAGTCGGACACGACTGAAGTGACTTAGCATAGCTTAGCATAGCATCTATCAAAGATGTTCATAAAAATACTAAAGAACATTAGTACCTCCAATGAGTTGAATCACAACTTAAGGAGATAATTTTGGATACTCTCAGTTCAGTTTAGTCACTCAGCCGTGTTCGACTCTTTGTGACCCCATGAAAAATTCCAAAAATATTTCAGAGACTCTGCATTCATCTACTTTGTGAAAACTTAAAAATTTGGTCAAAGTATTTTGTCTACACAATAACCAACTATTCTTTATGACATTCCCACACCCTTAAACTTGTGATTTGGTCTTTTTGGAATCATGCAGCCACAGTCTCAAAGAACATAGAACAGTACACTGTTACAGGTTTATCAAATAGAAGAGTGTGCGTATAAAATCACTTGACTTCAAGGAAATTATTTCCTTATATTAGGTAGTACATTTGTCTACAAAAAGCTACTTTTATGGAAGTGAAGCTGAAAAGTAATAGCAGATGGCATAAAAGGAAAGATACTACTACTCACCTGGAGACTGAAGAATAGCTACTACTTCACTATGGCCCCTTTCCCGAGCTTTATCTAATGGAGTTTTCCCATCTTCATCTCTCAGATCTGGATTTGCACCATGCCGTAACAGAGTCTAGAAAAGAAAAGCATTTAATATGGATGTTAGTGATCAACACCTTATTTCTTCAATGTACAGTTCTGCAACCTTCAACTGCATCCACATCCTTCATAATGCAGATTTACAGAATCACTTAAGCAGGTTATCAATTCAAACCTCTGCCTTTGCTCACAACTCTAAAGTTGTTTATTTATATCTTGCAACACCTTATTTCTTCAATGTACAGTTCTGCAACCTTCAACTGCATCCACATCCTTCATAATGCAGATTTACAGAATCACTTAAGCAGGTTATCAATTCAAATCTCTGCCTTTGCACACAACTCTAAAGTTGTTTATTTATATCTTGAAAAAAGTATAGATTAATTTCACTTGGTTATTTATTAACATCTCAAATTAAGTTTGTTCACATCTGAATCTGTCATCTTCTCCATCAAGCCTCTCCTCTCAATTTCTTTAACAGAGGTACTAGCATTCAGTCTGTACAACAGAGAATGCTGTCATCTGTGCCATGAAGAGTTTAGTGACACAGAGTTTCTGAGAGTGCCCTAGCAGACAGGATTTTTCACCCAAGTTACTAAAATCCATTCCACAATTTTTGTTGCATGGACAGGTAATAATAACTATGCTGTAACTTCTATATGGCCAACACCAATTCTAAGACTTTCCTATTTAAAACATGTTAAAATGTGTATGGTGGGAGGTAGTATCTTGGAATCAATTAAAAAACAGAAGAACCTGTGAAGAATGATGTGTGTGTGTGTTAGTCGCTTAGTCGTGTCCAACTCTTTGCAACTCCATAGACTGAAGCCCACCAGGCCCCACTGTCCATGGGATTCTACAGGCAAGAACACTGGAGTGGGTTGACACTTCCTTCTCCAAAAGGAACTATCGAAAGAAAGAAAGTGAAGTCGTTCAGTCGTGTCCACCTCTTTATAACCCCATGGACTGTAGCCTACCAGGCTCCTGCATCCATGGAATTTTCCAGGAAAGAGTACTGGAGTGGGTTGCCATTTCCTTCTCCAGAAGAATGATAAAACATGTTAAATGCTTAAGACCCTGGCTGGCACAGAATAAGTGCTTAATGAGTACCTATTATATCATTATTAGTAATGGCAGCTATAGTTCATTATGGCCTAATATATAATCAAAATAGGTTAAGATTAGATGCAATTCATTTGGCTCTTTCTGAGATCCATGGTGTATATACATATACAATGAAATATTACTCAGTCATAAAAGAGAATTAAATCTTGCCATTTGTGATAACATGCATGGACCTTGAGGGTATTATGCTAAGTGAAATAAGTTGGACAGAGAAAAATAAATACTGTATGACCTCACTTATGTAAAGAATCTAAAAAATAAAGGAACAAATGTAAAAAACAGACTTGAGCAAACTCTGGGAGATGGTGAAGAACAGGGAAGCCTGCTGTGCTGCAGTCCATGTGGTCGCAGAGTCAAACACAACTGAGCAACTGAACAACAACAAAAGTCCTTTGCTAGTGTAAGAATCAAAGATATTATGATTCTTCTGCAAACAGAATATCTGCTATATTGATAAACAGAAGTAACAGAAACATGTATAAAGCTATTCATTACCAGGAGAAAGAAACTGAGGGGAAAAAACAAGTTTTCAGCAATAGCTGACTGGTTGAATACATTTGCACAGGTTAAGTATACAGATGTAACAAAGATCTCTATATACTAATAGGGAGAGATCTCAATGTGTATCGCATATGCACTTAGTCACTCAGTTGTGTCCGACTCTTTGCGACCTCATGTACAGTAGCCCACCAGACTCCTTGTCCGTAGGCTTCTCCAGGCAAAAATACTAGAGTGGGAAGCCATTCCCTTCTCCAGGGATCTTCCCAACCCAGGGATAGAACCTGGGTCTCCTGCCCGGCAGGAGGATTCTTTACCATCTGAGTCACCAGGGAAGCTGGTGTATCATTAAACAATAATTAAATACTAACAATTGTATTTTTAAATGAAAAAAGCAAAGTATAGATCAGTATATATGTTACATTTTGTATTAAAAAAAAGCATATATATTCTTGCTTGTACCTGTATTAAAAAAACCAATGAAAAGATTTAAACGGAGGCAATGAAGATAGTATGTAAATATGGCTTCTCCAAATAAAAGTTTTTATATTATTCTAATTTTAGAACAATGTAAATATTAAATATTAAATTAATAATTTAAAAACTTGGATTTTACCTTTGCTACTTGAGGTCTTCCAAAACATGCAGCATAATGTAATGATGATGACCTTTGACCTCTATTAACATCAGCACCTCTTTCACAAAGAAATTCTACCTGTAAAATAATGGAGACTCATAAAGTTGCCTTATTAACATTTGTCTTTGATTTAAAACATTAACTTTTATTTATTAGCTTACCATTTCCTGAGTTCCAAATGCAGAAGCCCAGTTTAATAGAGTTTGACCTACATCATCCATAAAATTTACTTCAAAGGCTGAAAGTTTAAAGGAAAAAAATAAATCTTTTTTAAAGGCAACAAAATAATAAGAACTTTTCTAAAGTGGGAACCATTTAAAGATTATTATTAACTGTTATTAACAATCACTAAATAGACAGCCAAATTTAAACATTTAGGTCAACTATACACTAGTAAATAATCAGCAAATTCTGCTAAGAAAAAGTATTCCAAAATTTTTAAATCACTGGGGATTCACAAGGCTAAAGGCTTAAAAATAAACATAAGAAATAAAATAACTAAATATACAATAAAACTAGAGAGTATTAGTTGCCTCATACTGTAACTGAGGAAAAGAAGCTAAACCACATCTATACTCAAAACAAAAGTCTGATGACCCAGAAGATCTTTTCTTTTTATTATAACATCTCTCTGTTTATTTGTTTTCCCCGTGCTGATGGCTCATAAAGAATCTGCCTGCAATGTGGGAGACCCAGGTTCGATCCCTGGGTCAGGAAGATCCCCTGGAGAAGGGAATGGCAATCCACTCCAGTATTCTTGCCTGGAGAATTCCATGGACAGATGCTACAGTCCATGGGGTCACAAAGAGTCAGACACGACTGAGTGATTAATACTTTCCCTTTTGACTTTCATGCTGTGCAACATCCAGGATCTTAGTTCTCTACCCCACGGATCGAATCAGTGCCCCCTGCAATGGGAGCACAGGGTCTTAGCCACTAGTCTGTCAAGGAAGTCCCACAGAAGTATCCTTCACCAGCTTATATTTGCTGATCAGCTCATGAGGCAGTCTAAAAAAAATGTATATTATATGTATATTATACATAATATACAAAAGTGTGTATTATGAAAATTCAATTGTGTCAGTTTCCATTAATCCTAAGAAAACAACAGCCCTCAATTCAATCTGTGCTTAACCTTAGACTTGGTATGACTTCCTTCTGGCAATAAAACAGGTTAATTTCATTTACTCATTCAAAAACCATTTATTCAGATCTTACCATGCACCAGACTAATTTATATACACAGGGAGAGGAGATATGGAAGACATTGGCCATTCTGTTTTCTGACACAACTGCTAAAAATATTTAAAAATTAAAAAAAAAAAAAGCCTAGAAATTAAACATAATTCCTTATCTCAGTTTTCTTATGTTTTAAAAAATATTTTCCAACCTCCTGTGTCGATTGCATCTATAAGTGCATCAGTATCTTTACTTCGAATACAGTCTATAAGCTGCCGATGTGAGCGCTCCCCAGAACTATCCAGTCTCCGAAGTCCTGGGATTCTGCCTGTGGATCCAGCACTAGATTTTGGCAAAGCCTTTCGTCCTTCGAATAATAGCACCAAGAGAAGGTCAACCAAACGCATGGTATCAAGCACACATCTTTCATCACCCTGCAATGCACTTTCAATTGAATCTGGAAGCTCTGACCTCAGGAGATCCTAAAAAGAGAATGGGAGAGAAGAAAGTTTTAATCTATTCTCATTATATAAAGACACTTATTTGAAAAGATTAAAGAAGGAAAAAAACCACTCTTACGTGCGTTACTACTGGAGAGCCTCTGCAAAGTGTTGAGAGCAGACTTACAATTGTTGACACCTGGTTACTCAATTTGGAATCTGCAGCTGTGGAAGGTGCTCCTGTGGTGCTGCGACTGGGTTTGCAAGCTGATGATGGCCCTGATATAGTACCACCAGCAGCAGCCATTCTAGATAATAGCTCCTCAGTTAATCCATGCTTGGCTAATGGAGCTGGGTCAACACCACGACGGGTAAATCGGTCAGCTAGTGATGCAAAACATCTCAGAGCTCCATCTGAAACCTAATGATGTAAAGAATATACATGTAAATAAAATTCACTTAAAAAGGACTAGTACTGTGTATTTCAACAGTGAACTATTAAGAAAGGCAATTGCAGCAAAGGATACCACCCATCTAGATTTGAATCCTGGCTCCTCATTCTGGTAACTGTATAACCTGAGAATATTACTTAACTGTTCCTCAATTCACTTATCTGCAAAGTGGGAACAGTAACAGTACCTATAATTCATTGTCTAAGCTCAAAAGAGATGATACATGTAAAGAAACTAGAGGAACAGTAAAAAGCTCAATAAATCTTTACCATTATCATGTATAACTAGGCCAAGATAATTGATGAATAGCTGAAAATAATTAACTGAAATTAATTAACTGAAAATAATTAACATCGAAATGGTAAAAAGGTACTAGAAGTCAAGTTTTATTTTCTAAAGATGATAATTTAACAAAAATTTACACATTTAAAATTTTAAAAACTGTTATTTTACTTGAATGAAAACTACCCTTTTAAGTAAGCAAAATTGTGCTGAGCCAACAAATTTCACTGGGTATTAAGTGTAGCTTTAGAAATCATATATTTCTAAAATGTTTAAATCTTAAGAATAAACCCATGCCACTTTTATAATTTAAAATGTCTCACTGCCAAAGAAACAAAAAGATTACCATATAGAAATATAAAATGAGATAAAGAGAAATTATCTCTACCTCATCAAACAAAAAGTTCCAATTACACTAAGGTTGACCCTGAAACAACATGAGTTTGAACTGCATGGGCCCACTTATATGTGGATATTTTTCCCCACTAAATTCATACTACAGAACTATACAATCCATAGTTGGCTGAATTCATAGTTTTGGAACCCCAGATAGGGATGGCAGACTATAAAGTTATGTGCACATTTCCAACTGTGCAGAGGGTCAGCACCTCTAACCCCCGGGTTGTTCAAGAGTCAACTTTATATCATAGTTATAACCAGAGGACACTATAAAATCACTTTTTGAAAATAAAGTACACAGAAGCTATTTAATTACCTGATGATCTTCATGTTTTAATAAACTAGACAGAGATTCTACACAAATTTCTAAAGAAGAATCTTGAGGTTCCATTTTGCCACAGAGTCTTGACACCACAGCCATGGCAGAGTGCAAGGTGTCTTTATGAACCAGGTGTCCACTATCACGAATGAAGGTAAGCACACAATTCAAACCACCAGCCTCGAAGACTGCTCCTGATTCACGAGTGCATATTAGTTCTAAAACCTACAGTAAAATAAAATAAACAGAAGAATACAGTAAGTTCAATTTTCATTTTCAAGACTGACAGAACGTGATACACCCTCCAAATATATTAGAAGTCATTTAAAAAGTAAGGGCAGGGTCTGAGAAAGGGTGGGTGTGAGGGGCAGGAGCTATATCTGGCTGTGAAGATGCCAAGAAGTAGTCCCTGAAATAGCCCAAGAAGGTGACCAACAAGATGGACTGGGAAGATACGGCATTCAAGTTGAAACAGAAATTAGAACAGAAGAAACTCAGGGAGTAGGCCCCCTGGCCACAGGTGGAATTAAGAAATTGGGCAGAAAGCTGTCCCTTGTGCCTGAGGCAATGGTGATTTTTAATTCCATTCTTATTTAAACATCCAGATTCCCTGCCATACAATGCTGCTATCAATAGCTAGAATGAAGTCTTGGAGCCTATTGTACACACTTAACCTTTCATTAAAAAAAAAAAGTGAAGCAAAACAGAATAAATTAATTTTAATATATTTTATTTAACACAATATGTCCAAAGTGTCATTATTTCAACATGTAATCAATATAAAAATCATTGGTATCTTTTGTGCATTTAGTCTTCAAAAACCCATGTATATTTTAATTTGGGGCAGCCACATCTGAAGTGTTCAACAGTCACATATAGCTACCATATTAGACAGCATAGGTTTAGGTGGTGAAACCTGTATGGCAAGCTAAGAACTACAAGTAATTTAGCAAAAGTCTATAAAAGTCCTAGACATTAAAAAAACAAATCAATAAATGCCAACTATTCATTATCTTCACACATACTCTACGAATATTAAGACATTATAAATCACTTTGGGGGCAAGTTTCTCTGAGCCCACCCATGTGTCTATCCACAAGCACTGTACTCTTCTTCCTCCTAATAAACACCTTACTTGCTTCACTATAAAAAGAAATTAAAAATACATTAAAAAAAAAATCACTTTTTGGAACTTCTCTGTGACCAGTGGCTAAAACTTCACACTCCCATGCAGGGGACACCAGGTTCCCTTGTCAGAGAACTAGATACCACATGCTGCAATGACAGTGTTTTGCAGGCTGCAAGTAAGGATCCCACAGCTAAAAGACCCAGAGCAGCCAAATAAATAAATATTTAAACACAAATAAATAAAAGTCACTTTTATTTTCTAAATTATATGATATTTAATACGTTCATATAACTAGAACTAGGGTCCATAGTTCTTACAGGCATACCAGAAATTTAGACTTTATTCTGTAAGCAAGAAAAATGTTTCAAGCAGGAAAAATAATATGATTGGATTCCCAGTTAATAACTGGGGAAAACAGGGTTTAAGAAGAGTGTAGAGGCAAACGCAAAAACTCAAGCATTAATATTCCTGAAAGGATGAGGGCTTAACCAAGGCAATAACGGCAGGAACAAATAGAAGAAAATAAACTAGAAAAGCACTTGATCATTAATTACATGTGTGGAGTGGAGAAAAGCAAATAAAAGATAAAGTACAGGTTACTGTCTAAAGTGACTGAGCACAAGTTGATGCCACTTATCAAGAGAGGAGTTTATCTGTAATGAAAGACAATGAATTCAGGCAACAGGTGAATATGTCCAACAGGCCTTTGAATATGGAGTCTAGAACTTGAGAGAGAAGTCACTTCTAGAGATAAAGATGTAAAGGGCATATATTTATATATGAATGGTACTGATGCTCATAGATGAGACTGTCTAGGCAGATAGACAAATTTCATCTTAAAGCTTAAATATATAGCTTTAAGAAGGTAAAAACAGAACCTTAGGAAGTACTACCACTGAAGAAGTGAAGAATGAATTAATAATCTGCAAAGGAAAAAGAGAAAGGGAGAGCAGGGTATTAGCAGATAAGAAAAAGTTTGAAAATATAGCTCAGTGAATATATGCAATGGATTAAAGTCCTAGTTCTGGAAGAAAACTGAAGTGATGTGAGCAAGAGGGGAAAAAACTCTGAACAGAAAAATGGATACCTCTTCCTCTGAGGCCAGACACAGACAGAAATACATCGATATACACAGAGAAGAAAGTCAAGATATTAAAACCTATAAAAACAACTCTCAAAGCATGGGGAAGACATTTTCAGGGGTCCCTGTTTTTTTCATACGACTATAACAGTAATTGTCTTTTTCTTTCTTATTCCTTTAGGAGTGTAAGGTAGAGTTTTCTAAAAGTGATATGAATTGAGATATAGCAAAAGGCTGAATGCAGAAGCAGATATTAGGATCTGGCTGTCTTCTATTAAGTCACAAATTTCAAACGAGACTCACAAAAATGCTTAACAATGCTACTTTTCTCACTAAATTTCTCTTTCTTCGGGGTATATTTTCATTAAAAATGTAATGTATGTTAACACATACTGAGCTTGTTATTTTATGATAAATGAATAAATGTTTCTAGAGTCTGTTTTAATATCTAAGATGGTAAATAGAAACAAGCAGAACCTACATAAACAAAAGCTCTTTGCAGGTCCTTAATACTTTAAGACTTATAAAGGGATCCTGAGGCAAAAAGTTTGAAAATTGCTAAACTAGTGATAGCATATTAAAAAGCAGAGACATTACTTTGCCAACAAAGGTCTGTCTAGTCCAAGCTGTGGTTTTTCCAGTGGTCATGTATGTTTGTGAAAGTTAGACTGTAAAGAAAGCTGAGCACTGAAGAATTGATGCTTTTGAACTGTGGTGTTGGAGAAGACTCTTGAGAGCCCCTTGGACTGTAAGGAGATCCAACCAGTCCATCCTAAAGGAGATCAGTCCTGGGTGTTCACTGGAAGGGCTGATGCTGAAGCTGAAACTCCAATACTTTGGCCACCTGATGTGAAGAGTTGACTCACTGGAAAAGACCCTGATGCTGGGAGGGACTGGGGGCAGGAGGAAAAGAGGACGACAGAGGATGAGATGGCTGGATGGCATCACCGACTCAATGGACATGAGTTTGGGTAAACTCTGGGAGTTGGTGATGGACAGGGAGGTTTGGCGTGCTGCAATCCATGGGGTCGCAGAGTCGGATACAACTGAGCGACTGAACTGAACTGAGAGCAGCAAGAATCATAAAAAGGAATGAAAATATTTAGGAATTTTTTAAAAAAAGTGAATCACATAAAGTCTAAATATGTTCACTAAGCAGCTCCAATAAACTACTTACCAGTACTGATGCTTTTAGAGTCACATAAAGTTAATAATTAGTCCCACCAAGAATAAAATGAAACAGCTAACTCTAACAGGAGTATAGCAAAATAATTAAATTCACAGGCCCTGGAATCAGACTTCCTAAATCTTCAAATTACTCATCATTGAATCTTGGCTCTCTGCCACTAATTCCCTGTATCACCCCAAGCAAGTTACTTCATCTCACTATGCTTGTATTTTTTTCACCTACAAATATAAGTGATAATATTAGCAGCACCTACCTCATACAGAGTTGTCATGAAGTTAAATGAGTTAATACATGCAAAGTGTTTAGAATGATGCCTAGTAGATTACTGTTAGTTGTCCCGGTCATTAACACATGCATATAAAGTCATTTTGGGTAAGATCAGAAATAACCTGTATCAACGGGTTAGAGGCTACCAGAAACCAAACAGCACTGAGGCAACACAGAAAAGCACTATCAGTGACCTACAATTCTTCTTTAAAGATTTCTTTCCCCAAGGCATATGGGATCTCTTTTGGTACCACAAGGACTATGACTTCCACTGTTTTCAACCACTCTCAGTAAAAGCTGATAATGAAAAGAATTTCATTTTTTTTTTTCTTTTTTGCAAAGTGTACTTTTCACTCTCTGAGAGATCTTCAAATGTACCAATAAATAATTGAGACTTACCTTTACACACTGTTCAGCTAAGTCTCTGCTTGTTCTGTTGTTAAGTTCAACCACAACCAAACGATTGCAAAGTGCTTTTATAGCTCCATCTACCCCAACAATCCTTCGGGTGCATTCTGCAGATACATCCAGGTAGTATGTTATGGCACGGGCTGTTACCTCCAACACATTGTCTGGAGCACTTTCATCAAGAAATATTTTGCAGAGGGCTGGTAAGAAAGTGCGAGGAGGGCATCTGTAGTGAAAGAAATCATATTACACCCAGGATTACTAAATTCTTAACATCCGAAAGTCACCAATGTAACAGATAAGAAAAACTATCACATAATACATTATATTCAATACTCCGTTCCACATGTATATTAGGTAAGATTTCTCATATTGCTTTTGTTGCCATAATAACACTCACATGCTAATTTCATCATTGCTGAAAATATCAGGTGGTAAACAGTTTAAAGTAGCAGCATTAACTTGAAACCATGTTCAAAAAACATTCCTATTCAATACTCAGCTCCAACATCAACTCTCTAAAACCTTCCCTAACCTCTCCAAATAGTTAAGTGGTACTTTCAGGTTCCTAAAGCCTCATAAAAACTGTACCCACACTGTTTAATGTATCATTTTATTTCCTTATTTACATTAAGAGTTCCTGAATGCCAGGAACGTTGTTCAATTCATGTTTTACGGGAATCGTTCAATTTATGTTTCATGGCAACAAATGCTGATTTGGGGTTTAACAGACCAGGGTAAGACCCAGAACAACAGCTGTGTAACCTTTCTGGTCCTATTTCCTCATTTGTAAACCAAAGATGATATCTATAAACAATATCTACTTTATATGGATGTTATGAAGATCTGATAACATTATACACATTAAACACTTAGCTCAGTACCTTGGCACCATATTAAACTAATTAACATTAGCTCCCCTTCCCTCCTATGAATAGCTAATGTGTGCTATATAAACCTGCATAAGACAGCTTTATCAAAAGCACATTTTACATTTTTAAATCAACATTTTATCAACACCTAAATGATAAAAAAAACCCACATAAATTACATTTAGTAAAGATCCTAGTTATATGCCATCAAACACTTTAACCTAGCTGCATAAACTGAACTTTAAATGATCTACAGATACCACCAAAGGCACTATAGTCATTCCTCCATATTCAAAAAGGAAAGATGTCAGGGCCCCCTGTAGATACCAAAATCTCAGGATATTCAAGTTCATAAATTAAACAGTGTGGATACAGACAGCTTACTGTATTCTCAACATTTCAGCTGAATTGTTTTTCATCCAAATTTTAGTCTGCACATATCTTTAGTAGTTTTTAAAAAATATCTGTATGAAAGTCAAAGTAACTTTTCCCTTTCTAATCTGCTTGGATGATGTTCACTTTAGGGGTCCAGCAGCAGGAATATTATCAAAGATAAAGACCTCTTGCATTCAGTGATTAAACACAAGTGGGTTTTACTAGCCAGCATCATTGGCAACCTAGGTCACATCGTTTTGTTGCTGTTGTTCAGTCGCCAAGTCATGTCCAACTCTTTGTGATGCCATGAACTGCAGCATGCCAGGCTTCCTGTCCTCCATTTTCTCACGGAGCTTGCTCAAATTCATGTCCACTGAGTCGCTGATGCCATCCAACCATCTCATCCTCTGTCTCACCCTTCTCCTCTCGCCCTCAATCTTTCGCAGCATCAGGATCTTTTCCAATGAATCAGCTCTTTGCATCAGGTGGCCAAAGTATTGGAGCTTCGGCATCAGTCCTTCCAATGAATATTCAGGGCTGATTTCCTTTAGGATTGACTGGTTTGATCTTGCTGTCCAAGGGACTCTGAAGAGTCTTCTCCAGCACCACAGTTCGAAAGCATCATTTCTTCAGCGCTCAGCCATCTTTGTTTTTTAATTAATTATTTTAATCGGAGGCCAATTACTTTACAATACCGTGGTGGTTTTTGCCATACATCAACATGAATCAGCCACGAGTGTACATGTGTCCCCCTATCCCGAACCCCCTTCCACCCCTCCCCGATCCCATCCCTCTGGGTTGTCCCAGTGCATGAGTGCCCTATTTCATGCATTGAATTTGGACTGGTCATCTATTTCACATATGGTAATGTACATGTTTCAATGCTATTCTCTCAAATCATCCCACCCTCACCTTCTCCCACAGAGTCCAAAGTCTATTCTTTACATCTGAGTCTCTTTTGCTGTCCTGCATATAGGGTTGTTGTTACCATCTTTATAGTCCAACTCTCACATCCGTACACGACTAGTGGAAAAACCATAGTTTTGACTATATGGACTTTTGTTGGCAAAGTGATGCCTCTGCTTTCTAATACACTGTCTAGGTCTGTCATAGCTTTTCTTCCAAAGAGCAAGCGTCTTTTCATTTCATAACTGCAGTCACCATCCACACGGATTTTGGAGCCCAAGAAAATGAAATCTGACCGTTTCCACATTTTCCCCATCTATTTGGCATGAAGTGATAGAACTGGATGCCATGATCTTAGTTTTTTGAATGTTTATTTTTAAGCCAGTTTTTTCACTCTCCTCTTTCAGCTTCATCAAGAGGCTCTTTAGTTTCTCTTCACTTTCTGTCACTGAAGTGGTATCATCTGCATATCTGAGGTTGTTGATATTCCTCCCAGCAATCTTGATTCCAGCCTGTGATCCGTATCCAGCCCTGCATTTCTCATGACATACTCTGCATATAAGTTAAATAAGCGAGGTGACAATATACAGCCTTGACATATTCCTTTCCCAATTTAGTTACTTGTAATTTTTCTGAGGAGGAGGATAAGATTAGATTATGGAAGATAGTCCAGTAGTTCTCAGGGAAGATTGGAATGACTAGCATATTGAAATCTTGAAGCATTTTTACTGCTCTCTGCACTGGCATATGTAGTATGAATATACTGAAGAGATAAGATTGTAAAAGCGTTAATACTACTGAGAAACAACACAGTCTTATTAAAAAGTAGTTTCCCCCCCTCCCCGAGAAAACAGTAGTTTTTGAAAAAAGAATAAAAAATTTTGAAGTTGACAGTCGTCACATTAAATGGCAAGAATGGATCTACCATATGCTTTATATTAAGAATAAGAAAATTGTTCATCTATCTTATGAATGGTACAAAAAACTAGTCATCAAAAAACAAAATTTGACTAGTACAAAATTTGTATTAGTCAAAACAAAATTTGACTAGTACAAAAAACTAGTCATCAAAAAACAAAATTTGACTAGTACAGAATTTGTACTAGTCAAAACAAAATTTGACTAGTACAAAAAACTAGTCATCAAAAAACAAAATTTAAGAGAAATGTTCGGTATAATTATCTATATTTCATGGGGAAATGTGGTATCTTATTGGGGGAATAAACTATGTTCCCTGCTCGTGTTCTTGAACAATTTAAAGGGATAATTAAAAAACAAAAACCAGAAAGTTCTAAACAGATTCTCAGCCTTTAACTGTGATTAATTTTATTTCTAAGAGAAAAATAAAAGTATTCTGCATAAGTAAAAGCTTATTTTATTTCAGGTATAATGAAAACCTGCTTTGGGAACTTTTCAAAGGTGTGGTATAAAATATCTATTGTAAACTTCTGGCTGTTGGACAAGAAAAAAAAAATTTGTTTTCCTAGCTCCTGAGTTACTTTTTCAACCATGAGAAAGTATTTTAGGCATATTCACTAGTTTTTCAATTCAGAAACCAAAGCAATTTACAAAAACCCCAACAATACAAATTAACTATAAACTGAGCAAAAGAAGTAGAGAAAACATGTAAAGAGTAATTAATGAATTCTGAAAAGTACAGAATAGTTGAAAGAACTATAGCTATATTACTTGAAAGTTCATATTGCAACTAAAACAAATTATAACAAATGTTGTTTTTTTTAACATTCTGCTTGATAGCCTGCTTTAAGACAGTTATCATGATATAAACATTTATAAGGCCTTAAAACCATCTTTTTACTTGTTGGTTAGTATCCATTTCTTTCTATCATTTCCAAAGTAACCCTGTGTTGATAAGAAGCACTTGACTGTGTTCTTATGAACAAGACCTTCACATTTCTTTCCTTTTTCCTGGGCTATAACCACAAACACAACTTTTCTTTGGTGTGAATCCATGTTAACAGATATGAAGAAAAAAATTTACATAATCAAGAAAATTCAATGAGTTATTTCACACCTTGTCTTCAATTTTCTCTTGGCTTAGTGACTCCCTTGGTTTTCCATTCTAGCCTCAGTTCTAAACTCCCTTCTCTTATCTAGTCGATCTCATCTATTCCCTTTGTTCATACACCATAGCTATAAATCTCATCTACATACTCCCAAAATATTATCTCTACTCCAGACCAACTAAATCACGATCTCCATTTAGAATTATCACAGGCATATTAAAATGCTAATGCTATGCTATGCTAAGTCATTTCAGTCATGTCGGACTCTGTGTGACCCCATGGACGGCAGCCCACCAGGCTCTGCCGTCCCTGGGATTCTCCAGGCAAGAATACTGGAGTGGGCTGCCATTTCCTTCTCCAATGCATGAAAGAGAAAAGTGAAAGTGAAGTCGCTCAGTCATGTCCAACTCTTAGCGACCCCATGGACTGCAGCCTACCTGGCTCCTCTGTCCATGGATTTTCCAGGCAAGAGTACTGGAGTGGGGTGCCATTGCTTTCTCTGGCATATTAAAATAAACTGGAGTGGGGTGCCATTGCTTTCTCCGGCATATTAAAATAAACATATTCAAAACAAATATGCCTCCATCCCCAATCACTGCTTTGCAAATGTCACAACCAAACAGAAAGCCAGAAACCTGACAATCATCCTTAGTTCTCCCCCTTAATTTTGCTCACGTTACACATCCAATCCATTAGTTAAACCCCAATAATTTTCTCTCTAAAATATATCCTAAGTCTGTCCACTTCTCTCCACACCATCTTTTACAAACCTAATCTAAACTAACTTCAAACTCTTGTTTGAACTACTGAAATAGCCACCTGGACATCCACATAAGAGATGTTTCACACCACTGTTGAGGAAGGTATTTCTAGAGGGAAGAGGAAGTCTGTCTGGAATAATGTGTAAGAGCATGAGCAAGACAAAGAGAGCATTTGTGTAGGGGCGTGTCCCAGTAATGAGCAACTGATACAGACAAGGGAAGTGATCAAATAAATAAGTATATAAATATATTGAGGACAATGGGAGCCAGATTTCTCATTGTAGCCTGGAGATGGAAACACAAAAAAGAAAACTAGAATGAACCCTGTGGTGTTAGATTTGAACTGGGGATGAACTCAGCGGGGATGAACAGATAGAAAGATAAAAACAAACAGATACTAATGTGTGAGATGATCCCTCTGTCTAAAATGCTTTTCTCCCAATTTTGCCCATGGCTGGTTCTTTGTCATCCTTCCTGTGAGCCTAAATGTCACCTCCTCAATTTCAGGGTTACCTTTTCTAACTACTCAAAACAGGACTCCTGGGTTTTTTGTTTTTTTTTTTTCTTTTGGTTTTAATTTACTTTGACAATTTATATTTGTATTTCATTTTCTGTTGTCCACTATAATTCTCTCCTAAAAATCTGCAAGCTCCTTGGGAATAGAGTTGTATTTCACACCGCACCCAACAGGGTTCTCTGCATATGGGAAGATACTCAAGTTTTATTTGCTGAATGAATGATATCAAGAAAAGGTAAGAACTTTCTTGCTTATAGAAAGAGAAACCAAACAAAAAGAATCCCATCAGCTCTCTTAGTGATCTGCTTCTTCATCCTTACGCCCAATGCCTCTCTAACATGTCTCCACTCCCCACACACAAGCCCAATCTCCATCAGGTCTCCTTCCCCTGCCCCTACCCTTCCCACAACACAAAAAGTGAATCCACTTTTATCTCTCATTTTCCATAGAACTGTTCTGAATTTCAATTGTGGTGGTGGTTACACGACTCTGTGTTTGTCAAATCCATATGTAATTTAAATAAAGTTAAGAGCAAATTAAATTGCACGTATACAATAATCACAGTCCTTCCTGAACATACTGAAAGAATACATCTACGGCACAAAAGTTTAGATGCCTCACAATTAAAGAGTTATTACAACTTGTAAACTTGCTAAATATTTACCTCTTATATCATAGGTAGAAATTACTTTTACATATTAAATCCAATCTAGTACTATACCAGACCAACTTACAGACCCAAAGGTGGCCAAATTAGGAAAGTTTAAGATCACTCACAGTCTCCACGGAACTACTGTCAGACCAGTCAACCACAAAAATGAGACTAAGTAGAATCCAACTTAAGCAAGTTTCCAAAATACTACCTGCAATGACGAAAGAATCTTTCCCTAATGGAAGCAGAGATAACTTAAAACAAGAACAAAAAGTTTCATGAGGTTACAAAGAATTTCCCTTGAGAACTGCAATATCTTCTATACTATTACTACCATATGCTTTTTCCACACTATATCACTTGGACTTGGGCCAAGATTTCAGAAGATGTACAATACTAAGAAAGCAAACATTTTAAAAATAAAGTTATCTATAATAGTGATGTCTTATTGAATATAGCCTGTAAATTGAACACATCACTTACTTTTAAAAAACTAAAAATTTTAAATGTAAAAGATTAATAAATTTTATTTCCTGAAGATAATAAATAACATCTTTTGACCCCACTTTATCTTTTATTCCATTCTTGCCCCTGCTCCCATTCTGGACTTTGTATTTCTTAACTAAAAATAACTCCTGGCGTAACAGTTGAAAATTACAGCTTTCCCTCTAAAAGAAAAAGGAGTAAGTCAAATTCCAGTATGTAGACTCTGCTGTTGTTCAGAATTTCTTCAATGTGTTCAGTATCTGGATATTAGCTATTGTACACCAGGCATTATGCTTAGCAATGGAAAACAAAAGTAATAGTGTCTATGTGTGAGATACAGCAGAGGTCTTTGAAGGCACCTAAATTGTACTCACTAGGTAAAGAGCACAACAGATTTTATAAAAGGGAATGATACATTCAAATCAGTATTTTCAGAATATAGTCAATTACACTTCAATAAAACTGGGGGGAAAATACCATAAAAATATTTTATGACTGTAGCTCTGCGT
The DNA here is from genome assembly GCF_055505025.1 of Bos grunniens. Classification (NCBI taxonomy): domain Eukaryota; kingdom Metazoa; phylum Chordata; class Mammalia; order Artiodactyla; family Bovidae; genus Bos; species Bos grunniens. The sequence continues at coordinate 28,816,509 of NC_141185.1, read as the reverse complement.
ATTGTTAGCTTATAGGCAGGGGCATCTGTTATGAAGTCACTAGCACTACATGAACATAATCATTTCCCCAAACCCATTCTCATTGTTACCATTCCTTTAAAATCTCTTACTTCAGGGAGAAAACAGATGTCATCGGACAGAAATCTCTTCAAGTTTTTCCCATCAAACCTAAAAATCTTCATCTTTCCTGCCTTACAATAAGAAACACATTACCGTAAGTCTATCTCATTGGAAAAGACTCTGATGCTGGGAGGGATTGGGGGCAGGAGGAGAAGGGGACGACAGAGGATGAGATGGCTGGATGGCGTCACCGACTCAATGGACGTGACTCTGAGTGAACTCCGGGAGATGGTGATGGACAGGGAGGCCTGGTGTGCTGCGATTCATGGGGTCGCAAAGAGTCGGACACGACTGAGTGACTGATCTGATCTGATCTGATCTCTTCATCAGTACATCAGAGCTTTGACACTCTGTGTGGGATTTTTCTGACCAACAGCTTCAGCATTATTTGACAACATACTAGGAATGTAGAATATTAGTCACCACACCAGACCAAACGAATCAGAATTTGCATCTTAACAAGATCCCCAGGTGATTCACAGTATGCACATTACAGTTTAAAAAGCACTACTATTGACAGCAGCCAACGCTCTCCCAGTTTCTCAGAATCTGAATACTATGAATTCTCTATTCTCTCTCCTCTATGACCTCTAAAAGAAAAAGCCCCACACTATTTTTCCCAATACAACCTTCTCAAAAAAGTTTTCCACACTCTGGTCTCCATTTCCTCCTGTTACTCCTCAACCCATTCAAATCTGGTCCTCAAACCACTCCACTCAGCTCTCATTAAGATCAATGATCTTGAGAATGTTGCTAAATCCAAAGGACATCTTTGAGTCTTCACCATACTTGACCTTTCACCCGTATTCAGCACAACTGTCCTTTCTCTTCTTTAACCACTCTCTTTCTTGTGTTGACATGTACACTAATGATGTAAAAGCAATGGTGGATAAACTCCTGGTGCTTTAGCATGAATCAAGGCAGCAGCATTAAACTGTACCATTGGTAATCGTTTATTTTCATTGCCAAGCTATAGCATGAAAAGAAAGGTCAACTTCACTACTTTAATAAAGCAAATATATATATACATATATTTTATTAAACCTCAAGCCTTTTTTAATTAAAAAAAATTTACAATATTGTGTTGGTTTCTGCCACACAATCTCAAATCTTTTAATTTGTATTTTTTTAATATCCTACTTAAACAAATAGGAAGTAAGCATAAAGCACTTCTGCATACTCAAGAAAGATGGTTGTGTCAAGGAAATGTAGTTTACAACTGCTGGAGAGTTGAACTGGCCACTTGTTTCATGCAACATCTTTTTTACCTGAAAGAACTTTAGACAAATTGTGGTTACTCAGACTTGGATATCTAGCAAACATTTTTTCAAAAATTAACCAAGCAAGCATTCCACCTCAAGGAAAAACAACTGACAGTATTTGCTGCCAATGATAACATTCGAGCTTTCAAGCAAAGTTACAACTTTGAAAAACTTGCTCCTGCCACCATGAGCTTGACAGATCCCATTATTTGAAGACTTTTCTGATTAAGTACTTATAATAACAAATATGAGTTTGTGACAGTGTAGAATGGTATATGGCAACACCAGGAATATCTGTATAACTCAGCAGATCAATATTTTTCACATGACCAGTGCAAGATCTTTTAAACTTACACATGGGTTTAAAAAAAACAAACAACCCACTCAAAGTACCAAACAATAGATTAGTACCAATAGATTTTAATCTACAAGAGTACAAGTTCATTGACATGATTTCAGAATCCACATTATATTAACTCTCAAGAAACTATCACTTTGCCCACTTTGGGTATGATATCAAATGAGTATGATATCAAACTATACATAATCATGCAAAGACATCATTACAACATTCCTCCCTTTCCCAGCTACATCTATTGGAGGATGATAATTTTTTCATATATTGCAATCAAAACAACATAATACAACAAAATAAATGCAAAGCAGATATGAGAATCTAGCCAAATCCAAATTCATGATCTCCACCCCTCAAAAACATGGTCCTCCTGGGAATTTCTTGGTGGTCCAGTGGTTAGGACTTAATGCTTTCACTTGCAGGGGGCCGGTTTCAATCCCTGGTTGGAGAACTAAGATCCCACAAGTCATGTGGTGTGACCAAAAAAACCAAAAACGAAAACATGGTCCTCTTTTGATTTTCTCTCTCACTGAATGGCATCATCATCCATTGTAATCTGAATTATCCATGGTACTGTCTTCTTTCTCACTATGATATCCAATCATTCAACTATTTGACTATTCTACCTCCAAAATCTAAGTCTACAAGCATTTATTCTGTCCTCATCACACATTTATTATCATAGAGCAGAAAAAATTAGTATTTTTAAGACACATTTAATCCCATCACTCACTCTTTTATATCTCTGCTCTTAAGAAAAAACCAAAAGCATACACAAGATTCCATCTGATCTTGCCCCAACTTTCAACACAGTTCTCCAGAGACCTTTCCACGCCCAGTCATACTACCTTTCTCCAAATTCCTCAACCACGACATGCTCATCCCACTTCAAAATTCTTCACCTGTTGCGTTCCCTTTAAACATCCTTCTATCCCACCACCTTATACTTCATCCTTTAAATTCTTACTCATCCTTCGTATCTCTAAGAAAAACCACTCTGACTACCCCTACTCCTCCAGATCATGCCCCTGCTACCTTCTGTCACAGCACTCTGAACTTTTCCTTCATTGCACTTATCAAAGCTTGTAACCACTATTTCTATAATTATTTAATATGTGTTCCTTATTAGACTACTAGGCACCTTAAGAGCAGAGATTGTTATCTACTTTGGTCATCATATTTTTTTTAACAGTAAAAAGTAGGAAGACAATTTAAAAGATTAAAAGACTTAACACTGTTGTAGGTATTTTTAAATAGTTTTTACTGTACATACACAATAGGAGGCTTTTACCACTGTATTCAGTATTGGAATCCAAACTTGAGGCAGTCTTTCTTAGGATATTTCTCTCTGGGAGGATACACCAGGAAAATGATTAATGGTGGTTGCCTCTGGAGAGGAGAATTGGTCACCCAGGAGACTTATACTTTACTGTATATCCTTCTGTGTCTTCATAATTAAGTAAAATGATTATTTTTTTAATATGAGCTTTCTGGTAACTAAAAGCACTATCCCTAATATTCCATTTACTAGATCTTCTGGGGAGATGTTAGATTCTTCCCAGAAGACATAAATTATATTATTTGAAGATTTAGTAACAGGATCTACAACTGCCCAGGATTTATCTACTTTTAAGAATATGTACAATGATCACCTATTTTGATGTGAATGCAAAACTACTCATTTATAACTCATTAAATTTATCTCAAATGTATAACGTAAATTTAACTCACTAATGTATCACAGATGAAAGCAAAAGCTAACTCAGAACTTGAATTTTACTTTCTAGAGCATTACCTTGTTAAGTTCAGGCATAATTATCACAGCTTCACAGAAAATGTGTATCCCTTAACTTCAAAAAGACTGTCAAGGGGTTTCTCTTGTGGCTCAGTGGTCTAAAGAATCCACCTGAGACACAGATTGAATCCCTGGTCAGGAAAGATCCCAAATGCCTCAGAGCAACTAAACCCACGCACCTCAACTACTGAGCTCTGGAGCCTGTGCGGCCACTACTGAGGCGACAGGCTGCAACCACTGAAGTCCAAGTGCCTAGAGTCTGTGCTCCATAACAAGAGGAACCACGGCAAGGAGAAGCTTGCACAGCACAACAAAGAGGAGCCCCTGCTCATCACAACTGGAGAAATGCCCGCAGAGCAACGGAGACCCAGCGCAGCAAAAAATAAATTAAAAACAAAAGTCAGAATGGGTACAAAAAAATGGATAGCCATGTACAATATTAAGTTAAAGAAAGAGAAACACTTAACTGTTATGTTTAAAGCACTATGTTAGGCATCTCACTTGTATTATCACATTTAATCTCCATGAAAACCTATACCCATGTCTATCTCATTCCAAAGGCCATTATTTTTACCACACCATATGCCTTTCCTGACTAAACAAACATATAACTACTAATAAAAGCTAATCAGACAAAAACTTATCTGAATATATAGGCATCTTTTGCTTTACTTGACATAACTAAAAGGATTACTTGCTACTATCTTATGAAATTAAGTTAAAAGATATTTTCACCCATATTTAAAATGTGCACATCATCCTGCTTTTCTCCTGTCTTATTTGTTGACTGTTTCAAAGAATTTTTAAAGGTTCTTCAAAACCCACCAGTTTCATGAAATAAAGTCTCCAAATAAAATTCAAGATTAGATATTTAATGACATTAAATTAGCTCACTTTACTCAAAAACACTTTTCACATTCTTTCCTTTACTCCTCACAAGGAGCGAACCAGATATGAGATTACTGTCACTTTTACAGAGGAAGAAAGTAAAGCTCTCAAGGGGTAAACTTTATTTAGCAAACCAAGAATCTGAACCCAGGTCTCTAATGACACACAGCCATTCTTTCCACCTCACCATGCTGCATATCTGGTTTAAAGAAACTAAAGACAATTTTCCTTCTGACAACAAGAAAATCTGGCTGCTGAATGAAGAAAGCAAGTTAAAGGTTTAAAAAACAACTGTCATAAATTTAATCAAATGTCTACTTTTGATAGACAATCTGCTGCTGCTGCTGCTGCTGCTAAGTCACGTCAGTCGTGTCCGACTCTGTGCGACCCCATAGACAGCAGCCCAGCAGGCTCCTCTGTCCCTGGGATTCTCCAGGCAAGAATACTGGAGTGGGTTGCCATTTCCTTCTCCAATCTACTGATATGCTAAATAAAACAGGGCTAACCATTCCAATTTGAAATTCTCTTATACCTACACTTAGTAAATAAAAAATATAAATTGAATCTGATTTTAATTTCATCCACATTATATCAAATATGACTAAAGTCTGGAAAGGATAACGAAAAGAATAACAATTATAATAGGACAGTAGGATTTTGCATTGATGAGTTTGACATTTTAACAATTTCTTTTAAAATTGTTTTAATATAATGACACATTAGAAATGTCATTACAAATACCTCTACTACTACATGTTAGTACTTAATGGAAGATATGATAGTTGATGTGACTGGTACGTACGACTTTTTAAAATACCACAAGTAATTCTCAGGTTAATGAAAACCCTCTAATGAAAGCTATGAATGCTCAAAAATCTATTTCACTGTTCTATGATTCTGACCAAAACAAGTGTTAACAGAGGGGCTAAATTATTATGTTCTCAAAATTTGCCAATAACAATAACTACTTGAAATAAATGAGTCACAGACTGCGATTTGGAAACTTTGTTCATAAGGATTTTTATCTTAATAGTACCACCTCAATGGGACTTACAACTAAGATTATTAATTATTCATTTATTAACTCATCTTCATTAACGATCCATTCAAAAATGAAGATGATCAAAAATACATCAATTTAGTGAGTAATACAGCCTTATTCCCAACTTAAAGAAATTAAGATAATTATACCAAATTTTGTCAACATCTCAAACATTTTCTACTAATTACTTCAAAATCGCATTAAAACCAATATAGAAGCATCTGAGTTTTCATTTACTTATCACCAGAATTCAAAATTATAAATATAAAATAAATAAAAAACAAACATGTTCAGCATTTAGAAGAATGGTTAATCTAACTGGGCAAGTATCACATAAGAGGAAAAACATGGCATTAATGGCCAATCTAGTAATGATTCCTTAACATTTTTGCACAAATTCTACATAATCCTCTAAATAAAATTGCTTAAACTCTCAAATCTCAATCTGCTTCTACTATTCCAAAAACTATGTCATGTGGTTAACATTCAATTTATACCCTCTCCAAACTGAAATTTACAAAGCCATGATTTGCTTTAACAAAAGTACAGGAGATTCCCTGACAGTCTAGTGGTTAGGACTCAGTGCTTTCACTGCAGTGGCCTGGGTTCAATCCCTGGTTGGGGAACTAAGGTCCAGAAAGCCACACAGTGCCACCAAAAAACCAAAAACAATAAACAAACAAAAACCCAAAAACAACAATGCCAAAAAAAAAAAAGTGTCCTAAAACTTACCAATGAAGAAAGGGTATTCATTATTATCTGTATTTTCATATCAATTTCAAGTCAATTTCTTGATACAGAAATAAAGAAGCATTTGCATTTTCTGAGTTCATAACATGTTTTGAAAATGAATCAATCAGGTTATGGGGTAGAATTAGCATTCTCTACTAATTCCTATTCAATCAATAAACATGTATTTGTGTCATCACAATTATCATTACTGGAGTTAGTTTACCTACCAATTTTTATTTCTCAGAAGATTGTAAATGCAAAACTACAGAAACTTTTCAAAAGATAAGTTTTAAAACTCACTAAAGAAACTGGAGCCTATTATACAGACTGAAGTAAGCCAAAAGAAAAACACCAATGCAGTATACTAACACATATATATGGAATTTAGAAGGATGGAAACGATAACCCTGTATGCGAGACAGCAAAAGAGACATAGATGTATACAGAACAGTCTTTTGGACTCTGTGGGAGAGGGCGAGGGTGGGATGATTTGGGAGAATGGCATTGAAACATACATATTATCATATGTGAAACAAATCGCCAGTCCAGGTTCAATGCATGATACAGGGTACTCGGGGCTGGTGCACTGGGATGACCCAGAGGGATGGGATGGGAAGTGAGGTGGGAGAGGGGTTCAAGATGGGGAACACATATACATCTGTGGCGGACTCATGTCAATGTATGGCAAAACCAATACAATATTGTAAAGTAATTAGCCTCCAATTAAAATAAATTTATATAAAAAAAATAAAACTCACTGAAGAAAAATTTTATACAAACTCAAATCAGCAGATGGTTGAAAACATGTTATATACATGTCACTACAGCACCCCCAAATGAAGATGACGAAGGGCTGTACTTACGTTTCAAAACAACGATCCACGTTGTCAGACATCAAAAGCAGCATGCATAGCTGTTCAAGGGCTATTAGTTGCATGTCCCTTTCATCTCCTTGTCCCATCTGCAGCCATTCCAGCAATGTATCTGGGTCCACATCTGCCATTGTTTCTTAGGCTTCTTTGCTTAAATTTAAAAAGCAAAGGCAAAAAGTCCTTTAAATGTCCAGGACTGAACAGCGTGGGCTTAATTTTTTTTTCTCTTCTTTTACATCGGCTAGAGCCAGATTTTCTTGGTGCCCTAGGAATTAGAAAAGACTCGTAAGTATGTTTGGATAGTGTACTTAACCGTAGTTATCCAACTTTCCTTATTCCTCGGGTTTAACTTCATACATTGTACTAAATAAAACCAGTTTTGCACAAGAGTATAAGCTGATTAGGCTGCTGCTTAAACTGGAAGCCAGAGCCGTCTTTGTCAAAGTCAGTCAAACAAGCTTCGGATCCCACTATTGCTATCACGAACGTGTTTGCCAAAAGGCAAACAACACCTTACTAAGGGTTCTTTTTTTTTTTTCCCCCAGAAAACTTCTTTCCCCCTCCGTCATCCAAAGCTGATCTTCTGATAAGGATTAGATTCAGTATTTTAAGGAAACTTAGCACTTTGATCCAATTCCCCTCCAAATCAAGTCTCTACTTTAAAATTACCTTCAATTTCTTAAATTCTGCTGATTCAATTTACTGCTATCCTTAAGATGTCCAAATACAAACGATATACAAGATCTATGATTTGATTAGGAATTTTGGCAGTAGCAGCAACTGTTCTTAAAAGTTTAAAAAGAAATGCTACAAGTAAGTGCAATGGACTAACACGTTACAGATCAGAACACAGGCCAATCTGCGGTCCTCTTTCCCCATCCTCACCGAACGGGGCAGTTGGTTAAAAACAGCAGCAGCAACAACAGAGAAGCAGCCACAACAGGCAAGTCAATACAAAAACTCATAAGCACTCTGACAAGAGGACAGCGTTGGGTCCCATGTAACCCAGCTGCAGGTGCATAAATCCAGCGGCAGGTTCCGGTGGGCACCCAACGGCGGCGATCTGCAAGGGTGACCCAAAACTCGGGGCCCAGCCGACCCAGCGCGGGAGACGCAGGCACCGCGCTCCGGTTTTCCCGAACCAAACCCGGCTAAGTTAGCTACCTGTGTCGAGGAGGAGGGTAAGTTTGGAGGTGGAGCTGCGAGCCTCTCTACCCCAGAGGAGGAGGCCGGAGCAGGCAGGGCGATGGGTCTCCCGGGAGCGGCGCCCGGAACTCCGAGGCCCGGCGGGACGTCCCTGGCCCCGTCGGGCGGCGATCCTTTCTCAAGGACAAGGGGGCCATCCATGGGCTCAGGCTCGGACAAACCGGGGCCTGCCGTGGGCAGGGTCGGGGGAGGTAAACAAAGGGGCCAAGCGGGTGAGTCGGCGGCAGTCCGCCGACCTCACCAGGGGCTGGGGTCTCGCTCCCAGGCTACTGCCAGGCATCCCTGATCTCGGAACCAGGCCTGACCCTTCCGACCGCCGAAGACGCTCCTGCGTCCCCTTTCCTCAAGCTCTTACCCAGGCCTGTCGTCTCAAACCGCTCCGGTCCAGCTCCAAGCAGGCCGCGGGCTGAGCCAGGCCCGGCCGCGGCCCTCGAGTTCCCAGGAAGCCGCAGGCCGCGCAGGTCGAGCCGGGCTGGCGGCACAGGAAAAGCCGCGCCTTGTCCCTCCCCTTCCTCCGCAGGGACCTGCTGACAGGAAAGCCAGAGGTTCCCCAGACCGGCGGCAGCCAGCTCACGTCCCGTCTCCGGCACGCGGCTCCTCAGGCCCTGCAGTTTAGAGGCCCGCGCCGTGCAGCCGGCGGCGGCGGCGGGGGGAGGCCGCGTCCATCGCGATCCGGGAGGGGGAAGGGAGGAGGGTCGGGGGAGAGCCGGGCGGGGAAGCTGAGGAGGGCAGCAGTGCGCCGCGGAGGCGGAGCAAATGGGCTCCGCTGGCTGCGACCCCGCCGGCCGCCACGTGGGGCGCTGTGGAGACCCGTCGGCCCGAGGCGCAGGGTCGCAGAGCCCCGGGGCTCGGAGCGACCGGTAGCTTCGTCGCCGCTACCGAAGGTCTCCGGCTTCCTCGGCCTCGTCAGCTGTCGCTTTGCTATCGTACACTCTGCGCCTTCACGTTTCGTTGTCAATTCAAGCGCACTCCCAGCACCGCGCGCACACGGGTACACGCACGCTCAGCGTGTTTTGCACGGTGTGTATACACTTGGCGTGCTCTTGCTGAAAGCCCCCACGCTGCACGTCAAAGCTGCGGCCCAACCTGTCCTGGCCCGGCCTCCCGCCCGCCTCTGCGACCCGGCCTCCGGCGAGAGCTTCCCCTCCTCGCTGGTCACCCCTCCTCGCGCACGGAAGTGCGTCGCGGGAAGAAAAGCGCCACCCTTCGGTCCTGGGAGGCAAACTGCCCGGCAGTTCAGAAAGAAAACCTTTAACCACAACCCTGGGAGGTAAATATTGTCGAGTATCCTCTCCACTGTACAGACGAGAGAGCTGAGGTTCCAAAAGGTTTGAATTCAGGCCCGGTGGCGTTCCCAGGAAGCAGCAGTACCGTGTGTTCGACTTTTTCCTATGGGTTGTGATCTTAAGTATGTCCGTAGTTATTCCCTTCGAACGTTTTATTTCACACGCGTTGAACACAAAATATGCCTGCTTATGAGAAGCGCTTGGAGACATCTGAGACGTAATTAGTTGGAAATGTGATATAGCTTTCTTTTTTTTTTAATCAAGAAATGAATCCCTTGGTTTGTGAGATAAGTAAACCCATGACCTTACAGCCACTGTATTTAAAAAACAAAAACGCGTGTTAGTATTTGAGGCGTGTTCCTTTCTGCTGCATATCTTTGAAGAACTAGTATTTTTTAAATTACGCATTTGCACGTCGAATATCTATAAATACATGTCCCACTATAGCAGGTAAAGTTCCTAGGTCTCCTGCTCATAGGTCATATTAAGAGATAAGAGTTGAGGATTCCACTATCTTGTCCCAACTACAGCACATAAGAATAATTATTTGAGAGCTATGAGTGTGACTTGGAGCTGCCAGGAAAGTCTTCAAGGAGGAAGTGGCATTTATTTTGGACCTTGAAGAAATGGGTATAATGTGAACACTGCAAGGGAGGAGGAAGAATAAAGCAAAGCCTGATCAGTTCTGAAACAGGAAAGAGGACCTGTGCCTCAAGCAAAAGCCAGCGTTAAGCAATGATGGAGAAAATAGGAGCTAAAGTCAGCAGGGACTTAAATGTGTGCGATACAGAATTTATGCTGAGGTAAAGTAGCAAGCTCTGGACTAGAACATTGACTAGAAAAGTTCTAATGCTATGCTAAGTCACTTCAGTCGTGTCCGACTCTGTGCGACCCCATAGACGGCAGCCCACCAGGCTCGCCTGTCCCTGAGATTCTCCAGGGAAGAACACTGGAGGGGGTTGCCATTTCCTTCTCCAATGCTTGAAAGTGAAAAGTGAAAGTGAAGTCGCTCAGTCGTGTCCGACTCTTAGCGACCCCATGGATTGCAGACTACCAGGCTCCTCCATCCATGGGATTTTCCAGGCAAGAGTACTGGAGTGGGGTGGCACTGCCTTCTCCGAGAAAAGTTCTAAAGAGTCTTACAAAGATGTATAGGGCAAGAGTGACCAGAATAGCTAATAGGAACTACCTAGAAAAGGAGATTAACTGGGAAATTGGAAAAATCCTCCAGCAGTGGAGAGAGAAAGGGCCTAGTTTTTGGCAATAGGAAGACAGTTCCTATGGTGAAGAAATAAATCTTAAAAATCTTTTATACGTGCAAGTGTTTTATAAATGCCCCTATACATGCACAGCTGTCAAAAGTACTCCACAACCTAGTACATTTCTGACAATGAATCTATGTCAATAAACCATTATTACTCAAATTCCTTAGTTTACATTAGAGTTCACTTTTAGTGTTATATATATTCTGTGGGTTTAGACAAACATATCTTGACATATCCACCATTATAATATCATAGAGAATATTTCACTGCCCTAAAAATCACCTGTGCTCTACCTGTTCATCCCACTCTCGCCTAGCCCCTAACAACCACTAATCTTTTCACTGAGTCTGTTGTTTTACCTTATTCAGAATGTTGCATAGTTGAAATCATATATAGCTCTTTCATATTGGTTTCTTTCATTGAATAATGTGGATGTAAGGTTCTCTTCATGGCTTAATAACTCATTTTTTTGTTTGCTTCTTTTTAGGGCCAAATAATATTCTGCTGTCGAGAAGTACCAGAGTTTATCCATCCACCTACTGAAGAACATTTTGAATGTTTCCAAGTTTTGGCAATAAAAGTACTGCTTTTGAAAGACCCAGGTGTAAGTTTTTACATGGACATAAGTGTTCAACTCATTTGGATAAATACTAAGGACCACAGTTTCTGGATTGTATGGTAAGAATGTTTTTTTTTCTTCCATTTTTATTGAGATATAATTAACACACTGCACTGTGTAATCTTAAGGAACACAACATAATTAATTGACTTACATATGTCATGAAATGATTATCCATCATCTCATATAGATATATTACAGATTAAAAAATACTTTTTCCTTGTGATGAGAAAGAACTCTTAGGACTTAGTCTGTTCAGATCAGATCAGATCAGTCGCTCAGTCGTGTCCGACTCTTTGCGACCCCATGAATCGCAGCACGCCAGGCCTCCCTGTCCATCACCAACTCCCGGAGTTCACTCAAACTCACATCCATCAAGTCAGTGATGCCATCCAGCCATCTCATCCTCTGTCGTCCCCTTCTCCTACTGCTCCCAATCCCTCCCAGCATCAGAGTCTTTACCAATGAGTCAACTCTTCCCATGAGGTGGCCAAAGTACTGGAGTTTCAGCTTTAGCATCATTCCTTCCAAAGAAATCCCAAGGCTGATCTCCTTCAGAATGGACTGGTTGGATCTCCTTGCAGTCCAAGGGACTCTCAAGAGTCTTCTCCAACACCACAGTTTTCAAAAGCATCAATTCTTCGGCGCTCAGCCTTCTTCACAGCCCAACTCTCACATCCATACATGACCACAGGAAAAACCATAGCCTTGACTAGACGAACCTTTGTTGGCAAAGTAATGTCTCTGCTTTTGAATATGCTGTCTAGGTTGGTCATAGCTTTCCTTCCAAGGAGTAAGCGTCTTTTAATTTCATGGCTGCAATCATCATCTGCAGTGATTTTGGAACCCAAAAAAATAAAGTCTGACACTGATTCCACTGTTTCCCCATCTATTTCCCATGAAGTGGTGGGACCGGATGCCATGATCTTCATTTTCTGAATGTTGAGCTTTAAGCCAACTTTTTCACTCTCCACTTTCACTTTCATCAAGAGGCTTTTGAGTTCCTCTTCACTTTCTGCCATAAGGGTGGTGTCATCTGCATATCTGAGGTTATTGAGATTTCTCCCGGCAATCTTGATTCCAGCTTGTGTTTCTTCCAGTCCAGCATTTCTCATGATGTACTCTGCATAGAAGTTAAATAAGCAGGGTGACAATATACAGCCTTGATGAACTCCTTTTCCTATTTGGAACCAGTCTGTTGTTCCATGTCCAGTTCTAACTGTTGCTTCCTGACCTGTATACAAATTTCTCAAGAGGCAGGTCAGGTGGTCTGGTATTCCCATCTCTTTCAGAATTTCCCACAGTTTCTTGTGATCCACACAGTCAAAGGCTTTGGCACAGTCAGTAAAGCAGAAATAGATGCTTTTCTGGAACTCTCTTGCTTTTTCCATGATCTGTTAGCAACTTTCATTTTTAATATTCAGCATTGTTAATTATCATTATTATGTTATAAATTACATTCCTGGTACGTATTTTTCCTTATAACTAGAAATTTCTACCTTTTGACTACGTTCATCTGATTCTTTCTCCCTCCCGCAAGAATATGTTTACTTTTGTAAGAAACTGCTCAACTGTCTTCCAAAGTAGCTGTACCATTTACTTTTTTTTCTTTTTTTGACACTGCCACGCATCTTGTGGGCTCTTAGTTCCCTGACCAAGGATCAAGAGCACCGAGTCCTAACCACTGGACCGCCAAGGAATTTCCCCATTTTGCATTTCCATACGCAGTAAAAGTTGCTGTTGTTCCGCAGTCCCTTCAGCATTTGTTGTTGTCAGTGTTTTGGATTTTGCCCACCATCCTAACAGATGTATAATGGAATATTATTTTATTTTTCAATTCTCTACTGACGTGATACGGAACATATATTTTTCGTATACTTATGAAAGTATATACTTTTCTTTTAATCTTTTCATATACTTATTTGCCAGCTGTATATCTTCTTCAGTGAGGTGTCTGTTTGGATCCGTTGCCCATATTTTAAGCCAATTGTTCATCTTATTGTTGAATTTTAAGTGTTCTTTGTATATTTCGATAATAGTATTTATCAGATGTGTCTTTGTGAATGTTTTCTTTACCTGGGGACCTTGTAAAATGTCAGATGCTCAGGCCATTTCTCAGGCCAGTTCAGTCAGTGTCTCTGAGCATGGAATCTGGACATCAGTATTTTTTGAAGTGATTCAGATGTATAGCCAAGGCTCAAGGCTGAGAACCACTGGCCTAAGTCAATACAACAACAATAATATTTAAATATAATTAGTATAATACTTATTATTGTTGCAGCTAGATTTTTATTAGGTACTTATCATGTCCTAACAACCTTCTAAATGTATTACAAATATTAATTCACTGTGGACATCAGCTACTTTGACTTGCTGTGTGTGTTGCCTTGGCCTCTCTGACCTTTGTTTTCCTAATGTATGAGATTAAGATGATAATAGAAACTAACCCCACATAGAATAATTATATTAAATAAGATAAGGCATATAAATGCCTGCTGCTGCTGCTAAGTCGCTTCAGTCGTGTCCGACTCTGTGCGACCCCATAGACGGCAGCCCACCAGGCTCCCCCATCCCTGGGATTCTCCAGGCAAGAACACTGGAGTGGTTGCCATTTCCTTCTCCAATGCATGAAAGTGAAAAGTGAAAGTGAAGTCGCTCAGTCATGTCCGACTCTTGTCGACCCCATGGACTGCAGCTTACCTGGCCCCTCCATCCATGGGATTTTTCCAGGCAAGAGTACTGGAGTGGGGTGCCATTGCCTTCTCCGTATAAATGCCTACCACATATTAAATAAACGCTCAAAAGTGCCTGCTATTAATAATATTACATGATTGGTTCAGCTCTCTGCTGTGGCATCCTAGGTCTGCTCCTTCTTCCATAGGACACGTCACCAAACAAAGACAACAGTCATGATCCCCATACCCTCCCTTCTCCCGGCAAAATAAGTCTAGTTTCTGCAATGGCGTTACCCTCCTTGGTCATGTTCTAATGTCTCCTGACATACTTTAATTAAGAACTCCTAAGCCTGAAACTGTGCTTTAAAGGTGGTCAGACCTGGACAGAGGAATGCCGTCTTCCATTGCATTGGGTTCAGAGAGTGACACTCACATCACGCTATTGGCTCATACAGAGTTTGCTGAACTAAAGTCCTTACTGCTTGCTCCCTGAACTGCCAAGCCAACTTTCCTTCAGTCTTTTAATTTAGCAGTTGATATTTTTGTCCTTAATGTTTAGACTTACTAAATTTCGTCTTGTTGGTTCTGTGTCAATGTTGCATCCTATGGCAATCTCTTTGAATCCTGACTGGGTGGTGAAAGGTATCAGCCGTCCCCTCAGATTCTTTGTTAGTAGTCAATTAGATAAAGGTGTTGGACAGAATATGGCCAAAACAAAGGCTCTGATGAATGACAAACCTTTTACCAAGCAGTTATTTATCCATTAAATAACATTCTCGTGGTGTAGTTGTTCAGGTAACAGCTTTACCTAACAGTATTTATAACCTGACCCGCTTACTTCCTCCTTGATGATAGGAATTTTAATGTTCTTTTGTTTAAAAAGTCACAGTGCTAAGAAAATGAAAACCAAAATTGAGTCTTATAATACATAATGAACATATTTATATCCAAAATTTTGGAGGAAGTATTGTCAGTTGCCTTCTTGAAACTCACTTATTTCAACTGTGGCATTCCAGTAACATTTGGGGAAGTTGGGTAACTCCATATATGTAGGAACCCTCTTTTTTGTGTGTGTTTAAAGTTATTTCAAAATTGAAAGTTAAAAGAATAAGATAGTAAGTTTAGCTTGAGATGACCAATTCTTAGTAATGCTGTCTTCTAGAAATCGTTCTTCTATTCTAAAGGTTTCAAAAATTCTAGAATTTTGACAGTTTTTTACAAATTCACTGTATCCATCATACATCCCTTGATAGTATAGACAAAAAACAAACAATAGTTGTAAAAGTTGTGTTTTATGTTCCTAGTAGGTGTTCTTGCTCCAAGGCTAAAAAAAAAAAAAAAGCTGTTAACTCTTCTTTAGCCTACTCATGTGCATAAGTACTTTATCACTTAAAAGTAGGATCTGATTTAGTTCATAGGAAAAAATTAGTTCATAGAAAACTTTCAAGAACCTAAGTTATGTAAATAATTCTATTTTATTACATATTTTTAAAAGTGTGTTAGGGGAAAAACATATAATGACTGTATAAATTTAAAGTTTCTCCTGTATATTTTGCTAGTAAGGGATTATTGTTAATTGTCTTTAGTGTATGATAATGATATAATGGTTATATTTCCTAAAAAAAAAGAGAGAGTCATATTCCTTAGAGAAGCATACTAAAATATTTACAGATGAAATGATATGATTACTAGGATTTGCTGCACAATTGTTTGAGAGAATAGTGGGTAGAGTTCAGATGAAACATAATAGGCCATGCATTGACGATAACTACTGCACAATGGCACGCATGTCACACGCTCTAAGTAAAGTAATGCTCAAAATTCTCCAAGCCAGGCTTCAGTAATATGTGAACCGTAAACTTCCAAATGTTCAAGTTGGTTTTAAAAAAGGCAGAGGAACCAGAGATCACATTGCCAACATCTGCTGGATCATTGAAAAGCAAGAGTTCCAGAAAAACGTCTATTTCTGCTTCATTGACTATGCGAAAGCCTTTGACTGTGTGGATCAAATAAAAACTGGGGAATATTCTGAAAGAGATGGGAATACTAGACCACCTGACCTGCCTCTTGAGAAACCTGTATGCAGGTCAGGAAGCAACAGTTAGAACTGGACATGGAACAACAGACTCGTTCCAGATAGGAAAAGGAGTACGTCAAAGCTGTTTATTGTCACTCTGCTTATTTAACTTATATGCAGAGTACATCATGAGAACGCTGGGCTGGAGGAAGCACAAGCTGGAATCAAGATTGCCGGGAGAAATATCAATAACCTCAGATATGCAGATGACATCACCGTTATGGCAGAAAGTGAAGAAAAACTAAATGGCCTCTTGATGAAAGTGAAAGAGGAGAGTGAAAAACTTGGCTTAAAGCTCCACATTCAGAAAACGAAGATCTTGGCATCAGGTCCCATCACATCATGGCAAATAGATGGGGAAACAGTGGAAACAGTGTCAGACTTTATATTGGGGGGTTCCAAAATCACTGCAAATGGTGACTGCAGCCATGAAATTAAAAGACGCTTACCCCTTGGAAGGAAAGTTATGACCAACCTAGATAGCATATTGAAAAGCAGAGACATTACTTTGCCAACAAAGGTTCGTCTAGTCATGGCTATGGTTTTTCCAGTAGTCATGTATGGATGTGAGAGTTGGACTGTGAAGAAAGCTTAGCGCACAAGAATTGATGCTTTTGAACTGTGGTGTTGGAGAAGACTTGAGAGTCCCTGGGACTGCAAGGAGATCCAACCAGTCCATCCTAAAGGAGCTCAGTCCTGGGTGTTCATTGGAAGGACTCATGTTGAAGCTGAAACTCCAATGCTTTGGCCACCTGATGTGAAGACCTGAGTCATTTGAAAAGACGGTGATGCTGGGAAAGATTGAGGGCAGGAGGAGAAGGGGACGACAGAAGATGAGATGGTTGGATGGCATCTCTGACTCAATGGACATGGGTTTGGGTGGATTCTGGGAGTTGATGATGGACAGTGAGGCCTGACATACTACGGTTCATGGGGTCGCAAAGAGTTGGACATGACTGAGCTACTGAACTGAACCTTCCTCTTTGGTAACCATAAGTTTGTTTTCTACATCAGTGACTTTATTTCTATTTTATTTTATTTTATTTTATTTTATTTTTTAGGTAACTGCCCCGTCAGTTGAGATGGGTATTCTGGTAGATATGGCAACTTGATACTAGGGTTGAGAGTCAAGTTACTGAGGTTCGTTGCTAACATTTCAGAGAGTTGAGTGGCAACCTGCATTGCCTGGGAAGCATCATCGATGGATGTTTTCAGAGACTCTAGGGTCCAGGTTGGGTTATCTTCTGATGAATCCATTGGAAGTCTAGTCACAGCTTGAAGCTCCTCCTAGATCTTTGGGTGCCAGGGGAAGGTGATGCTGTAGGCTTAAACTGCTCCAAAAAAGCCTGGAAGAACTATAGAGCTAAGAAAGAGGGGGAAAAAACCCAGGCTGACATGCCATGGTCTATTTCTATTTTATAGATAAGTTGATATGTAGCATTATTTCTATTCCATATGTATATGATATCATATTATATTTGTCTTTCTGTCTTACTTAGTATGATAATCTCTAGGTCTGTCTCAGTTTAGTTCAGTTCAGTTCAGTCGCTCAGTCGTGTCCGACTCTTTGCGACCCCATGAATCACAGCATGCCAGGCCTCCCTGTCCATCACCAACTCCCAGAGTTCACTTAGACTCACACCCATGGAATCAGTGATGCCATCCAGCCATCTCATCCTCTGTCGTCCCCTTCTCCTCCTGCTCCCAATCCTTCCCAGCATCAGAGTCTTTTCCAATGAGTCAACTCTTCACATGAGGTGGCCAAAGTACTGGAGTTTCAGCTTTAGCATCATTCCTTCCAAAGACATCCCAGGACTGATCTCCTTCAGAATGGACTGGTTTGATTTCCTTGCAGTCCAAGGGACTCTCAAGAGTCTTCTCCAACACCACAGTTCAGAAGCATCAATTCTTGGGCACTCAGCCTTCTTCACATTCCAACTCTCACATCCATACATGACCACTGGAAAAACCATAGCCTTGACTAGACGAACCTTTGTTGGCAAACTAATGTCTCTGCTTTTCAACATGCTGTCTAGGTTGGTCATAACTTTCCTTCCAAGGAGTAAGCGTCTTTTAATTTCATGGCTGCAATCATCATCTGCAGTGATTTTGGAGCCCAGAAAAATAAAGTCTGACACTGTTTCCACTGTTTCCCCATCTATTTCCCATGAAGTGGTGGGACTGGATGCCATGATCTTCATTTTCTGAATGTTGAGCTTTAAGCCAACTTTTTCACTCTCCACCTTCACTTTCATCAAGAGGCTTTTTAGTTTCTCTTCACTTTCTGCCATAAGGGTGGTGTCATCTGCATATTTGAGGTTATTGATATTTCTCCCGGCAGTCTTGATTCCAGCTTGTGCTTCCTCCAGCCCAGTGTTTCTCATGATGTACTCTGCAAAGAAGTTAAATAAGCAGGGTGACAATATACAGCCTTGACATACTCCGTTTCCTATTTGAAACCAGTCTGTTGTTCCGTGTCCAGTTCTAACTGTTGCTTCCTGACCTGCATACAGATTTCTCAAGAGGCAGGTCAGGGTGGTCTGGTATTCCCATCTCTTTCAGAATTTTCCACAGTTTCTTGTGATCCACACAGTCAAAGGCTTTGGCATAGTCAATAAAGCAGAAATAGATGTTTTTCTGGAACTCTCTTGCTTTTTCCATGATCCAGCGGATGTTGGCAATGTGATCTCTGGTTCCTCTGCCTGTTGCAAATGACATTATTTCATTCTTTTCTATGCCTGAGTTATATTCCATTGTATGTATGAACCACATCTTCTTTATCCATTCATCTATCAGTAGACATTTAGATTGTTTCAATGTCTCAACAAGGTCTGATGGGAATTCCTTGGTGGTCCAGTGGTTAGGGCTCTGAGCTTCCACTCCTGGGGACCTGGATTGGATCCCTGCTCAGGAAAATAAGATCCTGCAAGCCATGCAGTGTGACCACAAATTAAAAAAAAAAAATTAATTAAAAAGAAAACCAAACTCTGATTTTGATAGAGAATATGCTGAGTATGTACATCAATTTGAGAAGTATTGCCATTTTAATAACATTTTCCAACTCATAAACATGAAATATCTTTCATCTATTTAGTCCATCTTTAATCTTTCAGTAACATTTTATAGCTTTCAGTGTACATGTTTTGTGCTTATTTTACGTCATGAAGATGTTTGTATGTATATTCTGTTTTTGTTGAATGAATATCCTTTGGTCTAGTTGGTTTGTAGTTTTTGTGTTTTTTTTACAGTATTTTTCAAGTCTTCTGTTTCCTTATTAATCAATTGGTTGTTCTAGTCATCATTGAAAGCGAAGTCTTCAACTATTATTGTTGAATTGTCTGTGTCTCCCATCAGTTTTATTAGTTTTTACTTCATGTATTTTGGGGATCTGCTGTTAGGTGCATGTATATTTAGTTATGTCTTCCTGACAGACTGACCATTTTAACGTTAAACTATATCCTTTGCCTTTTTGCCTCTAGTAACAATTGTTGTCTTAAAATCTTTTTTGAGGGGGCACTCAAGTTATGGGATCTTAGTTCCCTGACCAGAGATCGAATCCAGGCTGTAGGCAATGAAAGCAGAGTCTTAACCACTGGACTGCCAGGGAATTCCCTTAAAATCTCTTTTGTCTGATGTTAGTATAGCCAACTCCAACTCCCTTTGGGTTACTGTTTATATGGTATATATTCTTCCATTCTTTTTGTGGCAATATATTTGTATCTGAATCTAGCTTGTCTTTTTTCAGACAGCATATAGTTGAAATTTTTTTAATCCGTTCTGCAAATGTATGCTTCTTGATTGTTTAGTCTATTTACAATTAAGGAAATTATTGACAGCATAGTTTTTACATTGGCCATTTTGTTACTTGTTTTCTGTGTGTTTTATGTATATTTCTCCATTACTGCTTTCTCTTTTGTTAAATAGTTATTTTCTGGTGTATCATTTCAGTTCCTTTGTTGTATCTTTTTCTGTATGTTTTTGAGTTGTTTTCTTAGTGGTTATGCTAGGGATTAGAGTTAACATCTTAATATAAAAATAATCAAGCTTGGATTAATAGCAACTGAATTTCAATAGTATACAAAAATTTTATTCCATATAGCTATTTCCTCCCTTCTGCAATGTGCTATTATTGACATACAGTTACATCTTTATACATCATATACCCATCAACTCACTGTATAATCAGTACTTTATGCAGTTGTCTCTTAAATCAGATACAAGAATGAATTACAAACAAAAATACGTTTATACTATCTTTTATGTTTACCTGTGTATTTACCTTTACTAGTGCTTTGTACATCATGTCTTGGCTTATTTTAGACTCTTTTTAAGTTCTTTTCAAAATATTCAGTTTACATATGCTACTTCCCTCAGATATTTTCCCATTTCAATAGTTTTTTACACTGTAATTATCTAAAGTAATGTGGTTTAGTGGAAATACTGAGTTTTGAATCAAGAGTCTTAGCATCTGCTAATGGTTTTTAGTCCATTGATTGATTTTGTAATCTGGATTAAACCATTTATTCTTTATCCAGGCTTCGATTCCCTTAACTTGAAAGCAGAGAGAATAGCATTTGGCCATATTTGACTACTGACTTTAAATGTACCATTCTCCCTACTGTAGGTCCTACCACAGATGACAGAAGTTCTCTTGTAATTCTAGTCTAGCACCTAATGAACAGAAAGGAGTTCACAACCTTTATAATAACATTATAGGCTAGAATTCCAACAGGAGGGAGAAAATGACTGAGAATAAATAAATTATGAAAACTGCTTCAGATGATCAATTGCTGTTTGTAATATGCATTGTAAAAAAACATAAAATCCTTCAATTTGCAAATTGCTTCTTAGGTATATTTCTCTGAAGAAAATACAAATAATGAATACTCCCCAATATAGTGAATACCTATTCCTCAGCTAATTTCATTTCAAAAATCCAGCCATAACCCAGGATAACCCTAACTCTGAGCTATTTGAAGTGAATTTGACAGGTGAATGAGGGTAGGGGGATGGATTATATCTGAGTCTTCAGTGCGTGCTAAGTCACTTCAGTACTGTCTGACTCTTTGCACCCCTGTGGACTGCATCCCACCAGACTCCTTGTCCATGGGATTCTCTAGGCATGAATACTAGAGTGGGTTGCCATGCCCTCCTTCAGGGAATCTTCCCGACCCAGGGATCAAACTCACGCCTCTTACGTCGCCTGCTTTGGCAGGTGGGTTCTTTACCACTAGCACCACCTGGGAAGCCCAAGTCTTGAGAGTAGATTGAATATGTTTTCTTAGTCTTCTGTTTCCTGAGGTCTGTTCTTCCTATCAGTTTGTTTTGTTTTTAGGGAGGAAAATAATCATATTCCCCTTGGACATAACAAGCCAGGGCTAGCATCACCACCGTTTGGAGTATAACCCATAAAATCTATTCTGGCCATTTTCTTTGCCCCCACTGAAAAATAATAACTGTGGTAAAATGAGATTTAAAATAATTCCTGTATATCTAGGGGCCACAAGTGAAATTCTTCATCATAGATATTTAAGGATTGAATTTTAGCAGGAGCACCAATCACACCTAGAACAATAGGGTAGTTATTGGCGATTCATCAAGCAGAACGTGAGTTTTGCCTTTCGCTCCTTTTGGAAACAAGTCCAAGTTTGAAACACCTTCCACGCTCAGGTTTTGTCAGGTGATGAGGTTCCAACCATGGTAATTTCTGAATATTAATGAAAGAGCAAGTCAAAGTAGATAATCTTGTTAGTGTGTCTTAGTATGATTCAGACCTATTATACAAAGATACTTATTCTAAGGAGCTTCCTTTATCCTCAGTCTTGAGGGGATGTAGCCAGATTGATTAGAATGTAATCTTGCTAACCGTTGAGTAACTTTCCATATGATTCTACCTTATCAAAGGGAAGCTAGCCTTTGCCTTTCTCTATTACCCAATTTCAAAGCACACTCCTTGTAACCAATGAAAAAGAAATGTATTTTGCTATTCCTTGTTTTCTTTAGCTAAAGAACCCCATGTCCTTTCTTTAGTGGTCTGGAATCTTGTTAGCAAACAAAATTTGCAGGTGGCTTTTATATTAGTGTTACTGCCACACTATGTACACTGGGAGGTGGAAGACTAAAAATAACTAATCTAGCCTCAGTAAATGGACCGAACTGTATGTGCTGCATATTCCCACAGACCGAACGATCTAGGGAGGATAATATTTATTTTTAGAACAAATCACAATTGAAACCCTTATTCTCCCCTCACTTGGGTTTTTTTCCCCTGTCTTCCCCCCTCACCTGAGAATGGCTGTGTGTGCTCAGTCACTTCAGTTGTATCTGACTGTGAACTATGGACTATAGCCTGCCAGGCTCCTCTGTCCATGGGATTTTTCCAGGGAAGAATACTGGAGTGGGTTGCCATGCCCTCCTCCAGGGGATCTTCCCAACCCAGGAATTAACCCATATTGAACCCGTATCTCCGGTGTCTTCTGCATTGTAGGCATGTTTTTTACCTACTTGAGACACTTGGAAAGCCTGGGAATGGCTATAGGGTTTTTTTAAGAGGCAATTTGCAGTCTAGAGAAACAAACCACAGAACCTTCTTTTTATAATGGTTTCTTCAGTCAAACACATTCTATATTGTAAAAGTGATAAAATTATGACAGAATTTTAGACAGGACAATTGCTTTTCCCTATTTGGCTTATTTTGGTCAACTGAAAAAATGTTCCTGCCTCCTAGAGAGATTTACTTCTTATCGTGGACTAATAGAAACATGTTAAGAGGGTTAATTTATTTACCCGTTCAAGTTCTTAAATTCTAAATCTTGAAAATAAGTTTATTTGTAGCTACAACTCATTATGTATTCAGCTTTTCATTTCTTTCATAAATAAGGCCCAAGTTGATTAATATCCTCATCTGCTTCCAATTCTTCCTCATAGATTCTTCCCTGCTCCCTACTCT
Organism: Bos grunniens; assembly: GCF_055505025.1. Lineage (NCBI taxonomy): Eukaryota > Metazoa > Chordata > Mammalia > Artiodactyla > Bovidae > Bos > Bos grunniens. The sequence continues at coordinate 28,793,366 of NC_141185.1, read as the reverse complement.
CATGTTACAAAACATTAGGGAGCCTGAAACATAATATCAGCAACTTTCTAAAGGTAGTGGGTGATATTTACCCACTTAAGCTGCTGGCACTGACAGGGTAACTGGAGTCAAATGTAAACCATGGCATTTATCATTCCTGGTCAAATATATTGTGCAATGAGTAGCAATGGGCACTATGTGAAAGGTTGCCGCCCCAGCATTAGGATTAGTCAGCTTCTTGCCCTGAGGTGTGTGTGACCAAGATATTGGAGGTCGTTGGTGATGGAAAGGCAAGCTGGCCAATGATAGGAACCAAAAGGAGGGGAAACTCAGCTCCTGGCAAACAATTGAATCTTAGCACGAGGCATTTGCCTTTGAGGTGCAGAGTCTGAGAGGCTGCTGAGAAGCATCTAAGGGAAAGATGTTATTTTCTGACTTTTTATTGCTTTTTCATGAAAACTTTCACCTGTATAATATCTTAGAAGCCAGTGCAATTTCTGGTCATGTTGATTTATAGTGGAACCAAAAAATGGGGGGAATTTTTGTTGTTGTTATAATATTGTTTAATTATTAAAAACAACATAATGACACTAAAGATAATTAGAAAAAGCAAGGGGGGAATGCTTATTATTTTTTTGCTGAAAATAATCATGATATCATAGTAGCATACATTCCTATTCTTTGAACTGTTTCACTTGGTTTTAACAACTATGTTATTAAAACTTAAGAGTTAAAAGATTTTGTCACATAATTTTTGGTAACTTATCATAAGCTTTCTTTTGCTCATAGTGCTACAGAACCATATTTAAAATAACTGAATGACTTTCCGTTTAGTGTATGGCTGAACCAATGTTCACTTTAAACATTCCAACAAATAGACTGCTTGTTATTATGAATAATTCTGAAATGACTACAATTTAAAATACAGCTTTTTAGTATAATTTTAAAAATTTCAGGTGGTTTATATAAAAGTTTATATAAAGCATATACGAACAGGTAAAGGTTAATAATAAAATGAATAGCTGAGTATCCACTTACAACTTAAGAAATAAAACATTGCCTGTAACTTAGAAGCCTGTCTGTATTCTTCTCTTCAGTTGCATCATCTTCTTTTTCCCTGTAGACATAACCACTAGCCCAAATGTTTTGTTTATAATATGTGTGTGTATATATATATATATTTATTATATTTTAGATTTTTCCTTAGGCTAGGTTCTTTGTAGGAGAATTTAATGATTGATATAAATGGAAGTTACATGTTTATCAGGACTAGTTTCTGATGTTGGTGGCTTATATTTCTCCTTCAGAAATTATCAGGCTTGACACACCCCGGTAGGCAGGGCAGGCTAACAGATGAAAGAAAAATTTGCCTCATAAGTAAGTGTGCTCTGTGACAGCTCTCTGCAGGATGAGGATATTATGGATTAGGATTGAGAACCTTTATCACAGTGTTGGGGGAGTTTGTAATTTGCTCAGTTCTGTCTAGTCGCACCAAAAGTTTGAAGCAACAGACCAGCGTTACAGCCGTCTGATGGACCAGTGTTATAGGTCCGTGTTACAGCTCAGTTTTATTTAGAAAGTAAAGGAAAAGACATCCTCGAGGCGTGAAGCCATGCTGACCCAAACGACTTGAGAAGGGAAGCCCCCTGGCCCAATTTTGGCCCCTCTTTTTATATGTTTTTTTCTCCTCCTTCTGAGCCTGCCCTATGTAAATTGGACTAGCCAGGAGTGCTGTTTGTTTTCTCTGAGGTCCTCACTCCAGTCCTTGGACCTTCCTTTGTTTTATTTTCGTGGGCTTTTCCCTTCCTTGTCTTTTAGCCACCGCCATTCTGGACTCCTTTTTCCTATTCTAACTACCCAATAGAGAGAGATGATTCTGGTTTACCTGCATAAAGGTTACACACCCTCCTCCCGTTCCTTTCTCCATTCCCAGTTGTTTTGATTTTAGCTTATTATTTGTATTTTGTTATTTTAATCACTCATTCATTTAAAGCAGGGAGTTCTTTTGTTCAACATATTGGTCTCTGTCTTGTGGAATAAATGTCAGCATAATTATGTTCAATTTTACCTATCCCAAGGAATCAGGTTGATCAGCCTGATCACCTCAGTTTTGAAAAATGGAGAAACTAAAAAATTTTGAAAATAATTGGCCAAGAATAGAACCAATAAGAATATTTAGCTTTCAAGTCAGTAGTAAAAATCCCAGGATAGTATTTCTGATCACCTGAATCAGAATCAGTTAAGATATTTAGTAAATTGAGAGGTTCCTGGATTCTACTTGATACCTACCAAATCATAACCTCTAAATATGGAGTCCAGGAATCTATAGTTTATTAAGCACCCTAGATGACTTTTCACCACCCTAAAATTGAGAAGTTCTACCCTATCAGGGGCAATAATTAAAGAAAAGTGATTTAGTAAATATTCCTATATTCTCTAGTGTGTTTATATTTATTTAGCACTGAGATGTGGGGTTTGCTGGTCACATACCAGTCCTTTCTATGGGAACCCATTGTGATGTATTTTGCTGAATGAGAGTGAAAAAAACCCAGCTCTTTGTCTTCTAGTATTGAAATTTTAAAATGAGAGAATGAAGTCTCAGTCCAGTTCAGTCACTAAGTCGTGTCTAACTCTCTGCGACGCCATGAATTGCAGCACCCCAGGCCTCCCTGTCCATCACCAACTCCCGGAGTTCACTCAGACTCATGCCCATCGAGTCAGTGATGCCATCCAGTCATCTCATCCTCTGTCATCCCTTTGTCCTCCTGCCCCCAATCCCTCCCAGCATCAGAGTCTTTTCCAATGAGTCAACTCTTCGCATGAGGTGGCCAAAGTACTGGACTTTCAGCTTTGGCATCATTCCTTCCAAAGAAATCCCAGGACTGATCTCCTTCAGAATGGACTGGTTTGATCTCCTTGCAGTCCAAGGGACTCTCAAGAGTCTTCTCCAACACCACAGTTCAGAAGCATCAATTCTTGGGCGCTCAGCCTTCTTCACAGTCCAACTCTCACATCCATACATGACCACTGGAAAAACCATAGCCTTGACTAGACAGACCCTTATTGGCAAAGTAGTGTCTCTGCTTTTCAATATGCTATCTAGGTTGGTCATAACCTTTGTTCCAAGGAGGAAGCGTCTTTTAATTTCATGGCTGCAGTCACCATCTGCAGTGATTTTGGAGCCCAGAAAAATTAGGTCTGACACTGTTTCCACTGTTTCCCCATCTATTTGCCATGAAATGATGGGACCAGATGCCAAGATCTTCGTTTTCTGAATGTTGAGCTTTAAGCGAACTTTTTCACTCTCCACTTTCACTTTCATCAAGAGGCTTTTGAGTTCCTCTTCACTTTCTGCCATAAGGGTGGTGTCATCTGCATATCTGAGGTTATTGATATTTCTCCTGGCAATCTTGATTCCAGCTTGTGCTTCTTCCAGCCCAGCGTTTCTCATGATGTACTCTGCATAGAAGTTAAATAAGCAGGGTGACAATATACAGCCTTGACGTACTCCTTTTCCTATTTTCAACCAGTCTGTTGTTCCATGTCCAGTTCTAACTGTTGCTTCCCGACTTGCATATAGGTTTCTCAAGAGGCAGGTCAGGTGGTCTGGTATTCCCATCTCTTTCAGAATTTCCCACAGTTTCTTGTGATCCACACAGTCAAAGGCTTTGGCATAGTCAATAAAGCAGAAATAGATATTTTTATGGAAGTCTCTTGCTTTTTCCATGATCCAACGGATGTTGGCAATTTGATCTCTGGTTCCTCTGCCTTTTCTAAAACCAGCTTGAACATCTGGAAGTTCACAGTTCACGTATTGCTGAAGCCTGGGTTGGAGAATTTTGAGCATTACTTTACTAGCGTGTGAGATGAGTGCAATTGTGCAGTAGTTGAGCATTCTTTGGCATTGCCTTTCTTTGGGATTGGAATGAAAACTGACCTTTTCTAGTCTTGTGGCCACTGCTGAGTTTTCCAAATTTGCTGGCATTTTGAGTGCAGCACTTTCACAGCATCATCTTTCAGGTTTTGAAATAGCTCAACTGGAATTCCATCACCTCCACTAGCTTTGTTCGTAGTGAAGCTTTCTAAGGCCCACTTGACTTCACCTTCCAGGATGTCTGGCTCTAGGTCAGTGATCACACCATCGTGATTATCTGGGTCATGAAGATCTTTTTTGTACAGTTCTTCTGTGTATTCTTGCCACCTCTTCTTAATATTCTACTTCTGTTAGGTCCATACCATTTCTGTCCTTTATCGAGCCCATCTTTGCATGAAATGTTCCCTTGGTATCTCTAATTTTCTTGAAGAGATCTCTAGTGTTTCCCATTCTGTTGTTTTCCTCTATTTCTTTGCATTGATCGCTGAGGAAGGCTTTCTTTTCTTGCTATTCTTTGGAACTCTGCATTCAGATGCTTATATCTTTCCTTTTCTCCTTTGCTTTTCACTTCTCTTCTTTTCACAGCTATTTGTAAGGCCTCCCCAGACAGCCATTTTGCTTTTTTGCATTTCTTTTCCATGGGGATGGTCTTGATCCCTGTCTCCTGTACAATGTCACGAACCTCAGTCTGTAGTTCATCAGGCACTCTATCTATCAGATCTAGGCCCTTAAATCTATTTCTCACTTCCACTGTATAATCATAAGGGATTTGATTTAGGTCATACCTGAATGGTCTAGTGGTTTTCCCTACTTTCTTCAATTTAAGTCTGAATTTGGCAATAAGGAGTTCATGATCTGAGTCACAGTCAGCTCCTGGTCTTGTTTTTGTTGACTGTATAGAGCTTCTCCATCTTTGGCTGCAAAGAACATAATCAGTCTGATTTCGGTGTTGACCATCTGGTGATGTCCATGTGTAGAGTCTTCTCTTGTGTTGTTGGAAGAGGGTATTTGCTATGACCAGTGCATTTTCTCGGCAAAACTCTATTAGTCTTTGGCCTGCTTCATTATGGCATATGGAATGAATGAAGTCTAGCGATCACCTTTTTATTATTTATATCAAGTTAGCAGTAGATTTTCATTGACCATGGCCAAGAATGAGATATACGATGGAAGCAAGTGAAGACATTTTGCCTAAAACTAAAAACAGGGTTTACTTTATACAAAGCACACTCATTCTGTTTTCTTTCAGTATTGAGTAGCACTTTTGTCCATGAGTTTGATACTCAAAATTGTTTTGCATGTAACCATTGTCTTGCTTAGCACTGGTTCTACAATAATCTTTGAAGCAGAACTCTTTATGGTTTTACCAAGTCTAGGGCTACTTATAAAGAAGAGAATTGGGGGGAAATTTGTTGTTGAAAAGAAAAGCTAAAAGACAAGAGTTGATGCTTTTGAGACAAGACAGGAATTGATGCTTTTGAACCATGATGTTGGGGAAGACTTGAGAGTTGCAAGGAGATCCAACCAGTCCATCCTAAAGGAAATCAGTCCTGAATATTCTTTGGAAGGACTGATGCTGAGGCTGAAACTCCAGTACTTTGGCCACCTCATGCGAAGAGCTGAAAAGATCCTGATGCTGGGGAAGATTGAAGGTGGGAGGAGAAGGGGACAACAGAGGGTGAGATGTTTGGATGGCATCACTGACTTGAAGGACATGAGTTTGAGCAGGCTTCAGGAGTTGGTGATGGACACGGAAGCCTGGCTTGCTGCAGTCCATGGGGTTGCAGAGAGTCAGACAAGACTGAGTGACTGAACTGAACTGAACTGCCCACCTATGAATAGAAGAGATTAACACATGTCTTCCAAAGCCTGACCCTTCCCTGACATGTTTTGCAAGACTGAAGACCCTTGTTGCTTTACTTACTCACCCTCTTCCTCTCTATTCTGCATTTTGACTTTAGTTTCTCATTGCTTCCCTCTCTGACTCTATAAAAGAACCTGGCATCCAGGCCCCCAGAATATCGTTACTTTGAGACATTAGTCCACTGTCTTCTTGGCCAGCCGGCTTTCCGAATAAAGGCATTTTCCCTGCCTCAACACCTCATCTCTCGGATTCATTGGCCTGTTGTGTAGCAAGCAGAGCAAGCTTGGACTCAGTAACAGTGCTACTTTCTGGTTTTCGTTATGTTTAGTTCAGTCTTTCTGCTTAGCATATCCCCTGATTTAAAAGACCTGAAAATAACTGAAAATAAATAGTAAAGCATTGTCAGTTGAGTACACTTCAATAAAATGTGTGTCTATATCTATCTATCTATATATAAGGTCTTCAGAGAAATAATAATTTCAAAACCTAAACCCTCCCCAGGTTGCTAAAAGAGGAAACATTTCCTCAAGTGTGACCTATTTACAAGTGTCATAGGCCCCCACTCTGTCTGAGGACGTGACAGTATTTTTAATCATAAGGAAATGGAAAGGTCTGAATTTAAAACTCTTGGATACATTGTCTCAAGACAGTGGAAATATAAGATTCATTGGCATATAAATACCATTAGAGGGGACTTTCCAGGTAGTCCAGTGGTTAAGAATCTGCCTTCAAAAGCAGCGTAAGAGGGTTCCCTGATGGGGAACTAAGATCCCACATTATTGTGTTTAGTCGATAAGTTGTGTCTGACTCTTATGCAACCCATCCCCACTGGGCTTTTCTGTCCATGGGATTTCCCAGACAAGAATATTGGAGGGTGTTGCCATTTCCTTCTCCATGGGACCTTCCTGACACAAGGATTGAACCAGTGTTTCCTGCATTGGCAGGTAGATTCTTTACCACTGAGCCACCAGGGAAGCAAGATCCCACGTTGCCTCTGGCTTAGAGTTGCCTCTAAGCCAACTGCAACTCCTGAAGCCCCTGTGCTCTAGAACCCATGAGCCTCAATTGCTGAGCCCATATGCCCTAGCTCCCATGCTTTATAGTAAGAAAAGCCACTGCAGTGTACCACAACAGAGCAGCCACTGCTCGCTGTAACTAAGAAAGCCCACATATAGCATCAAAGAACCCACGTAACCAAAAATAAACAAAGATATTAAAAAAAAAAAAAGTTAGAAACGTGGACAAAACAGAATAATAACAATTGTGAGGAAGACAAAGATAATGATGGTGATACCGGCCTTGTTGACTGCTACTTAGGGCAGGCACTATGCCAAGTGCTTTACATGTGTGCTGGATAATATTTTGAGATATTATCTCTTCTCTCTCTTTTCCTCTTTTTTTCCCTCCATTCTCATCAGTCAGTTAGTTCTTTCCTCAGAGGTTGTATCAACACAGATAATAAAAGTGGCCTATAAGTTTCTCTGTCTTTGCTTACCTTGAGTCTTAAGAAGAACTTGGAGAGTTTATGAAGGTAAAAGGGAAAAGTAGATATGTAAGAATAGTTAGAGCAATGGTTCTCAAACTTTTTGATCTTAGTTCAGTTCAGTTCAGTTCGGTCGCTCAGTTGTGTCCGACTATTTGCGACCCAAAAAAGAAAAAAAAAATTCAACTGGAATTCCATCACCTCCACTAGCTTTGTTCGTAGTGAAGCTTTCTAAGGCCCACTTGACTTCACCTTCCAGGATGTCTGGCTCTAGGTCAGTGATCACACCATCGTGATTATCTGGGTCGTGAAGATCTTTTTTGTACAGTTCTTCTGTGTATTCTTGCCATCTCTTCTTTATATCTTCTGCTTCTGTTAGGTCCATACCATTTCTGTCCTTTATCGAGCCCATCTTTGCATGAAATGTTCCCTTGGTATCTCTAATTTTCTTGAAGAGATCTCTAGTGTTTCCCATTCTGTTGTTTTCCTCTATTTCTTTGCATTGATCGCTGAGGAAGGCTTTCTTATCTCTTCTTGCTATTCTTTGGAACTCTGCATTCAGATGCTTATATCTTTCCTTTTCTCCTTTGCTTTTCACTTCTCTTCTTTTCACAGCTATTTGTAAGGCCTCCCCAGACAGCCATTTTGCTTTTTTGCATTTCTTTTCCATGGGGATGGTCTTGATCCCTGTCTCCTGTACAATGTCACGAACCTCAGTCTGTAGTTCATCAGGCACTCTATCTATCAGATCTAGGCCCTTAAATCTATTTCTCACTTCCACTGTATAATCATAAGGGATTTGATTTAGGTCATACCTGAATGGTCTAGTGGTTTTCCCTACTTTCTTCAATTTAAGTCTGAATTTGGCAATAAGGAGTTCATGATCTGAGTCACAGTCAGCTCCTGGTCTTGTTTTTGTTGACTGTATAGAGCTTCTCCATCTTTGGCTGCAAAGAACATAATCAGTCTGATTTCAGTGTTGACCATCTGATGATGTCCATGTGTAGAGTCCTCTTGTGTTGTTGGAAGAGGGTGTTTGCTATGACCAGTGCATTTTCTTGGCAAAACTCTGTTAGCCTTTGCACTGCTTCATTCCATATTCCAAGGCCAAATTTGCCTGTTACTCCAGGTGTTTCTTGACTTCCTACTTTTGCATTCCAGTCCCCTATAATGAAAAGGACATCTCTTTTGGGTGTTAGTTCTAAAAGGTCTTGTAGGTCTTCATAGAACCGTTCAACTTCAGCTTCTTCAGCGTTACGGTTGGGGCATAGACTTGGATTACTGTGATATTGAATGGTTTGCCTTGGAAACGAAGAGATCATTCTGTCTTTTTTGAGATTGCATCCAAGTACTGCATTTTGGATTCTTTTGTTGACCATGATGGCTACTCCATTTCTTCTGAGGGATTCCTGTCTGCAGTAGTAGATATAATGGTCATCTGAGTTAAATTCACCCATTCCAATCCATTTGAGTTTGCTGATTCCTAGAATGTCGACATTCACTCTTGCCATCTCTTGTTTGACCACTTCCAATTTGCCTTGATTCATGGACCTGACATTCCAGGTTCCTATGCAATATTGCTCTTTACAGCATCGGACCTTGCTTCTATCACCAGTCACATCCACAGCTGGGTATTCTTTTTGCTTTGGCTCCATCCCTTCATTCTTTCTGGAGTTATTTCTCCACTGATCTCCAGTAGCGTATTGGGCACCTACTCACCTAGGGAGTTCCTCTTTCAGTATCCTATCATTTTGCCTTTTCATGCTATTCATGGGGTTCTCAAGGCAAGAATACTGAAGTGGTTTGCCATTCCCTTCTCCAGTAGACCACATTCTGTCAGATTTTGATCTTAAGACCTCTTTATATTCTTAAATATTATTTAAAACTAAAAAGTGTCTTTTTTTTTACATATTAGTTTCAGATAATTTGTGGACATTCTTTTTGGGTATGTTAAAGAGAAAACTGGGCTTCCCTAGTGGTTCAGATGGCAAAGAATCCAGTTGCAATACTGGAGACCCAGATTCGATTCCTGGGTTGAGAATATCCCCTGGAGAAGAAAATGACAACCCACTCCACTATTCTTGCCTGGGAAATCCCATGGACATAGGAGCCTGGCGGTTTACAGTCCATGGGGTCACAAAGAGTCGGACATGACTGAATGACTTTGTTAAAATCACAAGCCCCAAATGGTGTCACTTATGCTGAAGCTCCTGATACCAAACGTAGATAAATACAGAATATCATTGCAGTTTTGATTTTACCCAGGAATGTATGCTTAATCTGCCAGTTTGGGATTCTCTGGTTGGTCAGCACCAATGAGATAATCTGTTGCATGGGCCTTGTCCATATATCCTTCTTCCCCTGAGAAAGAAAGAAAAGGTAATCTGCATGATAGATCCTTATCCTTACCTTGAAAGAATTTAACCTGGCCTGAAACAATCCTTTCTTTTCTTTTGTTAATAGCAGCTTTGCCCCACCCCGCTTCTGCCTTTAAAAACCCTGCCTTTGGTCTCCTGCTTTCTAGACAGGATGTTGTCCAGTTCATGAATTGTTGAGTAAAACCAATGAGATCTTCACATTCACTCAGCTGAATTTTGTTTTTTAACAGGTACTATACCCACTCCAGTACTCTTGCCTGGAAAATCCCATGGATGGAGGAGCCTGGTAGGCTGCAGTCCATGGGGTCGCTAGGAGTTGGACACAACTGAGCGACTTCACTTTCACTTTTCACTTTCATGCACTGGAGAAGGAAATGGCAACCCACTCCAGTGTTCTTGCCTGGAGAATCCCAGGGATGGTGGAGCCTGGTGGGCTGCCGTCTTTGGGGTCGCACAGAGTCGGACACAACTGAAGCAATTTAGCAGCATACTAAAACTCAACAAGTGGTAATTTCTTTATAGTTTAGTTACAGTGTAGAATCTGAAACCAAATAAATTAACTTTTTGTCTACCGTTACATTAAAATCCATGCATCTGTGTGTGTTGCACTGAGAATGGATTCTCTACCCTTCATGAATTTGTAACATCCTCTGTGGACATTCAGAAAAATATTGGCTCATTGAGTGAATGAATCATGCAAATCTTCCAAATGCTAACATCTTTCAGCATGTAATATCAAAATGGTGATATTATATATACATTTGTCATCAGCATTGATCTCATCATAAAAGTCCTTAACACATCAGGCTGTACAGGTTTTCCCAAAATTCTGTATTTTATCATTGGCAACAAATATTGTCACTTATTTATTTCTTTATATTTAACTAGCAGGCTAACTTTCTTTGGTAGGAAATACCGGCCTAAAGCCCAGGTAAAAATAAGACAGCTGTCTGTAAGTCATTCTTTTAATTATAATGGGAAAAAAAAAAAGCTAGTTTAGCTCACAACTCAGTTGCTTGAGTGCTTTGTAACAGAAGTGCTCTGTAGCAGGACATACCCTGTATTTCCCATTTCATCACACAGAGTATTAAAAAGATGTGTACGCAAGAGTCAACATTTAATGAAAGTAATACTTTTTACTGTTTCATCAAGGACATTCTTAAGTGAAACTGTTTTGTTCTTTACTGCAGGTGTGTGGTAGAGAGAATACAACTGTTACTGTAGTTTGGTACTGTTGGGGAGGAAAAACTTTTCCTGTACCCTTTTAGATTCTGTGCTAGAGTATCTTCACATTAAACTGGGAAACAGGTTAGCAAAAGACAAGACAGATTTTTATTCAAATAAGGATACACTGGAGTTCACAGAAAAATGTAACTCAAGAAGGTGGAATTTGGATGAAATTAAAATTTGGGGCTTTTATGCCCCCTTATTGTGGGAAAGAGAGAGAAGGGCACTTAAAGGAAAACAGTTGACTTCTTAATAAGGATCTGGGGATTTAGAGAACAAACTTATGAATGCCTGGGGGAAGGATGGGTGAAAGGGATATATGGGGTGGACATGTATACACTGCTATATTTAAAATGAATAACCAACAAGGATGTGTTGTACCGCACATGGAGCTCTGCTCAATGTTATGTGGCAGCCTGGATAGGAAGGGAATTTGGGGGAGAATGGATACATGTGTATGTAGGGCTGACTCCTTTCACTGTTAACCTGAAACTATCAAAACATTGTTAATCTGCTATACCCCAATACAAAATAAAAAGTTAAAAATAAAAAATAAGGGTCTGGGGAGAAAGGGTACTGAAGGGAAAACAAATGATCTTTTGGAAAGACAAATGGCCCCTTAGGAGAAAGTCTGTTTTTTTTGGTGGTGGGGAGGGGAGTGGTTTGGAGACTTCTCATTTCCAGGGATAGTAGTTGCTCCAGAGCACGGGATTTATGACAGTTGAGTTCCTTTGGGAGCCTCTACTTTTAAGCAGATAAGGGACTTCAGGAACTCCAATGCCTTCTGCTCAAAATAATTTTTATGCCACAGTAGCGAATTCTGGACCCCTTCAGGACCATCATCTTAATTAGTGCCACGATACCACCATTTTTTACCCATCACTATTTTGTATCATTGGTTCAAATGCCAACCTGGTAAAAAGGACAGATAACATTTTACTGTAATTTGAAAATATTTTTGCCTTCTCCAACACCACTGAAAGGTCTCAGGGACCCTTCGGGGTCTGTGAAACACATGTTGAGAACCACTGAGCAAGGGTGTCTTGAGAAGCAGCGGGGAAAGCAGGTATTATCTTTGGGGCTTGAACAGCATTCCCCCAGGTAGTGGATAAAGGAAGGCCTGCAAGTCCTAGAGAACTGGAGAAAAGCATCTTACTTTTTGGCACCATCACGGGGAGGCAGCGAGACTTCAGAAAGAAATGGTTGTATAATGCACCTTGGCATACAGACCGTAGGAAATCTTAGCAGAAAATTTCTTTGCTTTCTGAATGGTGTAGGTACTTCAGAGTGCTGAAAAACAGAGACAGCAGACACCTCAGCTGTTACCTGTGCGGATCAGTGGTTATTGATCAGAAGAACACATACACATACCTAAACATATACCATACACTGGGGCCTGAGCACTCTGTGTGATTCTTGGTACAACCCCATTGGATGGGCAAGGCAAAGTGCCCAGAATGACTGTTTTGGCGGGGGTGAGGGGGATGGGGAGGTGGGGAGAGGGTTAGGGAGGTGCAAATCAGCTGTCAAATAGAGCTATAAATATTTTTAAAATATTACTTCTAACAACTGTGTTTTTAGGCTTAAGTTTACGAACCCTGTGTGTACTATCCTGTATAATCCTTGACATTATGGGGTAGATACCATTATTATTATCATTTCCATTTTATAGATGGGGAGGTGAGAAGATAGATGATTTGCTTTTTGCATAGCTAGTAAGTGGCAGAGCCAAGATTAGGACTATGTCTTTGGGAAGCTTGTGCTCTTAGCCAGCACATTCTCTGTGTTCAGTCACTAAGTTGTGTGCAAGTGTGTAATTTAGCATAGACAATTTCCTTATGTTTGTTCTTTCCATGTTTCTAACTACTAATTTTCCTGGTTATGGCCTCAGGAAGAGAGAACACAAGATGTTGGTTGGCTTGTATATGTCCAGTTCTTTGCAGACTATTCTAGCCCTAGCAGATCCCAGATTCCTCCGTCTTGAGTGAGCCCTAGAAGGAAGGGATGGTAAATATTGAATGAGTATAGTAAGGGCTATTAGGTTTGTTGTGAAACTTGGGAGGGAGGCCACAGACTACAGGTGGAGTGTGGCTCATCCCTCTATTCTCTAGGTGTCAGACCTGAGAGGAAGGCTGATAATCTAAGACATAGAGACTTAGAGAGCTGAAGACCCTTTGAACATGGGATCAAAGATACATTACTGTGAAAATGAAGTGAATGTGTTCCCTGTCTGATATTCCTTTAATTTCGAAAACACAGAACCCCCAGCTGGCATACTCCAAATAGTCCATAGCACTCAGAACTTGAAGACTGTGATGGTTTTAAAACATGTCTACAAATCAAATTCCTAAGCACTCTTCCCATCAGGAGCTGGATTCTGATCCCTCTTCTCTGTCATATGGATGGCTATAACTCTCATGGGGGCTTCCCTGGTAGCTCAGCTGGTAAAGAATCCACCTGCAATGCAGGAGACCCTGGTTGGATTCTTGGGTTCGAATGTGTTCTGGTATGTATTCTGGCCTGCTGATGTCCCAGTTGACAGCCAGCATTAGTTACGTCAGTCACCAGACATATGACAGAAATCTTTGAGGCGACTGCAGCCCCAGTTACCATTTGACTTAAACGGCATGAGAAAACCCAAGTCAGAAACCTCCAGTTGAGCCCAGCCCACCCCTAGGACACTTCAATTCAATTCAGTTCAGTTCAGTTGCTCAGTCATGTCCGACTCTTTGCGACCCCATGAATTGCAGTACACCAGGCCTCCCTGTCCATCACAAACTCCCGGAGTTCACCCAGACTCATGTCCATCGAGTCAGTGATGCCATCCAGCCATCTCATCCTCTGTCGTCCCCTTCTCCTCCTGCCCCCCCCAGCATCAGAGTCTTTTCCAGTGAGTCAGCTCTTCGCATGAGAGGGCCAAAGTACTGGAGTTTCAGCTTTAGCATCATCCGTCCAAAGAAATCCCAGGACTGATCTCCTTTAGAATGTTGTGGTTGGATTTCCTTGCAGTCCAAGGGACTCTCAAGAGTCTTCTCCAACACCACAGTTCAAAAGCATCAATTCTTCGGCGCTCAGCCTTCTTCACAGTCCAACTCTCACATCCATACATGACCACAGGAAAAACCATAGCCTTGACTAGACGGACCTTTGTTGGCAAAGTAATGTCTCTGCTTTTCAATATGCTATCTAGGTTGGTCATAACTTTCCTTCCAAAGAGAAAGTGTCTTTTTTAATTTCATGGCTGCAGTCACCATCTACAGTGAGTTTGGAGCCCCAAAAAATAAAGTCTGACACTGTTTCCACTGTTTCCCCATCTATTTGCCATGAAGTACTGGGACCAGATGCCATGATCTTCATTTTCTGAATGTTGAGCTTTAAGCCAACTTTTTCACTCTCCACTTTCACTTTCATCAAGAGGCTCTTTAGTTCCTTTTCACTTTCTGCCATAAGGGTGGTGTCATCTGCATATCTGAGGTTATTGATATTTCTCCCGGCAATCTTGATTCCAGCTTGTGCTTCCTCCAGCACAGCGTTTCTCATGATGTACTCTGCATAGAAGTTAAATAAGCAGAGTGACAATATACAGCCTTGACTTACTCCTTTTCCTATTTGGAACGAGTCTGTTGTTCCAGGTCCAGTTCTAACTGTTGCTTCCTGACCTGTATATAGGTTTCTCAAGAGGCTGGGACCCTTAGATGATAATAATAATGAGGAGGAGGAGGGGCAAGGGATAGGGGGAGAGAGAAAGGAAAAGCAAGAGCAGGATGAGGAGGAGACTGTTGGTGTTTTATATCGAAAATTTCAGGGTAGTTTGGTTGGCAGCAATAGAGAACTCAAGCTCTTTCTTAATTGCACTTGCGGCAGTTGACATTTGAATATGTATATATATGTATGTGTGTTTATTTTTGGCTGAGGTGTTTCTTTGTTGCTGTTTGGCCTTTTCTCAAGTGTGGCAAGCCGGGCTGCCCTCTGTTGCAGTACTCAGGCTTCTCATTGCAGTGGCTTCTCTTGTGGTAGAGCACAGGCTCTAAGGTGCACCTGCTTCAGTAGTTGGATATAGGATCAGTAGTTGTGGCCCACGGATTCAGTTGCTACATAGCATGTGGGATCTTCCTGAATCAGGGATTAAACATAAGTCTCTTGCATTGGCAGGTGGATTCTTAACCACTGGACCACCAGGGAAGTCCCTGCAGTTAGCATTTTTTTTTTGTTTTTAATAATCTAAATCCAGTTTTTTTAATTTAATTAATTTATTTCTTTTTGGCTGCGCTGGGTTTTCATTGCTGCACAGGCTTTTCTCCAGTTACAACAAGCGGGGGCTACTCTCAAGTTGCACTGCACAGGTGGCTTCTTTTATTGTGGAGTACTGGCTGGATGAAGCACAAGCTGGAATCAAGATTGCCGGGAGAAATATCAATAACCTCAGATATGCAGATGACACCACCCTTATGGCAGAAAGTGAAGAACTAAAGACCTCTTGATGAAAGCCAAAGAGTGAAAAAGTTGGCTTAAAGCTCAACATTCAGAAAACTAAGATCATAGCATCCGGTCCCAGTACTTCATGGCAAATAGATGGGGAAACAGTGGAAATAGTGGCTGACTTTATTTTGGGGGGCTCCAAAATCACTGCAGATGGTGATTGTAGCCATGAAATTAAAAGACGCTTACTCCTTGGAAGGAAAGTTATGACCAACCTAGATAGCATATTCAAAAGCAGAGACATTACTTTGCCAACAAAGGTCCGTCTAGTCAAGGCTATGGTTTTTCCAGTGGTCATGTATGGACGTGGGAGTTGGACTGTGAAGAAAGCTGAGCACCGAAGAATTGATGCTTTTGAACTGTGGTGTTGGAGAAGACTCTTGAGAGTCCCTTGGACTGCAAGGAGATACAACCAGTCCATCCTAAAGGACATCAGTCCTGGGTGTTCATTGGAAGGACTGATGCTGAAGTTGAAACTCCAGTCCTTTGGCCATCTAATGCAAAGAACTGACTCATTTGAAAAGACCCTGATGTTGGGAAAGATTGAGGGTGGGAGGAGAAGGGGACAACAGAGGATGAGATGGTTGGATGGCATCACCGATTCAATGGACACGAGTTTGGGTAAACTCCGGGAGTTGGTCATGGACAGGGAGGCGTGCCGTGCTGCAATTCATGGGGTTGCAAAGAGTTGGACACAACTGAGCGACTGAACTGACCGGGCTCTAGGATGCTCGGGCTTTAGTAGTTGCAGCTTCCGGGCTTTAGAACACAGTCTCAGTAGTTGTGGTGCACGGGCTTAGTTGCTTTGCGGCATGTGGGATCTTCCCAGATCAGAGATCAAAACTGTGTCTTCTGCATTGGGAGGAGGATTCTTTACCACTGAGCTGCCAGTGAAGCCCCTGTCATTCTTAATTTAATCAATATGTTTAGAGCACTTTGTTTGTGCCTTGCCAATCCTCCATGTTCCTTTTCTATTACCTAGTACCCGTGATTTTGTTCCGAGGCTTGGGAACAGAGTGGAGTCTTCAAAAACACATTTAAAAGTGTTGCAAAAGTTTAATAATGCTCCAGTCCCTATGGTGTCCCCAGACTCACAAATATTCAGGAGTGAGTCTCCACCCCCTTTTGGTGAGTCATTTCCAGGATTCCTGAGGCTTTGTGCCACCATGATGGTATGTCTCCAGCCAAGGAAGCAATCTGATTGAGAGCCTGACCTGGGGTATTGGAAATGGTGACAGCTCCAAGGTGTGGCAGTGCCTTTGAATGGGGACAGGGTTCTTCATGGCTTGTTGTGTCTGCAGTGGCAGCTACAGGAAATGGGAAAAGAATAGGCATGTAAGGGAAGAGGAGTATGAGAATTTATAACAACAGGAAGAGGAAGGAAAGGGGGAAGAAGAAGCCTATAGGAGGAGGAAGAGCAGAGAAGGGGTTATGGTAGCAAAAGGTGCTCTATTTTTAAAATATGCAAACACTGAAAGAGAAGCTCTTAGTAACTAAGAACTAAAATATATTGAGCACCTACCAAATCCCAGGCATTGCTCTAACTGCTTTATTTATGATCTCATTTAATCTCATTTAAGTCCATACCCCTACGAAGTAGATGCCATTGTTATCTGCCCCACTATTTTGCAGGTAGAGAAGCTTGGAGACAGAGGTTAAGTATTATAATTTGACTTAGTAGTAAAGCTAAGAATCAATCTGGCTTAACCACTATATATTTTTCCTTGTCATGCACGATGTTTTTGAGCCTTCCCTTCTTACCATAGACACATATTTATTCTTTCACAAAAGAGTGAGGATAGAAACAAAAAGAAGGAGGGGTGGAGGTAGGCAAGGAAACAAGATCGGACATGAGAGAAAAAATGTTACAGGATAATGTATAGTGTAACTCTTTTTATGATTTAAATAGGACACACGTGCCCCTCTACACCCCTCCCTCCCCCCCACACACATTTTCTTTAGAGGGGCAGAAAGGTTTTTTCACTTGCTCTGGTTTCCTGAACTGTCTGATTCTGTTTGCTTGTCTGTTTGCTGTTACCTTTATTTTTCAGAATGCTATTTATACCAAGAGTGGCGAGAAAGTTGATCCTTGGGAAAGAAAGAAAACAGTTCAAAATTCCCTAATCCAATATCTTAACAGATTTGGGAGATATGAATGTCTGCAATTACTCAGGGGGCTTGAGAGAAACCCTTTAGGGGAATTTCCTCCCCCAGACTCTTCAGTGTGTATATAAGACCCAGCCCCTCATGTATCCTTAGAACAGGATATCCTGATTTAAATAATAAAGGCAACAATGTGCGACCTCCAGATGAGGGTCCCAACTGTTTTTCCTGTTACCTGAATTAACAACTCAGTTCAAAACAAGATCCAGGCTGGGATTCTCAGCTAAACTCAAAAGGGAGACCCAAAAAACAGCTGGACTGAGAGGTAAACAGTGGCTCAGTGCCTTCTTTTTTTGTTTAATTTATTTTTTATTGAAGGATAATTGCTTTACCGAATTCTCTTGTTTTCTGTCAAACCTCAACAAGAATCAGCCATAGGTATACATATATCCCCTTCCTTTTAAACCTCCTTCCCATCTACCTCACCATCCCACCCCTCTAGGTTGATACAGAGCCCCTGTTTGAGTTTCCTGAGCCATACAGCAAATTCTGGCTTGGCTGTCTATTTTACATATGGTAATAGAAGTTTCCATATTACTCATTCCATTCGTCTCACTATCTCCTCCCCTCTCTCCATGTCCATAAGTCTGCTCTCTATGTCTGTTT
The DNA here is from genome assembly GCF_055505025.1 of Bos grunniens. NCBI lineage: Eukaryota > Metazoa > Chordata > Mammalia > Artiodactyla > Bovidae > Bos > Bos grunniens. The sequence goes on along the minus strand of NC_141185.1, from coordinate 28,775,313 downwards.
CTCTATTGTTGCCCTGTAAATAAATATTTTGCTCCTTGGAAGAAAAGTTATGACCAACCTAGACAGCATATCAGAAAGCAGAGACATTACTTTGCCAACAAAGGTCTGTCTAGTGAAAGCTATGATTTTTCCAGTAGTCATGTATGAATGTGAGAGCTGGACTATAAAGAAAGTTGAGCGCAGAAGTATTGATGCTTTTGAGCTTTGGTGTTGGAGAAGACCCTTTAGAGTCCCTTGGACTGCAAGGAGATCTAACCAGTCCCTTCTAAAGGAAATCAGTCCTGAATATTCATTGGAAGGACTGATGCTGAAGCTGAAACTCCAATACTTTGGCCACCTGATGCGAAGAACTGACTCCTTGGAAAAGACCCTGATGCTGGGAAAGATTGAAGGTGGGAGGAGAAGGGGATGACAGAGGATGAGATGGTTGGATGGCATCACCGACTCGATGGACATGAGTTTGGGTAAACTCTGGGAGTTGGTGATGGACAGGGAGGCCTGGCATGATGCAGTCCATGGGATCACAAAGAGTCAGACATGACTGAGTGAGTGAACTGACTGACTGAAATAAATTCTTCAGTACCATTTTTCTAGATTCCATATATATGCATTAGAATACAATATTTATCTTTCTCTTTCTGACTTACTTCACTCTGTATAATAGGTTCTAGGTTCATCCGCCTCATTAGAACTAACTCAAATGCATTCCTTTTTATGGCTGAGTACTATTCCGTTGTGTATATGTACCACAACTTCTTTATCCATTCATCTGTCAATAGACATCTAGGTTGCTTCCATGTTCTAGCTATTGTAAATAGTGCTGCAGTGAACATTGGGATAAAAGTGTCTTTTTCTGTTTTGGTTTCCTCAGGGTATATGCCTAGGAGTGGGATTGCTGGGTCGTATGGTGGTTTTATTCCTAGTTTTTTAAGGAATCTCTATACCATCTTCCACAGTGGCTGTATTAATTTACATTCCCATCAACAGTGCAAGAGTGGTCCCTTTTCTCCAACACCCTCTCCAGCATTTATTGTTTCTAGACTTCTAGATTATGGCCGTTCTGACTGGTGTGAGGTGATATTTCAGTGTAGTTTTGATTTCCATTTCTTTGATAATGAGCGATGTGTTTGTTAGCCATCTGTATGTCTTCTTTGGAGAAATGTCTGTTTAGGTCTTTTTCCCATTTTTTGATTGGGTTGTTTGCTTTTCTGGCCATCAGTTGTATGAGCTGCTAGTATATTTTGGAAGTTAATCCTTTGTCAGTTGTTTCATTTGCTATTACTTTCTCCCATTCTGAGGGTTGTCTTTTCACCTTGCTTACAGTTTCTTTTATTGTACAAAAGCTTTTAAGTTTAATCAGGTCCCCCTTATTTACTTATGTTTTTATTTTCATTAGGATAGGTGGGTCATAGAGGATCTTGCTTTGATTTATATCATCGAGTGTTCTGCCTATGTTTTCCCCTAAGAGTTTTATAATATCTGGTCTTACATTTAGGTCCTTAATCCATTTTGAGTTTGTATTTGTGTCTGGTGTTAGGAAGTATTCTAATTTCATTCTTTTACATGTAGCTGTCCAGTTTTCCCGGCACCACTTATTGAAGAGGCTGTCTTTGCCCCATTGTATATTCTTGACTCCTTTGTCAAAAATAAGGTACCCATAGGTGCATGAGTTTATTTCTGGGCTTTCTGTCTTGTTCCATTGGTCTCTATTTCTGTTTTTGTGCCAGTACCATACTGTCTTGATGACTGTAGCATTGTAGTATAATCTGAAGTCAGGAAGGTTGATTCCTCCAGCTCCATTCTTCTTTTTCAAGACTGCTTTGGCTGTTCGGGGTCTTTTGGGTTTCCATATGAATTGTGAAATTTTTTGTTCTAGTTCTGTGAAATATGCCATTGATAATTTGATAGGGATCACACTGAATCTGTAGATTGTGTTTGGTAGTATAGTCATGTTCACAATATTGATTTTTCCTGCCCAGGAACATGGAATATCTCTCAAACTGTTTATGTTGTCTTTGATTTCTTTCATTAGTGTCTTATAATTTTCTGCATACAGTTCTTTTGTCTCCTTAGGTAGGTTTATTCCTAGATATTTAATTATTTTTGTTGCAATGGTGAATGGGACTGATGCCATAATTTCTCTTTCTGAATTTTCATTGTTAGTATATAGAAATGCAAGTAATTTCTGTGTATTGATTTTGTATCCTGAAACTTTGCTAAATTAGCTCTATTATGATACTATCTTTAGGGTTTTCTGTGTGCAGTATCATTTCATCTGCAAACAGTGAGAGCTTTACTTCTTTTCTGATTTAGATTCCTTTTATTTCTTTTTCTTCTCTGATTGCTGTGGCTAGGATTTCCAAAATTATGTTAAATAATAGTGATGAAAGTGGACACCCTTGTCTTGTTCCTGATTTTAGGGGGAATGCTTTCAGTTTCTCACTCAATGGAATAATGTTTGCTGTAGGCTTATCATATATAGCCTTTACTGTGTCAGGTAGGTTCCTTCTGAGCCCAGTTTTTGAAGAGTTTTAATCATAAATGGGAGCTGAATTTTTTCAAAGGCTTTTTCTGCATCTGTTGAGATTATCATATGGTTTTTATCTTTCAATTTGTTAATATGGTGTATCACATTGATTGATTAGCGTATATTGAAGAATCCTTGCATCCCTGGAATAAACCCTACTTGATCATGGTATATGAGCTTTTTGATGTGTTGCTGAGTTCTGTTTGGTAAAATTTTGTTGAGGATTTTTGCATCTGTGTTCATCAGTGATATTGGCCTGTAGTTTTCTTTTTGTGTGTTGTTTTTGTCTGGTTTTGGTATCAGAGTGATGGTGGCCTTGCAGAATGAGTTTGGAAGTATTCCTTCCTCTGCAATTTTTTAAAAGAGTTTTTAGAAGGATAGGCATTAGCTCTTCTCTAAATGTTTGTTTGATAGAATTCTCCTGTGAAGCCATTTGGTCCTGGGCTTTTGTTTTTTGGGAGATTTTTGACCACAGATTCATTTCAGTGCTTGTAATTGGGTGGTTCATAATTTCTCTTTCTTTCTTGTTCAGTCTTGGAAGCTTGGACTTTTCTAACAATCTGTCTATTTATTCCTTCCACTAATTTTAGGGTTTTTTGGTTCTTTTTCAAGTTGTTTTAGGTGTACAGTTAGGTTGTCTGCTCAATGTTTTTCTTGTTTCTTGAGGTAGGATTGTATTATTATAAACTTCCCTCTTAGAACTGCTTTTGCTGTGGCCCCGTAGGTTTTGAGTTGTCATGTTTTCATTGTCATTTGTTTGTAGAAATTTTTTTAATTTCCCTTTTTATTTCTTCAGTAACCTGTTGGTTATTAAGAAATGTATTCATCTCCAGGTGTATGTGTTTCTTACAGTTTTTTTCTTGTAATTGATATCTAGTCTCATAACATTGTGGTCAGAGAAGATGCTTGATACAATTTCAGTTTTCTTAAATTTACTGAGGTTTGATTTGTGACACAAGATGGGGTCTGTTCTGGAGAATGTCACTTGTGCACTTGAGAAGAAGGTGTATTCTTCTGCATTTGGATGGAATGTCCTCAAAATATCAATGAGATCCATCTCATCTAATGTGTTATTTAAGACTTGTGTTTCCTTATTAATTTTCTGTTTTGATGATCTGTCCGTTGGTGTGAATGGGGTGTTAAAGTGTCCTGCTGTTATTGTGTTACTGTCAATTTCTCCTTTTATGTCTGTTAGTGTTTGTCTCATGTATTGAGGTGCTCCTATGTTAGGTGCATCAGTTCAGTTCAGTTGCTCAATTGTGTCTGACTCTTTGCAACCCCATGAATCGCAGCACACCAGGCCTCCCTGTCCATCACCAACTCCCGGAGTTCACTCAAACTCACATCCATCGAGTTGGTGATGCCATCCAGCCATCTCATCCTCTGTCGTCCCCTTCTCCTCCTGCCCCCAATCCCTCCCAGCATCAGAGTCTTTTCCAATGAGTCAACTCTTCGCATGAGGTGGCCAAAGTACTGGAGTTTCAGCTTTAGCATCATTCCTTCCAAAGAACACCCAGGGCTGATCTCCTTTAGAATGGACTGGTTGTATCTCCTTGCAGTCCAAGGGACTTTCAAGAGTCTTCTCCAACACTACAGTTTAAAAGCATCAATTCTTCGGCACTCAGCTTTCTTCACAGTCCAACTCTCACATCCATACATGACCACAGGAAAAACCATAGCCTTGACTAGATGGACCTTTATTGGCAAAGTACTGTCTCTGCATTTGAATATGCTATCTAGGTTGGTCATAACTTTTCTTCCAAGGAGTAAGCATCTTTTAAGTTCATGGCTGCAGTCACCATCTGCAGTGATTTTGGAGCCCAGAAAAATAAAGTCTGACACTGTTTCCACTGTTTCCCCATCTATTTCCCATGAAGTGGTGGGACTGGATGCCATGATCTTCGTTTTCTGAATGTTGAGCTTTAAGCCAAGTTTTTCACTCTCCTCTTTCACTTTCATCAAGAGGCTCTTTAGTTTTTCTTCACTTTCTGCCATAAGGGTGGTGTCATCTGCATATCTGAGGTTATTGACATTTCTCCTGGCTGTCTTGATTCCAGCTTGTGCTTCTTCCAGCCCAGCGTTTCTCATGATGTACTCTGCATAGAAGTTAAATAAGCAGGGTGACAGTATACATCCTTGATGTACTCCTTTTCCTATTTGGAACCAGTCTGTTGTTCCATGTCTTAAGAGATTAAGTCGTGTATTCCCATCTTACACCCTTAATACCCTCTTAAGAGGGCTTAATCTCTGGTCAGGAACGAAGATTCCACAAGTGGTTTGTATGGCATTAAGTGAGATTAAAACAGATATCCAAAAATGAGAAACCAAAGGTGAACCCCAGATAAATAGCAGTTACAAAATCAGGCAAATAATAATTAAAATGATGGAATATACACATATACGATTATATCCATGAGCAAAGTCAAAACAGTCCAACAAAAATAAAGTACAGTAGATTGACCCTGTGAACAAAGGAAATAAAAAATTATATTTACCAGTTAAGAGCAAAACTAACTAAAGCACAAACTGGAAAACAAAACTAAAGCAAAGTGCCAATTGGGGAATAAACTAATGAAAATAAAACTAACAAGTATGTTGAGTGGAAAGGAAAGAAAGGTTATGCAAAGTTAAAAAGAGGTGGATAAAGAAGATTTATTTACATTAAAGATTAACTACAAGGGGAGGAGAACAGTAGGAAAGGCAAACAAAGGAATAAGTGTAGAAAAAATATAATAGGTTTAAAAAAGTTAAAAGTTAAAATTATTAAAAAAGAGAAAATAAAAGAAATGAAAGAAGAAAGAAAAAAGGGGAAGAAAAGGAAAACTCACAGAACTGCAAAAGCCCAATGTACAGGCAGAGGTTTATAACAACAATAAAAAATGTGACTGAATATACACATATACATTTACACCCATAAGCAAAATCAAAACAGTCCAACAAAAATAAAGTACAATAGATTGACATGGCCAACAAAGGAAACCAAGAATTATATCTACTGGAATAAAACTAACTAAAGCACAAACTGGAAAACAAAACAAAAGCAAGGTGCCAATTGGGGAATAAACCAATGAAAATAAAACTAACAAATATGTTGAGTGGAAAGGAAAGAAAGAAAGGATATGCAAAGTTAAAAAGAGGTAGATAAAGAAGATTTATATACATTAAAGATTAACTGCAAGGGGAAAAGAACAGTAGGAAAAGCAAATGAATAAATGTAGAAAAAATAATAATAGGTTTAAAATTTTTAAATTTAAAAAACTTAAAAAAAAAAAAGGAAAACTCCAAAGAACTGCAAAAGCCCAATGTAGAGGCAGAGGTTTATAACAACAGTAAAAAATGTAACTGAGGGAACAAAACAAAGCTCAAAAGCTTAATTGGATTTCATAGTGCCAAGAAAATTAACAACTACAACAGAGGTGGGGGGAAATGAAAAAAAAATCCAAAAGCATCTACAGAACAAGTCAAAAAATGAGAATAATAAATGTTTTTCTTGAGTCACTGCCGTCAGTCCTTTGCCTCGCTGGGAGTCACAGTCCACCTCACCTCCCTAGGATGCCCTCCAACACTGTGCTGATCTCTGGACCTGCTGTGGTCCCAGATCAGATTCTAATCTGGTCCTGCTCCTGTGTGTTCTTGCCTCCAATGTCCACAGCTGTCAGAGCTAGTGTGTTTTCTTTGTGGGAGCTCTCAATAACCTTTTATATATTCCATAGACACAGAGTCTGCCTTGTTGACTATGTGGATTTAATCTGCAGCTTATACAGCTGGTGGGAAGGTTTTGGGTCTACTTCCTTAGCCACACTGCCCCTGGATTTCAATTGTGGTTTTATTCCTGCCTCTGTATGTGGATCGTTCCCTGGGGTTTGCTCCTGAGGCTGCCCTGGAGGGCTTGGGTTTGCCCCTGTGAGGGCCAGGTGTGGAGGTGGTGCAGCTGCTTGGGTCGCAGGGGTTCTGGCAGCACCAGGTACTCAGGGGAGTTGGCGGCTAGGGTAGCAGGAAATATAGTGCCCTAGAAGGGTATGGCAATCAGTATTGGCCAATATGCTCCAGTATTCTTGCCTGGAGAACCCCCTCTCTGACAGAGAAGCCTGGCAGGCCACAGTCTACAGGGTCACATAGAGTTGGACCACAACCAAAGTGACCCTGCATGCATGGTCACAAGACTTTTTTTGCCTGTGGCAGCTCTGCCCCAGTGAGAGTTGAGCGTGAAGGTGGCGCAGCTGCTTGGCTTACGGGGACCCTGGTGGCACCAAGTATGCATGGACATGACTGCCTCCGCCACAGGAGTTATGGCTCTATCAGAGTCTTTTCTCGAGCCTCTTGTAGCAGGCAATCAGAAGGCCTCTTTGACCAGTCTTTCTCTAACTCCACCCGTTCAGGTGCTTAGAGGGCTCCCTTGCCTGGGGTCCTTCTCTGTTGTTTGGCGCGTCAGGCACATAGAGGGGCACCCTGACTGGGGTCCTACTCTGCAGTTCAGTGCGTCAGGCGTTTGATGGGCCATCCTCTCTATTGTTCAGTCAACAGCAGCCCTCACTGTGGGATTGCTCCATAGTCCCTAAACTCTAGCTTCCAGCTGCTGCGCCTTCCAGAGGACCAGCATTTCTGTCCGGGGTATGTATGGCTGTAGCAAGGACTATCTGATTCTCATTCTATTTAGGCTGCCACAGATGAGCTGTTTCACTCTCAGCCTTAGATGTTTCTCCACTATCTCAGACAGTTACCCCGATGTGGGGATTGGACCCCTGCTTCAGTTCCCCCACCCGCAGAGGGCATGTCCAGTCCTAACACTCCTGTTTTTCCCCCTAGTTCCTTCGTCCTACTGAGTTTTGCGTGGTTCTACATGTTCTTTTCTGCTGGTCAAGTTCTCCTGGCCACTCCTAGCTGGTGTTCTGCGTGCACTTCTGTGTCTGAAGGTGCATTCCTGATGGGTCTGTGGAGAGAGAGGCACTCCACATCCACCTGTTCCTCCGTCCTCTTGCTCTCTTTCCTCAGTGCCTTCTTTGAGCCTGGAGCTCATCACCATGGCGCAGGGAGCTCCACGGATAGTTGTATGATTTTATCTCTTCCTAGAGTAGGGCTTTGCCCACCACCCTCCAGGATTCAGAGCAGGGCACAAGCTAGCTGCCTCTGCAGGCAGCTCTCCTTCCTCATTCCAGCCGCCTTGTGTGAGCTCTGAGTGTGTGACTTCCTCACTCTGGGCTGTCAGTCACTCCTCTCTCCAGTAGCCTGGCAGCTACTGGATCTGAGATTGTGTTCATTAGTGATTGGAGGACAGAGCATAGACCTCTTCCCCGGTTGGTAGCGCTTAAATCAACAGAGTTCCCTGGGACCAGTGAACACACTTAAATAACACAAATAAATGTTACTATAAAAGTAACCAATGATAAAACATTGTGATGGAATCGAAGAAGCTGATGCCTTAGAAATGAGAAGATATATTTACAATGACTCAACAAAATGGAGAAACCTCCCCAGTAGTCCCCAGTCCTTTGATCTCTCAGTGTCCTAGTGGCTAGCTGGAAGGTGGATGGAGTAATTAGAAGATGCTAGAGTCACCTTGGGACCTACCTGCCCTCCTTCCTCTAAGGAATAGAAGCCCAGAAGGATCTTCTCACTTGGTTATCCCATGGGATGGGCGTTGAAAACAGCTAAACATCTAAGCCTGTAAGGCGGTGTGTGTATGGTGATTTATAACAGTATTGTGGGCACATTCTCATTTCTAGACATGAGGGTTACACCGATTTACTGACACATAGAAGTTCATGGAAGGTCTTAATGCGCTAATGTTTCTTGTTGGGCTGTTCAGTAGCCAGAATTACTAATGGGGCTCAGAAGCTGCCAGCAAAAGGCAGAATTTTGGTCAACACAGAGCCAACTCTGAGATTCTTGATTTTTAGCATTGCTGCTGTTCCTGCTGCTAAGTCGCTTCAGTAGTGTCCGACTCTGTGTGACCCCATAGACAACAGCCCATTAGGCTCCTCTGTCCCTGGGATTCTCCAGGCAAGAATACTGGAGTGGGTTGCCATTTCCTTCTCCAAGGATTTTTAGCATTAAGGAAGGCTAATTATGTTTCCAGAGTTGTGCCTAGGGTAGCATCCTAAATGCAGTAGTATTTTTTTATTCGTCAGTATTTTAAATGATAAACTGTGTTTGTGTAAAAAATTTCAGCAGTAAATAGTGGTATAAAGTGATTTCCTGGTACTCATCCTTAATCACCATTAATAGTTTCTTGTATATCCTTCTGGAAATTTTCCATGCTAATAAAAGCACACACACACAAACATACACATACATGGTTCAACAAAGAACTTGTATATTAACACACATATATGATCTACTAATAGAATCATAAATAAGAGCATAATATACATTCTGCTCTGAAGCTTTTTTATTTTAACAGTTGTCTGTTGGACATTTCACACACCAGTACAACTGATTTGCTCCTTGAAAAAAATTAGTTTCATATTACTCCAATATTTATTTATTTATATTATGCTTTAATCAGAGTCTTAGCAATGGACATTATGTTACTTATATGTATTTTTTTTAATAGAAAAAAAGTATTACTTAAAAAAAAAAATAGGTATTAGAAATTTCCTGGAGGTCAAGTGGTTAGGACTTTGCACTTTCATTGCTCAGGGTATGGGTTCAATTCCTGGTCAGGGAACTAAGATCCTGCAAGCTGTGTGGCGTGGCTAGAAAAAAAAAAAGAGTGAAAAAGTAGATATTACATAATTGGCCCCTAATATGTTGTACCAGTTTACTCTTCTACCAATGGCCGATGTGTGTGCCTATTTCTCAACATGTCTGTTGTTGCTGAGGATCATCAAAACTTTTCTAAACATATTTAAAACTTTCTCTCAGTCTTTTGCAGTAGAAATGTATATACAATAAAAATGCATGAAGTCAGCACATTTACCAGAGTAAACAAGTTGTGGAGTCCCAGGTCAGTGTAAGAGTAAGGTAGTGGGGAGTCGCTGATTTGTTTCTCTGGTTTATTTACGATCTGGGGCTTTGAAAGCATTTTCTTGTACAGTGCTACAAATGGCGAGTGGCTTCATGGGCGAGACAGGGATGTTACACTATAGGCAGTGCTAGGCCTCTAATTCAAGCTTCCAGGGTACTTGTAGTTGACGTCTTCAAAATATAAGTCTGTGCTGATAGTTGGAGACTCTTAATCACTGTTTAACTGTGTTGAGCTTTGTTTAACATACGTCTAGACATTCACTTTGGGCAGCCAGAAACACTTTCCCCTCTGCTATAGTGATGTGGGGCACGCCCGTCTCACCTGTGTTACCTTTCTCACACTGGGAGACAAGTCTTCCCAGAGTTTTGAATTTTGATGCTCCCCTTGACTGAGGGTACAACTAGCCGAGAAACACAGACTATTCAATGGGAGAAGGGGAGGAGGGGTGGAGGAGGCAGGTACAAATGCCCCTTGGCTATGGAGAAAAGGCAGAGGGTTTCCGTTCCCTTGCTCCAGGCAAAGGTGGCACAGAGCCCCAGGAACAGGCTTAAAATAGTGATCCTGGCAGAGCAAACCAGACTTCTGAGATTGATCAGAGTAACTTCCAGCTTGTGAGGTCGCTAGTATGTTTTTTTCAGTCAGGAACTGGAACAGCAAAGAAAGGAACGGCATTTTTCCAGTTTCTTGATATATTTCTGTGATCCAGTGTTTCCTTAGACTACTTGGGTAGGAAGCAGAGTTCTCTCCTACGTTAAGGGGAAGGAACCTTTTTCCTGGAAATAGCTCTGCCGTATTTCACCAGAAATACCTCATAGCCTCATAGTTATATTTCATAAGGCTCTGATGGTGTTCTGTGTCCTCAGAAGAAAGGGAGAAGAAAACACAAGTCCACTCAGTGTTCTGGATTCCTGGGTGCAGAAAATAAAGTACGTATACTCTCCTCTCGATACACCCCACAGTGTTTATTTCTGGCACTGAGAAACAGCATTCAGTGAGCCCAGAAGCACTTGGATTTTATACCTTTTTAAAAGAACCCTTATCTTAAAGTGTCTATGGACGTTTAAAATTTTTTATTTATTTATTTTTGGCTGCGCTGGGTCTTCGTCGCTGCACGTGGACTTTCTTTGGTTGCAGCAAGCAGAAGCCACTCTAGTTGCAGTGCATGGGTTTCCCTTGTTGCACAGCACGAGCTGTAAAAGGTTCTGAATTATTATAAATAATCCTTCAAATTATTTTGTATGTTTTTACCAGTTCTTTTTAATATTTACTTAGAATAAATTCCTAAGGGTAGGATTGTACCCAAAGGTAAGGAGTCCTAATATTAGGCTTGTGACCAATTAGCGGCAAAAATGCCTGGGTTCAAAGAATGGAAAAAAGGCATTGGTCATTATAATCATCAAAAAACATTTATTGAGCAGCAGATATATGACCATATTGGTCACTAAGACATGACCGTTGGCCTTACAACGAAGTCAAAACTTTTCTCTTCATGTGATTTTCAAATAAGATGTACCAAGATATAATCTACCAAGAATACAGCATGAAGATGCTTTGATGAAAGACATAGAATGTTAGTTCAAGAAGGGACTATAGTAATTTTATGGTATAAATAAATGAAAATAAGGCAACGTAATTCAAAAGCTTTTCTAGGTTTGTAATCATAGAGGTTTGAACAAATAGGCAAATGAACCTGGTGCTGCAGCTACTAAGTCGCTTCAGTCATGCCCAACTCTTTGCAACCCTACAGTCTGTAGCCCACCGGGCTCCTCTGCCCATGGGATTCTCCAGGCAAGAATACTGCAGTGGTTGTCATTTCCTTCTCCAAAATGAACCTAAGTACTTAAAAAAAATTTTTTTTGTATTCAAAAACAGAAAAACACAAATTTATGCAACACAAAACAGTCCTTCCAGCCTGAGTTGGCTTATCAAGTTGATGACCATATCTGCCTCTAAACTGGAATCTGGTTGCCAACCCAGTGGTCCATGTAGAGGTGTCTCTGTTGGCTTCTCTCTGGGGAGTCTTGCTGGTTGTTTGTTCTCAGGACATTCTGGCTAGCCTGCCAGTCTCAGGATAGCTGTGGTGCTGGGGGGCAGGCGTGATCTCAAAGGCAAATCATGGCAGTAATCATGGTAATCATGGCAATATTGGCTACACTGTTGGTAAGGTACACATTGAAGTGTCTCTGGGCCAACTGTCCCTTCCTTGAGTAGTCTTGCAACTTGGGAGACTGCATGGCTCTCATGATGTTATCAGAGAGAAGACATTTTGCTCTACCCTTCTAGTTTTTTCTGGCTTGTCTAAAAATTAACGTGAGACAGATTAAGAAAACCAAACAAAAGTTTAATCACATGTATACCTGGAGGGGATCCAGGTAAACTGAGTAACTTGCTGTGTGTGTGTGTCTGCTCAGTTGTGCCCCACTCTTTGCAACCCCATGTACTGTATAGCCCACCAGCTCCCCAGTCCATGGGATTTCCCATGAAAGAATACTGGAGTGGGTTACCATTTCCTCCTCCAGGGGATTTTTCTGACCCAAGGATCAAACCCGCGTCTCTTGTGTCTTCTGCTTTGGCAGGCAAATTGATTACCACTGCGCCACCTGGGAAGCCTTGAGTAACTTGCTAAAATGGCTGAAACCTTTACCTTAAATATCATCTTTAGTTAAAGATAAAAGAGGATGTTTGGAGTAGTGGTTTGGGACTTTCAAAGGGTAAGAAGGCAAAGTACTTAGAGACGGAAGAGCAAATGTTTGGTAGATAAATGTTTGCTGGGCATGCAGAGACGGTGGGACACAGAGAGGACTTAACAGACTTTGTTAGGTTTCTCTCTGTCTGCTGCTGCTGCTAAGTTGCTTCAGTCATGTCCAACTCTGTGCGGTCCCGTGGACTGCAGCCTACCAGGCTCCTCCATCCATGGGATTTTCCAGGCAACAGTACTGGAGTGGGGTGCCATCGCCTTCTCTCTGTCTAACCACACCTAATTCATACTGTAGTTCTCTATGGTAACAGCTCCTGGTAGAAGAGATCTTCTGCCTACATTCTTTTAGTCAGTTAGGGGGAAGGTCAAAGTTTCTTTCTGAGTGTTTTGGGCCTTAATTGTTTTCAGCTTGAAATAATCTGCCTGCCAGGAGGACATCTTCAGGTGGCAAATGTTGCTCTCTTACAACATGAAGGTTGGGCTTCTTGTTTGCCAGCTAGAGTTCTTTGACCTGTTGACATCCTTCTTGGCCATCATCCTTGGCAATGCAGTTTTTCTTTGGCATCAACATCATCTGGACCTAGGACTGGAAAGCCAGGATAAGCTATTAAATGTACTGCTTTATAATAAAAATTCACACTGTCTGCATCTTAGGACCAGAGGAAACTACTGAGGGACAATCCATTCCCTTCGTGTTCTGCACATGTGGCTATTCTGAGGGACACTTACATGGACATTTAATTTCTCAGGAAGGTTGAGTTGCTTGGGAAGGAGAAGTCCTTTCTTCTTTATAGCACTGAAGAAAAACAATAACCTTGGCAGTTCTGGTGGCCTCGTGATTAGGATTCTGGGCTTTCACTGCTGTGGCCCAGGTTCAGTCCCTGGTTGGGGAGCTGAGATCCTGCAAAACTCAGTGTGACCAAAATAATAATAATGATAACAATAATGTATTTTAAAGCCTTATTTCATATATGCTGCTGCTGCTGCTAAGTTGCTTCAGTGGTGTCCAACCCTGTGGGACCCCATAGAGGGCAGCCCACCAGGCTCCCCCATCCCTAGGATTCTCCAGGCAAGAACACTGGAGTGGGTTGCCATTTCCTTCTCCAATGCATGAAAGTGAAAAGTGAAAGCGAAGCCGCTCAGTCGTGTCCGACTCTTAGCAGTCTCGTGGACTGCAGCCTACCGGGCTCCTCCATCCATGGGATTTTCCAGGCAAGAGTACTGGAGTGGGGTGCCATTGCCTTCTCTGTATTTCATATATACTTATCCCTAAAAAGGGCTTCCCTGGTGGCTCAGATGGTAAAGAATCTGCCTGAAATGCTGGAAACCAAGGTTTGATCCCTGGGTTGGGAAGATCTCCTGGAGAAGGGAATGGCAACCCACTCCAGTATTCTTGCCTGGAGAATCCCATGGACAGAGAAGCCTCGTGGGCTATAGTCCATGGGGCTGTGAAGAGTTGGACATGACTGAGCGACTAACACTTTCACTTTATCCCTAAAAATGAAAAGGGCAGAATGTGCAGAATCTCACTAATTGCTGCAATGTCCAAAGGTGGTGGGATTTTTTAGTCTGCCAGATAAAACAGAACTTTATAGCAAAACTTTCAGACCAACAGCCTAAATCACTGACCTGTTTACAAAAAAGAGAGCACAAAATGCTTAATTATCCTGGAAACTTTGGAAACATGATGAAGAATGTGACTCCATTTGGAAGGCGAAATATAGATCCACCTCATTGCATTTTATGTTCTTTGGGACTAGAACTTGGAGTTCTAAGTGTTTTGGTTGCAACAGGAATACCACATCCTGTGGTCTAGAATATTTGGGCCAAGAACACGTGGTGCTAATGCCTTTCTCTAGTCAGGATAGACCTCCACCCCACCCCCAGTCAGTACTTCATATCCATGTGCGTGCATGTCACTAAGTTGCTCCAGTCGTGTCCGACTCTGTTTGTCGCTGTGGACTGTAGCCTGCCAGGCTCCTCTGTCCATGGGACTCTCCAGGAAAGAATTCTGGAGTGGGTTGCCATGCCCTCCTCCAGGGGATCTTCCCAACCCAGGGATTGAACCTGCATCTCTTGTGTCTTCTGAATTGGCAGGTGGGTTCTTTACCACTAGCATCACCTGGGAACCCCCCACTTCTTGTCCATATTAGGCCACATCATGCCCAGACCACCATTATACTGTGTTCTGGTTTGGAAAGCTGCATGTAGCCAAGAATCTAGCCTTTTTATTCTTTACAGAATGGTACCTTAGATCTGTATGAGATCTGGAGGGGAATAAAATAGCGAATGACTTTCATTCTTAACCCCAAATGAGTGACTTAAGGAAAAAAAAATTCCTGCTTTCAGAGGACCAAGATGAGGTGGCAAATAGAACCCTAGATGACCAAGTTTTAGAGATCAATTTAATATATATAACTTTACTATTAAAAATACCAAAAAGTCACTGAGAGTTCACTGCCTGAACTCTCCACACCTACAACTCCTCATCTTATAGGAAAAAAAACAATCAGGAAGAATTTATGCACCTTCTAAGCTGAGTGTCCCCAGCACACAGTAGGCACCCAAAGGATGTCTGCTGGGATGTCAGTACAACACTGACATCTGGTTAGATGAGTTTGATAATTCTGATACATGCTTAGACTGAATCAGGCTGTGATTCAATCTATTTGTTCTCATCTGATCTTCTGTCAGAAATTCCTTCCCAGGGAGGATTTACAGAAGTTACAACCCCTCCTCTTGCTCTCTCTCAGCTCCATAGGTTAGAGATTAACAAACTCAGAGGGAAGTGGACAGGACAGGTGGCCCAGTCTTGCTAATTAAGGGAACTTTGATCACCTCCCAGGGTGGACAAAGCAAACCAGTGCACATCTTTCCATTTCTTCACAGCCTATTAGGTAACATATAATGAATACTCCTCAAGTGAAAGAATTTAAAGTCTCAAGCCTAGGGAATTCCCTGGTGGTCCAGTGGTTAGAGCTCCGTGCTTTCACTGCCGAGGGCGTGGGTTCTGTCTCTGGTTGGGCCACATGGCCTGGCTAAAATAAAATAAAGTCACATGCCCGGAGTCTTCTTATTTAGCCATTCTATCCCATGTTGACCTTATCTCACCAAAAATGTCTTCTATAGATATCCATGTCACTAGATCCCTTTACTGCTGTCTAGGTTATGGGTAAACACAAATTTTCATTTGCGTTATAGTTAGTCTCCAGACACACAGTTGCACTCATCTCACACGCTAGTAAAGTAATGCTCAAAATTCTCCAAGCCAGGCTTCAGCAGTACGTGAACCGTGAACTTCCAGATGTTCAAGCTGGTTTTAGAAAAGGCAGAGGAACCAGAGATCAAATTGCCAACATCCGCTGGATCATGGAAAAAGCAAGAGAGTTCCAGAACAATGTCTATTTCTGCTTTACTGACTATGCCAAAGCCTTTGACTGTGTGGATCACAATAAAATTTTGAAAGAGATGGGAATACCAGACCACCTGACCTGCCTCTTGAGAAACCTATATGCAGGTCAGGAAGCAACAGTTAGAACTGAACATGGAACAACAGACTGGTTCCAAATAGGAAAAGGAGTACGTCAAGGCTGTATATTGTCACCCTGCTTATTTAACTTCTATGCAGAGTACATCATGAGAAACGCTGGGCTGGAAGAAGCACAAGCTGGAATCAAGATTGCCGGGAGAAATATCAATAACCTCAGATATGCAGATGACATCACCCTTATGGCAGAAAGTGAAGAGAAACTCAAAAGCCTCTTGATGAGAGTGAGAGTGAAAAAGTTGGCTTAAAGCTCAACATTCAGAAAACGAAGATCATGGCATCTGGTCCCATCACTTCATGGGAAATAGATGGGGAAACAGTGGAAACAGTGTCAGACTTTATTTTTCTGGGCTCCAAAATCACTGCAGATGGTGACTGCAGCCATGAAATTAAAAGATGCTTACTCCTTGGAAGGAAAGTTATGACCAACCTAGATAGCATATTGAAAAGCAGAGACATTACTTTGCCAACAAAGGTCCGTCTAGTCAAGGCTATGGTTTTTCCAGTGGTCATGTATGAATGTGAGAGTTGGACTGTGAAGAAAGCTGAGTGCCGAAGAATGGATGCTTTTGAACTGTGGTGTTGGAGAAGACTCTTGAGAGTCCCTTGGACTGCAAGGAAATCAAACCAGTGCATTCTGAAGGAGATCAGCCCTGGGATTTCTTTGGAAGGAATGATGCTAAAGCTGAAACTCCAGTACTTTGGCCACCTCATGCGAAGAGTTGACTCATTGGAAAAGACTCTGATGCTGGGAGGGATTGGGGGCAGGAGGAGAAGGGGACGACAGAGGATGAGATGGCTGGATGGCATCACTGACTCAATGGACATGAGTCTGAGTGAACTCCAGGAGTTGGTGATGGACAGGGAGGCCTAGCGTGCTGCGATTCATGGTGTCGCAAGCAGTCGGACACGACTGAGCGACTGAACTGATGAACTAGTCTCCAGACAGTTAACTCTTGAAATTATAGCTAAAAGTTTTCTTTGTTAATTGCTTTTGATTATACTAAAATAGAGCTAACAGAGGAGAGGAGCAAATTTGCTTAAGGGAAATACTATAATAGTATTTGGCACACACTTATTAAACCAGTTTAACTTGATTTTGCTCTGTTTTTTTAAAGACTTTTTAATTTATTTTTTAAAACATTTATTATTTATTTTTGGCTGCATGGGGTCTTTTTGCTACTGCTGAGCTTTCTCTGATTGCAGGCTTCTCATCGCGGCAGCTTCTCTTGTTGTGGAGCGCAGGCTCCAGAGGGCTGGCTCAGTAGTTGTGGCGCATGGGCTTAGTTGCTCCGCGGCATGTGGGATCTTCCCAGACCAGAGATCTGTGTCACCTCCATGGGTAGCGGTTTCTTAACCACTGGGCCACCAGAGAAGTCCGTGACTTTACTGTATTTTTGATTGGCCAAGGGTGGGTAAGAGACTTTACAAAACTGCTCTCTTAATTTCTTGAGTTAGAGAAAGTCCTTGATTTCTTTCTTAGCTCCTTATATAGCCTGTGTTAATCTAGCTCTTTTGACTTTCTCCATGTACCTTCATTCTATCTCCACTCAATAATTATTTGGGGCTTGTGTTTTGGATCCAGGTATTTAAGAAGAATGACTGAGAAGGAAATCAGGCCAGATTTATTCCACAAGGTGAGATTGAAATAGGAGTTGATCTTAAGCATAAAGCCAAAATGAAATCAAGCACATAAATATGCAAGGTGATTCTGAAGTTTGCTTCTAAATTAAATATAAATCTGTAGCAAGCTACATCATTTTTCTGAGTCAGCTCAGGGCCACCTGGCAGCCTCTATTGTTGTTTGCCATGTAGTAAATCTACTTAAGGCCTTGAGTTCAGCTGTCTTTCTATTCAAGTAAGGCTAGCATCCCCCACCCCATCCTGAGTGCCACACAGCATGTGGAATGTGGAGTCTTCATTTCCTGACCAAGGATGGTAGACCTTGTGCCCCCTGCATTGAAAGCATGGACTCTTGCCGACTGGGCCACCAGGGGAGTCCTGGGGATCTTTTTCTTGAAACTCAAGAAAACAGGACAACAGATTCTGTTATCAGCCTCAACAGTGGCAGTCACTCACTCTGGTTTTTGTTTTTGTTTTCTGCATTAAAAAAAAATGTTAAGCCTTTATTAGGAAGTTGATTTCATGTTCTCTCCTGCTGGAATAAGTCTGTATATCTAAGGATGCTAAAAGCCTTACTGCCAAGCCAGTTTTGAATACATAGTCTAAACTGGGAAAGGAGCCTCCATTGGGATGGTGGCCAAGAAGCTCGTCAGTTGTAGATGTAGTTTAAAAGGCCATTGGCTCACTTGCAAGAATGCTGGCAGCCTCAACATCTACTGCAAATTCTTCTCACTAGGCCATTGTTTTTGAATTTCTTTCCCACTGGGAAATCCAAGAATGTCTCTTGCCTTAGTGTACCATTCTCAGCTGATCTCTTACCCTGAGACGTTAGGAATGGTGCACTGTAACATCCCTGGTGAGTCACAACCCAAGAGGCAGGAAGCCGTGCAGATTCTTCTCATTGTACCCCCCACCCTGTCTCTCTGTGACTCAGTCCACACTCATAAAAGGTCATAAACAACATGCCTTGAGAAGCATCTGATGCTTAGAAGTATCAGAACCAGTCAAATAGCCTGTGCAAGAGGCTAACTGTCCTGGCTCACTTGGTACTGACAAGTTTCCTGGGACACAGTCCCTGGCAATCCCTTTCAGTGCTGGCCCTGGCAATCCTAGACAAACTGGGATAGTTGGTCACACTCTGCTCAGTTATTTAGCAGAGAAGGAACTGAAGCCAGGAGGCTGACTTGCCCACACTGACAAAATTAGTCATAGGCAGATCTGAAATTAGAATCCATATCCATTGGTGCTTGAGTTCAGTACTCTTTCTGCCCTGGTCCTTCCTTATATTTCCACATGGCCTTGCACAGTGTAGGTGCTTAAGTTTCTTTTATGATTGGGTTTTGAGTTCAAGGGAAATGCTTTTTACAGATATGATCATTCCTAATTAGCCATGATCTCACTCAAGGTCATCATGAATCAGTAGTCTCTACTTCTTGAGTCTGAACAGAATAGACTGAGTTAAGGGGAGGGAAGTTTAGTGAACAATGACAGAAGTGGTTAAGAAAATAGAAGGATTGTGCAAAGATGGAAAGACCTGTGTGTACAGGTTGGCTGAGCAACACCATAGCAGGGGACACATAGAAATACAATACGGGGTGTAAACGCCGATGAGAAGGGTGCATTGTTTCCCTGTCCTCAGAGTGTGGGAATGAACATGTGATGAAAATAGTGTCACCTGCTGTTCACATTACATGGTTTCCAAGGACTTCAAAAGGAACTAACTCCAGCAGTATTTGTCCTTCTGGGTCTGAGATCTGCCCTGTTTTTCTTACCAGTTTTCTCCCCTGGATACTTAATATTCAGATGTTGATAAAGTAGTATGAATTACGAGGGATCCTTAAGTCTGTTATACCTAGATCTTAGTGATCTCTTGTCTAAACACCGCTGTTTATACCATTCAGTGCTCTAGTCTTTTCAGCTGCAGAAGGCGCTGGTGCTATCTCTAGGAGGGAACAGGAAAAGCAGTAGGAATGTGTCTAGCTGATGACTCAGACTGGAGAAGTGACTGCTAGAAACAGGGGTCCAGGAGCATTATTTATTGTGGCCGTCTTCAGGCATTCATTCTGTAGGGTAGTGTTTGGCACTTGATTTCTTTTATCTGGAATGGAGCCCAAGGAAGTAGTACATGAAAAGGGAGCAGCAACAACAAAATGGAAGTGACTAAGGTGTTTTGAGACTTATTAAGATGGGTGTTACTCTCAAAATGGAAGCCAGGTACCTGCTTTTCTATTCCACCACACCTGTTCCTGCTGGCGACCAGAGACAGAGTTACCTGTTCTGACTAATCCCTCAAAGCAGAGGTAAACAGAGGCAGAGCTGACCTACTTTATAAATACCTGTATAGTGTTAATCAGTAAACTTCTTGTAGGCAGAGGTCAAGCAGCCTACAGTCATTCTGCTTTAGGCTGAAAGCCACACTGGAGCCGACCTTAGTTAGGGTAGTGCTTTTCACAAAGTGAGAAGCACTAAAAAGCAAGAAGGGAGATGAAAAACAAGTGTTGGGTAAAAATGCAGATTATTGGACCATACCTCGGACATTCTGAATCAGATTTTCTCTTTCTTTTTAAGTAAACTTTAAAATTTAGAACAGTTTTCAATTTATAGAAAAGTTGGAAAGATAGTAAAGAGTTGCCATATACCACACACCCAGTTTTGCCTGCCATTAATATGTTATTATATATTAATATGGTACATTTCAACTAGTGAACCAAACTGATGCTTTATTATTAAGTAAAGTTCATACTGTATTCAGATTTCCTTAGCTTTTTAAAAAAGTTTAACTAATTTTTGGCTCTTCAGGGTCTTCGTGGCTGTGTGCTGGGTCTTTGTTGCTGTGTGCGGACTTTCTCCAGCAATAGTGCACGGGCTGCTTTTATTGCAAAGCACGGGCTTTAAGCTTGGAATCTTCAGTAAGTGCAGCACATGGGCTCAGCAGTTGCAGCTCGTGGGCTCTAGATCTCGGGCTCAGTTGCCCCACAGCATGTGGAATCTTCTAGGACCACGGATGGATCCTGTGTCCCCTGCATTGGCAAGTGGACTTCCAACCACTGGATGACCAGGGAAGTCCAGATTTCCTTAGTCTTTAACTACTGTCCCATTTCTGTTCTAGGATCCCATCCAGAATTTCTTACATTTTGTCATCATGCTTAGGCTCTTCCTGGTTCTGATAGTTTTTCAGACTTTTCTTGTTTTTGATAAGTTTGATGGCTTTGGAAAGTACTGGCCAGGTGTTTCATAGAATACTCTTCCATATCGTTTTGTCTGATGTTTTTCTCATAATTAGACTGGGGTTATGGGTTTTTAGAAAAGAAGACCACGAAGGCAAAGTGCCATTCTCATCATACAGTGTCAAGAGTGTGTGTGTGTGCTTAGTCACTCAGTCGTGTCTGACTCTTTGCGATCCCATGGACTGCAACCTGCCAGACTCCTCTGTCCATGGGATTCTCCAGGCAAGAATACTGGAGTGGGTTGCCATGCCCTTCTCCAGGGGATCTTCCCAACCCAAGGACTAAACCCAGGTCTCCAATATTTCAGGTGGAATCTTAACTGTCTGAGCCACCAGGGAAGCACAAGAATACTGGAGTGGGAAGCCTGTCCCTTCTCCAGGGGATCTTCCTGACCTAGGAATCAAACCAGGGTCTCCTGCATTGCAGGCGGATTCTTTACCAGCTGAACTACCAGGGAAGCCCAGTGTCAAGGGTATATATTATCCACGTGACTTTTCATTGTTGATGTTAATGTTGATCACCTGGCTGAGGTAATTAATATTTTAAGGCTTCTCCAGTGTAAAATTTATTCTTCTTTCCTTCCCCTCTTTTTTAAAGGAAATTACTACCTGCAGCCCACACTTAAGGGGTAGGGAGTTAGTGTTCACATAAATTATTTGGAATTCTTTTGCATGAGAGATTTGTCTATTTTTCACCATTTATTTATTCAATAATTTGTATTAGCATAGACTCATGGACATTTATTGTATATTATTCCATGTTCCCATTGTGTTTTGATCATTTGTTTTAGCACGTTATTACTTTCTGGCATGTGGGGGTACGGGCACTCAGTTTTTTCAATATGCTTTCCTTATGTTTCCAGGAGCACCATGTGTAAGCAGATACTGACAGGGAAGAATTTCTTTCTTATGTTTGTGAGATCTTTTGAGTCACATGGGGCCTAGCTAAAAATAAGAGTCTTGGGCCCTTTCTCTGAAGATTCTGATTTAGTGGTTCTAGGGTGAGCTCCAAATATCTGGATTTTATCATTTTTCCTCCAATGATTTGTAGGACCAAGCATGTTTGGTAAGCATAGCCTTAAGGAAATTTTAATTGAGACTTTTGAATAAGGCTTAATTTAGATAACAGCTACAATCATGGCATTGAAAGAATAAATGCTTCACTGTTGGAGTTCCAAGTGTTTTCAGATGCACCCTGTCATTTGTTTCTCATTAAAATATGAAGGAAGAAGAACATTTTGTAAATGAGAAGAGTGAAAACCCAGATGGTAAGGTGGCTTTCCTAAGATCGCATAGCTGCATACACCACCATAAGGCAGAAAAGAAAAGCAACAATAGAATGTGTTGAATTTTGGGAACCAAAATAACATTACTAAGTAAAATAACAAAAAACATAGCCATGAGCCTTTTGATGTTTTGAACAGTAAAGATTTGTTTGTAATGTCTTTTCCTTCCATCACAGTAAACTGTGTTTACTTTGTATACTGAGCAACTACTTTCTGCTGAGAATAGCCTGGTCTCTTAACTTTGTAACTAACTCCTTCTTTGAAACTTGGAGATATAAATCTGTCATTTTTCTAGGGCTGCCATTACAAAGTACCAGAATCTTGTTTTAAACAGAAACTTACTCTCTCCTAATTCTGAAAGCTAAAAGCCAAAGTCAAGGTGTTGACTGGTCATTTTCCCTCCAAAGCCTCTGGGGAAGGAGGAGCTTGCTTCTCCAGCTTCTGGCAAGGCCAGGCCTTTCTCCGTGGTGGCAGTGTAGCTGCAGTCTCTGCCTCCATCTTCACATGTGCATCTTCCCTCTGTGTCTCCCAGGGGCATTCTTCTCTTCTTACAAGGACACTAGTCAGATTGGATTAAGGCCCCACCCTACTGCAGTATGACCTCATCGTAACTTTACATTTGCAATGACCCTGTTTTTCAGTAAGGTCACATTCTGAGGTAATAGGGGTTAAGACTACATCTATTTGGGAGATATAATTCAGTCCATAACAAATTCACATACCACAGAATTCATCCTTTTAAAGTGTACCAGGGTTTTTTTTTTTTTACTATATTCACTTGGTTGTACAACCAACATCACTGTCTAATTCCAGAACCTTTTCCACATTCCAGAAAGAAACCCCATACCCATTAGCAGTCACCTTCCCCTCTAGCCTCCCTTCACTCACAGCCAGTTATCTGCTTTCTGTTTTTATGGATTTGCCTATTCATAATAGTTCATATCAATGGACATTTCATAAAATGGAATCATATGACAAGAGGCCTTTTATGTCTAGCTTTTTTTACTTACCATACATACCATCTTCAAGTTTCATCCATTTTATAGCATGTATCAATACTTCATTCCTTTTATGGCTGAATAATTTTCCATTGAATGGATATACCACTTTTGTTTATATATTCATCAGTTGATGGACACCTGGGTTGTTCCCACTTTTTGGTTACTATCAATAATTCTGCTGTGAATATTCATGTACAGGGTTTTTTTTTTTTTTATTATTTATTTGGCCACACTGGGCCTTTGTTTCAGCATGCAGACTCTTAGTTGCAGCATGTGGGATCTAGTTCCCTGACAAGGGATTGATACCCAGGGCCCATGCATTGGGAGGCTGGAGTCCTAGCCACTGGACACCAGGAAGTCCCCGCGTACAAGTTTTTGCATGAATGGACTTGCTGGGTCATATCATTAATTATGTTTAACATTTTGAGAAATTACCAGTTTTCCAAAGCAGCTACAACTAATTCTCACCAGCAATGTAAGAAGATTCTAATTTCTACACATCCTTCTCAGGACTTGTCATTGTCTTTTTGATCACACTCATCCTAGTGGAAATGAGGTGGTATCATATGGTGGATTTGCACTGCCTTCATGACTACTGACTGAGCATCTTTTCATGTGTGTATTGGGCATTTATATATCCATCTTCTTTGGAGAAATACCTGTTTAAATTCTCTGCCCATTTAAAAATTGAGATGACTTTTCATTGTCACATTTTAAGAGTTCTTTATATATGCTGGATGGTCTCTCTCTCTCTATATATATATATATATATAATATAAATATGATTTGCAAAATTTTTCCTCCCATTCTGTGGGTTGTCTTTTCATTTTTTTGATGGTGTCCTTTGAAGCACGAAGGTTCTTAATTTTGATGAAGTCCAACTTACCTACCTTCTGTCAGTTGTGCTGTAGGTATAATATGTAAGAAACAGCTGAAAAGTAGGTACTTTAAGATGGTTAGAGAAAAGATTTTGAAACTCACATAATGCAACGTGCTAGACAGGTTTTCAAGGACAGGCATGGAAACCCCAACCTTAAAATAGAATGAACTGTTTTAAATGGTTTAGACTTGTATTTGCCCAGAGACAGACCTTTTAGGTGATTTCTGGAAGTTCCAGCTCTATGTTAAGAACATAAATAACCAAAGAAACACTTTAATATTATAGAAAATTCTACAAAAATTTTTATACAACAATGAGAAATCAGAATGGTCACTTTATTACTGAAAAGAGAATGCATTTGTGATGAAAACCTGTAGCAAATGGTAGAGTCACAACACAGCTGACTGGGGAATAGGAAGTACATGTTCTAACCACATCTCATCTGATATTGACTCATGATAGTCTGTTGACCACTGAAATAAAAGAATTTCCATAATTTAGCAAATCTATTTTTACGAAGCTTTTGTGTTTAAATGAAGGCCTAGATGGTATGTTTCTAACCCTAATAGGCTTATGATATGTTGCTGACCCTACTAGGGAGAAAAGGGTAGGAGACAAGTCACTCCGGCAACTCAGGAAGCAGCAGGTACTCCTCCAGCATTTGATTAGAAACTACAAGGCCCGGAGTTTGGTTTAAGATCAGAAACAAGTAGCCAGCAGAGAAATGCCAGGGCTTCTACCTCATTGCTCAGCGGAGAGCCTGTTCTAGTTGTAGATGCACTTCTCTTTTTCCCCCTTGAGGACATTTGTACTAACTTCAGGAACAACACTAACAAAACTGCTTTTGCTGTGTCACTAGCATGCTTTAAATTGCCTTAAAAAATAACTCACTTGTTTTGTTCTTTCTTGGAATATTTTATTTTATAAAGCAGTCCACTCTTGGTGATATGTGTTTATAGGCATATATACACACACACGTACATATATTTTTCATCTAGATTATTTTTCAGAGAAGTGATTAAATTTTGATCCTAATATTTAAGCAAAACAGTGTCAACATTAGTTTTTCATTGGTAGCAATGGCCTCTTATTTTCTTTAAAAATACAGTTAGACTCCTTTAAATGGCCAGAAATGATTCAACATTTTAACTTTATAGTTTTTGGGTAGTATAGACTTTATTTCATAGATTGTCAGTTTTTTATTAACATCACAGTTATTAGCTTGAGGGTTTAAATTCTTCCCTCAACATGCAAACTAATATTGTAATAAAAAGGGAATTTTTCTCTTCAATATTAATGTTACAGAGTTCCATAGCACAATGCTATCATCTCTTTTGTAGCATTTATTTGTATCTTTTAAAAGTGCCTTAATGATCCCTTTAGGTTGTTGGTGGAGTTTTCTTTTATAGAAATAGAAATTTTGCTTTAGGTGCTCCATTAATAAAAATATGGTGTCTCCAAGGTTTCTTTTTAAGAATTTCCATGATAAGCTTTAGGAGAAGGCAATGGCACCCCACTCCAGTACTCTTGCCTGGAAAATCCCATGGGCAGAGGAGCCTGGTAGGCTGCAGTCCATGGGGTCGCTAAGAGTCGGACATGACTGAGCAACTTCCCTTTCACTTTTCACTTTCATGCATTGGAGAAGGAAATGGCAACCCACTCCAGTGTTCTTGCCTGGAGAATCCCAGGGACAGGGGAGCCTGGTGGGCTGCCATCCATGGGGTCGCACAGAGTCGGACACGACTGAAGTGACTTAGCAGCATGATAAGCTTTTAAACATTGGATTAAGTAGAATGAGATTATTTGTTTTTCGGTTGCTAAGTCATGTCTGAATGCCAGGCTCCTCGGTTCTCCACTATTCCCTGGAGTTTGCTCAATTCATGTCCATTAAGTTGGTGATGATATCTAAGCATCTGATCCTCTGCTGCCCCCATCTCCTCCTGCCATCAATCTTTCCCAGCGTCAGGGTCTTTTCCAGTGAGTCAGCTATTCCCATTGGGTGGCCAAAGTATTGGAGTTTCAGTTTCAGCATCAATCCTTCCACTGAATATTTAGGGTTGATTTCCTTTAGGATTGGCCTGATCTCCTTGCAGTCAAAGGGACTCTCAAGAATCTCCTCCAGGACCACAATTCGAAAGCATCAATTCTTTAGTGCTCAGCCTTCTCTGTGGTCTGACTCTCATATCCGTACATGACTACTGGACCATAGAAAAACCATAGCTTTGACTAAACAGACCTTTGTTGGCAAAGTGATGTCTGTGCTTTTTAACATGCTGTCTAAGTTGTCACAGTTTTTCTTCCAAGTAGTATCTTTTAATTTCATGGCTGCAGTCACCATCTGCAGTGATGTTGAGGCCAAGAAAACAAAATCTGTTACTGTTTCCACTTTTTCCCCTTCTATTCCAGATGTACAATCTTAAGTTTTTTAATGCTGAATTTCAAGCTAGCTTTAAAGAGGAAACTCTTTGGCCTTCATCAAGAGGCTCTTTAGTTCCTTTTCACTTTCTGCCCTTAGATTAGTATCATTTGCAAATCTGAGGTTGTTGACATTTCTCCTGGCAATCTTGATTCCAGCTTGCGATTCATCCAGCCCTGCATTTCACATGATGTACTCTGCATAAAAGTTAAATAAGCAGAGTGATAATATACAGTCTTATTGTACTTCTTTCCTAATTTTGAACCAGTCAGTTGTTCCATGTTGTGTTCTAAATGTTGCTTCTCGAAACAAAAGTTTCAAACCCACATACAGGCTTCTTGGGAGACAGGTAAGGTAGTCTGGTACTCCCATCTCTTGAAGAATTTTCTAGTTTGTTGGGATCCACAAAATCAGAGGTTTTAGTGAAGCAGAAGTCAGTGTTTTTCTGGAATTCCCCTTCTCCATGATCCAGTGAATTTTGGTAATTTGGATCTCTGGTTCCTCTGCCTCTTCAAAATCTAGTGTATACATCTGGAAGTTCTCGGTTCACATATGCTGAAGTCTAGCTTCAAAGATTTTGAGCATAACCTTGCTAGCAGTGAAATGAGCACAATTGTATGGTAGTTTGAATGTTCTTTGGCATTACCCTTCTTTGGGGTTGGAATGAAAACTGACCTTTTCCAGTCCTGTGGCCAAGTTCAGTTTTCCATATTTGCTGACATATTGAGTGCAGCACTTTAACAGCATCATCTTTTAGGATTTGAAGTAGCTCAGCTGGAATTCCATCACCTCCACTAACTTTGTTCATAATAATGTTTCCTAAGGTCCATTTGACTTCACACTTCAGGATGTCTGGCTCTTCGTGAGTGACCACACCATCATGGTTATCCAGGTCGTTAAGACCTTTTATGTATAGTTCTTTCTGCCCTTAGAAAAACATAAAGCTCAAGGCAAATATTATATCACTTTGTTTCAATCCAAGTCACTCATCAATAGATTTAATTTGTAAAGAATTATTGTTAATTAAGGGGCAACTGCTTTATCGTAACTGGAGACTCATTAAAATAAAACAGATGTAAAGAATTTTTTATGTGTTTCTCAATTTTTAAGTATTCACCTTTGAACAAGTCAGAACTTATATCAGTATCTAATTGTATAATTATTATTCCCATGGAAACTGTAGAGGTCACAAACTTCTCCCACTTTTTCCTGTTGTTTTAGCTATAAAACTTCTGGTGGCAATTTGGAGAAATATTCAATGAAAATATCTTCAACAAAGAGTGAGGAAAGCTCTGGACGGAATGTGGAACACTGAAAGGTGGGTTCAAACCTCAGCCATTAAGCCTCTTACATTCTTTATCAGTAAGGATATCTTTAACTAATTCAATATTGTATTAAAGAGGGAATTCCCTGCACTCCAGTGGTTAGGACTTGCTTCCACTGCTGGGGGCCTAGGTTCAATCCTTGGTCAGGGAACCAAGATCCTACAAGCTTCAGGGTAAGGAAAAGAAAAAAATCCCAAACAACCCAATATTGTGTTAAGGTGATACAAAGAAATAGGTTATAGAATAGTGTCCAACTCAAAGTTCTTAATTCTATGACATGATATTTTTTCATAAGTACTGATATTTGTATAGCACCTTAATCCAGATTAATTCAGGATGCCAGGTCGCTAAATGATGAGCAGAAACCTTAATGTTTACAAACAGACTAAATGAAACAAAACACAAAACAATATAAAAGAAACAAACAAAATTTTATCCTGGGAATATCCCAGTCTAGCATTTGCCTTGCAAAGGAATACCTTTCTGAGTTCAAATTTATCCTACATCAGTGCAGTTCAACAGTTTTAAGTGTCTAGTTGGTGTCAGGCAGTTATAGAAGACAAAATGGCTCACTGTCAGGAGGCACAGTCTAAAAGGGAAATATTAAAATGTAATGTGATATTCAATGCACGGAAGAATATATAAAGTACTATAGGAACACAGGTCAAGAAGCAGTCATAGTTGCTTGGTCTGAGGAGAGGGTAAGAAGCCTTAAGGCGTTATCTAGGGAAAGTGACATTTTAAACCAGATCTAAAAGGAGTGGAAGTCAGCCCGACAGAACAGGCAGAGAAGGGCATTCAGGTGAAGGAAATAGTAAGTATATAAATTCATAGAGACGATTAGGAAGACAAAGAATGCAAACCACTGCAAAGAATGTGCCCAAAACAGGACTCTTCAGAGAAAACAGGCTGTTTTAGAGAAAGTATTATTTGCTCCACAGAAATGATTTTCTGGACTCTTTAAGACTAACCAGCCATCTTTTGTGGGTAAAATAATTTCACATACAAGAATGATAAAGAAAATTAGCTTTATTTATGTAAATTAGAAAAATTGATTGTAGTGTTAGAATTTGTCAAATGTTTTCATTCTGAACAATTTACAAGTGTATTTATATACAAACATAATAAAATAGAGTACATCACATTGCTTTTGCTTGACTCCAAGTGTCTCTCCATTGTGAACATGCCCCTCTCACTTCGGGTTTTAATTTTTAATGGGGAAGTGCTTTGTTTTGACACAGTGTTTAATTCACACAGTATAACGCTGAAGTGGAAGGAGAGTCAATGATCATCAACAATTAAAAAATACTTTTCAACCAAAATGACTTCATCATCAGATTTTTCTATATTAAAATATGTTTCATGTTAAAAAAACATACTTTTATTCATTGATGATCTAAATTTATACTAAATTTAACATTTATAGAAACCCATAGTTAATTAAAATATAGATATGAATTATAAACACATTGGTATGAATGTTTGCCACAAATGAAAATGAAGAAAATTGTTAGGAACAGAGGTAAAAGAAAATCCTTGGGAGAAATTGAAATGCCCTGGTTATATTTAAAATGATTAAAATGTCAATTTTCCAAACTCAATACAAATAAAACCAATAGATCATAAAATGTCATGATATTTATAGATATCGAATCTTAAGTTACACTGTAGGACTGTAATTAATTTGTACTATTATATATATATTAGATACTTCCAAGCCAAGTTTCCTAAATAGCTTTCCAGTCACTTACATTGTTCGAGAATTCCAAGAAAGTTTAATACAATTACTGAATAAGGCAGAATTTTAAATTAGCAATTGGGATACAATATAAATGCAGATAATTTAGAGTCAAATCTATATTTGTAAATGTATTAAGTATACCATATGTATGTAGACTGTTAGAAGAAATAAATTTTGTTTTTAAAGCAGTGGTTGGTTTTCTAAGTTTAGTTCTTTAGCATTTTATTGACATTCCTGGCAAGAATTCTGACTGAGCTGTGGTTTTATTATATGAAAGAAAAAAAAAAAAAAAAAACCCACAAAAAGTAAGTTGGCTGTGACTTTCCAAATTAAGCTATTTAAATTAAAATAAATAGCCAGACCTCAAGTGCACTTGTGTCTAAAATGTCACTTTTGCCCCCAAAGTGAAGGAAATGATCAAGTATTGTGTTAAGGTGCTTACTAGTTTAAAAAAAAAAAAATCAGAGGAAGTTGGTCTTTAACTGGATGCTTGAACTCTTCCCAGAGTTCTTAGTATGTTTAGATGTTGGTGTCTTGACTTTGACAGTTTCTTGATTGCCCTTTATAGCAGCTTCAAGGCGGGCTTTCAAGGCTGGAGAAGAAGCCATTACACTTTTAAAGACGGATGAGTACTGAGGCCCAATCTGCATGAGATTTTGCAAAGCAAAGTCATGGAGATTTCTCATTATGGAAGTTGCTGATCCCAGGGCATGCTCGTCCAAAACGAAGGAAATGAGGATGGGCAGAAGACAGGCCACGAGCTGAGAGCCTGCAAAGAACACAGACCGTGTAAGCACCGGCTGCAGGGATGCAGATGTTCCATGCACACTTGACAGGAACCTATTTCCCCAGCCTGAAGGGAAGCAGTTCTTCCGATCTCTTCTCCCAAACCAATACTAAATAATATCAATACTTGGGGTTAACATCAACATCTGCCTTTCCGCAAGTGTGAAAATACAATATTAAGTGACTAGAGGGATGTTTTATACTTTAAAGAACATTCAGGTTCTGACTCTGTTCGTACGCATTCAGTGCTAGCACTTACGGTGCTGTTCCTCAGCCACGGCCACCAGTGCTTCCAAGACCTTTATGCCTTCTTGAAAGATCTGAAGCTCAGCAGTGTCTTCAGGTTTCCTCCTATTTATTTCCTGCAACTTTTCCACGATAGAGGATACTAAAGAGTAAATGTATGGATAGGAAACAGCTGGATTCGGATACTGAAAAATGGAAAGGAGGAGCTGATAGGTCTTGATTTGTACCTAGTCAGATAAGAGACAAAAAAAGTATAAACCATATATACAAGTTTACATTTACATTAAAATGTAAGTTTTAATTTTTAAAAGTTTAAAAATGTAAAGGAAAAAATTTTCCTACACCCCCACCCCCAAACTTAAACTTATTTCTATTTTATCTTCAATTCTGGAGGTCTAAACACTAAATTCAAGCTTGCATGCTAAAAGTGGTTGTGACAGCTTGGAGTGGGAATAAAGTAGTTAATTTTTCTTTTTTTGACTAGTTTCTATTTTCCCCCTTTATATGTCTCTGTAATATATATATTAAAAAAAAAGAACTTTGAAAAATATTTTGGAGATTTTAGAAAACGTTTTAGATGAAGAATCACATATATCTGATGCAATGAAGGTGTTAGGGAACTGTGTCTAGACTGTATTAATTATATGTCACCATGTATCAGAGACACGACTTTGAGACTGCTACATAAAGCGCCTGTTAGGATAGAGGAAATAAACAGGACAGAAGAATAAAAGAATGCTCAAACTTCCGCACAATTGCACTCATCTCACATGCTAGTAAAGTAATGCTCAAAATTCTCCAAGCCAGGCTTCAGCAATACATGAACCGTGAACTTCCTGATGTTCAAGCTGGTTTTAGAAAAGGCAGAGGAACCACAGACCAAATTGCCAACATCCGCTGGATCGTGGAAAAAGCAAGAGTTCCAGAAAAACGTCTATTTCTGCTTTACTGACTATGCCAAAGCCTTTGACTGTGTGGATCACAATAAACTGTGCAAAATTCTGAAAGAGATGGGACTACCAGACCACCTGACCTGCCTCTTGAGAAATCTGTATGCAGGTCAGGAAGCAACAGTTAGAACTGGACATGGAACAACAGACTGGTTCCAAATAGGAAAAGGAGTACGTCAAGGCTGTATATTGTCACCCTGCTTGTTTAACTTCTTTGCAGAGTACATCATGAGAAATGCTGGACTGGAAGAAACACAAGCTAGAATCAAGATTGCTGGGAGAAATATCAATAACCTCAGATATGCAGATGATACCACCCTTATGGCAGAAAGTGAAGAGGAACTCAAAAGCCTCTTGATGAAAGTGAAAGTAGAGAGTGAAAAAGTTGGCTTAAAGCTCAATATTCAGAAAACGAAGATCATGGCATCTGGTCCCATCACTTCATGGGAAATAGATGGGGAAACAGTGGAAACGGTGTCAGACTTTATTTTTCTGGGCTCCAAAATCACTGCAGATGGTGACTGCAGCCATGAAATTAAAAGATGTTTACTCCTTGGAAGGAAAGTTATGACCAACCCAGATAGCATATTGAAAAGCAGAGACACTACTTTGCCAACAAAGGCCTGTCTAGTCCAGGTTATGGTTTTTCCAGTGGTCATGTATGGATGTGAGTTGGACTGTGAAACAGGCTGAGTGCCAAAGAATTGATGCTTCTGAACTGTGGTGTTGGAGAAGACTTGAGAGTCCCTTGGACTGCAAGGAGATCCAACCAGTCCATTCTGAAGGAGATCAGCCCTGGGATTTCTTTGGTGGGAATGATGCTGAAACTGAAACTCCAGTACTTTGGACACCTCATGCGAAGAGTTGACTCATTGGAAAAGACTCTAATGCTGGGAGGGATTGGGGGCAGGAGGAGAAGGGGACGACAGAGGATGAGATGGCTGGATGGCATCACTGACTCGATGGACGTGAGTCTCAGTGAACTTTGGAAGTTGGTGATGGACAGGGAGGCCTGGCGTGCTGCGATTCGTGGGGTTGCAAAGAGTCGGACACTACTGAGTGACTGAACTGAACTGATACATCATATATACAAATAATCCCTTATTTAATTCACTGTGATGATGTTTGAAAGATTTTTTTTTTCCTGAGAGAAAACCTGGTTCCTGAATTTTAGGAGTTTATTTGTGATCATGTGCTACAAACTTATTCTGTAGCACCTAAAAATATAGGAAATTACCAAGTGAATAAAAGGATCAGAAAGGAATGGGATTAATTTGTATGTGCTGTTTTTGAAACTGGTCTCATTATTTTACAATCTTATACTGAAGGCATGTGCTAGAGTCTTCCTTTCCCTTCCCTTCTGAAGGAAAACCCACTAAAGTTCTAGGAATGTATCAATTTTAAGATGTCCTATTTAAAATTTAGTTGGTGGTATTTTTAATCTTTTTTTTAAATCTTTATCTAACTACATTCTATCCTCAGGGCCAAAAAACAAGACCATTAATATTTGACTTTAACCTAAGGAAATGAAATAATCCAAACCTAAAAATAAAAACTTCAGTCTGGTACTTTTTGTTGGAACCAACAAAATCACAAAGAAAAGTTTTTAAAAGCCTAAACGTATTCCTATTATTATAAACATCTGTCTTCTAAGGACACTTACCATAGGATCTTTTATCTCAAGAGTGGCCTTAAATTTCTCAATACAGCGCTTCTGAAGGCATGGGATCGTAGTTACTTCTGGACTTGTAGACAAAATAAATACTGTGATAGCCGTAAGCAGACTGACTTCATCAAGTTCTTGGTGTGTTCCATCTACTAAGGAGAAGTAATCTATGAAAAACAGATACTGATACTGTCATATTTTCTGTCTTATGTATCTGTGAAACTTTCTCCAGTTTGGTAGTAACGATTTCTTTTGGGCACCAGAGGGTTGCAGACAATAATAAATAGTGACTTACTAAGAATCCTGGCAAATGATATAGCTTCAAAATGCACATTTTAAGTAATTCTAGAGTCAAGAATTACGAAAGTAATTATAATCTTCACAAGTAAAGTGAAAGTGAAGTCACTCAGTTGTGTCCAACTCTTTGTGACCCCATGGACTGTAGCCCACCAGGCTCCTTCCATCCATGGAATTTTCTAGGCAAGAGTACTGGAGTGGGTTGCCATTTACTTCTCCAGGGGAATCTTCCTGACCCGGGGATTGAACCCGGGTCTCCCACATTGCAGGCAGATGCTTTACTCTCTGAGCCACCAGGGAATCCCTCACAAGTAAAGAGATCAGTAAATAC
Organism: Bos grunniens; assembly: GCF_055505025.1. Lineage (NCBI taxonomy): Eukaryota > Metazoa > Chordata > Mammalia > Artiodactyla > Bovidae > Bos > Bos grunniens. Next base: position 28,741,800 of record NC_141185.1, on the reverse strand, counting down.
ATATATATATTTACTAGATACATGCATTTATTGGTTGTGTGACCTTGGATATTTAACCCTGTCTTCACTTTTCTCATCTTGAAAATAGTACTTAAGTTTATAAGTTAAATGAGTTAATCCTCATATAGCATTCAGAATAGCATGTTGTACATAAATGCTCATAATAAATTAACTATTATTATTTTTATTGGGGAGAAATAGAGTTGCTTGGACAATTGTCTTTTCTTTGCTAAGTTTAAAGTATTCATATTTTGATAATACATGTGTCAAATGAAAATAACTTAGCATTTTGTTACATATCCTATTTCTTAAGAGTATAGAAAAATGTGAAAATCTGTGTGTGTCACAATCATTTAAAGGAATTTTCTACTAGATGTAGAAAATTACCTTCATTTTCCAAAGTCCTACTCTCATTAAATAATTTTAATAAACCTGCTGTGGAAAATCAATGTTATTTGAAAAGGCATGGCAAATTCAATTCATTAAATTGTGTAAGAATGGATTGCTACTTAGGAAGAAATCAGATATACATACTCTTTAACATTCACTCATCAAATACTAAAGAAACTTTTTATGTGCCAGCATTCTTTTTGGCTCTAGGAATACAATTTACAGAGAAGATGTACTATATGCCAGGAAGTAAATAAAGAAATTAATTTCAGCTAGTCACAACGTCTATGGCAACCCGGAGTTGCTACACCGGGCAGTCAGAGGAAAGTTTGAGGAGATTAATACTTGAATTGACACTTGCAACACAGCAGCAATGAAGGCAAAATATTATAGATAGAAGGAGATATATTTATAAGAATAATCTGGATAATTTTAAGGTAAAATAGGTGCAAGGCCTATTAAAATTACGAAAGCATTATTACAAGCACTTTATATTTAATCCTCACAGTAACATCATGAGGAAGGTATTCCTCATTTCCCCCATTTTATGGACAAGAAACTGAGGAACAGAAATTCAGTAATTTGCTACAATCACACAGTTATTAGTGAGGTGTTGAGTTTGATTCCAGAGAATATACTGGTACTTACAGTGCCACAGTGTTTCCCATACAGCCAAGTTATTTTTAGTCATTTACAGTGACTTGAAACTACAAGAGCTAGTCTATGTAGTATAAAAATCTCTTTTTATTCCCCGTAAGTAATGTTCTCCTGGGTTCCTCTTCCCCTTTCTTCTAAAATTTCCTTATTCTGCCACTCATGCCCCAATTCCCTTATGTGCTTAGTCTCTCAGTCATGTCTGACTCTTTGCGACCCCATGGAGGGTAGCCCGCCAGGCTCTTCTGTCCATGGGATTCTCCAGGCAAGAATACTGGAGTGGGTTGCCACGCCCTTCTCCAGGGGATTTTCCCCTCAAGGACTGAACCCAGGTCTTCCGCATTGCAGGCGGATTCTTTACCATCTGAGCCATCAGGGAAGCCCAAGAATACTAGAGTGGGTAGCCTATCCCTTCTCCAGGGGATCTTCCCGACGTAGGAATAGAAGTGGGGTCTCATGCAGTGCAGGCTGATTCTTATAAGCTGAGCTACCGGGGAAGCCCAATGTTCCTCTCTTTTACCTACAATAAGATGCACGGTTCCCTTAACATTAGCTCTATGTGGTAAGGAATTGAGGCCTCTTGCTAACAGCCAGTGAGAGACTAAAGCCTCTTACCAACAGCCACGAGCCAGAAATGGGTTCTTTGGCTGTGACCCTGGCCATCATCTTAACAGTAACTTCATGAGACACCCTGAGACAGAACCACCCAGCTACACAGCTCCCCGATTCCTAACCCTCTAACACTGTCAGATAACAAATGTTTGTTCTTTGAAGCCACTAAGTTTTGGAGCAATGTTATGTTGTAAATGTTTTCCCTAGCACGATCAGCCCCTTCCTAATTTCTTCTCACTAGTGAGTCCAAATCTTTCATGTCCTAACCTCATTCCCTGACAGACAACAGAAAACCATCTGTGTGCCTGTGAGTGGAGATGAAAGAGGCAAGCTCATCATAACTCACCCTAACAACCTACACTTATTACTTTCCATCCTTACCTCCTTGTCTTCATACTGGCAGAGATTCATCCTTCTAAATGCGCTGTGAATTTTTTTTTTCCTTTTCTGCCTAGAAAAGGGATGCTGCTTTCTTCCCTAACAGTTCCAACTCCAACACTATCTCCACCTTTTCTCCCCACTAGCAGGAACTCATGCTAGACCCTCATCTGAAAAAAAAAAAAAAAAAAACCCACCTTCCTTGACCCTCTATCTTCCTTCACTTTCTTGTCTTGTGGTCAAGAGAAGCCTGAACTTGATCCTTCCCCTCCTTCCTGCTCATTTGTGCCTAAACTCTGTAAAGCATGATCTCCAGAGTGTAATTTACACTGCTGCCCAGTCTCTAGTCATTAGAACTCTTTTCCTTGGATTCTGTTACTGCATTATATTCAGAATCTCCTCCCATCTTGTCGCATAAACCCAAGTTAGGTGATTTCAACCATCCCACAGGTGGCACTGACAACTCCTGAACACATGCTGTCTAAAACCATCTCTAGCCAGCCTTTCTTGAATCCCTGACCGCTTCACAGTTTGTTCCACTTGATTATCCTGTAGACATTTCAAAATCAACTCACTATCTTCCCCTGAAAACCCTCCCTTTGGTATTTCTGTTAAGAGCACCATGAATGCTCCAATCACCTTAACCTTTCAACTCCTACAGCAAACTACCAGTACATTTTGTTAATACTTGCTTAACATTTTAGTTTTCATTATCCCATTCCTCATATCCTTACTGCTACAATCTTGTCTCCAACAGTCTTGCTTTCTTCTCTGTGTTGCTGCCGAAGTGAGTCTTTAGAAACCCAAACCCTATCACTTCGATACCATTTTAAGAACATGCCTATCAAAGACAGTCCAAATCACCAATCATGCCAAACCTTTCATCTGACCCCATGTACCATCCAACTTCATCTCTTTACTCATTACCATTCACTACCTTCTTATTCTTTCCCCTCAAACCCACATTCACTCATTGCACTATTGCTGTCCCCAAATATACCGTACTATTTAAGTTTCCTGGTCTTATATCAAAATGTGTGAGAATACATTTCTATGATGTCTATGTGGAGAATGGAGAATACTTTCTTATCCTTTAGGAAACTCTCTTGAGAAATCTCTTCTGGTAGTTACAGAGGGGTACCACTGAGCTCCCCTCCATAGTGGGAGGTCCTGCCCAGCTGTGAGGAGCATGGTCAACTCCCTCAGGTTGACCTCAGCCCCAGAGTTGTCTTGACTGACATCACAGTCTTCAGGGGGCAGCCACATCTGAGCTGGAGTGCAAACCCTGTTGTCCTCTGAAAGGCAGTATTCAGAGGACCCCCGTAGGTGTGCTGAGTTCTGCTGGACACTCGTACTGCAGTATGACTACTTTTGCCTAACACTGCTTTCCCCACTGCCTTCAAAAATACTCGCTCGCCAAACTGCATCTCAGCATGCGCTTCCACAGAACCCTACTGTGACACTCTGCCTGGTTCACTCAAACAGAACCATTCTAATTTTTTGCCAGTTGTCTCTATTTCATTATACTAGAAATGCAGTGATAAGTAAGATACTACTGTTGCCTTCAGGAGCTTCTATGGTATTAATCACACCCAACGGCAATTTGTAGGTACTAGACTTCCCTAGTGGAGAAGGCAATGGCACCCCACTCCAGTACTCCTGCCTGGAAAATCCCATGGACGGAGGAGCCTGGTGGGCTGCAGTCCATGGGGTTGCTAAGAGTCGGACACAACTGAGCGACTTCACTTTGACTTTTCACTTTCATGCATTGGGGAAGGAAATGGCAACCCACTCCAGTGTTCTTGCCTGGAGAATCCCAGGGATGGGGGAGCCTGGTGGGCTGCCGTTTATGGGGTTGCACAGAGTCGGATACGACTGAAGCGACTTAGCAGACTTCCCTAGACTCCCAACTCTGCGCACAAAGTGTGTGGTCAATCAACCGCTGCATTCAACTGAAATCTTTTTACCATATGAAACAGAATATGGTGAACTATGACACTGATAAACAGAACAAAGAAGGCAGGGTTAATTGTAATATGTGTAAACACTTTTTACAATCACAATGACAATGTTGAAAATATATAACAATAACAGAGAAAAACTAATTTGAACAGATATTGAACATAATACTGGCTATCATTTACTGATATATGCCAAGTAAAAAGTGAAATAATTTTCATATATGTTACTGATCTAACAGTTTCCTGTAACACAGTCTCCTTATTTTGTTAATGAGAAAACTAAGGCTCAGAGAATTAGGTAGCATGTCTAGTCACAGCACTGGTGCTGGAGTAAGGATATAAACCAGATCACTCTTGAATTATAATGTATATCTTATCCAGTTTTCAGTATACTGTGTGTATTAAAAAATTCTGACATGGGTGACACCATATTTTAAAATTAACGTATTATTACATTTGAATGTCTCTCACTGTCAACACACAGGCTTCTAGCCATTTTTTTGCATTAACGTTAAAGATACTAAAATGAGACCACAGATACCTGCTACCTATGATACTTATCCTCTAAATATGTAGTGAACATGGTCTCCTCTAGATGAGACTGCCAAACACGATCAAGTAAACAGCTTATTCTCAAAAAACTGTCCATCTTGCTTTTTAAAACAAACTGCACAACTGCTTCCAAAGAGCCTGACTTACCTGGATCCCAACAGTCAAGAATCGTAGTTAAAGCACTACGGAGAAGGTCCGTCCAAGCAGTATGGCTCTTTTCTGCTCGGGCCATGGGAGAAGACAATATTCCTTTCAGAGCCTGTAGGGAAGCTGCAACCGTTGAAGACAGCTGGCCCCCAGGTAACTTCACGGCAGTTTCCCTGAGGACTCCAACTGTGAGGTACAGTACAGTAGGAAGGATTGAGATGCTTCCTGTAAGACATTTTGAAAAACACTATTTCAGTCTGTATGTAGTTCCTCCAAAGAAATTACCAAATGAGTAAGGTTATGTCAAAGATTTCTAGCTTTTAAGATTATTTTTCATTAATGATTATAACAATTTTAATAACCTTAAGATGTTAAAGGTTGGATAAAATTTAGGTTCTAATTGGAGATGTTATTTAAATTATATCACAGTATCATTATCTTGTGCTGTGTGATTTTATTTGGTAGTTGACATTGAATTTATTTTTTTTTTAGTGTGGTAAAATATTTTTAACAAAAATTTACCACTTTAATCTTTTTTTTTTTTTTTTTTAATTTGGCTGTGCTGGGTGTTAGTTGTGGCATGTGGGATCTAGTTCCCTGATCAGGGATCAAGCCCAGGCCACCTAATGGAGTCTTAGCCACTGGGCCACCAGGAAAGTCCCACTTTGACCATTTTTAAGTGTATAGCTCAGTGGCATTAAGTACATTCACTACCACTATGCATTTGGGGGGTTTATTTTATATTAAGCCTTGCAATTTGCAGTGAGTTAGTACAAAAAATTAAAAGTTTCCATGGCTACTAAGTAGTTAAAAAGTCGCTTTGTTTAAAAGGAAAGGGAAGAGAGACTAAAGTTAAAACGGTCAATTAAGTTTTCCCAGGGGCTATCCACAAAACTCATGTAGTGTATTTTTGCCCTTAATCCTTTGCTAGTCACTTTTTCTGCATTCTTGGTATAAGGCAGGTGTGAGAATAAGGAATACAAGGTTTTAAGTCAAACTGAAGCTTGAAGTTATATTAAGCTTATAATATATATTATATGAGACTTACGAAGACTTATATGCTGTCTGCATATAAGTCTGTCAAGTCACATCTAAGCAGAAATATGCTTACCAATTAAGTATCTATTACGTACTGAGTCCTTATTATGTGCTAGGGTACTAGAGGGTAAACATTTAGCTGGAAGTAAGACATATGTCTGTGTGTATATATATATATATATATATATGTATATTTATCTTCTCTATATAATAATAGATTACATATAATGCCTCTATATATAACAAAAAAACCTATGTATATACATATGGAAGCTGTACACACACACACACACACAGAAAAACAAAACTCAGTATGAGAGTTTTTAGGGAAGCTTTCACGGATGAAGCAGGGCTGGAGTTGAATTTCAAAGGAAGGCAGAATTTTAAAAAGGAGAGAAGGGGTGGTGTCATTTCAGATCAAGTAACACCACTGGCAATAGCACAGAACGGGGCTAAGCATGGAACCTCCTAGGTTTATGGTTCACACAGAAGGTATCAGGAGGCAGCTGTACTCAGCAGAGCCCTGTGGAGAGCCTTAGAGACTACACTAAAAGTATGGACTTGATTCCAAACAGAACTGGATATGATGAGAAGCTTCTATCAAAACTGAGGCAGGGAAAATCCATTAGATACTGTATACCAAAAGACGCCCCAGAGAGATTAATTGCCATCAACTGGCTTAAAATATTTCTTAAAAAAAAAAAACCCACCATTGAAGAGCATTATTTTTCTAGAGTACATGCTGTCCCTATATTTACTTTCATCCTTTTAGTAAAATAAATTACTATATCATTAATCGTAAAGGATTAAAGACAATACCCAAATCTTTGGGTCACCATTTGTTTAATGAAAAAAAGATTAGCAACCATTATCTCCATTACCTATTAAAACCATTTCTCTCCTTTCGGGTCAAGTAAAGCCATCACATACCACAACATACCTTCAGGAGAGCACACTGCAGGAAGTTCAGAGAGGATAACTAACGCGGCTGAAACCAACCTACTTCCATCTTCTGACAGCATCTGTGGCTTTGCTGCTTTGACTCCTGGGCTACCTGTCAATTTAGGATTTAGCCCTGGGAGCTGCCTAACTAGAATGCACACACACAGCTCCAATGTTGCAAAGACCAAAGACTTCCCAGGCACAAGTCCTCCTGTGTCCTTTCCCTCTCCAAATTCTGGCAAGGTTTCCTTTTCAGCAGCTCCATCATCAACTGGAAAACAAAAAGACCAGTGTTGAATAAATACTTCACGTTTGCTTTGCTTCTGTTGTAGGTAACACATTTAAATGGGTCAAGCCTTGGGTCTTAAAGAATGAAAGAGAAAGCAGTTATGGAGGTAAAAGGAGTTGTTGTCTTTATTTGGACTTCTTACTGTAGTGGATCAAAAGAAATCCTCGGGGACCTTCTCAGCCTTGCATATTGTCTGGTTAACTCCATGCAGTTAAGATGTGAACCTGAAAGCTAGAGCTCCAGCACTGACTTTACCACCGTAAGCAGTGGCTGGGCAGAAAGATACGGACTGAGGTCTCTGTCTTTATGAAACTGCCATCTCAGCCCAGGACTGCCAACCTCTGGAGATCTTGTAGATGAGAGAATAAGTCCTTGTGTTTTAAATCTACTGTCGTTCTGGGTTTTGTTATATGTAGTCAAACGTAATCTTAAATGATATACTCACCAATACCAAATCAGACTTATAAATGAGCAATTTAATCACTATATAAAACTAAGTCAGTAAAAAAAATTGTCAGTGATTCTTTACCTGTACACTGGTAAACACTTTTAAGTACTCAATCCATATAAGGGATTTTTTTTTTTTCCTTCCAGGGCTGTTAAAATTCTAATTCTCCCAAGGAAAAATACTTTAACTACTGACAATACCCAAGGTAACACGTAGAGACGACTGAGAGACTTTAAAGCCATAACTAGAGATGTTTCATTTGTATTATACACAACAGATTCTCAGGATGACATAGACACATAAATACTTAAAAAAGCTTTTTTTTTTTTTTAAAAAAAAAAGGTAATGATGCTGTATGATTAATTTGGCATTGTGGTTTAATATTCACCTTCTGCACTTCGTCTTTTCTCCTTCACATGTTCTTGAGCCGCACAGATAATCTGCCTGACCACTTCAAGAGAAGCCAGTTGAATGGAAGGTGATTCTCGAGTCAAAATTACTCGATGTAGTACATTCAACAACTCAATACCCAAGTCCTATGACCGAAAACAGGTGAGACCATTTTGAAAATTATATGCTTGAAAAATCACAAAGTGTCAGGGCAATAAAGTTATGTAATACTTGCTCCACTTTAAACCATCTCCAGGTTGATTTCTGTCCAATCTTGTAGGAGATGGCACTATGACAAAAGATCATTTTCACACAGTTCCTCAACTGAGATAACAAACAAGGAAATTTCTATAACAAGATAAAAAAACATGGCTCAAAGTATACAAGGACTGCCAGATTCAAGATAAAAAGATTCCCAGAGATATATTAAAGTTTTCTAATACTTACAAATGGTGGCAAAAATGACATTAACAGTGTGTAAGTTATTAAGCATAGAATGAATATCACTCAAAAGAAAATACACTAGAAGAATACTACTTAACTTTCCCCCTGTTCTATTGGTCTGGTGGCTTTCTTTCATCTTCGAAAATAAGTGCAAAATACTCATTATAATACTTGTTTTAACATACAGAATTAACAAGCACAAAAAGTTTAAAACTTATCCATGTGCAATTCAAGTCAGGCAGGAGCCTGATTCATACTTTAAACCTAATAAACGATAGTGGTAATAAATAACAGTCTATACAGAAAGGAAATTACACCATTTATTTTTCTTAACATCCAAAAGTCAATTTAATATACAATTCAATACACTGGTAATACCGGCTTCCCTGGGGGCTCAGTGGTAAAGAACCTGCCTGCCAGTGCAGGAGCTGCAGGTTCCGTCCCTGGGTCAGGAAGATCCCCTACAGAAGGAAACGGCAACCCACTCCAGTATTCTTGTCTGGGAAATTCCATGAACAGGGGACCGTGGTGGGCTGCAATCCTTCGGGTCACAAAGAGCCAGACACAACTTAGCAAATAAGTATTCACACATATGGTGATACATGATGCTAAGAGTGCCTGCCCAATGCACTGTTGCTCTTGGGAAGGCAGTTAAAGGAAGTGCTGTACACTGTAGAGTGATCCTTCAAATCATGGTCACAACTGGGTCTGGTATTAGTGTCTGACTCCACCTATAGGCTAGGCAGTTGTCTCTTAAAAGACCTTGATGGAGCACTACACACCTGACAGTGAACATGCACCAAGAGGATTCTCTCCTGGGGAAATGGGGCATAAGACACAGATGCATATGAGGAGCGAGTGCAGCGAAGCGGCAAGAGGCAAGGATAGCACAAGACAGAACCTTCCCATCACGCAGCAAGTTCGCCCGAAGAGCTGCTACACAGAGCGCTGGGCTGGTGGCAGCAAAAGTAAGTGTGGCAGGAGCAGAGACAGAAAGCGGCAGACAGAGGTGTGACTGCTCCCGAGTCAGCACGGCTGCTGCCGGCTCTTCAGTTCGGAGCTCAGCTATGCAGTGCTTCAGTTTCCTTTTTACTTCTCTGTGTTCACCCACTGTTCACTATAGAAACCCGAACACATTTCTGTTGCTGTGCCTTGGAATCTAGAGAAGCCTGACAAGCAACAAGAAATCACCTGATCGCTGCCAATTTTAGATCTTGGCCAAGGAACATCGAGAAGGGCCTGTAACGCATGTAAACAGGCAGTAATGCTTTCCATGGTTGCATCTGAACGTAAGGAACATAGAAACTTCACACTGATTCCTGTAGAAAGTAGAGAAAGAGAACAGGGCTTCTTTAGAGTCTTGGTTTCTGACGTTAAAGAATTTTCTATTTTGATAAGATACACAAATAAACTTAGCACAGAAGCAATGCAAATAAATCACCATGAATTTAAGACTAAACAATTAAGTGGTAAGGCAATCTCTTAACAGTTTTTATCAACATGTACACAAATAATAATCTCAACTAGGCTTGTGCACTACTGCAAAAATTATAATAAAACTGTGCCAGAACTTAACATGTAGAGTTTCATGATTTTATTCTGACTAAAATTTATTGAGTGATTGCCATGTATCAGGCATTGTACTTTATATCATTTCACTCTCACAGTATCTCAGGAAGTAGGTACTATTATTCCCACTCCTTTTGAGCACATAAAGCTTAAATAGTTCACTAAATGTCTGTTACAATGAGGCACACCAAGAATTTGAACTAAGGTAATTAAACAGCACAGCTTATGCCCTGCCAGTCTTTATTACATAAAAGTTTGTTTTTAAAAAGCTCTCAAGGCAAACAGAAACAAAATTTTAATATACCCAAGGATATAGCAAGTCTGATCATGTTTGGCTTCAGGAGGAATAACAGAAGCTCTATGAACCAGAAACCTTAGCAGTTAATTACTGACCTTTATAACCCTCACATTTCAGTTAGTAACTTATTTATAGGTAATCTAACAGGTTGCTTCCTCAGAACAAGGTAAGTGTGAAAAACATTTAATCTAGAAACTCAAGGCATCTAGAAAGATACCTCATTTTAAAAATGAAGTTCTAAGAAAGCCAAAAAATGGTTAAACTTCATAAATTTAAAAATCTCATTTATCTTTGACCTTAAATGTTAATGCAGTTCTGGACCTGTGAATATACCTTCTTGAACCTTGTAATTCTTGAAAATGGGGAGGGAGGGGTAGATGACTCAGTATACTGTTATTGCCTAATAAAGAATGAAGTTAACAGCCACAAGAGCTGACAGGTAAGAAAGCACAATCCATGAAAAACTCTGTATGGCTGGCAGCGGGTAAAAAGTGTTTTACTGACCTAAAATAAGATGGAATCTCTCAGTGTAGACATCCTCAGGGGACTTTACTGTAGGTCCAGAGGATGAGCCCTGGCACATGGAAGTTGGTGTCACAGGCCTTGAGAGATTAGGGGCTCCCTCATCTGGGTCAGCAACGACAAAGCCTGTGCTTGTAAGCCACAGTGCTGTGGCATGCAAGATAAGCGCCCAGGAGTTGTAGTAATGCAGTTTTGCATTTTCACTAGTCTCTGCTGTGTAGAAAGCACCACCTACAAAAAAGGGAAAGCAAACAGTTTCAGGAGGAATAAATGAAGAGATGTGTTCACACTCCATTTTCCCTTTTATCTGTTACAAGAGATAGACCATTTCCAGCCTGTACCCTACACTTCAAGGTGACTACTTGTTGACTTATACCACCACAGATTAGATTTGCCCATTTTTGGACTTCACAAAAATACACAGTATGCAACTGTTTTTAACTTAACAATATTTTTAGAGATGGATCATCCATGCTGCTATATTATCAATGTTTTATTATCAGACTTTATTTCTCCTGAGCATACAACTGTTGGTCACAGTGCTGACATATCCTTAAAACTTCGTAAGAAATTTGTAGGCTCTTTTTCTTTTTAATCATAAAATATTTTAAAACAAATATGTGATGTGTGTGTGTTTAGAATGCAAAAGGTTCATACAATCTGAAGAGAAACCACAGTGTGTGTGCGGGCATGCTCAGTCACTCAGTTGTGTCCGACTCCCTGTGACCCCATGGACTGCAGCCCGCCAGGCTCCTCTGTCCACGGAATTCTCCAGGTAAGAATACTGGAGTGGGTTGCCATCTCCTCCTCCAAAGGATCTTCCTGACCCAGGGATCGAACCCTTGTCTCCTGCATTGGCAGGATTCTTTACCACTTAGCCACCTGGGAAGCCCAGAGTATGTATATGCATGTATAAAACAAATGCTGATACTCACCTACCTCTAAGATTAAGTAACATTTCACCATTCTTAAATCTCTTTCTTAAAAACAAACAAAACCACTAAAACTCTATATACCACTAATTCTTGCCCTTCCTTCTATAACCACTTTCCTCAAGTCACTGTGAATCAGTCTCAGGTCTTAAACTTTCACACTAGACGTTTGTATTCATAAATAATAGATGCTGTTATTTAGTGTGAGTTTACTTAAAGGCCTCATATTGTGTGTATCCTTTTCAAACTTGCTTTCCCCCTGAACATTATGTTTTAGAGATTTACATATGTTGATTCACGTGTCATTCATTTTCGTTGTTAAATTTTTTCAGTAAATCAACGTTCTTTCCATTTTTAATGCTATAAAAAGGTATAAAGTCCAATAAATACTCTGCATATCATTGTGTATACTTCCAATTAAAATTCTAATAGAACTTGACAGGCTGGCCCTAAAATTCATAGCAAGGAGTGAAAAAAATAATAGCTGTTTTGGAATAACATGAAGATTAAAAGCAGCTGCCAAATATCCAATCCACAAAATGTGATATTAATAACTGAGTATAAAATTAGATTCCCTTGGGGGAATATATGTATAAAAGAGTAGATATGTGTGTATGTATAACTGATTCACTGTGCTGTACAGCAGAAACTAACACAACACTGTAAAGCAACTATACTCCAATTAAAAAAAACTAGAGCCCTATCTTCATTCTACACACTAAAAAGAAATTCCAGCAGGACTACAATCTAAAATGTAAAAAGCAAAAGTGTAAAGCTTATATAGCTTTGTGGTCTTAATTTAAAAAAAGTATCAGGTATTACAGAGGAAACATAAACCATAAAAAACTGATTATATTAATTTTAAAAAGGTAAAAGAGCCAAGCCACAGGCTGAGAGAGGATACCTTCCAGATATGGAACCACAAAGGAAGAGTATTAAACATATGGAAGGATTAACAAGTCAGTAAGAAAATGACAAATATGAAGCAGAAAATGGGCAAAGATGATGACTGGGTGATTTATGGAAAAAGAAACTTAAACAGCCCAAAAACTGATGAAAAAAGACTTTCAATCAACGAAATAAACCAATGAAATTCTTTAAACTCATCACACTGGGAAAAACAAGTATAGTAACATACAGTGGAGGGAAGATGTAGATAAACAGAGGCATGTTGTTGATCATATACACTGCTGTAATCACACTGGAGAACGATTTGGCCGTTATCTTGTGAGTTAGGAAGAGCGTGCCTCATGACTGAACGAGTCAACTGCAGGGTCTTTACCCTGGAGCAACTCTCCCATGACTATTCTATGAATGAAAATTATTCTTGAAAAAATGTTTCATATAAACATTACCTGCTAGTGGAGAAATTTTGAAAATACATGTTAGTGACAGTCATTCTAGGAATTACAGTAAATATTTCACCCCCTTACCTTCAACAGGAAGCTGAGAGGCAAATTCTGAAGGCAAAGTTAGGAGAGCAAAATCCTGAAGTGCAGCTAGCCAGAGCCTACTCAATGTGCCAACGTCTGCGTGGACTAAGTCAAGCAGCCCATCTGGTGAAATTGACCCGTTTCCAACGCTCTCTTCTGAACAGGCAGGAGTCTTCAAAGATTGTCTGTGGTTTTTATGCCTTTCTACAGCAATTATGTAGACCTGTATAAAGGTTACTTTATAAATAGGAAAATCTTAGACCCACAGGTGCTACAATATTTTTATCTTGCAGACTTACCTTGAACCTGCCTCCTGGACTTGAAATGCACATGATACAAGAAGGTACACAGGTGCAACCACAGACAAAACTGGGGTAGAAAGATCCAAAGCATTATCTTCACCGAGATATGTTAGGGGTAATAATACTTGACAAGGATGCTGCCACACTGCAGTTTACAACCATGACAGCTGTCACTAAATGATCCTGGCACCCTGTTTCACTAAGCCTGGCTATGGCCTTGGCTGCCTGTAGCCATATATTGAAATGGATTACATTTCTGAAATCAAATAAGCTGAAATACTGAATATTTTTTCAATGTTACCACTAAATGACTTACAAAACATTCACCTATATAGACTATGGACACGGACTACAGAATGTTAAAGTATTCAACATAGTACATAATGTGTACTATTCTCTTTATCCATAGCTCTGAAATCCAAAGGCTCTGTAAAATGTAATTTTGTGGGCAACAATCTGGTGACAAAACACAAAAAAATTTATGTGAGGCTGTTTATACAGTGTGACTATTCAAACATTTTCACAGATATATTATAAACTGTTTGATTATAGATTTTACAGTATTATCCCAACATCCTGGAGGGATACATGAAATATGCATCCAAATTTTAAATCCCAATTTATCTGGCTCTAAGGATTTCAAATAATTATGGACCTCAATTACATGGAGCTTGTTGGCTAGTCATTATTTCCACTAAGGAGAGAACAGGAGAATGTATAATGGCTTAAGCAAGAATACAGGGATTCAAATGATTATAAAAAACATTATAAAACAGTAAATTTATAAAATAGGTTACAGAAATTACAGAATATCTGTTTGTTCTATCAAAAGCATATGTTTAAACCATTTAGAGTTGATTGTTAAAGATCATTAAATCCAACTTATTAAGTCTAGGCAGAAATATTTTCTAACTGAAATCTGTCAATACTAAATAATGACAAAAACAGAAACTCAACAATCTTCTGGTTTTAATTAGCCCTACTGTAGAAAACCCTTTCTCACATATTGGCTGCAACACTCAGTTGCAATCTGAGACTATATATATTTCTAACTGAAGTGATACATGAACCAAGACTGGCCAAATATGATAACTGTTGAAGCTGGATAATGAGTTTATATGAGTTCATTACAGTATTCTGTTTACTTCTGTATATATGTAAACGTTTCTATCATAAATTTTTAAAATTATATGGCTTTCTGATTAGAAAAGTAAATAAAGAACAACTAAGTACTTCCCTCTAAGATTTTTTTAATCTTAGGAAATAAATGACTTACTTAATATTCAAAAGTCATTTTATGAAAGAAAGAGCTCTAAGAAATATTAAAGCATGTGTTATAGTTGATAGAATATATGAGCAAACCCACATTTCCAATAATTCAGGTTTCAATAAAAGTTGATTTCCATTGGCTATGATAAAGTCTCTTATGACTGCCCCCTGCTTAAAACAGCAGATAAGACAACAGGAGGGTACTTTAGAATCCTTGGCCAAAATATCAATTAGCATATAAATATATCTAATGTTGAAAGTCTTCAGTTAACCTTAAACACAGACTTACTTGTGTTTTAAATAGCTAATTTCAGTTTATGGCCTAAGACGTTTATTAACAACTTCCAAAATTCTAGTCATAAACTGAGACATACTAACCTCTGCCCAGGCTTTTAGCACAGCTAAGATCTCCATGGTAGAAGCACTTTCATTATATAAGTGACTAAGAGCTTCTTTTCCAACCTGAATTTTTGTTAATGATGCAACAAGCAGCTGATGAACTCTTCGGATGTCGTTAAGGTCACTTACAACTCCACTTGCTATCCAGGCACTGCAAACCTAGTTTTTTAAGAAAATCAAAAATTATATTTAAAAACTATAAACACCCTCTTTGGGAGTTCAGCAGAGTTCACTCATATCTCAGGAATCTGGTCACTTAAATCATCTTGCTATCAAGAAACCCAATGGGATACTGCTGATAATGATAGTCAAAGCCAGCATTTCAAAAGAGAATGAGACAGGGTGCTCAGGGTTGGAGCACTGGGATGACCCTGAGGGATGGGATGGGGAGGGAGGGCGGTTCAGGATGGGGAACACATGTACACCCATGGCTGATTCATGTCAATGTATGGCAAAAACCACTACAATATTATAAAGTAATTAGCCCCCAATTAAATAAATTTTTTAAAAACTCAAAAGAGAATGAAATCTCTTGATTTGAAGAAAGGAAGCTGTGCTAAGTAAATAAAGAGTTTTAGATGTTATTAACATAGAGAAGATAAGCCATGAAAGGCACTACTTGCGTAATTGTCTGGATTGACATTTGAATTATATTTCCAATCTTTATTATTTCATCTTACTATTTTAAAATCAGGGATTAATTGCGCCTCAATAAAGATTTTTATTCTTTTGAAGATATTTTTAACTTTTAAAACAAACATCATTAATAATCCTCCAATGCCAAAAATTTCCTCAGTTATCAGGGGCCATCTATGAAGGTTTTCCTGATTGTCACGATATTTCATGAAAATTTATTTTTCCTTTACTGTCTACTTATTTAGTTCACATTTCCTTTCACAAAAGATTTCAAGTGGCTTATAGCAAGAACACATATAATAAAATGATAAATTAGACTCAGTATAACAGTTAACAAAATTCTATGAATATTGAAGGTACTCAAACATTTCCTAAATACAACTGAATTTGAAAAGTTGAAAGAAATGAGTAAAATCAGTTTTTGCCATTTTGTTTATAATTAATTTAATTCATACCAGTTCTGCTTTTATCTCAGACCATTCAGGGCTGGATATTGAATGCTTGACAACACCATCAAGAAAAGCAACTATTTAAAACTGTATACCATATGGCTCTTAGATATATGAAAAAACACTCAACCTCACTTGGCATACAAATCTAAACTATCCTGAGATACCCTTTTTACTCCATCACAAAATCTTAAGTTTGCCAACTCACACAGCTGCTGAGAAACAGGCACTTGCATAGAGTGCTGGCAGGAGTTTAAAGTGGTTAACTCTTGTAATACACTCTTTAACCCAACAATTCAATTTTGGGGAATTTAGCTCCATACATGCTTGGACCCAGTGAAATGACCCATACAGAAAGACGGTCATTAACTGCAGCACTATCTGTAAGAGCGAAAGACAAAAAAGAGCCCCCATATTTCCATCACTAGACAACTGGTGACATACCCATATACTGGCTTACTATGCAGTTACAAGAAAGAAAAAGTTCTGTAAATTTAAAAGGTGAAGAAAAGGGGCAGCTGAGATTAATGGGTGGGTGGACAACTGTAACATCGAACCTTAGTATTAAACACTATCTGGAGAGCTGCTTCCTAAAGGAGGGTTTACTATTTACCTGACATGCTTTGGCAGTGACGTCAGGTGGTGTCTCTGAGGTGAAGGCTGGTCTAAGTGCCGCTCCTACCTGGCAAGAAATGATATGCTCGTTCAAGCATCAATAAGTAAGATAGCACAAACTCTTTTCTCTTTTTAATGTTATCTTAAAATTATCCCTTTATAATAGGTATTATAAGCACTTTTTGGTTCTGCCAGCCCAGGATGTCTTTCCCTGTTTTGGGGTAAGAGCATCTCAATTCTCCTTTGGGGAACTTTCTCGCCAACTCTTAGCCCATGTGGTTGCTATGGAGCTAACAGTACTGTCTGGCTCCAGGGATCCACACTGGTATAATGAAATCTCTCCTGTAGATGTTTGCTGGAAGTACTCGGAAAGAAGTGCTGTCTTTAAAAGACTAGATGCTAAGAGAGCCATTTTGATACCACTTGGAGAGGGCAAATTTGAAAAAAGAGCCAGTGCAGGAGAAAGCAGAGCCAACTAAGATTCCCCAAAACAATCTTCCTTTTCTGCTTAAGTGAGTGGTAATTTTATTTCTATCATTTGTAATTTTAAGAGGAGTAAAAATATAACAGAGCTCCCCTTAAGCTGGAATATAGTATTTAGACTAATATGTAGTTCTATGTAACTCCCATCCCTTCCTTTTCTCTTTCCCTAAACATACACTGACATTACCTGTTGGGAAGATGTGATGGAGCCTGCTACCAATTGGTGAACTGCTCTGGATTCCCTAATTGCCAGTCAACAGAAGCTGCCTCTGAATCACGAGAGGTATCCTTGCATGACTGCTGAAGGACTACATGTGATGTGTGTGATGTAACATGATGATTTTGTTACCTTCCTTGTTCCTCCTAGGTTGCTCAATGCACCAGGCAAACAAACACCAGTTAAAAAGATTACAGAACCAGTAAAAGAATCTTGAACTCTTTTCTAAGTTCAGGGGAAATAAAGGAGGTTATATCTAGCCTAGGAGTAGTAACCTGAAGATAAAATGCATGTAGCCTAAGTGGAATATGTTAATAATATTAATGATTTGGTGTTATCTTAAGGTTATTTGGATATTCTGTAAAGAATTTCATTATCAAAGCCCTTTATTCCCCATAAATTACCAAGAAGGTTTTTATTACGTGACTTAACTTCTAGCGTTATAAAAGACCTGTTTCATGAATTATTTTACTTGAAGATTTCTTCTTCAAACATATACTGATAGGACTGGTGATATATTAACAGAGATACACACACATTTATGTATTAAGAGGTGACATGCCAATTAGTTTCACAGACTTCTAACCTGGTTGTTTAATAATAAGATTCTCTAATAGAAAGTGCTTACATTGGCTTGATACTGTTCCAGAATCACATGACCTGGAAACTCTGGTTCTGGAATCGCTGCAAATCGCCGAATAACCACTAACAGGGTTTCAAGGCCAGAAAGACGGAGCTGGTCACTATGATCTGTGGCAGCCATAAAAGCCATGCGAATTAAGTCAGCAAGATGTAGCACCAAAAAGTCATCTACAAGATTAAAAAAAGAAAATCTTATTAAGAATATGCTGGAACTAAGATTTATGCTAAGTGCTAATTTTTCCTCCTTTTAATTTCATAAGCTAGACTTTCAAGTACTTTTACAGTTTGACTGTTTGTTACAGACCCTAAAGCTGGATTTACTGCACCAGTGCAAGTACTCAGACACAAACAACCATCCCAAACCAAATACTAATACAGCTTTGAAAAACCAAAGGCAGAATTAGCATCCTTTAGAAGAATGCTAATAGTATTTTCAATAAAAATTTTGTTCAGACTTTCTGATAAAAGTACATTAGAAGGTACTTAGGAGACTTTGGGTTTTGATGAATTACACATTAATCATTCTCTTCATGTCAAGTTGAAGCTAAAAGATAATATTCCTTTAAAGATTTTTTATGTGGTTCTTTATATGGACTATGGGCTTCCCTGTTGGCTCAGATGGTAAAGAATCTGCCTGCAATGCAGGAGACCCAGGTTTGATCCCTGGGTCAGGAAGATCCTCTGGAGAATGGACTGGCAGCCCACTCCAATATTCTTGCCTGGGAAATCCCATGGACAGCGGAGCTTGGTGGGCTGCAGTCCATGGGGTCACAAAGAGTCGGACACAACTGAACACCTAACGCTTTCACTTTCGTATGGACTACATTACCTTACTTTTTTGCATGTGCTGCCACACACACAAAAGATGGGGCATAAAAAAATATTTCTAGCTATAAAACTATAAATGAGAATTCCTTTCATGCCTACAACATATTACTTAGTATAATAATTCTACCGGGGAGAGACATAAAACAATCATTTAACAGTGTTCCAACAATAAAATGTTTACAGGTACAACAAACGTTTACCTAAAAAAAATTTGAGACTAAGTCAAAGAAGTATACTAGTTACAGGTCATACTGAAGAAACCAGCTCATCTTAGTAAGTGCCAATTACAATTTTAATCAAGAGCACAAGAGTCAGTAAGCACACTAATTTTATACCTATCAGTATTAGTGCTCATCACAAATAAGAGACTCAATTTCCAAAACATACTAAGAGCTCATACAACTCAACGACAAAAAGACAAACAACACTATCAAAGAATGGGCAGAAGACCTAAACAGACACCTCTCCAAACTATACATACATACGACCAACAGGCACAGGGAAAGATGCTCAACGCT
Source organism: Bos grunniens (assembly GCF_055505025.1). NCBI lineage: Eukaryota > Metazoa > Chordata > Mammalia > Artiodactyla > Bovidae > Bos > Bos grunniens. The sequence goes on along the minus strand of NC_141185.1, from coordinate 28,722,443 downwards.
GCTAATTCTTAGAGAAACACAAATCTGCACTGAGGAACCACTTCATACCAGGCAGAATGGCCATCACTAAAAAGCCTGCAAATATTAATACAAATGTTGCAGAGGGTGTGGAGAAAAGGAATGTACAATTTGGCAAGAATATAAATTGGTACAGCTGCTACATAAAACAATATAGAGGTTCCTTTAAAAACTAAAAGAGCTCCCATATGATCCAGCAATCCTATTCCTGGGCATATATCTAGAGAAAACCATAAACTGAAGATACATGCACCCCTATTTTCATAGCACTGTTTACAACAGCCAAGACATGTAAACAACTAAAAGTCCACTGACAGATGAATGGATCAAGATGTGGTAATATACACAGCAGAGTATTATTCAGCCATCAAAAAGAATGAAATAATGCCATTTGCAGCATCATGGAATCTAAAATATGATACAAATCAACCTATCTACACAACAAAAACAGACTCACTGACATAGAGAACAGACTTGGTTGCCAAGGGGAGTGGAAGTAGCGGGGAGAAGAAATAGGAGTTTGAGATTAACAGAGGCAAACTATTCTCTACAGAACGGATAAACAACAAGGTCCTACTGGACAGCACAGGGAACGATAACTGAACACCCTGTGGTGAACCATAATGGAAAAGAAAATGAAAAAGCACATAAATATATAAATGTGCACATAACTGAGTCACTTTGCTGTACAGAAGAAATTAACACAACACTGTAAATCCACTATACTTCAATAAAACTAAGCAAACGAAAGACAACTAAGAGACGCAATACGTGCTTGCTTGAAAAATAAAAAAGAAATACCTAATTCATAGTCTCAGATGGGGAATAACAACATCTTGCCTTGTGATTCTTTTGTCAGGTAAAGAATATTTATAAGGCATTGAGATATGAGCATTGTGTCTGAATATATGTGTTTAAGTGAATTAAACCATAATCAACATGTATTTAGGTAAAAATAATAAAACTGAACAATAAAAGGTCAAACTGGTCTCACAAGTAGGTTTACTTTACATTGAGATAGACTCAGATGTTTTCAAGGTAATATCCATGGAACCAAAATAATCTATGAGCAAAATAGCTATATTTTGCTATATTTAATAGTTCTATAAAAATAAAATTTAAGAAAATAAAACTTGGGAATGCACATACTTTCCAAGAACGTGACCATTCTCTATAAACTTAATGTATCACATTATGTCCACTAAACAAAAGTGAATGCTGATTTAAGCATTCAGTTCAATCATTAAGAATGCATTTGAACATTAGAAATGTACTGCAGGCACAGAGCGCCTCTATGTGTACCATTTGGTCTTGTCATTGTTAAGCCACTTACTTCTTGAATCCTTCTTTTTCATTTCCTGCGCTAAAGCAACATCAAAATGTGCGCTGTGTCCATTTTCACACTGGTTGATTATCCTACAGACACATTCAGCAGCGAAGACTCTTGTGGCCCATCGGGGATTGGTGAAAGGGTGAGGTCTGCCATCATTTCTGTTGGTCAGAACCGAAGCGTCATCCCCTTTATCTCCTTCCTCTTCTTGCATTGTATCCACACAGGTTACGCTTGCAAAATCTTTTATCAAGGGAGAAAAACACACATAGTTTCAACTGGAAGATACACTTATAAAGAGACACAAATGACCTTAAGTACAGATCATACTGTTCATCAATCATACATCTTTTAACGATGTAAAATAATCATGTCTAATGACTACTGGTAACAGTGCTTACCTCGAGAAACGCTAAAAAACTATTCTTAAAAAATGATGAAGCCATTAAATTATATTTAAAGTGAAAGACTGAATATGATACTAGAATAATTATCAATCCGCTGTATGAAGATGGATATACTCAAGGAAGCACAGCATTCTGTGGTAGGGAGTATGGTGGACAGAACTAGATATGTTAACACTGGGCCCTTGAATGAATTTAAGAAGGTTCCTGAATCCACAAAAATGTCCAAAAAACACTTTCCTCAGGATAGACCCATTGGTATATTTACAATCACAAATTATCCAGATGACTAGCTGCTATCTATGGGGTCACACAGAGTCAGACACGACTGAAGTGACTTAGCAGCAGCAGCAGCAGCAGCAACAGAGCCAGTAATTAAGGAATTATTTGCCTTTAATATTATACTGCTGCTGCTGCTAAGTCACTTCAGTCGAGTCCGACTCTGTGTGACCCCATAGACGGCAGCTCACCAGGCTCCCCCATCCCTGGGATTCTCCAGGCAAGAACACTGGAGTGGGTTGCCATTTCCTTCTCCAAAGCATGAAAGTGAAAAGTGAAAGGGAAGTTGCTCAGTCGTGTCTGACTCTTCATGACCCCATGGACTGTAGCCCACCAGGCTCCTCCATCCGTGGGATTTTCCAGGCAAGAGTACTAATTGCTGACTTATTAACTATTTAACTCAACTTAAAATGCAACTTATAACATAAACCAACTTGTTTTTCTTAAATTATCTTTTATGTCAACATTTTTTGAGTGTGATACAACAGATAGCAAAGATGTTATAAAGTTAAGGCAAACCCGTCTTAAAACATCAATGGAGACTGAAGACATCAATAGAGACTGAAATTTATGTTTTTCGAATAAAAAGGGGTAGAGGTAAACGACAAAGGATAAAAAGAATAAACACTGAAGTAAATTGAGTATTAAGTTCACATAGTGACTATAAAACTTTAAAGAAGATAGGTCACCAATCTATGCACTTGTAGTTTTTCTTTTGAAGAAGTCCTTTTAAGTTCTTTCTTCTGGGGACAGAAGAAAACATCAAGAAAGGAAAACATGTACAACATAATGGTGGAAAGACAAGTGTCAGTAACTGAAAGATAGGAGTACCAACAAGAACAAAGGTGGACAGAGAAGAATACTAAAAAAAAAAAGCCAGATTTTACAGTACCTTTCTTCCTTTGAGACCAGAGCTACATTAATTATAAGGCTTAAGTAACTGAGTTGAGAGCTACTGAAATATAATGAAAAGTTAGATGTTAAAGTCATGCAGGCTAAGGCTTGAATATGTGTGTGTCTTTGGGAAAATTACTTATCCTTTGCACGCCCTGTTTTCCCTTGTGTAAAATGGAACACTACTGCCTACTCATAAGATGGTTAAAAGAGGAAATGATACATAGTATGTACAGTATTTGGAACAGAAATGGTTCCTATCTTCTTTCTTTCTCACTCACTGTCTCTCTTAGTCCAAAGATACAAATTTTAAAGACTCTAACACAATTATAAGAGGAAAAAAAAGTAAGCTTTAAGTGCTGGACTTAAAGACTAGCATTAGAATCTTCACTTAAAGAAAAGCAACAGTTTTACCCCAAATATCCAAATTAATAAATTATCACTAGCAGACAATTTTATATAACACTTTTACTTTCAGTTTTATTATGTTGGCTGGTAATCACCAGTACTTACCAGCTGATGCAGCAAGTACATCTTTACAAAGCTTTAACCAAAAGGAGAGTTTATCCACTGCCATAGATGTGAGCATATGATTTAAAGTCTCTTTGATGTCATGGCATAATTTCTGATCTGTCTCTTTGTCAAGTAAGGTCAGTAAGGCCCCTTCAAGGCCCACTTCTCTGATGTTAGCATCTGACAAGAAGAAAATCGATGATCTAAGTAATATAGAAAACAAAACTGCCATATGAGAAGCACACACATTCAGTGGTTATTAAAAATATTACATGCAAATACACTCTAAAGAACTGGTCCACGTACGGCACCCTCAGTCTACTGAGGTCTGTTTTAGTTCACAACTAAAGTTTGATTATTATTCACAACACTGCCAAGTTATTTTTTATACAATGTCATTAAAAGATAAATCTTTGAGTTTACTAATATGTTTTCCTTATCAGGTAAACATTTTAACCCAATTAGCATGCAATACTTCTAAAAATTTATAGTGTTTCTTGGAATGATTATTTTATCTTCTCTTTAAAGTAAATTCAAATAAATAATCATAATTAAGCATTACTTATTCTTGTATAAAGGCTTTAAATTTATTAACATGAGAGTAAAACTGAGAACAACTATTAAATGGAGAAGAGTGTTTAATTACTACAACTAAGCTACAGTGGATCTAAGAATACTATTGAATTAATATAAATTACTACACAATATTCTCACTGCAAAGTAATACATCATTTCAAAAAAGAAATATAAGCCTTGATCTAGTATCTATTTCCTCTAACTCTGGAAACATAAAAAGAACAAGTACATTTTCTTATGAGGATTTAACTCATTTGGCAATTATGAAAGCATTTAGTTTCTAAAGATTATGCTACTATTAGACTATTTAAAAGAAGAGTTATCTTTTAAAGATCTTTTAGTGATCTTTTAGTTATCTTTTAAAGATCAGAAGGAGGTGGTAGGAATGTTTCTGATCACGGGTCTAAAAGTTAGAACAGCCCAATGTAACGTATGAGTCATGATTGGATCCTAAATTTGGGGGTGGGGTGTGGGCATGAGGGGGGGAAACGAATTTATAAAGGACATTTTTTTTTTTTTAATATACAGGAAATTTACGTGAGAACTACAAATTCTATGAAAATACTAAATGATTTTACTAGGTTTGGAAATAACGTGTGGTCAAGCAGGAGCATGTCCTTCTTGAAAGATGCAGATAAGTATTTAGGGGTAAAGAGTCATGATGCCTGCAACCTGCTTTCAGATGGTTTGGCAAGAGGCTTATGTGTTATACTGAGAGATACACAAAGTCAATGTTACAAACATACGAAGTAGGTGAGTCTATGTGTTCACTTGCATATTTCTTCCTACTTTTCCATGGTTTGAAAAATTATAAAAATTTTAATAAGGAATTATATAACGAATCCTTTACTATCTTACCCACATAGCTTATTCAATAATTATATACCAGCATATTACCATAATAAATCCTAAAGCAACAAATATAATTTCAGCAGTTAATATAAGTTAAAGGTCACTATGGGGAGAATACCATACATGGTTAGAAGATTACAATTTCTCTGGTTAATTGATCACAGAATAATCTACAAACAAGTTCTTCAACCTATTTGATGACTAGTATACAAGTTCAGCAATGCTGATAGAGTAAGTCAGAGCCAAGGTTTTAATATAATAATAAAACTAAGTTAAAGAGCACAGAGTAACAGTAAAACACATTATGGATCTGACAGCTTTAGATATTGGAAAGCTCTGTGAAGTCTGAGACTTTCTAAAAATGTGATAGAAATTTCAGTTCAGTTCAGTTCAGTCGCTCAGTCGTGTCTGACTCTTTGTGACCCCATGAACCACAGCACGCCAGGCCTCCCTGTCCATCACCAACTCCCGGAGTTTACCCAAACTCATGTCCATTGAGTCAGTGATGCCATCTAACCATCTCATCCTCTGTCGTCCCTTTCTCCTCCCGCCTTCAATCTTTCCCAGCATCAGGGTCTTTTCAAATGAGTCAGCTCTTCGCATTAGGTGGCCAAAGTATTGGAGTTTCAGCTTCAACATCAGTCCTTCCAATGAACACCCAGGACTGATCTCCTTTAGGATGGACTGGTTGGATCTCCTTACAGTCCAAGGGACTCTCAAGAGTCTTCTCCAACACCACAGTTCAAAAGCATCAATTCTTTGATGCTCAGCTTTCTTTATAGTCCAACTCTCACATCTATACATGACTACTGGAAAAACCATAGCCTTGACTAGATGGACCTCTTTGGACAAAGTAATGTCTCTGCTTTTTAATATGCTATCTAGGTTGATCATAACTTTCCTTCTAAGCGTATTTTAATTTCATGGCTGCAATCACCATCTGCAGTGATTTTGGAGCCCAGAAAAATAAAGTCTGACCTGTTTCCCCATCTATTTGCCATGAAGTAATGGGACTAGATGCCATGATCTTAAGTTTTCTGAATGTTGAGCTTTAAGCCAACTTTTTCACTCTCCACTTTCACTGTCATCAAGAGGCTCTTTAGTTCCTCTTCACTTTCTGCCATAAGGGTGGTATCATCTGTATATCTGAGGTTATTGATATTTCTCCCAGCAATCTTGATTCCAGCTTGTGTTTCTTCCAGCCCAGCATTTATCATGATGTACTCTGCATAGAAGTTAAATAAGCAGGGTGACAATATACAGCCTCGACATACTCCTTTTCCTATTTGTAACCAGTCTGTTGTTCCATGTCCAGCTCTAACTGTTGCTTCCTGACCTGCATGTAGGTTTCTCAAGAGGCATGTCAGGTGGTCTGGTATTACCAACTCTTTCAGAATTTTCCACAGTTTATTGATCCACACAGTCAAAGGCTTTTGCATAGTCCATAAAGCTGACCTCTTCCAGCCACTGCTGAGTTTTCCAAATTTGCTGACATATTGAGTGCGCACTTTCACAGCATCATCTTTTAGGATTCGAAATAGCTCAACTGGAGTTCCATCACCTCCACTCGCTTTGTTCGTAGTGCTACTTCCTAAGGCCCACTTGATTTCACATTCCAGGATTTCTGACTCTAGGTGAGTGATCACACCATTGTGATAATCTGGGTCGTGAAGATCTTTTTTGTATAGTTCTTCTGTGTATTCTTGCCACCTCTTCTTAATATCTTCTGCTTCTGTTAGGTCCATACCATTTCTGTCCTTTATTGAGCACTTTGGAAACTATATATTTTAAAAGTATAAGACATTATCATTTCTATTTTTGTAGTCTGAATTTATACACATGTTTGTGTTAGTTATATGATTTTAAAATGAAGAGATACACTTAAAACCTTACTGGCTAAGAAGTCCTTTAATTCAGCTCTAAAACATAGAAGGCGCAAAGAAATCCTTTAATTTGAAGCAGATTCATCTATGAGAAATTTTATTCAATTAGATTTGAGGGGAAGAAAGGCACATAGCATAAATGACTTCAGGCCTAAATGCAATTTCAATCCATTGTAAAAAAACTGGTCCAAAACCAACAGCTCTCAGACGTCAGTACATACTACCGTTAGTGGAGGATAAGGAACAGATCACTGGGCGCTACTCCCCCATTTCTGGCTTAGACTTGGGATGGAGCCCAAGAATTTGCATTTCTAACAAATTCCCAGGTGAGTTGGATGTTGCTGCTGTGGGGAGCCTGTTTGAAAACCACTGCTTTAAACCAGTAAAATCACTGGTTGGAATGATAACTGTTTAGCAACCGTCACTTATAGCACATTTAAGATATTATATACTAACTTTTAAATTTCCCTTTAAAAACTCATGTCTCTAGAGAAGCTTTAGGATTAAAATAATCATCTGAGCTGGAGATAATACTGATAAAGAGAATTACCCAGAGTCAGTTCTTCTCTGCTGTTCTTAGCAAGCATAACAGCGTGCTCTGAAACTTCAGCTGCTTCTCTCTGAACAAGCTGACATAAACAAGCCAGTACTGCTCGTCTCAGTAACAAATAGGGACTACAGAGATTCACCTGAAAAATACCATTTGGGAAGTAAAGGAACCGAAATTCTTGGTGACATTCAAAAAGTCTAACAGATTACTCACTGGACCCCTCCTGATTCATTAGATATACAGAGATTTCTTCAACTATCTTAGCACGTATTTTTTACTAAATAACTTAGAAATAGCTTAAGGAGTAATACATGTACTTATTATGCAATATTCATAAACAAACCCAAGCAAAAGTCTCTTGACAATGTTAGAAGACATAAAATGTATATGAGTAAAACAGTTTTGAGAGACAAAGGGATACCACTGAAAAAGAATTTATTTGCAGCTTATACACTACTGTATATACAAGTGCTCATGGAACCATATACTGTTATGTTTTATGTGGAACTATATACTATTACATTTTATGAATCTCCAAGTTTATATAAATCTATATGAGCACTGTAGCATAGTGATTAAAATGGAGGCTCTAGAGTCAGACTGTCTCAGTTTGGGTCCTATATCCATGACTTACTAGCTATGTGACCACGGGCAAATTATTTAAATTCTCTGTGCCTCAGTTTCCTCATTTATTATATGAAAATAACACTACCCTATCTCACAGGGCTGCTGTAAAGTCAACACAAAGAAACATGCAAAGGTGCTTAGCACAGTACCTGGCAAATAGTAAGTATGCGCAATTAAACATTAGCTATAGCTATTATTAATGCAGCCTCTATCAATAGTTTATGCAGATGCCATAGAGAGTAAGTAAATGCATTTTCAAATAAAGGCAGAAAGAGTTTTAACTCAGAAAACATATTCACCAAAAGTGCTCTCTAGAGACATTATAGATAGCAAATTTTATACATGCATATCTACTTATATGTGGATATACATATATGTACACAGATATCTAAATATCTTCATGATAGAGAATATTTCTTCTCGAATGACAGACTCAATACATATTCTTTTTACTGAGAAGTATTTAAACAATGTAAATCTCAATAAGCTGCATCTACTGAGGGTAAATGATAGTACAAATGGTGATATACCTTAAATGAGTAATTAAAACAAGTCAAAGGTGATTTCATAAGTAGAATAAAGCCTAGAGATTTTAAAATTTATTTCATTCCAACTATGAAAATAAAGACCAGTTTGGTGTGGCTTATGACAATAAATGTCTTCAACAGTGATTTTCCAAGCGGCATTTGAGAATTAATGGCATAATTCTTATAAGCGCCTTTAGATCTGGCTTTATGTGGGAAAGGCATGACTGAGGCAGGTGAGTCTGCCAAAAAGAGCAGAGGCACACTTCTGAGAAAAGCGTAGGCAGTGGTGGGGGGTTCTGGCACATGACCCTATGCAGAGGGCTAAACCCTTAATTTTATCATGAGCTAAAAGACAAAGTCTGTAAATATACTATCAGTGAAATATATGGATGAGGTCTGCTTTATAAATATGTTCTATTATACCCTCGAGTACATGTCATGGACAGTGGAAAGACAGGAATGTCATTCACAAAGTTTCAAGGTTATGTCATTCTAGTCATGTTTAAGAACTTTGCTGTTAGAAACTCGTACACAGGCTAACAGAGAACTTAAAATGTAAAAAGATTAAGTTTATTCATGCCCAAGATTAAGGCTGTATTTAACAACAATAGCAAAGAAGCACTCTAAAGACAATTTTAAAGAAAAGTTAATGAATCTACTAGCTGTATTAACTGGAGCATATACAAGCATATAATTCAAGGCAGGTGCAGCATTTATTCAGGCTGGTCATACAATCTTTTAGAAAAAGCATGCTCAAAAGTACTCTACTTATTCAGTAGAAAAAATATTAAGGACTGTCACACAAAACAAAATGGGACGCTTAGTATCTCCATGTCATTCTCCAGCATTTATATTAGGAAGAACAGAGCGGGTTAAGGCAAACAATCAAGCAGGCAAAATACAGAAATTAAAATCAAACTATATGTTCAATTCCTTTCTGAAATGAATATATTAAATCAAAATGATGCAAAATTAAATGCAAAGAGTGAGTGCACCAGCTGGAGAAGGTTAGGGAGGATTTGTTTACGCTGGTATTAAGTTAACACCATGTAACATGCCACACACACTGGACTTTGCATTAATGGTTAGCTTAAACAGGGAGATGCAGAGGAAAAGAAGAACATCTACAACCAAAAGGGCCGGGGGCGGGTGGACACAAAGAAACAGCACTGCAAACCTCAAATAAAGTTAGGAATCGGGGGTCAGGGACCTACCAACACAGAATTATCCAACAAGATCTCCTGCACAAAAACAAACGACAGACTGGTCATGACAAAAACCAAAAGATAAACACCAGGATGACTCTGACAACAGTCAGCTAAGCATTAAAATATACATGTTGATAGAGCTATCATTCAAATTGGCTTAGCTTCAGCTTTAAAGATAGGCCATAAATACTTCATTTTCCAACTTAAAACATGAGTTGAGCTAAGATTTTAAAAACAGTCAACTCAAGATATAGATAACAAAAATACAGTAATTTCAAAATGCACATTTGTTTAATTAGGTTTTCCTTTGGAATCTTTCATCAAGCCTTAGTAATAAAACCAGATCAAGTAGACATCAGTGTGAAAGGAGTGATCTGGATTACCTTCACATGAACAGGTGTCCCATAAGAGACAAAGTTAATCGTTTACCTCATCACAAGTTATAGATTTTTTTACTCTTGGAAGCCAAGTTTTAAAACTGTGAGTAGTGAGAATTGCAAGTGTAGCTAAGGCCAAGTTCAGAATGGAAGTTAAATAGCATGCAGTTAGAAGAAAATCCTTTATAGTAAGATTCTTTCCTAATGATTAAATGTATTCTGAATATTCAGAGAGTTTCAGTTAATATGAAAACACTTCATGCTAAATAATTAATTTCTATGAAGAAAAGAAAACCTGAACATAAAGTTATTAATAGGAAAGCAGAAGCAATTTTATTATTACAGGGCATACTTTAAAATATAATAAATTTAGGATAAAAGCTTTACTAACCAAAATTTTAAGTTACAAAATTAACACACTATAGTTTAATTTCTGTATTAAAAAGATTATTTTATAGCTTAAGTATTATGAGTAACATGAATAAGATCTGTAATTGTTGCTTCTGATTTTCTCAGTGGCTCTAAATGTACCTAAAAGAAAAAATCTGAGAACAGTGTCTATTCTTCTTTGTATATAACCTTCTTAGTCTGGGAAAACAAAAGAGTAATGAATGCAATCAGAATTAATTCATTAGGAATTAGTTATGCTCTTTATTTCTCAATAAACTCTACTTAATGAATAAATTCATGTATTAGTTAAAGAAGAAATTTTAAATGGTTATTAATGGAAATTTTCTACTATGATTCAAGAAGAAAAAAAGGGTAGTATTGATATATTTAAATGGAGAGCAGAAAGTTAGGTCAACTTGCAGAGGAGTGGGTTAACTTTCAATAATTAATGTTGGCAATGGTTCTTCAAATATAAAGAGCAATATTACTGGGAAAAGTTGCTGAATGATAAAGGTAATATTCTTTTCCAGGAGGTGCTATATTCTCTAATAAATGTTTAATACAGATAGAAACCGAAGTTTCTATCAGGAAAGTCAGTCATCTTCTCTCCTTAAGAGTCTTAGATAATTATGACTATGAAAATCAATATGAAGATAAATAAAATTCTACATCTAAGTTATATGTTAAGAAAACAAAAACAACTACAATTTACTGAGTGGTTATTAAGTGTCGAGGACCCATGCCTTTACAGGTGGCATCTTGTGTAACCCTTGTGTTTTACAGACAGGAAAGATGAGGCTGGGGGAGGTTATGGGCCATCCCTAAGGCCACAGAGCTAGGAGCGAGCAGAGTTACGAGGTATCCATAACTACCAAGTAAACATGAAATACTGAAATGAGGACTGGAGAAGGAGTTCAGAAAGCTGGTTCTAGACTCAAAGCTACTAATACCTAGATATATTACCTTGGGCAAAATATTTCACTTTTTGCTCTTTATACTTTTATTGAGAATGTTGGTTTTAATAATGTTTGCGGTTCTTTCAAGGTTTGAAATGCTGCATATTTTGTCTCAAGTTTGAAAATGACAGGTCTTGTCTACAGTGATGATTCTCAACTATCATGTTACTAAGGGGAGGGTGCTGTAAACATCACAAGGGCAGAAAAAGTTGAAAATCAATGGTCTTAAGTTTTAACTCCAACTGTAACTTTTTCAGGCAAGTCCAGATAGAAACTGGTGATGCTCACAGTAAATCTTAAAACCACTGATGATCATGAACCACCTAATCAGAACACTGTATTGATCACCTTCACCTTTCTATGTTCATTAGACACACTGTTAGAACCCAGATGTTGAAGCATACACTGCTAGAATATTCAGGAAAAATATTTCATCTGGGATGAAAATAACTTTATATGTAAGTTTGGAAAACAGGAAAAAGAAGAAGTAGGAAAAAAATTGCTATTGCCACATAAATATTTCCATGTCCTACAGCATTTATACAGTACCTGGGATGTTAGCACTCAGTATTAATGAATCAATATTCCAAATACTAAGTTTAACATTAATGGAAGGGAAAGTGAATAAATATATGAGCAGTTTAAGATACGATTATATGAAGTTACCCCACACCCTCCCCCAAAAAGACTAAAATTGAGGGAAAATAACTATTGTATATGGTCGAGAGATTAACAAATAAATTTAAATTTCCAATAAAAGAAACTAACGACATATGCAGTTTTATACTCACACAGAGACAGCTGACCAGGCTAGACAAGTTGACATGTCGTGGAGCGAACATATGAAGCTGCTGAAGGCAAGAGATGGCCTGAGCTTGGACAAGGCAGTCTGGGTTATCTTGCATCACTGCACAACCCAGCAGACAGGAACTTCTTAGGGTAGAAACAGAAGTGCTGTTACCTAAGATGAAAGCAGAAAGCTTTAAATCGGCCTAGAAAATCATTACCCTTGAAACACATATTACTGGGCTTAAAATTTCTTTTTTTCCTCTAATTTTAAACTTGAGGTTCTGTGAAGTAAATTTCTTCTTCAGAAGGAGGGATAATCCAGGTTATAAGTTTTTAGATAATGTTAGTTATTTTTAGTCTGAAAGGTTCATGGCAACACAAATCATTAGGCAAAGAACTGAAGACTGCAGTTCACATCAAATTTTCATGAAAAGTAGAGTTAGAAATTGCTAATAATAACCCTGCTCGTATTAGTTGAGGGTTGCTTTTATATATTAAAATCATGTATTTTGCATTTGAATAGATCAGAATAACTGAGTTTTGGGGCTTAGTCATTCATATCTTATAAGAGATAAGAGGTTTTGAAACTATTCCTTTTTATGTTTGTCATTTAACTTGTTAAGGAAAGTATTTTTAAGACATTATCCTTCTAAATATGGTCCGCATCTTTACAAGATAAGAGAAATCTGACTGGCATTTATTTTAACAAAATATACTGAGCATTTACTGTGTGCCAATTACAAGGGTTTTGCGACTCTTCTCTTATTTGACAGAAGAGGAAACTAAAGCTTAGAGACGTGAAAGTTTTCCCAAGTCATCCAACTAACTAATGGTTGGTGAAGCTTAAATTTCTATGTTTTTTTTTTTTCTATTATGTCATCACTAAGAAGTCAGTCTTCCCAAGATTATTCTCAATATTCTGCCCATATTTTTGAAAGAACATTCTGCTAAACTTCACTTTACTGAGAAGTGTTTGAGTCAATGAGAGAAACTTTTCATTTTTATGCATATATTTTTATGTAAAATATCACAAAAGCAGCTATAAATACCTTGTAGCTCTGGACCCAATGTAGTAATAAGGGCATTCAAACAGCGACCTAGACTTTGGTGAACTTCAGCATGAGTAGAAGGCACATTTAACAGCAACATCATAATAAGAGAAAGGGTTGGTTCTGCATGTGTATAATAGAGTGGGCCGGCAGAATCAATTATCAATGAGAGAGAATGCAGTGCCCAGGTCTGTGAAGACAGAGAAAAACAGTTAAAAATGTTATAGCAGCATTAAGAAACACAAAACACTACGAACTGTTCTTTTGTTGAAACGAGTGATAAAGTAGTATCACAGTCAAGTGTGTGTTATTACTAACTTGGAGAGAGAAACAAGGAACTTCAGGAGTTGAAGAAAAAAATTTAAATACCAGTAAAAAAACAACCGAGAGACAAATGTCCAATTTAGAATGGCATACATGGATACAGGGGCTTCCCAGATGGCGCTGGTGGTAAAGAATCTGACTGCCAATGCAGGAGACACAAGAGATGAGGGTTCCATCCCTGGGTCAGGCAGATCCCCTGGAGAAGGTAAGGGCAACCCACTTCAGTATTCTTGTCCAGACAATCCCATGGACAGAGGAACGTAGAGGGCTGCAGTCCACAGCATCTCAAAGAGTCGGACACAGCTGAAGCGACTTAGCTAGCACGCACACATATGGATATATCTCAGAACTGAGAATTCCAGAATCGTGTTTGGTTCTTTAGCTAACAGCTTGAACTAAATCTAGTGTGTTGAAAATTGTTTACTGCTTAATCTATATAGCGAATAAAAATTCAAATTTTTAAAAGATTCAACAGTATCTCAACTACAGGAAATAATACAAATCTCTTGGAACACAATGTTGAAGAAAGCCAAACATAAAAAAGTATATACTGTATGGTTCCACTGACATGAAGTATAAAATCAGGCAACACCAATATCACTGATAATCAGTGAAGTTGGATGGTGGGTTTAACAGGTTCCTTATAGCATGTTCTCTACTTTTATGTATGCTTGAACTTCCTATAACAACAAGTATCTAAAAAGTTCTCCCTTTAGGAAATCAACTAAGAAAGTTTTACCCCACTTATCAACAAATATGTAAAAAAAGCTTATAGTATTTTTAAATGGTAAAATGATGAGCTCCCATTAGGTGAGAAATGGCAGCAATCAAGAAGAGTCAGACTGATGACATTGGATGCCACAGAAAGAAAAATCTAATAATCAACAAAAGAGACTCAATAGAAAAGGAGTCTGTTCAGAATAGACTTTTTGAAGGGGAAGAGGAGAAATATAATAAATAGAAGCAAAAAGTACTGTATTAAAGGAATAAAGAAAGGATGGAATACCTTATAAATCAACTCAAGTAACAGATGATGTGAAAAAAACTATTAGTGATATGGTAATTCAAAGAATGAGACCCATGTTAGATGCTGAAGTTTGACAAGGTGGTGGTTAAACTGGATCTTACAGTACTAAAAAATGTGGATTATAAAATAGGAATAGAAAGAAGAGCAATAGGAAAAACCCCAGCACAGATATGAGAATGACGTGTGGGAGGAAAGCAGGAAGATCATCTTAGGAGAAGATCAGTACTTTGAGTTAATAACCAAAAAAGCTTCTGAGTCAGTTGACGGGACTTCAATGAGGAGTTGATTGAAGAAGCAATAAGCAGTATCCCCAGCTTTTTGGTTGGGAAGTGGCAAGATGAAAATTTCCCAGGCAAAGACTTCTGGCTTCATATCTAGGTAGAGTTGTAAAGAACCTAAAAATAAAGTGACCAGGTAGGAGGCTACTATAGTAATTGAAAGTCTGAAAGTGAAGTCGCTCAGTCGTGTCTGACTCTTTGCGACCCCATAGACTGTAGCCTACCAGGCTCCTCTGTCCATGGGATTTTCCAGGCAACAGTACTGGAGTGAATTGCCATTTCCTTCTCCAGGGGATCTTCCCAACCCAGGGCTCGAACCCAGGTCTCCCACATGGTAGACAGACGCTTTACCATCTGAGCCACCAGGGAAGTCCACTATAGTAATCAGGGTCACACAAGGGGGACAGAGATACAATAAGGGGACCAGAAGAGCAGGAAGCACAACAATCATTCAAGATGTGATTAAGATCTCAGGAGAATGATGACTGGCAGAAATGAATAAGTTATGTAAAATAATATGGTAAAGTGGTTAAGAACATGAGTTTAAAGTCCGTGACTTATGTTCTTCACCTGACTCCACGATATATTAGTGGTTGTAAGTGTGAGCAAGTAACTTAGGTTCCATAAGCCTCAGTTTTCTTTCTATATAATGGGAATATACATCCTAGATAACTGTGAAGATTAAATACATTAATATGTTTAGAAAAATGTAATACAATGCCTGGTCCCTGTTAAGTTCCACAAGATAGTAGATGTTATTTTAAGATAGAAGGCAGATCAATTTTCAGAAAATGATACTGAATTTGACTTTAGGTATTGAGTATGAAGTAAAGATAGTGATATGTGAATTTTAAAAACCCACTGAGGTTAACAACAGTTTTAATTTTATTATGGAGCAAGAATTATTATATAAATTAGTAATGGTCAATACAACATAATGGGCATTATCTACAAATCAATCGTGTACTCACCTGCACATCAGGTGAGGTACTGTCCTGAGACAAAGTATAAAGGATTCCAACACAAGAATTCAAATGTTGAGAACTTATTCCTCCTAAGTACCTATGTAGGGATCCCAAAGCCAATGAGTGTCCTGTTCTGGTAACTGCATCCCTTGCTGATTTCAGTCTGTGATTATGGAAACAAAAATAAATGATAATTACTGCAATAGACCAATGCATGCACAGTCACTTAGGGAAACTTTTTATATAAAGAGCTGCAAAATTCAGAAATACATTTACAGTTAACTGATACAAAAAAATTCTGAAATAACTTGAAAGGTATCTTGAAAAGAAAAATATTTTAAATAAAAATGTCTTCACATATGTGATGCAACTACTGAGGCCCACACACCTGAGAGCCCATGCTCTGCAACAAGAGAAGCCACTGCAATGAGAAAACCACACATCACATCTAGAGAGTAGCCCCCGCGTGCCGCAGCTAGAGAAAGCCCACACACAGCAATGAAGATCCAGCACAGCCAAGAATACATAAAAAAAAATTTTAGATGTCATCACATTATTAATAATAATTATTTAAATATAAACAATTTCAATGTCTTTCAGAAATACACACTAAATTCATATGGCATGCATTATTACCTTATCATTAAGTTATATTTTTAAAACTCTCACTGCAGAGATACTAATTCCATATAGAGTTCCAGCTCAAGAACTTTGATTTAAAATGAAATAAAGTAAGAGAACTTATTATTCATCCAGAGTTTTCACTGTATTCTAGTTTACACACTTTATATTGGGTCCTTTTATCCTCTCAGGAATCGTGAGATTCTTACTATTATCAGTTCCTTTTCACAAATGAGGAAATCAAAACGACTGAGTCATTTTGGCCAAAGAACTCTTACGAAGTAACCAACTATTAAATGGAAGAGTTGGAATTAGAACCAAGTTAGCAATCTGACAAGAGATATAGAGTTCATAACCAAATCAAGACATACATACTCAGGAGACTAGAAGGTCAAAGTGCCTTCTGCATTACTAGCACAGCTACTAACTTTATATACATATATAACTAATATAACCATGAGCATCTGCAGTTGTTTTATTTTTTCATACTACTTTCATATTTATTTTCTCATTCACCTTAACATTCTTAGCAGGCAGGGCATCATTAATAAACTTCTATTTGAAACAGAGAAAAACAGGTTAAGATGATTAAACAACCAGCTCATGGTTACAAAGCTGGTAGGAATGAACATACAGTTTATGTTTCCTGATCTGCAGCCTTTTTTCTTTCCAGTAGATTGTTTTACTACCTATCATCTATATTTTATATGATGAAACTCCCTAAGTTTCTTACTCCCAGAGTCTATTGGTGGCCTATTACATCACTCATATAGACAGTGATCTTTCTCATATAAAAACAACCAAAGTAAAAATACTAATAATAGTTTTATGTTCTAAGAAAAGCAGTCGAAGGCAGCGGGGGTGGGGGTGGGGGTTCCACTTTAACCCTAACCCTAACCCTAGCTGAGCTTTTGAAATATGGTGTTGGAGAAGACTCTTCAGAGTCTCTTGGACTTCAAGGAGATCAAAGCAGTCAATCCTAAAGGAAATCAACCCTGAATATTCATTGAAAGGGCTGATGCTGATGCTGAAGCTGAAGCTTTAATACTTTGGCCACCTGATGTGAAGAGCTGAATCATTAGAAAAGACCCAAATGCTAGGAAAGACTGAAGGCAAGAGGAGAAGGGGATGACACAGGATGAGATGGTTGGATGGCATCTCCGACTCTATGGACAACAGTCTGAGCAAGCTCAGGGATATAGTGAAGGACAGGGAAGTCTGGTGTGCTGCAGTCCATGGGGTCGCAAAGAGTCAGACACGACTGAGTGACTGAACAACAACAAAATACGCCTTTCTCAGTTTTTTAAAGTTATAATCAGAAGTTTCATAAGTTCCAACAAGCTATACACAGTTTTGACACATATCTCATGAGTATTAAGTAAGAAATTCACTTACTTGTCAAAGCTAACTTGAGCTAATGCAGCAGTAAAAGCTCCATCATCAACTACTTGGGCTAATCTAGCCCATGCCTCTGCAGCTGCACATCTCAAGAGGGGGCTGGGACTTTCTAAGGCTCCCATCACCAATGCAAGGACAGGTCTTCTCACTTCTTCTGGACCCAAATGTCCCTTAGAGCCAGCCACATACTGAAACATGTAAAAAACAATCCAAACTTACAACTGTAGTAAATTCTCTTATCCAGTTTGGAATATATATTCTGGTTAACCAAATATGTTCATATTCAGTGATTACTACTTAAAAAAAAAAAATCAAAACACCAGAAACACACACTGACATACAAATGTAATTTTTCTCATGAAGTACTTTAGAATTTCAAGCCTCCAGGCAAACAATATGGTGATCAATTATCACTGTACTACATATGTGTTCAAAGAACATTAATAGGGATTTCCATAAAATAAATGACCAATGAAGTCTATTTTACTTAGAAACAGTAAGTCATAAATGCGACAATGAGCCAGATTTGGTCCATAGGCCATAATCTGCCAATCCCAGGTCTCCGATATTAGGCTTGGTAGGTTAAAGCATGTTTCTAAAATAGTATTATAGGTTTGACTTCTGACCAGCGAGTTTTATTCTGAGAAAAAGTAAAAGGGGAATTACAAATCCTGAAACAAGAAAAATGGGGGGGAGGGGAAACCATCTTTTAAAAACTTCTTCCCTCAACCTACTTAGTTGGCCACATATTAGGGGAAAAAAAGAAAATCAAGTAAGCGGGAATTTAAAAAAAAATAGAATTACCTTCAAGAAACTAGAAACTGAAGAAACAACATGTAACTGAACTACTTGTTGACGAGCTCCTTTTGTATGCTTTACACTGTCCAAAAGCTGTTCCAATACAAGAAGCCTAAAATCAGAAACAACAAGATTTAAAGAGAAATTAAGTCAAAGGGCAGTATTAAGTATCCACTACTAATTTGTTTGGTTGCATTTTATTGGAGCTACTAAAATGAGATAAACTGTTGTCAAATACACTGAAGCCTTTTGGGAAATGAAAATATATTAATACCAATGCAAAAGTATTTTGACTATGTGTCATGACACTGAGGGAGGAAAAAATAAATAACATGTATCACTTGATGTAGATTTACCTGGGCAAATCTGGCTATTTCAGCAACTATTTTCTAAACAAAGGGTATTTTAAAAGTTACCTGCATCAACATTTTTGTTCTTAGTAACAGGACTTATTGGATTCAAATACATTGCTTCATTTTAAAGGCAGCCTGGACTTCTCACAGTGAATCACTGTGAGAAGAAGCACAACCTTCTGAACCCCAACTATACCTTAAACATGTACGTGGGGATCATACTATATATAGCATAGTTTTTACACTTGCTTTTCTCATTAACATTACCTCTTTATCACTTTTCAAATCATTTTTATTCTTCAGGAAGCCAAATTTTACTATACACATTCTACAGTTTATTCAACCATTCTCCTACTAGTGCAGAGTAATATTCTTATTTTCACAATTCTGTAATTCCACCTATAATGAATGTGCATATCACTTTTGGTCTGGGATTGAATGTGCTCGTTAGGTTTTAATGTATTAAAAAACAATGTGAGTTGTTTTTCATGTTCTTATAACACAGGAGTTTTTTAAATTCATTTGATGAGATTAAAGATATGTTAACCATGAAAAAAAATCACCCCCTTTTCTCCCCACCAATTATTCTGTTTATAAACATTGCTTCAGAGCTCTGAATTTCCTTTCTCTCCTTCTCTCCCTTTAAATCAGGGTTAGGGTTAGGGTTCGGAGAAAGCGATGGCACCCCACTCCAGTACTCTTGCCTGGAAAATCCCATGGATGGAGGAGCCTGGTAGGCTGCAGTCCATGGGGTCGCGAAGAGTCCGACATGACTGAGCAACTTCACTTTCACTTTTCACTTTCATGCACTGGAGAAGGAAATGGCAACCCACTCCAGTGTTCTTGCCTGGAGAATCCCAGGGACAGGGGAGCCTGGTGGGCTGCCGTCTATGGGGTCGCACAGAGTTGGACACGACTGAAGCGACTTAGCAGCAGGGTTAGGGTTAACCCAGTGAGTGAAAACAGGCATGACTGGCTGAAGATGGCATGTGGGTATACTTTTACTCAACTCTACTGTACTTCCAATAATATTTCTAAAGCCCTTAACTAAATCTCTATCACTCTGTTGAGCCCAAAAAGCCCAAACACAGTTCTGCTCCAAAGGATACTTCTGTTATCAAAACAGAATAGATATGGAACTTACGTTTTTTTAAATAAACCCAGTTGTGGAAGAAGTTAAGTCAGAAAAAAAGGAAGGTATGCGAGGTTACATTATATGACTCGAGGAAAGCAATATACATAAAATCAATTCAGAGGATAAACACAGTGAATCACTAAAAATTTAGGGAAAATCATAGTAACTCTTAAGTAGTCTATTTAAATATTTATTTCCTATTTCAAGGTTAATTCAGTTCATCGCAATAAATAAAAAGAAAAATAAAATTCACCCCAAATCCCACCATTTAGAAAGCCAAAAAAAAAAACCACCCCCCCCCCCCAAAAAAAAAAACAGAAAGCCATATTTTGACATTTTTGGTCTTATCTCTCCAGATATATGGATCATTTTTTAAAAACTGGTTTCACAGTGTACATACTTTGTTAATAACTTTTTTATTTCCCTAAACATTAATCCCACCTTATTAACTATTGTACTGAAACAGTTTTTTCTCTTTTTTATCTTGACCTCCTGTGATTTTGTTTCTAATTTAAGTATAACTGACATACAATATTGTCTAAGTCACAAGTATGCAATATAGTGATTCACAATTTTTAAAGATTACATTCCAGTTATAGTTACTTTCAAACAACTATATTCCCTGCATTGCACAGGATCTTCTTGTCGCTTATTTCACACACGACAGTTTGTGCCTCTCAGCTGCTACCCCCTGTTGCTCTCCCCCTCCCCCTTCCCTCTCCCCCTGGTCACCACTAGTTTTGTTCTCTGCATCTGTGAGTCTGCTTCTTTTACATTATATTAACTAGTTTGTTGTATTTTTCAGATTCCACACATACTGAAATAATTTTAAATTGCTATTAGAATTAATTAACTAATTCTCTAGTTTGGGATATTTAGGCCATTTCTAATTTTTATTACAACTAACACAATAAATGTATCATATAAAATTTTTCTGTTTTCCAAGACCATATGTAAGTCATTATGCTTCAAGAAAATATTTATAACCAAATTGCCCAGCAGGAAGAAAAATTAAGGGTAACCATATGGTCAGGCTTATGAATTTAAAACCTAAAACATCATTATTAGACCATATCCTAATCACCTGTTATAATGAAACTGTGTCATGTTGAAAGTACTAAAAATACTTAAGATTAGAGCTTGAGAATTTTGTTATATTTTAATAAAATCTGACCTGTACTATTTTCTTTCCCACATACATAGGCCAAAGACCCTAAATGAGACTACCAGAGCCCAAACTTTTCTCTCCAGCCTTTATTCCCATATTCTGACACGGATCACAAGAAAACATTCTGACTCTTTAGGAAGATGGAGATGACCACTTTTTAGTAATACTGAATTTGTATTCCTAAGTAGTATCAATTATATAATTATTAGTTCATATTAATATAATTAATAAAATTAGCTGGTGCTGAAGCTGAAACTCCAATACTTTGGCCACCTGATGTAAAGCACTGACTTATTGGAAAAGACTCTGATGCTGGGAAAGACTGAAGGCAGGAGGAGAAGGGGATGACAAAGGATGAGATGGTTGGATGGCATCACCAACTCAATGGACATGAGTCTGAGCAAGTTCCAGGAGTCAGTGATGGATAGGGAAGCCTGGCATACTGCAATCCATGGGGTCACAAAGAGTTGGACACGACTGAGAGACTGAACTGAACTGATTAGTTCAGAACAAAGTTAGATAATAAAACGTTTGAGTCTGGATGAAATGAAAACATACAAGTAATTAAGTAAACAGGAAAGACATAAATATTGAAAATGCTGATTTACCTTTCTTATACATTCAGAGAGAGGGTGTATAATGGGGAAAATTGTTACTACTGAGAGCTATAACTATCCTTTTCCTCTCTCTCCATCAGTTTACACTGTACATTACTTTATAGCATTTTTAGCACTGTTCTCTGCATGCCAGAATCACCTAAGGAGTTTAAAAAATTTTAATGTCCAATGCGGTATGCATACCATTACTATTAAATCAGAACCTACATTTTAAAACATTTAAAAAAATGATCCAAATGACTGCAATGTACAGTCAAGGTACTTAATTCAGATGAATTAAGTAATTCATTCTTTGTAATTAGGTGCAAAATATATTGGAAAGTAACCATAAATAACACATGTATAAGATCAGTAATAATTTCTTCTCTGTATAAAATATCTTGATATTCCAGAGCTTTCAACATTTTAGTGCTTTAAAATTATCAATACAAAGTTTTCTTAGTTTTAGAATCCTACAGTCAAAATAATCAATGATTTAAAGATAATTTAATTCCTAAGTGCATAAATAAAGTACTAAAAACCTATTTCTAATTTCAGGACAACCTCATGTTATGAGTTTCTTTTAAACTGTTTTAACACAAAGATAACCACCACAACAAAACACTTGAAAACATTCACTTGTTGAATACAGGTACTTGAAGACCTTTCTTTTCTAGAGATGCAAATCTATGGCCCAGAGAAGGGTCTGCCTTGTAAACAAGTAACATCTCTGGATAACAGGAAACTAGAAGCTCAACTTTGCTGTCTGTTTCTCTGTGGTGCTCAAGTGCATCCACTGGAGATTGCTAATAGTTGCTAAATGCAGGATCCTGCCAGACCACTTCCTTTAAAACTCTCCAAACTACGGCCTACTATTTTTATTCAGTTACGAATTCAAAGAGAATATGCTTTGCTTTACCAGGTTGTAACATTTTCATTAAGACAAACAAGACCTCTGCTCCCCTGAATATTCATTCTATATGTTATTTTTATCCAGGTGGGATAAAAAGAAATGTGGCACATTTTAAAGTTCATTAAACTGTAAAAAACAGAAATAAGAAACTATTTCCTTGAAACTGTAATTATTTCCTTGAAACTGTAAATGGGCAATAAATCTGGGTAAAATCAAAAAGAAAATCACCTTCTCTAGGAGAGCAATAAAACCAATGTTTTAAAAGGAAAATTTGTAAGAAGTATGCTTTTTCCCCCACTTTTTATCTGAGACTTATCAAAGAGTTTAACAGAGTCTTTCAAGAACATGCTTAATTTAAATCTTTTGCTCATAAGGCTGCAGTTATTGCTGTATTAATCCAAATTAAGTATTTGAAATTAATTGTATGCACTATAAAATAATACAGTTACAGGCTAGTTCAAATCTTCTCTCCATCAGTAATTCTTTAAAAATTCCAGACCACTGTGATTTTCCTCTCATCTTTTAGTGCTACAGCATTCATTTATAAGTTAGTCACATATTGTCTTAACTTTATAGTTATAGTATACAGTGAACTATAGGTTACAAATTTCAAATCATCTTTTGAAATTAATTTCAAAATATGCATATACCATATGATACTAAGTACTATTGTAAGTTAAAATAGAACATGAAGTTATTAAAAATCAACATAAATGTTATTTGTTTTCTATCCACTGAAAGTAGACTATCCAAAAGCCTGTTTCAGAAATGTGTTGCTGCCGCTGCTGCTGCTGCTAAGTCGCTTCAGTTGTGTCCGACTCTGTGTGACCCCATAGACAGCAGCCAACCAGGCTTCCCTGTCCCTGGGATTCTCCAGGCAAGAACACTGGAGTGGGTTGCCATTTCCTTCTCCAATGCATGAAAGTGAAAAGTGAAAGGGAAGTCGCTCAGTCGTGTCCGACTCTTAGCGACCCCATGGACTGCAGCCCACCAGGCTCCTCCATCCATGGGAGTTTCCAGGCAAGAGTACTGGAGTGGGGTGCCACTGCCTTCTCCGAATGTGTTGCTGACAAGACTCAAATATTTCTGCGATTCTTCATCAAAGAGACCAAGGTAAATCCCTTACCTAATTGGTATTCTCTGGAAGACATAACTGATAAAATTATATAAAAACTATGATCTATCATTGTTGCTGGCCTAGCATAAAAGAAACAAAGAGAAGGAACATGAATGAATGAAGACAGTTAATATTTTGCAAACTGTTAACCAGCACAGCCTATGGGAGAGATTCAGTTCCCATTCGGTATCTCAGATAAAAACAGAATTTCCTGGATACTAGACATGAGTAGTAGGTTTTGATCCCCAAGAAAGATATTACCCTGTTACCCTCAATGAGAAATCATTAGCAGTCTTTGTAATTTTTAAAAACCAAAATTCATTTCAAGTGAAGTGAATCTACCAAATTGAAGACTAATCTGTTTTAATCTAATTTTTCTGAAACTGAAGATATAGTATGAGATCTTGTCTGTTCAGACAACCAGTGTTTCTGTTTGCAATACTGGCTCATAAATCACTGTTTTTTTGTGTCACTGAGTTTTACATTCGTATTTTCAGCTAGATGAGAAGTTAATGCGGGAAAAGCACTGCATCCACCATAGTGCCTAGCAGTTTTCAGTTTAATCACTGACTTCATTACTTCTTATTAAATATTTAGCCAACTGAATAATTAAACAAGAGCCTTTAATCTCACCTTCACCTGTCATCTATAAGAAGTCTTTTATATTAATGAGAACTTCTGACAACTTCTTTTTTACCAGTCTATTATGCATTCACTGAACAAATTACCAAACCTGAAACACATTTCAGGATAAGTGAACCTCTGAAGACGGTTTACCTTTGAGCTTCTCCCACATGAGCGCATACAACTCCAAACAGCTTGACTGCAGAGCTAGTAACTGACAGCATTGGAGGTAAGGGCTTAGGCACCGAATCTCCCTCTACATCTTTCTCGTAAATAGAGTAAGGGTCATACTCGAGACTTCCACAAGCAATACCACTACCAAGCAGGAGCTAAAAGAAAAAAAAAAAATTGCATATAGGGTTTTAAAACGACTATTCCGGACTTCCTTGTGGTCCAGTGGTTGGTACTCTGTGCCCTGGTTGGGTAAGGAGGATCCCACTTGCCGTGCAGTGTGGCCAATTTAAAAAAAACAACAAAAAACAAATTAAACCACAGTTTATAGGTTGAATCAATCCAAGAGTTATTGAAAAATGACCATACCTGTTCTTCAATAAATCTATGGTCAGTCTCTTGTAGCAAAGGACTTAATATTAGAAGATCATCTTGATGACAGAGGGGTGGGAGTAAAAATGCGGATGCGGCCACCTGTATATCAGGGGCGGTCAGGTCAGCAGCCAGCTCTCTGAGGATAACACTGAGGTTTCCTGTTGAGTCACAGAAAAAGAGCAATTAGCAATTTAGCAATAGCAGTTAACAGGTCTGAGAACGGGGTTTAAAGAGCCCAGGGTGAACGTTAAACTGCATTATCAGCTAACTTTAATCTATCACAGCCTCTTTAATCTGTTCTCCTCCCTGAGAAATGCCCTACCGATAAAAAGCTCAACTATGTGTTGCTGACCACAAGGATAAGAACAAACATCTCAAAGTATGTGTGTATGTATATTTTAAGCACTAAATAAATACTACTACCATCATTTTAAATAAAATGACATGGAGCATAAAAACAGAAAGAAAAAAGAGTAACAAAGGCAGACAAAGCAGGCATAATATTAGTAGTATGGCAGCCTAACTCCCCACCACCCCAGCAAATGACTGTCACTCATCCTAACCAGCTAGATCAATCTCGGTTCACCTGTACTCTCAATTGACTATCTCATCACCCTCCATACTATTTTGGAGCAATCCCTGGAAAGCATATCACTTGCATCTATAAATATTTCACTGTGTATCACTAGAGTTAAGGATGTTTTAAACAATTTCACTATCATAATTTGATGTTTTAGTAATTACTAAACAGGGACTTCTCTGTGGACAATCCTCCCTTGGAAGAAGATATAAGACTCAAGACACACACACGTTAACTAAAAAATGAAGGTAGGAAATACTAAGCTTCATAGAGGATGAAAAACGAGTATATAGCTATGTTTAGAGAAAGGAGAGATTATATAAACACAGCAACTGGGGACAGTGGACAGGGATCAATAAAAGCTTAATGAAGCAAGTAAGAGTGTGTTAGTTTAGTTACCAGTATGTGATACTCAAGAAAATAATTCTATTGGTGGCATAACATGCAAGCTATGTTTGGTACTACAGCTAAATGTGAAAACAGTGGTATATCTCCATTTCTCATATAAAGTAACTGCTGGCCGCCTAACTGTCCCTGAACAAAGTACTTAAAGATGATTCAGTTTTAAAATGCAAATATGCTTCTCCTGTAAAAATACACCACTTTCTGATGCTAATGAGGAGCAATTTTCAGTGTGGAGAAAATTAAAATACTTGAATGCAGATCCATAACGAAACTAAGATAGGAAATAAATATTAGGAACCCAAGTTTTGTTCCATAAACTTAAGAAAATTAAGCAACTACTGTGACAAAATTCTGCTTTTGTTGGACAACCATGATGAAAAGTTATATAAATTCTTTTTTTTTCCAGCCATGCCAAGTGGTTTGTGGGATCTCAGTTCCCTGACCAGGGACAGAAGCCGGGCCGCAGAAAAGCCTGAAATCCTAACTAGTAGGCCACCAGGGAAATCCCCAAAAGAAATAGATTTGAAGTAATGATTAACTTAATTTGGTTAGTTGAAAATTAAAAAAAAAAAAAAAAGATGCTCCCATTAGAGGCCATTTTCAACTTTCACCTCTTAAAACAAGCATCTTAAAGTATTCAGTAGTAGTAGCAATACATTTTCTTAAAACTGTATTTGAAATTTATAAGAAAGGATACAGAACTAATTGCAAAATAAGGGCAAGCTTTTTTTTTTTTACCAAATGCAGTATTCAAATATTCTGAAGTCATCTTGAGCCCAATAAAAGCAAAACCTACATTATAAACTTTGTAAGATAAATTATACCTTGGTATACCACTCAAGATTAAAGTGCTATCTGGACAGAGTTAAGAATGGAATAATGGAAGGCAATGTGTACAATAGATATGCACTCTAGAAGGAAAACAGGGAATGGTCAAATTTCTAATTGACTTGCATTATGTATTCTGTAGAAAACCCTGGAGTAGAACCAAGACTAATCTTTGGGACTCATTCTCTCTCACACATTGAAACTAGGGACATTTTTCTCAGAAGAGAGAAGATAGCAAGACATGAAACATTTTCTTTTTTAATGTATTTTATTTACTATAAATTGATTGATGATTTCGAATTGTGGTGCTAGAGGAGACCTATGAGAGTCCCTTGGACTGCAAGGAGATCAAACCAATCAATCCTAAAGGAAGTCAACCCTGAATATTCATTGGAAGAACTGATGCCGAAGCTCCAATATTTTGGCGACCTAATGCAAAGAGCTGACTCACTGGAAAAGACCCTGATGCTGGGACAGACTGAAGGCAAAAGGAGAAGGGCGCAGTAGAGGATGAGATGGTTAGATAGCATCACTAACTCAATGAACATGAACTTGAGCAAACTTTGAGAGATAGTGAAGGACAGGGAAGCCTGGTGTGCTGCAATCCATGGGGTCGCAGAGAGTCAGACACAACTTAGCCACTGAACAACAGTGTTTACTATAAAACGGTAAACATATGCGTTAAGACTGAACTCCCAAAATCTCCTGAACACAAAGCACGAAGTAACTGCCATATAATCCATTTGTTCAGGCACTGTATTAATCACAAATAGTAAAACATTCAGGTGTAAGGCACTTACCTTCATAGGTTTCAGGAGATAATAAAATCAACAATTCATAAAGCCTTTGTCTATAAACTACTGATGGTGTTTTCAAAGGACTTCCATAGGTTTTTAGTATTGAAGAGAGCCTTAAAGTAAAAGAAAAAGTATATGTTAAGTGTTTAAGTTATATAACAATGTATAAATATTCAACATATTGACATATAAAGATAAAATACGTATTATATATAAGTAATCATTAATGCTTTTATTTACTAAAATTATTAAAAAAATTTTTTACTGTGGACCATTTTTGAAGTCTTTATTGAATCTGTTACAATACTGTTTCTGTTCTATCTGTTGCTTTTTGGCTGCAAGGCATGTGGGATTTTAGCTCCCGGAACAAGGATCAAACCCACACCCCCTGCACTGGAATGTGAGCTCTTTAGCAGAGAACCACCTGGGAAGTCCATATTTATTATTTTTTATAATGCGTGACCTGAAGTTAAAAGAGGAATTACAAGTGTCAGATATGAAAACCATTTAGCTATTTTTTCTATCATACCTCATAAAACTATATATATCCAAGGTTGTTACTATTTTGTCTGTTAGCTGAAACTCTTACTAAACCCCCACATTTACAACACTGCATTTATGAAAACTAAATTGTTATGCAGAAAAGGAACAGGCCAAAGAAACAGGAGACGCAAAGATCTAGGAAAAAATCCAAGTGTTAGAAAACTTCATCTGGAAGGCACTCACCAAATAACAATGAATCATCAAAATACACAGAATCATGAAACAAATTCACTTTTGAGAAAGCAAAAGTGGAGCCAATGTTTCCCCAAAAGCTCCAGTCATAAAAGCTCTTATCACCTCCTCTTTTCACTCTCTTTCATTCACTTTAATGTGCTCTTTTTTTAATCTTTTATTCATTCTCACTACTGGTATTCTCATCATTTTATTGATGTTCACTCGTCTAATATTTATTAAAGGATTACTACACTTTGCCTTGTGATAAAATGGAGTGAAGCTTTCATCTCCTGCAGCAATACAGAAATTCAGTGGTATTACTTTTGCTGTGCCACTGGAATAAATTTACTATGCTGTTTTGGCATGTGGTTTCCAGGTATTCTAAGAAATACTGGTAATGCTTATTCATGTGTGTTTGCTAGAAAAATACTGCATGCTGTTTCTTGTTTCTAAAAGAAAAAAAGAATTATATATATATATATATATTTCTTTTTTGAGACAGAGAGACTATGATTGGTAATCTACTTCTTTAATAAAAAAAAATATTTATTTATTTATTGGCTGTGCAGGGTCTTCGCTGCTGCTTGGGCTTTTCTCTACTTGCAGGACGTGGGCTTCTCACTGTGGTGGCTTCTCTTGTTGCAAAGCATGGGCTCCAAGGCATGTGGGATTCAGCAGTTTTAGCTGCCAAGCTCTAGGGCACAGGCTCAATAATTGTGGCACATGGGCTTAGTAACTCTGCAGCATGTGGGAATCTTCCCAAATGAGGGAGGGAACCCGAGTCCCCTGCATTGGCAGGGGGACCCTTTACCAGTGAGCCATGAGGGAAGTGTAAATAATTATTTTTGACTTGTCATTTTATTGAAAAAAAAAAGAAGAAAGTTGGTTCTATTTATTATCTCTCACCTTCGAAAACAACATTTATAAAACCTGGGGAGAATTTTTTAGTTATGAAAGTTAAAAACAAATCCACTGTATTTTTGTATTCCTCTAAAACAAGATGGGATTACGACTGATTACATGAAAAATATTTAAATTGTATTGGCAAGACGTTAAGATATTACAATTCTTAAAAATTCTGCAACATTCAGTTGGTCTAAATACAATAGAATTTAGTTCAGAGGGTTGTTTGCATGTGTGTCCATTTAAAGAAAATAAGATGAATACAAAAAAGTAAGAACTTATTCCTAAGGGTTTCTACTACTATAAGTAGGACAGATTAAAATCTCTAAAGGGCCTTCTTCTATAAATACACTTTAGATTTTGGATAAAAGATAATTTCCATTGCTAGACTTGAAGAAAGACTTTTCCAAGGCCAAGCCCACACTGCCCCCCAAAATAAATGATCATAACATGCTTGAAATAAAAAAGGAGCTAAAATCAGAGTGGGAACACCAATATCAACACAAGAACCTGCAACTGAGCTTGTGCCCATGCACTGCAGGGATGATAAATGAGATCTCTTAAAGACAGTTTATCCCACAGAAATCTCAAAGAAAGGCAATGCCAAAGAATGCTCAAACTACTGCACAACTGCACTCATCTCACAGGCTTGTCAAGTAATGCTCAAAATTCTCCAAGCCAGGCTTCAGCAACACATGAACTTTGAACTTCCAAATGTTCAAGCTGGTTTTACAAAAGGCAGAGGAAGCAGGGATCAAATTGCCAACATCCGCTGGATCATCGATAAAGCAAGAGAGTTCCAGAAAAACATCTATCTCTGCTTTATTAACTACGCAGTCTTTGACTGTGTGGATCACAACAAACTGTGGAGAATTCTGAAAGAGATGGGAATACCAGACCACCTGACCTGTCTCTTGAGAAATATGTATGCACGTCAGGAAGCAACAGTTAGAACTGGACAGGGAACAAAAGACTGGTTCCAAATAGGAAAAGGAGTATGTCAAGGCTGTATATTGTCACCCTGCTTATTTAACTTATATGCAGAGTAC
This sequence comes from Bos grunniens, assembly GCF_055505025.1. Classification (NCBI taxonomy): domain Eukaryota; kingdom Metazoa; phylum Chordata; class Mammalia; order Artiodactyla; family Bovidae; genus Bos; species Bos grunniens. Next base: position 28,692,079 of record NC_141185.1, on the reverse strand, counting down.
ATCACAAGAACGCTGGGCTGGAAGAAGCACAAGCTGGAATCAAGATTCCTGGGAGAAATATCAATAACCTCAGATATGCAGATGACACCACCCTATGGCAGAAAGTGAAGAAGAACTAAAGAGCCTCTTGATGAAAGTGAAAGTGGAGAGTGAAAAAGTTGGCTTAAAGCTCAACATTCAGAAAACTAAGATCATGGCATCCGGTCCCATCACTTCATGGCAAATAGATGGGGAAACAGTGTCAGACTTTATTTTTCTGGGCTCTAAAATCACTGCAGATGGTGACTGCAGCCATGAAATTAAAAGATGCTTGGAAGGAAAGTTATGACCAACCTAGACAGCATATTAAAAAGCAGAGACATTGCTTTGTCCAAAGAGGTCCATCTAGTCAAGGCTATGGTTTTTCCAGTAGTCATGTATGGATATGAGAGTTGGACTATAAAGAAAGCTGAGCACCAAGATGCTTTTGAACTGTGGTGTTGGAGAAGACTCGTGAGAGTCCCTTGGACAGCAGGGAGATCCAACCAGTCCATCCTAAAGGAGATCAGTCCTAAGTGTTCATTGGAAGGACTGATATTGAAACTGAAACTACCATACTTTGGACACCTGATGTGAAGAGCTGACTCATTTGAAAAGACCCTGATGCTGGGAAATATTAAAGGGAGGAGGAGAGGGGATGACAAAGGATGAGATGGTTGGATGGCATCATCCACTTAATGGACATGAGTTTGGGTAAACTCCTGGAGTTGGTGATGGACAGGGAGGCCTGGTGTGCTGCGGTCCATGGGGTCACAAAGAGTTGGACATGACTGAGCAACTGAACTGAACTGAACTGAAAGACAGTTTAAATAGTCCCAGGTCCTGGCAGAGGCAAAGGAATACTGAATTAAACACAGTTGAGGGCAGAATTAGTTAACTGCAAGAAGCTGTGGAAGAAATCACAGAAAACAGCAGAAAGAAAAAAATATTAGAAGAGACATGGTTTCCCAGATAGTGCTAATGGTAAAGAACCCACCTCCCAATTCAGGAGGTATAAGAGATATGGATTCAATCCCTGGGTTGGAAGATTCCTTGGAGGAGGGCATGGCAACCCACTCCAGTATTCTTGCCTGCAGAATCCCAGGGACAGAGGAGCCTGGTGGGCTATAGTCCAGTGAGTTGCAAAGAGTCAAATGTGACTGCAGCAACTTAGCACAACACACACAAGAGACATGGAAGACAAAACAAAAACACTGAAAATCTGTCTAACCAGAGCCCCAGAAGGAAAGTTTAACAAGGAAGGAAAACAGGCAATATTTGAAGAAATAACGGCCTTTCTTCCAGGACAACTGAAATATACGAATCCAACAAAATATACACCACATTGGATAAAGAAATATACAGATCCTTTTAACTAGGAACAATGCAATTATATTAACAATCTAACGAAATTGTAATCTAGAAACTGCTCCATACATTTAGAAATTTTAAAACATAATTTTAAACAACTCCAAAGAAATTATAATGAAATTGAAAAATACATAAAATTGGAAAAAAATGGAAATAGTATATATTAATACTTTTATGATTGAGCAACTGAATCCTTACAGGGAAATTTATGACCTTAGCTTATATTAAAAGAATTATAAGAAATTCAACAAGCTAAGCTTTCAAATTAAGGTGTTAGAAAAAGAATTTAAGAACAGGAGTAATGACAAGTGATAATTAATGAAATAGGAAACAAGTTCAACATAAGCAAAGTTACTTTTTGTATAAATGAATTAAAAAAAACCCTCTCATGAGATGGGTCAGGAAAAACAGAATAGAAGGCATAATGAAAACTTATCAGAAATTGATAAAGGGACATGACAGATACAACAGAGATTAAAAAAATAAGAGAATACTAAGAATAACTTCATGCCAAAAAAGTTGAAGATGAAGATGCAATGGGAAAATTTCTGGAAAAATTTAACACACAAGCAAAACAGAACCCCAAGCCAGATCTCAAATAGTTAAAGCAATTAAGGAAATGAACTACGTAGTTTAAAATAATTCCCACAAATCAAACAGCAGGTCCAGACTGTTTTACAGAGGGTTTCATGTGACACACCATTTCAATCTTCTAAAAGCTCCTTGTTATAAAACATTCACCTACTTCATTCCATGAAGCTAGTATAGCATCATTGAAAACCTGAGGGTTGCAGCACAATAAAGAAAATTATAGGGCAGTCTCACTGATAAACATATGTGAAGAATCCCAGACATAAAAAACCAAATCTGTAAGTTTACAAAAAAGGATAACTATTTCCAAGCTCAGTTTATCTCAAGAATGCAACCTAGTAAAAAATTAGTAAAATTTGTTACATTAAAATTATCAGATTAAACCACTTTATAAAAATCAAAACCGGACTCTCCTGGTGGTCCAGCAGTTAAGAGAAGCTGCCTGCCAAAGCTGGAGACTTGAGTTTGATCCCTGGTCCAGGCAGATTCCAAATGACACAAGGCAATTAAGCCAACATACCTTAAACACTGAAGCCCATGTTCCGCAACAAGAGAAGCCACCATAATGAGAAGCTCATGTACCGCAATTAGAGAGCAGGCCCCCATTTGCTACAACTAGAGAAAGTTCGCATGCAGCAACAAAGACCCAGTGAAGCCATAAATAAATAAATGAAATGAAAAAAAAAAGCAAAACCCAATGAAGCCCACTGGCCACAACTACTGAGCCTGTGTGAGAGCCTGTGAGCCCCAAGTACTGAGCCTGTGCACCCACAGCCTGTGCTTCGCACAGAGTAGCCCCGCTCACCACAACTAGGGATAGCCCCTGTGCAGCAATAAAGACCCAATGCAATCAAAAAGAAATAAAATAATAATAAAACAAAAAGCCTGTCACAAACATTATTCTTATTCGTGAAACATGAGAAGCATTCGCTTTAATAAGCCACTTCTATTCAGTTTTAAATTGTAGTCATCTGGTTACCACATAGGGGAGCGACAGAACACAAATAAATATATGAATAAATATCATAAAGGGAGAAATCCTAAAGAATCTACAAACAAATGCTTGATATAGGAAAGTTTAGCAAGGTGGCTGGATATAAGGTCAATTATATTTTTTAATACACTAGCAATAAAGAGATTATAGAGACACACACATACTCACTCCGACATACTTATTTAATAACTGCAAAGAAAAATAGGAAGTAACTAGCTAGGAATAAATGTTTTTAAAGACATATAAGACTTTCACATAGAAAAATTTTACACTTTGTAACAACCTCAACAATAGTAGAGGTATTATGTTTATGCATATTATAAAAATGTCAATCATCTTCAAGTTTATCTATAGATTCAATTTAACTCCAAATAAAATTTCAACAGGAGATAATCAAAACTGCAAAAAGGCCAAACTATGCTTAAAGATGAAAAAGGCCAAAAAGTTTGCCCTAACAGACATTAAAATTTATCATTATTATTATACAGTGTAGTATGGGCACAGAAATGGGCAAACCCATCAATAGAATATGGTAAGAAAATACAGGAACAGACTGTGCTCTGGCATTTACCAGAGAGAGGAAGCATGGATTCCTTTAGTAAAGTATGGGACAATGTGTTATCCATATTAAAAAAGAATGAAATTGGAACCCTATGTCATTCCAAACACAAAAATAAAGTCCAGATGGATTAACACAAATGTGAAAGACAAAAACCTTAAACATTTTAGAGAGAGGAAAAACTGTATCTTTATAACCATGCAGGAATATTTTATAAATCAAAAGAAAGTACTAACCAAGAAACCTATATGCAGGTCAGGAAGCAAGTTAGAACTGGACATGGAACAACAGACTGGTTCCAGATAGGAAAAGGAGTATGTCAAGGCTATATATTGTCACCCTGCTTGTTTAACTTATATGCAGAGTACATCATGAGAAACACTGGGCTGGAAGAAGCACAAGCTGGAATCAAGACTGCTGGGAGAAATATCAATAACCTCAGATATGCAGATGACACCACCCTTATGGCAGAAAGTGAAGAGGAACTAGAAAGTCTCTTGATGAATGTGAAAGAGGAGAATGAAAAAGTTGGCTTAAAGCTCAACATTCAGAAAACTAAGATCACGGCATCCGGTCCCAACACTTCATGGGAAATAGATGGGGAAACAGTGTCAGACTTTATTTTTTGGGGGGGCTCCAAAATCACTGCAGATGGTGACTGCAGCCATGAAATTAAAAGACACTTACTCCTTGGAAGGAAAGTTATGACCAACCTAGATAGCATATTCAAAAGCAGAGACATTACTTTGCCAATAAAGGTCCATCTGGTCAAGGCTATGGTTTTTCCGGCAGTCATGTATGGATGTGAGAGTTGGACTGTGAAGAATGCTGAGCGCTGAAGAATTGATGCTTTTGAACTGTGGTGTTGGAGAAGACTCTTGAGAGTCCCTTGGACTGCAAGGAGATCCAACCAGTCCATTCTGAAGGACATCAGCCCTGGGTGTTCTTTGGAAGGAATGATGCTAAAGCTGAAACTCCAGTACTTTGGCCACCTCATGTGAAGAGTTGACTCATTGGAAAAGACTCTGATGCTGGGAGGGATTGGGGGCAGGAGGAGAAGGGGACGACAGAGGATGAGATGGCTGGATGGCATCACCGACTTGATGTGCATAAGTGGGTAAACTCCAGGAGTTGGTGATGCACAGGGAGGCCTGGCGTGCTGTGATTCATGGGGTTGCAAAGAGTCGGACACGACTGAGCGACTGGACTGAACTGAACTGAACTGAACTGAACCAAGAAGTAAAAGACTCATAAATCTGACATTTAAATTAAGAATGTCTGCAGGGCCCAGGTTCAATCCCTTGTCAGGGAACTTAAGATTCCACAAGACATGTGGTACAGCTAAGAAAAAAAAAAGAATGTCTGTTAATCAAATCATTATTTTACCTAAAAATAGGTAAATATATGCATGATAGGGATTTCAAAGAAATAGTGAGAACAATAAACATACAGTATGACACTTAAAGCATCAGGAACCAGATACATATAACATCATAACGAGATACCAATTTACACCTATTGGATTAAACAAGAGTTGATATCTGAGTAAGTGTTGGTGAAGAAGTAGATTGATGGGTACTCCCATTAATATGGATATACATATGAAAAAATTTTGGAAAATAGTTTGGCTATTTCACTGAACAGGAAGGTAAGTTGTTGTACATTCTATTAAATATTAAACAGCAACGAACAAGAACATACTTGCATGTAGAGGAAGTTTAGAAATATCATGTTGAGTAAAACAAGTTAAGCCTCAGAAACAATATGATACCATGTGCCTGATCAAAACCAAGCAAAACTAAACAAGGAACTGTTTAGGGAAACATGTATATGTGATACACTTTTGAAAAATACAAGAAAATGACAACTCTAAAATTCAGGATAGTGATTACCTCTAAAGTAGGGCAGAAAGAATGGTATTAAAGAGGAGCACACAGATAAAACTTCAAAAGTTATCAGTGTTCTAGTCCAGGGATAGCTAATTTGGGCCCACTTCCCCTTATTATTAATAAAGTTTTACGGGAACACAGCTGCATTCATTCATTCACAGATGAGCTATGATTGCTCTCAAGCTACAACAAGGGAACTGAGCCAGTGCAACTGAGACTGTGTGAACTGAAAAGCCTAAAATATTTACTCTCTAGTCTGTTACCGCAAACATTCATTAACCTCTGCGCCAGTTGTGCTGAACTCACAGGGGTTCACTTTACTGTTATGCTTCATAAGCCATAATCTGAACTGTTTTTTGCTTATTTTAGAATTTTCTTCAGCTTTTTACTTTAAAATAATTATAGTTTCATAGGAAGTTGCACATGTATTTTTCCATATACATAAAATGTTGTATTATTAAACACTTTTTGGAAAATCTTTCCCTAAACTGTACATTTCATTAATTGGGAAATTATTAGTGACCATGACATAAATTATATTTAAAAAATATAAATCAAACATGAAAAATATGAACAACAAAAAACTGAAACTGTTAACAAGCATCTGGTTCTTAAGAACACAGAACAGCGCTAACAAACCAATGAAACGCATACCTGAAAAGGTTAACAGGCTTAATATTTACTTTCTCGGTTAAATCTGACTGTATGGAAGATACATTATCCACCAAGTAACTTTCCTTCCCTTTTAATGTGTATTTTTCAAGATCCTACCCTAAAAAAAAAAAAATCATGTAACAAAATGTTTGCCTTCGTCTACAAATGGAACATCATTCACCAACTACAGAAACTTGGCTTCATTGATGTACTTCATACAATATTATATAACCAGCGGGTAACTGATTGCTGTAAGTCTGTATCAAATCTAATAGTGGATCCTTACTGAGTCAGCAAATCCACAGTGCAAGGAAGTGGTGGAAGAAGATGCTGAATTACTTCCTCAGTAAGGAGATCACCGCAGTGGGCGACAAAGCTCTTGATAGCTGAAAAACAGAACAGACCTTGACTTAGCAGAACGTAATGAAGCATGAAAAAAAGCATTCAATTTTGGTACAGCATTCACATTTTTTTAAGAATAAAGAAATGTGTGAAAACCAACAAAATTCTTGAAACTCTAGTAAAAAAAGGAAACTAGTGGCTTCTACTTCCAGTGAAAGTGAAAAAAACAAAAAAACAAATCAAACTTTCTAGAATTACTAAAAGAGACAGAAAACCAAATCAACAAAATGTTGCTTTCTTGGGGCTTTATTCAGCCCTTAAACTCAAAGTGGACCTTCAAGTCTACCAATTCTACACTAGTTCTGAGGAACCCGGTTGCCTTTTAAGTCAGCATGTTAGGTTTCACAGATGTTACCTGAAACATACAAGTTCTATAAGGAGTTATCACATATATAGAAAAAAGTGAATATTTAAAATTTAGACTCAGATTCAAGGAAGCATTGATTTTGGTTTTGTTTATTCATGTCATTTTTACTCTTAAAAAAGATGCTTTTCTAAGAAAATATGCTTCAGAAAAAAGTCTGTGCTTCCATGTCTTTTCCTTAGCTTAAATTTTCAATATGGATACTATTTTTAATGGTCTATGTGTTGTAGAAGGGTACAACTTTCACATATATAAAAAGCTAAATAGAAACCATATTTAGTCGATATTAATTAACTTCAACCCTAGTTTTTCTGAAAAGGGAAATGAATGCCCACTTAACACAAAGCAATCTTAACATTTCTCAAGTAGATCATATTATAATAAAATATCCCAAAGAGAAGAATGCTTAAATTTGTTTTTTTACATGATACTTCTATTATAATTGCCAACATATCAATTATTTCAATAACAAAAATCACCAGAAGCAGATTCTCCCCCTCAAGTTGAAACATACAAGTATATGTGAAGTTAAAAGATGGAAAAAGCCAGAGGAAAGGGAAAGACTAAACTCAACCTACCACAGAGAGCACCAGCGCGTCCTTCCAAGGTTACCTGCCATGTGAAGGAGTCTCCTCGGCTCTTTTCTGTTTCTAGATCTTTAGGAGACACTGGGAAGACACACTTCCACAAGAGCAGTACTCGAGCAAGGTGATGACTGACAAATGCAGGACCTGTAATTTATTCAACTTGTCACTTGTACAAGAACCCGAAGTGGGTACTCTTTAAAACCCTTCCCTTTTAAAAGAAACATATTTGAATCCACTACTGCTGGATTACTTCATCCCTCTAGTTCCAACAAATGTACTACTGGATCAGTGACTATCTGAAGGCACTGGAGTGGAGAGGAAAATCAAGGAACTGACAGCAAAGTCTAGGCTCTGGTGTCTGCTCTTCTACTACTGCTGTGAACTCTTTAAGCCTCAATTTCTTTGAACTGTAAAATGAAGCTAGAACAGCCTGCACTGTTTATCTCCAAAGACCTGTCCAGAGCCAAACAACAGAATGCACTTTAAATTAAGCCTAAAAAACTAATGTACCTGCATAAATGCAAAGTACTATTGTTTTGGTAACAAATAATACTGTCTCCTGAGAGTAATTCTTTTAAAAAAATATTTGTTTGTCTGCGTTAGGTCTTAATTGTGGCACGTGGGATCCAGATCCCTGACGAAGCATCAATCCAAGGGGCACCTGCACTAGGAGCTCAGAGTCTTAACCAGTAGATCAGCAAGGAAGTACCCTAATTCTAACTTTTGATAGCAACTTGCTCCAGGTCAAAAATCAGACATGATTAAATCCAAAGGCAAATTTGATTTCAGAGCAACATTTAGAAATTGAATACAGCAAAATAAGCCATATTCACTCCTTGCTTATTACTTTCTTTGATGAAGTAGTACTAAAAACATCCTAGGAAAATAAGGAAACTGGAGTAAGGCAATTAGGAATAAGTGACTTTAAAAGGTTTCTGTGAGTGTGCACACAGGCACACTCATATACAGTGGGCTGTGGGAATACAGAAAATTCTGAATGCAGAATTTAGTCAGACACCAAAAAACAAAGCAGGTATGCTGTCACTGGGAATATCCACAGTTAACAAAACGTTTCATAGTATTTGCCCTTAAGATATCTCACTAACTCAACAGTGAACAAAGTAGCATCACTTTTCAGAGAGGTATGAGGATAATTTATTTCAGAAGTGTATGTAAAGTAAGTTAATAAACCTGAGTTTACAGTAATTACAAAGTTTATACAAGAGTAAGTTTATTCACACCAAGAATAACACTGGATCTAACAAAAACCAAACACACATGTAGATGTCTGCAATTGAATCAAAGGCACTAACATGACATCAGAGAAACTGAAAAGTGTAGCAAAAGGGGTTAGAAGTGTTCACATTTGAGAAAAGGATTTAAATGTGGTCTACCTGAGTTTAGGTTTGTTCAGAACAGTGAATATATTAAAAATGACAATGAAAACTATAAATGGTGAAGGAAATGCTGAAAATACAAAAGAGGTGTTAAAACTGCCAGGCAAAAATCAATAAAGCACTTAGTTCAGTTCAGTTCAGTCGCTCAATCTTATCCGACTCTCTGCAACCCCATGAACCACAGCACACCAGGCCTCCCTGTCCATCACCAACTCCTGGAGTCCACCCAAACCCATGTCCGTTGAGTCAGTGATGCCATCCAACCATATCATCCTCTATTGTCCCCTTCTCCTCCCACCCTCAATCTTTCCCAGCATCAGGGTCTTTTCAAATGAGTCAGCTCTTCACATCAGGTAGCCAAAGTATTGGAGTTTCAGCTTCAAAATCAGTCCTATCAATGAACACCCAGGACTGATCTCCTTGTAGTCCAAGGGACTTTCAAGAGTCTTCTCCAACATCACAGTTCAGAAACATCAATTCTTTGGCACTCAGCTTTCTTTATAGTAGAACTCTCACATCCATACATGACCACGGGAAAAACCATAGTCTTGACTAGACAGATCTTTGTTCACAAAGTAATGTCTTTGCTTTATAACATGCTGTCTAGTTGGTCATAACTTTGCTTCCAAGGAGTAAGCGTCTTTTAATTTCATGGCTGCAATCACCATCTGCAGTGATTCTGGAGCCCCCCAAAAATAAAGTCAGCCACCGTTTCCACTGTTTCCCCATCTATTCTCCATGAAGTGATGGGACCAGATGCCATGATCTTCGTTTTCTGAATGTTGAGCTTTAAGCCAACCTTTTCACTCTCCTCTTTCACTTTCATCAAGAGGCTCTTTAGTTCTTCTTCACTTTCTGCCATAAGCGTGGTGTCATCTGCATATCTGAGGTTATTAATATTTCTCCCAGCAGTCTTGATTCCAGCTTGTGCTTCTTCCAGCCCAGCGTTTCTCATGATGTACTCTGCATATAAGTTAAATAAGCAGGGTGACAGTATACAGACTGTCACCTAAATTCCACTGCACCAAATATAATCAGAGCTCCTTGGAGAAACAATTGGTTGTAAGCTGAAGCAGAAATTATGATGTAAAAGCTGAGACATCTTGTCATGTCAAAAATAGAGATGTTATCAAAAGAACACCAGGTTCATGTTAAAAGAACACAGGGGACCTTCCCAGGTGGTACAGTAGATAAGAATCCACCTGCAAATTCAGGGACATGGATTCGATCCCCGGTCGGGGAAGACTGCACATGTCATCGAAGAACTACTGTGCCTGTGCACCACAGCTACTGAAGCCCACGTGCTGTAAGGCCTGTGACCCACAACTACTGAGCTCATGTGCTGCAACTACTGAAGCCCATGCACCTAGAACCTGTGTTCTGCAATAAGAGAAGCCGCCCTGATGAGAAGCCCATGTACCACAACTGGAGAGTAGCCCCCGCCTGCTGCAAGTAGAGAAAGCCTTCACACAGCAACAGACCCAGCGCAACCAAAAATTAAAAAAAAAAAAAAAAGAAAAAGGACATAGGAACCAACTAGCAGGGGCTCCCACAGACAATTTGAGGATCAAAGGAATAATGACTGCAATGGACTGAAACACATAAATATGTAAGAATCTGTGAGTTTATAATGACACCTAAAAGCAAAATCTCACTCATCTTTGAAATTAGGACAGTAACACATTCTAAAACCAGATAATAAAGTGAAAGAATAATGTATTTTTTTAAAAAGCCCAAGAAAACAACAATTAAAAAACACTAATTTTTTGTATTCTTTTGGTATGTTGACTATGAATATGCACAAAACAGGATGCCCTAATCCCTTACATAAAGGCTGTCTTGTAGTCTTCTTCCAATGAGATTACCCTGTTTTGAAAGCTTTTGTTCATTAAAACATTATACTTATTAAGTAGTTTATTTTCTCCTTTAATTAACCAAAAATAATCAATACGGCAGGCAAGAAACATCTAGACAAAAGTAAACAAAAGCTTGACCACATTATTCCCATTGCATTGTGAAATCATTGTCTATGCCAGGGGCCAACAAGCACTTCTATTAAGGCCCGGAGAGTAAACATTTTGGGGTTTGAAAGCCATACCATCTCTGCTGCAGTTACTCAATTCTGCCACTGCAGGGCCTGAACATTAGAAACAATATGTAAACTAACGATAATGGTTGTATTTAACAAAAAGTTTACTCATGCATATTGAAAACTGACTTTCATGTATTTCTCATGTATCACAAAATACTCTACTTTTGTTTTCAAACTATGAAAAACATAAAAACCATTCTTAGCTAATGGGCTGTATGAAATAGGTGGCAATCCAGATTTGGCCTATAGGCTGAACTCTGATGTAGTCCAGTAAGTCTTTTTAATCACCTCAAAAACAACTTAAAGTGGCTCTTCATTTATGATTGCTTATTTTAATTAAGCTCCTTTTAGATCAAATTACTTCAGAGGTGTCAAAATGGTTTGCTGGTCAAACCCATCAAGTTTTGTATCCTAAAACTAAACCAAAAAACTATAAAAAGAAAATTAAGACTATAGCTTTAATAAAGTCATAAAACTGAGTTTAAAGTTATTGGATGTAAATATAATAGTCATGATCATAAAATAATTACTAATTTTTTAATAAATATAATTTAAATGTGCCCTATCCTCATCAATGTAATCACCTTATCAGTGTCACTGATTCTCAGAACAATTATAGAACTGGATTCATGGGCTATCATATGTTCTCTTGCCTATCTTTAAATTGTGGAAAAACTTTTTTCATGAAGATAGATATGAATGATTTTTGGAAAAACCAGAGTTAAATGTAAAAGCTAATCAAATTGGCTTATCCTACCTAAGGCTCATAAACTGCTCTTAAAGAGAATTTCAAATAAGGACATCCGAAAACATTCTGAGAATTAGATAAAATAAGTACATGGTTTCATAAGGTGACTGCTAGGAGAAAAATTTTTCTATGACTATCTAAATTCTGGTATATATCCAACTTTAAGTTAGTCCTATCAAGTCATACATTAGAATATTTATATTCAGAAAACCCCATGTAGTTTGTAGTTTTATAAGCCCTCCACAAAACTGTTACCTAAGGTCATCAGCGCAGCAATCAACAGCCATCCGGCCTGTGTGCGCTGAGCGGAAAGGCGACTGTTCTGAGCAGCAGAACACAGCAAATCCTCTGCTAACACCATAATAATCTATTGATGTATAGAAGAAAAAGGTAAAAACAAGTATATCAGTTTATAGGTAACTTGACAAATGATAGCAACTAATAATAACAATCTCTTGAAAAATTCTTACACACAATAAAAGTACATGATAAAAGATAATCATTTACATACACTACACCATAGGACAATGTCATAAAGGAAACGAAGAAAACGTTAAGGCTCCCAGGATAAACGCTGGTATATTAGACTGTACACAGCAACCCTAGTTCTGTATACAGCAACCCTGTAATTCTTTGTAGAGCTTACATGAAAACATTGTACAACTGTTCAAGCTGTCTAAAATTTGAATTGACTTTTAGTTTAAAGAAAATTTGATTACAGGAAACTCATTTTAAAATTCTGCACACTACTGTGGCTGATAACAGTCTTTCCAAAGGTAGTATACTATATAACCATAGTTCAAAGTATTTAATAATTTCACAATAAAGCAGTTTCACAGTAAAGTGAGATTAATTTAAAATGTTATATTTTAAAAGTCTAAGAAATATTGTTTTAAAACAAAAGGAGAGAGAAATAGGATATTTCACATTTATGGATAATGTATGCTTATAGAGTACATATGGGCTTCTCTGGCGGCTGAATGAGGGAGACCCAAGTTTGACCCCTTCGTCGGGAAGATACCCTGGAGAAAGGAATGGCAGAGCTGAATATATAACCAAAAAAAAGAAAAAAGTCTTCAGGAAAAAAGTATCTTACTAACTGGAGGTATTTCTAACAAAAGGCACTAAAACCAACTCCTGTTTAAGTGTGGATATGATATTTTTAACCATCCCTTCATTTTTCACAGTTATTACCTTAATGATATTTAACACTAAGCAGTACTATAGCTGATAGCTCAGAAACCCGTCTTGAATGCCTCTTACCGGGTGACACACAGGAAGACAACGAAGGTTTTTAGGAAATGCTTGAAATATCACTATCATACGTGAAGAATGAAGTCGTTACCTTGCCCTTTCCATGAGGAATTCCTAGAGGACAATGTTTCACGGCTCCAAGCAGAGCTGCCACAGCAAAACTAAAGCCAGTCACTGCTTCAGGTGAAGACTTAAGCACAGTAAGCCTTTCGAGGCAACGATCTAAGAGTGGCGTCAGGTAGGAAGGTAGTGCCACAGCAATGCAGTGTAGACACCACGCGGCTGCTAGTCGAACGGAAATGCTAGGATGAAGAGTAACTGAAATGACATTGTCAAGGATGCCTGCAGGGATGGAATAAACAAACAATGACTCAGCTACAGAAATAAAGATGTCATCAAACAGCCAAAAGAGTAAGCGGCCACATGGATTTAAAATATATTATCTTTATCAAAAGCCAATCAGAATTGTAAAAATTAAGTGATACATAATTATAATTTTTTGTACCTAAGAATTACTTCTACTAATGTATCACATGAAAATTGGCTTAAATTAAGTCAGTAGACAAAGCAAAGTTTTATTTCCTAAACAAGCCAATGTTCTGCTTACTTGATCTGAGATCATTAATGTGGTACTAGAAATTAATAACAAAAACATGTTGAGAAGAAATGTCACATCTCAGGTCAGCCTCCTTTTCTTGTAAGTCCTTTCTGGCATATTTATCTATGTAATCAGTATTCTCCCTATCCACCATATTGCTCTTACCTGAGAACAAAATGCTGAACAAAATCAAGGCTTCACTAGGTCCCAGAAGGCTACTAAACCACTATGAAGACAATGAAATGCAAATGCTACCACCAGTAACAAGAAAGTCTGTACTGCTACAGTTCAACATATACCTTCATGATAACGTGTAACAGTTCATGTCGACTGCTACCTTACCAATATATGCCCTACAATAAATTGCATACAAACCAAATATAATGTAAGCTCTAGCCAGCAGGAATTGTGTATCACAGTCAAAGGACAAAAGCCATTAAAGATGATTTTAAATAGTAATTACATAACAAGCCTGTCACAAAAGGCCACACGCTATATGATTCTATTTATATTAAATCTCGTCCAGAACAGACAAATCCAGAGACAGAAAATAGATTAGTGGTTATCAGGGCTGTAGGAGAGGAAATGCGAAATGACTGCTAATGGGTCATTTAGGACTTCTGGGGGTGATGAAAACATTCTGGAATTAGACAGTGGTGGTGTTTGTACCACTTTGTGAGTACGCCAAAACCACTGAACTGTGTACTTTAAACCGGTGAATTTTATAGTATTATCTCTCAATAATTTTCAAAGAGAAAGGAAAGAGAAAGGAAAGAGAATGCTTAGAAGACCTTTGAGGAGGTAAGTTACATGTACCATATAGAAACTAATACTAACACTTTCACTGCAGATGAAAGATATAAGTTCAGGATTACTTCTCCATTTTTCCATGTTATCTTAAATATCTCCAGAAAGGGGGTTAGAGTAAAGAAGAGACCTAGAGAACAACCTTTATCTACAAAAGCTAAAAGGAAAAAAAATATCAAATATATACATATTTTATATAATCTTGATTATACATATTTCATAAAATGACCCTAATAAATCTACAATAAATGAGCGATATGAAGGAGCTTTTCTTTCTCAGAGAAAAGTTCTCTAAAAGGAAAAGTGAAAACAAAGTATTCAGACTAGTCAGAAGCAACAGATACCTGCACTTGAATCCTGTAACAACGGTGCAGCCGTGGTGCCGAGACTGTGTATGAGATTTCCAAGTTCTTGTAAAGCACACACCAGCATATGCTGGCTGGCAGCTACATCTGCAGAGCCAAGCCGGGTTTCCAAATTACCATCACTCATTACAGCATCTGATAGAAACAGGAAAATTAACTAGGCATCACTGTTTTATTAAAATGTATTACAGGCAATAGGTATCAGGAGTAAAAACATATAAAGGTAAAGAATACCTCCACTTGATATATATGAAATCCTTGAGGCAGTAACTAAAATACTAAAATAAGACTTGCATCTACAGAGAAAGAACTGAACTAATATAACCAATTTAGTTCAAGCAAGCTGAGTATAGATGCCTTATCACTCTTCTAGCAAGTGGCCCTGAAAGGGAGAACTCCATAAGCAGAGTAGACTTCGGACAGTAGAAGAACTAAGATGAACTACCTGTTTTAAAGAGAATGTATCTTAACTTGTATAGAAAGACTATGAATTCTAAGGAACTATTAACCACCACCCTCTAAGATCAGGACATCTATGTAACAGTTCTTATCAAGTTAGATAATTTATGTCTCATCTATCATAGACTGCTCTACTCTGAAAAAACTGACCTGTATTATAAAAGTAGCTTCTTTTGTATTAACATAATTATATACCAGTCCAGCTTTTCAAAGGGACAATTTCTTTAGCACTGTTTTAAAAGAGACTGTCTTAGAAGATCCATACCCATAACTTTCTTTAACTTCCAGATAGCCTGGCAAATATCCTTAGCAGCAGCAATTTGAGCCTTTTCTCCAAGAAGGCCTCCAACAGTAGCTCGAAGGATAAATGAAACACAACGGCGACTGCAGACAGCATCAATCTGAGTTTGGGTGGCCTTAGGGTGTGACTGTGAAACCAGGCTTAGGATATGAGAAAGAAAAGCAGCAAAATTTTTCTCTAGCCATGCTCCTCCTAGTGTTGATATAAACACCACATAAGCCTAAAAAATAGAAATGAGTTTTATCTTCAAAATGAAATAATTTCAATTCTATATCAATGTCTTATCTTCCATGAAATATGCAGAATTTATTAATATTTTTTAGTTTTTCCTCATTTGTGTAGCCACTTTAACTATATAAATATTGTACAATGTTTTGCTTGTTAAGCCAAAATTGAAGTACCTAGTCTTTCAACTGAGATTTCATTTATGCTGCCTGTGTTTTATTTTGGTCAGACTTGCAAGGCTTCAGGACAGCCAACGTAGCTAGCTAATCAGTAAAACATGCCTATGACTTTTCCGAACAAAGCATTCAAGCTCTTTAACATTGTGAAGAAGAAAACCCAAATCAAACAAATAAACACAATGTAAGAATTAACTATGGTCTAATACCATAACTCTAAGAGAATTCAGTTCTAGAAAATGGAAAAGAAAGTTTATAGTGATGAATCACTATCTTTATTTTCATGAATGCTAATGGTTTGCCTTACTCTAGAGATACAGAGAGTAGTTATCTCATGTAATCTGTTTTTTAAAAACAGTTTACAGTTATGCTGGGACATTTTATATTTTCATGAACTCTAATATCATACAGTATAAAACAATGAGGATTATACGTGAATTAAAAAAATATATATGCGTTTGCTTAGACCCACAATGGCATCTAGAAAATACGAAAATTCAAAGAAAGAATGCAAAGACCTCTATATTCTCTTATTCAAAGACCCTTTTCCCAAGGTTTAGCTTTTTAAGTTTTGTTTAGGACCAAGAATTTAAGCCCTTAAGGAAATTACAATTCTGTAATCTTTATTTAAAAGTAGAAACCATATAAGATAGAAATATAATATTGCCCACGCTGAATATTATGTACCTAACAGTTTAAATTTGAACCCTATAAGCACACAAAAACACAATGGAAAACATGTGAAAACACAAGACACATGGAAGCCCAAGGCCTGGAAACAAACAAAAAAATGTTTACCTTTCAAAGGAAATAAACAAGTCTCCCATTATTACGAACTGAAAGTACACTGCAATAGCTTATTTAGCTGGCTTTGTATAAACAGGCTTCTTTTACTTATAATCTAGCTTTTTTATAAAGTATTTGGCCTCACCACATCTATTTATAAACATGAGAGCATAAGTGATGACCTGGCACAGTATCACTTCTGCCTGGAGTCAGATACTGAAACTTTCATCACGAGCAGGTGGGAATTACATTTAGAGACTGGTTTGTGATTCTAACCTGAGTAACTCCAACTCGAACATCCCTACTGACTGAACTGGTTCCTTTCAGCATATCTCCACTGGCTCGAAGAAATCCTGAACTTCCACGTAGAAACCCTGTTCCTAGTAATTCCAGAACTTCCTCCAGTGATACTCTGCGAATGCTCTGACGTGAGGCTGCTATAACAAAGAACAAAACAAAACATGTAATTTTGTTTTACAGACTAAATTTTAATACATAATCTTGAACAGCATGTTAACAGAAAGAAAAATAAAACTAAAAATCCAAACAAAAGGCAGAACTTACAGGACATTACACACAGTAACACATAAAGTCACAAAAGTGTTCAGACAACAAATCATAATGGACTCTGATGTATCAAGTCAATGACATCTTAAAGTCTATGCCACTTTGAGATTATGACCTATTGCTCTCTTGCCCTCAAGTTAAAAGGCTAACAGTCTTCTAAAACAAGGGGAAACATAAATAAACTGCCCTAATTCTCCAAGAGTGAAAATGCTACAGGGACTTCTCCGGTGGTCCAGTGACTAAGACTCCATGCTCTCAGTGCAGGCGGTCCAAGTTCAATCCCTGGTTAGGGAACTAGATCCCACATGCCGCAACTACGACCTGGCACAGTCAAATAAATAAATAAGTAGAAAACACTACACAACACTTTGAAAATTCTTTTGAAATACTAAAAGGCCAAAAATCATAATTTTACCTTTCTAAATGCTCTACAACTCTCAATGAAACTTATATAAAGTAACCACACCATGTTTTTTAAAAATTCCCAATTGCAAGTACAACTTTTGTTACATCCTCAGTCTCTAAAGAAATCAAAGCTAGTATTTACTAAAACTTCTCAGTCAATCCTTAGGCTGCAATAATTAAGAGGCTAGCTAGGCAGAAGGTTTTAAGTTTGTCTGCAGTTTGACACAGTTGCGTTTCTCCCTGTGAGTATCTCCTTTTAAAAAAAAGAAAAAAAAAAAATTTTCACCCTTTCATTCTTCTGAAAAAATGATGGTCACATGCTCTGATCCTCATTACCAACATAAGTCATAGGCAGTGGCAAAATAAACTTATGTTAATCCAAGTCAACATTCAGAAAACTAAGATTATTCAGAAAACTAAATTTCTCAGCCTAAAGATGACACAGATGAAAATCTATACTGGTACATGGAAAGAAACATTAGTGAACAGTACAAATCCATGCCCTCACAGATCATAAATTCTAGAAAGGAGAGACAAGAATAAATATAACAAATGACAAAGTGTCTATTAATAGTATGTCAGACAGTGATTAAAAGCCACCCAAAAAAATACAGCAGATATCTTTTATGTGCAGTGAGTTCTCTGGTAGGAGACAGGACAGGGTGTGAGGATGGTGCAAGAGCAGAAGATATAGGACCTTGTCAATCATTATAATGATGATGTGAGTAAAGTGAGGTGCCAGTGGAGACCCTCAAGCAAAGCAGTAACAGCATCTGTCACTTTGTTTCTGTGCTGAGAGAAGACTACAGAGGGGCAAAGGTGGAAGTAGAAAAAACGAAAACATTAGGAGGATTTAGTAATACAACCAAGAGGTGATGGTAGCTTTTAACAGGCTAGATCAAGGTAGTTACAACAGGAGTCTTGGTATACATATGTACATAGTTTTAAAATTTTTTATTAGAAAAAATTTCAAAATCACAAAAAAGCTGCAAGAGTAAAATAAATTCTCACGTACCCTTCTCCTAGCTTCCATATCTTCCTTATCACTTTCTCATTTTTGAAGCCTACATATATGGCTAGTTGTAGTTACAGAAAAGCTTTCAATTGCGTAAGTAATGCTGTAAGATTTCTCAACACATAATATCAGAAAGAATGTCAGGTTTGATGTCAGTCTGTCCCTATATTGGTGGTATTATCTTTGAATAAATGAATCAGGTGTCTGTCAATCTCATTGACTGTAAAATACCATTTTCCCCTTTATTATCACTATGCCACCTGTGTAGTGATACTTTGCTGCTGCTGCTGCTGCTAAGTCACTTCAGTCGTGTCCGACTGTGCGACCCCATGGACTGCAGCCTACCAGGCTTCTCCATCCCTGGGATTCTCCAGGCAAGAACACTGGAGTGGGTTGCCATTTCCTTCTCCAGTGCGTGAAAGTGAAGTCGCTCAGTCATGTCCAACTCTTAGCGACCCCATGGATTGCAGCCTACGAGGCTCCTCTGTCCATGGGATTTTCCAGGCAAGAGTACTGCAGTGGGGTGCCATTGCCTTCTTCAGTGATACTTTAAGACAGTATAAATAAACTCTAACCCATTTAAGAATGCACTGAAGACTCTTATCTGCATGAACTATTCCTATAATGACTGCAAAGGTCATTATCTAACATTCATCACTTCTAAACTTTTTGGTTGGCATTCAACTGTAAAAATAGACCTTTCCCTTCTCCTTTATTTACTTATTTTCATTAAAGACTCATAGATTCCTTTTTTATTTAACATGTTATAATCTATTTCTAGCATTATTAATTCTAATATTGTTTTGAATTTGACCAGAGGAAGTGTCTTCAGAGAGCTGGCCATTGGACGTCCCTTATTTTTTTGGCACAACAAGATGTCCCAGGCTCATTCTCAGATGAGCCTCAACCATATGAGCCACTTCTCCATGGAGCCCCAAGTCTAGATGGTTTTAATATTGGTAAGTAGAATAGGTATTGAGTGTGAGAGAGACGATTCAAGGTGACTTTCCAAATTGCTGCTTGAACACCTGCATGGATGAAGCTGTCATCAACTTAGATTAGTAAGACTGCAACTGCAAGGAGAGCAGGTATATATGTATACATATGGGGGAGGGGAAATCAAACATTCACTTGGGACAAGTCAAAACATCAAACAGACATTCAAACAGAGATGTCAAACAGGCAGGTACGTATGAGAGTTCAGCATCCAGGAGAGAAGTGTGGGCTAAAGACATAAATCCAGGAACCCCTGATGCACAGACGGTATTTAAGCTAAGAGACTGGCTGGGATCACTAGAGTGAGCCCACGTAAAGAGGAGAAGATCAAGGACAAGGTAATGGGTGTCTTCTTTGAGAAGACAAGGAATCATTAAAGACTGAAAAGGAATTTCTACAGAGGAGGAAAGAAAACCAAGGCAGTATAAGGCCCTAAAAGGCAAGTGAAAAGAGGATGAGAGGAAGATCAACTGAGTTAAAGGTTGCTGAAAGCTGACTCCTGCTGTCAAGTAAGACAGCAGAGAACTGCCCACTGGCTTAGCGTGACTAAAAACTAGAATGGAAGCTGCAAAGTTTAGGGGCTTTTAATCTGTTCTGTTCAGTAACACCTCTTACATGCTGAGAATAGTTCATGGCCTGGTATAAATCCTCAATAAATACTTGATTATTTATTGAATAAATGATGAACATGGAAGTCATTGATGACCTTAACAAAAATAGTTTTTGACAGACAACTGGGGAAAAATCTTAACTTAAGTGCATTTCAAAGAAGAGAGAAACTAAAAACTGAATATCAAGAACCCTTCTGAGGAACTCTGCTGCAAAGGCAAGAGAAATTGGGCTCCAGTTGGCTGGGAAGACACAAGAAAAAAAAAAATTATTTTGAAGATGAGAGGAGGGTGGGGAAATAAAATAAAGATGAGAGGGGGGAGAAAAGCATGTTTTATAGGGAATGAACCAACTGAAAGGGAAAAGTTGATGTAGGAGAGGGGAGACTTCCTACAGCTATGTCCTCAAGCAGGTGAGCAGATGAGCTCTAATACATATTGAACATAAGGCTTTAATAGAAGATAATTCATCTTGATAATAGGGGAAAAGTCTTGATAGCAGGGGAGCATGTGCAGATAGATGCTGGAAGGTGGTAGATTTAGTAGGGGGAGCCTATGGAAGATAGGCCATCAAATGAAAGTAATATAGGAGAAGATGAAGGTATAAAATAGTTAGGAAAGTGGGACCATAAATAGACAAGGGAAATGAAGATACGAACCTTTAAGTTCTCAAGAAGTAACTTTAAAAGATTCCATAAATCCCTGGCAACTTATCTAAACTGTCCAAATATAGCAAATTTCAAGTATCTGTTGTTTGGAATTATTTACATCATTGCTCCCTTATACCAATCTAGAAGATGGCAAACCAAATGTATGTAATCAGATGCACGCTACTTAAAAAAAAAATTCTCAAGAATCAGATCTTATTTCTTACTGAGCAACACTCCACAATTAACTTACACCAAAAAAAAAAAAAAAAACAAAGGCCATGGTGTAGAGGAAGACAATGACTGAACAAAACACATTTATTTAAGAGTTCTTTTAAGTTTTTCCTCAAACTTTCACTGAATTGTTTTAATATGAACTCTGAGGACTTTGAATGCTCCCAAGCTAAAATCTGCCTGATATTCTGCCTCTTTTCAGAAGTAATAAGGGGTAGCAGTAATGCTACGTATGTTTGTTCAAGTCAACAGGGAAAAAGTTATGGAAGACATTATGAAAACAATTACATAAATTTACCTGTTCCTGGATGTTTAGAAATTATGGCTTTAGCCAACACCGTGCCTAGTAGTTTTGAAACTGAAATCCGCACATCATAATTGGAGCCTTCAAAGGATTTAAAGCATAGTGTGGCCACACTGTCCAGGTCTGTACTCCACATAAAGACGGCCTCATTCTGAAGTTCAAGGAGACACTATTCAATTGGGAAAAAAAGAAATTAATGAAACACAAAATAGAAATGTCAGGTTCAGATATACATAAGTCGAAGAACCTATCAAGAGCTAACAAAAAGAATACACAAATCCAAAGTCTCTAAATAATGACTGCAGGGACAAGTGAATACTAACTATAAGCCATAAAAATTACGATATATAAAGCAATGTGTCCACAAAGACCCATTTCTAATTCAGCGGGGTATGAAAAATGTCTTTAGAAGCTATCTGTTGGCTATGAGCAATTATGAGACTAATTCCAACATAAACACTAACTGTCTAACCCACTATGTTAAGAAAGCATGATAAAAACAAAGGTCACTTTCAAACAACACAAACCTTACAGGTAAATTTTACACACCCATAGAGAGGAGGGACAGTGGAATGGAAGGAATACTTAGGAGTCTGACAACTTGACCCCACTTCTGACAATGTGCTGCTAACTACTTTTAAGAACCCTGGGAAATTCACATAACCCTTGCAGCCCTGTTTTCCTCATATGTTAAAATGAGACAGTCTCACCTCAATACCAAGGTAGCAGCTCTGAGATCATGTAGCGGTTACCAGTGTTTTCACTGGGATTAACTGATTAAGTTGTCTTTATATTAATTTTTACAAATTCTGCTTATTAGACTATTTTACCTTTGCAGCAGCACAACGAACAGCCATGGATCTATCTGTTAAGCAAGATCTAGCAGCTTTATAAACATCCCTGTGGCAAGGGGTAGCAGCAGCTCCCAGTCCATTCAGTATGTTTTGCAGACTCAGCATAATCTCATAACGACCTTGTGACTGTCAAAGAGTAAAAAATTTAAGGATCAGGAATAAAAGTTCACTGTGAAAAACAGCATGAGCATTGAAATTTATCTCACATTTTAGAGAAATAGTAGGATTTTTATACAAACTAATTAACCTATTCTGACATTTAAAAACATGAATAATTTCTATTTTACACAGTGTTTACTATTTTTTTATGCTTCCTTTAAAGCTTATGTATTTGGGTGCATCAGATCTTCGTTATGGCATGCAGATCTTTCACTGTGATGCAAGGATGCTCTAATTGTGGCACAGGTTCAGTAGTTGAGGCACAAGGGCTTAGCCACTCTGCAGCATATGGGATGTTAGTTCCCTGACCAGGGATCAAACCTGAGTTCCCTGCACTACTAGGCAGATCTTAACCAATGGATCACCAGGGAAGGCCCAGTGTTTACTACTTTACAGTGCTATTTGTATTAATATATATTATACTTCAGTACAGTACAAATTTCATAGGGTTGACACGCAGATTAAATGAAATTGTATGGAAGTACCAGGCATAAAGCTTGCACATTGTTAAGCATTCAATAAATGGTTGTTACAAATGAGGTAACATGGTAAGAGTGCATGGTCTGCCACCTACTAGCTACATGTCTTTGGGCAAATCTGTTTCTCTATCTGTTATATGGTTGTTGTGAGGATCAAATGAATTACTACATGTCATTACTGCACATGGTGACCACCGCCCTAAAATTAAAAGATGCTTACTCCTTAGAAGAAAAGATGACCAACCTAGACAGCATATTAAAAAGCAAAGACATTACATTGCCAACAAAGGTCCATCTAGTCAAAGCTATGGTTTTTCCAGTAGTCATGTATAAATGTGAGAGTTGGACTATAAAGAAAGCTGAGCGCTGAAGAACTGATGCTTTTGGAGAAGACTCTGTGGTGTTGGAGAAGACTCTTGAGAGTCCCTTGGACTGCAAGGAGATCCAACCAGTCCATCCTAAAGGAAATCAGTCCTGAATATTCATTGGAAGGACTGATGATGAAGATGAAACTCCAATACTTTGGCCACCTCATGAGAAGAACCGACTCATTTGAAAAGAAGCTGATGCTGGTAAAGATTTAAGGTAGGAGGAGAAGGGGACGACAGAGGATGAGATGGTTGGATGGCATCACCAACTCAACGGACATGAGTTTGAGTAAACCCCAGGAGTTGGTGATGGACAGGAGGCCTGGGGTACTGCAGTCCATGGGGTCGCAAAGAGTCAGACATGACTCAATGACTGAACTGAACTACTGAGAACAGTGCCTGACACACAGTAAATGTTCAGAATATTTTTATCATTTATTGGTGTGAGTAAACTCAAAGTTTAAAGTCTGAATTTAGATTTTAAAAGATCTGGGTGTGAATCCTGGCTCTGAACCTTAGCAACAATGTGACTTTAAGCTGTTCTTACTTATTTCTTCAACTATAAAATGAGGATAAGGAACTTCCCTGGTGGTCCAGTGGTTAAGACTCTGGGCTTCCACTGTAGGGGGCACTGGTTCAATCCCTGGTCTGGGAACTAAGATCCCACATGCTACATACCATGGCCAAAAATAAATAAATAAAAATAAAACGAGGTTAAGATGAATCCCATAGAGCCAGTAAATAAGCGCCTGTGGGGAAATCATTCACCATAGTGCCTAGCACGCAGTAAACACTCAAGAAATAGTACCTGTTTGTGTATCTCAGGAAGTTAAGGCTACTACAGGTAAGCTAACATCAATATCATTTTCATAGCAATGTTATTAATTTTTGTTCAAAAGGGGCATAATAGTGAGTAATTACAGGTGGACATAGCAAAATGAGTCCAACGGGAAACTTAACTTTTTTTCAAATACTGCCAGTTTCAAACACTGTCTATCACTACTGGTGTGTATCAAAGGTGGAAATCCCTTTTGATATTTCCAAAACACTGTGGTACTGATAAATCAACTCAATCATAAAGGTTATAAAGTGGAGGAGCAATAAAATACTTAGCAAGAACTTAATATTTTCTGAGACTTATAGAGTAATTCTCTGTTAACCATGAGCCCTAAAAAGTATAGCTTTATCAATGGCGCTAAGAGGAAAAAAAAGTTTAAAGTGGACACACTTCAGTAAAAAAAAGTTTTTACAGACACGTCCTTTTAAATAAAACCATGTTTATGGATGTTAACAATCTCTCCTCCTTAATCATCTTCTTCAATCTTTGTGAAAGCTACTACTGCTGAGAAGTAATCTGCTGAGTTGATTTTCTCACCAGTTTTATATTATGGATTTCACTTCTCTGTAAAGTTCTATAATCAGTTACATTCTTCTTGAAATTTGGCATATTTTATACTTGAATTTTCCCATGTTTTATCCTGATATAGTTAAAGAAAGGTGTGTGACAGTCCTGCATTTTTACTAATTTTCTAGACTTCTTCAAAGTAATGTAAGAATAAGAACTAGTGCGATTTTTTTTTTTAATATTTAAAGGTGCTGAGTTATCCTTAAATATGAGGAACCACAGATTTAAAATTTTTGATATACAAACATACAAATGTTTGAATCTCAAAACGTGATTGGTAAAACTTTAGTTGGCAAAAAATTACAGTATATCTTAGAAGTCTGATAAAGACAAAGGGTGTTTCACAATGGTAAATGATACCAACATATCAGTGAGGCTAAGGCTGAGAATATATTCACCCCTGGCAATTAAAAGGTCATCCAGGTCCTAGTCAAGCTTATGTCCTTCACACTCTTTCCTACCCTGATTTTATTCCTTACTCCCTGCTGATGCTGGTAGAATACTAATCCATCCATCAGGTAGACGGTCATTACCCATTATGTATCTGGACCCTTGGTGGCAAGCACTTGCTCTGGCACTAGTAAGTAGCATGAGATGGAAAAGGTGAAACAAGGAGGAGCAGGACAGGTCTGCCAGAGAAACACCTTAGTTTGTGTCCACTGGAATTAGTCTGAATACACAAAATTTTACTGCATTATTGTTTTTCTAATAAAGATTTAATATACAAAGTACATAGGTGCACTACCTAAAAGTATGTCATTTATGGATATATTTACACATATACTATGTATGCTTGTCACAGATAAGGCTCTTTTATTAGCTCAAGAAACTATAAAATCTGTATTTACCTCTGCACTCTTCATGGCTTTGAGAATATTCCCCACCGTATCAGTAAAGGTGTTACCTAAAATTCTACCCAACTTCTTGTACAAGGAACCCAAACACACCACAGCAGCGCTGAAACGACATTTCAATTAGAAATCAGTCAGGAATGAAAAAACAGGAAAAAAAGGATCTTAGGACATGCAAAGATGACTACTTAAATTTTTAAAGGATAAATTTCCCAGAATCTACTCCACTGTTAAGTCATAAGGAATGACACTGGAGTATCAAATGATTACATTTTCAATATAAGAATGTTAAAAAGATCTATCTTCAACTAATTTAAATCTCAGCCCAAAGACTCCATTCCTCCAAATTTTTTAATAGAACTGAGCTTCATATGTTAGATAATCAAAGACAGTCTTAAAAGAAAAAGAACAGTGTTCTCATCAAGTCTCAACATTTTATGGAAAAGCATATTCTATCATAAGCTAAAAATTAAATCAATAAAAAAATTTCTATAAAATTAGTACCATGGAGCCATACATCGTAAATAGCCTTCTCTAAACAACAGGTGATAAAATGAACTGAGTCCTATGGAGAAAGAAACTTAGTTGTTCTTTTAGGATCTTAGAAAAGTATTGTTCTATATATTTACTATTAATCTTCACTACTAAGAACTAATAAACTAAAAGAACATCCAAAACATGAAGAATTTAACATACTTGTTCCTTAAACACTCAACGGCTAAAATATTAATCAGACGGTTTTGATTCCCAAATCTAAGCTTCACATGTCTAAAATTTTTAAAAGAACTATTTCTCAATGGGAAAATATTAGATCTTTTCAAAAGCTACATATTTTGTCTATGCCTATGTGAGGGTTTTCACCAAGAATAGAAGAGCTATCAGAATATGGATAACCTGGGTTCTCCTGAGCCTGCCCTGGTAGTAGGCCACTGGAAGGAATGTCTGGAGTCCCTCCATTTAAAATCTTCTTGCCTCCTGGAGAAGAGGCATCAGGGGGAGGTGTACTTGTGATGTTCAATGGGCTGGAGCCACAGCTGGAAGGTGATGACCCTCTTATCCTGTGGATTTCCATGATTTCCTCAGCAATCATTCGACCTATTTTTCCTGCCCCAGCCCTGGTTCCCCCTGGAATCCCTGGAACAGTGGGGTGGGTCCTCTTCGGGCCACCTTCTCCAGAGGGCAGCATGCTGTCCATGCTGTGGGGGGACGCTGTGAGCTGCGGGAAGCTGGGGTCCCCGCCTTCCAGGACGTTGGCTAAAACAACGGTGTTCGTGGAGACAATGTATTCCACTTCCTTGGTCCAAGGGTTCATGAAACTGAACCACCGACTCCGTAGTGTGATGAAAGAACCATCTTTGATTTTAAACTTGTAGCAATTAGTGGTAATCTTTTCTCTTGACTGTAAAACTTGCCTATGACATTCTGCGAGATGTCCTATGTCGTCTTGGTGGAAATACTCATAACACGACGTGCCTAGAAGTTCTTGTGGTAAATATGCCAAAATAGCTGTTGCCCTCTGGTCTACAAAAACAAACTTCCCATCTATCGCGTGCCGGGAGACATATTCCATTGACTTCACCCTGATTTCCCCGTTTGCCGGTTGTGGAACCATGTGAGAGTGCAGCCGTCCAATGGCGACAAGGCAGCTAAGATTACACCCCTCGTTGTCTGGTTCGTTGTCTTCATCCAGCCCCATCTTTGTGGGCGGCCAGCTTTTCAAATAGACATGATAGACAACGATCAAGGCTCAAGTAGTCCCAGTAATGATGAAGCAGCAATGGCTGTCATAATGAGCCTTTTGGAAGCAGATGCTGGGCTTGGTGGCCCTGTTGACTTTAGCGACTTGCCATGGCCGCTGTAAACACTATATGTTGCTTTGGCGACAGCTGCAGTATCAAAGTGCATTACTGATGGAGTTATACAGTCTGTGAAGCTTACTGGATAAGGAGAGAACAGCTTTTATGTACTGTCTTCATAAAAGCCATCTCAGAGCCATTGATACAAGTCAATCTTAACAATGTGTAACTTCAGAAAAAGTGGAACTAAAGCCTGCTCCAGTGTTTCCTCATCATTGATTATTGGGCTAGCTGTGGATAGCTTGCATTAATTGTATATTTTGGATTCTGTTTGTGTTGAATTTTTTAATCATTGTGCACAGAAGCATCATTGGTAGCTTTTATATGCAAATGGTCATTTCAGATGTATGGTGTTTTTACACTACAAAGAAGTTCCCCATGTGGATATTTCTTATACTAATTGTATCATAAAACCGTTTATTCTTCCTTGTAAGAATCCTTTACTATAAATATGGGTTAAAGTATAATGTATTAGTTAAATATTTTTAATAAATGTTTCCCTTGTTCTATAAAAAAAAAAAAAAAAGCTACATATTTTTAAGAAAATGAGGAAAACAATTTGTATTCATTTTTATAATAATTATCAAGTAGTTTAGTTCTTTAAAAAAAATTATTTTACTAAACAGAGTTGATTAACAAGGTTGTGCTAATTTCTACTATACAGCAAAGTTTGAGTTCTTTATAAAAATGATACAACAAAGATCTCTTATATTCAGTTTCAATATTAACTTACAGTTTAGTGGGAAGATAACTTGGAGAATCATCTTTGCTTCGAATAAGATCATTACATTTATCGATTGTCTCATAAACAGAGAACGTGTCTCCAATACTATAAAGAAGGGCTAGATTCTTAGCAAGGAGTTTACGAGTAGGAGGCCCTGGCGAGCTGTTCAGCAAAGACAGGAGCTGTTCCACAAGAGTCTTCTGTTTCTCCCTTACATCACTCTACAAATGAAGTGAACAAAGATTATCATCAATGCAATTACATGTACTTCTATAATATGATTTTGCTTTCATGTAATTAAGAACCAAAAGCCTCTAGAAAAATGAAAAATTATTTTAACTAAATATTACAAATAAGTTGGTGGCATAATTATTACACCTCACAAGCAAGTAGTTTGCTGCATTGCTGGTATCTCCAGAGAATAAATTCTGGACCACAATATACTGGAGTCTGTGAACAAGACAAGGGTTCCATTTTTTCTCTTTCTTCTTAGGTTTGAAACGTAGAACAAATTTATATCTTAACTAGCAATGGCAACCCACTCCAGTACTCTTGCCTGGAAAATCCCATGGGTGGAGGAGCCTGGTAGGCTGCAGTCCATGGGGTCGAGAAGAGTCGGACATGACTGAGCAACTTCACCTTCACTTTTCACTTTCATGCACTGGAGAAGGAAATGGCAACCCACTCCAGTGTTCTTGCCTGGAGAATCCCAGGGACGGGGGAGCCTGGTGGGCTGCCGTCTATGGGGTCGCACAGAGTCGGACATGACTGAAGTGACTTAGCAGCAGCAGCACTTCTTAGTTCTTAAGTCCCTGCCTGATATATATCTGCATCAGCGAACAACCTACAACCAGAGCTGACCTTTTAACAGTTACCTGTTTTACTCAGATTGTTTCCTAGTTTAGCGCAATTTTCTTTCTGCAAGCTTATGCATGTAAATGCCATGCTGTGACTCCATTTTACTTATCTACTCTCTAAAAAAGGAGAACAGAGTATTATCACAGTTGTCATGGTATTCAGATGCTTCCTGAGGCTTCAACTTTCACAATAAAACACTTGTTAATTTAGGCTATGGATCTTTGTCATTTATAAATTCTAAATGTCTCCATGAGTAGTGTCTTTGCAACATTTTTGCATTATGTAAGGTATTGTTATTCTGTGGAATACCTTTATTTTTAGGAGATACAAAGTATTTAGAAATAAAGTAGCAACTCGCATGGCTCTGTAAATCAATTGATCTTGGCAAAATGTAAACAGTTGTTGAATGTAGGTAAAGGATATGAATTAGCTTTCTTCTTTGTAGTACCTATTTTATAAACTTTTAAGAGAGAATATGTTTACTCAAAGACTCCTCAGCTCATATTCCCCTTCAAGAGTTCACCCTTTTAAGTGAAACTCCCATAACATTATTTAGTGCGATACTGTTCCAGGACGTCATGCATATGGAGGGACACAGGTAAGAAGATAACAATGATGAAATTTAACACACTGTGCTCTGGAATTAGTTTTTAACGTATTTGAAAGTAATGTTATAAATATTGGTTAATTTCTTCCTGTTCTTTCAAGCAGAAGAAACCTACTAGTTCATTGTAAAATCTTATTAAGGTCTAACCTTTGAAAGCTAATTTAGGTTATGCTGGACAGAACCAGAAAAGTAAACCAAAGGAATTAAACATTATCTGGCACTTAAAAAAAAACCAAAGACCTTGGAAAACAGTTTTTGCAATGTTACTCACCCTGCTGGTTGCAACCAAGAGTTTCTCCAAATATCTCAACCAATCAAAAATAAACTCTGCCTTCTGAACTTCACCCAGTTGACTGTATGCTTCTTCATTCAGCAATAAGCTATGAGCTAATTCCATTCCTTGCATAAAAGTCTCCTAGCTGGTCACGATTCTTCTCATTAAACTTTAGTCATATACCTATAATAAAGGAAAATAATATTTTAAAAGAAGAATGAAAAGGAAAGCAATCACAATACTGCAAATCTTCCACAGAAAAGCACGAAGCATAAATAAATGGAGACATCTTTCCTAACAGCTCTAAGGTAAAACTGGAAAATTCCCAATAGTAAACTTATTGACATAAAACCCCCTTTTCCGAGAGTAGATAAGCAGAACAGAGTAGGATTGTTGATTTCATATGTCAAAACTTGCCAAATAGGAGACATTTCATTAAAATTTTGAAAATTTTACAGTTAAGATTACTCAAGTGTGAAGACTTTCAGTTTTCTCTGTAACATAAGCACTTTTTTTTACTAAAATGGCTTGTGAGTATGTATTAACAATTACCAAATACCTAGACTTCCTATTATACTTTACAGTAAAGCTTGAGGTCTCCCAGGGCCTTTGCCTCCACACATAACCTGTCATTTATGTGGAGATCCAAGAGAAGGAAATAGCAACCCACTCCAGTATTCTTGCCTGAAAAATCCCATGGACAGAGGAGCCTGGCAGGCTACAGTTCACAGGGTCTCAAAGAGTTGGATATGACTGATCAACTGAGCACCAAGACTTGAGCAAAGGTACTTATTCCCATTAGCATCTGTTTCTCCAATCTAATAAAGACACTGCCTGAGGCTAGGAGTTTTTAGGGAAAATCCCATCTCTACCAGTACAGATAGTCTCCCTATCTCTGTGAACCTTGTTGTGAAAGCAAACTCATGTTTTTAAAGGCACTTGGATGGATGCCATCCAAGGACTGTAGAATACAGATCATTATTTGTTATGACCCAGATCCAATACAGCCTTCACTTCTCTCGTAACAAATAATCAATAGAAGAGGTTTTGTTTTTAGATTCATGAGCATCTCCTGGGTATACTCTAGTAACTTTCTAGAATATACACAACATACAAGCATGTGGGTAAAATACATATACACTCACTCACATGCAAATTTACAAGATGGCATTTCTGATTATGGATTTTTTTATTTCTAGGTGCATGCTCAAGTATACGGCAATAAAACAGTATAATGTCTGCAACTCATTTTCAAATGGTTAAGTATATCAATCAGTTAGCCACAAAATATGGGCAAAATGTTAACAGATGAATATTGTAGGTAGTACATATGTGAGCGATCATTTTACTATTCCTCAATTTTTCTGTAATTTTTTAAATATTGCAATAAAAAAGTTGGAAAAATTATTTAAGGAGAAAAAATTTTTAAAAACATAAGCTGGCTTAAAAACAAATTACACTACTACTTCCAGGAGTAACAGCTATCATCAAGAACATTAAACAACAGAGAAGGTATCATATACATATAAGGTGGGTACATCTATCCCATGCTGCTGCTGCTGCTGCTAAGTCACTTCAGTCGTGTCCGACTCTGTGCGACCCCATAGACGGCAACTCACTAGGCTCCCCCATCCCTGGGATTCTCCAGGCAAGAACACTGGAGTGGGTTGCCATTTCCTTCTCCAGTGCATGAAAGTGAAAAGTGAAAGTGAAGTCGCCCAGTCGTGTCCGACTCCCAGCGACCCCATGGACTGCAGCCTACCAGGCTCCTCCGTCCATGGGATTTTCCAGGCAAGAGTACTGGAGTGGGGTGCCATTGCCTTCTCCGACATCTATCCCATATTGAAGTATAAAAAATAACTTTAATACATTATAAATAAACCTGTTAAGCTAAACAGAAACATGTAATTCGAAATGCATAGAAATACAAACAGAATGCCACAGGTAATTAAACTAAACCATATAAAATACATAACCCATATTCCCCCTAAATAAACCTCAGTCTTTTGCAGAGAAGCCAGTAAGATGTGCACTTCCCAGGTGGCACTAGTGGTAAAGAACCTGTTTGCCAATGCAGGTAGATGTAAGAGATATGGGTTCAATCTCTGGGTTGGGAAGATCCCCTGGAGAAGGGCATGGCAATTCACTCCAGTATTCTTGCCTGGAGAATCCCATGGACAGAGGAGCCTGGTGCACTATAGTCCACAGGGTCACAAAAAGAGTCGGACAGGACTGAAGCCACTTAGCAAGCATGCACGTGTAGTAAGCAGTATTAGAAAATCAGATGGGAGACATGAGGAAGGCTTTTCTTTCCTTTTTCTCCTAGAGAGTTTATGGGTATGAAATTACCTAGACTATAACACTGTAATAATTGTGATATAACTGAAAAGAGCCTCTTTAAAAGACAGTAGTTGCAAATTGATGAACTGTTGGCTAAATTTCACCTGCAATATATGTACTGGGGAAAAAACTGGTTACTAACATTTAAACACAAGATTTCACACAAAAATCTGGGTCCATATCCCATACAGCAATGAATGACTGAATCTAAGGGGAGCAGGGACTCTTATTCATTTACATTATTCATTTACATTATTTGCCAACTTCTATGGGGATTCAAGTTTTCAGCTCCTGCTCTTGCTTTACCTTACTTTCGCCCTCTGGCTTGGGCAAGAAACCCTCCTTTTCTTTCTTCATTTATCAAAGTGAAGTGATGAAAATATGCACAGTAAAGGTAATAAACACTACAGAAATAATTTCCAGAAGAAATCTAAGTATACCAAAGGAGAAAAGCAAGTTTGTACTCAGTATCTGCTATTGCGTGAGGAAGAAAAAAAATAACCTGAGCGTCACAGAGAAAATTTCTTGTAACCACCAGGGCAAGTCAAAACCCTATCTTAAGAATCAAATTACCCTTTTTAGAGGTCATTAGGACTGCTGAAGAGACTTTTTTTTTCCTTAGGCAGAAGCAATATTGTGGTGTAAAATGATCTATCAAGAAGCAAAATAGCTAACACAATGCAATAATAAATAATTCAGTAAAGAGCTTGAGATCATAAGCAGGGCATAAAGTTTATCTCCCATGCCCTCAATACATTCCTCATATAAATTACTCTTACGAAGTAGACAATTCACACTGGTAATCCCACATCCAAACCCCCAAATCTACAACGGCCTCTGATCTCCACATATGTATTATCAATGACATAAGTAAATGCACTTTGCAAACAACAGATGTTCCTGCTCTAACCTACAGTGTAACTTAAGGATGATAAATACAAATACAGTCAATCTACTGTATGTTTTAATTCAACTACAGCCCTATGGCTATACATACCTGGAGAATGCTTATTTGTCTAATTTTTCTCTTATTTTCCATTTTTATGCTTCTCGGGAGAGGTTACAGAGTGATTAATTTATTAAAAGTGAACACATATAACAATGTATTTTTCAAGGTACAGTTATACTATTTGAAAAAAAGGTGTCATCAAACCACTGTACCAACTATAAGGCCAACCATTATTTTTGACAGACACTAATTATTACTGATCACTAATTATAGTCCAAGCACAGCTCTAAGAGCTTTAAATATTCTTGAATAAGTTGCAGAACTGTCCATGGGTAGTTATTTTTATTAGCACCATTTTAAGACGAGGAAACTGAGGCACAGAGAAGCTGAGTCACTTTTCTAAGGTTACACAGAAAATGGTCATACACTGAAGCGATGTAACTCGAGATATATGCGCTTTAACCGCTACATACTATGCTGCCACCCTTTTATCCAATCAAGCCTATCAAATACCTTGAAGCCAGGAATTTTATTCATTCATTCGTTTTTACTAATATATACTTGATGTACAATATTACGTTAGTTTCAGGTGTACTACATAATGATTTGACATTTACTAATATTTGAAATGATCACCATATCTACAAAGGACTTTTGGGGAGCATAACTATTTTGAGAACGTATGTCATTTGGGGGAACATATGCTCAATTTCATGCAGGGGGAAAAGTCTTCTTAATATTTTTGGTCATTTTAGTTTCTTAAAATGATTTATTATATCATTTTGAAGAATGTATGGAGAAAAAAAAAATCACAAATAAAGAGACCCCCTCAAACACAAATAAGACAGGTTTGTCAAATTGGTTTTCTTTCTTTCCTGAGCAATAAAAGATCAATTTACAAAATGAACAAGCCATTCAGTAAATGGAACTGAATCTAGAATGTATCATGCAGTTAAAGTTTTGGAATGTCTCAAATTTAAATTACTTTTCTTGGCCTCTCAAGTCTTTAAAAGACATCACAGCAGCTGCAACTCCGCCTCCAGCTTTTAGTTTCTCAGTTTTGTTTAAAGAGCATAGAGTAAAAAGAAAAGAAACAAAAAAAATCCTCTCAAGAATCTCCCATATTTCAGGGTACACACATAAATCTTAAAATCTATACCTTTCAAAACAAACAAACAAAAAAACCAAAACAGTAATTAGCTTTGTTGGGGAGGGAGGAAACATTCCTCTACCCTTCTAGGTTTTTCTGAATTCTGGTCTAGGAATTAAATTGGCATGGGACAGATAAACAGGAGAAAAAATTCAATTCCAGACATAAGGAACCCCCCGACACAGGAAGATCAAAGAACCCAGATACATGAAGTGTTGAGAGACAGAAAGGTAAAATGAGGTATTATGCCACTCTAAGCCGAGGGAGCCTGAGGCTTCAAGGACAGGAACAGTCACAGGATGACTAAGGGGAGTAAGATGTTCGGTAAATAGATGTTTGCTCTGACAGAGACGGGGCTACTTAGAAAAAATTTACCTCCAATAACAACTCTTCCCTGAGACAAGTCCCCAATTTAAATTATTCTAAGTAGTTAAGGGAGGACAATATTTTCTCTTGAACCCATGGGTTCAAAAGAATCCTCATGCAAAAGTGACACCTTCTGGGCAGCTTGATCTGAATCCCCACAAGATTTAATCTAAAAGAAGATGGATCATTTTTTACTGACCTGACACTCCCTATGACCTGTGATTCAGGCTTTGCACAATTATAGGTAACAAAATAGGAACTCACAAATTACACAGAGCGTTAGGTCATAATTAAGATGTTGCCTAAGGAAGGCTGCCCCTGGTAGAAAGCAAATAAGGTCTTTTTGTCACTGTACTTTAAATATCCCTAAGTACAGTCTTCACTGATTGTAGAGTAAAACAAATATTAAAGCAAGTCACTTGTGATTCCAGAGTTAATAGTTTCATCTTGATGATTTGAAAATCCTATCTGCATCTTATTTTTTAAATCTGAAGCACCTTGCTTCTTCCTACAATAAACTATTTCAAAATCTACCTTTATTAAAAATAAATCCTTCAGGAAGTCTTTCAGGATTAATTCCCCTATTAATACTGTCTTCACTCGGTACAAGATTTCTTTTATTATAGATATGCTTCATAAAGTGTTGGGCTTTTCTAGCCATCATTTAAATTGTGAGATGCTCCTGGTATTTTTCTGATTCAAAACGTTAGCAATGATTATTAAAGCAGTAGCACTGTGGGTAATGCTATTTTCTCTAGTCTCCAGATTTTTTATGATTTTAAAACTTTTAAAATGAAACCCTTAAAAACCAATAAACTGAACTTCCACTGATTCCTTACTTTTATAATTCACAATACCATTTGTTAGCATCACCTTGGTAACGCAAGTGGGAAGGACACACCTATTACCTGCTGCAGTTCATGGCAAAGCCTCTCACTTTCCCACTAATTCCCAAAACACAACCTGATGACAGTAGCTATTCTTTTTCTTTTTAAATTTCATTAATTTTTAAAATTTACTGATTTTTAACTGGAGGATAATTGCTTTACAATATTGTGTTGGTTTCTGCCATATATCAACATGAAATCAGCCACATGTCCCCAACCTCTTGAACCTCCTTCCCACCTCCCACTCCATCGTATCCCTCTAGGTTGTCACTGAGCACCAGATTTGAGCTCCCTGCATCATACAGCGAATTTCCACTGGCTGCCTTAATTTTACACATGGTAATGTATATGTTTCAATACTACTCTCTCCTTTTGTCCCATTGGCTCCTTCCTGCTCTCTGTCCATAAGTCTGGTCTGTCTGCATCTCCACTGCTGCCCTGCAGAAAAGCAGCTATTATTCACTGAGCCAAGATCTTTTTAGGTGCTTAAATCTCTAATCATCACAGGAAAGAAAGCAAGTATTACTGGTCCCCATTTTACATTAAAAAAAAAAAAACTTTGATGCCAGTAAACAGGAGAGATGAGAACAAACCCAGGTCTCTTTGGGAACAAAGCTCATTCTCTTTCCTCAGTGCTAGGAAACCTTTCCACTGGAAAAAAAGGGAAAACAGCATTTCTGACATTAAAATGTAAGGGACAAAAGTGTAGAACAAACAGAGCATGGTGGTGGAGGTGGGGCCTTACTTTATATTTGGGCTCACTCTGCCGATTTCCCCAAGCATATGGGCATGCTCAGTCGTTCCACCTCTTTGTGACCCTATGGACTGTGGCCTGCCAGGCTCTTCTGTCCAAGCGATTCTCTAGGCAAGAATCACCTGGGTTGCCATGCCCTCCTCCAGGGGATCCTCCCAACCCAGGGATCGAACTTGCGTCCCTTGCAGGTCCTGCACTGGCAGGTGGATTCTTTACCAGTAGTGTCACCTGGGAAGCCCCAATATTTTGCCCTACACCTTTTGGTAAATCACAAAATCAGTTTTACCTCTCAACTCCTTCAGGGACAAGGGTCAAACAATTAAAAAGGCAGTGTTGGGAAAACAGCAAAAGGAAGAACACAGATGAGGTAGGTAAACTGTTAAAAAAGCTGAGCATGTCAAAATAGTAGACCTATAACAAAATAGACCACTCTGGTTAATAGCAACTCTGGTTGCTTTTAAAAAATACAAAGTTTTTTGAGCCTAAACCAACTTAACAGAATCTCTGGAGGCTGAGGTGCTATGATAATGGGAGTTTTCATTTAATTCTCACATGGTGAGGTGACTAGGCGACTAGGCTGCAGCTCCAGCCACCCCCTCAAAGTCATCCCTCTGCTGGCCAGTCATCCCTATTGTCCACGCGGAAAATCACGTCCAGGTTTTGGACCAAGAGCTTATAAGAAGCCCACGCCCTGTTTGCTTCTGTCTTTGACTTCACTTTGTCTTCTTTGTAAAAGGATGTTTTTAACTAGAAATAACCAAATGTTTAAAAAAAAAATAAAACTAGCACTATTCATCTACAAAGAATACGGAAACTAGATAATGTAGGTATTTTAATAGCTGATGAGTGTCCCCTACTCTCCTATAATTCATTTATTACCTTGGGTAAAAAAGATTTAACTTATTATTTTTAGATAAGCCCAAAGAAACCGAAATTGCTTTAGAAAATAGCAGGAAAATGACAATGAAATTCAAATCTATGATATTACTTGGTATGAACTTAGACGTTCTAATACTCTGTAATAAC
This sequence comes from Bos grunniens, assembly GCF_055505025.1. Lineage (NCBI taxonomy): Eukaryota > Metazoa > Chordata > Mammalia > Artiodactyla > Bovidae > Bos > Bos grunniens. The sequence goes on along the minus strand of NC_141185.1, from coordinate 28,654,759 downwards.
TCTAAATAAACCAGTTGTCATTAGTCAAATACTTAAAATGTTAAGTGTACAATATTGATTAAGCTCAGTAAGAATTTAGCTGAGTGATTCAATATGTGTACATTAAATCTAAATATTATAAATGCAAAAATTTCACAGCCAAACTGAGATTTTAGAAAAGCTGATAGGTTTATAGTGACAGTACAAATAGGTTCAACTCTTTTGGAAAATATAAAGAAGTCAAAAAACATCAAAACCACCTGACCAAAGGATGAGTTTTTGAAAATTCGTGGCAGAGAAAGGAAAAGGAAAATATCAGAAGTGTAAGCATTGATTAGAGCATTGTGAGAGGTGAAAACTGAAAACCTGCAAGTCCATCATTAGAGAAATGATTCTTTGACATTTTCAGACACTATCAGGCTCTCATTAAAAACTGTAATTGTAGAAACTACAAGTGCATAAATTTTAACAGGTTAACCTATTGAGAGCATCCCCACAGGTAAAGCAGTGTTTCCTAAAAAGCGTTGTGTAGAACAGTAGTGAAAAAGAACGAGGAAATGAGGATTTGTGTTGTATGTGAGGGAACGGAATCCTAATCTTTTCAGGAAACACCAAGTTGGCAGTCTTCCTTCCTATAGAGGGTCTCCACACGTGCTATATGTAATGTACATTATATACTGCCAGAAGGGGGTGTGTGTGTGTGTGTATGTATGGCACTTGACGTTTCTCAGCATATTTTATGTACTGACCTTTGCCCAATTTCTACCTTTTTCTTTTCCTCCCCCTGCTGGGAATCCTGAGAACTCAGTGTTCTATAGAGCACAATCTTTAAATACTAATCATTAGAGACCACTATAATTCAAAAAATTTTTAATTCCCTTTTAGTTATACTATGATAGGATTTTTATAGCAAGTAGAAGAATATGTAACAAGACAATGTCACACTGCTACTTAAAAGTAGCCATTTCTGGTTAATATTTTGGATCAAATTATCTAACATTCAGAATTCTAAATATAAACAATCTTTTCTTTACTACTCCTGGAAGAAGAGTGAAGAAAAAAAGAACAGTTTTAATTAACCAAATGATTTATCAGTTCACATAAAAATCTGTGTTATTCATAACTTTCAACCAAGTTTCACACCACACCCATTCTGAGCTAAAAATGGCTTGTTGCACCATAAATTTTAATATTTGATTTTTGGAATTCTGAATACAATTCCCATAAAATCAATTTAATTCATGTTTCTTAAGTCATATGACAACATGACCCAGGCACACAGCACTAATAACCTGTTTTACAATATAATGAAAATACATTCAGTGTACCTAGATTCAAATACTTCCTGCAAATGTGGTAGAAATGCTGTGAAACCTGCTTATCACGGCATAATACAAATCAGTTGGAAAGGCAGATTCACTCAACTCCAAGAACTGATTAAGGAGCACATCCTATAAGACAGAGAAGCTAGAATGGAGTAGGAAAGAAACAGGAGTTATACAGAAATGGATAAAGTGAGGTAAGAAAGGGCCAGAAGTAGGTATGCAATTTCCTTTGCCTTCCTCCCGTTTTTCCTCAAGTGCTGCAGATTATTACTAAGGATGAGAAGAATGGCAGAAGCTGGATTCAGTGAAGGAGGCTGCCAGAAGAGGCCTCTGGCGTAGCCTAGCTCTGGCATTCTCCCTCCAGATTAAAAAAGAGAAAACCTTAGAGGGTAAAAGGAAGTATGGTGGGAAGGGCGCAGGGGGCTGAGCAGCAGAACCAACTCTAACAAGGCAATGATAGGAAAAGAGACTTAACATTTCTTCAGGATTTCCTTACTAGAACCTTTTAATTCACTATCTCATTGAATCTCCCTACTACTGTGGTAGTTGAGTCACTAAATCATGTCTGTCTCTCGAGACTCCATGGACTGTCGCCCACCAGGCTCCTCTGTCCATGGGGTTCTCCAGACAAGAATACTGGAGTGAGTTGCCATTTCCTTCTCCAGGGGATCTTCCTGACCCAGGGATTGGACCCGGGTATCCTGCACTGCAGGCAATTTCTTTACCAACTGAGCTACCAGGGAAACCCTTCCCTAATACTAAAACTCAGATATTATCATCCTTATTTTACAGATGAGGATAAAGAATTAAGAAATCTGTCCAAGATTTAAGTGAAGAAAGAAGTAGAAGAAAGAAGGTAACGCCTACATCTGTCTAGTTTCAATGTCCATGCTCCTTCAACTACTTCATGTACTCTTCATACAGTTTCTAATCACTGACAGTTACTACCACGCCCACTGAAGCATTTAACCTTTATAACTTTGTTTTCTCTTATCAGTTCACTATCCACTTAGGTCTCCAGTACTTCGAGGCTTTTTGATAAAATGTGAGGTGTACTAGAGACATCAACTTCCAGAGGGCCCTTCCCACCAAGACAGCAAATCCCTAAGTAACTAACACTAACACCGTTAGTCTTCCCTCGTGGCTCAGATGGTAAAGAATCTGCCTGCAATGCAGGAGCCTTGGGTTCGATCCCTGGGTTGGGAAGATCTCCTGGAGAAGGGGAGGTCTATCCACTCCAGTATCCTTGCCTGGAGAATTCCATGAGCCTGGTGGGCTCCTCCATGGGATCACAGAGAGTCTGACACAACTGAGCGACTAACAGTGTTAGCTTAGTCCTTGGTTATTCTTGACAATTTTTTCACTCTTCATTCCACAAACCAACTCTTCCACCTCCCCCTGGGAAGAAAGATATCACTCTGGACACTTTGCAGTGCCAGAAGGCAAGTTTTAAAAGAGAAATTTTACTCTAATGTCTCCCACCACACTCATCTGAAAGTCACTACCTAAGCAATCTCACTACTTGGTACCTAGTAAAGAATTCAGTAATAAGAAGTAAAAAACAAACAAACAAAAAAGTTAAAAAAAAGATACATAGCAATTAACTGTTTCAAAGATCATCAACTTTACTGACATAAGTTTCTTGTCTCTCGGGGCCTGCTGACTCTTAGTTTAGTCTAGACATGACTAATAATCCAGCTATCTGGATTCTAGTTGGAGTGGGGTAGAGCCCCATATTAAAAGCGAAGGAGCAGACTAATTGAGAGCATGAAGAAGTTGAAGCAGGCAGCTAACAGTAATGGAAGAGACCAAAATACTATTTAATATAGACACTTTAAAAAGCAGGCAATATGGGGATACTTAGTTCAAGAGCAAAGTGCGTAAGATGCCAGTATTCCTCCAGCTGAGCAGAGGAATCCTTGCTCAGTTTTCCAAAATATCACTGTATTTGTGCTCAAGTAATCTGCTACTGAGGACTTCCTACTTTAGTCATTAGACCCTACCTGCTTTAGAATCCCCTCCTTTTCCCCCTTCTAATTGTTCATTTCATGGCTTTTATCCTGGTGAGCACTCAGAGTCACCCTTATTCCCACTATGGTCTGACATCTTGGCTTTTCTTCATGGTTCCCACTTCTAATTTACAACATATCTTATAAAGTGCCTAGCCCAGAATTTAGCCACAGTTCTGATCTTCCTGGGGCCCTACCTGAGGGTTTTTTGTTTTGTTTTGTTTTGTTTTAGCAGACTCCCTGCCAGATGCCTAACTGGGCTCTTAACTTCACAAGTGTAGCTCTCTGGAACAACTCCATTATTCCCTTGTTTTCCGGCTGCCATCATCACATCCACCCAAGTAATATAGTGAACACATCATCTATTACTTCTAACCCCCAGCTCGTCTCAGGCAGCACTCCACAATCAAATTCACTGATATTTCTGCAGCAAAATATAAACATATTCACATAAAGGTAGGATAAATAATGACTATAAACAGCTTCCTATCAGGTCAGGTCATGTTCTGCTGCCAAATGAGTTAAGAAAAGTGCCTTTTGGACTCTGTAATTAAGCTTAAGGGATTCTGTACCTGTATATGCTTCTTTTTTCTTTTTTTGCTTTTCAGATTTCCTCCCAAAATATCTTTTAAAAAATTTTGTGCTTTTCAATGGGTAATTTCAACTTCCTAATAATTTTACTTACATAAAAATGTATGGAATAAGTGAGGTAATGTTTTGACTATATATTTAATACACAAAAACATGCATAAATTCAACATACAGAAATCTACAAGTGCAACAGAAAAGAATATAGATAGATGTTGTAATATATCCATAGAGAAGCATAAACTAGGAAAGAAGTACATATATAAAATATTTTAGAGAAGTTAGAACCATGGTTTCAAAATTGGCAAAAGTATATACTCTGCTTTAATACTTAAATACCACCTCACACAACTTTACATTCTTTCCTGTCACATAATTAGTTCTAATTTCTTATGCAGCATAAACATAACATTATGCACTTTCACTTTTCACTTTCATGCACTGGAGAAGGAAATGGCAACCCACTCCAGTGTTCTTGCCTGGAGAATCCCAGGGACGGGGGAGCCTGGTGGGCTGCCATCTATGGGGTCGCACAGAGTCAGACACGACTGAAGTGACTTAGTTTAGCTTATGACTATGTTTCTTTTCTAGAAATACTTATTTTTTAAGTTGTTACTATTAAAAAAAAGAAGTTCAAACATGATTCAGAACAATATGCTCCAATTTCAATCTGCTGTGTGTCTGTTTCAAGGGTTCCAATTTCCCATTGGGTCTTACTGTAGATATATCTTTGACTTCATGCTGTTACACTGTGAATAATTTTCTGTCTAGTCTTTGAATCAATGTCACTAGATTCATAGTAAAAAAAAAAATGTTCAAGTAAAAATAACTGTTATTTGTGAAAAACAGAAATACCTTAAAAAGAGCTTACTAAATTAAAAAAGTCCACACCAGATCCAAATTAAAAGTAGAAGTTATAAAGTTGTTAGAAACACACAAAAATCCTTCCCTTTCTCTAGCCTTCCAAAAGGCGAGAAATGCTGAAATTAAAACTTACTAGGTAATTATGACTGAAAAGCCATGACCTTTTCCCAACATTACACATCTAGGATCCAGAAGCATTTATAGGATGCAGTAGTCCACCTGACACAACTAAAAAAGTAAGAAAAATAATAAAAACTGAACTTAACCTACTTCCTCTCACAAAAGATACAGTGACTAAGAGTTTGTAGAGTTCTAGTCCAGTGTCAGCAATTCTTTCCTGTAAAAGACCAGAGAGTAAATACTTTAGGCTATATGGACCACACAGTCTCTATCACAACTACTCATAAACAACACATTAACAGCTATAAATAGATAAAAGAGTGTGGTTATGTTCCAGTACAACTTTATAACAACTGGCAGCAGGCTGGATCTGCCTGCCAATTACTGACCCCTAGTGTAATTTCAACGAATTTAATACTACAACTAGACAAAAGATTCTATTAAATGATACAAACAAATCTCTACTAATTCCTCAGGCCTCAGTTAATTCTTTTCTTAAATGAAATTTAATAACAGTTTCCCAGTTTTGGCACTCTCCTTAAAATGCAGAAATGCTTTTACGTGAGAGGACTAAGATCCCACTTAAGGGCTGTTCAAACCCATTAACTATACTATGGATAGTTAATGAAAGAAGATTCAGTGAAGTCTTAAGATTATAAACTGTCTCAGTCCTCTTTTTGAAATAAAGCTGAAGAAAGGAAGATATGTGCATTGCCTAAAGACAAAAATTTTTTAATTTTTCTTCTTAGAGAATGTATTATTTGGGCAATTTTTCAAAATTTTAGTTTGGCTATGTATTTTCTGTTACTAAAGTCATAAAGATATAAAGACGAAAAGAAGAGAAAAGTAAGCTAACATCCATAACAGTAGTGGAGGCGCTTAAGCTAAAATTCAGGTCTGTTGTCAATTCAGGAGGCTTGTAGCACTAAAGCTCTCTATATAAATAACTACTTTTTCCAACTGTCCCTATTCTTATGTTATAAACCCTGCCTGCTACCCATTTCATTAAAGGGAAAAAAAAAAAAAATCCATGGTGTTTAAAATGTAAGATAACCATCGGCTTCAATACTGATCTAAAATCATTTTCTTAAAGACATACTTTCTAAAATGTTTGCGAAACAGGACAATTCTCCTTTCCCCATCCGCCTAATGCCCAGCTTCAAGGACACTTCTGCTTTCTTTCCACTTTAATCTCTTCAGAGTATTTTCTCTGACAAAGTTCTGAACCATACTTACGGGTCCCCCTTTTCCCTCCTTTTAACGTCTTTTCTACTCTCTAAGGTCCTTAAGGGCGCTCAGCCTGAACATAAAAGGCGCTGAATATTTGCTGAATAAATGACTGCACGGAAAAAGAATGTATAATTATGACCTTTCATAAAAGAGCTCAAATCATCTGACAGACATTATTTGACTTGACTGTTATGAAAATCATCTTGCCAGAGGTATGCATTACTGTGACTAGTATCATAAAGCGCTTCTTAAAAGTTTCCAAAGACTTTACAATCCCTTGCAATGACGCTGTGCTGACCGAGAGCAGGGTTAAGAAATGTTTCCTTGTACTAAGCAAAAGCTAGCCCAGCAAAGGCTCGCTTTCTTTGCGAAAGACTATCCAGTATCCAGTCTCTACTGCTTCAGGAAACCCGCCTCTAGGGTTGCTCGCGGGCGTCCGGAGAACCTCGCCCGAAGCCCGGGTTGGGGCCCCGCTCCGAGCCAACCCCCGACGTTGCGGGCGCCGCTAGGGCGGATCCGGGGAGCGGCGCGCCAGCTAGGCGGGCTCCGACCTTCCGACCTTCTTCGCACGCCCGGGGGCTCCAGCCTGCGAGGCCAGAGTCCACGCCTACCTGTTGTGCTCGGGTGAAACACACTTTCCCAGAGCCCAGGAAGAAGGACCGACTGCACTGGCAATTCGGCCTTCCCCGCGCCCCTGTACATCCCCTCCTCGGCGGGCTCCGGCCCCTTCGACCAGGACACCTAATCCTTCGACCTGTTCCTGCTCCCGGGGTCCCAACTTCCTCCACCTCTTGGCTGCCGCGACCACCCCGCGCACCCCCAAGCAGCTCAACTCACGGTGCAGGCCCCCGGGGTGTGTTTCTTCCCCGCCGGCAGGCAGCCCGGACACCGCCCCCTCGCGCCCAGAGCCGCCTTCACTCCTGGGATTCCCGACTGCTCACCCGCGGCGTCCCCTCACGACTCAGCGCCCGTCCCAGCCCAGCCACTCTATCGGCTACACAGTGCGGCAGGGTAGCACCGGGACTCGCCGGCGGCGGCGACTGCGAGACAGCGGGGCGGGAGGGGCTCGCGCGGGGCGGGGCCGGAAAGCTCGGAGCCTGGAGTGCGGCGGGAGCCAGCGATTGGGAGCCCGCCCCGCACCGCACCGCCGATCCGAGGCCCCGCCAGCCGGCCGCCGAGCTATCGAGCGCCCACTCTGGCAGGCGTGAGTGCTCCACCGCCGAAAGAGCGATGAAGGAGACTGCGGCCCAAGTTGAAGCCAGGGCAGCAGCTTTGCAGTCTGGAGAGCTTGGCCACACCCATTTTTGTTTGTTTCCAACGCCAGCCAGAATCCTTGGGGACAGCCTTCGGGCATCTGAACACGACTAGAGCCTGAAGAAATTCAGGCAGGAAGTGTACGTGGGTGGGTGTAGACATGGAAAGGACCCTTAGAGAGCTTTGTAGTCTTACAGCCCGAAACTCTGGGGCCTGGCTAAGGTCACACACCCCAGCCACGGGAGAAATTGAGATAAAAACCTCTTGGCCCCCAAGTCAATTGAGTTTTTCTAGTATACTCAGCATTTTGAATCTGATTTTACAATTTTTATTTTGAAATAAGCGCAAACGTACAAAAGTTCTTCTAGTGTAGAGAACATTTTTCCTTCCCGAACCATTTGAGATCTAAGTTACTGAGAGGGTGCCACATTGTCCCTAAATACTTTGAAGTCGCTCAGTCGTGTCTGACTCTTTGCGACCACATGGGCTATAGCCTACTACGCTCCTCTGTCCACGGGATTTCCCAGGCAAGAGTACTGGAGTGGGTTGCCATTCCCTTCGCCAGAGGATCTTCCTGTGCCAGGGATTGAACTCGGGTCTCCCGCATTGTAGGCAGAAGCTTTACTGTCTGAACCACCAGGGAAGGTTAAATATATGTCTTCCTAATAAGCACATGCCTGCTTGCTAAGTCACTTCATTAGTGGCCAACTCTTTGCGACCCTATTGACTATAGCCCGCCAGGCTCCTCTATCCATGGGATTCTCCAGGCAAGAAGTGGGTTGCCATTTCCTCCTCCAAGGGATCTTCCCAACCCAGCGATCTAACCAGCACCTCTCCGACATTGGCAGGTGGGCTCTTTATCACTAGGGCCGCCTGGGAGCTTCAGCTTCAGCATCAGTCCTTCCAATGACAATCCTAGACAGCATATTAAAAAGCAGAGACATCATTTTGCTGATAAAGACCCATATAGTCAAAGCTATGGTTTTTCCAGTAGTCATGCAGGGATGTGAGAGTTGAACCATTAAGAAAGCTGAGTGCTGAACTGATGCTTCAAATTGTGGTGCTGGAGAAGACCCTTGAGAGCCTTGGACTGCAAGGAGATCAAACTAGTCAATCCTAAAGCAAAAAACCCTGAACATTCATTGGAAAGACTGATGCTGAAGCTGAAGCTCCAATACTTTGGCCACCTAATGCAAAGAATTGACTGATTGATTGGAAAAGACCCTGATGCTGGGAAAGACTTCAGGCAGGAGGAGAAGTGGGCAACACTAGGCATGCTCACTATTACTGGGGTATCACCATTCAGGCTGTCTTAGGCTTTCCAGCTAGGGAATATTTGTACCTTAACACACACATACAGTACATCTGTGTATGTGTACTTACATATACATTTACAGCTGTATTTCTTTTTTAACAACATATATTGAAAACCTGTATTTCACAGTAATACCTCCAATCTAGCATCATATAGTTTATTCTATTCATAGTTTATCCTCCCTTCCACATTTGTAACTCTTTACTACAGAGAACATTCTGGATCCTATTTTTCAGATATTTATTGTTTGAACACCTATCCTGTATTTAAGTAATCACCATTGCTGCCATCTCTTCCTTTGGAGGATGCTGCCCTCACCCCACTAAGGTGTGAAACCCCTAAATTAGCCACTGCACGCCCCTCTTTCTCTTTCCTTACCCGTTCTCCCAAACCCTGTCCTCATCCCAGTCGTCGAGCCCTCCCCACCCTGTTCAGGCTCCATCCCTCACCAAGCATCCCTCCAGGCATCCTCTTTTTCCCACTTGATACACACACACACACACACACACACACACACACGTGTCTGTGTGGGGGGTACTGTAAACTATGCTGAGAAAGGTACGAAGATATTCTAGATCCTGAAGGAGAGAGCAAATACTGTGAAGTACAATTGGGAGGCTCAAAGAAAGATGGCACTTAGGAACTTCTCTGGCACTCCAGTGGTTGGGACTCTGTGCTTCCAATGCTTGGGTTTGGGTTCAATCCCTGTTCGAGAAACTAAGATCCCATGTGCTGCACGGCTAAAAATAAAATAAGCGAAAATATATCAAGTGCTTGGCACATAGTATGTGTTCATTAAATGGCAGCTATCTATCTTCAAAAAAAAAAAAAGAAATATGGCATTTAAAATGGACTTTGAGAATGCATAAGAATGGATGAATAGAATATGCTCCGTTAGATATAGAAATAATCCTGGAAAACAGTTTGAGCATAAAATTATTTATTCTTGGGCCAAAGCAGAGAAAGTGATTCATTTTGACTATCTGGTACAAGAATAACAACACTAGAATTTTAGAGCTGGAAGGGATACATAACAGTATCGTTGAGTCCAACAACTAATTTTACCAAAGATTCAAAGATGGGTCCAAACTTTGAGCCCAAGTGACTAAGAAAATTAAATTAGGCGGAGAAAGTAATAAGTTTAATTATTAATACGCCACATTTGAGGTGACAGTGGAGAAATGGAGAAAGGACTACAGCATAGGAGAGGGGTCAGAATGAGAGCTCTAGATTCAGAACTTTGCTGCATGGAGTGGACAGCTAATACAATGAAAGAGAAAAAGAGAGACAACAGCAAGGACAGAATTCTGAAAAACGAGTTTCGTTTTAACCAAACGGAAATGTTTCACCTCTCAACTAAATACTATTATACTTTGTTCAATCTCAAGCTGAGATTTTTAAGTCACAATAAAGATGAAGCTTGTAGCATATAGCTTTGGAATCTGGTAACGTGTTCATAGCCTAATTCTACCACTTAGTAGGCTTGACCTAGGGAAAACTTCTTCATATCTCAGTTTCCTCCCTTTCAAATGAGAGCAACATCTCCCTCTCTGAGGTGTACTGAGGATTCAAAATATAATAGAAATAACTGGCATGTTGCCCATTGTCAAATGATAGCCAGCATTTTGGGGCACTTACCTTACCTCTCTACTCCCAACTTACTCCAGCTGGTCAACTTACTGGGTGTCCCTGCTGGGCACACGGAAGGCATTCATCAGTTACCTGCTGAAGGAAGGGAGATTTCTATATACTTTCTCTTTACTTTATGAAGTGAAGTTGCTCAGTCATGTGTGACTCTTTGCAGCCCCATGGACTGTAGCTTACCAGGCTCCTCCATCCATGGAATTTTCCAGGCAAGGGTACTGGAGTGGGTTGCTATTTCCTTCTCCAGTGGATCTCCCCAACCCAGGGATGGAATCTGGGTCTCCTACATGCAGACAGACGCTTTACCCTCTGAGCCACCAGGGAAGCCCCTTTACTCTATACTTATCCTAAAATGCATCATACTACATTTTCTTGCTTTCTGTAAAGGAATAATTTCCCCCGCAATAAAGGAAGCATTCTTAGAAGTAGAATTGTTGGTGATTAATGGTGCATGTAAAAATGAAGAAGTAAACCTGTAATTACCCATTTGACCAGCTACGTGATATCTTGCTTTATTATTCAAACCCATCTGCTATAACTCTAGGTTCCAACCACTATACATTTGGAAAACTGGAAATGATAGATACCCTTTAAGATTGCTTCTATCCCTTAGAGTATAAAATTCAATGATAGTAGAACAGTACTACCCAAACAATGGGACTCTTGTGTACCCATGAAGCTCTACACTCCTGCTCTAGATTGTACTCCTCAAGATGTCAACAATTGTTCCTTTAAAAAAGGCATTCTTAAATAAATTTGAGAAAACCTATATGTTAACATTTTATAGCTGTTTCTTAGTCATTAGGCATATTAGTAGACTGCATTTCAAGCAGTGTTTCCCACTCTTATTTGGCAATGGAATATAATGTGTGTGTGTGTGTGTGTGTGTGTGTGTATTTTAAAGGAACGCATACTAATATCTTTTAGAACTAGTGTTCCTGGGAGCAGAGTTTCCTCAATATTTATGAAGCCATCAAGGAGACTGGAGTATACATGTGGCAAGCTCATGTCACAAAACTCATGGGTTGGGCACAGCTTCCACTCTGTCAATTTCAGTGTGATCTGAAGCCTTAAAATGACACTGATACCTCCCACTCCAACAAAAGATCTGCTGGCCTTTTGTGATACAGCTTTCTACTTTTTGGTCTATCAAGCATCATTTGTCAATGTACTGCTGAGCTTGCTGTAATCTGTGACTACTTTTAGAACTAAGTTTCTATTAAGAACTTTTGGCTACAGACAGGATTTTCTTCAGTAGGGAATCTACTACTATAAACATTCAGCCAAGAAGTACTTACAACATAGTATAGACCTTGATCCATGAGGGTAAGTAGGTAATAGTAGACCATCTAACCTGGAAAGTGAAAATGAAAGGGTTAGTCGCTCAGTCATGTCAGACTCTTTGCAATCCCTTGGACTATAGCCCGCCAGACTCCTCTGTCCATGAAATTCTCCAGGCAAGAATACTGGAGTGGGTTGCCATTCCCTTCTCCAGGGAATCTTCCCTACCCAGGGATCAAACCCCGGGTCTCCAGCATTGCTGACAGATTCTCTGCTGTCTGAGCCACAAGGGATTAACGGTAATCTGGGAAGAAGCAGTTAAATTCAGAGTTGGTATTTCTGAGCAGGAAGATGGAGCAAAGGCAAATCTGCAACTACACAGCTGTTACATAAGAATCGACTGCAAATTATGTTCATACTTGACTAGGACCCTTAATATCTCTTTCAACTTCTCATTCTCTGATCAGATTAAGAAATAGTGTTTTATATGTGCATAAACTTTATGGTTTTGTCCTAACGTTGCCAGCATATATTTTATAAGCAAGTCAGTTAGTATCTTTGGGCCTCAATTCCCTCCTCTGGAACACAACCATGTTGTACTACAGGATCTCTAAGCTCTCCAATTTTTAAATTCAAATATTCTATTGCTATTCTTTCAAAAATCCCTTCACAGTGAACAGAAATAGAAACCAAACCCCAGGATAGCTAAGTAATTTGTCTATGTTTGGAACAAGATTCCATAAGTAAGATTTTAAAACCAGGTCTTCTGAATCCTTGTCTGTTATCTTGTCCACTATATTTAATATAGTACCACATATATTAAAAACTGTATAAGATATGTTAAACACCTTCACAAGTCTTTCTTTTACAGGTATGTAGTCATACATTTATTTTAAAATTTTATTATTAGCATCACCTTGAAAATACAACTATTTTTTTTTAATTCAAAGAAACAAAGATAGGATCCTGCTACCTCCATGAAATTATTTTCACTTATTTGCTTTTCTTTTAACCGTTACTGTCATATGTCAAAGCAAAGTCATATGCATATGGCACATCAAATTTGTATTCATAGTAATTTTCTTACCACTGGCCATATAAACATAAGCTTCTGTGTATGAGATTGGTATCAGTCAATCACATGGACTTGAGGGGGAAAACTGCTATCTCCTATTTATCTCCTCATAGGGAGGCATAACTGGCAAGGAATGAAGACCTAAAATGGTTCTGTAGTTTGCTATGATACCCTTTTCCTTCATATCTGACTTTAAAATCGCACGGTTAGGCACTTCCCTGGTGGATCAGTGGTTAGGACTCTGCACTTCCACAGCTGTGGAAGGCAGCCGGTTCCACAGCTGTGAGGGCGCAGGTTCCGTTCTTGGTCAGAGAACTGAGATCCCACAGGCCTCATGGCCATGAATGAATAAATAAATAAAATCTCATGGTTAGGAGTCATTCCTCTGGCTTTCATTAGAAAGACAAGGAAACAGGCTTTAGGAAGTCCATGTTGAATGCTGTATCCTGAGATGGGAGAGAAAATCCTGGAGATCTCTTCTGGCTACTTCTTTCATAGAGTTTTCACCTCGGAAGACAGGGAGACTGTGACCCTGAAGAAGTAAACAGCAGGACCAGAAGGTTTCAGTGGAAAGAGGGAGGACCAAGCAGCAACAAACTCACTGTGGCCAGGGAGAGGAGGCTCTGGATGATGGGATCCAGAGCTGATTCCAGGAAGCGGGAAGGAGGTGTCTGTTGGGAATCAATAAAAGCGGGGCTGAGAGGAATGAGAAGACTCCTTGGTCAGCCTGTCAAATTTTTCCCTGCCAGAAAGTTCCTGAGGGGAACCACAGGAAACACTATCATAAGCCAAATTAATCATGGAGTATATCAAGGTGAAGGAGCAAAATTTAATGACATTAGCCGCTCACTTCTAAATATGAGCCAAAGCCCAAGGAATAGGATAGGTCAAGCCAGAGGCAGGACTGAAGAATAGTACACAAATCTTCAATTTCAGCTGCAAGCTCTTTAGGCAGGTACACTGTTTACCTGCAGACAGGCAACTTAAGAAAGGAATTTAGTGCTTTCATTTAGGAATGTTTCATCCTTTATACGGAGAAGGCAATGGCGACCCACTCCAGTACTCTTGCCTGGAAAATCCCATGGACGGGGGAGCCTGGTGGGCTGCGGTCCATGGGGTCGCTGAGTCGGACACGACTGAGCGACTTCACTTTCACTTTTCACTTTCATGCATTGGAGAAGGAAATGGCAACCCACTCCAGTGTTCTTGCCTGGAGAATCCCAGAGACGGGGGAGCCTGGTGGGCTGCCGTCTATGGGATGGTGCAGAGTCAGACACGACTGAAGCAACTCAGCAGCAGCAGCATCCTTTATAAGTAGCATATAAGGCATCCCACCAGAACTTTATTCACCAACTGCAGACATCTGAATGTAAAAACTTATGATGGATGATCATCCACTTAAAAATTAAATGTATTGGAATATTAATCACACAAGATAATGTGATATTACAATTCAAATAATTCGTTGTAAAATTCATAATCAAAGATTATTTGTCTACCTCAAGAAATTGAATTTACTCAGTAAAAGGGCAAAACATAATAGTATTCTTGCTGAATTATAATTCATGAGGAAAAATTATATATAATAAATATGAAAATTCTTATCAGTTACTGCATTTATGAAGATAGATCTATTATTAATTCCTCTGGGACACATTATTGCTGAAGGAATTCTAATAAAAATTAGTTTATATGTCAAACTTGTTTAGCTTTAGACTTAGAATTAAGAACCTATTTAGATGCAAATATTTAACTGACTTGCATGAACAATAGCTAGAAATTAAATTAACCATATAATATAGTTAAGATAATCAGTGGAGCCAGAGTCATAGATCAGAAAGAAAAGAGAAATGTTAATAATATGGAATAGAATTACATACTCTCAAACTCGATTTGCTAACCTACAGGCATTCACAGACCAGAGCACAAATCCATTTACAGGCCATACTTGCTTATCTTAATAATATTTTATTGACTTATACATTTTCTCCTTTTGTCTGCTTCCTCTTCCTTACACTCCTTGAGATCAAAATTTAAAAAAAAAATCTTTTTCTTAAGTATTATGATAAAATATTGTTTTAAAAAAGAAAAATATAAAATCCCTTTATCACTTAACTGCACTAAAATATGGGTGTGTTTATAAACAAAGATGATAAGAGAATACATAAAAGTGAAATAATGGTATTTGAGCAATAGACTTACAGGGTTTTTAATCTTTTCATTATTTGTTTTTGTTTATATCACTTTTACCAAAAAAAAATAAGGACTTTTAAAAGTTTTCTCTTCGCAATTTCCAGGGGTAATTTTTCCCCCTTTGGACAGGTGCTTGACACATGGTAGGTGATCAATGTACTATATTTGATGACTAAGTATACAAAATGGCAACTGTAACTGCTGGCAGATTTTCTTTAGAGATGCCAAATGATGACACTGGCTATGGTGAAGTAAGGATAAAATAAGTGAGTATTTACTCATCCCAGGGACTTCTAATTACCTATCCCTGAGACTGTTATTAGTAGTGTCCATATAACTTATTGTCTACTGTGACACTTCGAGAGGGATAAGGGATATATTTATAAATATGCCAGGTTCTTAAATATGACACCTAGGGCACAAGCAACCAAAGAAATAAACTGGACCTCATAAAAATTTAAATGTTTTCTTGTCCAAGAACATCTTGAAATCAAGGATAAGATTTCCTTATCAGGAAAATAAAGAGATAGCTCATAAAATACAGGAAATATTTATAATCATTTAGTGGTAAGGGTCAAGTATCCAGAATATATAAAGAGCTCTTATAACCAACAACAAAAAGACAAATAACCTAGTCAAAAATAGGTAAATAATTTGAACAGACATCTCTTCAAAAAAGATATACAAAGGGAGATTGAGCACATGAAAATATGTTTAACATGGTCATAAGGGAAATGCAAATCAGAACTATGACATACCACTTCACAGGCACTAGGAGGGCTATAATTTTTTTTTAAATGGAAAATAACTGGTGTTGGTGATAAAGTGGAAAAACTGGAACCTCCATACACTGCCAGTAGGAATTTAAAATAGTGCACCTGCTTTGGGAAACAGTTTGTCAGTTTTTCAAAGAATTAAACATAGAGTCACATGATTCAGCAATTCCACTCCTAGGTATATATTCAAAACAATTGAAACATACATTCACACAAAAAAACTGTACTCCAATGTTTATAGCAGCATTATCCACAATTCATAACAGCCAAAAAGAGGAAACAATGCAAATGTCTACCAATTAGATAAATGTATCAACAAAAATATATCTCCATACAATGGAATATTATTTAGTCAGAAAAAGGAATGACATTTTGATACTAAGTTTCACATGCTATGACATGGATGAACCTTCAAAACGTTATGCTGAATGAAAGAAGCCACATGCGAAAGGTCAAATATTGCATGATTCCAGTTAGGGCTACTGTCCAGAATAGGAAAATCCATAGAAATCAAAGATGTGAGGATGAGTAAGGAAAATGTTCTGGAATTAGACAGTGGTGGCGTTCAACCTTATTGCAATACTGTATGATACAATACTGTACCACCCTGTGAATACACTAAACATCATTGAATTAGACACTTGAAAGTGGTAAATTTATGACATGTGAACTATATGTCAACAAATAATAAGCAAACAAATGAGAAATCTGGGCCAACAGGGGAACTGGAACAGAATTATGGTCACTGTAAATCAGGCACTCAATGTATTTTCAATATTGAACGATAAATATGTGGAGAAAGTTGTGATTGAAGAAGGTAAGTAGATGCTTTTTTCCCTGGACAAAATGTTTAAGTCTGAATTCTAAAACTTTAAAGCAGAGTCTATACTAATAAGAGGTATTCCTTTCAGATCATCTTCATTTTGCTTCATCTCTCCTACACAATATGAAGCCAAAATTTAGTGTTTTCATTGTATATATGTCACCATCTTTTATGTCTTCCAAACAATATTTAGACATAATTAGTGTTTTGGTTGTATTAATCTCTCTCTCAGCTTCTTTTGCTTCATCTCCCACAAATAGTAGTCAGTCAGAATTTAGCATCATAATTCCATTCATATTTCTTCTCTTACCTCCCTGAAACTCTTGAGTACCTCTCAGCATCCTATCTCCCTTATATAACGTCTCTAGTCACTTCTTTTTTGTGCTCTATCCCATACAACTTAGCTTGCTTTTTCTCCTACTGATCTCACTTTATCTTCTAAAATACCATTCTGTTGCTAATAAACTTTCCTCTATTTCTAACTTTTCCCTAACAATATTAAAAAAATTTTTTTTTCTTTTTTGCTATAATGGAAACCTGACGTCCTCCTGACCATGAACTTCCCTGTAAGTGACAGTGATTCTCAAGACCAGGAGATGGACTTGACATTTCCCTGGCTCTCTCGTGGTTTTCAAACTATAATTCTTCTTTGCTCCTTCTCTGACATCCTCTTGATACATCATTCTCTTCCCATCCACATCTCTGCCTTTTACTGATCTTCATATCACATTTTCACAGTGATTAAAGATTTGGGCTCAGGGTCATGGGTATTTTTTGCTGTTCTGAGTCTTATCATTCTGCTGCTGCTGCTGCTGCTGCTGCTAAGTCACTTCAGTCGTGTCCGACTCCATGCGACCCCATAGACAGCAGCCTACCAGGCTCCTCAGTCCATGGGATTTTCCAGGCAAGAGTACTGGAGTTGGTTGCCATTGCCTTCTCCGCTTATCATTCTGGGTTACATTTATTATCCAAATGGGGTACTAGCTTTTAAATTCCTTGACGTCTTCCACTGCAGCTGCACATTCCCATGGCCACATTCTAGATTTTATCACTCATAATAACTCTATCTCAGAGATCTCATACAACGACCAGTCTCTCACCTTTCCACATCTTTCACTCTCTTTTATAATTCTCCTTCTAAATTTTTAGAAGCATGTCTTCTCGATCACTTCCTTCATCTGTTAATTTTTCATTGATTTTGCTTTTTCCACCCTTGGTTTATGAGGTCAGTTGTTTCAACCACTTTTTTACTAGCATTCCCAATTCCTTCCACTCCATGACCTTAATACACTGCATCTCCTCTGCCAATCCCTGAATGTGAATCAACCCAACCATCTGCTTTTTCCAATCTGCTTTTGGACTGCCAAGAAAATTGTGTAACGGTGCTTTCTAATTTGTTGCATTATTTATGATTTTGAGCCTCAGCTAGTTGGCTCACTTACCCATTTCCTGAAGTGGCTATGTCAAACATTCACTATTATCCTCCAGCCACTAAGCCACGCCATCTTCCTCTCTCCCAGATGACTGTGTCTCATGGTAAAGTAGAGGTCATGGTATCTAAATTCCATGAGAGCTCTCCTTTTCATCCCATACTCAGCAATCTTCTCTTCTTATCTCAAAGATACCCAAAGTTTTCAGTATTCTAAAAGAATTTCTCTACCAATACTTTCGATATATTTTGTTCCATAATTTTGCTCTATAAATCTCTTCTTCTCTACTTCTTCTTCCTTAAAAACATGCTGATTTTTTGCACCTTACAAGAAAAAAAAAAATCCTTAATACTGCCTTTCCACAAAACTACGCTCTTCAGTTTCCTTCATACTCGACTTTCTGAGAGTCATCTACATTTACTATATTTTCTTAGTCCCATTCAATCTTCGATATTTGGCTTACATAATTACAAGGAATGTGTTCTCGGTAAGGTTCATAGGGACCTCCCAGTTGTCAATCTAAGTGGCTCATAAAAAATTCTGCCTTATTTGACTTCTTCACTGGATTGGCTATTGTTCACTATGATCTACTTAAAGAGAGATTATCTCTTCTCTTGGATTCTATGTCTCTTAGAATCTTTCTGCTGCTTCTCTTCTCACTCTGTTAGCTAGCCTCTTGATGGCATCTCTTAATCTGCCTGTTTCTTAAATACTCAGATTCTTACTGTTTGCTTCTTCCTTCATACTGCACTGCATGCTGTGCTTAGTTGTGTCTGACTCTCTGCAACCCTATGGACTGCAGCCCACCAGGCTCCTCTGTCCATGGGATTTTCCAGGCAAGAATACTGGAGTGGGGTGCCATTTCTTCCTCCAGGGGAACCTCCCAACCCAGGGACCAAACCTGCATCTCCTGCATTGGCAGCCAGATTCTTTATGACTGAGCTACCTGAGAAGCCCATATATATGTATATATATGGCCGCCTCGGGTCTTAGTTCTGGCACGCAGTATTTTCATTGCGTCATGTGGGATCTTCTGCTGCAGCACACAGATTCTCTAGTTGTGGCATGGGGGCTCCAAGGGTGCACAGGCTTCCTTAAGGTTTATCTCTTGACATCTTTTCTACACACTGTCTTAGAAAATATCATCCACTTTGGTGACTTTTTTAAAAAGTGTGTCGTTCCATAGTTTAAGTATACCCACATTGTTGTACGTTTAGAACTTTTTCATCTTGCACAACTGAAATCCTATCCCATTAAACAACTCTCCTTATGCAACAACTTATCCTCCTCCCCGATCCCAGCCCCTGGCGACCACTATCCTACTTTCTGTTTCTATGACTCTTACTGCTTTAGATACCTCATGAGTGGAATCATACAGTAGTTTTCTTTCTGTGACTGGCTTGTTTCACTTAGCATCATGTCTTCAATGTTTATCCATTTTGCAGCATGTAACAGAATTTCCTTTCTTTTTAAGGCTGAATAGTATTTCACTGTGTGTGTATACCACATTTCGTTTATTCATCCAGTCTTCAAAGAATGTATGGGCTGCTTCCATCTCTGGCTACTGTGAATGATGCTGCTATAAACAATGGTGTGCAAATGTCTCTTTGCGACCTTGCTTTCATTTCTTTTGGATGTATGGCTAGAAGAGAGACTGCTAGATCATATGGTAGTAGTATTTTTAATTTTTGAGGAACCATTGCTATTAACTTCAGTGACTTTAACTACCATGTATGTGTAGCTAACTTCCAAATCTACATTCATGCCCCGATCCCTCTGCCTCCTGATATATATAAAGACAGGAACTTACAAAGGAGGGAAACATGATTACCTTTTTATCCACTATGTACAATTGTTTCTAAACAAATTCTTGTTTAAAAAACTATGCCTTTTGAATTCTGAGTGTGTCTAACAAAGAAATTTTAGGAGGGCTAAAGTCCAGTGTTTTTTCTACTGATTATTATGTAATTCATGATGAATTCCTATTGTAAGCTTAATGTTAGGCATCTTGCAATGTACTTATCTGCTTCTCATAATGCTTACTACTGTTTTGCACTTAACTAGGTAGTATCTGGTTAACTACCTAATCTAAAATAGTAACCAAACTGAGAGAAGTGGCCCAGTACCAAAATACTTGTGTAATTTCTTTCCCCTATTTGTAAATTAAAAAGAGAGGATAAAATATAGAAATTAATATATTATTACTCCTACACATATTTTTAGCATAAACACAAATATGTGAGCTATATACTGGATAAACTTTAGTCTGAGCATATGACTTCAGTAAGTAAGAATCGATCAATAAAATATTTTGAAAAGTTTAGCACACAGCAAATTTACAATGCTACCAAAAAGGAAAAGAGTTAAAAAAAAAAAAAAACATTTTGGAGGGCACGGGCACTCATCATTATCATTTATGAGATGAAGGCAAGAACACTGAATAA
Source organism: Bos grunniens (assembly GCF_055505025.1). NCBI lineage: Eukaryota > Metazoa > Chordata > Mammalia > Artiodactyla > Bovidae > Bos > Bos grunniens. Next base: position 28,634,409 of record NC_141185.1, on the reverse strand, counting down.
CATTAAAAATATTTTGAAATCCCCCTGAAATGAAAATTAGGCCCAGATTTATAATGGGGAAAAAAAAAGCTTCCCAACACCAAGGTGATTGAGGGCAGAAAATTTAATCACTGCTTAAGACAATAAGATACTTTTCTGTTTCACTGGTAAATACAGTTTTAAACTTGCAATAATTTCTGCCAACTTAGAGCCCTGAGAAAATAAGCCACTTTTTTATATGAAAAAGAAGAAAAGGATATTGTCAACAATGTAAAAGGAATGCAGAGTAGCAACAGCTCAAAATGGACTGGCAGACTATGAACACTGGAATCTCCACGGAAACGGAGAGCTATGAGATGGCAAAGGGCTGACTGAAACGCCTGAAGCCCAGCCTTCAAAACCAAATGAAAACTCATGAGATGCAAGAAGGATTTAGTTATGTTGATGAGTAACACACATACTAGCTGAATTAAAAGCAACAATTATAGCTCAAATGAACACAAACTGAAACTTTTTTTTCAGTTTATCTGATTAAAGTTTAACCAACTGCTGATTTATAACACTCAGTTTACAGAGTTCCACAAAATGGTAGAACTGAATGGAATTTCAGAATTTTCAAGTATAATTCCCTCCCTTATGAGTCCTGAAGGGAGTGAGTTACTTAGGCTAGTGTAACACACAAGAGTCCATGGAAAAGCTGAGACCACAACAGAAGCCTCCCAGGTCTTGGTTCAGACATATCACCACAAAGGCTATACCATTAGTTCTCAGATGAGAGTTTGTATAAGTCACAGGTAGGGAAAAGTGGTTTAAGATGCACTTTTCAGGCATTTGTTCAGAAATTCTGACTCAGTAAGTCCAAGGTGAGATACAGGAATCCGCATTTTTAACAAGTTTTCCTAGTAATTCTGACTAGGGAGATCCTCAGACTGTACTTTGGTAAACTACTAGTTATTCAGTGGCTCAGACTCTTTGCGACCCCATGTACTGCAGCACACCAGGCTTCCCTGTCCTTCACCATTTCCGGGATTTTGCTCAAACTCATGTCCATTGAGTCTGTGATAGCACCCAACCAACCCATCCTCTGTTGCCCCCTTCTCAGAAATACTAGCAAACTTGATAAATCATGGGTCATTTAGAAATAGACTCTTGTCTCAGGTGCAGACTTCCAAGGACAGTTAATTAACCTAACTGGAAAGGGGGAAAGTTATTTCTCCTAGGGTCATCATTTGGGACATTTCTTTAAAGACAGAGAGGCTCACAGTGCAGAGGCTTTTCTATTATATAGGTATAATGAATCTGGGTTTATCAGTGAAATGTAGCAGGCTCACATGCAACCGGGGCCTCTAGGAGGAGAAGCTAACCAGTAGAGGTTAAAAGGGGAGAAAAGAAGGGGAATAAATTAAAACCCTTGTGTGTGCTTAGCTGCTCAGTCGTGTCCGACTCTCTGGGACCCCGTGTTCTGTGGCCTACCAGGCTCCTCCGTCCTTGGGGATTCTCCAAACAAGAATACTGAAGCAGGTTGCCATGCCCTCCTCCACAGGATCTTCCCAATCCAGGGATCAAACCCAGGTCTCTTGCATTGTAGGCAGATTCTCTACCATCTGAGCCACCAGCAAAACTCTTTGCAAACAAAATAACCTCATTCTTGGAATGGACAGATGGATACATAGGTAGTAAAGCAAATACAGCAAGATGCCTATTACACTCTAGGTGTTGGGTACGGGGATGTTAACTATGTAATAATTTCAAGTTTCCTGTATGTTTGCACCAACTTCCCCAATTCTTGAAACCTGAACTCCAGGAAACTAGTGTTTCCACTTCTCCAACTTTTCCTGTCTAACCTTTCCTTTGCCAATTTTCCTCTTCCTTCTGTTACTATAAATTTGGTTGGAACCCAAATCCTTTGTTGTTCTCTACATCACCTCTCATAGATCTTATCTTCATAATTATACTAAAATGCCAGCGCTCCCATAACTAGATGAAATCTCTCCCATCTCCAAATTTCCATGGTACCGACCGTTTTAACCTCTCTTCTGGCACCCCTAGTTTCTGTGCTTCGGTTCACTTTCTTAACACATCAGTTCTGTTGTAACATACATAAGGGAACTGCCTTCTCCTCTATAGTGTGCCTCTTATACTTACCCGAAGAAGCACTCAGTAATATTGGATGATTAAATCTTGTCTATTTATAGGGTTTCAACGATCACTTTTATAAATAAGATTTTACCAAATCTGGTAGACGGTACTACTTTGAAAGCAAAAACTTTAAAAGTTTTGTCACTCAGGGCAGAGAGTGTCCAGATTTAAGAGTCTTATTTATAAAAGTGACCATTGAAACCCTATAAATAGACAAGATTTAATCATCCAATATTACTGAGTGCCTCTGTATTCTCTCTGCCCCGAGTGACAAATCTAGTAGACATTTCTACTTTAGGTGCCTGAAACTCAGTGTATTAAAATCTGAATTCATCTTCCTCAGTAACCCATACATGAAATATTAGAGTGATTTCTGATTCCTTTTAGCTCCCTCACAACTAATCAGATGTCCTGAAGTGTATTGTTTTAAACACCTTTCAGTATCACCAATTTTGTTTATTTCCATGTTCAAAGGCACTACCATGTTATAAGTGAAGCCAAATCCCTTTATGCTGGCACTACTCATAAAAACTAAAACAAAATTAACAATCTGTTTTCCTGTCACAAAATTTCCTCTTCTCTGCAATCCTTATGTTCCCCACCAGTGCATGCTGTGTGCTCAGTTATGTCTGACTCTTTGTGACCCCATGGACTGTAGCCCACCAGGCTCCTCTGCCCATGGAATTTTCTAGGCAAGAATACTCAAGTGGGTTGCCATTTCCTACTCCAGGGAAGCTTCCCTACCCAGGGATCCAACCCGGGTGTCCTGCAATAGCAGGTGGATTCTTTACCACTGAGCCCCCTGGGAAGCCTGTATACCACTGTCAGGACTATTCTCTTAACAACTGACTTGGGATTTCCCTGGTGGTCCAGTGGTTGAGACTCTGTGCTTCCACTGCAGGCAGTGTGGGTTTGATCACTGGTCCGGGAACTAAGATCCCAAAAGCCACATGAAGTGGCAAAAACAACTGTCTTAATTATGTCACTCTTTAAAAAGGCTTCAGTGACACATTATTATCCCCATACCTTGTGCCTATCCTGGAGAAGAGAAAGGCTACCCAGTCCAGTATTCTGGCCTGGAGAATTTCATGGACTGTATGCTCTATGGGGTCACAAAGAGTCAAACATGACTGAATGACTTTCACTTCACTTGTGCCTATAAAAATTCTACCCATTCTACAAGGGGTGGCTCAGGTTGCCATGCCTGTTTTAACACTGGGATTCACCACTCCAGCTGGAAATATCTTCTCCCTCTGCTGCTATTCTATAGCTCAGAGATAGCACTGTCCAGATACCACTGGTCACACAGTACTTAATACATTTCTGTATCTATCATGTCCACTGCTAGATGGTAAATTCCTTGGGGTTTTAAGGGTCATATCTTGAACCATCTGTATTTCACATAGCCCCCCAAATCCACTGCTGACCTGCACATTCTAAGGATTATAACTTTCAAATAGACAGCAGCTATCGATGATGCAGTATTATGAAAATGTTAGATTTCCAACACCTGGCTTGAAAAAGGTGAAATATGTATAGGATGAAAAGAGATAAAAGTCAATAAGACTATGTGAATGTAATCAAGATACAAAATAATTTAGGCACTGAGAAAATACAACCGTGATGATAATATCTACTCATTAAAGAGACTTACCTTGGGGTTGCAAAGTAAAAGAACGCCTAGAGTAGAAAGTATGTCTCAGTTTATCTGTTAGTACAAAGCTAAGTAAACAATATCTCAAAGTGGGAGCCAAGGATGGCATTTTTGCTAGTATAGTTAGACCTGCCCTAAAAAGACTCCATACCTCCCCCTCAAAAAAAAAGTCCACAATTAACTTCCCAACCCCAATTGTTTATAACAGTATTAGCTAATGGTTCTGATACTCTTAAAGAGGGTGTGGTACATTCTCTACATAAATTCTTTTCACATTCAGGAAAAAAAAAAAGCTGATGTAATAGGTCAAATTGTATTAAGTTTCTTAAGAGAAAAATGCTAAATAACCCAGGATAAAGAATTCATTCATATGGAGAAGTCCAGTAAAAAGAAGTAGGATCATATTTATCATGAAATTGGCTACTATTTGTGATGCATTCCACAGAATTGCTTTATTTTATAATTAAATATGGGCTTCCCTTGTGGCTCAGTTGGTAAAGAATCTGCCTGCAAAGTGGGAGACTTGGGTTCAATCCCTGGGTTGGGAAGATCCCCTGGAGAAGGGAAAGGTTACCCACTCCAGTATTCTGGCCTAGAGAATTTCATAGACTGTATAATAGTTCATGGGGTTGCAGCGTCAGACACAACAGAGTAACTTTCACTTCACTTTGTAATTAAATGTAGAAGGGTCTTAAAGCTTGTTGTATCAAAATTAGTATTTATTAATACAGAAAGACATTTATATTTGACTCATAAAAGGTTTACTTTGAAAAGGACTCAAAAAAAATTTTTTTTTAATTGGCACTTCCTTGGTGGCCCAGTGGTGAAGCTGCCACCTGCCAACGAGGACACAGGTTCAATCCCTGATTCAGGAGCTAAGACCCCACATGCCACAGCGCAAGGAAGCTGAAACTCCAATTGACTTTACTGAGAAATACGTGAATCAGGCAGCATCCTACTGAGCAACTAGAGGGGTGCTAGGAGGGGGTATAAAAAATGGAAGCATTTTATAGGAAGAAAGGTGGGGCAAGGTAGCTCTTAGCAAAACAAAAGAAAGAACTACTTTTAGGCTAAAACATCTTTAGGGGGAAGGATTGAAGGATTTTATTATATAGATGGCTTCCTCTTCTTGAGGATACAGAGTACCCACATGGCAAACTGTGTGTGCCTAGCTGCTCAGTCATGTCTGACTCTTTGTGATTCCACAAACTGTAGCCCGCCGGAGTCCTCTGTCCATGGGATTCTCCAGGCAAGAATAATCAAGTGGGTAGCCATTCCCTTCTCCAGGGGATCTTCCCAACCCAGGGATCAAACCCAGATATCCCGCGTTGCAGGTAGATTCTTTATTGTCTGAGCCACCAGGGAAGCCCATGGCAGATCACCACATTGGTACTGATCAGAAAACTCTAGACTGGTTGACTAAGACTACATTTCTGAGGGAACTCTCCTACATTACATTCTGGTGGGAATGTAAGTTGTTTCAGCCATATGAAAAACAGTATGAAGGTTCCTCAGAAACTAGAGTAGAATTACTATACGATCCATCAATTCCACTCCTGGGCATATATCCAGACAAAACTCTAATCCAAAAAGATTCATGCAATCCTATGTTCATAGCAGCACAGGTCACAATAGTCAAGACATGGAAACAACTTAAATGTCCATCAAAAGACGAATGGAAAAAGAAGATGTGGTACATTCATACAACGGAATACTGTGTGTGTTGCGTGTTAAGTCGTTTCAGTCGTGTTCGACTCTTTGCAACCCTATGGACTGTAGCCTGCCAGGCTCCTCTGTCCAAGGGATTTTCCAGGCAAGAATAGTGGAGTGGGTTGCCATGCCCTCCTCCAGAGCATCTTCCCAATCCAGTGATCAAACCCACATCACTTTACATCTCCTGCATTGGCAGGTAGGTTCTTTACCACTAGCTCTGAAATGGAATACTACTTAGGAATATTAAAAAAAAAAAAAAAAGAAGAAGAAAGAAAGAATGCCATTTGCAGCAATATGTATGCAACTAGAGATTAGTCAGTCAGAGAGAAAGATAAATACCGTATGATACCACTTATATATGGAATCTAAAAATATGACGCAAATGAACCTATCTACAAAACAGGAACAGTCTCATGGACATGGAAAACAGTCGTGTAGCTGCCAAGAGGGAGGGGGTTGGGGAGGGCGGTAGAGTGAAAGATTGGGGTTAGCAGATGTGAGCTATTATATACAGAATGGATAAACAACAAGGTCCTACTGTATAGCACAGAGAATTATATTCCATATCCTATGACAAATCATAATTGAAAAGAATATAAAAATGTATATATATATATTTGTATAATTGAATCACTTTGCTATACAGCAGAAATTAACTGCTACAATTGTGAAACAATTTTACAACATTGTAAGTCAACTATTCTTTTTTTTTTTAATAAAAAGACCACATTTCTGGTGAAGGTTGAAACTGAAAGTAGGTTAGATCTTAAATCTAGGTTTGGTATCATGGGCTTTAGCACAAGTGACATCATTTTGGGCATGTGGTTTTTCTCTTTAACATCCTAATATAATAAAGCGACAAAATAGAAATAGCAATGCCTACATTTTTGTTGAATCTCAAAAATCTGTTTTAGTTTGTCTTTTTAACTTTTCTGGTATTATCTATTGTATTAAAGAAAGGGGGTGGTGGTATTAAATTTGGTTCCTGCACATTCCAACCTCTTTATTCCTTAATGACAAAGAAATCTGTGGGATATACTGGTAAAACTGAACCAAAATCAAGAGTATTCTAGCCTCTGACATGCTGCTGCTGCTGCTAAGTTCCCTCAGTCGTGTCTGACTCTGTGCGACCCCATAGAGGGCAGCCCACTAGGCTCCTCTGTCCCTGGGATTCTCCAGGCAAGAATACTGGAGTGGGTTGCCATTTCCTTCTCCAATGCATGAAAGTGAAAAGTGAAAGTGAAGTCGCTCAGTCGTGCCCAGCTGTTAGCGACCCCATGGACTGGAGCCTACCAGGCTCCTCCACCCATGGGATTTTCCAGGCAAGAGGACTGGAGTGGGGTGCCATTGCCTTCTCCGAGCCCCTGACATGCCTCCATATTAATTCAGGTAACATTGTGAATTATTAAGCATGGACAACACAGTGCTATAGATGAACTGTGGGAGATTTAAAGAAAAACTGTGTGTGCGCTCATGTTATATTGTCTCTGTCCAATATTATTTATCCTCTTGTAGTTAGGACATATCAACATAAAAAAAGGTGAAGTACTCATTCTCCTAATACACATAACAAGTGTCAAGAGTGGAACAACCATAATGCCTGGGGAGATAAAGGCAGGAGAAATGACAGAAGAGACCAACTTGAGCCAGATATTGAATGATGGATTTAGAGGAGAGCAGAAGGCAACTTACTAATTAGCATGATCTAAGAAGGGTATAAAAAGAGCTATACTGGATAATTTCTATTGGGGAGTAGAGGGAGAAAGGGTTAAAAAGTCAAGCTGAAGCCAGATTATAAAATTGTAATACCAACTTTAGAAGTCTGGGCTTCATTCATGTAACAGTGGTTCTGAGATTCCAGTATATACAATAATCACCGGGAGAAGACTGGTGACTAGACAGATATTAACTCCTGAGATTCTAATTCAACAGATTTGGGATGGTCCCAGAAAACTGCATTTGGTAAAATGTCAGATTCCCCAGGGGATTCCTGTACAGGTGGCCCAGTGGCAAACCCTGAAACACTCTACCTGAAGAAAAAAAAGAATCCTTTTCTATCCGACTAACTTTCAAATTTTAAATCAATTTTCCATAAGTTTGAAAACACCTAACTGCTAGGCCCAGAAGTTTTTTCCTCAGTGTAATCTGATATTTCTTCAGTATTTGGCACTGACCCTGCCACTGTTTACATCTTGAAAACTATCTTGTGTTAACAATGCATTATCTGGTTCTCTCTGTCTCTTCGATCTCTGTACCATTCTCTGGCCTCTCATATGTTGCCCTTACTTTGTTTTCTCAGGATTCTGACTTTGGTCCTCTACATATTTCCCTTCATGAGTTCATTGACTCCTAGTGAGTAAGGAGAACCTTCATGCCAACTTCAGAAGTTTAGACTTTGTCCTGTAGACCAAAAAAAAAAAAAAAGTTATAAAACTTTTTGAACAGTGGAATGTTATACAGAAAGGAATTTTCTAGAAACATTACCTTGGAAATCATCTGCAAAAAGGGATTAGAGGTAGGAGAAACAGAATGGAGAGAGAATAATTAGGAGACTATCAAAATAAACAGACAGTTAAAGTCATCACCAAAGTGTGGCTTCAGAATGAAAATGTTAGTTTTCTAGTAGATCTTCCCTTTCAGAAAGCATTATTTCAATAAATTAATAGGTAAAGTACTTCTAGAAATACTGGTTTCATTATCATGTGAGCTTTAAGAAATAACTACAATGTAACAAATCAGATCCATTGTGTGTGTTAGTCACTCAGTCATGCTCCACTCTTTGCAAACCTATGGACTGTAGCCTGCCAGATTCCTCTGTCCATGAATTCTCCAGGCCAGAATACTGGCGTGGGTAGCCATTTCCTTCTCTAGGGGATCTTCTCCACCCAGGGATTGAACTTGGGTCTCCTGCATCGCAGGTAGATTCTTTACTTTTTGAGCCACCAGGAAGCCCAGGTCTTCCATTATGGACTCAATAAATCACTAATACATATATTATTCACAAATTTCATGTCTTCTTTTGACTTGAACTAATGAAGAAATGTGAAAGTATTTGCCTTACCTAGAATGAGTATATTCAAGATAAATTCATACTCATTGGTAGTCCCTGCCTTATACACAGTATTTTATATAACTGAATACATGAAGTTTTCAAACTGGACAGATAAAACAGTATTTAGAAATGACATTCTACGTGAAGTAATTCAGGCAAAGATCAATATCATTTGATATCACTTACATATGTTATCTTAAAAATGACACAAATGAACTCATTCACAAAATATTAACAGACTGAGACATAGACAACAAACTTATGGTTACCAAAAGGGAAAGGGGAAGGAGGACAAATTAGGAGTTTGGAATTAATAGATAGAGATAGAGTGCCTGATGAACTATGGAATGAGGTTCATGACATTGTACAGGAGACAGGGATCAAGACCATCCCCATGGAAAAGAAATGCAAAAAAGCAAAATGGCTGTCTGGGGAGACCTTACAAACAGCTGTGAAAAGAAGAGAAGTGAAAAGCAAAGGAGAAAAGGAAAGATATAAACATCTGAATGCAGAGTTCCAAAGAATAGCAAGAAGAGATAAGAAAGCCTTCTTCAGTGATCAATGCAAAGAAATAGAGAAAACAACAGAATGGGAAACACTAGAGATCTCTTCAAGAAAATCAGAGATACCAAAGGAACATTTCATGCAAAGATGGGCTCGATAAAGGACAGAAATGGTATGGACCTAACAGAAGCAGAAGATATTAAGAAGAGGTGGCAAGAATACACAGAAGAACTGCACAAAAAAAATCTTCACGACCCAGATCATCACGATGGTGTGATCACTGACCTAGAGCCAGACATCCTGGAATGTGAAGTCAAGTGGGCCTTTGAAAGCATCACTACGAACAAAGCTAGTGGAGGTGATGGAATTCCAGTTGAGCTATTCCAAATCCTGAAAGATGATGCTGTGAAAGTGCTGCACTCAATATGCCAGCAAATTTGGAAAACTCAGCAGTGGCCACAGGACTGGAAAAGGTCAGTTTTCATTCCAATCCCAAAGAAAGGCAACACCAAAAGAATGCTCAAACTACCACACAATTGCACTCATCTCACACGCTAGTAAAGTAATGCTCAAAATTCTCCAAGCCAGGCTTCAGCAATATGTGAACCATGAACTTCCTGATGTTCAAGCTGGTTTTAGAAAAGGCAGAGGAACCAGAGATCAAATTGCCAACATCTGCTGGATCATGGAAAAAGCAAGAGAGTTCCAGAAAAACATCTATTTCTGCTTTATTGACTATGCCAAAGCCTTTGACTGTGTGGATCACAAGAAACTGTGGAAAATTCTTAAAGAGATGGGAATACCAGACCACCTGACCCGCCTCTTGAGAAATCTGTATGCAGGTCAGGAAGCAACAGTTAGAACTGGACATGGAACAACAGACCGGTTCCAAATAGGAAAAGGAGTAAGTCAAGGCTGTATATTGTCACTCTGCTTATTTAACTTCTATGCAGAGTACATCATGAGAAACGCTGGACTGGAAGAAACACAAGCTGGAATCAAGACTGCCGGGAGAAATATCAATAACCTCAGATATGCAGATGACACCACCCTTATGGCAGAAAGTGAAGAGGAACTAAAAAGCCTCTTGATGAAAGTGAAAGTGGAGAGTGAAAACGTTGGCTTAAAGCTCAACATTCAGAAAACAAAGATCATGGCATCCGGTTCCATCACTTCATGGGAAATAGATGGGGAAACAGTGGAAACAGTGTCAGACTTTATTTTCTGGGCTCCAAAATCACTGCAGATGGTGACTGCAACCATGAAATTAAAAGACGCTTACTCCTTGGAAGGAAAGTTATGACCAACCTAGATAGCATATTCAAAAGCAGAGACATTACTTTGCCAACAAAGGTCTGTCTAGTCAAGGCTATGGTTTTTCCAGTGGTCATGTATGGATGTGAGAGTTGGACTGTGAAGAAGGCTGAGCGCCGAAGAATTGATGCTTTTGAACTGTGGTGTTGGAGAAGAGTCTTGAGAGTCCCTTGGACTGCAAGGAGATCCAACCAGTCCATTCTGAAGGAGATCAGCCCTGGGATTTCTTTGGAAGGAATGATGCTAAAGCTGAAACTCCAGTACTTTGGCCACCTCATGCGAAGTGTTGACTCATTGGAAAAGACTCTGATGCTGGGAGGGATTGGGGGCAAGAGGAGAAGGGGACGACAGAGGATGAGATGGCTGGATGGCATCACTGACTCGATGGACGTGAGTCTGAGTGAACTCCGGGAGTTGGTGATGGACAGGGAGGCCTGGTGTGCTGCGATTCATGGGGTCGCAAAGAGTTGGACAGGACTGAGTGCCTGATCTGATCTGATCTGATATATAATAGACAAACAATAAGGTCCTATTGTATAGCACAGGGCACTATACTCAATATTTTATAATAACTTATAAAGGGAAAAGAATCTGAAAAATATATATATACACATACACACTGAATCACTTTGTTATATACTTGAAACACACTGTAAACAACTATATACTTCAGTTAAAAGAAAAGATACTCTAATTTAAACATTCTAGAATCTTCGAAGAACAGAGACAGAAGACACCTAAATTAGGTGTAACCCTGCAGCCACCTAATTCAGTAAGTAAACAATTTATTTTCTGTTCTTTCTCAAGTGATCCACACTGGGAGATGCCAAACCTTTATAAAGATCAATTTTAACTCTCACTACAAAAAAAGTCAGGGAGATGGAAATTATTGCTCCCTAATGTATGATCTTGGGAAAATTATTCCAGCATTTTCTTACTTTCCAGAGCACTGTCCTCATTATATATTGTGAAGATAAAACTAGGTATCTGTTGAAGGTTCTTGGAGCATCTTGGGCCAGGAGAGCTAGAGAAAGACACAGTAGTTATTTTCAAATCTACTATTTCTCTTGCTTTTTCTCACTTGTTCTAATCTCCTGGGAAATGAAACAAACTTGGGTGTCATCTTCTGCTTAATAACCTTTCATGTAGTTGAAATTGCTATTCTCCACAAGTACCTCAAGCAAATTTTTTTTTTAAAGGAGAACTGCCTGAACTATAAAATAGCAATCTAGGGCTGTGAGTCAGCATTTCACCCACACACATCAAAATGATTTAAAATAGGTAACACATAATCTTTTTGAAAGACATACACTTCTTTGGAGAAATTCTGAGAAAATTGGAGTTTGCAAGTTTATGAATAGTTTATTACATTTCAATAAGTGTATTGTGAATCAATAAAGCAAAAGTTCAGGACAATGAGCTCACTACCAAGCCAATTATTGATCCTCAAGTTCTAAAATAGAATAGTACAGGAAGGATACAGAGAAAATAGGATTTTTTTCTTAAGATACTTTAAGAATCTAAGGAACCCAACCCTAAAGAAATTGTATAAGACACAAAGAATTTTCAACAGCTACTTAAGATATTTATTCAACTCAATTTTTCATCTTTTGATAATTAAGAAACACTATTTCATTTTCACTCTTTAAAATATCTGATTCAAGTCAAAGGAGTTTGCAAAAAGTGAACAATACCTTTTATTGATTCATTTGTTCTTTCAACTTCTTATAGATCTTTCTCTCTTGGCTTTGAAAAGCCTACCTTACTGGCTATTTATATCACTGTCTTAGCTTGGGCTGTTAGAACAAAATACCATACACTTACGGTGGCTTAAACAACAGAAATTTATTTTCTTATAGTTCTGCAGGCTAGAAGTTCAAGATCGGGGCATCAGCATGGTCAGTTTCTGGTAAAGGTTCTCTTCCTCGTTTGTAAAAGGCCCCCTTCTCACTGAATCTTCACATGGCCGGAAAAGAAAGGGTGAGTAAAATCTTTGGTGTTTCTTCTTATGAGGACACTAATCCCATCATGAGGACACCCACTCTCATGATCTATTAACCCTGATTACCTTCCGAAGGCCCCATCTGCAAATACCATTAGGAGACTTGGGAGACTCCAACATATAAATTTTGAGAGGGGAGGACACAAAAATACACTAAAAGAAAAAATGACACTGGGTCTAAATCACTAAGTCAATAAAACAGAAATAAACAAATCAACTTGTTTTCAAGTAATTCCAGCAGAAAGCTTCCCTTTTTATTCCTATTATATAGCAATCTAAATCAACAAGAAAAGAACTTCCTAAAAAAATTATGAACACTAATTTAATTAAACAGTAACTTTTAAAAACCAAAGACAAACAATATGACACACACTGTTTTGGTAAAAAAACTGAGAAACAGAATATTAACCAAGAATATTAAACAAAAACAACTTTTAGTCCCCCATCCCCTGTTCCTATATCAACTAAAGATTCGTAACGTAAAGCACTTGGATATTCTTGGAAAGTAATATTAAAATGCACAATAACATTTCTGCATTACATTTTCATAGTATTAGAAGAATAGTAAATTGCATATTATTTTATTCAAAATATGGAAATCTGAAATATTAAAACAAATTTGACAAAATTATAATTGGTTTGTGCTGGGCTTTACCTAGTTTTAACACAAATAGTGATTTTTATTACATACCACATATATTTGAGGGCATAAGAAATATATTTTTCTTGATTGTACAAAATGCTTCACTGCAAAAAGCTTAAATACAACTCTCCAGGAACACTTCCATGTTCTTATCAATGACCATAAAGTGAAGAGAAGGATATTTCAAATTTCTGAGTGTCAGTGTAGGGGAAAGTGGGATGGAAGGTGACTGAGATCCACAGTTAGGTGACTGGCAAGGTCATCCAATTAGGAGGCTGCAGAGTTGTGGATGGAACCCAGGATTTTCTTATCTAAAAATGCTGCAGATTCGTGTACTCAAGAAGAAGGGGCTGCTGCTGCTGCTGCTGCTAAGTTGATTCAGTCGTGTCCAACTCTGTGCAACCCCATTGACAGAAGCCCACCAGGCTCCCCCGTCCCTGGGATTCTCCAGGCAAGAACACTGGAGTGGGTTGCCATTTCCTTCTCCAATGCATGAAAGTGAAAAGTGAAAAGGAAGTTGCTCAGTCGTGTCCGACTCTTAGGACCACATGGACTGCAGCCCACCAGGCTCCTCCATCCATGGGATTTTCCAGGCAAGAGTACTGGAGTGGGGTGCCATTGCCTTCTCCGGAAGAAGGGGCTAGGGAATCTAATTATGGCTGTCGAAACTTTCAAAACTCAATTAGGTGTGTGTACGGTCCATTGGTGTCGAGCTTTAACACCTGCCTATTGCCGTAAGTACCGTGTTTCACGACAACCCCAGCTTCAGCACACTTGCTATTAGCAGCTAATTCTTTTTTACAGAGATTCACAAATTGGGAATAAAGTTCTAATCCCTCTTCTTTTCCAGAGTTACAGTGATACTGCATGCTTCTTCCTTTTACTCTACCCCCAAGGGTGGCTTGAGGGATGATAAGAATGTTGCCAGGTAGATCCAATATAGAGACGTGCTTGCCATTTTCTGTTTCACTTAATTTCACATTTAACAGTGTATTAACTGGGTGGGGAAGAAAGGGAAAACATTTTAAAGTAAAAAACAAACATGAAGAAAAACAACAATCTTCTACTCAGCAAATTTCATGTTGAAAATCCAATTTGTCAGCTCATGCTTTTAACCCAAAGTCTCTATGTAGATTTCAAAAATGGCTTCAGTAAGCTAAATGATCTAAGCATGAAAAACAAGGAAGATTTGAAGCAGAAAATGGCATGATGTTTTAAATCTGACTTGGCAGTTAGGATCTTCCTGCAATAAAATCATCCAGAAAACACTACAGAATTAACCATATACCAGAACTTTAAAATATTGCTTCCCTGAGGGATATACGAAAAGATTTTGCCTTTTTGTTCCTTTTTATATCTCAGAGCAAATCCTACTGGAAAAGACCATGACAGATCCTCCACACACATATTATGCTTTATAACAAAGAATATTAAATAAAAACCTTAGTGCATTTATTATTTTAAACTTAGTTGCCTAGAGTTCTAAGCTGAAACAAAGATTCCAGGTTCAATTCTGTTACAAACGAGCTGATTTTGGAGTTTTATAACCTCAAAGGCATTATTAACATAGACTAATCATTTCACCAATACAAACATCACCAGTGGGAGAAGGATAAAGGTGAAAGGTAGAATCATCAGAAATTCATTGTCACAAAAATAAAATAAAATAAATTCATTGTCAACTGGAAAAGTAAATCCAAAGGCATAGAGTTACTGGTATTATCTTCACATACATACTGGAAAATATAGGATTATTACTTTTATGCCATTTATGGAAAGTACACTCACAGCTAGTAAGAAGTGTCAAAATAACCATAAATGTTTATGTGAGCTAAAAAAAACTAAACTTAGAGAACTTTTACATTTCAACACTGGCCAGTTTTCAAAACAATAAGCAAACGAAATGCCTAATATAAACACTCAGGGTCTTTCTACCTCTACAAGGCACATAAGTAACTTCTGCTTATAAAGAATAGTCCTGAGAGGACACAGATGGTAAAAGAATTACTGAAACCTCACATTCTTTTGTGAATAATCAGGCTTGAAAAGCTATGGTTTCTGGTGGGGTATCAATGGTTTCAATAGAAAGCCTGTAGCAAATATCAGCAAGGATTCAATAAGGCTTTTACTCTCAAATCAAGGAATTAACCTGGTGAAAACCTGCCAAGGTGAACACCCAAATGAATTTCTAAGTTATGCATTAAGCACTATCAATTTTCATTTAACTAATACCTATTTTAAAATACTTCTAATTTTCTCTATTATAAATAGGACTTTGCTATATAGCCAGCAGTCCTTATTGATTGCTTTTAAGGAAACTGTAATTCTCCAGAGCATTTCATTCCACAGAAATCACTACCCAGCTATCTAGGCCTCAGGCCAGTGACAGACTAAGAAGGCAGTTTTGAAATAATAGGCCAGAAAGGTAAATGCAATTTATTATACTTCCATACATCTCCCTCTACTGGCTCTGAGAATTCAATTAGTGCTGTTGGCATACAAAGATGGGCTTCCCCTATGGCTCAAGCAGTAAAGAATCTGCCTTCAATGCAGGAGACACAGGAGATGGGGGTTCAATTCCCCAGTTAGGAAGATTCCCCTGGAGGAGGAAATAGCAACCTACTCCAGTATTCTTGCCTGGAAAATCCCACAGACAGAGGAGTCTGTCCAGAGTTGCAGAGTCAGACACAAGTAAGTATGCATGCATTGATGATTGATAACACAAATATCAGTTGTTATTGTTGCTAACGTCCAATTCTTTTGGGACCCCATGGACTGTAGCCCACCAGGTTTCTCTGAGCATGGATTCTCCACGCAAGTATACTGGAGTTGGTTGCCGTGCCCTCCTCCACGGGATCTTCCCAATCCAAGGATTGAACCTGTATCTCCTGCATTGCAGGCAGATTCTTTACCACTGAGCCACCAGTATCAGCATGTAGAAGTAAATACAAATACAAGTGTCAGTAAGTAGAATTAAAATGAGATGATGAATTAATGGCATCTTGGGGCTTTCTTTGGGGCTCAGCTGGTAAAGAATGTGCCTGTAATGTGGGACACCTGGGTTCAATCCCTGGGTTAGGAAGATCCCTTAGAGAAGGGAAAGGCTACCCACTCTTGAGAATTCCATGGACAGTACAGGCCACAGTGTCGCAAAGAATCAGACACAACTGAGTGACTTTCACTTTCACTTTTTGGAAACTCAAGTATCTCTAATGATGAATATGGGAAGCAAAGCTTTGACAGGGCCCCTGAATCTCTGTCCAATTATACTGAAGATGAATTGAGGAAGATTATGCACATTTCTATGTTAGTCATGCTACTTCAGACTTTATGGTTGTAACTGGTTATTATGTTCCCAAGAGGTACATGATTTGACTGGAAAAATCTGAATCCATGTAATAAGTATGAGGTGGGCTATTTAAGAGAATCCCGTCACACTGGCATACTTTGCCTCCTGGAAGAGGGAAGTACAAGCTACTTCTATCAATAATAGATGGACTTGTTTTGCTTATAACTCACACCAGTAGAATGTGATTCTTAAGAGTCACAGTTCTTTACTGAGAATCATGATATATAAAAGCTTTGTTACAGACTGTCCACTAGAAGAGTTAAGGCAGACTTTTAACTGACCACAATCTCATGCACATATTCAAAGTAAACTCAGAAAGACACACAAGTATGTACACAGGATTTAATTACTACATAACAAAATGCGGCTTGCATTTGGCTGGTTCATTTTGCCTTATTATAATTAGGATCCATTTAAGAATATATAAAAACAAGTTTAGAAAGTCAACATTAAGTCATGAAAAAAATGCCCTTCGTGTTTTTGAAGATTTCTACTATATACTTTTTATGGTCAATAAGGCCTTAATTCAAAGCAGAAACAGACAGAATGCCCAACAACCAAGCATTAAATCCCTGCAATCATCCTCTCTAACAAGAGACCTCATTTTATTTTCTCTTTAAACACTTTAAAGCTCTGTATTATCCTCCAGATTCAAATTTCAAACTATTACAGTTACTGGCTTTCCATCCTTACCTATCACAGGCCCCTCTCAAGTCTAGTTTTCAACTTCTGACAAAGTTGTCAAACACGTTTGATGTCTCAGCATAAAATCTCCTCTAGAAGCTTTAGCCCTTTGTTCAAATTGTTCTTCATTGGGCTATTAACGCTTGAGTTCCACTGTTCAAAGCTCTTCTGGGTTAATTAACTTCTGCCTGCTTCAATTACCCATCTGTATAGTTTATGTGTATGTGTTAGTCACTTAGTCATATCCAGTTCTTTGTGATCCCATGGACTGCATCCCGCCAGGCTCCTCTGTTCTTGGGATTTTCAGGCAAGAATACTGAAGTGGTATTCTAATACTGAAGTGAAGAATACTGAAGAATACTGAAGTGCTTTCTCCAGGGCATCTTCCTGATCCAGGGATCGAACCCAGGTTTTCTGCATTGCAGGCAGATTCTTTATCATCTGAGCTACTTTATTAATCCAACTAATGGGTATTGCCTTTACTAATGAATAGAAAGATAACCTGTCCCCAACTTTAGGGATAGCTCCACTATTTCAGGCTTTTTTTTTGGACATAATTATTCTATCAAATACTGTCTTGAGATAGCGTATGGTTTGATTTGGTATATCTGAACCTATGTAATTATCAAAGGAATGTGCAGTGGTATAGACTATTTAGAACACTGGGAAGATGGAGGCAGGTAAATTATGCCTGCAGAGATGCCCGAACACTGACTTTGTTTTCTCTGCCCCTAGGGGAGGTGTGATTATGATGATACCAAACTTGATTCAAGAATATTTATATGCATTTCCTACAAAGAATTTACAGAATGTAAATTTTTCCATAATAATGATATAAGCCTGATCTACACAGATTTGAACCACATCTTGCATATACAGTGTCACCTACATGCCCCTGTTAGGGCCTCTAAGAGATAAGTAAACTATATTAAGAAATGCAGCATCTGTTTTTCTCTGTGTGGCCACCCTGCTTCCACAAGTTTCTGTATCCTTGGCTAAATACTGCTGTGTTGTCTCTGTGTGTTTTTGTACACTCTTTTAAACCAGTCCATCAGCCATCCGAAAAGCTGCAGTTATTTTAAAAGAATTCCACCACACTTGCTTACATTAAGTTTTGGAACAGGAAAATAAATAAAGTCAACAACAGTACACAGAGTTAAGTCATTTATAACTTACACACCTGTATAATATAAGATTGTACTCTTTGGCCCTTCTGGTTCATCTATTGCTATTCACTCTCACTCTTATAAAACAAATAATACTAAACACATACCCATTTTGGGAAGAAGTTCTTTATCAGCTCCCTTGAAAAAGCACACGTAGATCACTAATCCTCTTTGAACCTATGAGAAACCACAACAAACTCAGATCAGAAACTTCTATAGAGACATACAGAGGAAAATGAATAAAATTTTACAACTGTTATAGGTAAGAGGTTAAACGCAGAAGAAGAGAAATAACTTTTTACAATAGTTTTGATTTCTTAAATGTGTGAGAAAATATTTTTCTATATTCAATCACCTCAGTTATCACTTCTTTCAAAAATCAAGTTAAAAATACAGTCAAGGTAAGTATTTTCGTAAGGTAAACTCCTAGAAGTAAGACCCCTGGGTGATTTTAAAATCCAGATAAACCTGGTGAGTTCAACAAACTTTTAAAAAATAAATTGATGGCACCTAAAAAAAACCAAAAACAAACAGCCAAGAGCAGTGAAGACCCCAAGTTATACCTTCAAACCTCTAATCAAAATCATTAGGATTATGAACTTGACTTCTTCCCTGGTGGCTCAGACGGTAAAGCGTCTGTCTGCAATGCAGGAGACCCGGGTTCGATCCCTGGGTTGGGAAGATCCCCTGGAGAAGGAAATGGCAGCCCACTCCAGTATTCTTGCCTGGAAAATCCCATGGACAGCGGAGCCTGGTAGGCTACTGTCCATGGGGTCGCAAAGAGTCGGACACGACTGAGCGGCTTCATTTCACTTCACTTCCCCTCCTCAAGTAAAGCTGAC
Organism: Bos grunniens; assembly: GCF_055505025.1. Taxonomy (NCBI): domain Eukaryota; kingdom Metazoa; phylum Chordata; class Mammalia; order Artiodactyla; family Bovidae; genus Bos; species Bos grunniens. The sequence goes on along the minus strand of NC_141185.1, from coordinate 28,615,368 downwards.
AGATTTAGAAACATTCAGTTTTGCAGAGGCTTATTCATTCAACATCAAATGAATTCACATAATATCAGATATGACTGATGTATAAACAACATTGTGACTTACATGTCTTTTGACATCATCATTCTTTGTTCTTACTAATCCATTTACTTGTAAATAATAAAAATAAGGGTCTGATTCCATTGCAATAAACTCCAAGAAATTTCTGTCCTATCATTTTTTTGTTACTTTTGTTAATTCTTTAAATACACACAGTGATTAAACCTTGGAAATCGCATTCATATTAAGTTCCACATCAAGAGGTTGTCTGTTATCAGGAATGTAAGCTTATTTTATATAATGACTAGGACATTTCTTTCTTAGCTCTTGTAGGAGAGAGACTATATGGAGAAGACATTTGATAAATGACTTTCATTTTGCTGCAAAGCGAATCATTAAATTTTTTATTTTGTAGATTAACCTTTTGAGTCCAAGAGCTATTGTGAAAATTAAAGGAGTTAATATCTGTAGAGTACTTAGAACAGTGCCTGGTTCATAGTAAGAGCTATATATTTGCTTATTAAGTACGTGAAAAGAAATTTAAGGACTGAAACACAATTTATTTTACATCTTAACTCCCAAAGCACTTTATAGACTGTTTTGTACATGATAGAGGCTCTGCTGAGTGCATTTAAGTTCAACTTTATCTTATAGGCTCTATGTGTTATCTAAATAGTCTTCTAAATAAATATAAACACAGCTCTGCATTCACACCTGATCTATCTGGATAGGAAGTAACCTTCTACAACTGCGATTGCCTTTCAGAGGACTAGGGTGAAGCTGGGGAGAAGGAAGACAGATCTCATTGTTCTATTAGCCCTTTGACCCTCTCCCAAAGCTCCTCAATAAAATAGCTTCATCCCTCCATCAAAAAAAAAATTAAATAGTGCTCTTGGAACTAGCAAGTGCCTCCAGCGCATACCCACTGTAAGGAGGTGGCAGGTGGAATGATACAGATACCTGCACCACTGTCACAGCCTTCTCTCCTGGGATTGTTTTGGCACAGGGCAAAATTTTTCAAGCACATTCATATTCGGACATGTTATGAGGGGAAGCTCAGAGTAGACTCTGGTTCAATCCCTGGGTTCGGAAGATTCCTTGGAGAAGGAAATGGCAACCCACTCCAGGCTTCTTGCCTGAAAAATCCCTTGGACAGAGGAGCCTGGTGGGTTACAGTCCATGGGGTTACAAGAGTCTGACATGACTTAATAACTAAACAACATCAGATTTAAGCATCTAATTACTTGCATGAATAAATGCCTGTTCTTACCACTCACCACATACCACTCCTCATTAAGGTATTTTCTTTTAGTTTGCTCTTAAATTGTGACCTACAAATTCCCATTTTCAAAACAGAATCACTTTCCTTATAGCTTCTTTTGGTATAAACAGAGCATTTCAAATATATAGAGAAGTACAGATAATTCTCACTGTAGGTTAAAAAGTTCATGCCTCTCAGGAAGAAAAACATTACTGTGAGAGCAAAGATCTAAATGAATGAAACCAAGAATACGCAAAGTAACCTTCAAATCTTTGTGACAATTAAAAAAGAAAGCTTTTAAAAAATTATAACTGTTAATAACAGAATGGAGGATGCTTGAGAAAGAGGAAAGTATTTACTCTCTAATTACTTGTCAACTCTTTATACTAATTTAACCATGTGTGGGAGTGGAAGAGAAAGCTTTAAAATAGCTTTTAAAGTTTATAAACACACTGATAGTTTGGCAGGCTGCAATAAACTATTTGATTTTGCATAAGGAGATGCGACATGAAGCATATAAAAAGATAAAGAGGCATGGAAGAAATCTAAATGATTAATAGTTTGGGATTTATAATCCCCTGAAAGCAAAGGGGACGACAGAGGATGAGATGGCTGTATGGCATCACCGACTCAATGGATGTGGGTTTGAGTGAACTCCAGGAGTTGGTGATGGACAGGGAGGCCTGGCATGCTGCAATTCATGGGGTCACAGAGTCGGACACGACTGAGCGACTGAACTGAAGCAAATATAAAAATAGGCAACTCTTTGGAAAGGATGGCAAAAAAGAAAGAATAAAATTTCAAAGTAAGGAAGATAAATTTTTAAAAGGCCACAACAAAAGAAACAAGAAATGAATTTTTAAGAAAAAGGGACGGCAAAAATACCGGAATGTTTATGCTTATAAATATTCAGTATTTCCAAATTACCAGAGGGTAACATGGACGCAGGAGCCTGGTAGGCTGCAATCCATGGGGTCACTAGGAGTCGCACATGACTGAGCGACTTCACTTTCACTTTTCACTTTCATGCATTGGAGAAGGAAATGGCAACCCACTCCAGTGTTCTTGCCTGGAGAATCCCAGGGACGGGGAAGCCTGGTGGGCTGCCGTTTCTGGGGTCGCACAGAACTGGACACGACTGAAGCAACTTAGCAGCAGCAACAGATTGTGATGTAAGAATAGTCATCTACATACGGTCTATGTGTTGTATTTAAAATAATAACGAAGATTGTGTTAGAGTGCTAGATCTGGGATGGGATCCAGCAGATGAGTGAATGAAATGATCCCTTTAAGTTTCTTGGTACCTCCAAAAGTTTTATTTATTATTATTACAAGTTTTTCCCCTTCTGCGAGTGGTCCTGCCAAGTCACTTCAGTGGTGTCCGACTCTTTGTGAGACTCCATGGACGGCAGCCCATCAGGCTCCTCTGTCCATGCCATTCTGCAGGCAAGAATACTGGAGTGGGTTGCCATGCCCTCCTCCAAGGGATCTTCTCCATCCAGGGATCGAATTTGCAAATTTTACGTCTCCTGCATTGGTAGGCGAGTTCTTTACCACTGAGCTACCAGGGAAGACCTCCCTTCATTTCAGCTTACTCCAAAAATAAGTCAGGGCCTCAAAGAACATGTTTTTGCATGGAATTTTGCATATGGGCAGGCTGTCTTAAAAAGGCAAATATTCAAGTGGAAGGACATTTGGCGTAAATGTTTAAAATTCTTTGGAGGAAGTGTGTTTGATAACAATGCAACTTTTAAAGTAGTGGTCTTTGTTCCTAGTGTGAAATAAGTCAAATTTTTAAGTTTCTTGAGAAAGGAAGTTTCATAGGCAATCTCATTACTGTGTTAACACCTAGCTGCACCCAACATAAGACGGAATTCGACGGGATCTGGAGTACCAAGTCAAAACAGATCTTCAGCGTTTGCAACAAGTCTAACCTAGAAGCTCGAACCAGACCACCACAAGTCACCAGCAGCCCGGGCAAGGCGCCAGGAGTGAGAAGGCTTTTTGCTCTTTTGAAGCAAGAGGTCTGAGACTACTAGGCCTGAAGTACACCGAGCTCAGGTAGATCGTTTGAGAGGAAGCTCAAATCCCCGGGGTCCCTCTTAATCTCCTCTGGAAGTCCGAGGGAGAAGGGGCCGGGGCCGGTGATGCAAGACTGAGGAGAAAGGCGAGGCCAGGCAGGCATTAACGGCAGCGTTGGGTGGACGGGCCAGGAGTCCAGCGCCGACCGCACCACCTGCCAGGCGCCAGCAGGCTGGCTCGGAGTGAGCGCGGGGTACGAATCACCAGGACAGCACGGTGAGAACCGCCCCTGCGCGCCATAGGATAACCGGAGCTGCGGGGCCAACGTTACCTCCACCCATTCGGCCTCGACGTCCCCCTCGGCCGGGCGTACTTGCAGCCGGGCGTGCAGGCACTGCTGCAGGAGAGCCCGGGCCTGAGGCGTTCTGCCACTGTCAGCCATAGCTCAAGCTGCGTAGATATCTCACAGGTTCCGGCCTCGCGCCGCACAGGCCAGCCCTCTACGCTCAGGGAGGATGGGGCGGGGCGCGGCGAGACGGAGGAGCACCCTGGTCGCTCGTGGCCCCGCCTCCAGGAGGGCGGGGCCTTTGCCTGGCTCTCCGGTGACCCGGATGTGCGGGCTTCACAGCTCTGTCAATACAATCTTTAACTCTACCCCAACCTGCAACTCGGTAGAAGACGCTCAGTGGATTCTTTTAAAAGATTTTAAGGACCCAGTGGTTCTCTTCCCTGCATACCTTTTTAAGACACATTTTTTCATCTCAGAACGCGTAAGTTTCCAAACGTTAAACAAAATTAAATCTGCATAAATCCATATTATGTCCATTATGAAGATAGGTAAATAGAACGAGTCAATTGAATCACAAAACAAGCGTAGGTGAAACTGAAAGGTCTAATAAATCTTTCAAAAAATTTCCTTACCCCAATCAGTAAAGCAACACTGCCACCTAAATGCTATATAAATCATTCTTCTCTCGCGGTTGTCGAAAGGTATTGATAGGCTATATGAATACATATTTGAACATCAGTCTTTCGTAGAATATACTCAATAAAAATATTCTTATACAAGAAAGCCTGTGATTGTTAATAAATTTTAAACATGCTCCTAATTGTAAAAACTATATATTCTGTGGTGTTTCTTGTAAGTACATATTAGAGTGTATGTAAAATTAAATACTTGATTTTCTTTCCCACATAACGTATTTCTTGAACCTGCATCAGATTAGCATTATTTTTCTATGGGCTTGAAGGATTTAGATGAGGGATAATAGTGTTACCCTGACTGCATTACCCAGGTCATTGATTTGGGCTCAACTGGCACAATATGCCTGTACATTTCTCTCTGTTGTTTTAGAAGATGACATCACTGACAGTGTTGCTATCCATACAAAGTAGTGTGATTGAAGAAAATAATCCGTGCGTAATCAAAGGTCCTTTCTACACAGAATTGAAACTGCCTGTTGGTTGGTTATCTTGCAGGCTGCCTGCACACATTTGTAAAAACAGCAAAATCTCATATTATCTCTGATTGCTGCATTGCAGGGGTTCATACATTTGTTGACATTTGTCTGCAAAGCACAGACAAGTTGCATTGTCTGCACTTTTATGTCTCTATTCTCTTTGACTCCCAGACTCAAGTTTTACAGGGCTTGAAGGAATTTTGACATAGAGGTGCTTAACCATGAGGTTGAATGAGAGAGGACTTCATGTCCATTTGTATATGGATGTAGGAGATAGGGAAGTCTCTTGAAAATAGTCTGTGGTTCCCAGAAATTTTTACACAATGAAGGGACTTCAGCAAATTGGGAAATCCTTCTTGTGAATAGATGGAGTCTGGTGGGTAATGGTTAGCCTCTCAAAAAACACCAGTTACTTTTAAATCTTTATGTTGGGTGCTGATCTTATTCTTTCCTTCTACCTGCAGAGGTCAGTAGAGAGTAGGCACCAAAGAGAAAGTATTTACTTTCTGTATTTTATTTATTTTTTTTGGAACCTCTAACCTCATTCCACAGAGAATTTAAGAAAGTCAGCTATACCTGCAATAAAATAGTGAAATGTGAATAAAAATAAAGCATAGGAAGTAAAGGAAAATGGAATTATGTCAGTTGCAATGTGGGAAATTGAAAACAGACAAGACTGTTTTTGACTGGAGTGCTGAGCTGACAATGTAGCAAAGTTTTCACAGATATGTAACTGTAATTTTTGTTATGAGACAGTTATGTTCATCATGTGTAATTCTGAAGTGGATTGTGTTGTACAATTTTCTTCAAGTTAGAAGTAAAAGGCAAAGCACAACATTAAGTTGGCTCTAGAGGAAGGTTAACTGGAATGTAAAGAGAGCTTTTCCTTGTGAGAATACAAGAAATCACTGGGCAGAAATAGTTCTGAAACACAGTGCTGAAAGGAGACCATCTGGATAGCGTGTTAGTTATGAATGCATTCCAGGCCCTCTGAAATGTATAATAATTTAGAGTTATTTTAAGTGATTTAATTCATTCAAGTTGGCTGCCCCAAATTTTAATGCTCAAAAGTGTTTCACAAACATAAAAAAATTGAGAACCACTTCTGAAAGATCCCTTGTAGCTGATAGTCAGCTTCCTGATTGCAACAAGGAGTAGTCTGTTTCATCATTCTTGGAATGAGCGGAGCTTTTCCTAAGATTTAGCTCTAAAATGAGCCTCTCGCCTGAGGCTTTACATGGAAATGTTAATCAGTAGAAAAGCAACACGAGGAGGGAGATGTTTCATTTCAGGGAAGGCTGGAAGAAACCTAACCCCCTACTTCAAAGCTTAGAAAAGTTTCTTTTTCCTCAGTGCCTAGGGAGGCGATAAGGTTATGAGAAATTGGTTCATACTCACTAAAATGCATGTAAATTGGGATAGAGCCAGAATACGAATGGATTTATTTGTATAATAAGAAATATTACTGTCATGGAGTGGAAATTCTCACATAAGGCATGATCAGCACATTTTCCCCTGTGGTCAAGCAGAGTTTACTAGATTATATTCAGAAGTGTCTTTACCAATTTACTGTAAGAGACAGACACTCTTCCACCAAGGCATCTAAAACTGAGGTGTGAAAGACCCATGTGAATTCTGGCTTCAAGACACTTGACACATGCATTAATACTGTGAGGAAAAAGGAAACACACATATTTAAATAAGAACTTTAAATGAAAACTCCAAGGGCAAATGTTCCAGTCATAACCATATATATTTTTGTCACCATATATTTTTGTCATGGCATTAATTCAGTTGAAGTCTCTCCCAGATGAAAATATGAGGCCTGGTAAGATGATAGTTCCCACCTAAGAGCTGTGTGTGCTGTGTGCTGAATAGCTTTAGTCGTGTCTGACTCTTTGCGATCCTGTAGACCATAGCCCACAAGGCTCCTCTGTCCATAGGATTCTCCAGGCAAGAATACTGGAGTGGGTTGCCATTTCCTTTTCTAGGGGATTTTCCCAACCCAGGGATTGAACGAACCTGTGTCGCTTATGTCTCCTGCTGAGTCCCTTCTTAACATGAATAGTTTGTACAAACAGGTAGGAAATGGAATTGAGCTTGGAACCTGATATTGATTGTTCTTTTGTTCATCTTGCTTTTTAAAATTCTATTTTATTACTGCACCATTTGCTGGTGTGTTGCCTAGGTAACGTATCATAGCAAGTGCTTTTAACTCTAAAGCAATGATGTGTATCTTTGGCAGTCTGTAGAGTTTCCCCAGGGCAGGCTGATAAATTATCTTCATCTTTGGGTTATTTTTCAGTTCATAGTGTTCTGATAACTTAGCAAAGCATTGCATAACCTTTTGAATATTTGTATACTTCTGTCAAATCAGGCCAGCCTGTTGTAAGGGCTTTTTAAAATAATTTTGACACCAGCATCCTTTATAGAAAAACATTGTAAAAGATTTTGAAATGGGCAAAGAGATTTCTAGGTATCTTTTTAACAGAATGCTGGAGCATCAGATTCACCTAGCCCTAGAGGGCCATACAGGATTGGTTTGTTTTTCTTTTTTTTTTTTTTTTTTAGGATTTGTCTGTGACTAGATTATTTTACAACTCTGTAGAAATAGAAGTTAACTCTTTGCATAGTGATAGAAAGCAAATCATTCATGCCTGTAAATTTTGATCATTACTCTGTGGATATGTTTTGCCAGATTTGCATCTGTTTGTAAATTCATTTCAGCATTCTTTTCCTGAATATAAATATACAGCACCTTGAGTAGTTTTTTCTCTCTCTTTCTAATAAACTTTAGAATAGTACCACAGAAAGTTATCCCTCACCTGATTTCTCCTATTATTAATATCCTGAATTACTATGGTATATTTGTTACAACTAAGAAATCAGCACTGGTGTATTAATTAAACTCCATACTTTATTCAGATTTATTCATTTTTTCTTAAATCCTTTTTTTTGTATCCCATCCAGGATACCACAATGTATTCAACCATCATATTTCCTTAGGTCGTGACAGTTTTTCAGACTTTCCTTGTTTTTGATGACCTTTAAAGTTTGAGTAGTACTGATCAGGTACATTGTACGATGCCCCTCTATTGGAATTTAGTGTCTTTTCTCATGATTAGAGCAGGATTATGGGTTTTTGGAGGATGACCATAGAGATGAAGTGCTTCTGATTACATTATATCAAAGATACATGCTGTTAGCAGGTCTTATCAGTGATAATGTTAACCTTAATTACCTGGCTAAGGTAGTGTGTTTGCCATATTTCTCCACTGTAAATTTATACACATACCCACTTCCATGATTTATTCTTTGGAAGCAAATCACTAAACACAGCCCACACTCAAGGGGTAAGGAGTTACAATCTATCTCCTTGGCTAGGAAGTATGTACATAAATTTTTTGGAATTCTTTATTTGAGAAGGGAGAAGGAAATGGCAACCCACTCCAGTATTCTTGCCTGGAGAATCCTCTGGACAGAGGAACCTGGAGGGCTGCTGTCCATAGGGTCACACAGAGTCGGACGCAACTGAAGCAACTTAGCATGCAAGAGCATTTGAGAAGATTTGAGTTCTTTTTTTGAGCTGGTTGTAATATATCACTGGCTTCTTCCTTGTTAAGAATGAATGAAATAAAAGTTTTTGACATATGCTAATTTTATGTTTGTATGAGAATTGTGATTTTATTCTTTTTTTAAAAAAATTTTCCTCTTATATCTTTCTACCGAGAAATGTTGTAGAAATTATTTTTTATGTAGTTCTTTGAAATCGATGGGTAAATGCCATAAACAAATACATTATTTGGGAAATAAGTTAATGATTATTTATAGTCAGAGAAAATATGTCATTTTATCACACTGTTCAATCAGGGACCTATCAGCAATCAAATAACATAGTCTACATAGAATAACCTTAGAAGAGTTTTACTGACAGAGGCATTATTTACAAAGTTGTAGGTGTAGGAGATCCATAGTGGGTAGCATAGTAACTTAGGACTTCAGTTCAGTCGATCAGCGGTGTCTGATTCTTTGCAACCCCATGGACTGCAGCACGCCAGGCTTCCCTGTCCTTCACCAACTCCCGGAGCCTATTCAAACTCATGTCCATCACATCCGTGATGCCATCCAGCCATCTCATCCTCTGTCATCCCCTTCTCCTCCTGCCTTCAGTCTTTCCCAGCATCAGAGTCTTTTCCAAGGAGTCGGTTCTTCGCATCAGGTGGCCAAATTATTGGAACTTCAGCTTCAGCATCAGTCCTTCCAATGAATATTCAGAACTGATCTCCTTTAGGATGGACTGGTTGGATCTCCCTGCAGTCCAAGGGACTCTCAAGAGTCTTCTCCAACAACACAGTTCAAAAATATCATTTCTTTGGCACCCAGCTTTCTTTATGGTCCAACTCTCACATCCATACATGACTACTGGAAAAACCATAGCTTTGACTAGATGGACCTTTGTCTTCAGGACAAACTCAAGACTTAGTAGCAGCTGAGATGTTACCATTCCCTTGGCCTGAAGGGGAAAGGGAGGGAATCTCGAATCCAGGGGTACACAGACCCTTAAGAGAAGGAATGGACCATGTGCTAAGAAGCACAGTTAACTTTAAGTAACCTTTTAGGAAAGGAGCTAGGAAAAGAAACACCTGACAGCATTGTCTACCTTCCTTCTGTTTCCTGCCAGAGCGCCCCCATCATAAAACCTAACCAGAAACTAAGAAGCAGGGGACCTGTTGATGTCCCAACATCCAGGGCAGAAAACAAGGGGGAGAATGCTTGGTGTCGATCGGTAGGCAAGTGAAAGACATCTGGCACCCTGACTGAAGAGGTTGTCAAGGCCACAATGAGGACGCTTTTGTCCCCCTTTGGTAGGAATATAACAGCTGAGAAGACAAGGAGAGACATCGCTGCTGTTAATGTTTCTAGTGGAAATATTTAATTTTTCCAAGAGTTTAGCAAGGTGAAGTTTGACTTAGTGAGTAATCAGTGTAAGATGAGTCAAAGTCTTTTACTCCTCCTCTGGCCTTTTTTTTTCCGGCCTTTGGGAATATGGCAAGACATCAGAGGAGAATGGTTGCTAAGACTCTTGCCTTGGTGAAAATGCCCCCTATAATGCCCAGCTTGCATGGCAGGAAGGTGTCAACAAAAATTTAATCAGTTGATCTAAAAAGAAATGGAAATTTTTATTTGAGCCAGATTTGAGGATTATAACCCAAAGAGCATCTCAGAAAACTCTGAGAACTATTCCACCCTTTAGAAGTCAAGGCACAGTTATATAAATGTTTTGAAACAGAAGGCTGTACATTAAATGACATATTACTGATAGTGTATACAACCCAGATCTAAGCATCTTATGACCCTTTGCAAGAATAAGGAAGAATGTCATCTTTTAAAAAATTTAATTTGTTGATGTATAAGTGTGTTTTTTGGTTGTTTCTTTGTTTTTAAATATTTATTTCTTTGGCTGCACTGGGTCATATTTGCAGCATATGGGATCTAAATCTCTGACCAGAGATGGAATCTAGGCCTGCTGCATTGGGACCATGGAGTCTTAGCCACTGGACCACCAGGAAAGTTCCAAGAATGTTATCTTTTAAGGAGTTGTTTTGATGCTAGGAGAGTGTTGCTTTTAATGGTTAAGAAGGTATGCAGGTGGGGGAGGTTTGTCTGATGTGTAATGCAGATATACAATGGACGGTAGCTGGGGAGAGAGGAGTTCAAAGGACAAAGAAAATTTTTATGTTTAAATTTTCCTTATTTTGCCATAAAATAAGAATTTTATTTCACAAAGGAAGGAAACCACTGCCTTCAAGGGATCTTTAAGACTTGACTAAGAGGCATGCTACAGGGAGCCACTATGGACTTACAGCTCTCTTTTGGACCATGGGGGAAGAAAATTTGGAATCAAATTTGATTTGATACCAAAAAAATAATGAACCATTTTCATTGTCTTTGAGTGCTGTAACTAAGTAAACTTCATACTGACTCCAGCAGGAAGTAAATAAATAATAGAATTTTGATAATGAATTGTTCATATACATCTAAATCTTCAATTGCATTTACTTGACCTCCAAGGTCAGGGGCGGCACACCCGAGGTAAGGGGCAGCGGCTGGGAGGAGCTACCCCACGTCCAAGAAGGGGTGGCTGGGCGGGTACAGGAGGGCCGAGAGGAGCTACTCCATGTTCAAGGTCAGGAGGGGCGGCTGTGAGGAGATACCCCTCGCCCAAGGTGAGGAGCAGCAGCTGCGCTTTGCTGGAGGAGCCGTGAAGAGATACCCCACGTCCAAGGTAAGAGAAACCCATGTAAGATGGTAGGTGTTGCAAGAGGGCATCAGAGGGCAGACACACTGAAACCATAATCACAGAAAACTAACCAATCTGATCACACAGCCTTGTCTAACTCGATGAAACTAAGCCATGCCGTGTGGGGCCACCCAAGACGGATGGGTCATGGTGGAGAGGTCTGACAGAATGTGGTCTATTGGAGAAGGGACTGGCAAACCCCTTCAGTATTCTCGCCTTGAGAACCCCATGAACAGTATGAAAAGGCAAAAAGATAGGACACTGAAAGAGGAACTCCCCAGGTCAGTAGGTGCCCAATATGCTACTGGAGATCAGTGGAGAAATAACTCCAGAAAGAAAGAAGGGATGGAGCCAAAGCAAAAACAATACCCAGTTGTGGATGTGACTGGTGATAGAAGCAAGGTCCGATGTGTAAAGAGCAATATTGCATAGGAACCTGGAATGTTAGGTCCATGAGTCAAGGTCGTTGGAAAAGACCATAATGCTGGGAAGGATTGAAGGCAGGAAGAGAAGGGGACTACAGAAGATGAGATGGCTGGATGACATCACCGACTCGATGGACATGGATTTGGGTAGACTCCAGGAGTTGGTGATGGACAGGGAGGCCTGGCGTGCTGCGATTCATGGGGTCACAAAGAGTCAGACTCGACTGAGCAACTGAACTGAACTGAACTAAACTGAGATTTAAAAAAAAAAAAAGGAATTATCAGTATTATCAGATGGCAATTCCTTGATTGCTTCTTTTGGCAAGTGAAGCAAAAGAAATACTGTAGAGCCTTAGCATGCTTGAGGAAGGACAATATAAAGACCCCACAAATAGAGAACAGTTCCAACTCTGGAATTAATTAATAAGTGCATTCACATATTTAGCCAGTTTTTGGTATAAACGTTTATTTATCATGCCAGACACCTCGCTAGGTGTTGGAAATATATGAGGAATAAGATGCTGTTCTCACTTCACAGGGCTCAGAATTTAGTGAAGACCCAAGGAAAACAATAGGGAGCATTAGAAAAGGATTTCTTTTACACTATTGTGTTCTTACCCTCCCAGTGTTATCAAACCCAAATTCATGAGTCTGATGCACAGTGAAGTCAATCGCAAACTTTATAGTGTGGAGCAGAGAAAGATTTGTTGCAGGGCCAAGCAAGGAGAACAGGCAGCTTGTGCAGAAGAAACCCTCCTGAACTCCAAGATGGTTTTCAAGGAAGAATTTTTAAAGGCAACATTTGGGGGGCGGGGTGTGCCAAAAGGCTGCAGGGTATGTGATTTTCTTCTTATTGGTTGGTGGTGACCTAAAACAGTGGTGATCCAGAAATCTAAACCATCAGTCTTCTCCCTCAGACTGATCTGTAGTCTCAGAATGTAGTCACATCCTCCATCCTGGTCGAGGTCTTAGTTCCTGCAGGACAAGTCAAAAGTATATGTCAAATTGTTATAAATATTCCTGGAGGAGGAACTAGGACTCTGTTATGTAGCCGAGCTATTATTGTTTCTTGACTGATAGCCTTTGTTTCTGCATTCCTCACTTCCCTAGTTAGTAACTTGGAGAAGGCAATGGCACCCCAATCCAGTACTCTTGCCTGGAAAATCCCATGGACCGAGGACCCTGGTGGACCGCAGTCCATGGGGTTGCTAAGAGTCAGACACGACTAAGCGACTTCACTTTCACTTCTCACTTTTATGCACTGCAGAAGGCTATGGCAACCCACTCCAGTGTTCTTGCCTGGAGAATCCCAGGGACGGGGGAGCCTGGTGGGCTGCTGTCTATGGGATCGCACAGAGTCGGACACGACTGAAGAGACTTAGCAGCAGCAGCAGCAATTAATAACTTCTTGAATCTCCTCTTTGGAACCCAGTAAAGACTCTTTTTCTACCAAAAACAAAAAACAAAACAAAACAAAAAAAACCAAGGTGGCGATGTTAGAGGAACCACTGACCACTGACTGAAACTGTCCACCCTGGCCAGACACCATAGTAACCACTCGCATGAGTTATCTTAAACAGGGGTTCCTGGTAAGGGATGCGGAACTAACAGGCTACCACCAACCAGAAGAATTCAAGAAAGGCAAAAAGGAGAGAGCAGACTCCAGTCCACATATCTTGCCAACTTCCCAGAATCCTTCTTGCTGGAATCCATCTTGGCTGAGTGATGTGTGCACCACCAGGAAGGACCCTGAATCAGAGTGATTGGCCAGAGACAACTCAGAAGCTAACCCGACTACCATAAAACCCAAGACTTCGAGCCACGTGGTAGAGCAGTACTCCTGGCTTCCCTTAACCTCCTACTTTCCACCCAGGCGCTCCTTTCCAATAAAGTCTCTTACTTTGTCAGCATGTGTGTCTCCTTGGACAATTCATTTCTGAGTGTTAGACAAGAGCCCACTCTCAGGCCCTGGAAGGAATCCCCATTCCTGTAATAGGGGCACCGAGGGACTGTTGTATCTAGGAGGACCCTGCAGGGTCCTGCTGGGTTTCACCAGTAAGGGAAGGACAGGACTTGGAAGGGGAGCCACCTCCTGGAAAGCCTGAACTAAATGGGGATTACTAGACTTAACTGCAGAGAAGATAAAGTCTGCAGCTTAAACAATTTGGCACAAACTGGATTTTTAGGGCCATACCAGATCTAGAAGAATTTCTTCTTAGTCACCAACACTCTGTTCAGAATAGCTCTCCATCTTCTTTCTCCTTTATTTTGTTGTTGTTGTTTAGTCAATAAGTTATGGCTGACCCTGTGATTCCATGGACTGCAGCATACCAGGCTCCTCTGTCCTTCACTATCTCCTAGAGTTTGCTCAAATTCATGTCCTTTGAATTGGTGATATTAGCTAATCATCTCATCCTCTGCTGCCTCCTCCTTTTGCCTTCAGTCTTTCCCAACATCAGGGTCTTTTCCAGTGAGTTGGCTTTTTGCATCTGGTGGCCAAAGTATTGGAGCTTCAGCATGAGCATCAATCCTTCTAATGAATATTCAGAGTTAATTTCCTTTAGGATCGACTGGTTTGATCTCCTTGCAGACTAAGGGACTCTGAAGAGTCTTCAGAACCACAATTGAAAAGTATCAATTCTTCAGCACTTAGCCTTCTTTGTGGTCCAATGCTCTCATCCATACACAGTCAGTTCAGTCACTCAGTCGTGTCCGACTCTTTGCAACCCCATGGAATGCAGCATGCTGGGCCTGCCTGTCCATCACCAACTCTCAGAATTTACTCAAACTCATGTCCATTGAGTTAGTGATACCATCCAACCATCTCATCCTCTGTTGTCCCCTTCTCCTCCCACCTTCAATCTTTCCCAGCATCAAGGTCTTTTCCAAGGAGTCAGTTCTTTGCATCAGGTGGCCAAAGTACTGGAGTTTCAGCTTCAGTGTCAATCCTTCCAATGAGTATTTAGGACTGATTTCCTTTAGGATGGACTGGTTGGATCTCCTTGCTGTCCAAGGGAGTCTCAGGAGTAGACAGTTCAAAAGCATCAATTCTTCTGCGCTCAGCTTTCTTTATAGTCCAACTCTCACATCCATACATGACTACTGGAAAAACCATAGCTTTGACTAGATGGACCTTTGTTGTCAAAATAATGTCTCTTCTTTTTAATATGCTCTCTAGGTTGGTCATAACTTTTATCCCATGGAGCAATCATCTTTTAATTTCATGGCTGCAGTCACCATCTACAGTGATTTTAGAGCCCAAAAAAGTAAAGTCTGTCACTGTTTCCATTGTTTTCCCATCTGTTTGCCATGAAGTGATGGGACCAGATGCCATGATCTTAGTTTTCTGAATGTTGAGTTTTAAGCCAGCTTTTCATTCTCCTCTTTCACCCTCATCAAGAGGCTCTTTAGTTCCTCTTCACTTTCTACCATTAGAGTGGTATCATCTGCATATCTGAGGTTATTCATACTTCTCCTGGCAATCTTGATTCTAGCTTGTGATTCATCCATCCCAGCATTTTGCATGATATACTCTGAATATAAGTTAAATAAGCAGGGTGACAATACATAGCCTTGATGTACTCCTTTCCCAATTTTGAACCAGTCAGTTGTTGTATGTCCAGTTCTAACTGTTGCTTCTTGACCCGCATACAGGTTTCTCAGGAGACAGGTAAGGTGGTCTGGTATTCCTATCTCTTTAAGAATTTTCCAGTTTGTTGTGATCCACATAGTCAAAGTCTTTCCCCTATGCATGTTATGTTATGTTATGTTACCTTTAGGGTCTCCAATATCTGCTCCTGGCTTGACCTACAACTTCAAAGATAGATTCTCTTCCTGTGGGCCACAGTCAAAAGTCTAATATTCTAAGTACTGTATTTAGCTGCACTCTGCTGGGCGTGAAGCTGATTAAAGTAATTCACATTAACTTGTGAGTGAAACATAACCTTCTTAAAAGGTATATTTGCGTTTTAATAGGAGTCCCTTAACACAAAGAGGGGGAATAATACCTTAATTTTCTAAATTTAAGACAGTTACTACTCTTAGAGCCTGGATTCTCACTTCCCAGTCACTCCTCAGCAGAATGCAGTTTTGCTTCTCTTGCTGAGGCTAATCACTGTGAAAAGCTTTTAGGGTGAAGTCAATGGACAGGGTCACCTTTTGAATAACTTTTATATTTGGGGAAATTCCCACATTATCCTTTTTCCATGTAGATATCAGTTCCCTAGCCTCCTTTGCAGCTAGGATGCAGGCATGCTGATTAGATGCTACATGCAAGATTAAGCTTGCAAGTGAGCAGTGTGAATAAACAGTGCTTGGGGCTTCTGCATGGGGCTTCCATTTTCCTGATGTCATTGTTGGCAGGGCTTTCAGACACAGGAGGTTCAAGATCAGGTGCAGAAGTGGCATTGGTGGCAGTAGCAGTTGCACTGAAACCTAGTTGCTGGCATTTTGGGCCCAGAGGTAGCAATAGCAGTAATTGGTACTGTTGCAGAAGGGGGACCTCTTCCAGGACCTGAGAGTGGGCTCTGGTCTAAATCTCAGAAATGAATTTTTCGAGGAGACACATGTGCTGACAAAGCAAGAGACTTTATTGGGAGAGGACACCCTGGTGGAAAGCAGGAGGTAACGGAACCCGGAAGAACTGCTCTGCCACGTGGCTCGCCTTCTGGGGTTTTATGATAATCCAGTTAGTTTCTGAGTTGTCTCTGGCCAATCACTCTGACTCAAGGTCCTTCCTGGTGACACATGCATCATACAGTCAAGATGGATTCCAGTGAGAAGGATTCTGGAAGGTTGGTAGGACATGTACACTGGAGTCTCCTCTCTCTTTTTGACGTTTCCCGAATTCTTCTAGTGGGTGAAAGCCTGTTAGTTCTGCATTCCTTACTGAAAGGTTGTTGTTGAGCTGTGAAAGACACTGGGATTCTTGGCCTCTGGAGGAGAGGAGTTCAATATGGGGCCAGTGATGGGGCTTGATTGCTCAGAGGTTTTGTATAATAAAGTTTTATTAGAGTATAAAAGAGAGAAAGCTTCTGACGTAGACATCAGAAGGGGGAAAAAAGAGTGCCTCCTTTACTAGTTTCAGAAAGCTGTTTTGTATCTGTTAGAAAGCTATTAATTGGATAAGAGAGACACCTCAAGGCTGACGGAGTTTTACCAGGCCCCTCTCCCACAATATGCATTTTTGAGATAGGATGGCGTGAGGTGTGTCACCCCCCAGCCACGGAAGCAACCTAGATGTCCATCAGCAGTTGAATGGATAAGAAAGCTGTGGTACATATACACAATGGAGTATTACTCAGCCATTCAAAAGAATACATTTGAATCAGTTCTAATGAGGTGGATGAAACTGGAGCCTATTATGCAGAGTGAAGTAAGCCAGAAAGAAAAACACCAATACAGTATACTAATGCATATATATGGAATTTAGAAAGATGGTAACGATAACCCTGTATGCAAGACAGCAAAAGAGACATAGATGTACATAACAGTCTTTTGGACTCTGTGGGAGAGGGAGAGGGTGGGATGATTTGGGAGAATGGCATTGAAACATGTATAGTGTCATGTATGAAATGAATCACCTGTCCAGGTTCGATGCATGATACTGGATGCTTGGGGCTGGTGCACTGGGATGATCCAGAGGGATCGTACGGGGAGGGGGGGGGGGGTTCAGGATGGGGAACACGTGTATACCTGTGGTGGATTCATGTTGATGTATGGCAAAACCAATACAATACTGTAAAGTAATTAGCCTCCAATTAAAATAAATAAATTTATATTTTTTTAAAAAAACAATTGATATGAATACTGGTTTGTTGAGCTATTGTCAGCCCAAGGTTTGAGAAAAGAAAAAAGTTAGTTTTAGGTGGAACCATTTTGAAGAAAGGCAGATTCCAAATCAAATAAATAGTTTAATTAACATAGCTTAAGAAAAACATTTCCATAAGAAAAATGCATTGGATAGCTCAAGGTTTGAGAAAAGTTTGAGCATTCTTTGGCACAGCCTTTCTTTGGGATTAGAATGAAAATTGACCTTTTCCAGTCCTGTGGCCACTGCTGAGTTTTCCAGCACAATTGCACTCATCTCACATTCTAGTAAAGTAATGCTTAAAGTTCTCCAAGCCAGGCTTCAGCAATATGTGAACCGTGAACTTCCTGATGTTCAAGCTGGTTTTAGAAAAGGCAGAGGAACCAGAGATCAAATTGCCAACATCCTCTGGATCATCGAAAAAGCAAGAGAGTTCCAGAAAAACATCTATTTCTGCTTTATTGACTATGCCAAAGCCTTTGTGTGGATCACAATAAACCGTGGAAAATTCTGAAAGAGATGGGAATACCAGACCACCTGACCTGCCTCTTGAGAAACCAATATGCAGGTCAGGAAGCAATAGTTAGAACTGGGCATGGAACAACAGACTGGTTCCAAATAGGAAAAGGAGTATGTCAAGGCTGTATATTGTCACCCTGCTTGTTTAACTTATATGCAGGGTACATCATGAGAAACGTTGGGCTGGATGAAGCACAAGCTGGAATCAAGATTGCTGGGAGAAATATCTATAACCTCAGATATGCAGATAACACCACCCTTATGGCAGAAAGTGAAGAAGAACTAAAGAGCCTCTTGGTGAAAGTAAAAGAGGAGAGTGAAAACGTTGGCTTAAAGCTCAACATTCAGAAACTAAGATCATGGCATCCAGTCCCATCACTTTATGGGAAATAGATGGGGAAACAGTGGAAACAATGTCAGACTTTATTTTTTGGGGCTCCAAAATCACTGCAGATGATGACTGCAGCCATGAAATTAAAAGATGCTTCTTGGAAGGAAAGTTATGACCAACCCAGACAGCATATTAAAAAGCAGAGACGTTACTTTGCCAACAAAGGTCCATCTAGTCAAAGCTATGGTTTTTCCAGTAGTCATGTATGGATGTGAGAGTTGGACTATAAAGAAAGCTGAGCACAGAAGAATTGATGCTTTTGAACTGTGGTGTTGGAGAAGACTCTTGAGAGTCCCTTGGACTGCAGGGAGATCCAACCAGTCCATCCTACAGGGGATCAGTCCTGAGTGTTCATTGGAAGGACTGATATTGAAGGTGAAACTCCAATACTTTGGGCACCTGATACGAAGAACTGACTCTTTGGAAAAGACCCTGATGCTGGGAAAGATTGAAGGCGGGAGGAGAGGGGGACGACAGAAGATAAGATGGTCGGATGGCATCACCGACTCAATGGACATGAGTTTGGGTAAACTCTGGGAGTTGGTGATGGACAGGGAGGCCTGGCATGCTGCAGTCCATGGTTTTGCAAAGAGTCAGACAGGACTGAGCGACTGAACTGAACTGAACTGAGGGTATGGAGAAACCAAAGCTTTTGTAAATTGCTGGTGAGAATGCAGCATGGTGCAGCTGTTGTAGAAAAGGTGGCAATTCCTTAAAACTTAAAGAATTGCCACATAACCCAGCAATTCAAAATAATTTAAAATAGTTAAAAACAAAGACTCAGACACTTGTACACTAGTGTTTGTGGTAGCATTATTCACAATAGCCAAAAGGTGGAAACAACTCAACAGAAGAATGGATAAACATAATGTGGTATATTCATATGAAGTGAAGGGAAGTGAAAGTCTCTCAGTCGTGTTGGACTCTTTGCGACCCCTTGGCAATATAGTCCATGGAATTCTCCAGGCCAGAATACTGGAGTGAGTAGCCTTTCCCTTCTCTAGGGGATCTTCCCAACCCAGGGATCAAACCAGTCTCCTGCATTGCAAGTGGATACTATACCAGCTGAGCCACAAGGGAAGCCCAAGAATACTGGAGTGGTTAGCCTATCCCTTCTCCAGTAGATCTTCCCGACCTGGGAATCGAACCAGGGTCTCCTTCAATGCAGGTGGATCGTTTACCAACTGAGTTATCAGGGAACCCTATAATAGAATATTATTTAGCCATGAAAAGAATGAAGTTCTGATACATGTCACAACATGGATAAACCTTGAAAACATGTTAAGTTAAATAAGCCAGATGCAAAAGGAGAAATACTGTATGATTTCACTTACATAGAACATCTAGATAGCAAATTCACAGAACTAGAAAGCAGATTAGATGGTATGAGGGGTTGGGGGAAGGGGGAGTCAAGAGTTACTGCTTAATGGGTACAGTTTCTCTTTCTGGTGATTAAAAATTTTGGAAATAGATAGTGTTGATGATTGCAAAGTACTGTGAATTTAATGCCGCCA
The DNA here is from genome assembly GCF_055505025.1 of Bos grunniens. Taxonomy (NCBI): domain Eukaryota; kingdom Metazoa; phylum Chordata; class Mammalia; order Artiodactyla; family Bovidae; genus Bos; species Bos grunniens. The sequence goes on along the minus strand of NC_141185.1, from coordinate 28,595,630 downwards.
AAATGTACAATGAAAAAAAAAGGGTGTTATATGTTGCATGTATTTTACTACAAAGTAAAAAGAAAAAATCACATTTTCAACATTACCCACCACATTTTATAGCCCTTATAATATTCATAAATCTAACTATAGTACAGTCCAGCTGTCTCTCTAGTATAGACACTATATTATATACAAAAGCTGAGTATCTTTACTGATGATGTCTTTGACTAAGAGTCCCCTGTTTGCTCTGGGATCCAGAATTTACATGTCGGCTTCTGAATTTAGGTTTTCTGTCCTTTCTGCCGAGGAATCCTCACTGAATGTTGACTCAAAAAGAACAAGGACAGACTTCTTGAAAACTTTTCTGAAGTTTTCCCCAATAAAGAGGTAGAGTGTGGGAGAAAACACAGTATTGAAGGTAGTAGTTATCACTGTGAGTAAGACAGTCAGCTGGAAAAACAGAGATCTGTTTTCAGTGAGAAGTAAGCCTTGGTATACATGATAGGGCATCCAACACACAAAGAAGGAGACAATGGCTGTCATCATGACTTTGAAGGGCTTGCCGGATTTCAACAGTCCCCTTGCTTTCATCTTTCTGGCTACTCTTTCATAACAAAAGGTGATGATGAGGAAAGGCAGAAGGAAGCCTAGCAAGAAGCGGCTGCTGAAACAGGCTACATGAATCCATTTCCTTAATGTTTGCATCTTTTTGCTCTCCCAGTCAGTAGACACACCATAGTTGTTTTGGCAGGTCACTGTTCCTTTATGGTCATCATGTGTCTCCCTGAAAACCACATAGGGCATGCTGAGGGCAGCAGCAAAGATCCAGACTCCCAAGATGATGCTGGAAGCCCAGCGTGGGGTTCGATGCAGTTGTGACCACACCGGGTGAAAAGTGAGAAGGTAACGATCAACACTGATGGCCGAGAGGAAGAACACAGAGGCGAACATTGCTGCATACAAAATGCTGTTGAAGATCTTGCACGTGGCCCTTCCAAAGCTCCAGTGATTGTCTTGAAGGTGGGAGATGGCCAAAAATGGCAAAAATAATATTGAAATAAAATAGGAGAGAATGAGATGAAAATATAAGAGAGTATTGACAGTCTCTTTCATTTTGAATTTTAGCACCCATAGATAGAGACCATTGGTGATAGTGCCAATTAAAAATGACATAAACAAAAGAACTACAACAATCACTTTTGAGGCAGAATTTGGAATGTGAATTCTGTTTCTTATTAAAGTAGAGTCATTGAGCAGGAAGTCAGTAGAGTTGGTCAGGTCCATAATTGGAATGAGAAACTGGAAATGACAACAAAAAAGAAGCAAAGGAAATGATTAAACATGGAAATTAAAATAGTAATTTTTCCATATTAATATTCAAAATGGCAATGTTTTTAAAATGGCAAACAATATTTCTGCAAGAATACAAATCAGATATTTTTCTTTATTTTTGTATGAGGAATTAGGATCAGATGTGAGAGTTGGACTGTGAAGAAGGCTGAGCGCCAAAGAATTGATGCTTTTGAACTGTGGTGTTGGAGAAGACTTGAGAGTCCCTTGGACTGCAAGGAGATCCAACCAGTCCATTCTGAAGGAGATCAGCCCTGGGATTTCTTTGGAAGGACTGATGCTAAAGCTGAAACTCTAGTACTTTGGCCACCTCATGCGAGGAGTTCACTCATTGGAAAAGACTCTGATGCTGGGAGGGATTGGGGGCACGAGGAGAAGGGGACGACAGAGGATGAGATGGCTGGATGGCATTACTGACTCGATGGACGTGAGTCTCAGTGAACTTCGGGAGTTGGTGATGGACAGGGAGGCCTGGCGTGCTGCGATTCATGGCGTCGCAAAGAGTCGGACACGACTGAGCGACTGATCTGATCTGAATTTGAGCGCCAAATATAGAAACACTGTAGATGCAATGAATTAATGTGAAGTAGAAATAACACTTGGAATATTTTTACTCTGTTAAGTGATTTAGGTAGCTAAAAGTATTCTAATTAGGTATTAGCCAGAAGTCTGACCCTTCTTGATGGGCACAGGTTCTTGAATATGGCAATGTAGAAGTTTTACTTGACTAGGACTTGGTTAGGGTAATATTACTAATGAAACTGAATAACAAACATAACAATGGCTGTAAATTGGTAATCATGTTGGAGCTATAGTTAGACTTCTCCCATGAGCTAATTATATGTAACAAATGTTATTAGCTATTAATAGTATTTAACACTCAGTTCATATGGGAGTTCTGTGGTATACTGTGAGATCATGAAGTGCCTTCCCAAATCAATGAAAGAGGAGGGTGTATTGTAGAACCTCATAGCTGCTCTTTCTTACTTGGAGAGGAGAGAGAAGTCAAGGAACTTATATTTATCCAATAACTTGTTGTATGCAAGTAGTTTTATATAAAAATAATTTCTTTTTTCCATATAAAGGCAAATATTTAAACAGAGGAGAAAATGAAGGAGGGGTTTAATTTCTTATTCATCAACATCTCCCACCATACATCCACTGTGGCAGATGGGGAACACCATCAGTGTTTGGTTATTTCTTTGAAAATTGGTAATTTGTGTAAAGTGTTTTTTTAATTAAAAAATTTTATTGCAGTATAGTTGATTTACAATGTTGTGTTAGTTTCAAGAGTAGAGCAAAGTGAATCAGTTATACATATACACATATCTACTCTTTTTTAATATATTCTTTTCCCACATAGGCCATCACAGAGTATTGAGGAGAGTTACCTGTGCTCTACAGCTTGTTCTTATTATTATCTATTTTTTATATAGTAGTGTGTGTATGTCAGTCCCAGTCTTCCAATTTATGCCTCTTCCCTTTTATCTCCTGATAACCATATATTTGTTTTCTACATGTGTGACTCTACTTTTGTTTTATAAATAAATTCATTTGTACCCCCATTTTTTTTAGACTCCACATTTAAGAAATATCATGTGATATTTGTCTTTCTATGTCTGACTTTCTTCACTCAGTATGACAATCTCTAGGTCTATGCACATGTGTAGTATTGTAATAGTGTTCCATGAAACAAAGTCTTTGATGATTCACAATATCCTATTTCTTGAATAAATGCCCCTGTAATATTGAAAATATAGACCTGAGAATATTTTGGAAAATAGCTATTATAATAGAATCATATCAGCTAATTGGTTTTTGATAAACTGGGTAAAGCAGTGGAAATTACTAATTTTTTTTTTCACTAAACAAAAACATTCTAAGAATACAGAAAGAGAAGAAATACCATAATTACTGTTAAAATCACGACTGCCTTAAGTTAATTCTGCCTGCGAAGGTAGTTGCAAGATTTTCCCTGCCAAGTAGCAAAATGATCCTGTTCAGGAAGATACCTTGGTAGTCTGCTTTGGGAATAAAAAGTGAAGTCTTGGGACATGGCATGGATGAGCAATGGTGAGTGAAAGAGTTGCAGCCCGAGGAAGAGGCTGGTTAAAGGTCCTGGGACCATGTGAAGAGGGAGGAGGAATAAGGATGTTCTCCAGAGAGGGGCCACATGAAAACACAGCAGGTGAGGGGAGGCTTCCAGAGGAGGAAGGGCCAATGAGATATTCTGAGAGGCAGAGACGACACAAGGGATTTAAAATGGGGACTGTCGTAATATTTAATTTTAATCCACTTGCTATGCTTTGGCATGGTGTAATGTCTCCCTTATCCTCATTAATCACAGCTTTCTTGTGTTGGTGGTTGCTCTGGGGAGTGGAAAGAAAAGAGCTTGTGTTTCCTGTTTGGGAAGGAGTAGGACAAAGAGAAGAGACCGGTGGTGGGAGAGGAGTTGTTAATGAGATGATGAGTGTGATGGAGACTAGATAGACAGTGGGGCATGAGTAGACAAGGAGAAACAAAATCCTATGGAGGGTTTCTGATAGTGTGTGTGTAGACCTATGTGTATCTATTTGTGTGTGCTGTGTGTGTGTGTACCTGTGTGTCTGTGTGCCTGTGGTCTGTCTTTATATCTGTGGTGCCTTTGTGTGTATGTATGTTCATATATGCTGTGTGTGTCTCTAATGGTATGTGTTTGAATTCATGGGATGTGTGTGGAGCTCTGTGTGTGTGTGTGTGTGTGTATCTGTAATCTGAGCACGGGTGGCATATTTTTGTGGTCTCTGTGGTATCAGCAGTCCGTGTGTGTGTTTATTTGTGTAGTGTGTATGTGTTTAATGTTTGTCTGGTTGTGTGTGTGATAGCTCTGTATGTGCATATGAGAAGCTGAATTATAGAGAAGGTTTTATTAAAAGTTGTGTGGCTGGGCTCCATCTAGAAGGGTGCCTGAAAGTAATGTAGGACTTGAGGAAAATCAACCTTGGTAGTGATTCTGAGGGCTTCCCTGGTGGCTCAGAGATTAAAGCATATAAAGTTTCCTAGGAAGCCTGATTTATTGCACATGACCAGGAGATTTCTTCATCCTTAAACATCTTTTGAAATGGTTTTAAAGTAGTTACTTATAAATTGGGCCTTCCCAGGTGGTGCTAGTGGTAAAGAACTCACCTGTGAATGCAGCATATGCAAAAGATGCAGGTTCGATCCCTGGGTCAGGAAAATCCTGTGGAAGAAGAAATGGCAACTCACTCTACCATTTTCCAAGGACAGAGGATCCTGGTGGGCTACCGTCCATGGGACTGCAAAGAGCAGGATGTGACTGAGCACAGCACGGCATGGCATTTATAAACTAATGGGGCAGAACTGGGGCTCTGGCATCCCACAGAACTGGGCTTCAATCCTGTCTCTACCACTTACCAGTTCTGTGGTTTTGGACTCTTAATTCTGAGCCTGTTTCATCTTCTAAACCCCAGTGACTTCTTATGAGGACTAAGTGAGATAATATATTTGAATCACTTACCTCCCTTTGTTTGTTGAACTTTTTTTTGGCCTCACTGCATGGCATGTGGAGTCTTTTTTCCCTCACCAGGGATCAAACCCACGCCCTCTGCAGTGGAAGCATGAATTCTTAACCACTGGACCTCCAGGGAAGTCCCCTCAACTTGTTATATTAAGAGTAGCAAGAGCCTCATTTTGTCCTTTTAATGTCATATTTCTCTCTTTCCCAAAGCCCAACTACTAAATTCTAAAGTACCACTAGGGCTTTCTGAAAAAATCTAAATGTTCATCTACTGGGGCAAGGGCTGTCAGAGTTATTATGAAGCCTTGCTATAATGATACCTTTGGCATAAGTGACTTTTAGGCAGACCCCACCTTAGCTTGGGATTATAAAGCTACTGTGGAGGAGGGGACTACAAAAATCTGTGGAAGCTTGATCTGGAGTGAGCCTAGAGGGTCTATTCAGATGATAGCTCTAGGATAAACCTTCTGTCTCAGGGAACCTTACCTTGAAGCTGTATCTTCACACCAGATGGTCTTGGGAGGGTCAAAGGGACTCTATATCAGCAGTTTCCTCTCCAGCTGCTACTGCTGCTAAGTCGCTTGAAGTTAGTGACACTTTGCCTGCCTTTCACCTGCTTTTCTTCTTGCCTATACTACTTCCCAGCCATGAAACTACTATTTAAATATTCAGCAAGACTTCCTCTTGCTGGTTTCCCTTCCTTTTTCTGTGGAATGTATACTCTAAAGGTGTAGGCAGACAGTTGAGTATTTCTTCAAATAATTTCTCCATTTTAAGGAAAGATTTAAAAAATTCCATAAACAATGTTATGCTATTCAGGTTACTCTATTTCAGTTCAGTTCAGTTCAGTCGCTCAGTCATGTCCGACTCCTTGCGACCCCGTGGACTGCAGCACATCGGGCCTCCCTATCCATGACCAACTCCTGGAGTTTACCCAAACTCATGTCCATTGAGTCAGTGACACCATTCAACCATCTCATCCTGTCGTCCCCTTCTCCTCCTACCTTCAATCTTTCCCAGCATGACGGTCTTTTCAAAGGAGTCAGTTCTTCACATGAGGTGGCCAAAGTATTAGAGTTTCGGCTTCAACATCAATCCTTCCAATGTACACTCAGGACTGATCTCCTTTCGCATGGACTGGTTGGATCTCCCTGCAGTCCAAGGGACTCTCAAGAGTCTTCTCCAACACCACAGTTCAAAAACATTATTCTGTTTAACTATTGTTATTCCATTAACAAAGCTTGTTTCTGGTGTTAAAACACTGATTAAAAATCACCTCAAAAGAAAATTACCATCTCATATTTGGTCATCCCACCAGACATCTATTCTGCCTTGATTCTAGCTTGTTAATTAGCATATGGATACATGGTGTTGGGTACATAGGGAGGTGATAACTATTAAGCATGGAAAAGTTAGAATCTGAAAATGGTAGAATCTCCTGCTGGAGAGACAGTGGTCAGAAAGGAAAACTCAAATATTGAGTTTCACAGTAAAATGGAATGTATGAAAACAGGCCAAAAATTAATATTGTTTAGTGTGAGAAGATGAAGACTGACAGGCAGAAAGATCTGCATTTGTACAGTTGTTGAGAATGGCTAGAAAGAACACAGAATCGGTTACCATATCCAAGAAGACAATTGCATTATAAGAAACTCCTACAATGTGTGTAATGCATTTATGACTGACGGAGCCCTGCATTTTCTATTTTCCTCTCTCTAATCCACCTCTGACATTTTCAGGATCGGCCTCTGTGCTGACCCCACTGTGCTGATTTCTCTCCTGCTTGCTCTCCTCTTCATCTCTGCACTGCCAGTGGAGAAAACGCACATCAAAACTGCTGTGTGGCTTCAGCAGTGACGCTCAGGAATCCAGGATTTGTGTTAGAATTGTAAGCTTTCCTTGCTACTGTAGCCTTATGAAAAACAGACTTACATTTTAGTTCTTAATTTCATTCGAAGGTATGATCTTCAACCTAAGAACTGATCTTCTTTGCTTCAAGATAAGTTTTCAAACTTGCTAATCTTGAGAAATGCTGGACTGGAGCAGCACAAGCTGGAATAGGATTGCCAGGAGAAATATCAATAACCTCAGATATGCAGATGACACCACCCTTATGGCAGAAAGCGAAGAAGAACTAAAGAGCCTCTTGATGAAAGTGAAAGAGGAGAGTGAAAAAGTGGGCTTAAAACTCAACATTCAGAAAATTAAGATCATGGCATCCGGTCCCATCACTTCACGGCAAATAGACGGGAATCAGTGGAAACAGTGGCAGACTTTATTTGGGGGGAGGTTCCAAAATCACTGCAGATGGTGACTGCAGCCATGAGATTAAAAGATGCTTGCTCCGTGGGAGAAAAGTTATGACCAACCTAGACAGCATACTAAAAACAGAGACATTACTTTGCCAACAAAGGTCCGTCTAGTCAAAGCTATGGTTTTTCCAGTAGTCATATGTGGATGTGAGAGTTGGACTATGAAGAATTGATGTTTTTGAACTGTGGTGTTGGAGAAGACTCTTGAGAGACCCTTGGACTGCGAGGAGGTCCAACTAGTCCATCCTAAAGGAAATCAGTCCTGAGTATTCATTGAAAGGACTGATGCTAAAGCTGAAACTCCAATACTTTGGCCACCTGATGCGAAAAAACGACTCCTTGAAAAAGACTGTGATGCTGGGAAAGATTGAAGGTGGGAGGAGAGGGGACGACAGAGGATGAGATGGTTGGATGGCATCACCGACTCGATGGACATAAGTTTAAGTAAACACCGGGAGTTGGCAATGGACAAGGCAGCCTGGTGTGCTGCAGTCCATGGGGTCCAAAGAGTTGGACACGAATGAGCAACTGAACTGAACTGAACTGCCTTTTAAAAGGAATTTCTTGCTAGGTTTTCAAACCCTGTGAGCTAATTCACAGATTTGGAACAACCTGAGATATTATTTGATCCATACCTACTAATTTTGAAGATTAGCAAAATGAGATTCAGGGAAGCTGAGTGATTCACAATAGGTTTCCACCAAAAAAAGAACCAAGGGCTCTTTCCACTGCCCTGTACTATTTCATTAGTACAAAAAGGAATTTGGACCAGGTTCTTCCTCCTCCCCCCTCCACTCTACATTTCCAAACTCAACTTTTAGTAAAATTCATAAATAATAAATATATTTGGGACTAGTGTTTAATTCCTTACCCCCAGCCCCTGCCAAAATTTTCACAAGGGCTAGTACCACTATGGCACCCCACTCCAGTACTCTTGCCTGGAAAATCCCCTGGACGGAGAAGCCTGGTAGGCTGCAGTTCATGAGGTTGCTAAGAGTCGGACACGACTGAGTGACTTCACTTTCACTTTTCACTTTTCACTTTCATGCATTGGAGGAGGAAATGGCAACCCACTCCAGTGTTCTTGCCTGGAGAATCCCAGGGACGGCGGGGCCTGGTGGGCTGCCGTCTATGGGGTCACACAGAGTCGGACACCACTGAAGCGACTTAGCAGCAGCAGCAGTACCACTATTACATAGCCTAAAATTTCATCCTTCCATTACTCCCCTGTGAAATACTCTCATTAGTGAGAGTATTTATCTAATAGGTAATTACATCAATGATATTATCTCTGTTGAGAAAGATGCAAACTTTTTGAGGAAGGAGCTTCTCTTCTGTGGCTTTGATGATATGACTTCATTTCACTTTTCATATTTCAAAATAATTCTGGTGGTTTTAAGGGGAATTCATGGAAATGGAAACTTTTATATTGTTTTGATGTGATCACAGTATGAAATAGAAATGCAGAAACAGATGGTGAAATGCTTGAAAGTCTATAAACTCATAAATGTATATAATTTTAGAGCTGAAGGAGACCAAGCAGTTAATTTCATCTAATTCCTGGTACTATAGGTGAAGAAACTAAGATCCATCAAGATATTTGGGAGCTTGTCCTAGATTCCATTATTAGTTAATAAAAGATTTGGGGCAGAAATAATGTACACTGAAAATACTGATGCACTACTTATAGGCACTATATTGATTGCACAAAACAATATAGGAGAGAACACAAAGCCATAGTTACAAATTCTCTTTTACTTACCATATATACAAAACCTTCCTGAATCTCAAGTTTCCTCATTTGTACATGTAAAAAAAAGAAAGAAAACCTCTCCTGAAGTATTCTTTTGAGAATTAATAGTAGTTATTAAATATTATTAAGAGTTATTAATAACAATTCATTGATACTATATATAATGGGTTAGCACAGTGCCTGGCACATGGTATGCTAAATGCATGATCATTCATATATAAGCTGTATCAGAGAACAACAGCAAACCCAGTAGGCTGGAACGAATCCAGGCAGTGCAATTCAAGAAATATTTATTGAATATCTAATGCATGCCAGAGAATGTTCAAGACTAGGGAAAATAAATAATTTTAAAATATTGCCTTTAGTGTTTATAGTTATTAAAAAGATGACATGTGAACAAAACACCTAAGCAATGTTAAGGAAAGCAAGTTCTAGGCCGTAGAAACAGGGTGTTTAAAGGCCTAATGAAAGAGAGCAATGTTTCATTTGTCTGGCTGGGTTCTGCACTTTTCAAGATCACTTCTCATCATCTTCCACATGCCAGCATAGTGGGAACAACAAGACATCTATTAACCTAATGGTTTTCATTCTGACTAAAGTTAGAATCACTTGGAGATCTTTAAAAAATGCAAAATATTCTTGAGATTTAATTGATTTATTTAATATTTATCAAGCAATGTTTTTGTCACTGGGGTTATAGAATAAATAAGAGTTTTGTTCTAATGGAGCTTACATTCTAGTTGGGAGAGATGTACAATAAACCAACAATCCAATGTCAGCTAGCACCTACAGTATTATGCAGAGTGTTATTAATTAAGACGTAGCAATGTGATGAGTAACTAAGTGACTAGCCAAATGGGACTGCTGGGAAAAGTCTTTCAGGAGGTGATATTTAATGACTTTGGATGACTTAAAGGAGCCAACTGTGCAGGGATTAAGAGAAGAGCATTACCCTGGACCTAACTCACTTCTTGCTGCATGTCTGTTTCCTCTTTATTGACCCCTTTCTACTTTCTGTCTGCTCTTGCTCTCAGAATTAGGTCTCCCCATTTATTAGAATCTTTGGTTCATGACCTTTCAACTTCATGTCATGATTTATGGCTTGTGTTCTCCTCCTTGGCTGGGTCCTTGTTCTGATAGCATTCCTGGAAAGAGAAATTCAGCCTTATTCAGGAAACTATCTCCTGGGTTCATCTGTTCCTAGTCTTATTGGATAAGATCCACCATATCAGGCTCCAGCTGCTCTCCATGTCTGGATAGCATTCCGGGAACTGTAAGTAGGATGTATCTGCAGGAGAGACAGAATGTGAGGCTGGGAACTTGGTCTGCATCTTGTTTATGGAAAGTCTTGGATTCAGATTCAGTCTTGGAGGAAAAAGATTTGGGTTTTGGAGCATAGGTGGGGAGATGGGCTTTTGACAGGATGATAGAATGGAGGCCTTGATAGACTTGCTTCTCTGCAAACTCAGACTCAGTGTAATCTGCTGAAAGTGAGCAAAGGAAGGGTGATGGAAAACAATGAAAATTTAGAATGTCTGATGGAAGTGATGAGACACATTTAAATTATTGAGCTATGATTAGGGTTTATTTGAGATTAGAATCACTTATTTGTAGATTCCCCCTGGGAATGGGGAAAAATACCTCATTGTGAAAATTTTAAATTATGAGCCATCTACTCTGTTACATTTGCTTTCAGCCTGGATGTAGAAGAAGCAGATTGTCAAAATATTTTTGGCAGATGGTTTCCATGCTAATATTACCAGAGTGGAGGGCCAACAGAGTTGAGACTGCTGATAATATAGTAGAAGTGATATTTCTAGGAGTTTAGGGAGAATAGCAAAACCATTGTGAGTTTGACAGAGAGAGAGAAAGGGCGAGGTTGAGGGACTGCGGGTCTGGTGCAGGTATAGTAGTGTTTGTTTAAATATAGACTATGGTTGAAGTAGGATACTAGAATTTGTAATGTTCATGGTGCGGAAGTTCTATTTTTTACAAAAACTTTTGATTGGGATATAGTTGATTTACAATGTTTTGTTTGATGGTAAGATCTCTGCTGCTGCTGCTGCTAAGTCACTTCAGTCGTGTCCAACTCTGTGTGACCCCATAGATGCTAGCCCACCAGGCTCCCCCGGCCCTGGGATTCTCCAGGCAAGAACACTGGAATGGGTTGCCATTTCCTTCTCCAATGCATGAAAGTGAAAAGTGAAAGTGAAGTCACTCAGTCGTGTCTGACTTAGTGACCCCATGGACTGCAGCCTACCAGGCTCCTCCGTCCATGGGATTTTCCAGGCAAGAGTACTGGAGTGGGTTGCCATTGCCTTCTCTGGGTAAGATCTCTAGAGTGCAGTAAAGGAACTCAGGTAGTAAAGTAATCATTGGAATCCACATCTAGAAACTTCAAACTAAAGTATCAATAGTCCTTATCCTAAAAGCAGTGGGAATCACTGAAAGGTTTTAGATAAGAAGTGATATGATTCTGGTGATAGTTTAAAAAGATAGTCTGGCTTTTAAGGTGGAGAATGGATTGGTTAAAAATTAGTGTGGCAGTGGGAAAACTAATGATCTCAGTTTATGTTCCATAGACAAGTAGACCTATAGACAAGAATTCTAAAGTAGGTAGTTTTTTTCTGAAATGACCCCAGGAAACTCTGGCAAGGGATGAGGAAGAGAGCTAGGGAAGGGCAGGAGCAAATGAAGGGTGAAACATTAAACAAGGTACTGTGCTGTGCTCAGTCACTCAGTCGTGTCCGACTCTTGGCAGCCCTATGGAATGTAGATACGATTGTGAGTAATTAATGCTTAATCCCACTGAGGAACTCTGGAAAACTCTGGTGTAGAACATATACCACTGGGTTACTTCAGCCAAGGGACAAGGAGCTTGGGTTTTTATATACCAATTCCTGTCAGTTTTTGGTTGATGGATGCTCCCAGAAGGTATTATTTCTTTTTCACAATATGATAGAATGGGATCAGAGAAAGTTTTGGGGTTAAAAGAAAGTGGATCCTGGCAGAGGAAATTTGGCCAGCAAGAACTGACAGAGTAATAACAAGGAGTTATGGGTGGGCATCAGAGAGGTTCTGCTACATCTGTTCAAGACTATTCTGTTAATTCAGGCAAGAGACAAAGGCAACTTGGACCAAGTAGTGGCGACGAAGATGGGGGTAAGTGAAAGGATTTAGGAGGTACAGATACATGTATGTGCATATGAGTTTCATGCTTTTCATTTTGTTAACCATGTTTGTAGATTATATGTTTCTGATCCTCTTTTAAGGTAAACTGTAAGCTTGAGATATCCCAAAAAGATAGCAATGAAGTCTAATATTCTTCTGATTTAGTATCCTAAAATTACTGAAACGTAAAAGCAGTGCTGTCCAGTAGAAATATTATGCAAGTCACATTAAAATTTTCCAGAAGTCAATTTAAAAAGTAAAAAGCAGTAGGTAGAATTCATTTTAATGATGTTATTTCATTTAACTCTCTATATACAAATATTATAATTTCAACATGTAATCAATACAAAATTATTGAAGTATTTGCATCCTTTTTTGAGGGTCTTTAAATTTTGATGTGTTCAGTTCAGTCACTCAGTCATGTCTGACTCTTTGCGACCGCATGGACTGCAGCATGCCAGGGTTCTTTGTCCATCACCAACTCCCAGAGCTTACTCAACACATGTCCATGGCATATTTCTTTCCTTTTCTCCCTTGCCTTTTGCTTTTCTTCTTTTCTCAGCTATTTGTAAGGCCTCCTCAGACCATTTTGTCTTTTTGAGTTTCTTTTTCTTGAGAATGATCTTGATCCCTGCCTCCTGTACATTGTCACAAACTTCCATCCATAGTTCTTCAGGCACTCTGTCTATCAGATCTAATCCCTTGAATCTATTTCTCACTTCCACTTATAATCATATGGATTTTGATTTAGGTCATACCTGAATGGTCTAATGGTTTTCCCTACTTTCTTCAATTTAAGTCTGAATTTGGCAATAAGGTGTTCATGATCTGAGCCACAGTCAGCTCCCGGTCTTGTTTTTGCTGATTGTATAGAGCTTCTCCATCTTTGGCTGCAAAGAATATAATCAATCTGATTTCGATGTTGACCCTCCGGTGATGTCCATGTGTAGAGTCTTCTCTTGTGTTGCTGGAAGAGGGTGTTTGCTATGACCAGTGCGTTCTCTTGGCAAAACTCTGTTAACTTTTGCCCTGCTTCATTTTGTACTCCAAGGCCAAATTTGCCTGTTACTCCAGGTGTTTATTGACTTCCTGCTTTTGCATTCCAGTCCCCTATAATGGAAAGGACATCTTTTTTGGGTGTTAGTTCTAGAAGGTCTTGTAGGTCTTCTTAGAACCATTCACCTTCAGCTTCTTCAAACGTTACTGGATGGGGGATAGACTTGGATTACTGAGATATTGGACAGTTTGCCTGTTTAGAAACAAACAGAGATCATTCTATTGTTTTTGAGATTGCATCCAAGTACTGCATTTTGGACTCTTTTATTAACTACGAGGGCTACTCCGTTTTTTCTTAGGGATTCTTGCCCAAAGTAATAGATATAATGGTCATCTGAGTTAAATTCCACATAGAAAAAGGAGTACGTCAAGGCTGTATACTGTCACCCTGCTTATTTAACTTCTATGCAGAGTACATCATGAGAAACGCTGGGCTGGAAGAAGCACAAGCTGGAATCAAGATTGCCGGGAGAAATATCAATAACCTCAGATATGCAGATGACACCACCCTTATGGCAGAAAGTGAAGAGGAACTCAAAAGCCTCTTGATGAAAGTGAGAGTGAAAAAGTTGACTTAAAGCTCAACATTCAGAAAACAAAGATCATGGCATCCGGTCCCACCACTTCATGGGAAATAGATGGGGAAACAGTGGAAACAGTGTCAGACTTTATTTTTTGGGGCTCCAAAATCACTGCAGATGGTGACTGTAGCCATGAAATTAAAAGACGCTTACTCCTTGGAAGAAAAGCTATGACCAACCTAGATAGCATATTGCAAAGCAGAGACATTACTTTGCCAACAAAGGTTCGTCTAGTCAAGGCTATGGTTTTTCCAGTGGTCATGTATGGATGTGAGAGTTGGACTGTGAAGAAGGCTGAGGGCCGAAGAATTGATGCTTTTGAACTGTGGTGTTGGAGAAGACTCTTGAGAGTCCCTTGGACTGCAAGGAGATCCAACCAGTCCATTCTGAAGGAGATCAGCCCTGGGATTTCTTTGGAAGGAATGATGCTAAAGCTGAAACTCCAGTCCTGAATACTGAAACTAAAATTTACTGTGTAATATTAACATGGTTTTGGACTTTCTTTCATATATATTATTTTAAGACTTCCAAGTTAAGTGTGAGATATAATTTTTAAAGTTGGTAAAGATTTCTACTAAGGAGAACTAGATGGCTAGAATGACAATTTCCTTAACTTTTTTGACCTTAAAATAGCTGGTAAGGGTGATTTCCTGAAGATAAATATTTCTTACTGTTTGCTAGTTAGACAGGAAATTCTCTTTAAGGTTTTGATATAAAAATCAGTAGTTTTACAGCTCATTTTACTTTCATTTCTTTTAGGCAATATCCTAGGTCCCTCTCTTCTTTATTTCGCAACCACAATTATCAGAACATAATATAAGATTGGAATTCACAGTTCCTTGTCTTATGAAACATGCTCCTTTTCTTTCTGTCTTCACGATGGAAATGAGAAATTTCTATTGCTCAGTACGTGAAATAACGTAGGACAATATAAGTTGGTCCTTGACTAAGATTATAATCTGATAATATCAAAGGTCCTGGATACCTAGAGGAATGAAATTAAATATTTTAATATACTTATAAAACTGCATCCTTTAAGGTATACTTATGAAAGCCATCGTCAAATGTGGCTTATTTATGTTTTTTCCCCAAAGTTGTGGATACAAACAGAATAAAAACTAAGGCAAGTTGGGCCTACTGTGGCTTAATCAGTGTAAGTAAGGAGTTATCATGACTGTAGCCAATTTGGAGGTGAAGAGTTTTCTCATGGCTACTTGAAACTTGGGCTTCCCTGGTGGCTCAGATGGTAAAAAATCTGCCTGCAATGCAGGAGACCTGGGTTTGTTCTCATTTCACTATTCTTGCCTGGAGAATTCCATGGTCAAAGGAGATTGGCACAGAGTCAGACATGACTGAGCAACTAACACACACACCCCAGAACCTTGTTTTTATGAGGCCTTAAGGGAGTCTAGGGTAGGTCTCTTTACTTATAAATAAGGATTCCTCTGAGGAGCCTGCAGCACTGCTTAAAGGGTGACCAAAAAATAACCTAACAAAAGCGTAAAAAAAGCTTTGACTTCAGATGTACCTGAATTCAAATCTTTTAGTATTTTTTTAATAAGACATGGCCTCAGTCCTATCACTTAGAGTCTAAGTTTCAGATGTCCCCTATTTATCTTCAGTTCAGTTCAGTTCAGTTGCTCAGTCGTGTCCGACTCTTTGAGACCCCATGAATTGCAGCACACCAGGCCTCCCTGTCCATCACCAACTCCGGGAGTTCACTCAAACTCATGGGGTCACTAAGAGTCGGATACAACTGAGCAACTTCACTTTCACTTTTCACTTTCATGCGTTGGAGGAGGAAATGGCAACCCACTCCAGTGTTCTTGCCTGGAGCATCCCAGGGACAGGGGAGCCTGGTGGGCTGCCGTCTATGGGGTCGCACAGAGTCGGACACGACTGAAGTGACTTAGCAGCAGCAGCAGTAGCAGCATGTCCATCGAGTCAGTGATGCCATCCAGCCATCTCATCCTCTGTCGTCCCCTTCTCCTCCTGCCCCCAATCCCTCCCAGCATCAGAGTCTTTTCCAATGAGTCAACTCTTCACATGAGGTGGCCAAAGTATTGGAGTTTCAGCTTTAGCATCAGTCCTTCCAAAGAACACCCAGGACTGATTTCCTTTAGAATGAATTGGTTGGATCTCCTTGCTGTCCAAAGGACTCTCATGAAAGAGCTTTTAAAAAAGTTTAACTAACTAGTTTTTGTTTTTGACTGTGGTATATAAATCTAAATATGTACAGCTGCTGCTGCTGCTAAGTCACTTCAGTCATGTCAGACTCTGTGCAATCCCATAGACAGCAGCCCACCAGGCTCCGCCATCCCTGGGATTCTCCAGTCAAGAACACTGGAGTGGGTTGCCATTTCCTTCTCCAATGCATGAAAGTGAAAAGTGAAAGTGAAGTCGCTCAGTCGTGTCCGACTCCTAGTGACCCCATGGACTGCAGCCTACCAGGCTCCTCTGTACATGGGATTTACATTTCTATAAAAATGGGACCCACTATGCATCCTGTTTGGTAACTGTTTCCATTTAATAATGTGTTATACATGTCTTTCATCTCAATAAACTATTAATGAATATACATCTACATCATCATTTTTTTTTAACATCATCATTTTGATAGCTATCATTTGATAATCCCTTGCATCATTTGATAGTCCCTTGCAGGCTATTTTGAGGATTTTAGTATGAGATAAAAATATGTGACCGTAACTGAATGACACCACCCTTATGGCAGAAAGTGAAGAAGAACTAAAGAGCCTCTTGGTGAAAGTGAAATACGAGAGTGAAAAAATTGGCTTAAAACTCAGCATTCAGAAAACTAAGATCATGGCATCTGGTCCCATCACTTCATTGCAAATAGATGGGGAAACAATGGAAACAGTGACAGACTTTATTTTGGGGGGGCTCCAAAATCAATGCAGATGATGACTGTAGCCATGAAATTAAAAGACACTTGCTCCTTGGAATAAAAGCTATGACCAACGTAGACAGCATACTAAAAAGCAAAGACATTACTTTGCCAACAAAGGTCCATCTAATCAAAGCTATGGTTTTTCCAGTAGTCATGTATGGATGTGAGAGTTGGACTATAAAGAAAGCTGAGCGCTGAAGAATTGATGCTTTTGAACTGTGGTGTTGGAGAAGACTCTTGAGATTCCCTTGGACTGCAAGGAGATCCAACTAGTCCATCCTAAAGGAAATCAGTCCTGAATATTCATTGGAAGGACTGATGCTGAAGCTGAAACCCCAGTACTTTGGTCATCTGATGTGAAGAACCAACTCATTGGAAAAGACCCAGATGCTGGGAAAGATTGAAGGAGGGAGGAGAAGGGGACAACAGAGGATGGCATCACTGATGTGATGGGTATGAGTTTGAGTAGGCTCTGGGAATTGGTGATGGATGGGGAAGCCTGGAATGCTGCAGTCCATGGAGTCACAAAGAATTGGACACAACTGAGTGACTGAACTGAACTGAAGTTGCATATAGCAATTTAAAAATAACTGAAATATAAATAGGACTGAATTTAGGTTTCTCACAATTAGCCTGCAGGCAGACCTTTTCCCACCTATCTTTGCTAGCCAGCCACCATCGTGCAGGCTGCAAGACCTCCACACATAATTGCCTCATACATCAGGACCAGGAACCCTGCATCTCAGACATCACTGAAGGCATCAGAACAAAGGTGGCACAAGAACCCACATAGAAATTGTAGGTCATGATGGCTTTCTGCGATGGAACATCATGGAATATTGGGGCGCTATAGAAAAACAAACAAAAAAAAGCCTATTTTACTGATTCAGGACCTGAAAGGCCAGCAGACTCCTAGAGGAAAGAAACAATTAAAGGATAGCTTCTCAGAGCAGAAAGTTCATTTTCATCTCTGTGAATTTCTTCATTTCTAGCACCCTAGGAATGTTTGTTCTCTTCTTTACAGAAAATTCACCTAATGGCCTCCCACTTCAGTGAGATTATCAGAACATGAAAAACACTTCAGATTCCTATCTGAAAATATGTGTTCCTCCTACTACATTCTAGGTTTAAAATGCTCTCTTAACATTCCAAAAATTATTTTTGTAAATGATGTTGGCTGCAGTTCAAAACACTGTTGTATGGAGCATTCACTAGGCTAGTTCACAGTCCCTCTCTGAATACCAGTTTACAGACACACTCTCAGATGGTTTGGGATAGAGAGAGATCCTAGGTCTTCTCCTAAGTCACTTGGAGCAGAGTCCACAGGAGGAACTCTGAGGTGTGTTGTTTGCCATCCCTCCTTCAGACTAAACCTCTTGAAAAGGATCCTCTGAGCTGAGGATGCTGGTGAAGATAGAGCCTGCTGGGAGGAGGGCTGCATATTTGGCATCTTATAGTGCTATCCCAGTGGGTTCTCCAACTAACCCGACAGAGGTTTCAGTTCCTCATCAGAGGAGGCTGTAAATATTGAAAGAGAGTATAGGTCATATGGCCAACTATATTTCTACGTGTCAAGTACTGTGCTGGCACTATAGATAGAAGAGTAAACAAGACAAGAGTGGTTCGGCTATTGGGGAGCTTCTGAATTAGTGTGGGGAAAACAGGACATATGAGGCAAATAGAGTAAACTGTGTTTAATGATGTAAAGAGAAAATTGACTGAGACCTGGTGTTAGGGAGATTTCCTTGAGGGAGTAACATTTGAGCTGAGACTTGAAGTTAGGTGGATAATGAGAGTGAAGGACTAACTTTTCCAGCAAAAGAGACACTTTGTGAAAAGGCCTCAGGTTTGACTGAGAAGTTCAATAAGGTCTCCCTGGTGAGCTCAGTCGGTAAAGAATCTGGCTGCAATGAGGGAGATCTGGGTTTCATCCCTGTGTTGGGAAGATCCCTAGGAGGAGGGCGTGGCAACACATTCCAGTACACTTGCATGGAGAATCCCCATGGATAGAGGAGCCTGTGGGCTGCAGTCCATGGGGTTGCAAAGAGTGAAACACGACTGAGTGACTAAGCATGAGACAGAGGGCAGAGACCTGGGGAGAGGGATGAGGCAGGAGATGTTCATAGGGCCAGATCATGGAGGCCTTTTCAGGCCATGTTAATTGCACTGCATTTTATTTGAAGGGTAATGGGAAGGGGAAAATGCCACACGAATTAATTTGCTGGGGCTGCCTTAACTAAACACCACAGACTGGTGTCTTAAACAACAGGAAGTAATGGTCTCACAGTTCTACAGGCCAGAAGTCCGAGATTAAGATGCTGGTAGGGTTGGTTTCCTCTAAGGCCTCTTTCTTTAGCTTACAGGTGGCTCCATTGTTGTCACCTCTTCAAAGGGTCTTTTCTTTTAGGGTATGCCCCTAGGGTCTAATTATTAGAGAAATGCAATTCAAAACAACAATGAGATATCACCTACACCAGTCAGAATGGCTATCATCAAAAAAATCCACAAATAATAAATGCTGGAGAGGGTGTGGATTTTTTTGATGATAGCCATTCTGACTGGTATGAGGCGATATCTCATTGTAGTTTTGAATTGCATTTCTCTAATAATTAGTGATGTTGAATATATTTTCAAGTGCCTATTGGCCATCTGTATGTCTTCTTTAAAGAGATGTCTATTTAGGTCTTCTGCTCATTTTCTGAAGGGGTTTGTTTGCCAGCATCTCTTTTTAAACTTTTTATTTTGTTTTGAGGTATAGTTGATGAACAAACAATATTGTGATGGGTGAGCAGTGAAGGGATTCAGCCGTGCATATACATGTATCCATTCTCCTCCAAACTCTCCTCCCATCCAGGCTGCCACGTAACATTGAGAAGAGTTCCATGTGCTATATTGTAGGTCCTCATTGACTATCTGTTTTAAATGAAGCAGTATGTACATGTCCGTCCCCAGCTCCCTAAGTATCACTTCCCCTCATCCTTCTCCATCACCCCTCCCTGCCCTGGCAACCATAAGCTCCTTCTTGAAGCCTGTGAATCTGTTTCTGTTTTGGAAGTAAATTCATTTATATAATTTCTTTTTAGATTCCACATATAAGGGGTGTCATATATTATTTCTCTTTCTCTGACTTATTTCACTCAGTATGACACTCTCTACATCCATCCCATGTTGCTCCAAATGGCATTATTTCATTCTTTTTAATGAATTTAGTAATATTCCATTGTACATATGTACCACATCTTATTTATCCATTCCTGTGCTTATAGACATTTCGGTTGCTTCCATGTCTTGGCTATTGTAAATAGTGCTGCAATGAACGTTGGGGTGCATGTATCTTTTTGGATCATGTTTTCCTCTAGATATATGCCCAGGGGTGGGATTGCAGGGTCATATAGTAGCTCTACCGCACAATTGCACTCATCTCACATGCTAGTAAAGTAATGCTCAAAATTCTCCAAGCCAGGCTTCAGCAATATGTGAACCGTGAACTTCCTGATGTTCAAGCTGGTTTTAGAAAAGGCAGAGGAACCAGAGATCAAATTGCCAACGTCCACTGGATCATGGAAAAAGCAAGAGAGTTCCAGAAAAGCATCTATTTCTGCTTTATTGACTATGCCGAAGCCTTTGACTGTGTGGATCACAATAAACCGTGGAAAATTCTGAAAGAGATGGGAATACCAGACCACCTGATCTGCCTCTTGAGAAATTTGTATGTAGGTCAGGAAGCAACAGTTAGAACTGGACATGGAACAACAGACTGGTTCCAAATAGGAAAAGGAGTTCGTCAAGGCTGTATATTGTCACCCTGTTTATTTAACTTCTATGCAGAGTACATCATGAGAAACGTTGGCCTGGAAGAAACACAAGCTGGTATCAAGATTGCCAGGAGAAATATCAATAACCTCAGATATGCAGATGACACCACCCTTATGGCAGAAAGTGAAGAGGAACTCAAAAGCCTCTTGATGAAAGTGAAAGTGGAGAGTGAAAAAGTTGGCTTAAAGCTCAATATTCAGAAAATGAAGATCTGGTCCCATCACTTCATGGGAAATAGATGGGGAAACAGTGGAAACAGTGTCAGACTTTATTTTTCTGGGCTCCAAAATCACTACAGATGGTGACTGCAGCCATGAAATTAAAAGACGCTTACTCCCTGGAAGGAAAGTTATGACCAACCTAGATAGCTTATTCAAAAGCAGAGACATTACTTTGCCAACAAAGGTTTGTCTAGTCAAGGCTATGGTTTTTCCAGTGGTCAGGTATGGATGTGAGAATTGGACTGTGAAGAAGGCTGAGCGCCGAAGAATTGATGCTTTTGAACTGTGGTGTTGGAGAAGAGTCTTGAGAGTCCCTTGGACTGCAAGGAGATCCAACCAGTCCATTCTGAAGGAGATCAGCCCTGGGATTTCTTTGGAAGGACTGATGCTAAAGCTGTAACTCCAGTACTTTGGCCACCTCATGCGAAGAGGTGACTCATTGGAAGAGACCCTGATGCTGGGAAGGATTGGGGGCAAGAGGAGAAGGGGAAGACAGAGGATGAGATGGCTGGATGGCATCACTGACTCAATGGACGTGAGTCTCAGTGAACTCCAGGAGTTGATGATGGACAGGGAGGCCTAGCATGCTGTGATTCATGGGGTTGCAAAGAGTCGGACGTGACTGAGCAACTGATCTGATCTGATCTGATCTGATTTTTAGTTTTATAGGGAACTTTCATATTATTCTCCATAGTGGCTGTACCAATTTACATTCCCACCAACAGTGTAGGAGGGTCCCATCTCTCCACACCCTCTCCAGCATTTATTATTTGTGGATTTGTTTTGATGATAGCCATTCTGACTGGTGTGAGGTGATGTCTCATTGTAGTTTTGAATTTCATTTCTCTAATAATTAGTGATGTTGAATATCTTTTCAAGTGCCTATTGGCCATCTGTATGTCTTCTTTAAAGAGATATCTATTTAGGTCTTCTGCTCATTTTCCGAGGGGATTGTTTGCCAGCATCTCTTTGTATATCCAAGTTTTCTTTGTTTATAAGGACACCAACCAGATTAGATTAGAGCCCCCATAACGGTCTTGTTTTAACTTAATTGCCTCTTTTTTTTAGCATTTAGGAATTTTTTTTAAATCAAGGTATAATCAACATATAGCATTAAATTAGTTTCAGGTATACAGCATAATGATGCAATATTTGTATATATTGCAAAATGATCACCATGAAAAGTCTAGTTAACATCCTTTAATTACTCTTTAAAGGGCCTATCACAAAGTCATCACATTTAAGGTACTAGGAGTTAGGATTTCACCATATGAATTTGGGGGGACATATTCAGCTCATAATACTATTTATGTGCCTGTTGTGTGGACAATGTATTAGAAGGAGGCAATAGTGTAGACTGTATTGGAAAAATGATAGTGACCTGGGACTTCCTTGATGGTCCAATGGTTGAGTCTGCCTTGCAATTCAGGGGATGTAGGTTTAATACCTGGTCGGGGAACTATGATCCCATATGCTGCACACAAACTAAGCCTGCAGGCCACAACTACTGAGCCTGTGCTCTAGAGCCCACAAGCCACAACTAGAGAGTTCATGCACCACAATGAAGAACCCCAAATGACACAACTGAGATCCCATGTGCCACAACTGAGTCCCAACACAGCCAAATTCTTTGATTAATTTAAAAAATGATAGTGGGGATGATAGCCAAGATGTGTATTGTGAAGATAGAGAAAATGCAATGGGTTTGAGAAGCACTTCTAAGGAGGATTCATGGAATCTGAGGGTGAGGGAGAAGGAGGAGTCAAAGATGACTCCTAAATTTCTGGTTCTGCATCTGGCTGGATGGTGATGCAGTTTGTTTAGAAAAACAAGAATGGAAAAAGAGAACAGTGATTTGTGGGGAAGATGATGGGCTCATTTCTGCTCATGTTGAATGTGGGTATCTGTTGGACATCCAGGGGAGATGACGAGCAAAGTGTTTGCTGGAGAGGAAATCAACCTCCATCACAGAGCAGATTGCCATCTAGATCATCCACTATAAGAGACAAGGTTGCTGTTGAAATTGCACGAGTCAGATGGGGCTCTGATGGGAAGCTATCCAACACTCACACTGGGACTTGAACCCACTGGCTGGAACTCGAACCCACTTTTAATTGGAATTGCACACCTGATCTCAGGACTTAATGAAGCGCAGGATCTTTATGTCCCATCCCAGAAGGAATTCAGTGAGCTGCAAAGTGATAGTTAAGAAATAGATTTATTGAGAGAGATACCGACTCCATAGTCAGTGTGGACCATTTCAGAAGGTGAGAGGCCGTGGGAGATACACGTTTCATAGACAGAATGTGGTCAGCCTCAAAAGGCAGTAGCGGACCTGAAATACAGGGTGGTTAGCTTTTATCAGCTGTGTAATTTCATGGGCTAACAAGTGGGCGAATTAGTCCAAGTGTTTTGGGAAAGGAGTGGGGATTTCCAGAAACTGGCCCACCCTCGCTTTTTGGCTTTTTGTGGTTGGCCTAGGAACTGTCATGGCCCCTGTGGGTGAGTCATTTAGCATATACTAATGTATTGCAATGAGCATATAATGAGGCTCAAGGTCTACTGGAAGTTGAATCTTTCACCACCTTGGGCCTAGTTGGTCCTAACCAGTTTATGTCATATTCACAACAGCTGTGTCATTCTTTAAGTGTTGCACCCTGTCCCCTTCCCTCCTGTTTCACTGTTATCTGGTCCTTGTATTTTACTTTTCATGGGAAAAAAAAAATTATTGCCCTTTTCAAAAATGTGCTCTTGGCATCTTTAGAAATTCTTTCTCAAAATTTGCTAAGCTATAAGGTTCAGTAGTTTTTTATAGTTAACATTGTGGAATATTTCTTTAACAATTTTCGATAGTTGGCTTGACTTGTGACTTAATATGCCTAAAGGAATCGCCTAATATTATTAACCTCTTCTTGAGGATAGGAATGCTCTTTTCATTTCCTTCCTGCATGCAAAGCTTAATAAAAGATGGAGTCTTGCACTAAAAGTGAAGTGTGTAAAACTCTTTAAGTAGATGGTAGAACAGAAGGCCTTCTCATGGCAGCACAAAGACCCTAGTAGTGCATTCATATGTGGCCTCTCAGTGGAAACAAGGGTGTTAATGGGAGATGGGGAGCAGAAAGGCTGTGTCAGGAGGCACAATGTGTCATGGCACCAGGGTCATGGTCAGCAGTGTCCTTGGAATGAAGGCTGAGCCCTGGGGCAGTTGGAGGGAGGCTGGAACTAGGTTGGGGGTCAGGAAAGAGTTGCTTCACTCCTGGTAGAAGAGGTTCTCATTGAGCGACCTGCCCCACATTACCTAAAGGGCCATGGAGGAGATGCCAGCTTACTAGAAGTTGGCTGTATGGAATTCAGGTGATTAACCTGCTTGGTTTGCCTAGGCCTGAGGGGGCTTCCTGAGATGACGGACTTTTAGTTTCAAAACTAGTTAGGCCCTGGAGAAACTGAGATGAGTTGGTTACTCTGTAAAAGTGTTCTAATAGACCTAGGGTCTTTGGTCCTTGAGTTATCTTAGAAGATGTAACTTTAGCCTATAGCAAATAAATCTGCATGACTCACTGTAACCTTCTTAGTAAAAGAACTGCTACAACTGCTTTCTGTTTTTAATAAATTAAATAGTTTATGTTTGTAATAAGTTAGAGTTCATTAGAGTGTCTGAATGCTCCAATTTGTCTGGGACAATCCCAATTTATACTTGTTGTCCAAGATAATTAACAGGGTCTTCTGCAGTCTCAAAAGTGTTCTGATTTGGATGACAAATTATATGGTCACTCTATCTTTAATAAAATGATCATTCTTAAACGGAGTACTATTTTGTGAGTCTTGGCAAAGCAGGCCAATTTTTATATAATAATATTTGACAGCATTCTTTTAAGATGATTCACTATGTACTACTTTTAATAAATACATTTTAAAAAATTGAAATTTTTTCCATTCAGAGGTACTTGACCACAGTTTCACCTCTGAAATCAGAATTCATTACACACACACATATTCCCTGTTTATCTCACTCACATTTGACCATCTTATTACTTCACAAAAGTATCATGGAACTTTAAAATTTATTTCTATTTAAAGAAGCTTTTCATTATACTTTAAAACAAGAAATCAGAAGTTGAAAGGGGAAACATTTTACATAATAGCAAGGAGTCAATGCAAATTGTGTGGGTGTGGAGGAAGGATTATCCTATTAAGGAAACATTAAAAGAATTAAAATTATCTAGTAATGTACTTATTACTAAAATATTATCAGATAATTTGGTATGAAAACCAAATTATTTCTGGACCTATTTCTGCATAGGAAATTTACTATACAGAATGTCTAAAAATTATTCATGTAAAATAGAAATAGGTGTTATTAAAAAATAAGTATAAAGAATATTTATGTGTAGTATCTGAAGAAACTGTATCCCAAATAAACCTCTTCTAAAGTTGTGAAACATCTATTTGAATACATTTCACATTTACTCACACCACAATTGAATGTTCACCTCCTTTTCACCCATGTTTAAGATCACCCATCTGGTTTTCCATGTCAATAAATATTACTGACCACTAGAGGGAGAAACAAGAAAGGCTTTGTAAATTTTGACAATTCTGAGCGATTAGTAAAATGTACTAATTGTAGTGAAATCCGAATTCAAGAAAGGCACTCACAGATACAGTTGTTGTTGAAATCTGTTGATTCTATGGACTCTTATAGAAACAATGTAATAGAAAGATGATGTGACTTCTCTAAAGCATGATGAACAGCAAATGCCATGCGTGACCAGCTCAATTATAGTTTTGTTCAGTGTGTGTGTGTGTGTGTGTGTTCAGTCATATCCAACTCTTTGTGACCCCACGGACTGTAGCCTGCCAGTCTCCTCTGTCCATGAGATTTCCCAGACAAAAATACTGGAGTGAGTTGCCATTTCCTTCTCCTGGGGATCTTCCCGACCTAAGAATCGAACCCATGCCTCATATGTCTCCTGCACTCCAGGCAGGTTCTTTACCGCTGAGCTGCACTGGGGAAGCCCCCTTGTTCAATTTATGCCTTTGCTCAAAGACTTAGTGCAATAAATAGGTATTTAATAAGAATGAAATCATGAAAGAATTAACTGCTTCAGACTTCAAAAGTGGGAAAAGTGGCAATAAAGGAAAACTATTATCATAATCAAAACAATTCCCCAATACTTTTCAAGTGAATCTGACAATTAATACTTAAAATTATGTTTAAATATATAGAATATACTTGTTACAAAGCGACTAAAGATTCTAACCAGCTAAAGGTGTGTTTTCTTGACTACTCAATACATGGATTTATCAAGAGACAGTTTCTTGAACTCTATTACTTTGTAGGAAAATGTCTTTGAATTATTTGTTATCCAAGAAATTCCTGACTCCTTTGGCTGCAAGGAAAATATATAAAATATATTAGTTCGACAAATAAATGTTGAACAGCTATTCAGTGTAAGATATTCATGAGATTCAAGATTGAATTGGACATGAATTCTTTTCTCAAGAATTTTATAGCCTAAAAAATCCTATTCAGAAATCTGTAAAGCAAGGTACATATGGAACATGCCATTAGAGAAGCAGAGTCGGCACTTTGAGAAGGAGAAGTTACTTCTAGTTTGATGTGTGTGGGAGGAGTGGACTGCATAGGGAGTGTGAAGACAGGAGGAATCAGAAAAGATGTGGCATCCGAGTACGGCCTAAACATAATCAGGATTTAGAAATATGGCAATTATAGGGAAGGCATTTAGACAGAGGGAGCAGAATGAGCAAAGGTAAAGTCCTGCTGGGCAAATGCAAAATATATAAACACACAAACATAAAGTAGAGAAAAGAATGCATGATCTAAAAAGATATAAATTAGCCTAACGTGTGAAATGTATTTGAGTTAGCCTATACTGTGATGGTTAATTTTATGTCAACTTGACTGAGCCATGGAGTGTCCAGATATGGTTAAACATGATTTTGTGTATTTCTGTGAGGTGCTGGATGAAATTTAACCAATTTAACAGTTAAAACTGTGACTGAACAAAGGAGATTGTGGACTTACCTAGTGGTCCATTGGCTAAGACTCTGCACTCCCAATGCAGGGGGACCTTGGTTCGATTCCTGGTCAGGGAACTAAATCCCACATGCTGCAAGTAAGAGTTTGAATGCTGCAACAAAGGTAGAAGATTCCATGTGCTGCAACTAAGAACTGGTATGGCCGAATAAGTAAATTAATTGAATAAATAAATATTTTAAAAATACACCACTATTATTTTTTAAAAAAGGAGGTTGCTCTCCATATTGTGTGTGCGCCTCATCTAAATAGTTGAAGGCCTGACTAGCACATTAGGCTGATCCTCCCCCAATAAGAAAGAATTCTCTTGCCTGTCAGCCTTTGGACTTGAATGGGGATATCAGCTCTACAGATTTTGGCCTTGCCAGCCTCCATAATTGCATGAGCCAATTTCTTATATCTCTTTCTTTTTCATAAATATATTTTATTGGTTTTGTTTCTCTGGAGAACGTGGATTAATACACTGTTAATACTGCTTAAAAATAAACATCTAATAATCTGCCAACAAATATCTATTTGGTAACATTTTGATCCTAGTGTTATTTTGAGCAATGGGATAATAGTAGAATAGTATCAACGTACAGAAAATATATCTAATATATCTGAGAACTACTTCAAAGAATAGATAGATATGCTGATAAAACTGACTGATTTAAAAATAAATATTCTAATTTTAAAATGTATCATTAAAGGAAACAAAATTGTAACTCAGAGGAAAGAAGAAAAATTATAACCACAATAACCTAATACAACCACTGTTAACATTTTGGTGTAATTTCTTTCAGTAATTTTTTCCTTTGTGATTTTTAACATATATGTAACTTTAGTGCATATAAAATCCTATAGTCAACTTTGAAAATTTAACGTTATATCCTAAATGTTTCCCCATATTGTTTCAAAGTCTTAAGAACTATAATTTTTATTGTCTGTACAATATATAATCTGCAAACTAATTTTCATAATTATTTCCTTATTTTTGGATATTATGGTTGTTATACAGATTTTCCCTCTATTTTTAGGATCATTAGTTTTTCATGTTTTGAATTATTTCAGAATAAATCCCCAGAAGAAGTACTATTAGATCACCAGGTATGAATACTTTTACAGTTAATCCAAATTGCTTTCCATAAATGCTATACCAACTTATATGGCCACCAAAATAAAATGTTGCATTTGCCTACTCAATATTCATTCTCATCTTCATTAATAAAAGACTTTCTTTGGTAGGAATGTGACTTGTTATAGAAACCTCACTTACTCAAACTCCCTTGCAGCTGGGTATGTCTATATGACTGTGTTCTGGTTTATAAAGGTTGAGCTTCTAGAAACAATTTTGTTTTACCAATTAAAAGGAAGTAACTGGCACACACATTTCCCTTTTTCCCTTCCTTTCTCCTTGACTGACTGGAAGTAGGGCAACCTTCTTGCTACTTAGGCTACGAAATGGCTTCGCTGGTCCACTGGAGGAAGATATGGCAACCCACTCGAGTATTGTTGCCTGAAGAATCCCATGAACAGAGGAGCCTGGCAGGCTGCAGTCCATGGAGTTGCAAAGAGCAGTCCATAGGGTCACAAAGAGTCAGGACACAACTGAGAGACTAAGCACGCACACATGTTGCAAGTTAAGGTGGTAGAACAGGAAGCTAGAAGGAGCTTGTGACTTTCTTGAACATTGGTACCAGCTGGATTCTTTCCTCTGGACTTCTTGTTACTAGAATAAATTAATCCATATTTAGTTAAGAAACTGTAGTCATATTTCTGTTGCATGAGACCAAAAGAAAATCTAACAGTAATGTATAGTAATTATAGGTACATAATTATTTCTCCATAATAATAGATATTGTCACTAAAATTGGAGAGGTACTATATTGGTGATCTTAATTGCAAATTAAAACTAAACTAGTGTAAACAAACCCCTTAAAAAAGAGAGACATTTACTGGTTCATGTACTGGGGGGAACTCAAGGGTTAAACTAGCTTTCAGCTTAACTAAGTGGCATCAGTGATCCTATTAGGTCAGGCCTCTTTTTCCCTCCCCCTTTTCTCTCTCTCTTACACTATCTTCCCTCTGTTTTCCTTTACTTGTTGGCCTCTTCTGTCCTAGAAAATGGACTTCTTCCATGCAACTGGAGAAGTTGGCCAACAAGCCAACTCCAGGCTTATGTTGATCCCAAGTCACTGAAAATTGTGGAAAGAGATGACTTTCCACGTTTGTTCAAATATCGGTTGTGAGGAAGGACTCTGATTGAGGAGGCCTGTATTAAGTGCTCATTCCGGGGGTGAGGGAGACAGGACAACTGTGACTGTCAATCTCACCAAGATTCCTGGAATAAGGAAAGGGAAATGACTCAAAGAAAAAGCTGAGTGTTGACACCGTAATATGGTAGAAACCTAAAACAACCTGTCGTTAGGACTTCCCTGGTGGTCCAGCGGCGAAGACTCAGTGCTCCAATGCAGAGGGCTTGAGTTTGATCCCTGGTCAGGGAACTAGATCCCACACGCTGCAAATAAGACCTGGTGCAGCCAAATAAGTAAGTATTAATAAAACAGCTTAAAAAAAATAAAACAGCTTATCATCAATAACCATCTTTTACAAATAAAATGATCTTCATTATTTTTCTAATTTGGCTTTCTTTGAAGTTGAAGATTTTGTCTGTTTATAAATTTTGTTTTTTGAAAATTCCCTCTTTTAAAGACATTGACATGTCATTGAGAATAAGTTTATACTT
The DNA here is from genome assembly GCF_055505025.1 of Bos grunniens. Taxonomy (NCBI): domain Eukaryota; kingdom Metazoa; phylum Chordata; class Mammalia; order Artiodactyla; family Bovidae; genus Bos; species Bos grunniens. The sequence continues at coordinate 28,566,174 of NC_141185.1, read as the reverse complement.
GACAAATCAGAAAGTTGAATATTCTCTTTATTTTGAACATGATGTCAATTTTGTGCTTGTAATCTAATATTCTGTTGGCATCTGGAAATCAAAGAATAAGAAATACGTATTCTTTAAAATGTCTATGTAGACATAATGTAAAGGTCCTAAATCTAGTGAGAAGAGTGGCAGTTTGGTGAGACATAAATTTTATCAATCTATGTACGTGAGTCATGTAATATTATGGAGAGGTTAAACATATAGTAGATTCCTCTTCTGGGAGCTAACTGAATTGATTTTAATATATTACTTTGTGTGAATGCTTCTTTAGCTCTTACACTGGCTTATTGACATTATGGGTTGTTTCCCCAAACTCTGAATTATTCAAAATGAGATTTAAAAGCACATTCAGGATTAAGCTTTAGATTAAGGCCTCAGTTCAGTTCAGTCACTCAGTCGTGTCTTATTATTTGCGACCCCATGGACTGAAGCACACCAGGCTTCCCTGTCCATCACCAACTCCTGGAGCTTACTCAAACTCATGTCCATCAAGTCAGTGATGCCATCCAACTGTCTCATCTTCTGTTGTTCCCTTCTACTCCCGCCTTCAATCTTTCCCAGCATTAGGGTCTTTTCCAAGGAGTCAGTTCTTCGCATCAGGTGGCCAAAGTATTGGAGCTTCAGTTTCAGCATCAGTCCTTTCAATGAATATTCAGGACTGATTTCCTCTAGGATGGACTGGTTGGATCTCCTTGCAGTCCAAGGGACTCTCAACACCACAGTTCAAAAGCATCAATTCTTAGGCACTCAGCTTTCTTTATAGTCCAACTCTCACATCCATACATGACTACTGGAAAAATCTTAGCCTTGACTAGACAGACCTTTGTCAGCAAAGTAATGTCTCTGCTTTTTAATATGCTAAGTTGGCATAACTTTTCTTCCAAGGAGCAAGTGTCTTTTAATTTCATGGCTGCAGTCACTATCTGCAGTGATTTTGGAGCCCAAAAAAGATAAAATCTGTCACTGTTTCCATTGTTTTCCCATCTGTTTGCCATGAAGTGATGGGACCAGATGCCAGATGTTAGTTTTCTGAATGTTGAGTTTTAAGCCAACTTTTTCACTCTCCTCTTTCACTTTCATCAAGAGGCTCTTTAGTTCTTCTTCACTTTCTGCCATAAGGCTGGTGTCCTCTGCGTATCTGAGATTATTGATATTTCTCCTGGAAATCTTGATTCCAGCTTATGCTTCATCCAGCCCAGCATTTCACATGATGTACTCTGCATAGAAGTTAAGTAAGCAGGATGACAATATACAGCCTTGATGTACTCCTTTCCTGATTTGGAACCAGTCTGTTGTTCCATGTCCATTTCTAACTGTTGCTTCTTGACCTGCATACAGATTTCTCAGGAGGCAGGTCAGATGGTCTGATATTCACATCTCTTGAAGAATTTTCCACAGTTTGTTGTGATCCACACAGTCAAAGGCTTTGGCATAGTCAATAAAGCAGAAGTCAGTGTTTTTCTGGAACTCTCTTGCTGTTTCGATGATCCAATGGATGTGGCAATGTGATCTCTGGTTTATCTGCCTTTTCTAAATCCAGCTTGAACATCTGGAAGTTCACGGTTCACGTATTGCTGAAACCTGGCTTGGTGAATTTTAAGCATTATTTTACTAGTGTGTGAGATGAGTGCAATTGTGCATTAGTTTGAACATTCTTTGGCATTGCCTTTCTTTGGGATTGGAATGAAAACTGACCTTTTCCAATCCTGCGGCCCCGGCTGAGTTTTCCAAATTTGCTGGCATATTGAGTGCAACACTTTCACAGCATCGTCTTTTAGGATTTGAAATAGCTCAACTGGAATTCCATCGCCTCCACTAGCTTTGTTCATAGTAATGCTTCATAAGGCCCATTTGACTTTGCATTCCAAGATCTCTGGCTCTAGGTGAGTGACACCATCATGTTTATATGGGTCATTAAGATCTTTTTTGTATAGTTCTTCTGTGTATTGTTGCCACCTCTTAATATCTTCTGCTTCTGTTAGGTCCATACCATTTCTGCCCTTTATTGTGCCCATCTTTGCATGAAATGAAATTAAGGCCTAAAGTAAAGGAAAAAATTGTATTTAAATTATCCAGGAAGATCTTTTGGCAAACTATAAATATTTTATTCCTTTTTAAATTTACTAAATGTTTATTCAGTGGTGTTTGTGGTGATTGTTTCATGTATTGTTGCAATCCAAATGAGACTTCCCTGGTGGTGCAGGGGTAAAGAACTTGCCAGCCAATGCAGGAGATGCAAATTCGATCCCTGGGTCGGTAATATCCCCTGTAAAAGGAAATGGCAACCCACTCTAGTATTCTTGCCTGGGAAATCCCATGGACAGAGAAGCCTGGAGGGCTACAGTCCATGGGGTTAAAGAGTCAGACATGACTTAGCAAACTAAATGGCAGCAGCCACATGAGATCTCGTAATTTTGGAGAATCATTAGATTCTTGGCAGTGGCACAGATTCTCCAATTCTTTACTTTCAGGCTTTGATGTAAGAGAGCTAGACCTAGTGTATCCCACAAGGCAAAGGGATGAGAAACTAAGTCATCACTGTGCACAGGTTAGTCCACATAATCCCACCAAGCTGAATTTAAATGCCCTTCAAAAGAGGGATGATTGAGACATAAAAACAAGTGATGTATTGATTGCACCATGTACTAAGTCAGCTTGAGGCCCCTCTTTCTTGAAGAAAATGGGCTGGCAATAGACATGAAAGAAAATTCTCTTTGCCCTCCCGATCTGCTAATGTGTCTACTTACTGCTTTCAGTCAAGCACTCTGATGTGCTATTTGTGCTGAGAAAGAGCTTTGTTATCCCTCAGAGTATAACAGAAATACCAGGTTATAATACCTGAGACATACTGGTCTGACTACAAACATTAATTTCATCTAATTTACACAATAAAATCTTCTTCAGGGAAGGTTGCAAACTTGCCATTCAAGCAACTGCATTTCATATGGAGCCAGAGCAAGTGATATTTCACTTATAGCAGTCACCTCAGGTCCTAATTAGGGCTACAGGCAGCTTAGAGCATCTTGATAGCCATGCAGCTTCATGTTCATAACTTTGGTTATATTTTGTCTCACCTGCCTGAAGTTCCATATTTTGTCCTTTGGGCGTTATCATGAGTTAGTATTTTCTTAGAAGTTTTCTGATCACATCCATTCTCATGAGAGTTAGGTGTGCCTTGTCTGTACTCGCAGAATATCTTGTTAATAATTATACAGTAGAGCTCTAATGGAATTGCTTTTCTTATCAACTTGCCCCACTGTAATTTTAGGGCTGGTTTCTACTCTGTTTTATTCATGTTTGTAACCCTATTGTCTAGCAAAATACCTTGCCCAGTGGGCACTCACTATGTATTTATTGAAAGGATGAAAACAGTTGAAGTTTATCCTTGGGGTTCCCTCATCTCCCTTCCCGTTTCCCCTTTTTTCTTTTGTGTTGCCCCACGCTGCCTCACCCAGTCTCACCATTTTCCCATCTTCGGTCATCCTCTTCTTGACCTGCTAATGGCTCTAATTGCAAGGTCCGTTTTGGGATTGGAAATATGTCATGGGCGGAGGAGCCTGGTAGGCTGCAGTCCATGGGGTCCCTAAGTGTCGGGCATGACTGAGCGACTTCATTTTCACTTTTCACTTTCATGCACTGGAGAAGGAAATGGCAACCCACTTCAGTGTTCTTGCCTGGAGAATCCCAGGGACGAGGGAGCCTGGTGGGCTGCAGTCTATAGGGTCGCACAGAGTCGGACATGACTGACGCGACTTAGCAGCAGCAGCATGTCATAAGCTACAAACCACTAGAGAGTGGGAAAAGTGTTGATCATTCATTCAGGTGTTGGATCATTCAGTAATTAGCACAGTAGTTAGCTTTTCACGCATCAGGTATTTACAATTGTATTTTAAAGTGTTTTGTTTTAATCTACATATAAAAGTAATACATATTTGTTGTAGGGAATTTTTTAAAACATAGAATATTATTAATAGTAGAAGTCGTCCATCACCTATAGAAAAATGCCATTAATACTTTGGTACATTGATACATATACCAGTTCTTTCCTATGCATTTATACTCTTTCTTTTTGCAAAATTGAGATCATACTGTTTAGACTCTTTTTGCGCACTTTTTCCATTTACCTTTATATCATGGGCATTTTATCATGGCATTAAATATTCTTTTAAAGTGTCACTTATTTAATACTGTTTCTTATTTCTGGACATTCACATCCATCACTTGTGATGAAAAATGACATTCAAATTTTTCATCACAACAAATTTGTGATGAAAAATCTGTGTATAAATCTATACATTTTGAATTATTTCCTTAAAATAAATACCTAGAAGAATTATTTGATCACTCTCAACATTTTAAGATCTTGCCATACTTTTTATACAAAATTCTAGAAGCGTTATATCACTTTATCATTTATTTGCTTACTTAACAAATATTTATCAAGCCTTTACTAAGTGTTTGACACTGTGTAGGGCCAAGATTATAATGGAGAAAATGTACTCAAGTTCCTTGCTCTGATGCTCCTAGAGGGAGATGGATAACAAACAAGTAAATGAAAAAAGATAAAAGACAAGTTGTTAGTAGTGCTCTGAAGGGATCTCTGATAGAGTGGGGCCCTGCTATGACTTGAGTGGTGAGGGAAGGCTTTTCTTAGAGATTACATTTAATTTGAAAACCTGAAGGATTGAGAAGGCACCAGCCATGGAAGTCGGGGGAAGGGTTTGTTGGGGAGAATAGAATGGCAGGAAATGAAGTTGAGAAAGGTAAGTAGTGGGCGAAGGACCAAACCATGTTTCTCTGTTAGGTGATAGGGAGCTATTAAAACAAACCCATCATGACAGTGAAATTGTGGGTACCTGCAGGTCAATGCTTTAACACTTTTACTGCATTTTAACAAAAGTCTCCCAGAGATAATCTTCTTAACTTAAAAGAATGCTCCCACTGGTGGAATATTGGGCATCATAGTAGGTGAGCATTTCATTGTGTCTCAGATCACACTTTTTATAGGTTGGCCTACATTTCCCGTATCAGAGTTTATTCTCAGGTTATGTTCTCTTCTATCAGTGTTCAGGAATCTGCACAGGTATACTGCCAAACACAGCAGCTATGCATGGCTCATCTCTCCTCTTGAATTCAGGTTAATAAAAGTGATGACTTTCTTGGATACATTGTATATCTCCAGGGCAGTAGAATTAGTTAAGATAAATTTCTGAGTATTTAATTTCAATATATTTGCCAAATTTACAGTTTTGCTGCACATAGATAATGTATATTAGATTTTATGTATAAATATATCAGATAATCTATTATTATACAATAGTTATATATTGCATATAGTTGATACAGTAAATAGATAACTTATAGAGAGATAATGTATATTGGAAAATAAGAGTAATCTTTTGTAAAGAGAATTAAGAAGGAATTAATTCTCTAAAAGTTTCATAGTTATATCTGAGATAGAGATTGAGATTCAACAACAGGAGTTGCTTCAAATTCTAAATCCTTGGCTTTAATTAGTTTGTTTTTATATTAGGAGTCAGGCTGTGTATTCAGCTTTCAGATTTAGTTTTAAGTATTATGCATTGATGTTTACTGAACATTTTCAGATTTATACATATTTATAAATGAAAAACTTATTTATTTTGGGGGGTCTGGATTTTATTTATTTATTACTCATCAAAAAGAAAAGGATGGTTTATTAGAATTCAGACTTTCTAAAGACCATTCCAAAATCAAACAAGATTACAGTGAGGAAAGCATTCTTTCAGTCCTTTGTCTAAAAAATAGGTCTATACAATACTATTCAGAGTGTTCAGTTTGACAAAATATATTATTATAAGCAATGAAAACAAAACTGCTTTGCATAAAGTCAGTGAAATCAACAAATATTTGCTGACTATCTATAGTGTACCAGGACTTGAGTAGTCACTGTGAGGGCGAGAGAGAAGTATTGTGTGTAATCCTTGCCCCATAGGACCTTACAGCCTAACAGGGAAACAGAACCCAAGGGTGTGGGGAAAGGACCTAGGACACTGACATGTATGGACCTCCTACTTTGTCCTAGGGTTGGTGCTAGGGACTTCCATATAAATTACCTCATGACAACTGAGGTCAGTATCATCCCCCAATTCTTTAGTATTTTCGTTCTTACTCTCCACCTATCATCCAGCCTTCAGGTCATCCTCAGTCCCAACCACCCTGGCTCACCTTGCACATCCAGTCATCTCTAAGGCCTGTTCCTGGACTCTTCCAATGGTCTCCTGACTGGTTTTATTGCCTCTGTTCTCTTCTTGTATTAGTCCACCCTCCTTCCATATTGTGGACACATGTGCTCTAAAATGCAAGTATGATTACATTAGTTATAAATGTTTGAGATGCAAGTAAGGACATGGTAATTGTAACCATGCTGTTGGAAGAGAGGAGAAGCAGTTTCAGAAAAAGGATTACTAGGCAGATAAATCAGGAGATATTTCTTGGAAAGGCTAAGCATTTGAGTTGATTAGAATATATGACGGAATTAGGGGTAAAAAGAAATAAGGTTGTAAGATGATAGTTTGGAGGCAAATTTTCAAGACTCTTTGTGTAAAGCTAAACAGGTTAAACTTTATAGACATTTGTATGTTATTGCAGTTTTTTAAAGGGAATGACATAATGAAGCAGTATTTAGGATGATTCTGGTGGCTCAGGTAGTAAAGAATCTGTTTGCAATGTGGGAGACCCAGGTTAGATCCTTGGGTAGAAAGATTCCCTAGAGAAGGGAATAGCCACTCACTTCAGTATTCCTGCTTGGAGAATTCCGTGGATAGAGGAGCCTAGTGACCTCTAGTCCCTGGGGTCACAAAAAGTTGAACACAACTGAGCAACTAACACTAAAATAAATTTTTCTAAAAAAAATCTAGCAGTAGATTAGGTGGATTAGAATTGGTAGAAACTGGAGCAGAACCCACTTAGGAAGGTGTTGCAGGAGTCACATAGGATGAAAAGGGCCTTGAAAAGATGTGAATAAGATATTCAAGAAGACACACATTACTTGAACATGGTAGTGAGTTTTTGTGATGTGGAACACAACACCAACAACAAAAACCCCAGACCACATGTTTCATAGATCATAGGGCTGAATCCGTGTGGTTTTGACAAGGCTATCATGTTTCTGGCAGTTTCAAAATTTCTTTCAAAGGGCCAGGTTTTTCCCCCCATTCCCACCCAAGCCTAACATGTATTGGGAGGATGTTACCAGAAATAGAAATGAAGCTGGGAAACTCTAAGGGGCTAGTAGTACAGAGATGTAAGGGATAGTGAAAAAAAAAAAAAAGATGAATTGTTTTCATTCCAAGGCTGGAATTCCTATAACAAGGAAAAAGAAGCAAGGAACTACCTGGAATGTGTGAGGACAGTGGGTGGCAGAGAAATGCGGGACTTTAAGCAGTGTTGACATGAATTATGAGTTTTTGCCTTGGTATTTGAGCAGTATAAGTAAAGGACTTGTCTTTTTTGAACTCCTTTTAGTTCTTGGATTGTGTTCCCTTGATGATACCATTCTAGGATAGAGTACCTGGGTCACAGTTACATAGGTTTTATATTTATCTAGTGAAAATCTGTGAAAAGAAGGAGAAGGAAAAAGAGACCAGAGAGAGAAGACAGTGAGGGTAGAGGAAGGAAGGAATGGAGGGACACTTTATTGTCTGATTTCATAAAGGAGTCCCTGAATATAAGCAAGAGAATTCCAGGAAAATATCTATTTTTGCTTCATTGGCTACGCTAAAGCCTTTGTGTGGGTCACAACAAACTGTGGAAGATTCTTCAAGAGATGGGAATACCAGACCACCTGACCTGCCTCCTGAGAAGTCTGTATGCAGATCAAGAAGCAACAGTTAGAATTGGGCATAGAACAACAGACTGGTTCCAAATAGAGAAAGGAGTATGTCAAAGCTGTATATTGTCACCCTGCTTATTTAATTTATATGCAGAGTACATCATGCAAAATACTGGGCTGGATGAAGCATGGGCTGGATGAAGCATAACCTGGAATCAAGATTGCCGGGAGAAATATCAATAACCTCAGATATGCGTATGACACCACCCTTATGGCAGAAAGCAAAGAGAAACTAAAGAGCCTCATGATGAAAGTGAAAGAGGAGAGTGAAAAACTGACTTAAAAACTTAAACACTGGCTTAAAACTGAACATTCAGAAAACGAAGATCATAGCATCCAGTCCCATCACTTCATGGCAAATAGATGGGGAAAAAATGGAAACAGTGAGAGACTTTATTTTGAGGGGCTCCCAAATCACTGCAGATGGTGACTGCAGCCATGAAATTAAAAGACGCTTACTCCTTGGAAGAAAAGCTATGACCAACGTAGACAGCATAATAAAAAGCAGACACATTACTTTGCCAACAAAGGTCCGTCTAGTCAAAGCTATGGTTTTTCCAGTAGTCATGTATAGATGTGAGAGTTGGACCATAAAGAAAGTTGAGCGCCAAAGAATTGATGCTTTTGAACTGTGGTGTTGGAGAAGACTCTTGAGAGTCCCTTGGACTACAAGGAGATCCAACCAGTCCATCCTAAAGGAAATCAGTTCTGAATATTCATTGGAAGGACTGATGTTGAAGCTGAAACTCCAATACTTTGGCCACCTGATGTGAAGAACTGACTTATTTGAAAAGACCCTGATGTTGGGAAAGATTGAAGGTGGGAGGAGAAGGGGATGACAGAGGATGAGATGGTTGGATGGCATCACTGACTCGATGGACATGAGTTTGAGCAAGCTCCTGGAGTTGGTAAAGGACAGGGAAGCCTGGCATGTTACAGTGCTTGGGGTTGCAAAGAGTTAGACACAACTGAACAATTGAACTGAACTGAATTGATGAGTGTAAACTGTGTACCTTGATTTCCAATTTGAAACCAGTAAACAGTTCATCTGAATTATATATTAATTTCTCTGAAATAAGTGACATTTCCACTCAGATATAAGGATCTGAGTGAGATTCAGTGAGAATTAAAAGCATTAGGAGAAATTTATTTGGCATTAAGAAATTCAACTGATCTTTTACTATAAAGGAAATGAACAATGACCAGTAAATCTCATTAAAGAAAGGAAGCATTTAATGTCTTAAAAATACTTCAGAGACTTCCCTGTCGGTCCGGTGGTTAGGACTCCACACTTCCAGTGTGGGGGCCCCGAGTTTGATCTCTGGTCAGGGAACTAAGATCCTATAGGCTGCACTTCGCAGCCCATCACAAAATAAAAAACTCAAGTTTTAGGTTTAAAAATAAGTTTTTTTGTAGTAGAGGCCAAAACTTTTTTCCCACAAGGAGATTTCCTTCTTAAAAGCCAGTATTTTTATATAGGAGCATGATTCTTAGAATCAATAAAACATGTTTTTTCCTCAATGACAGACATAATTAGATATTGAAATTAATGTAATATATTGAGCTATACCCTGAGGAACTTTAAAATGGTCAAGGGTCAGGACTTCCTTGGTGGTCTAAGTTAAGACTTCATGCTTCCCCTGCAGGTGGCAAGGTCAGGGACCTAGGATCCTCCACGCCATGTCATATGGCAAACCTACCCGCCCCCCCAAAAAAAAGTCAATAAAAATTAAATGAATTTCAGGAATGAATTAGTTTTTAGAAGCATGTATAACTACTACTGTTATGTAATATAGTTCTGAATGAATAAATTATAAGCATGCATGAATAAGCTAGACGCTTACTGTTTCTTGATTTTCACATTTTAAAAAGTCAGGATATGGATTACAGAGTCATAGAATTTTAAAACAGAAAGGGACATTTGAGATGATCTTGATCAACCCCCTCATTTCCCCTCCCCCCTCATTTTCTAGATGATTAAAATGTACTATTTAGATAGCAGAAAAGTAAAAAGCCTTTAAAAATTGTTCATTGGGACAACTACTCTGGCCTAACCATTCCTTCACCGGCAGAGAACAAAAGAGACAACATCAATGAATCTCTGGCATTTATAACATCCCTTCCTGCTGAGCTAGCAAAACCTTGAATCAGCAAGGCAGTCGTCTGTTTAAACTGGGTTTGCTTCTATGTTGTAATGGTGAATATAGACACACTAGGTGAGAAGTTGAGATGGCTAGAAAAGAATAATTCTTATCCTCATGAAATATGCCTCAAACACCTATTACCAGGTGGTTCTAGAGGGCCTTTTGCGCAATGTTTTAGTGGAACCATTGCTGTCAAATTAAATTGGGTAAGACTGACAGCAGAACAGGCTGGTGTGTCCCACTGACTCATCTATGCACATAATAAGATATATGCTACTCTTATGAAATTAAATGGGTGAAGACAGACAGTTTCATGAGCAAAGTGGCCTTCAAATATCTGCTAAGGCGTGACTTCCTCTTTCCCTAAGGCTGTCACTGGAATTAGTCAAGCACAATTGCAATTATTCATTTACATGTCTTTTTAGAATACTGAAAATAAATTCCTTGGGAGTAGGCAGATCCCATGGATGGAGGAGCCTGGTAGGCTGCAGTCCATGGGGTCGCTAAGAGTCGGACACGACTGAGCAACTTCCCTTTCACTTTTCACTTTCATGCATTGGAGAAGGAAATGGCAACCCACTCCAGTGCTCTTGCCTGGAGAATCCCAGGGATGGGGAAGCCTGGTCGGCTGCCGTCTCTGGGCTCGCACAGAGTCAGACACGACTGAAGCGACTTAGCAGCAGCAGCAGCAGGAATAGTCTTATTCGTCTTTGTATATGAAGCACTTAGCATGTGGCAGAATATTACACAAATCTTTTGGAACTGAATATGTTACACTATTATTTTTGGTTTTGTAGAGTCTCAGCATCTACATCTGGATGAGGATATTTGAAGTAAATTTTAAAACAATAATAATAATGACATAAACAATTAACAAGTGCCTTTAATGTCAATGCTTTGAAAGATACAAAGTTGAATATGACATGGATTCTCCTTCAGAGGGTCTCTTAAGATAGGGAAGTATATTAATGTGCTAGAGCTGTCATAGCAAAATCCCACAGACTAGGTGGCTTAAACAACAGAAAATTTATTTCCTTACAGTTCTGTAGGCTAGAAATGTAAGATCAAGGTGTTAGCAGGCCTGGTTTCTTCTGAGACCTCTCTCCTTGCTTGCAGATGGTGACCTTCTTCCTATGTCCTTACATGGTCTTTCTTCTGTGTGTGTTCATCTCTTCATGTGTCCAAATATTCTCTTCATATAAGGACACCAGTCAGATTAGAACCCACCCTAATGTCTCCATTCTAACTTAATCACCCTTTCAAAGTCCTATCTCTAAATACAGTTACATTCTGAGGTACTAGGGGGTTAGAGCTTCAACATATGAATTTGGAGGAGACTCAATTCAGCTCACAATGGGAAGAAAAAGATAACAAATAGTTTTAATATCAATCAGCTCGTATGAGAGCGATCTGGGAAGGCATCCTGAAGGAAGGAGACCCTGACAGGATGTAGACCCTGACAGCAAGTAGAATGTAAGTCAGAGTACCACTGACAAATTAGATAGGACAATCTCCTGTTATTGAATATGAAGTGACTTGGTGAGGGATGAGAAATCTAGTTAATAAATTTGGTCAATCTTTTCTGACCAATTTAATTAACTAATTAACAAATTTAACTAATTAATCTTTTCTGACCAATTTAATTTTCTGTGTTCTTTTGCAAACACAGTTGGTGTTTTAGCAATCTGACCCTAATTCTCCTTAATAAGTTCCATCATCCTTTTTAAGTTGATCATCTGCTTGACAGAGTTGAACTATGATGCTGATGGATCAGGTAGAGTTTTTCCTCCCCCAGTTTCATTGAGATGTTATTGACATATAGCATGTATAAGTAGGCAGAGTTTTTGTATTTAAATCCAAGAAACCTAATAAATCCAGTGGTACCCATTTTTAGAAACAAATCTGGTAAACCGTGTGTTACAAATAAAAGACTCAGAAGAGCATTTCTACCTTTCCAGTAGAAATCTGAAGTGGAAGTTTTGAGACTTGAATTGGGAATAATCGAGACATTCTCTTGAAGTTGTTTTAGAAAAATCAATTTGATTTTTGAATATATTATTCAGTTCAGTTCAGTCACTCAGTTGTGTCTGACTTTTCGTGACCCCATGAACCGCAGCACGCCAGACCTCCCTGTCCATCACCAACACCCAGAGTCTACCCAAACCCATGCCCATTGTGTCAGTGATGCCATCCAACCATCTCACCCTCTGTTGTCCCCTTCTCCTCCTGCCCTCAATCTTTCCCAGCATCAGGGTCCTTTCAAATGAGTCAGCTCTCTGCATCAGGTGGCCAAAGTATTGGAGTTTCAGCTTCAACATCAGTCCCTCCAATGAACACCCAGGACTGATCTCCTTTAGGATGGACTGATTGGCTCTCCTTGCAGTCCAAGGGACTCTCAAGAGTCTTCTCCAACACCACAGTTCAAAAGCATCAATACTTCGGCTCTCAGCTTTCTTTATAGTCCAACTCTCACATCCATACATGACTACTGGAAAAACCGTAGCCTTGACTAGATGGACCTTTGTTGGCAAAGTAATGTCTCTGCTTTTGAATATGCTATCTAGGTTGGTCATAACTTTTCTCCCACAGAGCAAGCGTCTTTTAATTTCATGGCTGCAATCACCATCTGCAGTGATTTTGGAGCCCCCCAAAATAAAGTCAGCTACTGTTTCCACTGTTTCCCCACCTATTTGCCATGAAGTGATGGGACCAGATGCCATGATCTTCGTTTTCTGAATGTTGAGCTTTAAGCCAACTTTTCCACTCTCCTCTTTCACTTCCATCAAGAGGCTCTTTAGTTCTTCACTTTCTGCCATAAGGGTGGTGTTATCTGCATATCTGAGGTTATTGATATTTCTCCCACCAATCTTGATTCCAGCTTGTGCTTCCTCCAGCCCAGTGTTTCTCATGATGTACTCTGCATATAAGTTAAATAAGCAGGGTGACAATATACAGCCTTGATGTACTTGTTTTCCTATTTGGAATATATTATCGGGAAAGCCATTATCTAACTGGGTGTGATGACCTTGCATGAAATACACTGACTTACATCTTTTAAGACAAAATATCCTCCATGAATATACAGGGCGGCAGTTCATTAGCACCAGTTTTGGAAGTAGACTCTCCTGATTTGAGTCTTGTTTCTGCCAGCTCCTCTCTTCTGTTGTTTATCTTCAAGCAAATGGCTTATTGTTAAGTCTCAGTTTCCTTTGTTTTCTGTAAAATAGTGATTCGTACCTTATCTTTGTGGTCTCTGGCAAGATATTTAACCATTTGACAACTCACTCATCTGTGGAATAGAAATTATAGTAACAACTACTTTATAACATTGAAGATTAAATAGATTAAATAAAGGAATATATGTAAAGCACCTAATATAGTACCTGGCATGTAGTAGGCATTCAGTAGACATTAATCATAATTAGTATGACACTGGGTTAGCTGTGCTTAATAAACATTTGTTAAGTGACTGAATGACACTAATCCCAAGTAATAAAAAATTGATGATATTCTGTAACTATGCATACATCCAAAATTGTATGGTGAAGGACCAGTGGTAGGGAACAGTGACTTCTGCTAATAACGTGCTAGCAAAGGTCTAGTAATAACTTTCTGATGACTTCCTAAAATGTATGCTGTGGAACCCCCTTTTCCAGTAAGCAATGGTTACTTTTTGAGGGGAAAAATTCCTGGAGAAATCCGATAGCTCTGGGAGGTCATAAAACTCTTGCTTGGCACAGAATGAAGGGCCCATACCTTATTCTGAGCTGAAGAAGGTACAATGAAGTTTTTATTTCATATTTCTCTTTTGTCTTTGGTATTATAGAAGGGTCTACTGGTGCCCACCCAACACCCCTTCCCCCTTCTTCCTTGCCAGCTGAGTCCTGAGTTTGTTTTGATATCTACTCCTCACCTTCTTGACACAAGTAAATCCTGATTAGTCTAAGTCAATTATTGCAATTCACTCCCATCTACCCAAACACCCACACCAAGTCTGATTTAGAGAAGGAGCATGAGACATAATTCTGACCAAAGAGGAATGATGGGAAACCTGCAATGCAGGCTTCTGGGAAAGATTTTCTTACTCTTAAAGAGGCATACAGAATGAAGCACCCTCTTTTTCTGCTGTATACTACCATTATCATATTGGAATATTTGGAATTATGTCAACCATCTTGTAAACTAGCTATCAAAATGTAAACACGTTTTCTCCTTAGAATCAAGGAGATTAATCTATGGCAGATACTTAAGCATAGAAATGAAATGACTTTTTTGTCTTATGTAAAGTTTGTCATTATCTGGTGATTATAGTCTAGATTTTTAGATTTTTGGTCCAGTATATTCAAATATGTTGAAAAATTTTAAAGATAAAAATATATAATGCTGCTTATTTTAAATCTATCACTTTATATTCTCATTTCCAGAAATATCCTTATTCAATCTATCTTTTTAAAAAAATAGCTTTATTGAGATGTAATTCACATACTATACAGTTGGCCAGTTTAAACTATAGAATTCAGTGGTTTTTAGTATATTCGCCCAATAATGAGTCCATCATCACAATGAATTTTAAAACATTTCATCACTTCAAAAGAAACCTCATAACCATTAGCAGTCATTCCAAATTTCTATCCAAATCCTGCAAACTTAGGCAACCACTAATTTACTTTCTGTTTCTATGTGTTTATTTAAATATTTAAAACTTCATTCTTTTTTCCTGACTGAGTAGTAATTCACGTATATCTTATTCATCCATGTATCTGTTGATGGCCATTTAGTTTGTTTCTGTTCCTTGGCTACTGTAAATACTATGGCTGTGAACAATGCGGTGCATCTACCTTTTTGAATTAGTGTTTTTGTTTTCTTTGAATGTATACCCAGGAGTGGAATTGCTGAATCATATGATAGTTCTAGTTTTAGTTTTTTGAGGAACCTCCATATTGTTTTCCACAGAGGCTGCACCAATTTACACTCCCACCAGCAGTGTACAAGTATTCCCTTTTCTCCATATCCTTGCCAACTTTTGTTATTTGTGGTGTTTTTGATGATCGCCATCCTGACGGGTATGAGGTGATTCCTCATGGTAGTTTTAATTTGCATTTATCTGATGATTATTGCTTTAGGATGGTTTATTACTAATACAGAGAAATATAGTTGATTTTTGTATCCTGAAATCTTATGAATTGTTTTATTGGGTCTAGTAGCTCTTAGTAGATTCATTAGGATTTTCTATGTATGAGATAATATTGTCCTCAAATAGAGATAGTTTTGCTTTTTTACTTTCCAATCTGGATTGTTTTTCATTTACTTGGCTACATGCCATGTGTAGAACCTCCAGGACAATGTTGAATAGAACTGGTGAAGGCGAACATATTTGCCTTGCTCTTAATCTTAGGGAAAAGGCATTTTGTTTTTCACTGTAAGTAAGATGTTAGCTGTGAGTTTTTCATAAGTGCCCTTTATCAGGGTGCCCTGATGGCTCAGACAGTAAAGCGTCAGCCTACAATGCAGGAGACCCGGGTCCAATCCCTGGGTCGGGAAGATCTCCTGGGGAAGGAAATGGCAACTCACTCAGGTATTCTTGCCTGGAAAATCCCATGGATGGAGGAACCTGGTAGGCTACAGTCCATGGGGTCACAAAGAGTTGGACATGACTGAGGAACTTTACTTTCTTTCTTTGGAAGAAATGAGACAAGAAGAAAGCAATGGAAAAAAAGATGTTGGTGTGTCTCACATTGAAGGTTTTGGGCCTTGCCTTTTGGACAAACCTGAAAGAGAGGGGATAAAGTGTGTTAGTCTCTCAGTCATGTCCGAACTCTTTGTGACCCCATGGACTGTAGCCTGCTAAGCTCTTCTGTCCATGGAATTCTCTAGGCAAGAATACTGGAGTGAGTAGCCATTCCCTTCTCCAGGAGATCTTCCCAACCCAGAGATTGAACCATTGTCTCCTGCACTGCAGGCAGATTCTTTACTGTCTGAGCTATGAGGTATATACCCATGACTATTTGAGACAGGCAAGAACAGGGCCTGACTGTGCCATGCTGCACACAGGCAGAATTAGGCTTAAAGATAGAAACTAAGTTAAGTTGTAGGAAAATAAAGTTATCTTTCTTGCTTACTGAAATTTTGAACTGACTCATAATCACTTTATTATTATTGATCAAATATATTTTTTATATAGGGTCTTGGAGAAGGAAATGGCAACCCACTCCAGTATTCTTGCCTGGAGAATCCCATGGACAGTGGAGCTGGGCCACAGTCCATGGGGTCGTAAAGAGTCGGACACGACTGAGCGACTTACACACTTTTTCACTCATAGCTAGAAATGAGCATATAAAATAAATACTTTCAAGTAATCTACTTTTTTCAGATGCCTGTCCTGTTCAATATGAATCAGTTGGACATCTTAGTGAATAAAAATTTAAAATGCCAAAACATTTTTTGGAATTAGCATTGATTTGTTAGGGAGTCTCTTGTGGATTATAGCAGGGTATCTTTAATTGATTTGGAGTCCGAGAATAATACTGTTATGGAAAAGACAATCTCCTTTTACACAGAAATCAATAACATTTTAGTGTGTAAAGGCTGTTGGAATGCTGACTGAAGGTTTAAATTTTGAAACATTCCCTTTTACACATTCAAAGGAAACATGTATTCATCTGTATAAAGTTAAAAATTATACTTTCTTATTTGTAGGACCGTTGTGTAATCAGAAGCAGGATTTCATGCAAAATGTGGACACACATTATAATTTCCCTAGCAAGATAATTACTATACTGCATTTTAATGAAAGGAAAAACCCATCTGAGTTCTAGAATTTGGCACTAGAATTCAAAATAAGAAATACTTGAAATACTCTTTTTTTCCCTACTTTTTCAAATATTTACTCATTTTAAGAAGCCTATATTATCATATCCACTTGAGTTCTTACTTCATTTCTCCTTCTTGAAAACTTAGAAGAGCACTGATATTATGTATTGCTCTTTGCTTCAAACCAGTGGATCTTAATGCCGGATGCACATTAGAGGTCAACTGGGTTTGCTTTGGAAAAAAAATATCAACACCTGGGCCTCAGGCATCCCTGTGACTGAAGGTTTGTCACTGGTATTCATTAGAAACTCCCCAGTGATTTTAATGTACAACCTGGGTTGAGACTTGCTTTCGATGATTACTTGAACTGGTGACTTTTACGGTATGCAAAGTATACCACAATAAAATTGTTTAAAATGATCATTACCAGCATGTATCAAGACTTTACCAAAATAAAGTGTCACACCCATATGAACATCAGGTGCCAGCAGTCCCGGTTTACCTAGGACTGAGAGGTTTCCCCACGTGTAGGACTTTTGGTGCTAAACCTGGGAGAATCCTGAGCATACTGGGAGAATTGGTCTCCCTATATTATGGAAGAGATGGCCTCCCTGGATGGAGGAGGGCCTTTTCCCCTCCCTAGTCCAGGTTATTTGAGGAGAGACAGAGACAGTGCTAGTTTTTTGCCCTCTGAGGAGACAGTCATTGTAGCTACTTCTCTATGACACACTCACTCACTATCATCTTGTTTTCTGGCTTCAAACTCCACATCTCACGGACATTAGCCTCTTAAAGATGACAAATGACTTCTTTGTCTCCAAAGCCGACGTCTCACTAGTGTCTACTGCTGATCCTGCTGCCATTCTTCCTTGCTTCCTGAGGCATCGTGTCAGACTGCTCTTCCTGTTTTTCCTCAAACTGTTCCCATTTCCTTTGCTGGCTTCGTTTCTTCTTGTTTGTAACCTAGGTGTAAACATTTTCCCTGGTTCTGTTCTTGGCGCGCTCTCTCTCTCTTTTTTTTTAAAATTTTGGCTGCGCTAGGTCTGCTTTGTGGCTTGTGGGCTGGGCTTCTCACTGTGGCGTGTAAGCTTAGTTGCCCCGTGGCATGTGGGGGTTTTAATTCCCCAACCAGGGATTGAACCCATGTCCCCTGCATTGGAAGATGGATTCTTAACCACTGGATCACCAAGGAAGTCCCCTTCACTCTCTTTTCTTGATTTCACCTGTTTCTTTCTGCATATATTCTCTGTTCTCAGTAGCTATTATCACAACCCATGATAACACCCATTTCCCCTCAATACCCTTGGCCTTGTTGGAGTGACAGTAGAGGTAGATCTGACTTGTAGAACCTTAGAAAATTTCATCATTTTCATGATGAATCCTGACATTACGGGGGCCAGGGTTGTGACATGACATCTAAGATAGATTCACAGGAATTAACTTTGGGAAAGGTTAGTGTTTCCTGCTTCAATATACTGCAAACCCCATATTAGCTCTTTATTACAGTGTATCCCTAGCATTTAGCAAAGTGTCTGGCACATAATAGGTACTAAAAAATAAAGAATAACACATTTCAATATCAACACATTTTCAATTGCTTCTCAGTTCAGCCTCTCACATTGTAAGTCATAAATCATGTGCCAAATGGGGTATAAGGGGATGGGAAGGACATGGTTGCAGATTAAGATGTTTTTCCTGAGTGTTTTCTTGAATTCTCTTGGAATATTATGACATGGCATCTGCCCATGAGCCCTGGAAACGTTCCTGGATGGTTCTAAATACTTTAGAGATGAAGCTGTTGTCATTCTATTTCCCATCAAACCTCAAGATTCCATAAATCATAACAATACTATTTAACTGTACCCCAGTTCCCAAGAAAACACCTATGTATTATTCTGAGTAAAAAAGGAATGTAAGGAAGAGTCTGTAAGGTGCCTAGAAGAAAGGGGGTCAAAGGGGAAGAGTTGACATCATGTTTCTCCCTCTGTCTGAGAAGATGGTGGACAAATCACCAGGGAGAACAATTACTGTTCCCTTCAAATGTCCCTCTGTGGGGTTAGGGAGTGCATGAGACTATCACAGCTATGACCTTGTTCAACTAATTCTCCTAGCCTTGATTCTGTGATGAGTAAGAAGGAGTCAGACACTCTAGCTACCTATGTACACTTTCCTACAGATATTAACTAAATAATGTGAGCCCTACAGTTGAGCTGATAGTGGTTTCTCATTTTAACAGTAAAATTCTGACCTTACATCAGTCTGTTTTTTTTTGTTGTTGTTATTTTTAGCATGAGTTAGTTGCCTCAAACTGGAGACACTGACAAAATAGAATTTCTTTCGACCTGCAAAACTAGAGCTCGTACTGGGGAATGCAGCAGCTGAATCAAAAAGATGCTACCAAAAACAAAACAAAACGAAATGAAAAGGTACTACCTTGTGAATAGTAAGCCGACCCTGTACAGCACTTTCTGGTTCTTCTGTTTCTGACTCCAAAATCTCTATTTCACACCTCTAACTCTAAATTCTCTTGAGTTCTGGTCATCTGGGTATTCCATCTGGATATCCCAGGTCCATCTCAAAATTCATTTCTTTTTTTTTTCCTATTACAACATCATGATTTATTAAAGCACAGTATTCTGTACAACAAAGGGCCTTAACAGTTGTCTATTCTCAGCCAAATTTCTCTATAAGTTAGTTTCTCTTAATAAAAAACATGTTATACTTTAAATTAGTAATTTAACCGATGAGGAAGTTACCATAATACCTATTTTAACATTGAACAAATCTAACGACCTATTGGACATTAATGTAAAATCCTGACATAGAATTTGATTTAAAACTTCTCAAAATAAATTCATTACAGCAAGTTCCCTGTGAAAATATGTAAGAATGAAAGCCAGCATAATAGCAGGTGCAGTCTTTACATTTTATTAACCATAGAAGATACTTTTTTAACGAGTCTAATAGAGACATTAACTGTGCAAAAGCTGATGAGATTTACAGTCTTAAATACAAGCACCAACACAGAAAGGATATTGTGTCAGTTCAGTTCAGACGCTCAATCGTGTCCGACTCTTTGCGACCCCATGAATCGCAGCACGCCAGGCCCCCCTGTCCATCACCAACTCCCAGAGTTCACTCAGACTCACGTCCATAGAGTCAGTGATGCCATCCAGCCATCTCATCCTCTGTCGTCCCCTTCTCCTCCTGCCCCCAATCCCTCCCAGCATCAGAGTCTTTTCCAATGAGTCAACTCTTCGCATGAGGTGGCCAAAGTACTGGAGTTTCAGCTTTAGCATCAGTCCTTCAAATGAACACCCAGGACTGATCTCCTTTAGAATGGACTGGTTGTATCTCCTTGCAGTCCAAGGAACTCACTCTCAAGAGTCTTCTCCAACACCATAGCTCAAAAGTATCAATTCTTTGGTGCTCAGCTTTCTTCACAGTCCAACTTTCATATCCATACAGGACTACAGGAAAAACCATAGCCTTGACTAGATGAACCATTTTTGGCAAAGTAATGTCTCTGCTTTTGAATACGCTATCTAGGTTGGTCATAACTTTCCTTCCAAGGAGTAAGCGTCTTTTAATTTCATGGCTGCAGTCATCACTATCTGCAGTGATTTTGGAGCCCCAAAAAATAAAGTCTGACACTGTTTCCCCATCTATTTCCCATGAAGTGATGGGACCAGATGCCATGATCTTAGTTTTCTGAATGGTGAGCTTTAAGCCAACTTTTTCACCCTCCTCTTTCACTTTCATCAAGAGGCTTTTTAGTTCCTCTTCACTTTCTGCCATAAGGGTGGTGTCATCTGCATATCTAAAAGTCCACTAATTCTACACTTAAGAGGATCATTTCTTTATGTAAGCACAATCTCATTTATGAATTGCACATGATATGTAATTTAGGATCCATCTACATTATGCTTATAACTGTGTGCTGCTGCTGCTAAGTCGCTTCAGTTGTGTCCGACTCTGTGCGACCCCATGGACTGCAGCCTACCAAGTTCCTCCGTCCATGGGATTTTCCAGGCAAGAGTACTGGAGTGGGTTGCCATTGCCTTCTCGTCAAAATTCATTTCTAAATGCAAATTAATCATCTCAAACTCCCAGTTCCACATTTCTGATTTGAATTTCTTCCTAGGATCTCTCTAGCTTCCATAGTACTTATTTGTTTTATCCACTGTCTGTCTTCCTCCACCAGAATGTGAGCTCCATGAGGGTAGGAACTTCTGTATGATTTGCTCACTGCTGTTTCCCCATTGCCAACAATAGTGCTTCATGTGTGGTAAATATTCAGTGGGTATTTGTTAAAGCAGTCTTTATCCCAAACTTGTTCCTGTCCTGGATTAATGCCATTATTGGTTTTGCCAGTGATGCCCATTAATGCCAGCTATGGTTTTGCAGTTTATCTGAACTCAAATCTTTGTAGTTGTTTTTAATTTTTCCCTATCCTTCTCTGATATCCACTTAAGTAAACAATTTCTCACAATGATGTTTCCAAATATATTTTAGGGTAATGTCATCCTTTCTATTCTCACTGCCACTGTTGTAAGTTAAATACTTGAAAACTCTTAACTGGGACTATAAAATAGAATATACTAAGTATCATGTTGTCTAGGCTTTTGTTACTTTAATCCTACATATCACTACCAGATCAACCTTACTTGGAGCTCAGCTCTCATTATGTCACTCCCATACTTAAAAAGGTTCGGTCCATGGGATTTTCCAGGCAAGAATTCTGGAGTGGATTGCCATTTCCTTCTCCAGGGGATCTTTCCAACCCAGGGATCAAACCTGGGTCTCCCACATTGTAGGCAGACGCTTTACTGTCTGAGCTACCAGGAAAGTCCTAAAAAGGCTCAATACTGTTTAAATACAGAATCCTCAGCCTGGCATTTGGAAGTGCCAAAATATGACCCCAATCTGTCGCTTCAGTTTTATCTCTCACTTTTCCTTTACAGATTCCTTGTGGTGTGAACAAACTGGGACACTTGTTCTTTGACTACTCCTTGAACTTTTTCCTCCTTTGTACTTTTCTCATACAGTATCTTCTTCAGGAATGTTCATTACCAACTATTTCTTGTGGTATTTGCTTTTGTGCTGCTCAATAATATCCGTATAGTACAATCTTTTGATTCATCAGTTTTGAAAACTGACTTACGGTGGTAGATGAGGACTTAGCTCTTTCACAGTCACATTTCACCTCTGTGCCAGCTGCCTCCTGTTTGTCCCTCCGCTTCCACCATCCACATGCTCTGTCCCGGGAATCTCAGCTGTATGGATCACATCTATGGCTGCCATACTCTCTGGCTTCTTGTTGGATTTGGGCAGTGGGGAGCAGATAGGAAGTGTGACAGAGGGAAGTGGGAGAGGCTAGGCTATTTTTTACCCCAACTTTCTCCCAGTGTCCCTCAAACAAAGGTCATTGTTCCTTTCAAAAGGGCCTCAAGACCTTCTTTTGGGTTTTGGCTGTCGTTCCCTTCCTCCCTTCTTTGAGCCTGTGCTGTGCTGCGCTTAGATGCTCAGTCATGTCCAACTGTTTGTGACGTCACAGACTGTAGCCCTCCAGGGTCCTCTGTCCATGGGGATCTTCAGGCAAGAATACTGGAGCCTAGGGGGTCCAATACTGTGATTCTCTTACATACTGCCCACGTCTTTGTAAAAGATCTCTTTGTAATCATACCCTCTTTGTTATCATCTACTCCCTGTTGGGATCTGACTGATAGCTATACTTTCCTTCTGTCCTCCCAATTTAGTTAATATTCAGAGTTCTAGTTAATCCAAAATTTGTTAAAAATAATATATGAAAAATACCATACTGCTTCCTAAGTATATTTTCTTTCTGGAACAGCCTTTTATTTTTTCACAAGTTAGCTAGTATTTCATTTTTCCTATTTCTTAGGCTTTTTAAAAAATTGCTAATTCTTTCTAAGAAGACAATTGACACATCAGATCAGATTAGATCAGTAGCTCAGTCGTGTCCGACTCTTTGCAACCCCGTGAATTGCAGCACGCCAGGCCTCCCTGTCGATCACCAACTCCCAGAGTTGACTCAGACTCACGTCCATCGAGTCAGTGATGCCATCCAGCCATCTCATCCTCTGTCTTCCCCTTCTCCTCCTGCTCCCAATCCCTCCCAGCATCAGGGTCTTTTCCAATGAGTCAACTCTTCGCATGAGGTGGCCAAAGTACTGGAGTTTCAGCTTTAACATCAGTCCTTCCAAAGAAATCCCAGGGCTGATCTTCTTCAGAATGGACCGGTTGGATCTCCTTGCAGTCCAAGGGACTTGAAAGAGTCTTCTTCAACACCACAGCTCAAAAGCATCAATTCTTCGGCGCTCAGCCTTCTTCATAGTCCAATTCTCACATCCATACATGACCACAGGAAAAACCATAGCCTTGACTAGACGAAACTTTGTTGGCAAAGTAATGTCTCTGCTTTTGAATATGCTATCTAGGTTGGTCATAACTTTCCTTCCAGGGAGTAAGCGTCTTTTAATTTCATGGCTGCACTCACCATCTGTAGTGATTTTGGAGCCCAGAAAAATCAAGTCTGACACTGTTTCCACTGTTCCCCATCTATTTCCCATGAAGTGGTGGGACCAGATGCCATGATCTTTGTTTTCTGAATGTTGAGCTTTAAGCCAACTTTTTCACTCTCCACTTTCACTTTCATCAAGAGGCTTTTTAGTTCCTCTTCACTTTCTGCCAGAAGGGTGGTGTCATCTGCATAGGTACTATAAATTCTATTTCTTCCTGGATACCTCCTTCTTGGGCCCTACACTCTTTCTGTTTAATCATGTTGAGAATTATCTAGTCTGGCTATCAATATCTCTAGAATCCTATGACTTCCATGATTTACTTTTTTGTTTTGCTGAAGCATATACTCTAGTACCTTCCTAAGAAATGGGAAGTGACCTTTTTGAGACTTGAATATCTATAAAAAGTCTTTGATAATTTAGTTGGGTATAGCTGTGTCTGGTCTTTCTATCTTTAAAGTCTATTGTTGCTTTTCTTCTGACAAAAACAGTTCAGGTATTCTGCAAGGAGGTGTTGGAAGATAAAGAGTGATGGCCTAACTGCACAGCTGTAAGTGAGAAAATCTAGGGATCTTCAGCTTGTTGTGCAGACTTTCAACAGATTTCTATGTTCTCAGCTCTGTACCTGACTCTTGCCTTCCAGAGTACCTGATGCCACAAAGTCTTGAGTTCTTTCTGGCTCTGCCAGTATAATAAGCTTCTCTGCAGGCTCTTACGAGCAGTGCCTCTGTCCTCCTGGGTCCATTGCGGCTATTCCATCTGCTTTCTATCTTCTAAATGTTGATATCACTGGTCAGTTATTATCATCTCTCCCATTTTCTTTGTCCTTGTGGGCTTATAAATTTTATATTTCCTTTTCACATGAATGAAAGCAGATAAATACGTTTGTTCAGCTAGATTTGTTTAACTAGAAAGATAGCTCACTAAAGTGTTGCATTTAAAAATTGTTGAATTGACTTAAGATTCCTGAATACTTGCAGTTGCAACTTTGTCAGTTAACAGGAACTTATCACTAACTACTGATTTATTTAGTATAGTATTATTGATCTGATTATGTTCTTGGTCCTTAGATATCCATTTTGCTTTTTTCTCTACATCCTTTGTTTTAAAATAAAATTTTTATTTTAGAATAATTTTATATTTACAGAAAAGTTGTGAAGATTGTACAGAATGTTTTCGTATACCCCATATTCACTTTTCCTTTTTACAAATATCATTCCTTAATGTGTTACATTTGTTACAGTTAACAAACCAACATTGATATATCATTATTAGTTAAAGTCTATATTTTGAGTCTTTTAAGTTTTTCTGTTCCAGGATCCTGTCTAGGTTACCACATTAAATTTTTCATCATGTTTCCTTAGGGTCCTCTGGGCTGTGACAGTTTCTCACACTTTCCTTGCTTTTGATGACAATTTTGAGTAGTACTGATAACGTATTTTATAGAATGTTCCTTAACTGTGATTTCTTTGATGTTTTTGCTTATGATTAGACGAGGGGTTTTGGCCTCAGAGATAAAGTGCTATTTTCATTGCATTATATCAAGGGTACTACAACTTTGCAACATAGTTCTGATGTTAACCACCTGGAGTTAGCACAGACTCCAGATTAAGGGCACAGTCCCCAATAAGACTACCCGTGCTTCAGACACCAGTTGCAATTTTGAGGTTTCCTTTCCCACCTGCACTTCTGACCAAATGGCTATATAAATTCAAGGATCCCCACAAGCCCTGAAGCTTTGATAATTCACTACAACAACTCACATGACTCAGGAAAGAGGTATACTTAAGATTACAGCTGTATTAGAAAGGATATGAATCAGGACCAGCCAAGTGAAGAGACACATGGGGTGCAGTTGGGGAGGATCTCAAACACTAAGCTTCCATGCTCTTTCCCCATGGAGTCAGGGTGCATCACCCTCTTGGCACATCAATTTGCTCATCAACCAGGAAGCACCTCTGAGCTTTGGTGTCCAGAATTTTTACTGGGGTTTCATTGCATAGGTATGATTGATTGGATCATTGACAATGTAATTGGATGCATTCTCCAGTATACTTCCCCTCCGTGGAGGGGGGTCAGGCTGTGCTGATATCACTTGGCTCACCTGCTTGGTCTCTCTGGCATGGCCAGCTTCCATCCTAAGGTATCTTATTAGCATAAACTCAGGTATAGTTCAAGGGGCTCAGAAATAACAAAGATATTCCGATTACACAGAAAATTCCAAGGATTTAGAGTCTACCGCCCAGGCACCAGGGATAAAGGGCAGTCAGATTATTTATTATAACAGGCACATACCATCAACAATGACCTATCTCTGTTGATGTTGATCCTGATCACCTGACTGAGGTAGTGTTTTTCAAGTTTCTCTAAACTTTCTCTCCTTCCACTCTTTTCATATCTTCCTCTTTTATAGGAGAATAGCATTACTTACATTAAAAAAATCATTTTCTTTTCTTCCTGACTCCTTATTTTTATTTTAATTTTGGAAATATTACTAGTCAGTGCTCATTAGCATTTTGATTTTGGTGGACTACCAAAATCTGAAAACTCTAAATCAGAACCTGCCTATATTCTTGCACAGAAGATAAAAGGACAGAAGATAAAACAGAGCTTTAAGTAAAAATTGCAGTTGCAAAGACTCTGAGTGTTTCTTTTTTCGATAATACTCAGAATCCTTGAAGGGAGGGAATTATCTCATGTGAGATAGGGAAGTGCAGCTCAGGGACCTGTAGGATGAAGCTATAGACAAGAGCAAGAGAAAAATATGATTTTGACATCATATTTTTCTCTCAATTTTTATTTTGGAGATTTAATACTGGAATTCTTTGAAAGGCCTGGGATATCTTTTTCCCCCCTCACCAATGTTTTATTATAAAAAATTTGAACACATAGCAAAATTGAAAGACTTTTGCAGTGAAATCTATTCATACCACCTAGATTTACTATTAACTTTTTTTTTTTTAATCTGTTGAGCATGCTCTGTGGCGTGTGTGATCTTATTCTCCTACGAGGCATTGCAGATTTGAACCTGTGCCCCCTGCATTGGCAGTACAGAGTCTAAACCACTGGGTTGCCAGGGAAGTACCTGCTATTAACTTTTTACTCTGCTTGTTCTGTCACATATACATCTATTCATCCCTCTATCTAAACCATCTAATTTTTGGATGCATTGTAAAGTTGCTTGCAGATATTAGTATGCTGCTGCTACTGCTGCTAAGTCGCTTCAGTCATGTCCGACTGTGTGCGACCCCATAGACGGAAGCCCACCAGGCTCCCCTGTCCCTGGGATTCTCCAGGCAAGAACACTGGAGTGGGCTGCCATTTCCTTCTCTAGTGCATGAAAGTGAAAAGTGAAAGTGAAGTCGCTCAGTCTTGTCCGACTCTTCGCGACCCCATGGACTGCAGCCTACCAGGCTCCTCCGCCCACGAGATTTTCCAGGCAAGAGGACTGGAGTGGGTTGCCATTGCCTTCTCCACAGATATTAGTATACTTCTCCCTAAATACTTTGTCCATTATGTGTATTAATAGCTACAGTTCAGAACAATTTTTAAAATGTGAAATTTACTGTAATGAAATGTGCAAATGTTAAGTGTATGTTCACTGAATTTTACACATATGCATGGGTAGCCCAAACCACTGTGACATATGGAACATTACCATCACTCCAGATGAGAAAGATCCTCATGCCCCTTCCCAAATAACCTCTGCTCTCACCTCCTCTGGAATCACTGTTCTAATTTTTTCTCCACCATGGATTATTTTTGCCTGTTTTAGAGTTTTATATAAACTGAGTCATCCAGTATATGCTCTCACGTGTAAGATTTCTTTCACTGGCATAATGTTTTTTAGATATCTATGTTGTTTCATGTCTGTTCTTTTTCACTACCTGTTATTTACAAATATAAAGCAATTTTAAAATCCATTCTGCTAATTTATGTGGGTTTCCCAGGTGATGCTAGTGGTAAAGAATCTGCCTGTCAATGCAGGAGATGCCAAAGACGTGGGTTTGATCCCTGGGTTGGGAAGATCCACTTGAGGAGGAAATGGCAACCCACTCCAGTAATATTGCTTGGGAGATTGCATGGACGGAGGAGCCTGGTGGGCTACTGTCCATGTAGTTGAAAAGAATCAGACATGACTGAGCACACTGTAGCTAGCTTCTATTTATGTACATCTGGGCTATTTCCAGTTTGGAGCTATTATGAATAAAGCTGTTACAAACACTTGCATTCAAATCTTTGTGGGAAATGTGTTTTCATTTATGCCTAGGAGTGGAATTGCTAAGTCATAGGATAGGTATATATTTAGATCTTCTAATGCCAGACTATTTTCCAAAGTGGCGGTGGTTGTTCAGTCACTCAATTGTGTCTGACTCTTTGTGACCTCATGGACTGGCAGCACGCCAGGCTTCACTGTCCTTCACTGTCTCCCGGAGTTTGCTCAAATTCATGTCCAAAGTGGTCATAACATTTTACATTCCAAGCAATACTGTGAGAAAGTTCCGGTTACCCCACAACCTTGTCAGTGTTTGGTTTTGTCATTCCTTTACATTTTAACCATTCTAGTGGGCGTGTTGTAATTATATACCATTGTAATTTTAATTTGCATTTCTTTGTTAACTAATAACGTTGGCTATCCATGTATCTTCACTTTTATGAAACATATTTTCAAATATTTATTCTATTTCTCAATTGGATTGTCTAGTTATTGTCAGTTGTGGATTTTTTCTTTTCTTTTCTTTTTTTACATTCTAGACCAGTGCTGTCCCATAAAATTTTCTGCATAGTGAAATATATTTATTGTGAAATGCAACTAGTGCAAATGAAGAAGTATATTTTAAATTATATTTAAATTGAAATAGCTACGTCGGCTACATATTGGACAAGTTCTAGATAACAACAGTTCTTATTAGATTCATATTTTGTAAATATCTTTTCCTAATCTGTGGCTCGTGTATGCGTGCTCAGTTGCCTCCAACACTTTGAGACGCCATGGACTGTAGCCTGCCAGGCTCCTCTGTCCATGCAATTTTCAAGACAAGAATACTGGAGTGGGTTGCCATTTCCTACTTCAGGGACTCTTCCCAACCCAGGGATTGAACCCAAATTTCCTGTACCTCCTTCATTGGCAGGTGAATTCTTTACCACGGCACCGCCTTGGAAGCCCAATCTGTGGCTTGCCTATTCCTTTTCTTAATGGTATCTTTTGATGAACAGAAGTTTTAAATTTTGAACATTGCTTAATTCTTCAATTTTTTCTTTAATAGTTATTGTGTTGTATGACCCATCTAAAAACTTGATTACTCCAAAATCACAATTTTTATGTTTAGGTTTATCATCCACCTTGATGGTGTTTGATGGGAGTCAGGGTTATTTGACTGTCATTGTTGTAAAGACTTTCCTAATTGGATACTTTGGTGCCTTTTGTAAAACAAAAATCTGTGTAAGTGTGGATCTTTTATGTTCTTTCTTCTCTTTCATTACTCTATTTACTGAGTCTTGTGCTCTTAATAGAAGAAGGCAATGGCACTCGACTCCAGTACTCTTGCCTGGAAAATCCCATGGAGGAGCCTGGTAGGCTGCAGTCCATGGGGTCGCGAAGAGTCAGGCACGACTGAGCGACTTCACTTTCCCTTTTCATTTTCCTGCATTGGAGAAGGCAATGGCAACCCACTCCAGTGTTCTTGCCTGGAGAATCCCAGGGATGAGGGAGCCTGGTGGGCTGCCGTCTATGGGGTCGCACAGAGCTGAACACGACTGAAGCGACTTAGCAGCAGCAGCAGCAGTAAATGCCAGGAGACAGGGATCATTTGGGGTATCTTAGTTGGAAAAGAACTGATTAGTTTGACATATGACAATCTACCAAGAGAGATACCCATTAAGAAATCTTGCTCAGGGGAATTCCCTGGAGGTTCAGTGGTTAGTACCACTGCAGGGGGCACAGGTTCAACCCTGGCTAGGGAACTAAGATCCACATGTCACATGACATGGCCAAAACAAAGAAGAAATAGTATTCAATTAATTCTATAATCCAGAAGGAATTGATGAGAATGACTTACTAGAACTCTCTAGTTAGCAATACAGTATCACAGGCAAGTAGGTATAAACTACTAAGCACATTATTTTTTCTTCCACTATTCTGCTGTTTATCTACTACTGTCAGCTATGAAATGAGATACCCTGCATCAGACCCTGAAAAAATAGTAAAGAGTTGTACTTCAGAAAAATGTTAGAGAAAAACAGTCTCACATATATATGAGTTTTATCAACAAATGGTTTATCAGCACATGATATTACTTTTGTTATATCGATAAGCGATATCTACTAAAAATGGCATTCTCAGCAGCACAGGCCAGCATGTGCTTGCATGTGTGAGTGCCAAGTCACTTCAGCTGCGTCCACATCTTTGTGACCCCATGGACTGTAGCCCCCAGGCTTCTCTGTCCATGGGATTCTCCAGGCAAGAATACTGGAGTGAGTTGCTTTACTCTCCTCCAGGGCATCTTCCTGACTCAGGAATCAAACCCACATCTCCTGTATCTCCTGCACTGGCAGGCAGGTTCTTTACCACTTGGCCATCAGGGAAACCCTACCTGCCAACATGTTCCTCCACAGATAAAATAAGGTTAAATAGTAATGCTTGGATATGATTAGAAATGATCAAAAGAGAGTCACTGTGGCATTACTGTAATAAGGTTGTTGACTGAGTAATTGACAAAACTTCATCAGGTAATTAAGAGAGCTCTTTGTATTCTTAACAAGTCAAAACACCAGCTATTAAACAGTTTAGAGCAATTATGCACAAAATGATCATTTTCTGTGTGAAAACATTTTTATCTATTTGAAGACTAACAAAGACTGCAAAAGCCTATGATGGGAGAGATTAGTAATTACCGCTTCAATAGTGTTTGGATTGTTGAGTTATAGTTAGTGGATGGCCTCTAATAGGGTTGAGAATAAGTTCATTAGCCTGAATGGGTAGTCAGGAAAATCCTATTTTGTTTTTATTTTTAAGCTGCAGAAGAAATGCCATGGAAAATGGAAATAGTACTTGTAAGTTTGGTTGGTATGAACTGGAGCACTTCCTGCAGCTTAAGAGTTGTGTGGAAGGCTGAAGACAAAGATAGATACATTTCCTATTTTTAAGTTTGCCAGTTTATTTTAGGGCAAATTGATATTATAACCCTTAATGTTGGTATTTCTGCTCTATTGCTCTAAATCAGACTATAGATGTATTTTGAGAGATTATAGTGATTTGGTAGGAGTTCTTCACTCACATAAAAGGACTGAATAAATTTTGTGCCTGCAGTATTAATGACATATCATGTATAATATCTATGGTTCATAAATCCTAAATAGAAAAGGTTAAGAAATGAATTGACAAGATGGGGTACTACCATGCCAAGTAGACTAAAATATTATGTAAGCCACATGATCAAAGAAGACATTCTAATATTGTGGTAGCAGCTTCAAACAGACAAACATCTACATGTCTCCTTTTTATTAGCTGAAGTGTAGGTTTGGTATTTTGACAGGGCTCTGCTTTGTCATTGTCCTTGGAATGTTCTCTGAAATACACAGGAAAATTCTCTTCTGAATACAGAGTGAAGTCAGGTTTTAGCCAAGTCTTATAGAAACTTATGTCTTCTCATCTCTAGTATAGAATTGAAGGGCAGGAAGGACTTTGCTGAAAAAATACAGGTTTGATGCTCGGAGCAAATGAAACAAAAAAGCAAAAGACTGAGAATACTAAGGCCTTGGGTGTAGCAAGTATTTGCCTGAGGAGAAAAATACTTTTTCTGAATTCTGATAGTGTGGCTTCTGTTTCAGGGTAGGAGCTTCTTTGAAGGTGTAGCATTAAAAAGAGACTCTATTCAGTTATAATGTGAGCGCCTGACCTTTGCCCAAGGATTCAGTTCAATCATATAAATCAGAAATTCAAATGTCAAATCACCCATGATTTACCCAGCTTTGTATACTGGCATTTAGAGACCCACCCTGTCTCATTCTAGAGGTGAAGTTTTAGTCATTTGGAGGCATTATCAGAAGCCTATCCAGTCTAAGAACATACAGGTATTTCCCCCTCATTTCCAAAGTTTGCTTTATGCCACTTTGTCTATATGAAGGACCTACGATAAGTACGTATTTTCACTAAATGAAATCTGAAGAGGATTTTTACTTTTATGGAAAAAAGGTGAAAAGTGAAAATAGCGTTCAGCATTTGTTTTACAGCAAGTGTCTATAGAGGCAGTGCCTCCTGAGCAGCAAGTTGGCACCTCAAGCTCCTTCCCCAGGAACTATATACAGCATCTCAGCATCAAGTCACCATTTTTGTGTTGTTTGTTGGAGGCTTTGTTGTAACTCAGTTGCTAAGTTGTGTCCGATTCTTTGCAGCCCCATGGACTGCAGCATGCCAGGCTTCCCTAGCTTTCACTATCTCCCTGAGTTTGTTCAAATTCATGTCCATTGAGTCAGTAATGTTATCTAATCATCTCATCCTCTGCCGTCCCCTTCTCCTCCTGCCCTCAATCTTTCCCAGCATCAGGGTTTCTTCCAGTGACTCTTTATATCAGGTGCCCAAAGTATTGGAACTTCAGCTTCAGCATCAGTCTTTCTAATGAACACTCAGGACTGATCTCCTGTAGGATGGACTGGCTGGATCTCCTTGCTGACCAAGGCACTCTCGAGAGTCTTCTCCAACACCATAGTTCGAAAGCACTAATTCTTTGGCGCTCAGCCTTCTTTATGGTCCAACTCTCATATCTGTATACGACTACTGGAAAAACCATGGCTTTGACTACACGGACATTTGTTGGCAAAGTGATTTCTCTGCTTTTAATACACTGTCTGGGTTTGTCATAGCTTTCCTTCTAAGTCACCGTAGCTTTGAACTATTTCTGTGAGCATCAGTGCGGTATCTCAATTTATTAATATTTTATGCATCTATTAGTAAGATGTATCCTAAGGTGATTGCTTTTTTGCCTTACACCATTTCAGCTTTCATATGGTTTCATAGGCGCACTCTACTTTCAGATAGTGGAGGAAACCCTGTACATATATTGGTTTTGTGCAATTTTTAAACATAAGAATGAGGAACTTCTTTGACAGAACTTTATGTGAGCTAAGGTACTGAAAGGCCAGCAAAGTCTTTGTTATGGGAAAATCCACAAACTTTGTAGACCAGGTTTCCTACAGAGAGCCTGGCTCACTGGGAAGTTATTCTCCTAAGCAGAATTACTCCATATATTTTAATGTGAACATTTGTATTAGATATAGATAAAAGCCAGTTTCATGCTTAGTCATGAGTAGAGAGATTCAGAAACAAATCACATTATGAGGCAAAGTAGAGTCAGTTAATGGGGCTGTCATTTAGACAAGTCCATAGATGGGGTGCGGAGAAGGCAATGGCACCCCACTCCAGTACTCTTGCCTGGAAAATCCCATGGACGGAGGAGCCTGGTAGGCTGCAGTCCATGGGGTCGCTAGAGTCGGACACGACTGAGCGACTTCACTTTCACTTTTCACTTTCATGCATTGGAGAAGGAAATGGCAACCCACTCCAGTGTGCTTGTCTGGAGAATCCCAGGGACGGGGAACCCTGGTGGGCTGCCGTCTATGGGGTCGCACAGAGGCAGACATGAATGAAGCGACTTAGCAGTAGCAGCAGCATAGATGGGGTGAGGTTTTCATTTTCGTGAGGCCTTTGAACAGGATGAGAGACTCAGCTGGAGACAGTCACCTTAAACTGAAAGAAGTAGCACTAGTTTGGGGGCTTTATTTAGACTATTCAGCAGAGAATGCAAACAGTCCACAAGACTCTTCTCTTCTTTAGTGAGTTGAGCCAAGTTGTGCAACCCTGAGGAAGTACCTGAGGTTTATGGGCAGGAAATAAGGCAGGCTTCTTATTTGTTTGGGTATCTGAGCTTTCAATGAGTTCTTGGTCACCTAAGGAGGATATATATATATATTTTGAGAGAGAGTAATCTAGCAGGTACAGATACTCCCTTTCTTGAAAACAATACATACTATTACCGTATGCACAGGAGACATTCAAAATAATTCTCTTTGTTTTGATCAGTATTTGTTAAATTTTCTTAGGGTGGTAGAAACTTAATCTTGATAAGTAAGACCCCATCACAGACTCCATATATATAGTTTCTGTATCAGTTCAGTTCAGTTCAGTCACTCAGTCGTGTCCAACTCTTTGAGACCCCATGAATCACAGCACGCCAGGCCTCCCTGTCCATCACCAACTCCTGGAGTTTACTCAAACTCATGTGCATTGAGTCAGTGATGCCATCCAGCCATCTCATCCTTTGTTGTCCCTTTCTCCTCCTGCCCCAATCCCTCCCAGCATCAGGGTCTTTTCCAATGAATCAACTCTTCGCATGAGGTGACCAAAGTATTGGAGTTTGAGCTTCAGCATCAGTCCTTCCAAAGAACACCCAGGACTGATCTCCTTTAGAATGGACTGGTTGGATCTCCTTGCAGTCCAGGGGACTCTCAAGAGTCTTCTCCAACACCACTGTTCAAAAGCATCAATTCTTTGGTGCTCAGCTTTCTTCACAGTCCAACTCTCACATCCATACATGACCACTGGAAAAACCATAGCCTTGACTAGATGAACCTTTGTTGCAAAGTAATGTCTCTGCTTTTGAATATGCTATCTAGGTTGGTCATAATTTTCCTTTCAAGGAGTAAGTGTCTTCTAATTTCATGGCTGCAATCACCATCTGCAGTGATTTTGGAGCCCCCCAAAATAAAGTCAGCCACTGTTTCCACTGTTTCCCCATCTATTTGCTATAGTGTGCAGACATGGTGATGTGAATGTAATTCTTTTGGTCTTTATCTATCCATACCAGCATCCACTGAAATGCCAGATACTTAACTATGCAGATTATTACCAAGTCTTACTATTTTTCTTTACCTTAAGCTCTCTCTCTCTTTTGTATTTCATTATGATTTTATTTGGGGCTTCCCAGGTAGTAAAGAATCTACCTACCAATGCAGGAGCTGCAGGAGACATAGCAGAAGATCCCTGGGTCAGAAGTTACCCTGGAGTAGGAAATGGCAACTCACTCCAGTATTCCTGCCTGGGAAATCCAAAGGAAAGAGGACCTGGACAACTAAAGTCCAAAGGGTCGCAAAGAGTCGTCCACATCTGATCATGCATGTGTATTTTATTTTTAAAATATTCACAGAAAACTAGTCAATCTAATCACACTAGGACCACAGCCTTGTCTAACTCAATGAAACTAAGCCATGCCCGTGGGGCAACCCAAGATGGGTGGGTCATGGTGGAGAGATCCGACAGAATGTGGTCCACTGGAGAAGGGAATGGCAAACGACTTCAGTATTCTTGCCTTGAGAACCCCATGAACAGTATGAAAAGGCAAAATGATAGGATACTGAAAGAGAAACTCCCCAGGTCAGTAGGTGCCCAATATGCTACTGCAGATCAGTGGAGAAATAACTCCAGAAAGAATGAAGGGATGGAGCCAAACAAAAAGAATACTCAGCTGAGGATGTGACTGGTGATAGAAGCAAGGTCCGATGCTGTAAAGAGCAATATTGCATAGGAACCTGGAATGTCAGGTCCATGAATCAAGGCAAATTGGAAGTGGTCAAACAAGAGATGGCAAGAGTGAATGTTGACATTCTAGGAATCAGCGAACTGAAATGGTCTGGAATGGGTGAAATCAACTCAGATGACCATTATATCTATTACTGCGGGCAGGAATCCCTCAGAAGAAATGGAATGGCCATCATGGTCAACAAAAGAGTCCGAAATGCAGTACTTGGAGGCAATCTCAAAAACAACAGAATGATCTCTGTTCGTTTCCAAGGCAAACCATTCAGTATCACAGTAATCCAAGTCTATGCCCCAACCAGTAACGCTGAAGAAGCTGAAGTTAAACGGTTCTATGAAGACCTACAAAACCTTTTAGAACTAACACCCAAAAAAGATGTCCTTTTCATTATAGGGGACTGGAATGCAAAAGTAGGAAGTCAAGAAACACCTGGAGTAACAGGCAAATTTGGCCTTGGAATACGGAATGAAGCAGGGCAAAGACTAATAGAGTTTTGCTGAGAAAATGCACTGTTCAAAACAAGCACCCTCTTCCAACAACACAAGAGAAGACTCTATACATGGACATCACCAGATGGTCAACACTGAAATCAGATTGATTATATTCTTTGCAGCCAAAGATGGAGAAGCTCTATACAGTCAGCAAAAACAAGACCAGGAGCTTACTGGGGCTCAGACCATGGACTCCTTATTGCCAAATTCAGACTTAAATTGAAGAAAGTAGGGAAAACCACTAAACCATTCAGGTATGACCTAAATCAAATCCCTTATGATTATACAGTGGAATTGAGAAATGGATTTAAGGGCCTAGATCTGATAGATAGAGTGCCTGATGATCTATGGAATGAGATTCGTGACATTGTACAGGAGACAGGGATCAAGACCATCCTCATTGAAAAGAAATGCAAAAAAGGCAAAATGGCTGTCTGGGGAGGCCTTACAAATAGCTGTGAAAGGAAGAGAAGTGAAAAGCAAAGGAGAAAAGGAAAGATATAAACATCTGAATGCAGAGTTCCAAAGAATAGCAAGAAGAGATAAGAAAGCCTTCCTCAGCGATCAATGCAAAGAAATAGAGGAAGACAACAGAATGGGAAAGACTAGGGATCTCTTCAAGAAAATGAGAGATACCAAGGGAACATTTGATGCAAAGATGGGCTTGATAAAGGACAGAAAGGTATGGACCTAACAGAAGCAAAAGATATTAAGAAGAGATGGCAAGAATACACAGAAGAACTGTACAAAAAAGATCTTCACGACCCAGATAATCACGATGGTGTGATCACTGACCTAGAGCCAGACATCCTGGAATGTGAAGTCAAGTAGGCCTTAGAAAGCACACTACAAACATAGCTAGTGGAGGTGATGGAATTCCAGTTGAGCTATTCCAAATCCTGAAAGATGATGCTGTGAAAGTGCTGCACTCAATATGCCAGCAAATTTGGAAAACTCAGCAGTGCCACAGGACCACTGGAAAAGGTCCTGTGGAAACTGCTGGAAAAGGTCAGTTTTCATTCCAATCCCAAAGAAAGGCAATGCCAAAGAATGCTCAAACTACCGCACAATTGCACTCATGTCACACGCTAGTAAAGTAATGCTCAAAATTCTCCAAGCCAGACTTCAGCAATATGTGAACTGTGAACTTCCTGATGTTCAAGCTGGATTTAGAAAAGGCAGATAAACCAGAGATCAAATTGCCAAAATCCGCTGGATCATGGAAAAAGCAAGAGAGTTCCAGAAAAGCATCTGTTTCTGCTTTATTGACTATGCCAAAGCCTTTGACTGTGTGGATCACAATAAACTGTGGACAATTCTGAAAGAGATGGGAATACCAGACCACCTGACCTGCCTCTTGAGAAATCTGGATGCAAGTCAGGAAGCAACAGTTAGAACTGGACATGGAAAAACAGACTGGTTCCAAATAGGAAAAGGAGTTCATCAAGGCTGTATATTGTCACTCTGTTTATTTAACTTATATGCAGAGTACATCATGAGAAACACTGGACTGGAGGAAGCACAAGCTGGAATCAAGATTGCTGGGAGAAATATCAATAACCTCAGATATGCAGATGACACCACCCTTATGGCAGAAAGTGAAGAGGAACTTAAAAGCCTCTTGATGAAAGTGAAAGTGGAAAAAGTTGGTTTAAAGCTCAACATTCAGAAAACGAAGATCATGGCATCTGGTCCCATCACTTCATGGGAAATAGATGGGGAAACAGTGGAAACAGTGTCAGACTTGATTTTTCTGGGCTCCAAAATCACTACAGATGGTGAGTGCAGCCATGAAATTAAAAGGCGCTTACTCTTTGGAAGGAAAGCTATGACCAACCTAGATAGCAAATTTAAAAGCAGAGGCATTACTTTGCCAACAAAAGTTCATCTAGTCAAGGCTATGGTTTTCCCTGTGGTCATGTATGGATGTGAGAGTTGGACTGTGAAGAAGGCTGAGCGCTGAAGATTTGATGCTTTTGAACTGTGGTGTTGGAGAAGAGTCTTGAGAGTCCCTTGGACTGCAAGGAGATCCAACCAGTCCATTCTGAAGGAGATCAGCCCTGGGATTTCTTTGGAAGGAATGATGCTAAAGCTGAAACTCCAGTACTTTGGCCATCTCATGCGAAGAGTTGACTCATTGGAAAAGACTCTGATGCTGGGAGGGATTGGGGGCAGGAGGAGAAGGGGACGCCAGAGGATGAGATGGCTGGATGGCATCACTGACTCGATGGACGTGAGTCTGAGTGAACTCTGGGAGTTGGTGATGGACAGGGAGGCCTGGCGTGCTGCGATTCATGGGGTCGCAAAGAGTCGCAATTCATGGGGTTGAAAAGAGTCGGACACGACTGAGCGACTGATCTGATCTGATAGTTGATTTACAACATTGTGTTTAATTCTGTGCAGCAAGCTGACTCAGTTACACACACACACACACACACATTCTTTTTCATCATCTTTTCCATCATGGTTTGTCACAGGATATTGAATATAGTCCCCTGTGCTATACAGTAGGACCTTTTTGTTCATCCATCCTGTATACGATGGTTGGCATCTGCTAATCCCAAACTCCCAATCCCTCCCTCGGCCCCTCCCCCTTGGTAACCACACTTCAGTATTTGTGAGTCTGTTTTTCTTTCACAGATATGTTCATTTTGGTCATATTTTAGAGTCCATATATAAGTGATATAGTGTGATATTAATATTTGTCTTTCTCTTTCTCACTTACTTTGCTTACTATGGTAATCTCTACGTCCATCCATGGTGCTGCAAATGTCATTATTTCATTCTTTTTAGTGGCTGAGTAATATTCCTGTGTGTGTGTGTGTATGTGTGTGTGTGTGTGTTTACCACATCTTTTTTTTTTTTTTTTTTTTTACCACATCTTCTTTATCCTTTCATCTGTCAGTGGACATTTAGGTTATTTCCGTGTCTTGGCTACTGTGAATAGAGCGGCTGTATGTGTTGGTGTGCATGTGTCTTTCTGAATTATGATTTTGTGTGGGCATATGCCCAGGAGTGGGATTGCTGAATTATATGGCAACTCTGATTTTAGTTTTTTGAGGAACTTCCATACTGTTTTTCATAGTGGCTGTACTAGTTTACATTCCCACCAACAGAGCAGGAGGGGTCCCTTTTCTCCACACCCTCTCCAGCATATGTTATTTGCAGACTTTTAAATGATGGCCATTCTGACTGATGTGAGGTGGTACCTCATTGCTGTTTTGATTTTCATTTCTCTAATAATTAACTATGATGGGCATCTTTTCATGTGCTTATTGGCCATCTGTATATCTTCTTTAGAGAAATGTCTGTTTAGTTGATCTTAAGGCCTGGAGGGCTACAGTCCATGGGGTCACAAGAGTCAGACATGACTGAGAGATTAAACCACCACCAAGGTCTCTTTACGGATCAGTTTTCTCTCAGCCACTCCTGTGGCTCTTTGTGGGGGCAAATACAACGAGGCTGCCTAAGACTGTTTGCCTAAACACAACACTCAGCCATTTTTATTGTGTAGTCCCTGCCACTACACTGAGTTCTATCTGGGAATGCGGCCATTGATTCTGTTCTTCTCATATCCCTCTAACTGATTTGAGGCTCTCTCTTTCCCCTTCCTCACTGGGGCTCAATCTTAGCTGAATGAGGAGAGGTAGTCAAAGTTTATGGGGTTCTTTCTTAGGGAAGGAAATTGTCTGTAATAAGTGCAGATAATTTTAGCTTCAAATAAAAGAAATCCTAACCAACGGTGGTTTAAACAATTGATTATCTCATACAGCAGGAGGTCTAGAGACACAGGCCAGGACTGGCATAGCAGCGTCACTGTGTAACCAGGAATTCATCTTCTTGCCATACTTACATTTTGTTACCCTTAGCTGTTAGCTTTTGTAACTGTGTTTGTCACCGTTGTGCTTGGCATGTTCACTCAACAACTGGCACACCTCAAGGTATCATAATACAATGCCATATGGTTTGTCCAAATGCGGAAGGGCTATATGAGCTACAAGAAATTATAGGGGGAAGTCCTCTATAAATATTATAAAATTTATCTCACCATAGTTACAAATCCACAGAAACCCACCCAAAGTAGGCCAAGGCAAGAAGAGAATTTGTTGGAAGATGTAAGTGTATCTTATGGACCTAAGGATAGGAAGTATAGCTGAACTTTACTATGGACTAGAAGCAGGAACCAGAAAACTGTTATGAACCAGTACAGCTGTCCTCCCTTCCTTCTCTGGACACATGATCTCTTATTATCTGCTTTGTTTTTCTTTCTTGGCATTGGCTTTTTCTATTTCTCTGTGTACAAACTAGAAAATGGTCACTTTAGTCATACCAGTTCAAATGCAAACTAAGATTGAGTAGCATCTCCTATGTTTTAAGTCCTCTGGGGAAAGAATATGATTGGTCCAGTTTTGATTGTATGTCAGTCTTTAATCCAATTTGTGACCATGGGGATGGGTCAAATGACTTTGCAGTTCTTAGGAGCTGAGCAAGAATACTCTTTTGAGAAGGGGCCATGGGTGAGTATGTGTCTGTATGGCAGTGGTTATTGAAGAAGAAATAATAGACAGATCTACTACTCTCTCGATATCCGTAATCTGAGGAATGTGTTAGTTATTCAGTCATGTCTGACTTTTTGTGACCCCATGGGCTGTAGCCCACCAGGCTCCTCTGTCCATGGAATTCTCCAGGCAAGAATTCTGGAGTGGGTTGCCATTCCCTTCTCCAGAGGATCTTCTTGACCCAGGGATCGAACCTCGGTCTCCTGCATTGCAGACAGATTCTTTACTGTCTGAGCCACCAGGGAAGCCCAATCTGAGGAAAAGATAAATCAAATTAACCATTCATTCATTCTATAGACATTGGTCTCAGTTTTCTTCCTCTTATGTTTCTTTCAAAGAGTGTCAGTAACATTTATGTAGTTTCCCAAATTAATGAATTCTATACCACCAATAAGCATCACAATAGCTAATATTCATTGAATATTGTACTATGTGATAGGCATTCTATGTACATTATTTTAAGTTCAATCTCAAAACAACTACAAATAAGTATTATCTATTTTGTAGATAAGCAAAGTGAAATTTGGAGATGTGAAGTCAAGCTTTCAACATCTCTTTTGGATTACTGCAGTAATCTGCCATCTCCCTGCCTCTGAACTGGCCTCTCCAATTCTTTTTTTGCCTGGCAGTCACAGTGGTATTTCTAAAACGCAACAGATTTGTTATGTTTGATCATGCTACTTTCCTGCTTAAAATTCTTATAAGATTCCCTCAAGATAAAGTCCAAATTCCTTCACAGGATGTATAAAACCTTTTATGATCTGGGCAGCCTTTACCTTACCAACCTCCAGCCTCATCTCTTTCAGTCCTGTACCTCACAGTCTATCCTCA
The DNA here is from genome assembly GCF_055505025.1 of Bos grunniens. NCBI lineage: Eukaryota > Metazoa > Chordata > Mammalia > Artiodactyla > Bovidae > Bos > Bos grunniens. The sequence continues at coordinate 28,525,294 of NC_141185.1, read as the reverse complement.
AGCCACACAGATTATTTTCAGTTTGTAACAATTCATTTCTTTCCTCTGCACAACAACCCTGTAGTCATTATCCCGCAGACTCCTACACATTACCCATAGTCAGGATTCAACTTAGATGTTACGCTATTCAGAAGCCTTTTCTGACTGAATTTGGTACTCCTTCTTTATACTTTTGTATCACTCAGTGATTTTCTCTTACGCTTATCAAACCATGCTGTAATCGTGTGTTAACTTACTCTGTCTCTTGCATTGGATCGTAAAGTCCTTGAGTGGAAAGATGCAGTATAGTTTAGTTTTGAAAACCCTAAGATTAGGGTAGTGCTTGGTGTGTATTTGTTGCTCAATAAATATTTGTTAAATGAATGAATCTGAGAGAGGTCTGGAAGAACTTACAAAGTTACCTGGAGAGAAACAGATATTCAGCATTTCTTGTTTAGTAAATGGATTATTCTGACAGCTATTTCTCCTTAACTATATACTTTTGGCTTATAATTTATAAAAATTGAGCAGATACAAATTTAAAAATTGAGAAAATTAACCATAAAAACATATCACAAAATAATAAAATAAGAAAGTGATGTAAAACAGTAACCTAGGAGTGTTAAACTTAATGTAAGATAAAGAAGACTGAATGAAGTAACAAAGTTTGAGACTGGGGAAGAAAAAGCAAGGAACTGAATTTTTTTCAGCGCCTTCTAAATTGAATGGATTTTCCCCCTGGTAATATCTGATTTAATTCTTAGAATAATTCTTTGAGGTTGCTATGCTACAGTTGCATTAAAACTAAAGAAATTAAAGATCAGAGTAAAATAAACTGAATGATTATACAATAAACTTTCTACAGATAGAAAGCAAATGAAACAAAACTCAACCATAGAAAATATGGGGTATATGTGAGGATAAATCACCCTACACCCTAAATGATCCTTTTTTGGGGTCTCTGTATCAGCTTTCCAGCTTTCTTTCCTAAAGTGATTTCCTTCACTCTCATCTGCTTTGAATGTATGGATACATCCTTCCTTTTACCAGGATAAATTCCATCTCCTCTTTCAAGCTTTGTCTCACTCAAGTTGCTTCTTGAGTGAAATTTGTTTCATTAGATCTGGTTTTTGATTTAGCAAAACTTTTCGGAGCCTAGCAAAGCACTGATTTCTCTTTCAGAGAATTATAAACACACAGCAGGAAAAACCAACACAAAAGAGACTATTACTATCGATCACTCAGGAGAAAAAAAATCCTTAATAGTGGCAGTGTTTAAGTGACTATATTCTGCGCTGAGAACACCTGGAGTCATTTTTAACTTCCACCACTCCCTACTTCTTAGTCGGGTCAGTTTTCTAAACTTTCTAAATCTCAGTTTTCTTATCTACGAAAAGAGAATCGTATTGAGTCTCCTACTTACTCCAGAACTTCTGTGAGGAGCAAATTAGAGGATATACGTGAAAATATTTCACAGACGTTTGGTAAAAGGCTACAAAATGTTTGTACCTGGCTACAGATGAGACCACGACAAGTTACGTTCCTGGGCTAAACAAACTCAGAGGCTAATCGCTAGGGAATGGAAGCGGAGCGTTGCTACGGGACGTCATCACCCCGCGCCAGACGCGACGGTTTCCGGATTGGGCTTCAGGTAGAATTCCGCGCCATGGGGGTTTGGCGGCGTTTGCTGGTGTTTGGTGGAGTGTCGCTTCGGGGCTGCGGCGGGGTCCGTGTCCCACTTGGGGGAAGCCGACTAGTGATTTGTCGGCGCCAGGTCCGTGTTGCTGCAGGGCAGGTGGAGGCGGGCGGGTCGGAGATGCTGGGGCGCCAGGGCTGCAGGTTCCCTGCAGGTGTTCTGCAATTGCCTCTTGCCAAGAACTCACTTCAGTCCCTCTTGGGCCCCCTCCCCTGCTCAGTGAGACCCCAGTGGTCTGGATGTGCCCACTTTCCAGGCAGGCCCCCAGGAGGACCAGGGCGAGGCATAGAGGGATGTGAAATAGACGGTTAGAACATGGATGTGTGGCTTGCACATGCTTTCTTAGTGTTTATTTAGAAAATAGGTTAAAGAGAAGGAAAACACGTGGGGGATTTAGCTCCGTAAAGAGGGAGATTGTTTACTTGCTATTTTTAACGCCTGGTAAATAAATTCCAACTTAAACAATGTGTCTCTGCAGTTTTTATCAACACCTATTTGTAAATAACACTAAAGACCTAACTAATGGAGATGAGCAGAATTAAAGTAGAAAAGAAAGCCCTGTTAGTCGCAAATACCTCATTGTTTAACCGCGTAATAATGGAGATAGCTTATTTTAAAACTGTTTTTTCTTCTTCTTCTCAAGTTCTCTGGCGCTGAGAGTGAGACCCTAAAACAAAGAAGATCACAAATCATGTCTCGAGGACTTCCAAAGCAGAAACCGATAGAAGGTGTTAAACAAGTTATAGTTGTGGCTTCTGGAAAGGGTGGAGTTGGAAAGTCTACTACAGCAGGTATTATAGGATATTCTCATTTTGAGTAGAACTTTAGGCCAACTGGCAAGTGCACAATATTAAAGTTGTAGTTTTGTTCTTGAAAAAGTGTTTGTGAAGTTTCTAATAGCTGGTTCCTTAGTATGAGGAGTTGGTAGAGACTGAGGGCTTAGATTTTGGAGTTAGGCAGAACTAGATATGTTGCCAGGTCTTTGATTCCTTGACCGAGGAAAAGGTAGTCAGGTTGTCCATCACATCTGCAGTTTGAAAGTGAAGTCGCTCGGTCGTGTCCGACTCTTTGCGACCCCATAGACTGTAGCCTACCAGGCTCCTCTGTCCATGGGATTTTCCAGGCAAAGTACTGGAGTGGATTGCCATTTCCTCCTCCAGGGGATCTTCCCAACCCGCGGCTCGAACCCCGGGCTCCCGCATGGTAGACACACGCTTTACCGTCTGAGCCACCAGAGAAGTTCTCTGATCTTCAGTTTACTTAACTGTAAAGTGACAATGATGATAATCTTTTTCATAGGGTGGTCATGCAAATTAAACAAGTTAACCACTTAGCCCCCTGTCTCCTACATAATAAGTACTCAACATTTGATTGTTATTATTTTTAAAACATTTAGTAAGTTTAATATTAAATTTATTTCTGTTTTTTTAATACTAAATTTATTTGTTTTATTTGCGTTCTTTTCTAATCTTTTTCAGTGAGCATTGAGCTAAGTAGTTGCAATGAGATTGTTTACATTATTGTGGCCTATTTTCATTTAACCATAACAGTTTTCCAGCATTTATAAAGTCAAAATAGATCTAATATTTGAAAATCTTTTAATTATTTAAAACATTTAATCTTTAGATCTTTATATTAATATAGTGGAACAGAGGATTTTTTTTTGGTGGAGTTTTCAAATTGATTATAGATTTCATTGTGACTGAAATGCTGCTTTCGGAACCCATAAAAGAAGTCCCACTAGAAATGTAAGAGGTACCATCCAGGACTAATGAACAGGTATTCCCAATTTTTTTCAAAAGAAACTTTTTATTTCTAAAAAAACTTTGAGTATAATAATGTAAAAAGGTAGCTCTCCTCCTTCCAGTTCAACAGAGGCAACTTGTATTATTAATTTGAAGTCATAAATCTCTCAAGTTTTGTTGCATCACTTAAAATTTTCAGTCATTTTAATAGGAATGGCTTAATTCAGATCTTTTTCCAATCTATCCTTTTTGCAGTTGATTAAAAAAATAACTATCCTTATTGTATTTCATTTTGTTAGTTTTGACATAGTTCCTCACTATTAAGATCTTGTATATATCATGTATTTTTTTTTCAGCTTTTGACTCATATTTCTGCATTTTTTCAAATTGAAGTGTAGCTGATGTACAGTATTATGTAAATTCCAGGTATACAGTATAGTTCACAATTTTTAAAGGTTATATTCCATTTATGGTTATTAAAAAATACTGGATCTAATCCCTATGTTGTATAGTATATCCTTATAGCTTATTGATTTTATAATAGTAGTTTGAACCTCTTAATTCCCTACTCCATCTTGCACCTCCTCCCTAAGATCTGTAAAGTTGTTTTTTCCTCAGATATTAATCTAAACTTGGGGCATATATGTACCTTAAAATCACTTAATTCCATTGAAACCAGTGACATTTTGAAATAAAAAGGGCCAGGTACAGAGTTCTGTGACTTTCACTAGAGATCCTGTGTCTTGACTCAAAGCCATATTTGGTAATTCCTGGATACAGCAGTTCTGTAGTTGTATAACCAGGTATAGATCCAACTATATAGTGTTATTAGCTTAGTTTTTTCCCCCCATTTTGACCTGAATGTATTGTGGAAGAGTTTTTCAGATATTTTGAAGAAATTAAGATTTAACAAGAATTGTAGTTATGATAGATTCCTACTATACTGTTTGATAGATACCATATTATTATTTAAAATGGTTAGTGATTGTTCTTAATGAATTTATGCTGTATCCTACACACTCTTGCTTTCTTTCCTAGGGACGTACAATCTATCTGTTTGATATTTTGTGTGTAAAATTTGGAAGCTCTTAGTTTTCAGTTCTAGAATCCACCTCTACTTGTGTTTTGAAAATTAAGGTTTCAAAAAAAAAAAAATACCTGTTTTCAGTGGTGTGAATCCTTTTGCAAGCTCTGTGTTTACTTGGTTTGGTTAAAGATGGAAGGCATTTTCATGATAATAGCCATAAGTTCTTTAGGTTTTGTGCAATATAATTTGTCAAATCTGTAGGCTAGCACTTGTTTAAAGCAAATTTATTTATTGTTTTAGGTTCTAAGATCATCTAATGCTATGGGCTGTGGCAGCATTTAGACAGGAAAATATATGAGAAAATGTTGAGTGTGTGACATACGTGTGCTTTAGTAAGCATCCCTTCCTTGTTTTCATCTTTGTTAGCATCATACCATCTATCTCAAATAATTGATCTATACTTTTTCATAACTGCTCTCTCTGCTTTAGAAATAGATTATTTCTATGTAACTCTGTTGGCATTATATTTCTTTCCCTTATACATATTTATTCCAATTCCAAACTGTCTCAAAATATTTCCCATCTGAATATGTGCTAGAAATATTTTGGATTAGAATGAGGACCTTTGATTAATGCAAACATGCTCTTAGATTCTATTGTGTAAATGGAGAAAGACCCTCACATTGAAATGAATTACTCTGCCTCAAAGTTGGATTATGTTTAACCTACAGTATACCTGAAATTCAGAATTATTTTATAATTTATGATTTAATGATTAAATCAAATATTAAACATTAATAATGATTTAATAATGAATTATCAAGTGCCATTCCCTAGTCTGAGGACTTTACACTTAGAATTTGATTTGATTCTCACAACAGTTATGAAATAGGACCTCATTTTATTGAGGAGGAAACATACTTGGGGGTAAAAATACTCAAGATTGTAAAAGACAGAGTGGTGACCCTGGGGTTTGAACCAGGTCTGCCTTGAGAGTTTATGTTCTTAAATACTTCAAAAGAAACAGTATTGGCATCATCTGTAACATTGTCCGGTAAGGAATTATCATCCACAGTATGAGGGTCTGTTTATCAGTTTGGGAATATATTCTTTTTGGACCTCTTTCTCATATCAGATGTAGCGTATCTCTCTTGCTGGGTTAACAGTGGTTTTGGGGCCTATTGCTTTCCCTGTTTATGTCTGAGATTCACTATTAATAGGCACTTTTGGGAAAATGTTTCATTGTCTTACCTTTTTCCCTTTTTCCCTTCCCTTTCCTCACTGGTCCAAGCTTTCAGTTATGTGGGTATTTGTGAGTTAGAGTGTTTGGAATTCCTGTATTACCTGCATTTATGTTTAAAAAACAGTAGGATCAGCTCCATTTTTATTTATTAAAAAGTAATTTTTCTGCAAAGTATTTTTTGAAAATAATTGAATGATATATACATTAATATGATTAAAACATTTAATGGATTATTTAAACACAGTTGTAACATATGATAAATGGATTATTTAAAGTTTTGAGGCAGGCATCTGTTGCTTATGCTGAAATGTTACTTTCCTTTTTGTCTTTTTTACTTTCTATAGTCTCTCCATGTCCTTGTTTATTTTTTTAATAAAGGATTTATATTAAAATTTTACTTGCTTTGGTTATTACATTGAAAATATTAAAAGGCAAAATAAATTCTGGTAGAAGGAAAGTTACTAAATTTAATTACTTCTTTGTTTCTTACAGTGAACCTTGCACTTGCTCTAGCAGCGAATGATTCGGTAGGTATTTATTAATAGAACTACTAATTTATTAACATTTTTAAGTCAATGATTTAGAGCATACTGATGTTTTTCATTTACTCTTATCAGGGGCTGTATATTGTAGCTCTAGTTATTTGCATGTCTTTAAGGGGCTAAAAAATCTGCCATAAGTACTGGTTACATTTAATAATGGTGATGAAAATGAAAGGGGATTGCTGGTCAAGGAATTCAGGTAGCCTCTAGAAGTTAGAGAAGGCAAGAAATGTTTTTTTGTCCTTAGAGCCTCCCAAAGGTATGTAATCGTGTCAGTACCTGAATTCTAGCTCATTGAAACCCATTTGAATTTCTGTGATAATTTTTTACAGTAAAAGTAGGAAACTGATACAGGAAGTCAGTTTTCTTAAGTCCTTAAATTTCCAAAAGTGTCTTTATTTTACCTTCATATTTGCTAGTTTGACTAGATGTAGAATTCCAGGTTCACGATAATTTGCTCTCTGAACCTTGAAAACAGCTTTCCATTTTCTTCTAGCATGCTAATAAGATGTCTGGTGATAGTTTGATTCATACTGCTTTGTAATAACCTGTGTTTTTCCCCTTGAGGCTTTTATGAGTTTCCTTTATGTCTTTTAAATTTAGAAATATCACAGATATGGTTGTTGGCATTACATTTTTTTTTACCTGTTTGGAAATTGGGCAAGCAGTACAAGGCTTGAGTCTTTTTCAGCTTAGGGAAAATTTCCTCATTGATTACTTTTTGTGATGTGCTTGTTCTTTCTCCAGAAATCTATTAGGTAGATATTGATTGTTTATGCTTGTTAATTTTTCTCTCATATTTTCCATCTCTTTGTCTTTTGCTCTGTGTTTTGGAAGATGTCTTATGCTATTTTTCACACCGCTATATTAGGTTGTGGTTGTTATTTAGCCCTTTTTATTTTTAATTTGGAAATTATATTTTTTCTAGTTTTTCAGCACTGTTTGCCTATTTTGCAGTTGCTTTTCCTGATCACTTAAAAAAATGGTTGTACCATTAGTTTGAGTCTCTCCGAGGATGCTAATTAGAATTAATAAAAAAGCTTCCTTTTAATGATCTCTATTTATTTAGCATGGTGGTTCTTATAATGTGGTCCTCTGACCAGCAGAATGAGCATCAAATACCTGGGAACTTGTTAAACACATAAAATCTTGAGCCCCAGATCTACTGCATCAGAAACCCTCAAGGTGGAATCCTACAGTCTGTGTTTTAACCAGCCCTCTAGGTGATTTTGATGCATGCTAAAGGTTGAGCCACGGAGAAGGCAATGGCACCCCACTCCAGTACTCTTGCCTGGAAAATCCCATGAATGGAGGAGCCTGGAAGGCTGCAGTCCGTGGGGTCGTTGAGGGTTGGACGTGACTGAGCGACTTCACTTTCACTTTTCCCTTTCATGCATTGGAGAAGGAAATGGCAACCCACTCCAGTGTTCTTGCCTGGAGAATCCCAGGGATGGGGGAGCCTGGTGGGCTGCCGTCTATGGGGTCGCATAGAGTCGGACACGGCTGAAGTGACTCAGCAGCAGCAAAGGTTGAGCCATGCATCTAGAATTTTTTAGAACTCTAAATTGCTAATGCATTCTTTTTTGTTTTCTTGTGTGATTATTTTTAATTTAGTTTTAAGCTTTTTTTGTTTGTTTGTTTGTTTGGTTTCAATGTGAATTTGGAATAGAAGAGAGATACTCGTGTATGGTTAGGCAACTTTATTGAAATAAAATCCAGTACTACGTTTTAAAGAATACTTTTTATTAAAGCACTTAGTTACCTTGAAGAAAGGACCCCATCTTTCTTAAATTAGGGAGGAAACAGGAAAAGTTCAGTGGATAGGAAGGTAAGTAAATTCATAGGTGTGGGGATCTTTTAATTTGGATATCATTTCAGCCAAAGCTTTGAGTCATGATAATGTGAAGTAACCATGTAATAAACGATCTAAGGATGAAAAAAATAGTTAAAAGGGATTGATTCCTTCATGTCAGATGTTGCTAGTTTTTTAAAAACTTTATTATTTATTTTCATTCATTTATTTTGGTTGTGCTGGGTGTTAGTTGCTGCTCACGGGCTTTCTCTAGTTACAGTGAGCACCACTCTTTGTGGTGCACAGGCATCTCGCTGCCTCTAGGCCCACGGGCTTCAGTAGCTGCAGCAGACAGGGTTACCAGCTGCGGCTCGAGGGCCCCAGAGCGTGGCAGGCTTCAGTGGTTGTGGTGCGTGGGCTTAGTTGCCCCACAGCCTGTGAAATTTTCCCAGACCAGGGATCAAAACATGTCCCCTGCGTTGGAAAGTGGGTTTTTATCCAGCACACAACCAGAGAAGTCCTAGATGTTGCTAGTTTGGTGAGATGGTAGCTCCGAAATTTCTGTTTTTCTGTTTGCTTCACCCCACCCCCACCCCTCCTTCAGGCATGAGAGCAGCTTCGTCTTTAATGGTCTAGATGTATGACAGGGAAATTGGCCGCAAGAAAGGAAAAGCAATGTTTTTCTCTGGGCCACTTTTTCAGAAAGCATTTTAGTATCCTTAAGTGTCTTTAAAGACGTTGTAGAATCTTCCTTAGGCAGGGCTTCAGTATTCTGTTGAGTTTTTTTTTTTTTTTTTTTCATTTCTTGATTTTTTTTCTTTAGCAATGTTAGTATAGAACTTAGAAAAAAGAAAGTCAGGAAATTTGAGCAGCATGCTGTGGAACTCAAAGATAATCAGACATAATGCAGTATTTTATAGTTGGTTACTGTCTTGTCCTAGTTAATTAGTTTGCATGTATTTAAGAAAGATTCATTGTATATAGCTTGATTAACAGTGTTTTTGATTTGGGAGCAACATGTTTGACTTAAACTGTGATCTGCCGGAGGACTAACTGCATATAGAAAAGAAGATAGATCATATATAAATATATGATTTATATATATATATGGCATAGTCTTATAATCTGTATTCCCCAACTTAAGATTTTAGTAATATTGCATTTATTTCAAGGACATGTTTGGTCTATAGGGAAAACTCAAGATTCCTCCGAGGCCTTCTCATTGCCTGAGCTGATATAGATGGCTTATGTCCAGGGACATTTATTGGGGAATGGTACTAGGGTATGTTGCTTTGGGGCTTAAAATCTCCAGGCATGATGGTGTCTTTGGAGCTGATCTAGTGATTCATTCCCATGGAGTCTTAATTCCATGGAGCTTGTGTTGTAAGAGGGGTCTCTGACCCGCTTACCCTTTAAGCCAGCTTTGCCCAAGACCTTGCTAACCGTTTTCTCCTTTCTTCTTTGGGTTGCCCTTTTTCAGCATCGCAGTAGGAAGATCTAATAAGGCTTGTTTGTTGGCTTAGAGGAAACAGGTCCAGAAAGTTATTCATTTTACTTACAATGTTGGTCTTAATAATCTCTAAACAGGGTTATATAAACCCCAGGGGATATGTAAGATAGTCATTGGAATGTGGAATTTTTCTTTATGTTGTATGAATTTTTATCTTTTAAAATTTATGTTTTTTGTATACACTTTATAATTTATAGTAAATTAGTATAGTGGCTCTAATAAAGTCAACAGATGTATTAACATGTATTGAGGTTGTATACCTAAACATTTTTCACCGAGTGGGGTACGTGGTCAAAAAAGTTTGGTTGTCACTGGCCAAGGCAAAAGAAAATTTCTGAGCTGGATCATATGCCAGTTCAAAAGAAGACTACTTTATAGCTGGAAATAAAAGCCTTAGAGGAATAGGGTGTGAATTTTCCCTGCCTTTTCTTTGCCTTTTGTACTTTCCTTTGGGGAGGTGGCAGGTAGTGTTACAGGGCAGAATCTGGGATCCTGTCACGTGTACCATGCATTTAAATATTCACTCCTGTGGTATATTGGAGCTGGCTCGTGCTAGTTGTGAGAACTGTTAAATTTTTAAGAATTTTCCAGTTGATATCCTGTTGTTAGCTCAAAATAGGCCATGGTGGGAGTATTTAATTAATGAAAATAGACAAATACTGAAAATTAGACTTCCCAGCTCACCCTGGGCTATTGTTAAACATTTTCTGGCACAACACTGATTATACATATTACCAATCATATATTTTAGTCTTTCTTTTTTCTATCTTCTTAACCACTTTTATTATGGATCTCATTCTTCTACAGTGTAAATTTAGTGAACAGAGAAGCACTGAAACTGGAGAGGGGAAGGTAAAGGTCACCAGAAACCATTGATAAGCTATGTGATATTCCTAAATCAGTTCACTTCAGTTCATTTTAGTTCAACAGACATTTAGTGAGCACCTCTAACACTCACTGTCAGACACAATGAGTAATATAAAGAAAAGTAAATATGCCTACTAAGACTGCATTAACAAAACTGTTTTGTGTGTGTATATATAATTACGTAAGTGTATATATGTCTCTTTGTGTATGTGTGTGTGTATTTTGGTGATGGTAATTGTTTCAGTTCAGTAATTGTTTCTTCTGTGAGTGGGACAAAGTGTGCTTAAAGCAACACTTAATAAGGTTTTATCGTAGTTTGTTTCAGAGTAGGCACGCTGTGCATTCTTAAAAGTTTTATAATCTAGTGAAGACAAGAGGAAGATAAATGTCTTAAAATGATGACCTGTGTTCAAGGTCAAATATAGTAGTGTTTCTGTCCAAGACAACTAGCTTTTATTTCAGAGAAAAGCCGTCTTTTTTTCATAGAGCATTTTTGTGAACATAATTATATTTGCCTTTCACAGAAACCTATAATGCAGTACACTTAGTATTTATCAGTTTTACAGTCTTTATTGATTTTGCCCTATCCTTGTCACATTTCATCAGCCAGCAAATGTCCTTGTCTCTGCAATATTTTTCCAGTATGTATCTTTCTCTTTTCATTGTTCCCACTCTAATTAAGCCTCATATTACTTTTTTTTGGCTCATTCATTCATGTACACCTCAAACAGTTACAGAGTGCCTACGCTTCCCCAAGAACTTTGCTACTTTGGAGAATATAGAAATGCATGAAATACAGCCCCTGCCTTTAAGGGCCTCGCAGACTAGGAGACTGCTGCAAGCACGTCTTACCTGCCCAAGCACAAATCCATTCAGTACATAATGCCAGATGCAGCACATCTTACCTGCCCAAGCACAAATCCATTCAGTACATAATGCCAGATTATTCTTACTTGAGCACCATTGGAACTCCATTTCACCCTGCTCAGAGTCACTCCTGAATGCCTTTGGTGAGCTTCAAGATCTTCTGTAATCTGGCTCCCATCCACCTTTCTGGGTTTATCTTCAGCTCTTCTAGACAGTCCCTGTGCTCTGGCAAATCTGGGTTACTTGCTGTTGCCAGTTTGGGCTTGACTATATGATGTTCTTAATAGCTTACAGTGTTTCTTCTATGTTTCTACTGGAGTGTCTCTACATTTTCTTCAGCTTTACAGGTCTTCTCCTCCAGGCTGCGATGCATGGCTTGAGCTGGTTATATTGTGCCCCTAGAGTACTTCTCAAGGGCATTGAGTGATGACAGGCATCCAGGGTATCCTCCTCTTCATGTGCACCCGCAGACTGCATTCTGATGCACACTGAGGCACTGTGTGAGCTAGCCTGCCCTGAGAGGTACTTAGTGACGTGCTCCCTGAGTTCACTCCCAGTGAGGGTCTTTCTTCCATCTTGTGAAATCCAGTAGCACTATTTATTGTTACTATTATGTACCTATGTAACCATTCTGGTAATTTTATATAGCAAATAATAAAAATAACATTTATCGAACATTTGTTATACGTCAAGCACTGTTCCTCATTATATGTTTCTTAATTCATTTATTCTTCATAGCAACCATATGGGAACAGATACTGTTATGATCCCTGTACATAATAAGCAGAAGCAGCTGGAGGCTAAGTACTTTGCCCAAGCTCACCCAGGAAGTAAACAGCAGAGCCAGGTTTGAATGCCAGCCTAGATCCTGTGCCCTTAGCCTATTTGTTATACTACGCCTATGATAGCTGGATTCTTATGATTCAGAACTGTGTTGTCTTCATTCTTGGCTATTGACTTAGGAAATAGACAACAAATGTTTGCTACATGGATGAATCAAGTGTATATAGATGGGTTTCATAGTATATAAGTGCAAAGTTTTGTTTTGCATTGTTTTTTGAGGAGTGGTGTGGGATGGGAGGGCTTGTGGCTTAGTGGGCTGCATTCTATTCTTTTCCTGATTCTTAAATGATAGTGTGCTCCATCATTCTACTTGGCTCTCTTCTCATTTTATACTGTCCAGTAATCTCATCTTTCCCCACTACCCCAGTAACTACCCATGTGCCCTGGATTCTAAATGCATTAGCAGCCTAGATATCCTGGGTGCCAGACCTGGCTATCTCACCTACTGTAGATGCCCACTTGAGTGCTTTACAAACATTCAGGCTCAACATGTATAAAACCAAACTCTTCTTTCTTGTAATTGTCTTTGTCCTGTGACAGTCATGTGGTTCCCTCCCACCTCCAAATCAGATACCTGTTCCTGCTGCTGCTACCACTCAAAGCTTTCTGGAGTATGTCTTCTCATTTCATTCCTTAATGCCATATCTTTTTCAGACCTTTATTATGGATCTTTCATGAGGTGATTTCAGCTGTTTATTTTCTCTGCTATGATGCTTTGAGGACAGGACTAGTACTTCCCATATTATTTGAGAGGTCTGTTTCCTTGTTTAATTTCCATGCTAGTTTAGGAAGCTTTTTGGGCCAAGGATCTTGGCCTTATTCCCTTTTTTTTAATTCTCAGTCTCTAGTCCAGTGATGGTATATAGAAGGCTCTTGGTAAATGTTGGTAATGACAATGGAACACGTTAAGTGAAGAGTGGTTGTGAATATATATACTAATATGTTTCACATATGTAGATTCTAAGTGTTGGATAAGCTATCTATGATTTGTTGAATGCTAAATTATGCCCCTTTCCCCCCTGAGCAAATGAAATTGAAATCTAAATGGGATAATGTGAAGTGCTTAGCACAATGGCTGATACACAGTAAGCTTTAAATTACTTTTTAGTATTGTAGCTAAATAAAATTTTTTTGCAAGTAATGTCTCAAAAATTGATATGCATTTTACTTAATTGACTATTAACAAAAACTTAAGTTTTTACTTATTTTTCCATTGCTACAATGAATCATTAAGTAGAATTTTAATTGGACTGAAAGATGGAAAAGGAAGCAGTATACTCTTCAAAGAGTTTGTATTTCTTTGGTTATTTTTTTTTCCATTGATGTTTATCTCAAAATATTTTTTTTTCCATGATTACATAACGTCTTCACACTTATTCTTTGCAGATGTACTTCTCTATTTCACAAAATTATTATGAGAGGCTCTTAAACATAATTAAGATTGTCTTAAGTCTTTGAAGTTCTGTGATTATGTTGGAAAAACTGGGAAGTTTTAGTTTGAGATTTAAGTTTTGGTTTTTGAAAAGTTCATTGATCTTGGAAACAGAACATATGTACTGCCACTTAAAACACGATGATTTTCTTCATTAATAGTTATGTGTATAGCAGTTAACAATCCAGCTTTTTGGTGGCAAATAGACCTGGGCTTGATTCTGGCTCTGCCTCTTGCAGCCTGTATAACTTTTGCCTGTACCTACCTCTTAAGGCTGTGAGTATTAAAGGAGATAATACGTATATAGCACTTAGCACAGTGTCTGGCACATTGCCATTCAGTTGCCTCTGATTCTTTGTAACCCCATGGTCTGGCATATAGTAAATGCCAATAAGAGCATTAGCTGTTCTAGTATTCTAAATTCCAGCCTGGACACATTAACTGTAATATTAGTTATAATGTGAATTTGGATTAAATATGAATGAAACTCTGTTTTTCACAGTTCATAGGAAATCCTGATGTATACTACTTAGCTCATATTGGGGATTATCTTCTCTTTAATGCCAGTCTTGTAAAGAAATTACAGTATATTAAAGCAACCTATTAATTTTTTTTTTTAATCACTGCTTGGTAGTATATACAACATACACATTTCTTATAAAAATATTTTGTTTTGTTAATGGTTAGCCATTTTGGAGGAAGGGTGCACTATTCATGTTCAAAGTATAGATATTTTAAAGCTGGAGAGGAAACTCGGACAAGAGATCTGGAAGGAACAATTGCAAAATCATTTTCCCTCCTTTTTGTTCTTCAATTCAAAAGTAATTCTTGGTAAGAAGAGTGTTTTTTAAGTGAATTTGAACTCACACATTTTGACATTTACTGAGGAGAGACTCAGAGGATATATATGTAACTAGAGCAGAAATCTTAATTAAAACTAAGAATTTGTTTTAGGATAAGAAATGGATTTATTTTAGTAGTTATAAATAAATTTATAATGACTTTCTTACAAATATTTGATAATTGTGATCACTACACATATTCATACATATTACATTCATAGGGGATTATCAGTTTATAATCAATGAAAAGAATAAATAGATTTCCAGTGAGGCACTTTTGTCTTGGACTTCCCTGATAGCTCAGCTGGTAAAGAATCCACCTGCAATGCGGGATACCTGTTCGATCCCTGGATTGAGAAGATCCACTGGAGGAGGGCATGGCAACCCACTCTAGTATTGATGCCTGGAGAATCCCCATGGACAGAGGAGCCTGGTGGGCTGCACTGCATGGGGTCCCAAAGAGTTGGACACAACTGAGTGACTAAGCACAGCAGAGTACTTTTGTCTTATTCCTTCATATATAGGTTTGTTCATTCATTCTTTTATAAAAACATTTGTTGAGGGCCTGTCATCTCCTAGGTTCTATGCTTGACATGGGAATTCAGAGCTGAAAAAGCCCTACCGCTGTCCTCATCTTAGTTAATTTACAGCCTAAGTGCCTGTTTGGGAGATTGTTATTTCAGTTGGAGCCAGGATCTCTGTGTGACTAGATGATTTTTGACTTGTCTCTGGTCTACTTCTCTTCTCATTTGCCACAAATGCTCTTCCAAATATTTCCCATTTTCAATCTGTCTATCACATTCCACATTTCTTCACCCTGAAAGGTTGTTGTTGAACCACGCAAAGACGTCGGGATCCTTGGCCTCTGGAGGAGAAGAATTCAATCCAGGGCCAGAGACGAGGCTTGATCGCTCAGAGCTTTTGTGTAATAAAGTTTTATTAAAGTATAAAGGAGATAGAGAAAGATTCTGACATAGACATCAGAAGAGGGTAGAAAGAGTACACACTTCCTAGTGTTAGCAGTGGAGTCACATACTCTCCAGTGAATCCAAAGAATGTCTGCTGCTAAGTCACTTCAGTCGTGTGCGACTCTCTGCGACCCCATAGACGGCAACCCACCAGGCTCCTCCGTCCCTGGGATTCTCCAGCCAAGAACACTGGAGTGGGTTGCCATGTCCTCCTCCAATACATGGAAGTGAAGAGTGAAAGTAAAGTCACTCAGTCATGTCTGACTCTCAGCAACCCCATGGACTGCAGCCCACCAGGCTCCTCTGCCCATGGGATTTTCCTCACCAGACCTGCTCCCATAATTTACATTTTAAGATAACAGAATTAGCCAGAAGGTTTAATCCAGAGACTGTCCTCAGGCAGGATATGTTATTGTTAAATGATCCTAAGGAATGTAGAGGAAAAAAAAAAGTTTGTCCTTTCTTCCTCCTTGAGAATTCCAGACCCCTCTCTCCTTGGGGACCCCTGGACTTCTTATCAACCTGCGTAGGAAATGACTCTCTCAACCCCTAGCATGTGATCTTGCCTCCTATTCAATTTGAAAAATGGACTTTTCCTTGGTAACTTGTTTACTGTCCTCTCCCTGTATCATTTGTATCTTCCTGTGATCATCATGATTACGTTCCTCTCCTTCCTCAGGGAAAGAGATTTCAGACCCGATACCTCTACCTGGACTCTTGATCCTCCATTTTCTGTCTTTTCTAGGATTTGACTCATACATTCCTTTTGTTATCTTCAGTTTATCTTTACTCATTCTTTCCCCGTGGTCTAGAGAGCTCCTCATCTCACTCATACACATCGAAAAGTATGAATGTGTATTTGTTGGGTGAGTGAATGAATCAGCAGATCTTCGTTAGCCCCTGGGTCCCCTCAAGCTTCTGCCCCCTCCGACTTTCTGGTTACAGCCATACTTGAGAGAGTTGTCTACACTTGCTGTATCAGTTTACCCAATTCTCGTTTGCTTCTCGACTTCTGTAATTTGACTTATTACTATGCTGTTGAATTTCCTCTTGTAGTTATCAACTATCTGCCAAATATATATGCTCTGTCCAAATTGCTTGATTCTACTTGATACCCTGCTATATTTGATACTGCTGACCACAGTGGCTGACGTGTTAGAGAATCTTTATTTGTTTGGCTTTTTTATCATTCTATCTTGATTCTTCTCTCTTTCTCCAACCCTTTCAGTTTCTCTCTAACTTTTCATATTGCTCCATTCCTATTTTTTAACATTTTTCTCCCTTATACTTAACATGCCTTCCCTTTGTCTTTATATACTGCTTCTTTGTCATCTGTCTCTTTTTAAAAATCCAGAGCTTTATTTTCAGTAGTTTGTTCAGCATCTCCATTTGGTGTTCTACAGATCTGTCAGATTTTAATCATTGGAATGGAACTACCGTAATTTTCTTCCTCTCCTGAACCTTCTGTTCCTGTATTCTTTGATAAATCACTTATATGCTACCATTACTCATGTCAGTTATCTATTGATGTGTAACAAACCACCCTAAGCTTGGTCATATAAAGCAACAACTATTTTATTTTGCTCACGGTTTCTATGGGACACAAATCTGGCTAAAGCATAGGTGGGATGGCTTGACTTTGTTCTACAACATTTGGGGCTTCACCAGGGAAGATTCAAATGGCTGGGGACAGAAATTATCTGGGACTCTTCATTCATATGCTTGGTCCTTAGACCGGGATGATTTGAAGGCTGAGCTTAGCTGGGATTGTTGATTGGAGTACCCTGGCTTTTCCATATCACATGGGCTTAATCGCAGCATGGCAGCCTCAGTGCAGTTGGACTTCTTATGTGACTGCTCAGAGCTTTGAGAGTTAATGCCCCACTGAATGAGGAGGAAGATGTATGGCCTTTTGTGATCTAGTCTTGGTCATCAGGCCGGGTTCTGGTTCTGAAGTACTCATGTGCTTCCCGGATTCAAGGGGGAGGAGGCATAGACCTCACTTCATAATGGGAGGGGTACTAGTAAATATGTGGCCATGTTTTAAAAATATCACACCACATCTATTGGTGTCCTAATTTAGAAACCTTGATATTATCTTGTCTTTAGTTTCTTCAATCCCACTCCACTTTTATATATCTGTTACTAAGTGCTGGCCTTTTTAAATTTGGAAGTATCTCCTTTTCTCCATTATCATGAACATATGTAAGACTTTTATTACCTTTCACTTAGGAGTTTTCATAACCTCTTCAGTTCAGTTCAGTTCAGTCACTCAGTTGTGTCCGACTCTTTGCGACCCCATGAATCCCAGTATGCCAGGCCTCCCTGTCCATCACCAACTCCCAGAGTTCACTCAAACTCATGTCCATCAAGTCGGTGATGCCATCCAGCCATCTCATCCTCTGTCGTCCCCTTCTCCTCCTGCCCTCAATCCCTCCCAGCATCAGAGTCTTTTCCAGTGAGTCAACTCTTCACATGAGGTGGCCAAAGTATTGGAGTTTCAGCTTTAGCATCATTCCTTCCAAAGAAATCCCAGGGCTGATCTCTTTCAGAGTGGACTGGTTGGATCTCCTTGCAGTCCAAGGGACTCTCAAGAGTCTTCTCCAACACCACAGTTCAAAAGCATCAATTCTTCGGTGCTCAGCTTTCTTCACAGTCCAACTCTCACATCCATACATGACTACTGGAAAAACCATAGGCTTGACTAGACAGACCTTTGTTGGCAAAGTAGTGTTTCTGCTTTTGAATATGCTATCTAGGTTGGTCATAACTTTCCTTCCAGGGAGTAAGCGTCTTTTAATTTCATGGCTGCAGTCACCATCTGCAGTGATTTTGGAGACCCCAAAAATAAAGTCTGACACTGTTTCCACTGTTTCCCCATCTATTTCCCATGAAGTGATGGGACTGGATGCCATGATCTTTGTTTTCTGAATGTTGAGCTTTAAGCCAACTTTTTCACTCTCCTCTTTCACCTTCATCAAGAGGCTTTTGAGTTCCTCTTCACTTTCTGCTATAAGGGTGGTGTCATCTGCATATCTGAGGTTATTGATATTTCTCCCAGCAATCTTGATTCCAGCTTGTGCTTCTTCCAGTCCAGCGTTTCTCATGATGTACTCTGCATATAAGTTAAATAAGCAGGATGACAATATACAGCCTTGACGGACTCCTTTTCCTATTTGGAACCAGTCTGTTGTTCCATGTCCAGTTCTAACTATTGCTTCCTGACCTGCATATAGGTTTCTCAAGAGGCAGATCAGGTGGTCTGGTATTCCCATCTCTTTCAGAATTTTCCACAGTTTATTGTGATCCACACAGTCAAAGGCTTTGGCATAGTCAATAAAGCAGAAATAGATGTTTTTCTGGAACTCTTTTGCTTTTTCCATGATCCAGCGGATGTTGGCAATTTGATCTCTGGTTCCTCTGCCTTTTCTAAAATCAGCTTGAACATCTGGAAGTTCACGGTTCATGTATTGCTGAAGCCTGGCTTGGAGGATTTTGAGCATTACTTTACTAGTGTGTGAGATGAGTGCAACTGTGTGGTAGTTTGAGCATTCTTTGGCATTGCCTTTCTTTGGGATTGGAATGAAAACTGACCTTTTCTAGTCCTGTGGCTAGTGCTGAATCTTCTAAATTTGCTGGCATATTGAGTTCAGCACTTTCACAGCATCATCTTTCAGGATTTGAAATAGCTCAACTGGAATTCCATCACCTCCACTGGCTTTGTTCGTAGTGATGCTTTCTAAGGCCCACTTGACTTCACATTCCAGGATGTCTGGCTCTAGGTGAGTGATAACCTCTTAATTAGTCTTTATTATCTCTCCCACTTGAATTAAATAGTGATTCCTTACATTGACTGTAGGATAGTTCTTACTACATACAGGTCTATGTCCAAATTGCTTAATTTAGCTCTTAAAGGTTGGTGGTGATGGTTTAGTCACTAAGTCGTGTCCGACTCTCACGATCCCATGGACTCTAGCCCGCCAGGCTCTCTGTCTGTGGGATTTCCCAGGCAAGAATACTGGAGTGGTTTGCCATTTCCCTCTCCAGGGGATCTTTCTGACCCAGGAATCAAACCCAGGTCTCTTGCACTGCAGGCAGTTTCTTAAAGGTTGTGTCTACCTAAATTTCCACTCTGTGATTGACTTTGCTTCAGCTTCTCCTTTGCATTAGCTGTCTTCTTTGTTTTGTTTGCCCAGTTCCTTTCATTCTTCAAGTCTCATGTTGGCAGTTTTCTTCCTCTTCTAAACCTCCTTCTTCTCTAAAGCCTTTTTAGTGGCTTCACATAATGTCAATGTCACTTCTTTCTCATTGGTTCATATGGTTATCTCCTGCCATTAGAATGACCATAACTTTCACAAGGTCAGGGACTATATCTTAAATCATCTGCCACTATTGCCTGTCCTATTATATACTCAGTAAATGCTTGCTAGGCAACTGAAAACAAATTTCACTTTGGTCAAATTCTCTAAATATTTGAATGAGTTACTGGACTTTCTAAAATGTCTATAAAATTACCAAGGAGTCATTTTTGTCTTGGGAGAGTTATGCTCAGAGAAGCTTTGAAGTTAGGGAGTTTACATTCTGTGTGTCAACATTTTATTTCAGTTAAATCATATACAACAAAACCAAAAACCTTATACTTGCAATATTATCATTGTGTGCCAGAATTTAGGGAAGTGAACAAGGATTAGATTTAAAAGAAGCTTTGATAAGATTAAAGCCTGTGAGAATAAAGTTGAAACCAGAACAGTATTGTTTTCGTTTGAAGCATTTGAAAGTTTCAGTTTTGGCCTTGAAAAAGTTCACGTTACAGATTTTGTTCCAGCCTATTTCTGTTTGGTCGGGAACATGTGATGCTTCGCTTTTGGCAGCTGCGCTGTGTGAAAGGGCTGGGGTCAGCACTGCTGTGCAGAAATGGGTCAATGAGCGTTCAGATGAAAGCGAAAAAAACTTTTAGAGTCTTTATTTATTGTTGGTGTAATAAGACAAAATAATTATAAGCTTGAACCTCTTACTGTCCTTACTTCCTCCTTCATCTCTCAAATGCCTTGCCAAATTAACCACATCAACGAATTTTACAGAAAATGGATTGCTGTTTTAAATAGTTCTTTAGCTATTATTCTTAAGAAGCTTCTTCAGAAAGTCTTTCTCTGTTGTCCTCCAAAAGGACATAAGTCTCCTTTGTATGTCTATAAAAGTCTGAAATGGCCATTTAAGAGAGCAGGCAGCATGTTCTGCTTGAGTGAGTGATAAAGTACAGTAACCACCTGATTTTCAGCTGAGCTGGAAGGAAGAACTCTATCCTGCTATTTCTTTAAAAGATGATTTTATCACTGTCAGGACAGATAACAAGCTAGGATTTTTTAAGAGCAATAAATGACAGGTTGGTTTATCACTTGTGGCTTTTAAACAATGTAACGTTCTTAAATTAAAGAGAGAAAGTACTCAGGTAATCTTGGGAAGCAGTTTCCATGCCCTGCGTGGGAATATGGTTGCTCTATGTTTAGATTTTTCCTGAATAAGATAAGACACACATGGTTTCTCCAAACCCTGGAACAGCCTTGCTCTCAAATTTGTGCTGGAATGTTATCTGGAATGTGATGGGGCTCTTTGTCAGTCACCATGGAAACTGACCAAAGCTCTATCTAGTCCTATTCTTTGGGCTATTTGGGGTGACTTAAATAAAAGATGACCAGCAAATGTAATCCTATTCCCCACATATATATTTTCTTTAAAAGTTATTAAAGATACAGCTTACTAAGAGAGAAAAGGGTATCTGTATCCTATTTTTATTAGGCTACTTAAAACATTCTGTGCAGCTGAAGACTATTCTGGCCAAGGAACATTAATGAAAACGCTCATTTTGGATGGGCATAATTCCATTGGTTTGTGATTTTGTCTTTTGGCCTCTGTGCTTATATATGCAATAGAATAACAAATGCTGAATTTCCATTTACTGCTTAGTGATGGAGAGGGACTTGTCATAGATTTTAAGTCATGTGTATTATATTATATGGTTGCCAAGTGAAACGTGGTTTATGTTGTACAGAGATGGACGAGTTAAAGGCATCTGTGAGCAATTAAGATAATTAAGTATTCAGGTATTATAGACATCTAATAGTACATCTTCTGAAATGACCAGTTTGTAGCCAAAGTTAGGGAGGACTTTATATTTATGGTAATCCTTAGAAGTCTGAGCTTTGACAGTCTCTTTCCTCAGTGGGAGACTGGTGAGCAGAGGAGTATGATCTGAACAGAGACTATGGGGATTTGCCTGATGCTGACAGAAGAGCCTTTTAAAATTTTTATTTATTTTTTAAATTAATTTTTATTGGCTGTAGTTGCTTTGCAGCATTGTGTTCAAAGTCTTTTTTAAATAGTTAATTTTAGAAATTGAGGTGAAATTTACACTAATAGTGTTAAGAGCCACACTGCCTGCATTATTCCATATTCAAAGGTTTATTCCGTTTTCAAGGTCAGACTCAGAAAAGGTAAAAATGGAAACTTGAATTGTTGAGGCTCCTCTTGGTTATTTCAAATAACATGATTTCCTTTAATGTTCAAAACAGTCTATCTATAGGAAATTAAAATACTCAATGCTTCTACAGATAGAGATACTTTGAATCATTCATTCAAGTACTTACTAAGTACTTATGTATTGAGTACTTTTCTGGGTCCTGGAGATATAATGATAAAAAAGTCCACAGTCCTGTTTTAAAGGAGTTTACAGTCTGGTGGAAGAGATACAATAAATAAATATATACTTTTAGGTAGTAGCAAGAGTTATGAAAGATAATAAAACAGTGTAAGAAAACAGAAAGTGATGGGAGGTGCTGTATTAGATTGGGTTGTCAGGAAGGGACTGTCTAAAGATGTCAGAGCAGAGACCTAAGTAAATTGAAAAACTGGGCCTGGGGAAGAGCAGAAGCCCTGACATGGACTCCACTTGGATTGTTTAAAGAATACCAGGAAGGTCAGTGTGTCTAGAGTGGACCAAGGGAGAGGGTGGCAGGGTCACGTCATGCAGCCTTATAAGCCATGGTGGAACTCTGAACTTTTTTTCTGAGTATGATGTCAGTTTTTAAACCAGGGCAGTGACATGATCTTATTTCCTTTTTAGAAGGATGCAGCTGCATTGTAGAGCACAGACTATAGGGGAGTAAGAATGGAAGCAGAGAGACTTGCTAGTAGCGGTTGCAGGAGTTGAGGCTAAAGATGATAGCTTGCACTGTCATCTGCCTTGGTGGTAGCTATGTGCTGTGCTTAGTCATTCAGTCGTGTCCGACTCTTTGCGACCTCACAGACTGCAGCCCGCCAGGCTCCTCTGTCCATGGGGATTCTCCAAGCAAGAATACTGGAGTGGTTTGCTATGCCCTCCTCCAGGGGATCTTCCAACCCAAGGATTGAACCCAGGTCTCCCTCATTGTAGGCTGATTCTTTACCATCTGAGCCACCAGGGAAGCCCAAAAATATTGAAGTGGGCAGCCTATCCCTTCTTTAGGGGATCTTCCCAACCCAGGAATCGAACCAGGGTCTCCTGAATTGCATGTGAATTCTTTACCAGCTGAGCTACCAGGTAAGCCCTTGGTGGTAGAGTTAGTGTTAATTAAGTACTTGGGTCCGAAACCCATCACTTGAACTATATCATCATCCCGAACTGAAACTTGGGATTTGGGAAAATGGTCTTATATCAAGTAGTACATTTTTAAGATTGTGATAATGGAATGCATGTATTTTAAGACTTATCCAAATTGCTAAAGCCGTAGAGAGTTAAAAAAAAAAGACATTGGTTTTAAGTGTTCTAATTGGTATAGCACATTGGTTTTAAGCAGTTGTCTACTTGTTACTTTATTAGCCATTTCCCCATACTTTCTTTGGCTTAAAATAGTGGAAAGCTTCGTTCTTTTGGAAGTTCTCTAAGGAATTAAAAAAAAATCATGTCAGGATGAATTGGGTACTGACTAGAATGGTTAATTTCCAAAAGTTACATAGCATAGAAATTCTATCATGGTAGGGACAATTTGAAAATTAATAGATGCTGGTGATAATAGGATAGAGGGGGCTTGTTTATGAACAGAGTATTTTAGTGAGCAAATGCCAGCTGTGCATGACTAAAGGTGGCATTCATCCAGGCAAAGGATGTTTTGGGGGAAATTTGTGTACTTTTTTTTTTTAACAGCAGAGAGACTTTTTTTTAGTTAGACTACTGGTCTCTTTACTTTTACAGAGGATTAAGTTTCAAAGGAAGGATTGGACCACTCTGGTGGGATGAGGTGGTGGTGGAGGACATATTTGGAATCAGAGGGATGTTTGCAACAATACTGGGCTAGAATTTCCCTAAATACTATATTTCATAGGCATTTGACCAAATGTTCAAGGGCTAAATCTTCATATTACTTGTTTTCCTCCATTTAATGAGAATGATTGAGCTTAATTAGCTCCCAATTTTGTATTTACAGTGGTCACACCACAGAGCTTGTGAATACTTTGACAAACTTTTTTCCCCACATTATAGTAATAAATAATACCTGTTTTGAGCATCAGATCTTTTCAAAAGTAGTTTGGTAGTAGAAATTGTTTTTGTAATGGAGAAAAAAGGACTAAAGATTGTTATAAGTAGTCAAAAGAAAAAGGGAAATATAAGAGTCTGCAATACGTCTTTTTAAAACTTTTTTGACTGTGCCACACAGAATCTTGTTAATAGTTCCCTGGCCAGGGATTGAACCCATGCTTCTTGCAGTAGAAGTGCAGTCTTAACCACTGGACTGCCAGGGGAGTCCCTGAAATGTTGTCTTTTTACAAAAAGTATTTATTAATTTATTTTTTGGCCACTCCATGTAGCTTGTGGAATTTTAGTTCCCTGACCAGGAATCAAACCTATGCCCTATGCAGTGGAAGCTTGGAGTCCTAACACTGGACCTCCAGGGAATGCCCCTGAAATGTCGTTTTTAAAGGAGGAAATTAAAGTCAGGAAAGAAGAGACCTGCCTGGAAACAAGTCCTGTAATTGCAACTTGAGGAATCCACCTTTGACAGAATCCCCTGCAAAGCTGCTACTTACACTTATGGTCCTTGAATTAGGGCTCTGACATTTTCATATTTGCCATGGAAATGATCGTGATAATAAATGATGCTTTATTTTTATACTTGACTAGATAGAGAATATGGAAGCCAGATGTTGTTTTAAGTGTGTATCTTCTGAGACTGCAGGGACTGTAACATAGGCAATAGTAAACTGAAGGCAGCAGAGTGGGTGTTGCAGAAGCTGGTAGGGCAGGGGTGGGACAGATAACCTCTGGTTTTTCTTGGTAACTCTTGGTTTTGGTTCTGGCTAGGTTGACTGATTACATCACATGGACTGTGGTTTTCCGATTGATGTTGTGAAACTGGAGAACCCAAGGCATTCCTTTAAAGTGTGTTTAACTGTCTGCTTTATGTCAGACTCTATGGTAGGTATTTTGAATAGAGTGGTGAATAAGACAGTTCAAGTTGTTTATTTACCTCTGTGCTAAGTACTGCAAAGGAGAAATCCTGTTGTTAGGGAAGCATGTAACAGGATGCTGATCCTAATCTGAGGGCTCAGGGAAGACTTCCCTGAGGGAGTAACAGCAGTTATATCTTCTTTCCAACAACCACCATTGCTCTCTTTCCCAGTACTCTGTTCTACTTTATTTTTTCCAGTTTCAGTTCAGTTCAGTTCAGTCACTCAGTCATGTCCAACTCTTTGCGACCCCATGAATCGCAGCACACCAGGCCTCCCTGTCCATCACCAACTCCCGGAGTTCACCCAGACTCATGTCCATAGAGTCAGTGATGCCATCCAGCCATCTCATCCTCTGTCGTCCCCTTCTCCTCCTGCCCCCAATCCCTCCCAGCATCAGAGTCTTTTCCAATGAGTCAACTCTTCACATGAGGTGGCCAAAATACTGGAGTTTCAGCTTTAGCATCATTCCTTCCAAAGAAATCCCAGGGCTGATGTCCTTCAGAATGGACTGGTTGGATCTCCTTGCAGTCCAAGGGACTCTCAAGAGTCTTCTCCAACACTACAGTTCAAAAGCATCAATTCTTCGGTGCTCAGCTTTCTTCACAGTCCAACTCTCACATCCATACATGACCACAGGAAAAACCATAGCCTTAACTAGACGGACCTTTGTTGGCAAACTAATGTCTCTGCTTTTCAACATGCTGTCTAGGTTGGTCATAGCTTTCCTTCCAAGGAGTAAGCGTCTTTTAATTTCATGGCTGCAATCATCATCTGCAGTGATTTTGGAACCCAAAAAAATAAAGTCTGACACTGTTTCCACTGTTTCCCCATCTATTTCCCATGAAGTGGTGGGACCAGATGCCATGATCTTTGTTTTCTGAATGTTGAGCTTTAAGCCAACTTTTTCACTCTCCACTTTCACCTTCATCAAGAGGCTTTTTAGTTCCTCTTCACTTTCTGCCATAAGGGTGGTGTCATCTGCATATCTGAGGTTATTGATACTTCTCCCGGCAATCTTGATTCCAGCTTGTGTTTCTTCCAGTCCAGCGTTTCTCATGATGTACTCTGCATGTAAGTTAAATAAGCACGGTGACAATATACAGTCTTGACGTACTCCTTTTCCTATTTGGAACCAGTCTGTTGTTTTCCAGTTTAATAAATGTTATTGCCCCCAAATTCTTACTTTTCTTCTTCCTTCGTGTCTCCTTCTCCAACTCCCCTAACCCATCACCCCCATTAGAATGAAAACTCCTGGAGAGCAAGGACCTTTGTGCCAGAAAACCCTGAATTGAAAGGAACACGGAGAGGTAGATGAATGTAAAAAAGGCCAGTGAGGTGGCAGTCAGTATGAGAGGGAGAATAGCAGCCTTGGAGACCCTGTCAAGGATTTTAGAAGTTTAGAATTTATCCTAAGGGCAGTGGGAAGCAGTTATGAGCAGGGGATAGAAATGTTCAGATTTGCTTAAACATTCCTTCACTGTTGCATGAAGAATGGTAGAGATGTTAGAATGGGCCCAAGAGACCAATTTAGGCTATTATAGTAACCTAAGTAGCAGAACATGGGTGATGTCTTCGACTCAGATTTTAGCAGTGGAAATGGAAAAGAAAGTAAAATTGGTAGGTCTTGATGATGGATTGGATACAAGAGAGGAGATGAAGAAGTCAGGGGTGACCTTCATCTCAGACTTCTTTACTGTACAGGTGAATTGATGTCAGATACATTTTCCTGATGCCTTTGAAAAATAACGTGCACATTTTCAAGTTTTATATATAGAAGAATTGTTCCTGATTGTGAAATATTAGCAAATGTGTTGAACTTTTCCAGTCAACTTTTGGTAAAGACAGAAGTGCACCTTTTAGTCTATACTCTTTTACCTACTAGTAAGTAATCTATATCTTTGCTTAAGGCTTGCTAATTGTTATAACTGACTGGGGTCCGAACATTTCTTTTTTTAATGGTTTTATTGAGATACAATTCACGTACAGTTACCTACAGTTAGATTCATATACAAATAGATACAGTTTATCTATTTTAAGTGTACAATTCACTGCCTCTTAATATATTCACAGAGTAGTATATCTATCAATTTTATAACGTTTTCATTACCCCAAAAGAAACCCTGTGTGGCTTAGCCATTATTCTTCAATCTCCTGTACTCCAGCCTTAGGCAACCGTTAATTTACTTTCTGTTTCTATTGTTGTTATTCAGTTGCTAAGTTGTGTCTGACTCTTTGTGACCCCATGGACTGCAGCAGGCCAGGCTTCCCTGTCCTTCACTATCTCCTAGAATTTGCTCAAATTATGTTCATTGAGTTGCTGATCCCATCCAACCATTTCTTCTTCTGTTGCCTGCTTTTCCTCCTGCCTTCAGTCTTTCCCAGCATCAGGATCTTTTCCAGTGAGTTAGCTCTTTCAGCGAAGTAGGCAATGGCACCCTACTCCAGTACTCTTGCCTGGAAAATCCCATGGACGGAGGAGCCTGGTAGGCTCCAGTCCATGGGGTCGCTAAGAGTCGGGAACGACTGAGTGACTTCCCTTTCACTTTTCACTTTCATGCATTGGAGAAGGAAATGGCAACCCACTCCAGTATTCTTGCTTGGAGAATCCCAGGGACAGAGGAGCCTGGTGGGCTGCTGTCTATGGGGTCACACGGAGTCGGACACGACTGAAGCGACTTAGCAGCAGCAGCAGCAGCAGCTCTTCCAGCTCACTTGATTCGTTCTTCTGCTTCAGATATTCTGCTATTGATTCCTTCTAGAGTATTTTTAATTTCAGTAATTGTGTTGTTTGTTTCTGTATGTTTATTCTTTAATTCTTCTGGGTCTTTGTTAATTGATTCTTGCATTTTCTCCATTTTGTTTTCAAGGTCTTTGATCATCTTTTCTATCGTTATTCTGAATTCTTTTTCAGGTAGTTTGCCTCTTTCCTTTTCATTTATTTAGACTTCTGTGTTTCTAGTTTGTTCCTTCATTTGTGTAGCATTTCTATGCCTTTTCTTTCTTTCTTTTTTTTTTTTTTAAACTTATTGTGTTTGAGGTCTCCTTTTCCCAGGCTTAAGGGTTGAATTCTTTCTTCTTTTTGGTTTCTCCCCTCCTAAGGTTGATCCAGTGGTTTGTACAAGCTTTGTATAGGGTGAGATTTGTGCTGAGTTTTTGTTTATTTGTTTGTTTTTCATCTGATGGGCAAGGCTGAGTGAGGTAGTAATCCTGTCTGCTGATGATTGGGTTTGTATTTTTATTTTGTTTGTTGTTTAGATGAGATGCCCTGCACAGGGTGCTAGTACTGGTGGTTGGGTGATGCTGGGTCTTATATTCAAGTGGTTTCCTTTGTGTGAGTTCTCAGTATTTGATACTCCCTAGGGTTAGTTCTGGAGAAGGCAATGGCACCCCACTCCAGTACTCTTACCTGGAAAATCCCATGGATGGAGGAGCTTGGTAGGCTGCAGTCCATGGCGTCGCTAGGAGTCGGACACGACTGAACGACTTCACATTCACTTTTCACTTTCATGCATTGGAGAAGGAAATGGCAACCCACTCCAGTGTTCTTGCCTGGAGAATCCCAGGGACGGGGGAGCCTGGTGGGCTGCCATCTATGGGGTCGCACAGAGTAGGACACGACTGAAGCGACTTAGCAGCAGCAGCAGCAGCAGGGTTAGTTCTGTCGTAGTCTAGGGTCTTGGAGTCAATGTTCCTACTCCAAAGGCTCAGGGCTTGATCTCTGTTCAGGAATGAAGATTCCACAAGTGGTTTGTTATGGCATTTAAGTGAGATTAAAACAAATATCCAAAAACAAGAAACAAAAGATGAACCCCCGACAAATGGCAGTTACAAAATCAGGCAAATAATAATTAAAATAATGGACCATACACATATACATATACACCCATGAGCAGAGTCAAAACAGTCCAACAAAAATAAAGTACAAAAGATTGACCCAGCGAACAAAGGAAATCAAAAATTATATTTACTGGTTAAGAGCAAAACTAAAGCACAAACTGGAAAACAAAACTAAAGCAAGGTACCAAGTGGGGAATAAAGCAATGAAAATAAAACTAACAAATATGTTGAATGGAAAGGAAAGAAAAGAAAGAATAGATATGCAAAGTTAAATAGATGTAGATGAAGAAGATTTATATACATTAAAGATTAACTGCAAGGGGAAAAGGACAGTAGTAAAGGCAAGGAAAGGAATAAATGTAGGAAAAATATAATAGGTTAAAAAATTAAAAATTAAATTTAAAAAAAGAAGAAAAGGAAAACTCCACAGAACTGCAAAAGCTCAATGTAGAGGCAGAGGTTTATAACAACAATAAAAAATGTGACTGAGGAAAAAAAAAAAGCTCAAAAGCTTAATTAGATTTCATAGTGCCAATAAAATCAACAACTATAGCAGAGGGGGAAATAAAAGGAAAAAAAAAATCCAAAAGAATCTACAGAACAGGTCAAAACATAATAAATGTTTTTCTTGAGTCACTGCTCTCAGAGTCCTTTCCCTCGCTGGGAGTCACAGTCCACCTCAGCTCTCTAGGAGGCCCTCCAACACTGTGCTGATCTCTGGACCTGCTGTGGAGGCAGCTCAGATTCTAATCTGGTCCTGCTTCTATGTGTTCTTGCTTCCAGTGTCCACAGCTCTCAGAACTAGTGCGTTTTCTTTTGTGGGAGCTCTCAATGACCTTTTATATATTCCATAGACACAGAGTCTGCTTAGTTGATTGTGTGGATTTAATCTGAAGTTTGTACAGCTGGTGGGAAGGTTTTGGGTCTTCTTCCTTAGCCACACTGGCCCTGGGTTTCAATTGTGGTTTTATTTCCACCTCTGCATGTGGTTTGCCCACTGGGATTTCCTCCTGAGGCTGCCCTGGAGGGCTTGGGTTTGCCCCTGTGAGGGCCAGGTGTGGAGGTGGTGCAGCTGCTTGGGTCACAGGGGTTTTGGCAGCTCCAGGTACTCAGGGGAGTTGGTGGCTAGGACAGCCAGAAATATAGTGCTCAAGAAGGCTATGGCAACCAGTATTGGCCAGTATGCTCCAGTATTCTTACCTGGAGAATCCCCCTCCCTGACAGAGAAGCCTGGCAGGCCACAGTCTACAGGGTTGCAGAGTCAGACACTACCAAAGTGACCTTGCGCGCACTGGCGTAAGACTTTTTTCCCTGTGTCAGCTCTGCCCCAGTGAGAGTTGGGCGTGAAGGCTGAGCAGCTGCTTGGCTTGCTGGGACCCTAACAGCACCAAATGTGCAGGGACACGGACTGCCTCCACTGTGGGAGTTATGGCCCTGTCAGAGTCTTCTTCCGAGTTTTGTAGCTGGCGATCAGAAGGCCTCTTTGGCCAGTCTTTCTCCGTAGCTCCACCGGTTCAGGCGCTTAGAGGGCTCCCTTGCCTGGGGTCCTTCTCTGTTGTTCGGCGCATCAGGCACATCTGGGGCACCCTGGGTGGGGTCCTACTCTGTAGTTGGGCACATCAGTCTCTTAAAGGAGTACCCTGAATGGAGTTCTGCTCTTTAGTTCAGTGCATCAGGTGTTTGATGGGCCAGCCTTTCTATTATTTAGCTGCTGATGCTGGTGTGTGGGGAGATAGAGGCTATGGTGATGGCCCCACCCGCTACGCGTGACTCAGCAGTATCACCTTGCTTCCATGGTTACCTGGCTTTCCTCCACAGGCATTTCCCACCACAATCTCCTCTCTCACATCCGTTCGATCCATCTCTCCTCAGTCAACAGCAGCCCTCCCCCAGGATTGCTTCACAATCCCTAAACTTCAGCTCCCAGCTGTTGCACCTTCAAGGAGACTTACGTCTCCCTGTCCAGGGTATGTATGACTGCAGCAAGGACTGTCTGATTCTCATTCCATTTAGGCTGCCACAGATGAGTTGTTTCACTCACAGCCTTAAATGTTTCTCCTCTGACTCAGCTGCTGCTGCTCCTAAGTTGCTTCAGTCATGTCCGACTCTGTGCGACCCCATAGTCGGCAGCCCACCAGGCTCCTCCGTCCACAGGATTCTCTAGGCAAGAATACTATTGTTGGTTGCCGTTTCCTTCTCCGCCTCTGACTCAAACGATTGCCCCAAAATGGGGGTTGGACCCCTGCTTCAGTTCCTCCACCATCCAGTCCTACTAACGCTCCCTGTTTTTCCGTCTAGTTCCTTCACCCTACTGAGTTTTGTGTGGTTCTATATATTCTTTTCCTCTGGTCAGGTACTCCTTTCTGCTCTTAGCTGGAGTTCTGCATGCACTTCTGTGTCTGAAGATGTATTCCTGATGTATCCATGGAGAGAGTTGTACTCCACGTCCACCTACTCCTCTGACATCTTGTTCTCTGAATGTTGAGTTTTAAGCCAGCTTTTTCATTCTCCTCTTTTCATTATTGTCAAAAGGCTCTTTAGTTCCTCTTCAATTTCTGCCATTAGAGTGGTATCATATCTGTATATCTGAGGTTGTTGATATTTCTCCCAGCAATCTTCATTCCAGCTTACGCTTCATCCAGCCCAGAATTTTACATGATGTACTCTGCATATAAGTTAAATAAACAGGGTGATGGTATACAGCCTTGTCTTACTCCTTTCCCAATTTGGAACCAGGCAGTTGTACCATGTCCAGTTCTAACTGTTGCTTCTTGACCTGCATACAGGTTTCTCAGGAGACAGGTAAGGTGGTCTGGTAAATTTTCCACAGTTTGTTGTGATCCACACAAAGGCTTTAGCATAGTCAATGCAGCAGAAGTAGATGTTTTTCTGGAATTCCCTTGCTTTCCCTATGATGCAACAAATGTTGACAATTTGATTTCTGGTTCTTCTGCCTTTTCTAAAGCCAGCTTGTGCATCTGGAAGTTTTCAGTTTATGTACTGCTGAAGACTAACTTGAAGGATTTTGAGCATTACCTTACTAGCATGCAACTTGAGTGCAGCTGTATGGTAATTTGAACATTCTTTGGCATTGCCCTTTTTTAGAATTGGAATGAAAACTGACCTTTTCCTGTGGCCACAGCTGAGTTTTCCAGATTTGCTGACATATTGAATGCAGCAGTTTAACAGCATCATCTTTTAGGATTTTAAACAGCTCAGCTGGTATTCCATCACCTGCACTAGCTTTGTTTGTAGTAATGTTTCCTAAGGCCCAGTTGACTTAACACTCTAGGATATCTGGCTCTAGGGGAGTGACCACACCATTGTGATTATTCAGGTCACGATGTGATTATATACCTTTTGTGTATAGTTCTTCTGCCTGTTCCTGCCACCTCTTCTTAATCTCTTCTGTTTCAGTTAGGTCCTTGCTGTTTCTGTCATTTATTGTGCCTCTCTTTACACAAAATGTTCCTTTGGTATCTCCAGTTTTCTTAAAGTGATCTCTAGTCTTTCCCATTCTATTGTTTTCCT
This sequence comes from Bos grunniens, assembly GCF_055505025.1. NCBI lineage: Eukaryota > Metazoa > Chordata > Mammalia > Artiodactyla > Bovidae > Bos > Bos grunniens. Next base: position 28,493,090 of record NC_141185.1, on the reverse strand, counting down.
TTACTTCTTTGCACTGTTCATTGAAGGAGGCCTTATCTCTCCTTGCTATTGTTTGGAACTGTGCATTCAGTTGGTTATATCTTTCCTTTTCTCCCCTGCTTTTCGCTTCTCTTCTTTCCTCAGCTATTGAGGAGTAAAGCTTCCTCAGACAACCATTTTACCTTCTTGCCTTTCTTTTTTTGCAGACGGTTTTGGTCACTACTTCCAGTACAATGATTCGAACCTCCATCCATAGTTCTTCAGACATTCTGTCTACCAGATCTAATCCCTTGAATCTAGTTGTCACTTCCACTGTATAATCATAAGGGATTTGATTTTAGGTCATACCTGAATGGTCTAGTGATTTTCCGTACTTTCTTCAATTTAAGCCTGAATTTTGCAATAAGGAACTGATGATCTGAGCCACAGTCAGCTCCAGGTCTTGTTTTTGCTGGCTGTATAGAGCTTCTCCATCTTTGGCTGCAAAGAACAGATTGATGAATATGATTTTGGTATTGACCATTTGTTGATGTCCATGTGTAGAGTTGTCTCTTATGTTGTTGGAAAAGGGTATTTGCTATGACCAGTGTGTTATCTTGGCAAAACTCTGTTAGCCTTTGCCCTGTTTCATTTTGTACTCCAAGACCAAACTTGCCTTTACTCCAGGTATCTCTTGATTTCCTGTTTTTGCATTCCAGTCACCTGTGATAAAAAGGACACCTTTTTTGGGGGGTGTTAGTTCTACAAGGTGTGGTAGATCTTCATAGAACCAGTCAGCTTCACCTCCTTTGGCATCAGTGTTGGGGAATGAACTTGGATTATGTAATATTGAATGGTTTGCCTTGGAAACCGACCAAGATCATTCTGTCTTTTTTGAGATTGCACTCGAGTATTGTATTTCAGACTCTTTTATTGACTATGAAGACTACTGTCTCATTTTCTGTCTCTATAGGTTTGCCTGTTTTGAACATTGCATTTAAGTAGAATCATTCAATACATGATCTTTTGTGACTGGCGTCTTTCACTTAGTGTAATATTTTCAAGGTTTATCCATGTCATAGCATGTTTCATTTCCTCATTTCTTTTTATTTCTGAATAATAATCCATTGTATGGTTATAACACATATATCTGTTTCATCCAGTTGATGGATGTTTGGGTTTCCACTCTTTGGCTATTATGGATAATGCTGTTGTGAATATTTGTGTGTAAGTTTTAGTATACACATATATTTTCAGTTCCCTTGAGGGTATACCGAGCAGTGGAATTGCTGGGTATACCATTTTACATTCCTACCAGCAGTATATGAAGGTCCTGGTTTTCTACATCTTCAACAATGCTTTACTTATTTTCTCTTTTTGATTATAGTCATCCTCGTGGGTATGAAGTGGTTTCTCATAGTAGTTTTGAATTGAGTTTCCCAACAGTGTTTCTATTGGACTAAAATAATAAGATAGAGAAAGGACAGTTTACAGGCTGACATAGAATATGTTAATCATAAGAGAGTAGAAATGAATTGGCATATGCAAGTAAGTATTTTAATCATTTTCTAAGACTTTGCATTATCTTTATGATTCTTATTTATCAATTGACAATGAAGACATTTTATTTTGTACCTTAAATTGAAAATAGTTTTGAGGTTCCAAAATGCTTTTCACAAATTCCCTGAATATTTTTGTTACAGTTTTTCTTTCCCTTTAAAATATAGTCTTCATCCCTTTTGGCTCCTAAAAGACATAGTTGAGAACATTTACTGATTTTGAACAAGTTCAGTTGAACAATCCAAGGACCATCTTGTACTAGTCACTCTTTTTACTGTGTTTACATGGGGGCTGCCTTCACAAATCCTCCAATCTTGTGGGGGAGACAGATACACATTTATTTATATATAAGGAAGAATGTGACAAGTGTAGCAGTTGGTGGGTATAAATACAGTGTGTTACTATCAGAGTTATTAACTAGAAATTAATTCCAGTTTTTAGCAGAGGCAGTAACTTGTAGACTAGGTAGAATTTTGGCTGGTAGAAAGCAGAATAGAAGAGAATTTTAGGTTGAAGGAACTATGTAAGCAAAGTCCTAGAAACACTAAGGTGTTTGGAATGAGAAGTAGTCTGTGTGATTATAGTTTCTGCTGTATTGGAACAAGACGGCTCATGGGGGATCCAGCTGAAAATAGCCTGGATGCATACGACATGTAAAGGACTCTGAATTTTGTCCTGTAATCAGTGGGATACTTTAGAGATAGATGGGGAGGCAAGGGAGGCATTTGTAATGAGAAGGGTGAGAACTGACTTATCAACTAAAATTCACTGAAAAATAGGGGTTTATTATTTCACATGAAAGAAATCTAGAAGTTAAAGAGTTGGTTAAAAGAAACCCAGTTATATCAGGGCTCTAGGATGGCATTGCTGCATATTTCTTGTTTTAATCTTTATGGTCACAAGATGGCTCTCATTCAGTCACAAACAGGAGGTTAAAAGGGTAGGCTGTCTTGTTGTTAGAGAAGAAAACTTTGACTAGGCACTCCTAGCTTGACTGACCAAGATTGGATCTCATGACAGTGACTTAGCTGCAAAAGAAGCTGGGAAATGGGGAATCTGATTTTTTCCATCTTTATAGTGGTACTCTTGCCTGGAAAATCCCATGGATGGAAGAGCCTGGCAGGCTACAGCTCATGGGGTTGCTAGAGTTGGATATGACTGAGCAACTTCACTTTCACTTTTCACTTTCATACATTGGAGAAGGAAATGGCAACCCACTCCAGTGTTCTTGCCTGGAGAATCCCAGGGACGGGGGAGCCTGGTGGGCTGCCGTCTACGGGGTCACACAGAGTTGGACACGACTGAAGCGACCTAGCAGTAGCAGCAGCAGTGGGAGGTGAGCTCTGCTGATGAAAAGAACAGGTGAGAGTAGGAGTTCTCAGAGGCTAGAAATTAGTAGTGTTAGGAGATGCTAATACCCTCTAGTTAGTAGTAAAAAGGCAAAAGGACAGATTTAAAAGAAAAGTTAGAAGTAAAGGAGAAATTAAGATTGGCTCCTGGTTTGGTGATGAGTGAAGAGATGATAATGCTATTTACCAAAGTGTAAAATCTAAAATCTAAGATCTAAAATTAAGTTGGGTCCTTAACCTGTTAATACCACTTACAAGGTGATACCGTCCTAGGCCTAGGACCCTATTATTGTACCTTCTAATCACCAAGCTAATGGAACTTGGAGGAGACTGTTGGAGGTAGTTCAGTCTTTTTTTTTTTAATTGGTTTGATTTCTGTCATACATCAACATGAATTAGCCACAGGTATACATATGTCCGCTTCTCATTTTTAAGGACTACTTCTTGGACCAGTGTCAGCTCGCTGCATAAGAATCACCTGGGGAGCTTGTTAAATAAATCAGAATCTTTGGGAATTTGATTATTTTTAGATCTTCGATTTGACCATCAATTTTGTTAACAAGCTCCCTAGGTAATTCTGATGCACAGCTTGGTTTAGGTATATTTGGTAGGAAAAATGTGGTCTTTGGTTTTAGGCAAACCTGAATTTAAATCCCAGTTCTTCACTTATTAACTGTGTGAACTTGGCCAAAGCACTTCGCTCACAGAGCTCAGGTCCCTCATCTGTGAAATGTGTAATAACAACAACATCACCAATAATAATAATAATAGCTACTTTACACAGCTTTTTGAAATACACAGTATTTATGTAGTGTGTCTAGCTTAATGACTGCCATATTGTAAGGACTCAGTAACTGGTTATTTTCATGTACCTTAGTAAGTACTGGGTGTTTAATTTAGCAAAGAAACACATTTCTGTAAAGCTACAACAAAAAGAAAATAAAAAGCCAAATATAATAAATTGCTTTTCTTGTTACTTGGTATCCACTGTAATCAATAATTGATTTTTTTGGCCCAGCCAAGTATATTCTAAGCTTGAGCATATAAGCTCTGTTTATTTTCCTAACTGCATTTTTGGCTGTGTCTGTTCTGTATAATCTATATAAATATATAGCCTAAAAATCAGTCAGTATACAGAATTACTAATCCCATTTCTGTGAAATACATTATTTAATATTCAGTAGAGGCTATTTTTCACAGTAATCTCATATGAAACCTTAAACTAGGCAGGATTCTTGCTCTGATAAAACAAAAACCAGACAATTCTGATAAAAGTAGTAAGTGCATATTTAGGATCAGTTTGTTATTCTTGGGGCTTATGTAGTTGCCTGGGTTAATAATTGGAATGTTATTGTGATGACTGTCTCGTGATAAATAACTACTCATTGAGAGTGAATGCTCGTTGTTCCTGTTTCAGTGCGTAAGGAGGTCTTGGTGGAAGGGAGAAGATGCTTACATTGGCTATTTACTTTGTGCTAGGGAATTTGACTTAATTTGTCTTGTAGGAAAGAGGCAGCCTGCTGTAGTGGGTTGTTCCTGTGGACTCTGAAGGCATGCTGTCTGGGTTCCTTTCTCAGCTCCTGCACTTACAGATGTGACTTTAGGTAAATTACTAATCTTTGTGTGCCTTGACATTATACTGTACATCTACCTCATGAAGTTGTTGTGAGGATTACATAAGCTAACATACCTAGAGTACTTGCGAAGTGCCTGGCTTATAGTTATATATAACTGTTGGCTATTATTAGTTTCACAAATTTCACAAATTTACGCTGTTCTGTGTAAAAATCCTGTAAGGTATGTATCTTAATCTTTTTTTATAGGTAAGAAAACTGACATTTGATGAGGTTAGTAACTTAGCCACAGTGCCGTCTATTTGGTGATGCAAATCCTAGATAGCTTCTTTCTGCATTCTACTATGCCTTTAATAATTTAGTTATTTTTAAAAAATTATAAAAATAATTAGTTATGTGATTCATATGGTAATAAGTAATATTGATTTCATTTATCAAAAAATATTTTTGCTAATTGGCAATAGAATGGATTAACTATTTTTGAACTTTGAGTAAGCTGTTAATATTTTGAAAAACATTTTTTATTGATCCTCCCTTAAAAATATTGCATCAAGGAATGTGGAGAAAAGGTAACCCTTGCACTTTGTTGGTGGGAATGTAAATTGGTGCAGCCACTATGGAAAACAGTATGGAGTTTCCTCAAAAAACTAAAAATAAAGTTGTCATATGATCCAGCAATTCTACTGCTGGATATATATTTGAAGAAAACAAAAACAATAATTTGAAAAAAAAACACGTGCACCCCAGTGTTCATAGTAACATTATTTACAAAAGCCAAGATATGGAAGCAACGTAAGTATCCATTAATAGATTAATAGGTAGTTGAACATACATTTACAACGGAATACTACTCAGCCACAAAAAATAATGAAATTTTGCCATTTGCAACAACATGGATGAATGTGGAGGGTGTTACGCTTAGTGAAATAAGTCATTCAGAGGAAAAAAATACTGTATATTATCCTTTATATGTAGAACCTAAAAAATACAACAAACTAGCAAATGTAACTAAAAAGAAACTGGCTCACAAATATAGAGAACAATTGTGGTTACCAATAGGGGAGAGTTAAGCGGGGAAAGCGATATAGGGGTAGGGAATTAAGTACAACTACTGTGTATGAGTACATCATGAGGAACGCTGGGCTGGAAGAAGCACAAGCTGGAATCAAGATTACTGGGAGAAATATCAATAATCTCAGATATGCAGAAGACACCACCCTTATGGCAGAAAGTGAAGAGGAACTAAAAAGCCTCTTGATGAAAGTGAAAGTGGAGAGTGAAAAAGTTGGCTTAAAGCTCAACATTCAGAAAACGAAGATCATGGCATCCGGTCCCATCACTTCATGGGAAATAGATGGGGAAACAGTGGAAACAGTGTCAGACTTTATTTTTTTGGGCTCCAAAATCACTGCAGATGGTGACTGCAGCCATGAAATTAAAAGACACTTACTCCTTGGAAGGAAAGTTATGACCAACCTAGATAGCATATTCAAAAGCAGAGACATTACTTTGCCAACAAAGGTCCGTCTAGTCAAGGCTATGGTTTTTCCTGTGGTCATGTGTGGATGTGAGAGTTGGACTGTGAAGAAGGCTGAGCACCGAAGAATTGATGCTTTTGAATTGTGGTGTTGGAGAAGACTCTTGAGAATCCCTTGGACTGCAAGGAGATCCAACCAGTCCATTCTGAAGGAGATCAGCCCTGGGATTTCTTTGGAAGGAATGATGCTAAAGCTGAAACTCCAGTACTTTGGCCACCTTATGTGAAGAGTTGACTCATTGGAAAAGACTCTGATGCTGGGAGGGATTGGTGGCAGGAGGAGAAGGGGACGACAGAGGATGAGATGGCTGGATGGCATCACTGACTCGATGGACATGAGTCTGAGTGAACTCCGGGAGTTTGTGATGGACAGGGAGGCCTGGCGTGCTGCGATTCATGGGGTCGCAAGGAGTCGGACACGACTGAGCGACTGAACTGAACTGAACTATGTATGAAATAAATACGCTACAAGAATATATTGTGTAGCACAGGGAATATAGCCAGCTTTTTTTAATGGCAGTTAATTTTGAGTGAACTCCGGGAGTTGGTGATGGACAGGGAGGCCTGGTGTGCTGCAATTCATGGGGTCGCAAAGAGTCAGACACGACTGAGCGACTGAACTGAAGTGAATGAAGTATAATCTTAAAAAGTTGTGAATCACTGTTATAACCTGAAACTTACATAATATTATAAATCAATTATGCTTCAATAAAAAATTAAATATTGTATCAAGATGTATGGAGATATTTTAAAGTATAGTGTAATTGTAATAGGTATTTAATTGAAATTAATTATATAAATATAACTTACTTGGGTTTAGATAATGATATTTTTATAACATCATTTTATACTTGATGATCATAATATTTCAGTTCAGTTCAGTTGCTCAGTTGTGTCCAACTCTGTGCGACCGTAATAGTACCTTGAGGTTTTTGGACTTTATTTTTGTTTGTTTTGTAGTTATATAAATATTTGAATACAATACTGTTATTTACTTCATTTATAATATGGATGCATTTGTGATACATCTAAATCTAAATCCTGAATTATCTAACCCTAAATACATTTTATGGAATATATATACAGTTTTGCCTGCTAATAGATCGCCACTAATGTGTATGAATAATGTTGACTTGAGACATTTGTGTCTACCTCTCTGTATCTTTTATAAGAATAATTGTGTACTGAATAAGAAACTTAATTTAAAATATTAAAATGAAAGATAGGCTGTGTTTTTTGTTTTTAATTAATTCTGTAACAGAGGGGGAAGTATGTTAAACTAGCCTCTAAAACCAGTCTTGCATTAGAAATGTTTCCTTACTTACTCTTCCTTCTTCTCTGTAAGCACACAGATACATTCACCACACTTACCAAACAATAAAATAAAAATATTGTTTTATAAGGTAATTTTCAGAAAGTAAAAAGCCCCAAACTGCTTTTTCCCTTTATAGTTTTAGGTAGAAAGCGTTGTACACAACTTGCTTTGATATTTCCCATTAGAAGCAATAGCGATTTTGCTTTGAATAGCTCTCAAGAAGCTATGTGTTTCCTCCTCAGCACTGTTTGGCCTACCTTATAAATTTCTTTTGGTAAAGTGCAGCGTGTTGCCAGAAATTCATTTTCTCTCTTTGGAATGGAATGGAAGTTGCTGAATTTGCTTATGGGTTAGAAAGAGAACAGTTACCTAAATTTTACATTCAATATATTTTCCCTTAGTTTCGTTTAGTTTATAACATATTGGTGGCAAAACTGTTCCACATCCTTTGAATTTCACGATCTGATTCTGTACAATAAGAAGTTATCCAGATCTTTATCACAGAACAGTCTTGTCTTTTTTTTCTTAATTATTCTCCCCTTCCTCCCTACCTTGGCTCTCACCGATTCCTTTTTTCTCTCATTTTTATTCTTCTCAGTGGTTTGTTTCCCTCATCTCATCTCTTTGAGGAATAAGGAGGGCTCTAAATCCTCGGTAGGGCAGTGTTGAAACAATTGGTGAAAGGAGAGCAGAGGACACATGAAGACGTGGGTTTTAAAACCATGCTTGGCTCCTGTGATTTTGAATCTGGAGGGTGGATCAGGTGCTGTGTTTACATCTGATTCCTGCATTGCTGCATTGCTTTTCTTTGCAAGAGCTGCTATCAGAATTGTAAATGCTCTTCCCTGCATTGCAGTTTAGTTAAGGACATTTTGAAGGAATTGATGTTGGTTTTCAGTGCTTTTGCTGCAGTACCTTATCTGATTTGGGAAAGAAGGTTCTTACTTGGTTAGGTTTGTAGTTCTGTAGGCTTAGATTCTGTCAAAAAAAGGGGCTGGTTGATGTCGCAGATAAGATGACCATTATTTTTAGAGGTTAGTATCTAGAAGTATCTTTTTCTGCATCTGTATTACCATGGTGATAGAAGGCGTCCTAATTTTTCTCTGATTTTGAAGACTCTGCTAAGAGCATCAATACTTTTTTTCTTTAATTATAAAGACCAAAGATGCAAGGTTTTTCTTAATCTTAGTGGTTTTATTCCTAATTTACTTTCTCTGATACTTGCTAGATGAAAAGGTGGAACTTAATGCAATTCCTTTTGTTAAAGATGATGTTGCCTGTCTCCATGGTATGTGTGTGTGTTCTGGAAAGGAACTCATACACACACACACACACACACACACACACACTTCTGTGTTTTTTATGTTAAAAAAAAAAAAAGCCTTTTTCTGCTTAAAACCCTGGATTGAACCTAATCTTGATAGTGAACAGGTATAAAAATTGCCTTCTTTTTAATGAGCCCTTTCACACTATATTGTGGGTCTAGTTTTTAAAAATTTAGATAGTGTGCTTTTTTTTTTTTAAAGATAGTATACTCTTATTTTATATATATATATGTGTGTGTGTGTGTGTGTGTGTATTTTACAGCAGCCCACTATAACCAGTCTTTGCACTAGATTTTCTTCTATGAAGTCCCATTTTTCTGGATTTGAGATCAGTAGGAAAATGCAGATAACATTGGATTTTCTTGGGGAAAAGTGGTGGTTAAGAATAGACTGCAAGGAAATGTATGACCCCTCGCCCCTTTTTTTTAATACTAGATATTTTAAACTTTACCTACATTAATTAATTTTGAATTTTCTAACTTAAACTGTTAGTGTAGAGGTGTTAGGAGAGGGAATTTCATGAACTCATATAGAGTGTTAGATCTTAAGAGAGACCATAGGGATCATATAGTAACCAATCTTGATACTCTGTAGAGGAACACTGGAGGTTTATTCATTCATTCATCCACCCATTCACTCAATGAATATTTATTTTACTATTGCTATTTTAGGTGCTGGGGATATCCTTAGCATTATGGAGTTCACAATTAATAGATATTAGACATCATAAGTAAGTAAATAGCATATTGGAAAGTGATAAAAGTAGTCTAGGATAAGGGGGAGAGAAAAGTACTTGTGTGGGGGTGGGTTTGGTTTGCACTTCAAAATAGGGCAGGTCCCAATGAAAACATGATATTTGAGCAGAAACTTGAAGATGAGAGTGTAGCCTATGTGACTATCTGTGGGAAGTTTGTGTCAGACAAAAGGGATAGCCAATTCAAAGGCTAATACATGGGGCCATGTCTAGCTTACCGTTCACTGAATAGTAAAAACATCACTTTGGCTTCTGGAGTAAAAGTGGACTGAAGTTAACAGGTAAGGAAAGTTGACAGGATTGGAAGGCAAGGATATGAGAAACTGGATAGATTCTGTGGGGTCTGGTGAGTCGTAGGGACTTTGGCTTTTCATGAATGAAATGTAGGAAGGGGTGTCAGTGAAGGTTTTGAGTAGACAGCATCTGACTTATGTTTCAACTCTGAATCATTCTGACTGCCCTATTGAGAAGAGATGCTGGGGTAGGGTTACTGGATTTAGAAAATAAAAATATGCTCACTAAATTAAATTTGAATTTTAGATAAACAGTAGTTTTTTTATCTACATTTGCCCCAAGCCTTGTGACTGTTTACCCATGTGGCAGAATGTAAACTCCTATTTTATAGTTAAAAAAAGAAAAAGAACGCTCTTCATTGTTACTGTCGTTTACTGTCGATGACTGTTACCCTGATCCTGCTGATCCCAAGGCATGGGCCCTTAGAGCAAATTTTCCTCTTTGCCTTTCCATACTATCCAAATTACTGTTTTTCACATTTTGGTCATCTTATCCCCGAGAGTGTTACAAATGCAGTTTGTTGGACTCCGCCCAGACCTACTGAATCACAGTTTCTTGAGATAGCACAGAGTAAATCCATGACTGCCTACTGTTCTAGATTCTATTTACAGTAGTGAATAAAACATACAAAATTCTTTGCCCGAATGAAATTGGTATTCTAGTGGGTGAGACAAATAAGATAAATAAGTAAATATATAGTAAGTTAAATATTTATATAGGCGCTAAGAAGAAAGAAAAAGCACGACGAGGAAAGGACATATGTTATGTAATGATGAGGGAGTTGTAGTTTTAAACAGCTTATGCCCAGTGAAGACCTCACCATATAGTGATGTTGGAATCGAGACTTGAAGAAAGTGACAGAACAAGGTAGATCCCTGGAGGTATGCATTCTTCACTGAAGAAATAACAACTACAAAAGTCCTACTGCTGCTGCTGCTGCTAAGTCGCTTCAGTCATGTCCGACTCTGTGCAGCCCCTTAGACGGCAGCCCACCAGGCTTCCCCGCCCCTGGGCTTCTCCAGGCAAGAACACTGGAGTGGGTTGCCATTTTCTTCAGGCAGGTGCAAATCTGGTGTGTTAAATACACTGCCGGGGGCTGTGTGTCTGGAGTGAAGTGAAAGGGGAAAAATAGTAGGGGAAGAGATGAGAGGAAAAAATAAGAAAGAGGAGTGGTTAGTGAGTGTTAGTAATTAGGCTTTATGGTATGTTGGAAAGAGACTTGGAAGCTAGACCCAGCTACGACATTATCTCTGGACCAGTTTCTTCTTTGCTAAAAAGCAGTCAGAAGATTAAGATGATCTCTCTTGGTGTTGTTTTTGTTTGTTTGTTTTGTTTTTAATCCTAAATAATCTTTAATTTGATACTCTTCCATTTCTAGCTTGTTTACAAACAGTTTATCATTTGAGATTCTTTTGTCCTTTTCGTGAGCTCATCTCTACCCTCTGTCTAGCCATGTGAACTTTTTCCTTTATGTTGCCCTTGTTCCTCTTTCTTTCTTGATTGAACTTGAAGATTTAGACAGTCCTTTGATAAATATAGTAGGAAATTGTTCTCTTATCACTTTGTCCAACCATTACTACTTCTGACATTCAAAGTTATTTAATGTTAGCTAAGAATTAAAGGCGTGCTGCGATTCATGGGGTCGCAAAGAGTTGGACATGACTGAGTGACTGAACTGAACTGAACTGAAAGAATTAGGAACCTCTTCATGGATCACAGCCTTGTTGTGGGGAAGGGACTTGCGTAACTCAGTGAAGCTATGAGTAATGCCATGCAGGGCTACCAAAGGCAGGCAGTCATGGTGGAGAGTTCTAATAAAACGTGGTCCACTGGAAGAGGGAATGGCAAACCACTCCAGTATTCTTGCCTGGAGAAGCTCATGAACAGTATAAAAAGGCAAAAAGCTATGACACTGAAAGATGAGCACGCCCCCCCGCCCAAGTCAGAAGTATCCAATATGCTACTGGGGAAGGGTGAAGGGCAATTACTTATAGCTCCAGAAAGAATGAAGCAGCTTGGCCAAAGGGGAAATGACGCTTAGTTGTGGATGTGTCTGGTGGTGAATGTAAAATCTGATACTGTAAAGAAAGATATTGCATAAGAACCTGGAATATCAGGTCCATGAATCCAGGTAAGTTGGACTTGGTTGGTCAAGCAAGAGAAGGCAAGATTAAACATTGACGTCTTAGGGATCAGTGAACTAAAGTGGATGATAATGGGCGAATTTAATTCAGATGACCATTGTATCTACTTCTGTGGGCAAGAATTCCTTAGAAGAAATGGAGTAGCCCTCATAGTCAACAAAAGAGTCTGAAATGCAGCACTTGGGTGCAACCTCAAAAACAACAGCATGATCTCAGTTTGTTTCCAAGGCAAACCATTCAACATAACAGTAATCCATGTCTGTGCCCTAACCACTAATGTCAAAGAAGCTGAAGTTGACCATTTCTATGAAGACCACCAACACCTTCTAGAACTAACACTCAAAAAAGATGTCCTTTTCATCATAGGGTATTGCAGTACAAAAGTAGAAAGTCAAGAGATACCTGGAGTAACAGACAAGTTTGGCCTTGGAGTACAAAATGAAGCAGGGCAAAGGCTAACAGAGTTTTGCCAAGAGAATGCACTGATCATGGCAAACTCTTTTCCAGCAACACAAGAGACTACTCTACACATGGACATCAACAAATGGTCAATACTAAAATCAGATTGATTATGTTCTTTGCAGCCAAAGATGGAGAAGCTCTATACAGTCAGCAAAAGCAAGACCTAGAGCTGACTGTGGCTCAGATCATCAGTTCCTTATTGCAAAATTCAGGCTTAAATTGAAGAAAGCAGGGAAAACCGTTAGACAATTCAGATATGATCTAAATCAAATCCTTTATGATTATACAGTGGAAATGACAACTAGATTCAAGGGATTAGATCTGGTAGACAGAGTGCCTGAATAACTGTGGATGGAAGTTCGAATCATTGTACAGGAGGCAGTGACCAAAACCCTCCCCCCAAAAAGAAAGGCAAGAAGGTGAAATTGTTGTCTGAGGAGGTTTTACTCCTCAATAGCTGGGGAAAGAAGAGAAGTGGAAGGCAGGGGAGAAAGGGAAAGGTTACATCCAACTGAATGCAGAGTTCCAGAGAATAGCAAGGAGAGATAAGAAGGCCTTCTTCAATGAACAGTGCAAAGAAGTAGAGGAAAACAATAGAATGGGAAAGACTAGAGATCTCTTCAAGAAAATTGGAACAAGGGAACATTTCAAGGGAACATTTCGTGCAAGAATGGGCATGATAAAGTACAGAAACAGTAAGGAGCTAACAGAGGTAGAAGAGATTAAGAAGTGGCAAGAACATACAGAAGAACTGTATACAAAAGGTCTTAATGACCTGGATAACCATGATGGTGTAGTCACTAACCTAGAGCCAGATATCCCAGAATGTGAAGTCAAGTGGGCCTTAGGGAGCATTACTACAAATAAAGCCAGGTGATGGAATTCCAGCTGAGCTATTTAAAATCCTAAAAGTCGATGTTGTTAAACTGCTGCACTCAATACGCCAGCAAATCTGGAAAATTTAGCAGTGGCCACAGGACTGGAAAAGATCAGTTTTCATTCCAGTCCCAAGGAAGGGCAATGTCAAAGACTGTTCAAACTACCATACAATTGCACTCATTTCCCATGCTAGTAAGGTTATACTCAAAATCCTTCAAGCTCGGCTTTAGCAGTACAGGAACTGAAAAATTCCGGATGTATAATCTGGGTTTAGGAAAGGCATAAGAACCAGAGATCAAATTGTCAGCATTTGTTGGATCATAGAAAAAGCAAGGGAATTCCAGAAAAACATCTACCTCTGCTTCATTGACTATGCTAAAGCTTTTGACTGTGTGGATCACAACAAACTGTGGAAAATTCTTCAAGTGTGGGAATACCAGACCGCCTTACCTGTCTCCTGAGAAACCTGTATGCAGGACAAGAAACAACAGTTAGAATTGGACATGGACCAATTGACTGGTTCCAGATTGGGAAAGGAGTACGTCAAAGCTGTATATTGTCACTGTATATTATTTAACTTCTATGCGGAATACTTCATATGAAGTGCTGGGCTGGATGAATCACAGGCTGGAATCAAGATTGCTGGAGAAATGTCAGCAACCTCAGGTATGCAGATATGATACCACTCTAATGGCAGAAAGGAAAGAGGAACTGAAGAGCCTTTTGATGAGGGTGAAAGAGAAGAGTGAAAAAGCTTTTGAAACTCAACATGAAAAATCCTAAGATCATGGCATCCATCGCTTCATGGCTTATAGATGGGAAAAAGTAGAAGCAGTGACAGATTTTGTTTTCTTCGGCTCCAACATCCCTGCAGTTGGTGACTGCAGCCATGAAATTAAAAGACACTTGCTCCTTGGAAGGAATGCTACGACAAACCTAGACAGCATATTAAAAAGCAGAGACATCATTTTACCAGCAAAGGTCCGTTTAGTCAAATCTGTGGTTTTTCCAGTAGTCATATATGGATGTGAGAGTTGAACCATAAAGAAGGCTGAGTGCCGAAGAATTGAAACTTTCAAATTGTGGTGCTGGAGAAGACTCTTGAGAATCCCTTAGACTGCAAGGAGATGACACCAGTCAATCCTAATGGAAAACAATTCTGAATATTCATTTGAAGGACTGCTGCTGAAGCTGAAGCTCCAGTATGTTGACTACCTAATGTGAAGAGCCAACTCATTAGAAGAGGCCCTGATGCTGGGAAGGATTGAAGGCAGAAAGAGAAGAGGGCGGCAGAGGATGAGATGACTAGATAGCATCACTGACTCAATGGACATGAATTTGAGCAGACTGTAGGAAATGGTAGAGGTCAGAGGAGCCTGGCATGCTGAAGTCTGTGGGGTCGCAAAGAGTTGGACATGACAGTGACTGAACAACAACAAGAACAAGATAAGAAGCATTTTTCTCTACTAAGAGACTTAAATTCTTTGAATGACAGCTTGACTTAAAGCTTAACAGAGAGAGGAAAAAGAGGCTTGACTAAGTTTCAAATTGAATAAATCCCCAATTCCAGTCCAAGGTTAAATGTAATATAATGTATAGATAATCATGGGATTCTTAACTGGATATCTCTGTGGAAAGGACACTTTTGAGTAGATCTTAATCTTAAATGACTGTTTACTTACAAATAATCGGGTAGACCACTCTAAGATGTTGTTTTGATGGGTTCTATTAGCAGATGTCATGGATAAAAAGATCATCATGAAGCTTTGCAATCTTCTTTAGTAATAATTCTGTTGGAAGAACAAAGCACTATCAAATTTATTGCTGGAGGCTTTGAAATCCAACACACAGAAAAAACAGGACTTGTAGGCGCTCAAATTGCAGCTTTCATGCAATGGTAATGAAACATTATAATCACTCTGAATAATTCTGCCGCCTTGTCTAGCTCTCACAGGGTATTGTGAATTATAAAGAAACAAATCCAAAAATCTAAGTAGTATCTTGGGGTTTGATGTGTTTTGTTTTTGTTGTCTGCTAGAGTGTGAGTACTGCAGGAGAGTCACAGAAGGGGTATAATACTAGGTACCAACGTATTAGGTTAAGTTTATCATGGCAGTTCTACTTTACAATAGTTGTTGTTTAGCCACTAAGTCGTGTTCAATTCTTTTGTGACCCCATGGGCTGTCGTCCATCAGGCTCCTCTGTCCATTAGGTTTCCCAGGCAAGAATGCTGGAGTGAGTTGCCATTTCCTTCTCCAGGGGATCTTCCTGAACTAGGGAGTGAGCTCACGTCTCCTGCTTGGCAGGCAGGTTCTTTACCGCAGAACCACCTGGAAAGCCCACCTTACAACAGTGCATTTACAGGTGGTTTTTTTTTTTTTTTTTTTGCTAATAATCATTTTCTTTGTTGTGTATTTGATGAGGCTTTTGTAGTGATTATTCTTTTGGGCCTGGCTGTAATGCAAGAAATCTTAATTGGACCTTTCTTGACTAAATATAATTATTTTAGAAGGAGTGAGGTGGAAAGGCATTATAAAACTTAGTTGAACAATCAGTTGCATATATTTATTTGTAACCTTTACCTTGCTCATTTATTTTCCTACAGTGTGAAACTGTTGAAAGTTTAAATTGAAACTGTTCGTACACTTAAAATAGGAGCCTATTGAAAAATAATGGTGTAAATTTTGAAAAACAAAGTTTATTTTGCATCTTTTGAACATTATTGAATTCTAGACTTGAAGATATGTTTCAGCTGATTTTTGTAGCTATGGTAATTTTATCAGGTTGGTAGCTGTGCCACAATCAAAGTACAATATACTTTAATTAATACAGGCTTTGGAGTTTCTATTTAATGGGCACTAATTTATTTGCATTTTATAAAATCAAAACAAGACATACTAAGTTCCAGTGAAACAGCCTAATACATGTGCTCCTTATTATTTTTAAAAACTATCCAATTAAAGATGAGGAAGTAAATCTTTACTGAGGTAGCTCCTCTGACACCATAAGAGATGACTGTGTCCTGCCTGCTCTTGGCTTCACCAAAATTAGGTTGTTGGGCAGCTGAATAACTTTGTCATGAAAAAGTTTATTTTTAAAATCACTGTTGGCAAACTATGACCTGTGGACTAAATCCTGTCTGTTTTTGTAAAGGAAGTTTTATAGTACACAGCCATGCTCATTTGTGTTCACATGTTGTCTATAGTTGCTTTGCTGCTACAGTGGCAATGATCAGTACTGTCAGATCAAATGATTCACAAGGCTTAAAATATTTTCTGTTATTTGGCCCTGTCGGGAGAATCTTGCTGACTCCTGTTTTTTAATCTAAGTCTTCTGTAGATAGGTTGTGTTCAAGTTACGGTGGAGTTTTATGTGGTTGGTATTTTTGTGTTTAATTTTCTATTCTGTTTCATTCTAAGGAAGAGTAGTGAAAAAAAATCATTTGGAGTGTTAGTTTCTAGCTTCCTCATCAAAAGTAGGTATAAAACCACTTCACACGGTTGCTATGAGGAGTCAAGGAGAACTGTAAATAAAATCCTTAAAGTGCCTGGCACCCAGCAGGAATTTAGGTGGTAGGGAGATATAATCAGGGAAAGTCTAGGTGTTTCTTTGGGTGATTTAGGATGGCATGTTTTTAGAGATTCTGATTTGTCCACAGAGCTGGCTGTGGAAGCCTAGTTTATACAGGTTCTTAATACAACACTGTTGATTAACTTTCCTCCATCCTTTCCTTCCTGCTTCCCTGTGCCCCTCTTTCTCTTTCCTCTCCTTCTACTAACCATTGTATATTGCAGGAAAAATGGGGTATGAGAGGATGGTCATGTACCAGGTCTTGACTGAGTACCTGGGATGGGCTGCCAAGTGAGGGTCCTTGGCCTTGTGCAGGAAAGAGTTCAAGAGCTAGCCATAGTAAAATGAAAGCAGGTTTATTTAGAGAGACCCACTCTTTTGAGGGGCTTCTCTGGTGGCTCAGATGGCAAAGAATCTGCCTGCAATGCAGGAGATCCAGGTTCGATCCCTGGGTTGGGAAGATCCCCTGGAGAAGGGAATGGCTACCTACTCCCATGGAGAATCCCATGGACAGAGGAGCCTGGTGGGCTACTGTCCATGGGATCTCAAAGAGTCTGACATGACTTATCTACTAATACACACACATACACACACTCACACTCTCTTTAGAAGGTAAGAGGTGACCCCAGGGCATGGAGTCTTTTTGAAAAGTGAGAGCAGAGCTTGGCTGTGGCAGGTGGTTAGTGGTTTGCATAATTTAGTTTTTATGGGCTTCTATGGTGGCTCAGAGTTAGAGAATCCGTCTGCCAATGCAGGAGACAGGGGTTTGATCCCTGGCTCAGGAAGGTCCCCTGGAGAAGGAAATGGCAACCCACTCCAGTATTCTTGCATGGAAAATCCCACTGACAGAGGAGCCTCATGGGCTGTAGTCCCTGTGGTTGCAAAGAGTTGGAGAGAATTTAGCAACTAAACAACAAAGAAGGAGTAGCAGGAATAGTCTAACCATCTTAGAGAAGGAGTGGGGATTTTCAGGAGATGGGGCACCACCCTCTTTGGGGCCTTTTATAATTGGCTTCCAAACTGTCATGGCACCTGTGGGTGTATATTTAGCATATGAAAATGTATTACAGCGAGCATATAGTGTGGCTGAAGGTCTACTGGAAGCTGAATCTTCCTCCATCTTGAGCCTAGTAGGTTCTAACCCGTTTTGGTCTTGTCCTCTTGTTTTTCATGGTTGTGTCATTCTTTTAACGGTTATGTCCTGCCCTCTTCCTTCCTGTCTCAATACCTTGGCTTCTCTGTTTCCTTTTTGATACATGTAAGCATTAGTGCTAAATTTAGTACTAAATTTAAATTAGTACTAAATTTAGTCAGTCAGTAGAGACTTGTAGAGGATTTTCTATTATTCTTCTTAGTTCCATCGTCTTGGAAGCAGAGGAAATTAACTTCTTGTGATCTCCCTCCCTACCCTCTTTATTCTTATGTGATAATGTGTACCAGCAGCTATCTAGGTGTGTGTGTGTGTGTGTGTGTATATATATATATATATATGTATATATATGCAAAATCCACTCCTACCACAGCAAATTTTAGAGCAGGTTTTCAGTTTTGTTTTAACCCATGATGCCAAGGGCTCACTTGTAGACGAGCATAGTTTTCTTCTAGAAGACAGGACAGATAGATGATAAATAGATTCTCCGTAACATTTTGAAGGAAACTTAACGATCTAGTGATGATAAAATTGAGCTTGCAATCTTCTATTGCAAGCACCCACTTCATTGTTTTCTTGTTTCTTGAAAACATAAACTTAGAAAACTTAAGTTATTTTACTTGACAGGTATTTTTAGAAGATTAATTTGAAACCTGGGACCTAACCCTTTCAAGTTACTTTAAAACCAATCTTAATATAAATGAGAGCAAGGACAAAGAATCTTAGAATGTTTTTTGTTTTAATTGCCATTATTATTATTTTATGGTAGCATTTAGTTTTGTAGGTGTCATGGAAAAGATATGGAAAAGAGGTGATAGTTATAATATTAGCAGACCCATAGATAATAGTTAACAGTTATCTAGATTTGTTAGGTTTGAAAATCTTTTTATCCATAGTGAATTTACTCCTATTTTCAATTTAACTGGATTCTTTTGTTTGTGGTTTAAAAAGGAGTTAAATTGGGTCAGAATTTCTCATTGAATGTTCTACCTTTTTAAAGCTACTGACTGACCTGAATTTAGTACCAGTGCTTCAGTTCAGTTCAGTCGCTCAGTCGTGTCCAACTCTTTGCGACCCCATGAATCGCAGCGTGCCAGGCCTCCCTGTCCATCACCAACTCCTGGAGTTCACTCAGACTCATGTCCGTCGAGTCGGTGATGACATCCAGCCAGTGCTGACATACATCAAAAAGGTAACAGAGGAGAGAAAGGTATGAAGACCAGTAGGAAGAGAGGAAAGTGAGAGAGGGACAGAGGGAAGGAGGGAGGAGAGGGAAGGACGGAAGAAGGTTAATCAGAAATGTTACATTTGCCTTATGACCCAGCAATCCCACTGCTGGGCATACACACTGAGGAAACCAGAAGGGAAAGAGACACATGTACCCCAATGTTCATCGCAGCACTGTTTATAATAGCCAGGACATGGAAGCAACCTAGATGTCCATCAGCAGATGAATGGATAAGAAAGCTGTGGTACATATACACAATGGAGTATTACTCAGCCATGAAAAAGAATACATTTGAATCAGTTCTAATGAGGTGGATGAAACTGGAGCCTATTATACAGAGTGAAGTAAGCCAGAAGGAAAAACACCAATACAGTATACTAACGCATATATATGGAATTTAGAAAGATGGTAACAATAACCCTGTGTACGGGACAGCAAAAGAGACACTGATGTATAGAACAGTCTTATGGACTCTGTGGGAGAGGGAGAGGGTGGGAAGATTTGGGAGAATGGCATTGAAACATGTAAAATATCATGTATGAAACGAGATGCCAGTCCAGGTTCGATGCACGATACTGGATGCTTGGGGCTAGTGCACTGGGACGACCCAGAGGGATGGTATGGGGAGGGAGGAGGGAGTAGGGTTCAGGATGGGGAACACATGTATACCTGTGGCGGATTCGTTTTGATATTTGGCAAAACTAATACAATTATGTAAAGTTTAAAAAAAAAAAAAAAGAACCTGGATAAACTAGGCTTCCACAGCCAGCTCTGTGGAGAAATCAGAATCTCAAAACACATGCCATCCTAAATCACCCAAAGAAACATCTAGACTTTTCCTGATTATATCTCTGTACCACTTGAATTCCTTCTGGGTCCTGGCACTCTGCTAAGGATTTTATTTACAGTTTTCACTGACTCCTCATAGTAACCGTATAAGGTGGTCTTCGGAGAAGGCAATGGCACCCCACTCCAGTACTCTTGCCTGGAAAATCCCATGGACGGAGGAGCCTGGTAGGCTGCAGTCCACAGGGTCGCTAAGAGTCGGACACGACTGAGCAACTTCACTTTCACTTTTCACTTTCATGCATTGGAGAAGGAAATGGCAACCCACTCCAGTGTTCTTGCCTGGAGAATCCCAGGGACAGGGGAGCCTGGTGGGCTTCCGTCTATGGGGTCGCACAGAGTCGGACACGACTGAAGTGACTTAGCAGCAGCAGCAGCAAGGTGGTCTTACACCTACTTTTGATGAGAACGCTAGAAACTAACATTCAAAATGATTTTTTTAAGTATTAAACCCAGTTTTTATATATCACTATTCTATTAAAGGTAATGTATTCTTCCTCCTTTTTCATTTATTTTATGGCAAACTGAGAGATAGATAGTAATCTCAAGTCCCTTAGCTTCTGTGAGTCACAGAGGGATATTAAATAATTTCCTTACAACTGCCATTTGAGTCAAAGTTAGGGGCATAAATTTGAGTGTACCTTATTTTGTCAATTTATGGGAACCAGACAGGTTTAAAAAGTAATTTTGTGTCTGGAAATAGGTAGATAACAGAAAATGAGAGATTGTTTAGTGTTAAAAAGTTTTGAGAGTTTAAGGAATTTTATCTTGCCAGCATACAGGGAGAGAACTGAGTGAGTTGTATGTCCTGGGGAAACAGAACTCAAAAGCACGTGTTAGTATTAGCATTCTGTTTGCTTGTATATGAGAAAAACCAGTAACAAATTGATTTAATCTGTGAAAGGAGAAAGAGCAGGGAGGTGGTAGGGGGAGAAGAAAAAAAGACCTATTTAGAGATAGTGAATTTTGTTTGTCTTTCTTTGTTAATCTGCTGATTAACTGTCAGCTAGTGAAGAGACCAATTAGATATTCTGCTCTTGGGCAACTGCATAAATCATCAAAGAAAATGGTTTTGGTTGTTTATGAATTCTCTGGAAGACTTTGGGTGTTCTACTGTGACTTGCACATAAGAGGTTGCCTCTGTATTATGTCTGCCACTATCCTCATTAGCATTTCCATGCCAGATTTGCATCAGAATTCCTCACTTGCTTTAATTATGGTCTTGTTTCCATGATTTTCTCCCCTCATTTTGTAATCTTTGGTGTGTTAGATAGTCTTTCCAAAAGTTAATGCTCCATCTTCCTGGGGTTATGTTTGCTGTTGTAAACCATTATTTTAACATTGTGTGCATGTAATTTGTTAGTTCTCAGATCAAAAAATCTTAGTCTGTTTGTGACTGTATGGGAGATCTGAACCACAATGTTTAAAGTATGTGCAGTGGATTTCTTTGGTCGGTTATCTGAAAGAGATTAGTAAACCAACAAAAAATATTTACACCTAGGAGTTTATGTTCTTTTACCTTACTGTTGCTTTAAAAGTTTAGGTTGTGATTTTGAAATATTTTACAAATTAGCTTCTCTGTAGTTAGACTTACTGTTGCTGTGCACTTTCTCTTTGATGAAGAGTGGGGGAATCTTATGGTAAATTCTGTTTTCTTACAGTCAAAAGCTGTTGGTTTGTTAGATGTGGATGTGTATGGCCCTTCAATTCCAAAGATGATGAATCTGAAAGGCAATCCAGAATTATCACAGAGTAAGTAAAGAAGAGATAAAGAGTATGACAATATAGTTACACTTTTATTTAGTACCTGCGGGGTGTCAGGCATTGTGCCATATACCGTGTATACCTTACACGCACTGCAATATAAGGTATGGAGCCAGACTGTCTGGGTTTGAATTCTGGCTCTGTCACTGATTAACAGTGTAGCTTTGAATGACTTGTTCAACCTCTTTGTGCCTCAGTGCCCCCATGTCTAAAATAGGGTTAAACAATTGTACTTACCGGATAGAATTGCTATATTTAATTGCTTAACTACAAAATTGCTGTAAGTGTAGTGCATATGAAGCCCAGTGCTTGGCACACTGTACATGGTCAAATTTAGCTCATCATCGTCTTCGTATATAAAATGTGTGGATGTATGGGGGTGTTTGAATAGAAAGAATCTAATATATTTGTTAGAAGAGCTGAAAATTATTTTCTCTAATCAGATTTTTGTTATATTTATTTTAAATTGTTTTTGAAAAAATTAATTTCTCTCCCGAGCCTTCACTGCCATCAATAATAGGACAGAGTAATTTTTTGAATAAATCTTTAACATTTATAGCTGTTGTTATTATATTTTCTTACAAAACTATTAAATATAAAGCTTTAAGAACAAGGAAATTCTATGCTCAAAAAGAGAAAAATTGAAACAACTGGTAACTTTCCTTGAAAAATAGTTTTGCATGAAGACACTTTATTAAAATTTATTTGTAACTATATTCTGAAAGAGATGGGAATACCAGACCACCTTACCTGCCTCTTGAGAAATCTGTATGCAGGTCAGGAAGCAACAGGTAGAACTGGACATGGAACAACAGACTGGTTCCAAACAGGAAAAGGAGTATGTCAAGGCTGTATATTGTCACCCTGCTTATTTAACTTATATACAGAGTACATCATGAGAAACGCTGGACTGGAAGAAGCACAAGCTGGAATCAAGATTGCCGGGAGAAATATCAATAGCCTCAGATATGCAGATGACACCACCCTTATGGCAGAAAGTGAAGAGGAACTCAAAAGCCTCTTGATGAAGGTGAAAGTGGAGAGTGAGAAAGTTGGCTTAAAGCTCAACATTCAGAAAACGAAGATCATGGCATCTGGTCCCATCACTTCATGGGAAATAGATGGGGAAACAGTGGAAACAGTGTCAGACTTTATTTTTCTGGGCTCCAAAATCACTGCAGATGGTGACTGCCGCCATGAAATTAAAAGACGCTTACTCCTTGGAAGGAAAGTTATGACCAACCTAGAAAGCATATTCAAAAGCAGAGACATTACTTTGCCAACAAAGGTCCGTCTAGTCAAGGCTATGGTTTTTCCTGTGGTCATGTATGGATGTGAGTGTTGGACTGTGAAGAAGGCTGAGCGCCAAAGAATTGATGCTTTTGAACTGTGGTGTTGGAGAAGACTCTTGAGAGTCCCTTGGACTGCAAGGAGATCCAACCAGTCCATTCTGAAGGAGATCAGCCCTGGGATTTCTTTGAAAGGAATGATGCTAAAGCTGAAATTCCAGTACTTTGGCCACCTCATGCAAAGAGTTGACTCATTGGAAAAGACTCTGATGCTGGGAGGGATTGGGGGCAGGAGGAGAAGGGGACGACAGAGGATGAGATGGCTGGATGGCATCACTGACTCTATGGACATGAGTCTGGGTGAACTCCGGGAATTGGTGATGGACAGGGAGGCCTGGCGTGCTGCAATTCATGGGGTTGCAAAGAGTCGGACACGACTGAGTGACTGAACTGAACTGAACTGATAGTAAGCATATGAAATTGAATAATTTCTTTTATTTCTTATTGGACCTTTCATTTTCCATGAATCTAGGACAAAATGCCTGTATTTACTGAAGGGTTTTTATTGAATTTTCTGTGTACATAACAGAAGGTGTTATTTTTGTCATTGTGATTAAATGTTAGTAAGACATTATCTGCTATTTAAGGTGCCTTTGTTTGTGCTGAGATGGGCTTCCCTCACGGAGAAGGCAATGGCACCCCACTCCAGTACTCTTGCCTGGAAAATCCCATGGACGGAGGAGCCTGGTAGGCTGGAGTCCATGGGGTTGCGAAGAGTCGGGCACGACTGACCGACTTCACTTTCACTTTTCACTTTCATGCACTGGAGAAGGAAATGGCAACCCATTCCAGTGTTCTTGCCTGGAGAATCCCAGGGACAGCGGAGCCTGGTGGTCTGCTGTCTATGGGGTCGCACAGAGTTGGACACGACTGAAGTGACTTAGCAATAGCAGCAGCAGGGCTTCCCTCATACCTCAGTCATTAGAGAATCTGCCTGCAATGCTGGAGACCCAGGTTCGATTCCTGGGTCAGAAAGGTCCCCTGGAGAAGGAAATGGCAACCCACTCCAATATTCTTGCCTGGAGAATCCCATGGACAGAGGAGCCTGGTGGGCTGCAGTCCATGGGGATCAAAAGTTGGACACAATTTAGCGACTAAACCACCACCAAGGTGGTTTTGTTCGTGCTGTAGTTGTTGAAATCAGTTACAGCGTTAAGTTCTGAATAACCGCTTATCAGATAATAAGGATTCTTCCTATTATTTTGAAGGAATTTAAGGCTCTAGTGATGATAAAAGGGACCCTAGCCGTCCTACATTTCAAGCACCCACTTAAGTTGTTTTCTTGTTTTGTGAAAATATAAACTTAAAAGAAAGCTAATTTATTCTAGTTTCTTTGTTCTTTGCCCTTTTAGTGGAATGCGTACTTAGTTTACAAATATGTGCCATGAGCCAAAATGTCAAACTTACACAAAGAAGTAATGGATTTGTGTACTTTAAATGATAGACTCTTTATGTCTGTCTCTTGATTAAAGTAGCATGAAAACTAGTGCGTGTAGCACATAAGTGATGGCAAAATGGAGCCCTTGGTGTCAGTTTTTCTTAGTCTGTTCAGTCTATGCCAGTATAAATACTTGAAGTGAACTTTAATTTCTTTTTTCTTGTTTTTCTGAAGCTGTACTCTTAAATTTGATGTTTGCAAATTGGCTGCCATTAAATAGACTTTCTGGTAAAAATGAGCTACTGGAAATCTTGGAAAGCCTAAAAAGAATATGTGTTGACAAGCAGATCTCAAGTCCCATAAGAAATAAACCAAACGATTGAGGCATTCACTTAGAAGAGTGTGGATTCTTGAAAGCCCATCTTATAAATTGGTTTTTGAATCTTAGATAAACCTGCTACCATTGTACTAATTGGCATCATTTTGACTTTTCTATGTTTTTGTCATTTTAATTTATCCTGTATTACTGTTTATTAAAGAAAGCACAGTGCAGCATGAAATTATCTTATTAACGGTAAGAAAAAAGATTTGTTTTCCGTGGTTCAGATTTTGGGGAGATAGAACTGTGAGCAGAATCTTAGCTTTATAAACGTTTCCCCTGTTCTTGGACTTAGCTACACAACCATAGAGGGAATGGGACTTCAGGATTGTATTTTTTTGTTCATTATTTAAGCAGACATATGGTAATGTAGTTTTGATCAATTTGTTAATTTTAAAACTCCATGTTAAAGTTGGCAGATTCATTCTCTTATATTTTTTATTTTTGAGGAGATTATAGAAAAACCATACTTTTTATACTTATGATATTTTAGTCTTGATCACCAAGGGAAATTTTACATTTGTTTCTAGAGAAGTGAGTTCAGTAATTGAGGAAAAATTTGTTTATAATAGTTTTGGATTTCTTAGGCTGAAAATGTTTCTATCAGCTTAAAATGACAATAGTGATTTTCTACGTTGGTTTGAAGTATGCAAAATTATGGTAATGGAAAGTCTAGCTGGTTTGTAGAGAGAGTATTGTACAAAAAACCTCACCAGGTTGACATTATAATGGCTGCAAATGACCAGTTGCTTTGGGAACCTAATGGAATTTAGAATAAAATCCATGTGTAGTTTGAGAAATTATCATCTTACCATGAGTTAACCTTTTTTTTTAGTCTAAAGAACAAATATCAGTCATTTTTCTCTTTTTTAAGTTTGTAAATAACATAATATGCAGATTTCATATTATAGTATAGCCAAACTATACTCCTAGAAATGATTGACTAGGAAGGTTTTCACTTGAAATTGTAAGAAAACATTACATGGTAGTTGCACACAGAAATGTGTTGTTAATTCACTGATGTAATACTCTTTTTTGTTGAGGATTTTCACTAAGCTTTCTCAACTAACTTTTATTGGTAGACATCTGCTTTCTTTCACAGTTTTATGATGATGAATTCACACTTTATCACAGTTGTGAATTTATCACTACTTAGTTTTACTAAAGAATGTCTTATAGTATATTTAGCTAATAAAGTAGGAAAATTTTTAAGGCCTGTGGAGAGAGGTTACTAAAATTGAAATGTCAAGTAATTTTATTGAGGATGACACAGTTCTTATTAATAATGATTAACTATGAGACTTTTTTTTAAAGTAGGATTCACTTTTTTTTGTTGGGGGATAGATTTTCCACTCATGTCACAATATTCTGCTCTCTCTGTCTTAATAAGCATTTTCCAAGTTTATGAAATGAATGTGTGTACAGAAGAGACAGAGAAAATGTGGAAAATCAGCTTGGCAAATGACTTTTTATAATAGCAGTCATCTCCAGTAAGAGCTATCAAGAAGTGACTAAATTTTCTTAAGGTAATTTAAGTGCATAAAGAATGAGAGTGAATTCTACTTATTTCTGAAATTACCTTTTTTCTTCCAAGGCAGAGAGTTAGGGGTGTTACTGAAGTTACTGACTTGAATAATTAAATTTGGATGCAGTAGTTACAGTGAAAGTTTCTCATTTACAATTTACTTCTTCTGGTCATTGTCTTGTGGACTCTTGGGTTTAATCTGATGCTAGAGTTCCTCTGATTATCTTTGGAAAGGGTTCTGGGATGTATTGCATAATCAAGGTGTTATAGAAATGACTTTTTTCTTGCTGACTTCCTGGATTTTGTTTACAATCTGTTTTATACCTACAATATTAAATTGTTGTTGTTGTTTACTCACTGAATTGTGTCCAACTCTTTTGCAACCCCATGGGCTGTGTAGCCTACTAGGCTCCTCTGTCCTTGGGATTTCCCAGGCAAGAATACTGAAGTAAATTGCCATTTCCTTCTCCAAGGGAACTTCCCTACCCCGGGAAGGAACCCACATCTCCTGCATTAGCAGGTGAATTCTTTACCGCTGAGCTACCAGGGAAGCCCAGAATATTAAGGCAAAGTGTAAATCAGGAGTTGAAGGAATCTTGAAATCTTATTAACTTAATCATGTTAATCTGTAAATCTTGTTTTGATTTACTCTGGCTTTCAGTTCAGTCGCTCAGTTCTGTCTGACTCTTTGTGACCCATGAATCGCAGCACGCCCAGCATCCCTGTCCATCACCAACTCCCAGAGTTCACTGAGACTCACGTCCATCGAGTCAGTGATGCCATCCAGCCATCTCATCCTCTGTCGTCCCCTTCTCCTCCTGCCCCCAATCCCTCCCAGCATCAGGGTCTTTTCCAATGAGTCAACTGTTCGCATGAGGTGGCCAAAGTACTGGAGTTTCAGCTTTAGCATCATTGCTTCCAAAGAAATCCCAGGGCTGATCTCCTTCAGAATGGACTGGTTGGATCTTCTTGCAGTCCAAGGGACTCTCAAGAGTCTTCTCCAACACCACAGTTCAAAAGCATCCATTCTTCGGCGCTCAGCTTTCTTCACAGTCCAACTCTCACATCCGTACATGACCACTGGAAAAACCATAGCCTGGACTAGATGGACGTTTGTTGGTAAAGTAATGTCTCTGCTTTTCAATATACTATCTAGGTTGGTCATAACTTTCCTTCCAAGGAGTAAGCGTCTTTTAATTTCATGGCTGCAGTCACCATCTGCAGTGAGTTTGGAGCCCCCCCAAAAAAAGTCTGACATTGTTTCCACTGTTTCCCCATCTATTTCCCATGAAGTGATGGGACCAGATGCCATGATCTTCGTTTTCTGAATGTTGAGCTTTAAGCCAACTTTTTCACTCTCCTCTTTCACTTTCATCAAGAGGCTTTTGAGTTCCTCTTCACTTTCTGCCATAAGGGTGGTGTCATCAGCATATCTGAGGTTATTGATATTTCTCCCGGCAATCTTGATTCCAGCTTGTGCTTCTTCCAGTCCAGCGTTTCTCATGATGTACTCTGCATAGAAGTTAAATAAGCAGGGTGACAATATACAGCCTTGACGTACTCCTTTTCCTGTTTGGAACCAGTCTGTTGTTCCATGTCCAGTTCTAACTGTTGCTTCCTGACCTGCATACAGATTTCTCAAGAGGCAGGTCAGGTGGTCCGGTATTCCCATCTCTTTCAGAATTTTCCACAGTTTATTGTGATCCACACAGTCAAAGGCTTTGGCATAGTCAATAAAACAGAAATAGATGTTTTTCTGGAACTCTCTTGCTTTTTCCATGATCCAGAGGATGTTGGCAATTTGATCTCTGGTTCCTCTGCCTTTTCTAAAACCAGCTTGAACATCTGGAAGTTCACGGTTCATGTATTGCTGAAGCCTGGCTTGGAGAATTTTGAGCATTACTTTAGTAGCATGTGAGACGAGTTCAATTGTGTGGTAGTTTGAGCATTCTCTGGCATTGCCTTTCTTTGGGATTGGAATGAAAACTGACCTTTTCCAGTCCTGTGGCCACTGCTGAGTTTTCCAAATTTGCTGGCATATTGAGTTCAGCACTTTCACAGCATCATCTTTCAGGATTTGAAAGAGCTCCACTGGAATTCCATCACCTCCTCTAGCATTGTTCGTAGTGATGCTTTCTAAGGCCCACTTGACTTCACATTCCAGGATGTCTGGCTCTAGGTGAGTGATCACACCATCGTGATTATCTTGGTCGTGAAGATCTTTTTTGTACAGTTCTTCTCTGTATTCTTGCCACCTCTTCTTAGTATCTTCTGCTTCTGTGAGGTCCATACCATTTCTGTCCTTTATCGAGCCCATCTTTGCATGAAATGTTCCCTTGGTATCTCTAATGTTCTTGAAGAGATCTCTAGTCTTTCCCATTCTATTGTTTACCTCTATTTCTTTGCATTGATCACTGAGGAAGGCTTTCTTATCTCTTCTTGCTATTCTTTGGAACTCTGCATTCAGATGCTTATATCTTTCCTTTTCTCCTTTGCTTTTCACTTCTCTTCACAGCTATTTGTAAGGCCTCCCCAGACAGCCATTTTGCTTTTTTGTATTTCTTTTCCATGGGGATGGTCTTGATTCCTGTCTCCTGTACAGTGTCAGGAACCTCAGATAAAGATATTTATCTTTAAAATATCTCAGAGATAAGATTTGTGTTCTTTAAAGAATCCTGTCACCTTACTTTATCAAGACAAAAGTCCACCCTTCACTTGGCTTATTGTTTCTTACACAGGTCATTGAATAGTCTGAACTAAATACTTTTTTTAGTATGGTAAAACCCTTTTTCCTTTTTTCTTTGCCAGTTCTGAGCTGGTGAATAGGCAGCCTCTTTTTTGGAGTTCTACTTGTTCTGCTGCAAACCATCTTAGCCAAAGGCTGTAGCACATAAAGTCCATGAAGAATGCTTTATTTATCTAAAGAACAAACAAGTGTATTTTAGTAGCTGTGTGTGCACAGTCAGGCACTTGTTCATATCTGACTTTTTGTGATACTGTGGACTGTAGCCCTCCAGGTTCCTCTCTCCATGGATTTCTCCAGGCAAGAATACTGGTGGTGGTTTAGTAGCTAAGTTGTGTCTGACTCTTGCGACCCCTTGGACTGTAGCGCTCTAGGCTCCTCTGTCCATGGGATTCTCCAGGCAAGAATACTGGAGTGTGTTGCAATTTCCCTTCTCTAGGGTATCTCCCTGATCCAGAATCGATGCTGAGGCCACAGGCAGTTAAGGCAACTGGGAAGCCCCCATTGAGGCATGTGCACTCCTAAATAATATGATTCTTAGACTTCCCCAGTGGCTCAGACGGTAAAGCGTCTGCCTACAACGTGGGAGAACTGGGTTCGATCCCTGGGTTGGGAAGATCTCCTGGAGAAGGAAATGGCAACCCACTCCAGTATTCTTGCCTGGAAAATCCCATGGACAGAGGAACCTGGTGGGCTACAATCCATGGGGTCGCAAAGATCGACACAACTGAACGACATTTACTTTACTTTACTTACTCATATCTATTTCACCGTGGAGAAGAGTGGTGCTCAGAAAGAATTAGGGCTGAAGTCAGGGGACTTGAAGGTATGGTTTTTCCAGTGGTCACGTATGGATGTGAGAGTTGGACTATAAAGAAAACTGAGTGCTGAAGAATTGATGCTTTTGAACTGTGGTGTTGGAGAAGACTCTTGAGAGTCCCTTGGGCTGCAAGGAGATCTAACCAGTCCATCCTAAATTAAATCAGTCCTGAATATTCATTGGAAGGACTGATGTTGAAGCTGAAACTCCAATACTTTGTCTACCTGATACGAAGAACTGAGTCATTTGAAAAGACCCTGATGCTGGGAAAGATTGAAGGCCGGAGGAGAAGGGGATGACAGAGGATGAGATGGTTGGATGGCATCACCAACTCAATGGACATGAGTTTGAGTAAACTACAGGAGTTGGTGATGGACAGGGAGGCCTGGCATGCTGCAGTCCATGGGGTCCCAAAGAGTCAGACAGGACTGAGCGACTGAACTGAACTCAGTATGAAAGAGAAGTTAATTACTACCCTTCCCTGGATCTGATTGCTGATAATTTATCAGACTAAAGACACATTCTATGAATTCAGGACAATGGAGTGGGATGTTTACTGAAAACAGGACTGAGGTCTCAGAGTTCTGCACTGGCTCCCTAGTAATTTCTACCTCACTTCATATTCTCTTTTCTAGTCTAACCCCAGATAGACTAGATGTTTTGTTTTTTGTTTTTCCCCTTATTTCCTAATCTTTGATCATTTTTAGTATTTCTCAACATTATCAGGACATTTTCAGTATCTTCTCTGAAATGAGAAAAATTAAAAGAAACTTACTATTATTAGGTATTGTGGAGGGATAGCTTGCAATTTTGTTTGTAATACTCTAGTTTTTATGTATGTTTTCTCTGAATTTTTGCTTTTTAGAACAGAACACATTATTGCTGATTCATAGTTACTTTAATAATTCAGTGAGTACTTTAGAAACCTTTAAGGAATATTTTAACAAAACATATGCTCCCCCCTCCTCCTTTTTTTTTCTTTTTGAGCTAACAGAAAGTAAAGCATTTAAGACGGAAAAAGAGTTTGGTGAAAGCAGAACATAAAATGAGTTTTGAAGTGGAAGATAAGGGAAATAATTCATCCATGAATTGGGGATTCTAGGGCAAAAGGCAAGAGGCCATTAATAATGAAATTATACTAAGAGGCATGAAAAGTTTTGATGGTCTGGATTTGGAGGCTAGCAAGAGAGAAGAGAAATTAGACATGCTATCCCTGGTGGCTCAGCTGGTTAAGAATTCGTCTGCAATGTGGGAGACCTGGGTTTGATCCCTGGGTTGGGAAGATCCCTTGGAGAAGGGACTCACTTTAGTATTCTGGCCTGGAGAATTCCATGCACTGTGTAATTCATAGGGTTGCAAAAGCGTCGGACACGACAGACCGACTTTCACACACACACAAAAATAATGAAATGAGGCATCTTTTTCATTTTCTTTCTGCACTTCCACCCAGGATTTTGTCTATGTGGCATGCATCTATATAGGGTAATGCATTGAAATGCCATCTTGTTCTTTAAGATTGGATAGATTTTGTATACCCATGTTCATAGCGTATCCACAGTAGATAAAATGCAGAAGCTACCCACGTGTCCATCAGTGAATGAATTTAAATGTGGTATATACATACAATGTAGTATTAGTCAGCCTTAAAGAGATAATTTTGACATAACCTGAAACATGGATGAATCATGAGGATGTTATGCTAAATGAAGTAAAACCAGTCATAAAAAGAGAAATAGTATATGATTCCCCTTACGTAAGGTACTTAGAGTAGTCAGTTTTATAAGCACAGAAAGTAGAATGGTAGTTGCCAGGAGCTGGGGGGAAGGGGAAATGGGGAATTATTGTTTGGTAGGTATAGAGTTTCAGTTTTTTAAGATGAAAAGAATTATGGAGAGGGATGGTAGTGATGGTTGGACAACATTATATTTAATATCACTCTTTTGTATACTTAATGATGGTAAGTTTTATGTTATGAATGTTTTACCACCATTACAAAAGGGAAAAAACTGGGTATATTTTTTGACAGTATTAACTGTACTAGGCTTAACAGTATAGGGTTTCTTCAGTATGTCTATGGTCTCAACCCAGTGAATCAACTTGCTCTGTAAAAGAGCAATCATTACAGAACTGGGAGAAAATAGAATAGTGAGGTTTATTTGGGAGACTTCGTAAGCTTAGCTGTAAACTTTCTCTGTTGTTCAGTTTGGAAACTTCACTAGTATACAAGTTATGAATTATAGCCAAAAATTACATTTTTCTGTCACAAAAAGTGACAGAGCTTACTGTATTTTAAATTCTTATTGTTATTGCTACCTGTATTACCATTTGTAACATTATCAATGTTATAAACACCTCTGTGATTTGGTCCCTGCCTTCTTTTTACTTCTACTGCCTCAGTTCCAATAACCTTGTTCTGTTATTCAGCAAATACCAGTCTCAGTGGCCTCTGTTTCTCAAAAATGCCAGCACAGAAGTGCTGAGGACCCTCACATAGTATATTCTCTCTCCCTGAGACACCTTACATTTCTAGTGTCTTCCACCCTGCCTCCACAACTAATTTCTACTATCAAGTCTCAATTTTAATGATTCTTCTTCTATGACTCCTTCTCTCACTCCTTACTCTCCTTACTGCAATTGCAAGGGTAAGTTATCTGCTTAATTTTTTCAGTCTCCTCTACCGGACAGTAGAATATCCACAAAGCTGAGGCTTTCTGGCTCAGTTTCACTTACACTTGGTTATATAGTAGACGCTCAGTCAATCTTAGTTGAATAAAAGAAGTTTTCTGTTAGATTTCTTGTACATTAGATGCATACTTTATTTTCTACTTTGGGTATGTGAGTAACTTAATTTGCAATCATAATATATATATATAATCTTTTTAATGAATAATGTAGACTGTTCTAAGGTATTTTCTTAGCCATTAGTCTTTGTGGTAGATGAATGATTCTTACACCACTTTTTTCCATTTTTCGGAAAAGAGAAAGAACCTATATGGTTAGTAATTTGACATTTGGGAATTATGTTACATGGAGTGAAATGGTTGTTCACATTGTTTCAGTCTGTAGGACAGTGCCACTCTTGCCTCATATTTTAACTTAAATGTTGAGTATAGCTCTGGTTAGCTATAAGAGGTAGAGGATTGTGGGGCCTGAATTTGGGCCATGATGAAAAGGACAGAGTTCACAGTCCCTGCTCTGAGACAGAACAGCCTGGGAAAAGAAGAGGAACTGGAACCTCAGCATGCATCATCCTACTTTTCCTCAGACTGCCTTCATTGCCAGGCTAAAATAGTGCATGGACAACGATTATTATGTGAATGTATTAGTATAACGATGTTATTTGAGACTGTTTATTCTGGAACTTGTTATTTGTAATAGGTTTGGAGACATGGTGAGTGAGGAAGCAGTGACAGTAAGTTTTGATTTTATTCTGCTGTCACTGAGGTATTTCAATTAAGGAAAGGAAAGCAGAAATAGCAGCTTGCAGTTTGATGGGCTTTGGGATCTCCCTTGCAATATTACAAACCACAGACTTTTCTTGGAAAAACTGGGTTCCCCAGAAAGCAGAGCCCTGCACACTAATAATTTATTAGAGAGTAAAACTGGACTGAGGAAGGAGAAAAGGAGGGAGAGCCAATATGAAAATGTGCTGTCAAAAATGACTAGAGATGTTTTTGATTGTCGTAACTGGGGGGAATGTAGTGGGTAGACACCAGAGATGCTGCTAGATATCCTGCAATGCACATATCCTGTAATGCACAAAGCACAATAATAATAAATTATTGGTGGTAGTTTAGTCACTAAGTGTGTCTGACTCTTGTGACCCCATGGACTATAGCCCACCAGGCTCTTCTGTCCATGGAATTCTCCAGGCAAGAATTACCGGAGTGGGTTGCCATTTCCTTCTCCAGGGGATGGGATTGAATCTGGGTCTCCTGCATTGCAGGCAAATTCTTTATCAACTGAGCCACTAGGGAAGCCAATAAATTATTATCTGGTCCGAAATGTCACTTCTGCTGGAGTTGAGAATTCCTGATTTAGATAATGTAACCCAAAAGAATTTCAGAGAGATTGCAGTACTGTATAGGGCTGAGAATAGAATTTTGGGGAAATAACCTAAGGTGATCAGAGAAAGACTGACAAGGAGTGACCAGAGAACCAAGAAGAAGGCAGGAAGAAATGGCATCCTGGAAGCCAAGGGGGAGCCTTAGGATGAAGTGGTCAACATTTTTTGGCTTCCCTGGTGGCTCAGAAGGTAAAGCATCTGCCTGAAATGTGGGAGACCTAGTTTCAATCCCTGGGTCAGGAAGATCCCCCGGAGAAGGAAATGGCAACCCACTCCAGTACTTTTGCCTTGACAATCCCATGGACGGAGGAGCCTGGTAGGCTGCAGTCCATGGGTTGCAAGTCCATGGGGTTGCATGGGGTCAGCAATTTTAGAGAGGCTAATTTAGATAAGTATTAAAAATTATGTATTTTAAATTTGATAATATTTCTGTTTTCAGTTTATGAAACTACTGTTTTATAAATGTGCACAACTTGTGTTGTGCTTCTTGAAGAAATGTATTTTATAAAATATTTACATTTGGCCTCTGGGAAATCAATCATTTGGAAACTGAGCATGACTAAAATGGTACTATGCTGTGCTCCAGGGGAAAAAGATGAGTAAGATGTAAACTCTATTCTTGAGGCGCTTACAGTGGGAGAGATGGGAAATGTCAGCATGCAATGTAACATATGAAGAGGTATGATCAGAGAACCATGGAGAGGACCTTCTAATCTTCCTGTGATGTAGTACATACAGCCAGCCCTGGATCCTGAGAAGGCTTGAAAGAGCAAAAGACTTAGGCATATTGAAAACAAATAATGGAAAGATTATGTTTATTTTTTAATTTCAGTGTTAAAAATGGCCATTGGGAGTATGGGTGATATGTTCTGCCATGAGCAGTATGTATGGGATGTTTCACTTATAAATCGCAATGTAAACTACCACCTTCTGTCTCCACCCCAACACAGCCCTTTGTTTAGAATGTGCCTGAGGCTTGTCTCATTTCTGTGCCGTTTCTCTTTCCTCTCTACCCACTTCTGTTTCTTTGTAATTCCAAGCAGAGATAGGAAATGGTAGTTATAACTGAGGGCTGTGGGGAGTTGGGAATTTTTCTGGAGAATCTATAAGTTTATCCTAGAGTTGGCTTTTCCTCTTGTCTATCCGTTTCCTCCAAAATGAATGATAGTCATCTCCTTACATCCTAACCCTGGGTGTGACCAGAAGTGAAGTGAGATTTTTTCCTCACAAATTTGTGTTTTTTAATTTTTAATATTTAGATTATAAACTGTTTACTTATCTTCATATTCTTCTGAGTGTTGGTCACAAAGAGTGGGACATGACTGAGCGACTGAGCACAACGCACAGCACACACTATAGTAGTTCTCAAACCTTCTGGTCTGTGGGGCCTTTTATGCTCTTAAAAATGATTGAGGATCCCACACAGCTTTTGCTAATGTGTGTGCTGTGCTTAGTCGCTCAGTCGTGTCCGATTCTTTGCAACCCCATGGCCTGTAGCCTGCCATGCTCTTCTGTCCATGGGGATTCTCCAGGCAAAAACACTGGAGTGGGTTGCCATGCCCTCCTCCAGGGGAATCTTCCCAACCCCCAGGGATCGAATACAGGTCCCCTGCATTGCAGGTAGATTCTTTACCATCTGAGCCACCAGGGAAGCCCAAGAATACTGGAGTGGGTAGCCTATCCCTTCTCCAGGGGATCTTCCTGACCCAGCAATTAAACTGGGGTTTCCTGCATTGCAGGTGGATTCTTTACCAGCTGAGCTACACAGGAGGTTATATTTACTGATATTTATCAAGTTAGAGTTAAGACTGAGAAATTAAAAAAAAAACTTTATTAATTCATTAAAAGTAACATCAAGCTCATACTTATTAACATAAATAACATTTTAATGAAAAGTATTTTCTGAAGTAAAACATCAGTGAGAAAAGTGGCATTGTTTTATACTTTTGTAAATCATTTATATGTCTGACCTGATAGAAAACTGCTTGACTTTCATAACTCGTTTTTCGTTCTGTCTGTTGCAATATTTTGGCTGAAATATATGAGGAAATTCCAGTCTCACACAGACATGTAGTTAGAAAAAGAGAATGATATTTTAGTAGTTATTTCAAATAAGTGTCGGTTTTCTTTGATGCTACACCGAAATTTGACAAGTAATAGTTTCATTTTAAAGTTTATGTTATTGAAGTATAGTTGATTTATAATGTTGTGTTTCTACTGTACATCAAAGTGATTCAGATATATTTGTGTGTGTGTGTTGTGTGTATACATATACACTTTCCATTAGGGCTTCTCACAGGATATTGAATAGAGTTCCTTGTGCTCGACAGTGGGACCTTGCTGTTTATCAGTTCTATGTATGATAGTTTGTTAATCCCAAATTTCCATTCCTTCCCTCCCTACCCTTCTCCCCCTTGGCAACCACAGGTTTGTCATCTATGTGGTCTTTAAGTTTGTCTTTCAGGTAAAAATGGTGGTCCATGAAAAATATGGCCAGTTAGCTTACAGCTCAAACAAATATACAAGTGCTTTCCCTTGGCAATTGTAATTTTGTGCTGCAGAGATGCTTTATATGTATCTTCTGTGTTGTCACACAGAACTTTAAAAAGATGTGTACTCAAGGGTCAAGATTTAATAAGTAAGTTTCACTACTTCACCCAGGGCTGGCCTTTATTTTTACTGCAGTCCATGGTGGGGGAGAGTCTGATGACTGCTAGTACATTTGGTGCAATTGCCTTGATTTGTGCTAAGGCATCATTAGTTTCTAGTACCCGTCATCGCTTTTGGACCATCAGTGCAAAAGCTGACTGAGTGGAAGGCCAAATGATGTCTTAGTACTTTTATGAAAATAGTCTTCCCCTCGTGGATCATCTGAAAGGTTTTCTGGGATCTCTAGAGGACCAGAGAGTGTGCTTGGAGACCTACTTGTTTAGTAAGACATTCTTCAACCCGACGTCAGAATTCTTGGTTTCTGGTTTAGTAATGCTTGTTATGGATTTCAGGAAATTATTGACCTCATTTTTTTCTTCCTTTTTTAAAGTAATGTGGAAATGAGTGCTTTGCAAATGAATTAGTTTGTGTCAGAAGTCTGGAAATATTATTTAAATGTGGCTCTTTATAAAGAAGTCCTGTAGATTTGCACTGGGACTTTTCTCTCCATTTATTTTGTTTATACCTGGACTTGATAACCTATTTTTTAAAAATTTCTAATTAATTTTTCAAAAATATAATACTTGAATATGATCTTTATCAATGCAGACACTGCAGTCATGTTAGAATATAGGCTATAAGATACAAAAGATGTCCTCAAAGCTGCTTATAATCTGATTAATATACACTCAGAAATAGCAATATAATATATTTTATGCTATTACATGATTGCTTTGGAGAATATAGGAGACTAGAGAGGGCAAGGAGAAGTAGAAAATGTCTTTGTGAATTTGATAGAATTAAACTGGACCTTAATGGAAACGGAAATGATAGTGAGCCAAGAAGCCCAGAGAATACATCATACTTCACAGTGAAGCTTTTCCCCTCCCAAATAGCCATTCAGTTTCCCCTTGCATTCCTTCTTCCCTTTCTGTGGTTTGGGACACAGTTTTTCTTACACTTCTCAATTTTGGACCACTCTGAGGCCTATGATTTGTGCTGCTGTTAAGACAGTGTGCTGTGGTGGAAAGATATTAGGCTTTGGGATCTCACTAATGCAACCCCCATTTCTGATGTCACCATTTACTGCCCATGGGCAAGGTCTACAACTTTGAAGCCTGTATAAAAAATAAGTAAGAAAATAAATTTAAAGGTTCCTAGTAAATGCTCACTGCCTTTCACTGTTATTACAAGTAGTTGATAGTGACAGAGGATGCATCAATTAAGATGATAGCATCAGTTGGTAAAGAATCTGCCTGCAATGCGGAAGATCCTGGTTCGATTCCTGGGTCAGGAAGACTTGCTGGAAAAGGGATAGGCTACTCACTTCAGTATTCTTGGGCTTCCCTGGTGGCTCAGCTGGTAAAGAATGTACCTGCAATGCGGGAGACTTGGGCTTGATCCCTGGGTTGGGAAGATCTCCTGGAGAAGGGAATGGCTACCCACTCCAGTATTCTGGCCAGGAGAATTCCATGCACTGTATGGTCCATGGGATTGCAAAGAGCCGGACACAACTGAGCAACTTTCATGCTGTGATGAAATTTATCTGTTAGACTGGGATAGCAAAAGGCTTATTACAAGGGAGGTAGTAATACAGAATTGTTACCATGGATTTCACAGTCTGAGAGACTTGGAGTCAGATCTTGACTGCAGGCTATGCTATTACCTTCATTTACTTTGAGCAAGTTGACTTATATTCTCCAAGCCTTAGTTTATTTATATAATAAATGGGAATGGTTTTAGGAAAATAGTCAGCTTCGATTGTCATGGATATCTTGACATACATTGCCCAGTTCAAGAGGTCTAACCATGTAAAAGAGACTAAAATATTTACTGTCTGGTTCTTTACAAAAAAAGTTTGCCAGTTCCTGTTATATATAATTAAGTTATTTGGAATCAGTTTGATTCTTTGAGGATAACTTTTAAACTTAGAGTGGGTCCAGAACAGACTTCAGTCCAGGGCTAATTTACCCCAATACTACTGTGATGACTTCCAGAGGACTCTACCGTGTATTGGTAAATCTTTCCTCTCTGGCTGGTGGGAACATAGCAAATGTTCCCAGCCATATGTGATCTTGGGAAATTGTACAGTTTGCGGCTTCCTGCTGATTCTTTCCTTGGTCCCGGGGAATTTCCTCTTACTCATGTGCAGATGAATACTCAACAGCGACTCCTCGGGTCCCCTGTGCAGTTCTCTGCAGTGCTCTGTGTTGCTTCCGCCTCTCTGATATTCTGCCCCATAAATACTTGCTGCCTTTGCTTCACTTAACTCTTGATTATTTTTTTCTCAATTCACCATGTTACTGGGCTTTGTTTGAATTCCCCCTTCCTGTGCCACAGTCTGGAAAGTCCTTCAAGGGCACTGAACTGGGGCAGTCGTAGCCCTCGTCTTCTGCTTTCCCTTCTTTCAAGGATTGTGGGCTTCCTTCCTGTTGTCCTGTGTCTGAAAATGTGTGGTTTTTCCATGTGTGTGTGTGTTGGTGGGGTGGGGTGCTGAGGCCGGGGGTATTTATAGGGTAAATACTGCTGTTAGTTTTTATTGCCAGAAGCAAAGATATGTTCATAGCTTTTCTTTTTCCTTCCTGTGTACTCTTTAGGAAGTCAGATGAGTCCACAATTTTACAATCAGCTTTTTTTTTTTTTTTTGTAGCAGTTAAGTTCCATAGCCATTTGTATTAATCTGGATTCTTTAGAGAAACAGAACCAATAGGAGATACAGATAGATAGATGGATAATAGGGAATTGACTTATGTGGTTAAGAAGGCCAAGAAGTCCCAAGATGTGCAGTCAGCAAGCTGGAGACCCAGAAGAGCTGATGGTATAGTTTCAGTCCAAGTCCACACATTTGAGAACTAGGAGAGCTGATGATGTGAATTCCAGTCTGAGTCTGGAGGCAGGAGAAGACTGATGTTCCAGCTTGAGGACTGGCAGAGAGAAAATATTCTCCCTAACTCTGCGTTTTTATTCTATTGAGGCCTTCAATGGATTGGATGAGGCCCACCTACATTGCCCTCAGGGGCTTCCCTGATAGCTCAGCTGGTAAAGAATCTGCCTGCAGTGCAGGAGACCCCAGTTCGATTCCTGGGTTGGGAAAATCTGCTGGAGAAGGGATAGGCTACCCACTCCAATATTTTTGGGCTTCCCTTGTGGCTCAGCTGGTAAAGAATCCAGCTGCAATGCAGGAGACCTGGGTTTGATCCCTCGATCCCTGGGTTGGGAAGATCCCCCAGAGAAGGGAAAGGCTACCCATTCAATATGCTGGCCTAGAGAATCCCACAGACTGTATGTATAGTGCATGGGGTTGCAAAGAGTTGGACACGACTAAACAACTTTCACTTCACTTCACCTAAACTGGGGAGGGTAATCTGCTTTATTCAGTCTGTTGATTCAAATATTAATCCCACCCAGAAGCACCCTCACAGGCACACCCAGAATAATGTTAAACCAAATATCTGTGTACCCTGAGATTCTGGCTAATTGCCATAAAATTATATATCACACCACAGTATCTCCCAGTTTGCCCTTCATCTGATTTGTATAATCATTAATCTTTATAACGTTAAATGCATTACCTTTGGCCCCATTTTCTCTCACTGTGGAGATTATTCCTGAGTTTCTAGAGTAATCTCAATCTCATTTCAAAGAAAAGCTGTGATAAACTTAGTGTATTAAGAAGCAGAGACAACACTTTGCAGACAAAGGTCCATATAGTCAAAGCTATGGTTTTTCCACTAGTCATGTACAGATGTGAGAGCTGGACCATAAAGAAGGCTGAGAGCTGAAGAGTCAATACTTTCAATCTCTGGTGCTAAAGAATATTCTTGAGAGTCCCTTGGACAGCAGGGAGATCAAACCAATCAATCCTAAAGGAAATCAACCATGAATATTTATTGGAAGGACTGATGCAGAAGCTGAAGCTCCAATACTTTGGCCACCTGATGCGAAGAGCCAACTAATAATTGGAAAAGACCCTGATGCTGAGAAAGATTGGCAGGAGGAAAAGGGGGTGACAGAGGATGAGATGGATGGATGGCATCACTGACTCAATGGACATGAGTTTGAGCAAACTCCAGAAGAAAATGAAGGACAGGGAAGCCTGGCATGCTACAATCCATGGGATTGCAAAGAGTCGGACATGACTGAATGACTGAACAACAGCAAAATCAGCATTTCAAGCAGCTGTTCCCTGGGATCACTTTTCACCAAAAACACAGAAGTGTGCTTTTCAAATTATTTGAAAGGGACTGTTTGTAAATCTGTAGAAGTGGTGTGGGAGGGAAAACCACAATAGGTAGGATAATTGTTGATAACAGTGGAAGTAGTAACTGTTGATAGTGGCTACTACTTCTAGGCCTGAAGAGGTTAGAGGAGGGAGCATGTTAAGCCTGGAAGGAGACTGTTCTTGTAGAGATGGCTGCTTTGGGAGAAGCATTGGCACTCGGTAGAGGTACCCAGCGGAGAAGGCAATGGCACCCCACTCCAGTACTCTTGCCTGGAAAATCCCATTGGCAGAGGAACCTGGTAGGCTGCAGTCCATGGGGGTCGAGAAGAGTCGTACACAACTGAGCGACTTCACTTTCACTTTTCACTTTCATGCATTGGAGAAGGAAATGGCAACCCACTCCAGTGTTCTTGCCTGGAGAATCCCAGGGACGGGGGAGCCTGGTGGGCTGCTGTCTATGGGGTCGCATAGAGTCGGACATGACTGAAGTGACTTAGCAGCAGCTGCAGCAGCAGAGGTACCCAGCCAGCTTAAGATCATCCTACAGAGGGAGAGTCAGGAAATGAAATGCCATAACCACTCCCCGCTTCCTCTTTCTGCTCTGCTTTTGATGTGGTCTATGGAAAAACAAAGAAAAGCAATGCCAAAGAATGCTCAAACTACCACACGATTGCACTCATCTCACACGCTAGTAAAGTAATGCTCAAAATTCTCCAAGCCAGGCTTCAGCAATATGTGAACCATGAACTTTCAGATGTTCAAGCTGGTTTTAGAAAAGGCAGAGGAACCAGAGATCACATTGCCAACATCTGCTGTATCATTGAAAAAGCAGGAGAGTTCCAGAAAAAGGTCTATTTCTGCTTTATTGACTATGCCAAAGCCTTTGACTGTGTGGATCACAATAAACTGTGGAAAATTCTGAAAGAGTCGGGAATACCAGACCACCTGACCTGCCTCTTGAGAAATCTGTATGCAGGTCAGGAAGCAACAGTTAGAACTGGATATGGAACAACAGACTGGTTCCAAATAGGAAAAGGAGTATATTGTCACCCAGTTTATTTAACTTATATGCAGAGTACATCATGAGAAACACTGGGCTGGAAGAAGCACAAGCTGGAATCAAGATTGCCGGGAGAAATATCAATAACCTCAGATATGCAGATGACACCACCCTTATGGCAGAAAGTGAAGAAGAACTAAAGAGCCTGTTGATGAGGGTGAAAAAGAGGAGAGTGAGTAAGCTGGCTTAAAATTCAACATTCAAAAAACTAAGATCAGGGAAGCTGATCCTATCACTTCATGGGAAATAGATGGGGAAACAGTAGGGAAACAGTGCAAACAGTGGCTGACTTTATTTTCTTGGGTGCCAAAATAACTGCAGATGGTGACTTCAGCCATGAAATTAAAAGACACTTGCTCCTTGGAAGAGAAGCTATTACCAACCTGAGACTGTGTTAAAAAGCAGAGACTTTACTTTGCCGACAAAGGTCCATTGAGTGAAGGCTATGGTTTTTCCAGTAGTCATGTATGGATGTGAGAGTTGGACTATAAAGAAAGCTGAGCACCAAAAAATTGATGCTTTTGAACTATGGTGTTGGAGAAGACTCTTGAGAGTCCCTTGGACTGCAAGGAGATCCAACCAGTCTATACTAAAGGAAATCAGTCCTGAATAGTCATTGGAAGGACTGATGCTGAAGCTGAAGCTCCAATACTTTGGCTACCTGATGCAAAGAAGCAACTCATTGGAAAAGACTAGGATGCTGGGAAAGATTGAAGGCGGGACGACAGAGGATGAGATGGTTGGATGGCATCACTGACTTGATGGACATGAGTTTTAGCAAGCTCTGTAAGTTGGTGATGGGCAGGGAGGCCTGGCATGCTGCAGTCCATGGGGTTGCAAAGAGTCAGACAGGACTGAGTGACTGAAGTGAACTGAACTTTATGGTAAATAAGACTGTATAAGTAGCCAGCTGTGGAAATCAAGTAATCAATAATGGTAGACATGTAAGCTTCTATTTTAAAGAGTTGATTTCTGTCATAATTTTTGATTATCATTTGTGAAAGCAACAGCAATAAATTAAAATTTCTCTGTTGTGTTTCTCCTGCCAATAAAATGAATGTAGCATTGTGGCATTGAGCCAGATGAGAAAGATGAGGAAAGAAGGCAGAATCCAATCAGTCACTAATGATATTGGTTGAATCTGAGTATAGTATACAGACTGTTGTTGTTTGGTCACTAGGTCGTGTTGAACTATTGCGACCCAGTGGACTATAACCGACCAGGTTCCTCTGTCCATGGAATTCTCCAGGCGAGAATACTGGAGTGGGTTGCCATTCCGTTCTCCAAGGGATCTTCCCATGAGACA
This sequence comes from Bos grunniens, assembly GCF_055505025.1. Classification (NCBI taxonomy): domain Eukaryota; kingdom Metazoa; phylum Chordata; class Mammalia; order Artiodactyla; family Bovidae; genus Bos; species Bos grunniens. The sequence goes on along the minus strand of NC_141185.1, from coordinate 28,449,884 downwards.
CTATTGAACTTGTGTCTTCTGCATTGGCGGGTGGGTTCTTTACCAGCACACCACCATACAGACTGTTACCAAATCAAACAGGCAAGTAAGTGATGTGTTGGGAGGTTGCTTAAAAAAATTGAAGAAGCATGATATATTGAGGTGTAAGAAAAACCATTGGCCTGAAAAGCCCTAGAACTATTAAAACAACAAAAACAACACGACAAAACTTAGCGTGCTTGCCAAGCAGAACTCTCCTGGAAGCAGACCCTAGGTTCTGTGACCCTGTTTGATGCTGACTGATAAACTGTACTCCTAAACCATATCGTGGTAAATGTGCTGTCTTATGGAACAAATCACATCTATTAGTATTAACATTTTTGTGTTGTTTAAGAAAAAGTTTTAGAATCATTGTGGTACTATATATGTGTATTTGTTTTTAAAGGTGTTGGAAGCATTTAAGAGAATTAAACATATTAGAGAATCTCATGTTAGCTTTGTAATTTTAATTTGAAATGTTTTATTGATATTAAACATATGTTATGTATTAATTAGTATTTTTTTTGATCGTGGGTGAAAGGAAACACAACACAATGTTGGCTTAAACAAGGTAGTTTATTTCTCTTTCACATAAGAATTTGGATGCATCCATATAGGCCTGATAAGACAGTTTTATTCCACAAGGTGTTCAGGAACCAGGGTTTTGTTTTTTTTCCCCCCAGTTTGCTGCTACAGTACATTTAGGAAGATTTTAACTTGAAAGTATTAAAATAATTTGGTTAAGTTTCTAAAGTGTTAGAGCATTCAAGATACTTGGATTTATTTCATTTATTATTTCTGTTTATTAAATTTACAAGAGTTACTTGGGTATTTAGAGTGATTTTGGTAGTTGGTAAGGCTACCCTGTCAGGCATTTGTAAGATTTGAGAGTGTCAGGTTTATTTGATTTCTAAATATAGTTTTAAATATTTTAGACAACTTAATTTACCTAACTGTATAATTGGAGATAATGAGGAGATAACATGCTGTGCACCTGGAGTTGAGACTGCTGACATTAGTTCTTTAAATGCTTTTGAGTGTACATTTTATATTGTCAAGGGGGAGTAAATAATTGCTTTAATATTTGCATATCTTTCATGAGACTTTGACAAGCTTAGCTCTTTGCTGTTAGGAGACTCAGTCAGTTGTGTCCAACTCTTTTGTGACTCATTGGACTATAGCCTGCCATGCTCCTCTGTCCGTGGGATTTCCCAGGCAGGTATACTGGAATGTGTTGCCATTTCCTTCTCCAGAGGATCTTCCCAACCCAGGGGTTGAACCCATGTCTCCTGCATTGGCAAGTGGATTCTTTACCACTGAGCAACTAGGGAAGGCCCTTGGTATATGGTAGATGCTCACTAATATGTTGAATGAGAGAGTGAATGGAAAGAAATCTCTTTAAGTGGTGAGTGTTCATTGATACCTTAAAATAAAACTCATTTTTACAGAAATGTAATTTATATTTAGTCTTTTGTGGGGTTGCAACTTTTATATAAGTTAATTGCCTGTAATTTTAAGTGGTAGAGAATGGAATTTTTAAATGTTACTATTTTATAAATGCTTTAATGGTAGCCCATATCCAAAATAAAAAGCTATCTAACATTACAAAGTTTCATTACCTTTTTGAATAGTTTTCAGATTACTGTGGGGTCACAGACATTAGTGACTCTGCTTCCTATTAATTCTTTTTTTTTTTTTTCTGTTTTCTTATCTATATACTCTGATATATGGACCGTTCATATAAGTTCCCAGATATCTAGTATAACTTCATGGGTAATGGTAAGGCTTTTATTGTATATGCAAAATGCTTATTGAAAGGAGTTGGCCTCTGAGTATTTGTAAATGTATTATTTCTTTTATTTCCTAGTTGTTAATGTTTTTATTGTAATTTATGTTTATTTACATTTCTTAGCTATACCTTTGGGCTTTCTTGGTGGCTCAAATGGTAAAGAATGCAAGGCAGGAGACCCTGGTTTGATCCCTGGGTTGGGAAGATCCCCTGTCGTAGGGAATGGCTACCCATTCCAGTATTCTTGCCTGGAGAATTCCATGGACAGAGGAGTTTGTCGGACTGTAGTCTGTGGGATCTCAAGAATCGAACACAACTGAAAGACTAACATTTTTAGCTTTATCTTTATTATGGCTTTTTTTTGTTGCTGTCATGTTAGGTTTGTTTCCCCCCCCCCCCCCAGTAGTCTTCTTAAGATGGTTTTTTCATTTTTATGCCTTGTATCTTTTCCTTTCCTCTTAACTTGAGTTTAATGTATTGTTTTAACCACACTGATGTAAAGAGTGTGCTGTAACCAGAGTGTTGTCTTTGGCTGTACATCTATTTATTTTCTCTATTGTATTTTGTATTCTTGTGTTTTTTAAATGTTGGCAGTCATAATTTTGTCTAACTTTTTTATGTTTTGTTGCTTCAAGTATACACATTAATATGTATTTTAGTTACTGTATGAAGCTCAGTTTTGTGTTAAGCCCTTGTCATATGGCTAAGATAGCGTTTGTCCCAGTATGTCACTCCTGTTTTGCTAATTTGCTGCTAAATTCTCTTATTTTGCCTTGTGGGCATGTATTGCTAGTATGTTTCAAATTCCAGCTCCTGAATCCCCTGTACTTGGAGCTTGCTGTAGCTGCTCAAAAATGAATTTGAGATTTTTAAAAGCTTGGTGGGTTAATAAAACCAGTTTTATCTGTCATATAAATTTGATAAGAAGGCTGGAAATGTCACCATATAAACAGAAAGATAGGGATTACAGAAATTTATATAAAAGATATATCAAAATAACCCAAAATAGTCAATTATAATTTTACAGCCATAACCCCAGTTAAGACTTTCTGTTGGCTTAAAAGATGATACACATTAAGTATAGAATAACTTGGTCTTTCAGAGTTAAATCATTTCAGGAAACTTGTTTGGACATCATCAAGCGATAGAAAGAAAACATGCTCCTATATTTGCTGCTCTTTAAACTGTGTGTTATCTTCTGATCTCATGTATGTTGGCATGACCTTAATTAAACCTTCTGCTTCTTTGGAGATATATGTGGTAAGAATATGAGACTTAGTATGAAACAAGCCTAGACTCAAATCCTTACTCGTTTTGTTGCTAGCTGTTTAACTTTGGGCAATTTAGTTTTCTGATGTTCGACTATGTTATAAGAAGTATCACATATAAATACTTCATGTGTCATATGAAGGCAACTTTTCAAGGCCACAGCTAGAAGTGATTAATTTCGTATAATAAATTAGCTTTCCTGGGGCCTTCCCTAGTGGTCCAGTGGCTGGGACTCTATGGTCTCAAAGCAGGGGGCCTGGATTCAACCCCTGGTTGGGGGAACTAGATACCACATGCCACAGTGAAGTGTTTGCATGCTACAACTTATAAAGAAAATATTAATAATAAAAAAGTGATAATAATAATATTTTACTGTACTGAAAATGCCTGAGTGACGAAATATAGGGCATGCAGGTTTACTTTACATCTGTTTACTTTTGACTGTTTACCTATTTACAGAAGTGTTTTGGCCATTATGTTAACATGTAGTTTTGAGTACCAGCTATACTGAGCAAGAAGAATATGGTATTGGTTGGAGAGGCAAGAAAGAGGCATGAAAAAGATAAATAATCATACAGGGTAACATTTAAAAAGAAATAAATTTATTTACTTGTAAGTGAAGGAAAATTGCTTCACAATATTTTGTTGTTGCTGCTGCTGCTAAGTCACCTCAGTCGTGTCCGACTCTGTGCGACCCCATAGACGGCAGCCCACCAGGCTCCCCGTCCCTGGTTGTGTTGGTTTCTGCCTAATGTTAACATGAATCAGCCGTAGGTATACCTATGTCCTCTTCTTGAACATCCCCCCCACCTCCCACCCCATCCCAGCCCTCTAGGTTGTTATAGAGCCTTGGTTTGAGTTCACTGAGTCATACAGCAAATTCCCACTGGCTGTTTATTTTCCATATGGTAATGTATGTTTCCATGTTACTATCTCCATGCATCCCACCCATTTGTTAAGTGTTTGATGCTGGAGGAGATTAGAAGAGGGGATGGCTATGGAGAGCTGGTTTCGAGGCTGCCATGCAAGAAAGGCATTAGAGACTGGGGACAGCCTTCAACTTTCCTCAACTGTAAAATGGAAATAGTACTGCCTCATAGGATTGTTATAAGGATTCAGTGAAATATGGTAAATATCTGTAAAGTATCTATACGGTGCTGTATGACACATAACTGCTATTTTTGTTATTCTTCTACACTGAATGTAAGTGGTTCCTTCTGTCATCTTAAAAAATTTTTCCTTCACAGATGCCTGACTACTCCATTAACTTGGAGATAACACATAGTTTTCAACTTAAATACTAACTTCTTATCTGGAACATAATGTTGAAAAAATTCTTATCCGTATCTGGTTGCAGCAATAAAAAATGTGGTCAGTTAGTGATCAGTTAGTGCTCAGTTAGTGATGCCAAAGCAGGTGTAAAGTAGGCTGGAGCTCAGGAATTGTGGTGTATGGGTTGTTGGAGTATGTGAAGCAAGTATTTATCATCCTTACCTGTAGTCCTGTTATCACCTGTTTTTTCTAGTCCTCCTTTCACTTCTTCTTGTTAAACTCTGCAGTATAAATTGACAAGATTCAAATGTAGGATGCCAAGTTTGTCCCTGTATTTCTAGTTACTCAGTAAATATTTGCTAAGTAGTTAGGTGGTGCAGTGGTAAAGAATCTGCCTGCCAGTGCAGGAGATGCAAGAGACGTGGTTTCGATCCCTGGATTGGGAAGATCCCCTGGAGAAGGAAATGGCAACCTGCTCCAGTATTCTTGCCTGGAAAATGCCATGGACAGAGGAGCCTGATGGGCTGCAGTCCATGGGGAAGCAAGAGTTGGACACAACTGAGTGAGTGAGCATACACATACACACACGCACACGCACACACACACACACACACACTAAATGAAGAAAATCAGAAAATCATAGCTCTAGATTGGTAAGAATTTGAGATAGTAATCCTTCCTCCAAAATATCTCTTTATATATTATCTTATTTATATTATTCTAGAGAGCAGCTTCTATTTAAAATATATATATATCCTCTATAAAACTTAAGTTCTCAATGTGGTTTACTCATAGCAGATTCTTTTCCTAAGGGAAGCCACCCACATGAGAAAAGGAGAGTTTTAAATTGAGGGAAGGAATGGGTTGGAAAAGAAAGAGGCAGTGTTTTAATTGGGAAAAGGGTTAGATTTTGAGAAAGATTTGCTTGAATGGCTTTCAGTTCTTAGATGAGTGGATTCCTGGGATGGTATAGTAAGGCTCTAAGGTGGTACAAAAATGAAAAGTACTCTGGAGATAAGTGAAATTGTAATGTTGATTGATAGGTGTATTAGGTGCTCAGTGTGTCCGACCCTTTGCGACCCCATGGACTGTAGCCCACCAGGCCCCTCTGTCCATGGGATTTCCCAGGCAGAAACACTGGAGTGGATTGCCGTTTCCTTCTCCATGATTAATAGATATACAATAAAAGCACTGAAGAATTGTCTTTGTGTTCATACTTTTTGCTCCCTTCTCTGAATTCTAGATGTCTTTCCTTTCCACTTCTATTAATATTTACAGTATTACTACTTTTGGGCTATCCAGGTTTTCACGTGAATTTTGACCCATTTTATTCTCACCTTTACTCATCTTCTCTCTAAATTCTTTTCTTCTAGGTAAGCTGGTAGGATATTCAAAACCTTTCCTAGGTACTATTAATTGGTGGAACTACTTTGTCTCCCCAAACCACTTGAAGTTCTCCCGAAAGAACAATAGTGGATACAACTCCTTGCATCTTATTTCTCCTAAGAAAGGTTCTTTGTTTTAGAAAGAAAAGAAGGAATATGAAAGTGGATGGTGAGAAAGTGAAATTGTAAAATTTGCCTGTCAGTCCTTTCTTACTTTTTGAAGGTTCTTATACCTTTGAGTGTCTTCTCATTAATTTGTGGGTAAAGGCTTGTTTTTATAAAACTTTTATTATTTACTTGATTCTATGTTTAAATACTTCTTAAAATTCATAAGATGAGGTTCTATATTCTTGGCTGCACTCTGCATTTTAAAAATGAATTTAATACCTTTAATTATACGATATCAAGGTATAATTTTTTTCAAGACATATATTCCTGACCTTGGTGTTCAACTGTGTTTAAAATACTTTCTTTATTTTCAGAGCTAAGGGACAGAGTAGAAGGTACAGAGATTTTTCAGGCTTATTGCTAATACCAAGTAAATGGGAATGTCTACTATTTAGCTGATTTGCGAACAGTGGGATTGCTACAGAAAAAGATTTGATTCTAGATCAGAGTTATCCTTGGAACATTTAATGATGTCAACTTTAATAGAAAGGTTTAAAACAGCCCTTGTTATGCCCATTTCCTTTTACCTAGTTTTTAATCTTGACATGGTCACAGTGTCTATTCTAGCTTGACAATTAGTTTATAATATAAAAGTGGTCTCTAAATCTGTTTGAAATCCACTGGTGACATATAATCCATTAATTAAATTCGCACCTGTTAGAAATGATGGGACTGTGTTGTAATAGAATGAGGAGGATACGACAGTGTGTCATTCATTCTGTGAGTGACATTGTGGCGATTGAGATAGTTTGACTTACAGTAAGACTCTTTTGTGCTTAAATGCATGAGCTCTTGTGAAGATATGAGCAAGTGGGAAATAATGATCTGTGTCATGGTATGTTCTGCTAATGATGGTCTCTTCAAAATGCTATTATTCACAGGACAGTGGATTCCAAAGTATCTATGCAAGCTTACAGTAGTATTGTGTTAGTTTTCCTATGAGGTTTATGTGGAGGAATGGCTGTACACATTTTCTTTAAATAAAAGTGTAGGGTGAAGAAACTAATTTGTACATGTAATCATGAGTTATTTTTCAGTCTTTCTCTGTTAATTTAAATGTATGGCTTCAGCCTATGCCGGCAATATATTTTGGTAGTTTTATTAATTAGACTAAAATGCTTTTAGGCAGCATCAGTTTTGTTTACTCCAGTTTACATGGGAGAAGATAGTGAAGGATGTGCCTTCTTCTTTAATGTATGTGCAATCCATGTTTCTGTTTCAGTGTACATTTTTTACAGTTAAATTTTGAAAAAAACATTTAACATGGTGCTGAATCTGCTCACATTGCTGAGCTTTTGGTTTATAATTGATTATTCACTAAAGTACAAGAGATATTTAAAGTATACATTTTCACTGGACTAGGAACTAACATGCTAATACAGTAGATTAAAGATTGTTCCTTTACGGTGTTGCTGTTCAGTCACTCAGTCGTGTCTGACTCTGGGACCCCATGGACTGCAGCACCCCAGGCTTCCCAGTGTCCTTCACCATCTCCCAGAGCTTGCTCAAACTCTTGTTCATTGAGTTTACAGTGTTAGACATTTTAATTTTCAGTTTTGTGAAAAGATTTTGATTGACCCAATGTCTTAGTCTTCAGGTTACTGTTACAAAAATATCATATATTCGGTGGCTTAAATCACAGACATTTATTTCTGTCATCAAAGTACTAGCCAGGCCCCACCCTGCTTAGCTTCCAAGATCAGACGAGATCAGGCGTGTTCAGGGTAGTATGGCTGTAGACAGACATTTATTTCTCACAATTCTTGAGTCTGGGAAGTCCACAAGCAAAGTGCCAACAGATTTTGGTCTGGTGAGGACCTGCTTCCTGACTCACAGATAACCATCTTTTCATTGTGTGCTCTCATGGTAGAAAGGGCAAGAGAACTCTCTGGGGTCTCTTTTAGGTCACTCATCCCATTCATGAGAACTCCACTCTCATGACCTGATCACCTCACAGGACCTACCTCCTAGTACCATCAGATTGGGGGTTAGGTTTGCAACATAAATTTTGATGGTGAAGCGGGGGTCGGAAATCACAGACGTTTATTTATTTATTTTTTTACTTTACAATATTGTATGGGTTTTGCCATACATCAACATGCATCTGCCACGGGTGTACACATGTTCCCCATCCTGAACCCCCTCCCACCTCCCTCCCCATACCATCCCTCTGGGTCATCCCAGTGCACCAGCCCAAGCTTCCTGTATCCTGTATCGAACCTAGACTGGCGTTTCGTTTCTTATATGATATTATACATGTTTCAGTGCCATTCTCGCAAATCATCCCACCCTCTCCCTCTCCCACAGAGTCCAAAAGACTGTTCTATACATCTGTGTCTCTTTTGCTGTCTCGCATACAGGGTTGTTGTTACCATCTTTCTAAATTTCATATATATGCGTTAGTATACTGTATTGGTGTTTTTCTTTCTGGCTTACTTCACTCTGTATAATAGGCTCCAGTTTCATCCACCTCATTAGAACTGATTCAAATGTATTCTTTTGAATGGCTGAGTAATACTCCATTGTGTATATGTACCACAGCTTTCTTATCCATTCATCTGCTAATGGACACCTAGGTTGCTTCCATGTCCTGGTTATTATAAACAGTGCTGCGATGAACATTGGGGTACACGTGTCTCTTTCAATTCTGGTTTCCTTGGTATGTATGCCCAGCAGTGGGATTGCTGGGTCGTATGGCAGTTCTATTTCCCGTTTTTTAAGGAATCGCCACACTGTTCTCCATAGTGGCTGTACTAGTTTGCATTCCCACCAACAGTGTAAGAGGGTTCCCTTTTCTCTACATCTTCTCCAGCATTTATTGCTTGTAGACTTTTGGATCGCAGCCATTCTGACTGGCGTGAAATGGTACCTCATTGTGGTTTTTATTTGCATTTCTCTGATAATGAGTGATGTTGAGCATCTTTTCATGTGTTTGTTTGCCATCTGTATGTCTTCTTTGGAGAAATGTCTATTTAGTTCTTTGGCCCATTTTTTGATTGGGTCATTTATTTTTCTGGAATTGAGCTGCAGGAGTTGCTTGTATATTTTTGAGATTAGTTGTCTGTCAGATGCTTCATTTGCTATTATTTTCTCCCATTCTGAAGGCTGTCTTTTCACCTTGCTTATAGTTTCTTTTGTTTTGCGGAAGCTTTTAATTTTAATTCGATCCCATTTGTTTATTTTTGCTTTTATTTCCAATATTCTGGGAGGTGGGTCATAGAGGATCCTGCTGTGATGAAATATGTCGGAGAGTGTTTTCTCTATTATCTCTTCTAAGAGTTTTATAGTTTCTGGTCTTATGCTTAGATCTTTAATCCATTTTGAGTTTATTTTTGTGTATGGTGTTAGAAAGACATTCAGTCCTGAACACCTAGTTTGAATTTCTAATTCCAGTTTGAACTTCACACCTATGTTTTGAGCAGAGTCAAACTACTCAATGGCACCCCACTCCAGTACTCTTGCCTGGAAAATCCCATGGATGGAGGAGCCTGGTAGGCTGCAGTCCATGGGGTCGCTAAGAGTCGGACACGACTGAATGACTTCACTTTCACTTTTCACTTTCATGCATTGGAGAAGGAAATGGCAACCCACTCCAGTGTTCTTGCCTGGAGAATCCCAGGGACGGGGGAGCCTGGTAGGCTGCCGTCTATGGGGTCACACAGAGTCGGACACAACTGAAGTGACTTAGCAGCAGCAGCAGCAGCAGCAAACTACTCAAACCATCTGTATTTCAAATGGAGGAGTAAAGGAATAGATGATACTCATATTCTCTTAATTTACTTTGGTATAATCTTTTTCCTACGAGATGAGACTGTTATTACTATTGCAGGTTTTAGCCAATGCACTAAAACAAGAAAAGGAAGTAAGTATTATTAATAGTGGAAAGGAAAAGATAGAATTGACATGGATTTGATGTAATATGTCTACCTTGAAAATTCAAAGATATGAATAGAAAACTATTTGAAAAATAGAGTTCTGCAAGATATTTTGGGGGGATATAAGATCATTAAATAAAAATCAGCAGCTTTCCACTTTTAGTTCTGTCAGGTAGGCAGACAGTGTTTAGAAAAACTCTTCCTGAAACATGTATATTATCATATATGAAACAGATTGCCAGTCCAGGTTCGATGCATGAGACAGGGTGCTCAGGGCTGGTGCACTGGGATGATCCAGAGGGATGAGATGGGGAAGGAGGTGGGTGGGGTGTTCAGAATGGGGAACACATGTAAACCCATGGCTGATTCATATCAATGTATGGCAAAAACCACTACAATATTGTAAAGTAATTAGCCTGCAACTAAAATAAATAAATAAACTTATCAAATTGCACGCTTAAAAAAAATAAAAAAAATAAAATATGGAGGGTTCGAGAAAAAAAAAGAAAAAGAAAAACTCTTCCTGTAATGGCATACCTTAAAATATTATGTGGAATTTTAACAAAAAGTACTTTTCAATGCATACCTGAGGTAGTAGGAAAGGAAGAGAGTTTCTGAGAACTTAGAAATAATAAGAAAGTGTGAGCTAATTAGTATTGGTTAGCACTGGAAATGATGCCTACCCAGGTATTACCTGCTGATCCTTGGTAGCTTAGGACCTATATTTTTATAGATCTGTGTATGAGAGAATGGAGATGAAGTTTGGCACCTTAGGTGGTGGGGAGGGAAAGAAGTTTCAGTGGAGAATCACCAGGTATAAAGCTGGGATGTCTGAAGGATGACATCCTTAATAAATGACCAGTGAAAGAGCTCTTCCTTACACTGGTGGTTATAGGGATGTATATTGAACTTGTCTTTGGCTCTGGGTAGAATGCAAACCAAAGGAAGTGGGCAGTGGGGTGGGGGTGGGGGCGGGGCGTGGGCGAGTGGTGGGGGGAGACAGATAAAACAAAAGATTAGACACAACTAAAGAGGAAGTCAGTTAACTAGAATATAGATGAAAAGAAAATACTCAGAATGTAACCTATAGAGAAGACTGGGGGGAAAAAAAGAAATTTGAAGGGCATGGAACATAGCATGAAAAGGTCTGTCATAGGTCTAATAAGACCTTCTAGAAGGAGGTAATGGAGAAAATGTGACTGAGGCATTCTTTAAAGAGATAGATAATGTTTGAGAGGTTTCCAGATAGAACTAAAATTTAGGAAAACAATAGCGTATAATTTGGCCTGGGAGAGAGAGTCATTAGATTTTAAACATTCAGATGGGAAAAGGAGCAGTATTGATTAACTTTATACTTTAAATGTTTGTGTACATTACTGGATCATCATTTTAAGAACAGAACTGGACCGTGTGATTTCTATTTTAGAAGGGGGAAATGAGGGAAAGAATCACAATAAAAAAATAAGGCTACTCCTCAAAAAACTTAGGCAAAGAGAAAGTACAATACAGAATAGTTGATATGAATTCAAATGTACCAATAATATTAATATTATGCAACTCTCCAGTTGCAAGATTAATATTGTAAGACAGGATAAAACAAAACCTAAAACCATAATTACAACAAGAGTAAAATCCGGATAGGTTAAAGCTGTTTAGAAGAGTTGTTCCTTAAAACATAAAAACGTACATAGGCTAAAAGTTAAAGGATCGAAAATGATAAATCAGGCAAAATGAAAGTGGGTATAATATTAATAGACAAAATAGACTTTGAAGACTTTTAAAGCCAAAGTATTACTGAAAGTGAGGAATTGCTACCTGTAAACAAGCTTCCTCTAATGGCTATCTATGGACTCTTCTTTTTGAATATAAGTGGAACATTTGGAAAAATTGACTGTGTGCTGGCCACTGAAACAAGTTTGAGTGAATTTCAAAGATTATACATTCAGACCGCATTCTCTAATTGTCACACAATTAATTTAGAAGTTTATAACAAAATAGTAACTAAAAACATCTACACATTTGGAAATTAAGTTGATTAAGAACTTATGGTTGAAAGAAGAAATAATGAAAATGAAAACATGGGACAGTGCTAAAATAATATTTAGAGGTAAATAAATAGTCATGTTATATTTAAAAAGAAGAAATTGAAAATAAATCTGGTAACTCTTTAACTGAAGAAATTAGAATAATGCAGTCAACCCAAAGATAGTAGAAGGAATAAAGTGATTAAGAACAGAAATTAATGAACTTGAAAGCAAAGATACAGTGGAGAGGACCAACAGAACTGAAAAAAAATTAATAACTTAGACAAATTTCTGGTAATGTAGACTTAAAAAATAGATGTATAAAAAATTGGAAATAAAGAAGGGAATTGACAGATACAACCATTAGTTTTAATTATGAGAAAGTGTTTTAAACATTTTCTGAAATAGAAAATTCCTGAAAAAATATGTATCACCAAAACAGGTTAAGAAATAAATAGAATATCTAGATCATTCTATACTTATTAAAAAAAATGGAATCAGTAGTTAAAAATCTTATTGTGATGAAAATAGCAAGCCAACACTCAAAAAACTGGTAATTCCAATCTTTTTTTTTTTTCATTTTTTTATTAATTTATTTTTTAATTGAAGGATAATTGCTTTACAGAATTTTGTTGTTTTCCAATCTTACACAAACTCACTCATGGAATAGAAAAGTATACAATACTTTACAACTTATGAGGCTTAACTGTGAGGCTAGTTAAACCTTAGAAGCTGGGATGAAAAGAGAAAAATTATGGAGCAGTCTCCCTAATTAATGTATGTAAAAAGACTGAAGCAAATGTTAGCAAAACAAATTCAACATTATACAAAACAACTATATTTTGATTAAATTTGATTTAATACACAAAAGCACATTTGATTCAGTATTAGTAAAACTTTGTTAATGTAGCTTACTATTTTAGCAGATTAAAGCAGAAAAAGTATAATTCAGAAAGATGCTGAAAAAGCATTTTACAAAACCCAGAAACCATTTATGATCAAAACTCTTCTCGAACAAGGAATAAAATTATCGGAACTTTCTTTAACCTGATACAGTGTATCTCTTAAAAATGTATAGCAAAAATCATACTTACTGGTGAACTATTAAAAGCATTCCATTTAAAATTATGAGTAAGAGAAAGACGCTGGTATCACAGCTTTATTTAACATTATATAGGCACTCCTAACCTGCAAAATAAGTTCCAACACATACTAACACAGGTGAATAGGGAATTAAATAAAAGAAGCAAACTGTCATTATTTGCAGAAAATATAATTAAGTAGAAATAAATTTAAATCTATAGAAAAATTATTAAAATGGGCACAGAAATTTAGTAGGGTGATTAGATATAAGATTAATACATGAGAAAATTAAACTTCTATTTAGTACCAATAAAAAATTAGAAAGTTCAGTTTCAAAAAAGATACAAATAGCTTCAGAAATACAGGGTACCTGGGAACAAATCTAGCAAATGTACAAATTTCATGTGGAAAATTTTTTTAAGTTTTATTGAAATAGAAAAATGGTAACGATGACCCTATATGCAGGACAGCAAGAGACACAGATGTAAAGAACAGACTTTTGGACTCTGTGGGAGAAGGCAAGGGTGGGATGATTTGAGAGAAAAGCATGAAACATGTATATTACCATATGTGAAATAGATGACCAGTCCAAGTTCAATGCATGGAACAGGGCAATCACAGCCAATTCATTGGGACAACCCAGAGGGATGGGATGGGGAGGGAGGTGGGAGGTGGGGCTTGGGACAGGGGGACACATGTACACCCATGGGTGATTCATGTCAATGTATGGCAAAAACTACCACAATATTGTAAAGTAATTAGCCTCCAATTAAAATAAATAATTTTTTTTTAATGTCAATAAATGGAAAACAAATGATGTTCATGGATAGGAAGACTAAATTTTTTAAAAATCTCAGTCTTCCTAATAGTCTTGCAAATTCAGTCAAAACTCCACTTGTCAAAAGTGATGACCAAGTTGAATTTACGTATTATAAAGATGAGCAAAGGGTCTATGAACAGATAAGAGAGAATAATATGTGGCTTGCTGTGCCATATAAGAGGACTTATTATAAAGCTGCACTATATGCCCTATTTGAGGATAGACAGACTTAAGGATAGACAGATAAACAACTAGAACTGAATAGATAGTCCAGAAACAGAATATACATATTTGGAAACCTGATTTATGACAAGGCTAGCATTGCAGATTATTGATGATGGGACAATTTATTATCCACACAAAAATAAAAAAGTGAATCCTCACACTACACACACAAATTAATTTTAGATGGTTTAATGACTTAGATGGCTCAGATGGTAAAGTATCTGCCTGCAGTGTGGGAGACCTGGGCTCAACCCTGGGTTGGGAAGGTTCCCCGGAGAAGGCAATGGCAATCCACTCCAGTACTCTTGCCTGGAAAATCCCATGGACGGAGGAGCCTGGTGGGATACAGTCCATGGGGTTGCAAAGCATCAGACACAGCTGAGCGACTTCACTTTAATTAATGACTTAGATGTGAAATTCAAAGCCATGGAGGTTTAGAAGATAATATGAGACTGTCTCAATGACTGTATTACTAAAGGCTTTCCTAAAGAAAACCCAAAAAGGTTAGAATATAAATGAAAAAAATCGATTAGTTTGATTACATAAAAAGTAAGAACTTCTGCTATTCAAGAGACATTATAAAGGATTCAACAGAGCCTTGTTCAAGATGATGAACTCAAATACCTAGTGCATTTGATTAATGAATTTGATACTTGTGCAACTGGAAAATGGGAACAAACAGCTAATAAATACATAGAAACTGAAGGAAACGCATACACACGTTCCGCACAAAGATCTTATCAGTTCAGAGAGACAAAGGAAAAATAGTATTGTGTGCTATATTGCTCATCTGTTACTAACATTTACATGACTATGTAATAAAAATTGTGTGATATAATTGTGTTGGGAAGATGGGTGCATGAAAAGTGTGTCAGTGTTTGTGGAAAAGAGCTAAATAATATGTCATAACTAAAAACTGTCAGACTTTTGGTTTGGTGGATTAGCTAATTGTATAGTATCAACATTAATTTTATAGTTGTGACTAATTGTACTACGGTTATATAAAATATTAACATTAGGGAAAGCTAGGTGAAGGGCATATGAGGACTTTGGCTATATTTGCGACTCTCTGTAAGTGTAGTATTAATTCATTATAAGAAGTTTAAAAAGTCAGTTAATTAGCCATCTGTATGTCTTTGGACAAATGTCTGTTTAGGTGGGTGGGGTGAATTGAGAAAGTAGCACTGAAACATAAATTCAGTTCAGTTCAGTTCAGTCGCTGTCATGTCCGACACTTTGCGACCCCATGAATTGCAGCACTCCAGGTCTACCTGTCAATCACCAATTCCTGGAGTTTACCCAAACTCATGTCCATCCAGTCGGTGACGTCATCCAACCATCTCTTCCTCCATCATCCCCTTTTCCTCCTGCCCCCAATCCCTCCCAGCATCAGGGTCTTTTCCAATGAGTCAACTCTTCGCATGAGGTGGCCAAAGTATTGGAGTTTCAGCTTCAGCATCAGTCCTTCCAATGAACACCCAGGACCGATCTCCTTTAGAATGGACTGGTTGGATCTCCTTGCAGTCCAAGGGACTCTCAAGAGTCTTCAACACCACAGTTCAAAAGCATCAATTCTTTGGCGCTCAGCTTTCTTCACAAGTGAACTCTCACATCCATACATAACCACAGGAAAAACCATAGCCTTGACTAGACGGACCTTTGTTGGCAAAGTAATGTCTCTGCTTTTGAATATGCTATCTAGGTTGGTCTTAACTTTCCTTCTCAGAAGTAAGCGTCTTTTAATTTCATGGCTGCAATCACCATCTGCAGTGGTTTTGGAGCCCCCCAAAATAAAATCTGACACTGTTTCTCCATCTATTTCCCATGAAATGATGGGACCTGATGCCATGATCTTAGTTTTCTAAATGATGAGCTTTAAGCCAACTTTTTCACTCTCCTCTTTCACTTTCATCAAGAGGCTTTTTAGTTCCTCTTCACTTTCTGCCATAAGGGTGGTGTCATCTGCATATCTGAGGTTATTGACATTTCTCCCGGCAATCTTGATTCCGGCTTGTGCTTCTTCCAGTCCAGCGTTTTTCATGATGTACTCTGGATAGAAGTTGAATAAGCAGGGTGACAATATACAGCCTTGACATACTCCTTTTCCTATTTGGAACCAGTCTTTTGTTCCATGTCCAGTTCTAACTGTTGCTTCCTGACCTGCATATAGGTTTCTCAAGAGGCAGGTCAGGTGGTCTGGTATTCCCATCTGTTTCAGAATTTTCCACAGTTTATTGTGATCCACACAGTCAAAGGCTTTGGCATAGTCAATAAAGCAGACATAGATGTTTTTCTGGAACTCTCCTGCTTTTTTGATGATCCAGCGGATGTTGGCAATTTGATCTCTGGTTCCTCTGCCTTTTCTAAAACCAGCTTGAACATCTGGAAGTTCATGGTTCATGTATTGCTAAAGCCTGGCTTGGAGAATTTTCAGCATTACTTTACTAGCATGTGAGATGAGTGCAATTGTGCAGTAGTTTGAGCATTCTTTGGCATTACCTTTCTTTGGGATTGGAATGAAAACTGACCTTTTCCAGTCCTGTGGCCACTGCTGAGTTTTCCAAATTTGCTGGCATATGGAGTGTAGCAATTTCACAGCATCATCTTTCAGGATTTGAAATAGCTCAACTGGAATTCCATCACCTCCACTAGCTTTGTTCGTAGTGATGCTTTCTAAGGCCCACTTGACTTCACATTCCAGGATGTCTGGCTCTAGGTGAGTGATCACACCATCGTGATTATCTTGGTCATGAAGATCTTTTTTGTACAGTTCTTCTCTGTATTCTTGCCACCTCTTCTTAATATCTTCTGCTTCTGTTAGATCCATACCATTTCTGTCCTTTATCAAGCCTATCTTTGCATGAAATGTTCCCTTGGTATCTCTAATGTTCTTTAAGAGATCTCTAGTGTTTCCCATTCTGTTGTTTTCCTCTATTTCTTTGCATTGATGGCTGAGGAAGGCTTTCTTATCTCTTCTTGCTATTCTTTGGAACTCTGCATTCAGATGTTTATATCTTTCCTTTTCTCCTTTGCTTTTTGCTTCTCTTCTTTTCACAGCTATTTGTAAGGCCTCCCCAGACAGCCATTTTGCTTTTTTGCATTTCTTTTCCATGGGGATGGTCTTGCTCCCTGTCTTCTGTACAATGTCACGAACCTCAGTCCATAGTTTAGCAGGTACTCTATCAGATCTAGTCCCTTAAATCTATTTCTCACTTCCACTGTATAATCATAAGGGATTTGATTTAGGTCATACCTGAATGGTGTAGTGGTTTTCCCTACTTTCTTCAATTTAAGTCTGAATTTGGCAATAAGAAGTTTATGATCTGAGCCACAGTCAACTCCCGGTCTTGTGTTTGCTGACTGTATAGAGCTTCTCCATCTTTGGCTGCAAAGAATATAATCAATCTGATTTCGATGTTGACCATCTGGTGATGTCCATGTGTAGAGTCTTGTCTTGTGTTGTTGGAAGAGGGTATTTGCTATGACCAGTGCGTTCTCTTGGCAAAACTCTATTAGCCTGTGCCCTGCTTCATTCCGTACTCCAAGGACAAATTTGCCTGTTACTCCAGGTATTTCTTGACTTCCTACTCTTGCATTCCAATCCCCTGTAATGAAAAAGACATCTTTTGGGGGTGTTACTTCTAAAAAGTCTTGTAGGTCTTCATAGAACCGTTCAACTTCAGCTTCTTCAACGTTACTGGTTGGGGCGTAGGCTTGGATTACCATGATATTGAATGGTTTGCCTTGGAAACGAACAGAGATCATTCTGTCGTTTTTGAGATTGCATCCAAGTACTGCATTTCAGACTCTTATTGACTATGATGGCTACTCTGTTTCTTCCAAGGGATTCCTGTCCACAGAGGTAGATATAATGGTCATCTGAGTTAAATTCACCCATTCCAGTCCATTTAGTTTGCTGATTCCTAGAATGTTGATGTTCACTCTTGCCATCTCCTATTTGACCACTTCCAATTTGCCTTGATTCCTGGACCTACCATTCCAGGTTCCTATGCAATATTGCTCTTTACAGCATCGGACCTTGCTTCTATCACCAGTCACATCCATAGCTGGGTATTGTTTTTGCTTTGGCTCCATCCCTTCATCCTTTCTGGAGTTATTTCTCCACTGACCTCCAGTAGCATATTGGACACTTACCGACCTGGGGAGTTCCTCTTTCAGTATCCTATCATTTTGCCTTTTCATACTATTTGTGGGGTTCTCAAGGCAAGAATACTGAAGTGGTTTGCCATTCCCTTCTCCAGTAGACCACATTCTGTCAGACTTCTCCAGCATGACCCGTCCGTTTTGGGTGGCCTGACATGGCATGGCTTTGTTTCATTGAGTTAGACAAGGCTGTGGTCCGTGTGATCAGATTGGTTAGTTTTCTGTGAGTATGGTTTCAGTGTGTCTGCCCTCTGATGCCCTCTTGCAACACCTACTATGTTACGTGGGTTTTTCTTACCTTGGACGTGGGGTATCTCTTCACGGCTCCTCCAGCAAAGAGCAGCCCCTGTCAGTGGGTGTTCACTATATGATGCAGAGAGTTCATACCTGGTGCTCTGTGACAGCCTAGAGCAGGTGGGGTGGGTTGGGAGATGGAAGGGAGGTTCAAGAGGGAGGGGACATATGGATACCTATGGCTGATTCATGCTGATATACGGCAGAAACCAACACATGTTGTAAAGCAATTATCCTCCAATTAAAAATAAATAAAATAAATTAGAAAACAAGAAACAGCAACAACAAAAAAGTCAGTTAAGAGTTATTGGCTCTGGAGAGTAATAAAATAGAAGAGGGTTGGGGATTATTGACATTTAGTAATAATTTTAATTATACTACTTGAGTCTTTAATCGTTATGCATATGTTATTGAAGAAAATAGAAAGTAGAACGAAGTCCAAAGCAGAATGAAGGAAAGTTGTTACTCTGAAAATTTAACTTGGATGCTTTGGAAAGAATTGATGAAGTTATGTGGAAAAGAGTCCTATTACCAAATTAGCTATGAGGAAGATTGAGCTTGTTAGTTTAGTCAGAAGTTATAGAGGGAAACCATAAAGAAATATATACATTCTTAAACATTTTAGTTTGGAACAGTAAAAAGCATTCTTATTCACCAGTCTTTTAATGAAGGGTCGTAGTTTTTTCTTTGTGTGAAGTGAAAGTCGCTCAGTCGTGTCCAACTCCTTGCGACCCCATGGACTATACAGTTCATGGAATTCTCCAGGTCAGAATACTGGAGTGGGTAGCCTTTCCCTTCTCTAGGGGATCTTCACAACCCAGAGATCGAACCCAGGTCTCCCATATTGCAGGCGGATTCTTTACCAGCTGAGCTATCAGGGAAGCCCTTTTCTTGTGTAGGTATCCAATGAATAGAGTTGAGTTCAGTAATGGATTTCTTGTATAAACCATGCATATATGCTTTATACATTATTTTAAATTTAAACTTCTTTAAAGAGGAGAAAGAACTGAAGAATATATGATAAAATCTGAATGTGTAATCTTGCTAGATTTTTATGATTTTGTCCTAAACTTTTAGCCCTGTACTTGTCTAAGTTATCTAAGATAAGAGGGCTTTTTATATACTTTGTTATGGTGAAAATGTAGGATATGGTAGCGAAAATGACTGGAGGCGTGACTGCACAGATAGTTTGATAAAAGAAACTATATTTTATAATAGTCTTTTGCCCCATGAAGTGCATTTTCTTTGTTTTGTTGTGAGCATAAGTAGTACACTGGTTTTTATCTTAAGATTAATACAATTTCTTGTTTCAGATTAGAGTCAAGTTGTTTATTTTTTCTTTCTTTTATTGTGGTAAAAACCACATAACTTAAAGTTTACCCTGTTAACTATTTTTAAGTGTACGTTGTTCAGTCACTCAGTCATGTCCGACTCTTTGTGACCCAATGGACTGTAGCACGCCAGGCTTCCCTGTCCGTCTTCATGTCCTGGAGCTTGCTCAAACTCATGTCCATTGAGTCGGTGATGCCATCTAGCCATCTCGTCCCCTTCTCCTCCTGCCTTCAGCCTTTCCCAGCATCAGGGTCTTTTCCAGTGAGTCAGCTCTTTGCATCAAGTGGCCAAAGTATTGGAGCTTTAGCTTCAGCATCCGTCCTTCTAATAAATATTCAGGACTGATTTCCTTTAGGATGGACTGGTTGGATCTCCTTGCAGTCCAAGGGACTCTGAAGAGTCTTCTCCAACACCACAGTTAAGTGGTATTTAATACATTTATAATATTGTTCAGCCATCAGCACCAACTATCTCCATAGTTCTTTTCATCTTGGAAAACTGAAACACTCTGCCCATTAAACAGTACCTCTTTATTGCTACTTCCCCATGCTTTTGTCAACCATCATTCTACTTTCTGTCATTTTGACTTTCAGTATCTCATTTAAGAGGAATCATAGAGTTGTTCTCTCTCTTTTTTTTTTTTTTTGGTGGATAACTTACTTTACTCAGCATAATGTTCTCATGGTTCATCCTTGTAGCATATGTCAGAATTTTCTTCCTTTTTTGAGGCTGAATAATATTCCATTGTATATCTATACCACATTTAGCTTATCCATTCATTCATTAATGGGCACTTGATTTGTTTCCACATTTTAACTATTATGAATACTGTTGCTATGAACACGAGTGTACAAAAATCTCTTCGGGACACTGAGGCCATGCTTTCAGTCCTTTTTTGGTATATAGTAAGAAGTAGAGTTGCTGGATTGTATGGTAATTCTATTTTAGTTTTTTGAAGAACTCATATTATTTTCTGTAGTATTTCCGTTTTACATTCCTGTGAATAGTGCACAAGGATTCCCATTTGTCTATATTCTTGCCAATTGTTATTTCTTGTAGGTTTTTATTTTTTACATTTTGATGGCAGCTATCCTAATACTGTGAGGTGACCTTTCATTATAATTTTGATTCACATTTTAATAACAATCAGGATGTTGAACATTTTTTCTTGTGCTTGTTGGCCATTTGTATATCTTCCTTGAAGAAATGTCTATTCACTTCCTTTGCCCATTTTTGAATTTTGTTGTTTTATTGAGTTTTAAGAATTTTCTCTATATTCTGGGTGTTAATCTCTATAGAACAGATGATTTACAAATATTTTCTCCCATTTTGTGGATTGCCTTTTCACCCTGTTGATATTGTCTCCTGATGCACAACATTTACAAACTTTCATGAACTCCAGTTTGTCTGTTGTTTCTTTTGTCGCTCTTGTTTGGTGTTGTATCCAAGAAAGACTCACCAAATCCAGTGGCATGAATCTCTTGCCCTGTGTGTTCTAAGAGATTTATAATTAATAGCTCTTTCATTTAGGGCTTTGATCCATTTTTTAGTTAATTTTTTATGTTAGGTAAAGGTCCAACTTCATTCTTTTGTGTTTGGATATCCAGTTTTCCCAGCTTTCCCCCCATTGAATGATTTTGGCCTCTTTGTGAAAAAATCATTTGACTGTATAAATGAGAGTGTATTTCTGGGGTCTCTATTCTATTCCATTGGTTTATATGTCTGCATTTCTGCCAGTACCCCACTGGGTTTTGATTGCTGTAGCTGTGTAGTAAATTTTGAAATAAGAAAGTAAGAGTCTTCAAGCTGTGTTCTTTTTCAAGATTGATTTTCATATTGGGGATCCCTTGAGATTCCATATGAATATTAGGATGGATTTATTTCTGCAAAAAATGTTAACAGCATTTTGATAAGGATTGCATTGAATCTGTAGGTGACTTTGGGTAGTATTGCCATCTTAATGTTAAGTCTTTCAGCTGATGAACATGGGATGTGTTTTTATTTTTGTCTTCTTTAAATTCTTTCAGCAATATTTTATAGTTTTAATTTTACAAGTCTTTTATCTCCTTGATTAATTCCAAAGTATTTATTCTTTTTGATGCTGTTATAAATAGGATTTTCATTATTTCCTTTTAAGATTGTTCATGTGTATAAGAAATAAACTGATTTTTTAATTTTAACTTTGTATCTTCTACTAGGTTTACTTATTAGCTCCAATAGTTTTCTTTCTGGAATCTTTAGGGTCTTATATATAAGATCATAATATCTGTGAAACGAGGAAACTTTACTTCCTCCTTTGCAGTTTGGATGCTATTTATTTCTTTGTCTTGCTTCATTGCTCTGGCTATAACTTTCAGTATTATGTTGAGTAGAAGTGGCAAAAGTGGGCCTCCTTGTCTTACTCCTGATCCTAGAGGAGAAACATTCAGTCTTTTATTATTGAGTACTATGTTGCTTTTGGTTTTTCACATTTGGCTTGTATTATGTTGAGATTTGAAGTAAGAAATTGACAGACAAATTACTTATTGAGGCTATTTTTTAGAACACTTGAAAATTATAGATGTGTTTCTGAAACTATATCCCACCTGTTTTTAGATGTTGAATCTATTGCATATGTTAGTTGTATACTTGGTATGATGTTTTAACTGTTTCAAATTGAGATGTATTAATTTAAGAGTAGCAATATGAGTAGCTTTGTTATTTTTCAGTTGCTAAGTCCTGTCTGACTCTTTGGGACCCCACGGACTGCAGCACACCAGGCTTCCCTGTCCTTCACTCTCTCCCAGAGTTTGCTCAGATTTATGTCCATTGAGTCAGTGATGCCATCCAACTATCTCATCCTGTCACCTCATTCTTCTGCCCTCAACGTTTCCCAACATCAGGGTATTTTCTAATGAGTCGGCTCTTCACATCAAGTGGCCAAAGTATTTATTGGTGCTTCATCTTCAGCATCAGTCCTTCCAGTGAATATTCAGAGTTGATTTCCTTTAAGATTGACTGGTTTGATCTTGCAGTCCAAAGGACCCTCAAGAATCTTCTCCAGCACCACAGTTGAAAGTATCAATTCTTTGGTGCTCAGCGTTCTTTATGGTCCAACTCTCACATCCATTCATGACTACTGGAAAAACCATAGCTTTGACTATACGGACCTTTGTTGGCAAAGTGATGTCTCTGCTTTTTAATACACTGTCTAGGTTTGTCATAGCTTTTTTTCCAATACCTTAGTTAGATTTTTAATTTGACACTGCTTGATGATTATGTTTATGTATAGTGACTTTCTCTTCTAAAAAATGTTTTTTTCTCTTTCAGGCAACTTAATGCGGCCTCTTTTGAATTATGGTATTGCTTGGTGAGCATATTTTTTTTTTACTTTATGTTAGTTTTCAGAGTAATATTGATTACCCTATGTAATTTAGTTGTATTTTTGGTTTCCTTCTGCAGTATGTCCATGGGCTTCCTGGTTGAAGAGACTGCCCCCCTTGTTTGGAGAGGTCTTATGGTAATGTCTGCCATTGAGAAACTATTGAGGCAGGTAATAAAATTGCTTTAAGTAGAATTTTATTATGGGTACACTGTGGTAAATATTTGCTGGTGAAGGGTCATTAAGGTTTCCAGTCATGTTTGAGATGTTTTGCAAAAGAATCCAGTTGACAGACTGAATTTATAATGAGTTATGTGGCGCCAAGACCAAATTCCACCATCATGTGATTGAAACTTTCCCATTGCTTTTCAGTACTAATGTCTAATGCCTTATTTTATATTGTTCTGTTTCCCTTTTCAGACTCTGTTGAGTCTGTAGTACAATGAGGATATCTATTTTATAAGTAATCTGCCTTCTTTAGATTTATGGTTAATTTCATTGTGGCCAATATTGAGTTATAAGGGCATTGTAGAAATTCTTCAAATGTAGAAAAAAATATTTAAACCACCGTGTTTATGATTTAAAATTGCTTCAGAAGAAAATGAAATTTTATTTTACTCTGAGTACATATGGCTATATATTTATATATATAGTGTCTGTCCAATCAACTTTAATTTATCCTTAAGGAAGAGAACATTTGATTTGATAATCTAAAAATATCAGATGGGCTGTATGTTACTTATAGAAATAAATTTTATTTTTTTCTTAGTTGCTGTACATTTATAGTTAATTATTTTCTAGGTTATAAGTACTTCACATTTTCTCACTGACTCACAACAGTTACCCCTTATTTATTCACGTTTTACTTTAGGTCAGGCACCATGCCATAGGTTGACAGTTCTAATCATAGGTACTCCTATATTCATTTCCAGTTGTTAAAGTAAGTAGATATTTCTTGAACTCTGAAACTCTTCTTTTTCCCCTGTAACATCTTGTCTTATTTTTCTGCTGCTTGAGTTCTGATAAATTTGCTTTTTGATCTTTGTTCCCAGGATCTTTCTGTTTTCCCAGCACATTTAAGTCTCTTGGCTACATTTCTTTCTCTTTTACACTCAGATCCCATAGTTAGTTATTTCAGTTATACTCCTAACAACATTCTGTCCATCCCGTGATCTTGACCTTTATTTTCGTGGATTAAACCAGCCTTTTTTTTCTTTAAGGAAATTTTAAAACAATCTTTATTCAGTTTATAATTAGAGTCAATGAAAATTTGGAAACACAGAAGGAGGATTCTGATTTTAATATTGTTGACTGAAAAAAAAGTACAACCTATAATTTGAAAATTATGTTTTGTTTGGTGGACAAACCGAGGACTTAATCCTTGGATGCAGTCTCTCGGATAACTCTAAGGGACTGCTTCAAAGTGGTTAAGGGAGGAACCAGGATATATGAATTTTTGCAGCAAAGTTTTCCAATTAGTCAGAACATCAAAAGATTACCGTTAATTTGGGGAGAATGGATACATGTATTCATATGGCTTAGTTCCTTTGGTGTCCACCTGAAACTCTCACAACATTGTTAATTGGCTATACTCCAGTATAAAATACAAAAGTTAAAAAAAAATTACTGTTACTAAAGAAAACCACATATCTCAAGGTAAGGAATTTAGTGCTTGTTTATGTACAGGAAGATGCAAGAGCTTGGGCTCACTGAAATCATTCCTCAGTTATCTGGGGCCTCAGCTATCTGGGGCCAGTATCCTGTGCTTTCTCCTTCTAAGCTTGCTCTCAGGGTGCACCATCGGGGTGGCTGCAGCAGCTGACAGACCGCTAGATGACAGACATCCTGTTTCTATCCTAAGTTCCCTCAGGGCTAACTGTCAGGGAGGCTACAGGGCAGTGGCTTGATGGCTGCAAGTCCTTTGTTTACCGATATGGCAGGCAACATTTTTTCATCCTCATTATTGGTTTTCCCCCTCCTGTGTTAGGGTTAGAATTATCAACAGGAAATGATTCAGAATTCCTCCTAAGGCTTTGTGGATGGCCACAAGAAGGTGGAAATTCTTCCACTTTCCACAGTAATCAGACACTTAGAGATTCAAGTCAGTGAGAAGAGACACAGAAATACAGG
Organism: Bos grunniens; assembly: GCF_055505025.1. Lineage (NCBI taxonomy): Eukaryota > Metazoa > Chordata > Mammalia > Artiodactyla > Bovidae > Bos > Bos grunniens. The sequence continues at coordinate 28,424,675 of NC_141185.1, read as the reverse complement.
CCAAAGGTTGGTGTTCTGAGGAGCATGCTCTGTGAAAGTATAATAGCTGGTTAGATGCTCTGTGGGCTTCCCCTGATGGCTCAGCAGGTGAAGAACCTGCGTGCAATCCAGGAGACACAGGACACGCAGGTTCGATCGCTGGTTGGAAAGATCCTCTCGAAAAGGAAATGGCAAACCACTCCAGCATTCTTACCTGAAAAATCCCATGGACAGAAGAGCCTGGAGGGCTACAGTCAGCAACAAATTTCCTTCGTTTCTTGATGTTCTATATAGCAGTGGATTGTGGAGGATACCTAGTTCATTGGCCAATTAAAAAAAAATTGAATATAACACATGTACAGAATATAACACGTATACATGATCTGATCTGATACATGTACATAAGGGTCCAGATAGATGGATTATCCCAAAGAGAAAATACCTTTGTACTCATCACCTTGGACAAAATAAGCAGAATACCAGTGTTTCAGATGCTCTTCTATCTCATCCCAGATACTAATTTGTAGGGAGATGATAAGTACTTGTGGTCAGTCTGCCATCTTAAGCTAAAATCTGTTTTTAAAGTTGTTTTTCCTTTCTTTCAATGTTTTACTGGGTTAAACTTACAGATATAGTAGGATGCACATATCTTATATATGGAGTTCAATGATTTTTGATAAACATATATAACTATGTAACCACACCCCAGTCAAGATAGAGAACATTTTTATCCCCCTCTAGAAAGTTTCCTTGGGCTCCCTTGCTGCTGCTGCTAAGTCACTTCAGTCGTGTCCGACCCTGTGCGACCCCATAGATAGCAGCCCACCAGGCTCCCCCATCCCTGGGATTCTCCAGGCAAGAATACTGGAGTGGGTTGCCATTTCCTTCTCCAGTGCATGAAAGTAAAAAGTGTAAGTGAAGTCGCTCAGTCGTGTCCGACTCTTAGTGTCCCCACGGACTGCAGCCTACCAGGCCCCTCCATCCTTGGGATTTTCCAGGCAAGAGTACTGGAGTGGGGTGCCATTGCCTTCTCCACTTAGGCCATCACTATTGTGACTTCTGTCACTCTAAGTGAGTTTTGTGTGTTCTTATATATTTCATATAAAGGGAACCTTGTAGTATAATTTCCTTTTGCATCTCATTTGTTTTTCTTAGCCTAATGCTTTTAAAATCATCCTTGTTGCATGTATCAGTAGCTGAGTCCTTTGTATTGCTGAGTAGTAATTCCTTTGCATGAATATAACCCAATTTATAACTTCTGATGATAGACAATTGTGTAGTCTCCAGTTTTGGGCTATTATGAATGATGCTGCTGTAAATACTTGTACAGGTATTCATAACGGTTCCAACTGTTTCACATCCTTTTTTTGTGTGTGTTATCATTCTCTTCATTGGTGGCTGTAAAAATGATGTCTTCCGATGGTTTCGGTTTGTGCTTCCCTGATGGTCAGTGATGTTAAGCCCCTTTTCATGTGCATGTTAGATATTGCTGTGTCTTCTTTCATAAGTGTTATGTTCAAGTCCTTCACTTTTTTTGGCTCATTTCTCTTCTTGTAATTGAGTATTCTGGCTATGAGTCCATTATCAGATACATATATTGGGAATATTTCTCCCAGTCTGTGGCTTGCCTTTTGATGAGCTGAAGTTGTAAATTTTCATGAAATCCAGTTTATCAAAAAATTATGTTTAATGCTTAGTGCTCTCTGTGTCCTCTGTAGGAAATCTTTGCCTGTCTACCCCAAGGTTGTAAAGATATTCCTGTATATTTCTTTTATCTTAAAACTTATGGGTCTGGCTTGTATATATTGAATTAATTTTCATGTGTGAAGTGAGATAATGATCGAGGTTTATATTTTTCGTTGTTGTGTGATAACAGGAAATATTTATTCTTTGTCCTTTGGTCCTGACACAAAGCTCCCCAAACCCTTGGAATTTCCTGAGTGGTAGATTTGTCCTTTGTCATTCATAAGGAGCCCCTTTTTCAGCACACTGGCTGGTTCATGCTAGGGAGATGACTTAGGGTGGAATCTCTAGATAGCCTCAGATGGGACTGGTCACCAGAAGACCAAGTATTTAGAGAGTTAGAATTTTCCACCTCACCTGCCTACCTCTGGGAAGGGGATATGGGGTGGACTGCAGATTAAACGCTATAAAACTCTTGAATAAGATTTGATGAGCTTCTGGGTTGTAAAACACATCCATGTGCTGGGTAGGTTGTGTACCCTAGCTCCATGGGGACAGAAGCTCCTGTGCTCAGAGCCCTTTTGAACCTTGCCCTGTGTACTTACCACTTCTTCATCTGCCCTTTCATCTGTATCCTATACCCTTTGTAATAAACTGGGAAATGTAAGTAAACATTTCTGTGAGCTCTGTGAGCTGCTCAAGTACAATATAGGCACACCTAAGATATTTTAAGTTTGGTTCCAGACCAGTACAATGAAGTGAGTATCACAATAAAGCCATTACACAAACTTTTTTGTTTCCCAGTGCACAAAGAGTTTTGTTTCACTGTACTTTAGTCTGTTAAGTATACAGTAGCATTATGTCTAAAAGAAACATTGTACATACCTTAATTAAGAAACACTTTATTGCTGGAAAGCATTAACCATCATCTAAGTCTTCAGCAGTCCCTTGGACTGCAAGGAGATCCAACCAGTCCATTCTGAAGGAGATCAGCCCTGGGATTTCTTTGGAAGGAATGATGCTAAAGCTGAAACTCCAGTACTTTGGCCACCTCATGCAAAGAGTTGACTCATTGGAAAAGACCCTGATGCTGGGAGGAATTGGGGGCAGGAGGAGAAGGGGACGCCAGAGGATGAGATGGCTGGATAGCATCACTGACTTGATGGACGTGAGTCTGAGTGAACTCCGGGAGTTGGTGATGGACAAGGAGGCCTGGTGTGCTGCGATTCATGGGGTTGCAAAGAGTCGGACATGACTGAGCGACTGAACTGAACTGAACTGAAGTCTTCAGCAAGTCATAATCTTTTTGCAATAGTGACATCAAAGGTCAGTGATCACAGATCACAGTGACAAATACAGTAATAATTAACAAGTTTGAAATATTGTAAGGATTACCAAAATGTGATGCAGAGACACAAAGGGAGTAAATGCTCATGTGGAAAAATGGTCCTGAAAGACTTGCTTGATGCAGGTTTGCCACAAACCTTCAATTTGTAAAAAATGCAGTATCTGTGAAGCATGATAAAATGAGATATGTTTGTAATTGAACTTAAGGAGAGGGATCTTGAGAACCTCTGATTAATAGCCAGTTAGCCCCAAAGCACATGTAACAGCCTGGATTTGTGATTGGCATCTGAATTGGGTGCAGTCTATTGGGACTAAGCCCTTAATATGGAATCTGATGCTATCTCCAGGGAGAGAGTGTCAGAGTTAATTGCTTGGTCATATTGGAAAATACACATTATCTAATTTTTCTAGCATTATTTGTTGAGAAGACTTCCCTTTCCCCATTGAATGGACTTGATACATTAGACAAAAATCAATTAAGCTTATGTATAGGGTCTATCTCTGGACACTGCTGTATTCCAGTAATAGTTGAATCCTTACAGTAAAACCATATTGTCTTAATGATTGTAGCTCTTTAGAAGGCTTATTAATATCAGAAAGTGAGAGTCCTCCAACTTTGTTCTTTCTTAAGATTACTTTGACTACTTTAGGTTTTTTCACATTTCTATATAATTTTCATATTCAGCTTATCAATTTGTAAAGCATATTACTGTTTTCATTAGGATTTGTTCAGCTGCTAAGTCGTATCCAACTCTTTGTGACCCAGTGGACTGCAGCACACCAGGCTCCTCTGTCCTCCATTATCCCCTGGAGTTTGCTCAAATTTATGTCCATTGAGTCGATGATGCTGTCTAACTGAGTCGGTGATGCTGTCTAACCCTTTCATCCTCTGCCACCCCCTTTTGCCTTTAATCTTTCCCAGAATCAAGGTCTTTTTCAGTGACTCAGCTCTTCCTAATCAGGTGGCCAAAGTGTTGGAGCTTCAGCTTTAGCATCATCTTTCTAATGAGTATTCAGGGTTGATTTCCTTTAAGATTGACTGGTTTGATCACCTTGCAGTCCACAGTACTCCAAAAGCATCAGTTCTTTGGTGCCCACCCTTCTTTATGGTTCAATCTCACATCCATACGTGACTACTAGAAAAACCAGAGCTTTGATTATATGGACCTTTGTTGGCAAAGTGATGTATCTGATTTTTAATATGCTATCTAGGTTTGTCATAGCTTTCCTTCCAAGGAGCAAGTGTCTTTTAATTTCATGGCTGCAGTCAACATCCACAGTGCTTTTGGAGCCCAAGAAAACAAAATCTGTCACTGCTTCCACTTTTTCCACTTCTATTTGCTGTGAAGCGATGGGACCAGATGCCATATCTTAAATTTTTTGAATGTTGAGTTTTAAGCCAGCTTTTTCACTCTCTTCTTTCACCCTCATTAAGAAGCTCTTTACTTCCTCTTCAGTTTCTGCCTTTAGAGTGGTATCATCTGCATATCTGAGGTTGTTGATATTTCTTCTGGCAATGTTGATTTCAACTTGTGATTTATCCCACCTGGCATTTCACATGATATACTCTGCATGTAAGTTAAATAAGCAGGATGACAATATACAGCCTTGTGGTACTCCTTTCTCAATTTTGAACCCGTCCATTGTTCCATGTCCAGTTCTAGCTGTTGCTTCTTGACCCACATACAGGTTTCTCAGGATATAGGTAAGATGGTCTGGTACTCCCATCTCTTTAAGAATTTTAGTCAGTGAAATAGAAGTAGATATATTTTCTTGAATTCTCTTGCTTTCTTGATGATCCAACACATGTTGGCAATTTTTATCTCTGGTTCCTCTGCCTTTTCTAAACCTGGCTTGTACATCTGGAAGTTCTTGGTTCATGTACTACTGAAGCCTAGCTTGAAGGATTTTGAGCATAGCCTTGTTAACATGTGAAATGAGCGCAATTGTACAGTAGTTTGAATATTCTTTGGCATTGCCCTTCTTTGGGATTGGTATGAGAACTGACCTTTTCCAATCCTATGGCCACTGCTGAGTTTTCCAAATTTGCTGACATATTGAGCACAGCACTTTAACAGCATCACCTTTTAAAATTTTAAATAGCTCAGCTAGAATTCCATCACCTCCACTAGCTTTGTTTGTGGTAATGCTTCTCAAGTAATGCTCCACGATTTCTGGCTCTAGGTGAGTGACCACACCATCATGGTTATCCAGATCATTAAGACTTTTTTTGTATAATTCTTCTGTGTATTCTTGCCACTTCTTCTTAATCGCCTCTGCTTGTTTTAGTTCCTTACTGTTTTTGTCCTTTTTTGTGCCTATCCTTGCATGAAATATTCCCTTGACATATCCAATTTTCTTGAATAGATCTCTAGTCTTTCTCATTCTATTGTTTTCCTCTATTTCTATGCATTGTTCTCTTAAGAAGGCTTTCTTATCTCTCCTTGCTATTCTCTGGAACTCTGCCTTAAGTTGGGTATATCTTTCCCTTTCTCCCTTGGGTTTTGCTTCTCCTCTTTCCTCCATTATATGTAAAGCCTCCTTAGACAACCACTTTGCCTTTTTCTATTTCTTTTTCTTTTGGATGGTTTTGGTCACGGCCTCCTGTACAACATTACAAACCTCTGTCCATAGTTCTTCAGGCACTCTACCAGATCTAATTCCTTGAATCTATTTGTCACCTCCACTGTATAATCATAAGGGATTTGGTTTAGGTCACCTGAATGGCCTAGTGTTTTCCCCTATTTTCTTCAATTTAAGCCTGAATTTTGCAATTAGGAGTGTATAGAGCTTCTCCATCTTTAACTCCTAAGAATATAATCAATTTGATTTCCATATTGACCATCTGGTGCTGTTCCATTGTCTTCTGCTTCTCATTATTTCCAATAAGCAATATGCCCTAATTTGTCTAATTGATGTCCATAGCTCAGTAGCTAAGGGCATGGACTATGGAGCCACAATTGCCTGAGTCCAATACTTACTACACATGTAATAGCTGTATATCCTTGGGCAGAAAGCTCTCTGGGCTTTAGTCTCCTAACCAGTATAATGGGGTTAATAGTATCTACCACATTATAAAAATTAAATGAGTTTATAATATTCTTAGAAAGCATAGTAATTTTATATAAGTGTGCCATGTTATTACTGTACTTTATCAACCTTAATACAAATTAGATTCTCTCCAAATTTTAACATTTTCTAATCAGAATGCATCTTATGAGTGATAACTTCTCAGAATTCCTTTATCTGTGGCTTGAATTCTGGTTCTTCCAGAGATATTTTGTGTTGTTTCTTCATTCATCTGGGGTGTTTTCAACCGGAGGCAACTTTATTTATTTTCAAAATTTAGTTTTAATTGGAGGATAATAGCTTTATAATGTTGTGTTCATTTCTGCCGTTCATCAACATGAATCAGCCCTAGGTATACACACATCCTCTCCCTCTTGAACCTCCCTCCCACCTCCCACCCCTTGAGGCAACTTTAAATAGAATTCGTTTTTGGGACCAGTCTGGTGGTCAGAATTCAGATGGAAAGCTCCATGGGTACCAATTTTGGTTCATTGTCTTTAGGAGGTGTTTTTCTGCCTTCTGCCATGGCCTGGAGAGGTGCATATTTCCTTGAAATTTATTTCTCACTTGAGGATTTATGTTTTATTTACCTTTAGAAGAAGAGAGTTTAGTCTTTTAGGGCCCCAACTTTACGAAAGTTTCTTCTATTAGATTCTTTCTCATCTTAGGTGTTTGCTCTATTTTCTTCTGACATAAAATAATGATACATCTTATAATAAGTAGGGTATTAGATTTCTTGATATTAGGTGTCATTATTATTGTCATAATCACCACCATCCTCCCTGAGACATCTAATTTCATGACTTCAGCTATATTAATTATAGTAGCAGACTTCTCTTTGGTTAATATTCCGATTTGAGGTGGTGATTTTGTGAGGAAAAGGAATTAGTCAAGAAGAAGAGAAGTAGTTCAAGTAGGAAAAGAACTAAGAATGCTAATATCATAAAGTGTTTGCAGCCATGGTTTTTCAACATATCTGCATAGTAGAGTCATTTGGGAATTTTAAAAAAATTTCAAATTTCAGGTCACACCCCAGACAGAGTAAATCATAAACTCTTGGGGTGTTAACTAGGCATCAGTGTTTTTGGAACTTTGCATCTGATTCCACTGTGTAGATAAGTTTGGGAACCACTAGTTTCAAGAAGGATAGGTCAGTGAGAGTGAGGATTGAAAAAGGGCAAGAAATAATAGATGGTAGGTAACCATTTATGATCCCTTAGTAGTATAGTGAATGAAAAATGTCAGATGATAGATGTTTAAGAATGAATTTATAGCATGACCTTGGAAGTAGAGTTGTATAAAGCCCATAATATAAAATAGGCCATTCAGCAGTGATGGGGAAAAGGAAAGAAAAACAGGGTGGAAACTTAAGGAGGAATGGTATCAAATGAAAACCCTTTTCATTTGTTTTCCGAGTAGGGCAGGCATACCTTTTCCAAAGCACAGAATATAGTGTAGAAGGACTGAAGAATAGAAAATGAGAGGATTATTGAAAGAGGAATATTATGAAAGAGGCAAAAGGGAAGGGGATTAAAAAGTTATGAATTATTTATAGAAAATAAGTTTTCAGTCCAAGTTTGGTGAGTACAATGAAAAGAAGAACAGATGAGGGAACCCCATCATAACTGATACTAAAAAGAGGTTAACCAAAATTCGTATTTCCTAGATCTTCTCAGTGGAAGGAAAAAGATAGTGAGTTTACTCAGTTGAGCAAATTTGGTTCACAAATTTCTGTATTCATAAAAATTGTCTAGGGAGCTAGTTGAAAATTCATATTTATAGCCTTCCCATTCCACTCCCCCACTTGAACATTTTCCTCAGTAGGTTCAAAGGAGGGCCAAGAAGTTTGCATTTTTAATAGATTATCCCAGGTGAGTCGTCTTAATGCTGGTGGTTCTGAAATCAAGGTTGGTTATACCTTGGGCTAGAGGCAGTGCTTTTGAACTGCTTTCAGAGGAATAAAAAAAAGATGAGAGAAATGAGCCCTGTGCAACAGCCAAGGCCCACTGGATGCTAAATGTGATTTTCTTAGGTTTGATGAGTTTTTGTGACTGTCTTTAGCAACTCTCCAAAGCCTGAAAGCTGACGTAGGTGAAATCTGTTGTTGGATCCAGGATCGGCATGGCAGAAAATCCAGACGGGAAACACATCCAGGGCATCAATGAAGGAAATATTGAATTCACGGTCTGGTTTCCTGGAAGACAGGCAGTCAGGAGGGATCAGGAGGCTGAGTGTAAAATCGAAGGCATCACATAATTGAGAATCATTCTTTATGGGGAAGAAGTGGTTCAGTAGCTTGGTAGGAACAAGTGTAGAAAGTTTCAGATAAATTGATTTTGTTAGGGAAGGGAGGGGCATTAGAAAGGTTGGGCCTTCCTTCCTTATTTGAAAATTTGGTGTTGTTGAAGAAAGGCACGTTTCTCTCAAAGTGAGAAAATTGTCAAGGATCAAGTTATCTCATTGTGGGATGGTAATAGGGTTGCTAGATAAAATGCAAGATATACTTAGTTAAGTTTGAGGTCAGATACACAGGGAATAAGTTTTAAGTATGGACATGTCCCAAATATTGCTTGGGTCATGCTCACACTAAGAAAGTATTCATTGTATATCTGATATTCATATTTAACTGAGAGGCCCATGGATGGAGGAGCCTGGTGGGCTGCAGTCCATGGGGTCACGAAGAGTTGGACACGACTGAGCGACTTCACTTTCACTTTTCACTTTCATGTATTGGAGAAGGAAATGGCAACCCACTCCAGTGTTCTTGCCTGGAGAATCCCAGGGACAGGGGAGCCTGGTGGGCTGCCGTCTATGGGGTCACAGAGTCGGACACAACTGAAGTGACTTGGCAGCAGTGTCCTCTATTTCTTTCTTTTTTTTTTTTTTTTACTAAGTCTGGCAACCTTTGGTAGAAATGATGTTTCATAAGATATAGATAAGAGCCAGGCTGGGAGAAGGTTGTCACGGTGGTGGAGTGGAACTGAGTTGTTTGAGAATAGAAAGTATGAAGTAGTATCAGGGGAATATTATTTAGCCAAGAGTGTCACATATAAATAATCAAAATAAGATGACCATTAGAGTGGGAGATGAGACAAAGAATTATTGTGTATTAAAGTAAGGGAGCTCTGCCAGGATCATTCTTTGTAATTTTGTAAAGAAAGATGGTTTGTCAATTTATTTTACCAACGTCTGCAGCTTCTTCTGAAGCATAACTTATTTTTCTGGATACAGAAGCAGTTGTATAGGGAGTCTCTCATGGTTTCAGTTGCCAGTGTCTAGTTAATTTATCTGCATAATATCACCCCACCTCCTTTCAACCTCATCTACTAAAAGGATGGGAAGAGATTGATGAATAAATGTTGTGTGTTCATGAATGCATCTTGTGATGAGTTGCAGGAAAGCATGCCAGCCCATAAAAATAGAAGTTAAACTTTATGATCAATTAGGAAAACTAGGCAGATAAATGCTAGAATGTCATTTTGAATAGTAGATTTATCTTTGTGTTTTTCTTTTTATTCTCCTGATTTTGGAAACAATTTCCTTTTATTTTCCATCTTGACTTTAAATAATTAAAGGCACAAACATTTAGTATCATTTCACTCAATGAATAACTGATAGTTTAAAATTTTTCTATTGTTCGTTGATTCTGGAGTAATATTTTTTTTCCTCTTAAGTGGTGCTCAACATAGATATAATTAGTTTAACTCAAACAAGGAAATCTTGTCTTAGAATCTTTGACTTTAAAAATGTGGGATATTGGAAAAATAACTTTAGTTAGTAGAAGAAGAGCATGGGAAGGAAAACTTCAAAGGCTAGTCTGGTGTCAGCACCTGCTGCGGTCACAGTGTAAACCCTGAAGACCAGGGATTTTGGCAGCAGTCTCAGTGCTTTTAGTTCATTCTCCAGTATCCCCAAATGTGAAGCAGATGCCAGTTTCTTCTCTAGGGCTCTGATAATGGCATATAATGAGTTGGTTGTTTCCTAGCAACTAAAGAAGCAGTTTCACTTTAGCTGATCCTGCAATAGGAATGAGACATTTTCCCTTGATAGCTGGTATTAGTGATTTCCCTGACAATGGAATTTCACTTCTGAATAAGGAATGTTCTCAGCCTTTGGTTTCCTAAAGAATTTTGCTTTTGAGTGTGGGCTAAGCTCTGCTTAATCCTGTATAAAATGAAAAAAATTTCTTGAGCCCCCTAAGTACCTCTCATGGGAAGAGCCAAAGGAGTTTGATACATCATTTCTCAAATGGCAAGTCATTATACAAGAAGCTATAATGGGTGTATTTTTCCCAGTGTTTAACAGGATAATTAACAGCCAGATTCTTTTCTGTATTTAATGTTTGAGGCAACCAAGGTTTATTAAGTATTGGCCAATGTATGGTAGAAAATATATATATGAAACTTTATTACCATTTCAATATACAGTGTAATAAAAATATCTTCTAATCTATAACCTACTTTATTTCAAACAGTATTCTATACATAAAGTTACTATTATACCAGTTATTACAGTAGTTCATTTTATACTAAACTGTTGAACAATTTAATGTTTAACTTTAAATAATTGCTAATATTTAGTTGTACTTAATTGTGGCATATCTAAATCCTTATTTGGCAGTGGTAATAGATCAGAGGTCTTCTGATTATTAAGATACATGGAAGCATGAAAATATTACTTTAAATAATTTTCTTTTAGTCATTCATAGTTTAAACAATTCCTAAGGAAATTATCTGTTTTTCTTCCTTTGATATTATATAACTAATAATCATTAAGAATTATAATATGATATATTAAATTTCAGAAGTTCCTACTTAGTCAAAGAAATAAAATGTTAAATGATGTTCTTAAGATAATTAAGTTAACCATGTCTAAATATACTAAAGAAATTTATTGCCTTGCATGGAAAAGTTTCTCAGACTATGCATTAAATGTAGATCAAGTTATTGAATGTTTTCCTTGTCACTTTTGGGCATCTGCCCTTATTCATTTCTATGATTTTTGCGTCATCAGATAGTTAGCAAGTCTCATATTTAAAAACACTTTATTAGGCTTCCATGAAGCATTAAAGAACAAAGAACATTAGTGAATTCAGTTGGACAGGACAGTAGTCTCTCAGGCACCTAAAGACCTGATTTTTCCTTAAAAAGTTTTTAAACATGAGGCACAGTTTCTGTGTAATATCTCAGTTACTACTCTTAGATTTCTTTGGGACTTCTGAGGTGACAGAATCAAGCATGTTAAGCATTGTTTTTAATTATCCTTTCCCTTTTAAAACTATAGATTAGTCAACAAGGAAATAGAGATACAATATAACTAAAGTCTAGTTCTTTGAAATACTTTTCTGAGGCAGTATTAGCTAAGAAATAGCTCAATTTGATTAACCTGGCAGGCGTTTCTTTTGATCACTGCATTTATTCACTCATTTCGCAATCAGATACTTGTACAGTATCAGATACTTGTACTTCTACAAATACAGTACAATTCTGTACTTTTAAAATGTCATCAGACTTTTTGTCATTGTCAGCAGCACATATTTAAGTGGCTCCTGCAAAGGTTTGTCTAGTCAAGGCTATGGTTTTTCCTGTGGTCATGTATGGATGTGAGAGTTGGACTGTGAAGAAGGCTAAGCGCCGAAGAATTGATGCCTTTGAACTGTGGTGTTGGAGAAGAGTCTTGAGAGTCCCTTGGACTGCAAGGAGATCCAACCAGTCCATTCTGAAGGAGATCAGCCCTGCGATTTCTTTGGAAGGAATGATGCTGAAGCTGAAACTCTAGTACTTTGGCCACCTCATGCGAAGAGTTGACTCATTGGAAAAGACTCTGATGCCGGGAGGGATTGGGGGCAGGAGGAGAAGGGGAAGACAGAGGATGAGATGGCTGGATGGCATCACTGACTCGATGGACGTGAGTCTGAGTGAACTCCGGGAGTTTGTGATGGACAGGGAGGCCTGGTGTACTGCGATTCATGGGGTCACAAAGAGTAGGACACGACTGAGCGACTGAACTGAACTGACTGTGTTTGGGGGGCCACTGTTTAGATGCTGAGGACACAAGGATTATGTAAGATGTAGTTCCACCTTTGAAAATGTCAAAGCTTTTAGTTGCAGACCTACTTTTGAGTTTTGGTCATAAGCAAGATGTTTTGAACATTAGACATTTTGATAATGATACTGTTTTACAGTGTTTTGTTTAAGGCAGTCAAGGCTGGTACTTAGAGGACAAAGCTGAATATTATACAGTATTGACCATTCAAGTTGGTGGTATTGTCATGAGACCAGGTTTAACCAATTCATTTCGGTTCCATGTCATAGAAGGAACCATGCAGTCACATTGAAAGGGAATGAGTTCTCAGGAATTGAAAATGGCTTATGAATATAAATGCTGGTTATTTCCTCCAACTTAAAGTACCCTTTTTAAAAATAACAGTTGTCAGAGATGACTTACATGAGTTCCTCCAACTCACCATGATGACTATTCTTATATATGCAGCTTTGAATACAAGCTTTTACAGTGTTCTAGGCTGGCACCGACTTCCCTAATCCCCCACCCCAAGCCATTTCTGGTAAATTTCTCAAGCATCAGAGTGGATCTAACACGTCATTACTTCACCAGTTTACTCATGTGTGCTGATCCCTGTTAACACAGGCGTAGACATACGTTTTCACCTGATAGAACTACTTAATGACCAGAATGTTTAAATGGGTATTTTTATGAAGAAAACAATAGAAGTAAAGCAACCAAAGTACATATATAAAAAGAAGAGTTCTTGTTGTCCAGTGTCAGCCACTGATATTCTCTGTGTAGCACTGATATTCTTCTGTGTAGTTTTGGGTTGGAGCAATTTCTAAGTTTGGGAGGACCCTGCTTCTCAGAGCTTCTTTTCTAACCTGACACCCACAGAAGGCCTCCCGCTGCAGCCCTCTGACCATATATACCTGAGTCAGATTATTCTCTGCTGTCTATTCTCTGCTGATCAGCCCTACTCCTGGTACCTTTGGAAGATGAATTTTCCTATTTGTGGTCATGAATTCCTTTCTCGGGTTTTAGGTGTTTCAGTCATATCTTGCTCTGGTCTAGATGCAGGAATCAGCATGTCATCTCCTATCCCTTCTCATGTGGTACCTCATTAGCTATTTCTTCACATGGCTCACCCCTTTGGCAAGGATAGGCTTTGTCACCTGTCTAGTTAAATGTCCTTCTTCCCTAGAACTTTTCAGTAGTGTATTCGGTTTCTCATTTCTGGTCTTCCCTTTTCTTCTCAGCTCAAAGCCCTTGTTTACTTTGGATAGCTCTTTTTGCCTGAGTGAAAAACATGTTCTCAGCCTATCTGTAGGCTCACCCACCCTCTAGGAGTGATAGAAGCTGTGGACTCAGATTACCAGTTTTGAGTCCCTGGCAGTGGTTCTAGTGCTTCCCAGTGAGAGAGATGGGGCCTTCCTGATTTTGTCCCATCATATTAATTTTTCATTCTCAGTAGTGAACATAGAGAATCAGGATTCATTTTCAGGACGTAGAGTGGGAAGGGAGGCACAGTGTGACTATTCAGTCCCAATGAAATACAACAGCAGATTTCATTTATGACTTTTCTGACACCTAAATTGGGAAGTAAGGACAAATAAAGAAAAACAGAGCATCTGGCTTGACTCCAGGCCTTGCATCTGGAAGGAAAGCAGGAAAGGAAGTAACAAGGAAGAAAGGACAGAAAGGTACTAGGAAATTGAAGTAATTTTTGTGGTTTAAACTTGGTCAGTGTTTCATTGACCATGCAAAGATGCTCTAGTATTCTTTTGCGTCTAACAGCACAGGAAGCTTTCCCCATTTCCTTCTTTGTGTAACTACCTGGGGGAAGTAATAGGGGTCCTTGGACAGTCATTTCATATTAAAGATGGCTCTCACTGTAGCTCTGACATAGTAGGAAGCATACAGAATCCTGTCGTGTTTTTAAGAGAATTGACAAAATGGACTCTCTCAATTAAGTTGAAGTCAGCAATCAAAATTAGTGCAAAAGGAATCACTACTAGAAAATTGTGCCAAGCCAGTGAAATACATTAATCAAAGGGCAATGGAATGATGTCAAATATAAATCATTAGCAGCAAAAACCAACGAGGCTAAAATAATTGCCTTAGGAAATGAATAAAATAAAAGTAGACTAATTATCCAAACCTTATAATTTCCCATTTCTACCTTGAACACTTCAGAATTCCTAACTTTCTATAACTTTCTAATTCTTTTATATTGTTGATCCAGACTTTTAAGAATAAGCTACAATAATATGAAATGAGTCTAGGATAGAGGGTAATTATAAAAGGTAGGACCTTGTCTTCTGCAGTTATAATTAAGAAGCCTTAATAAAGATCAAGATTAATAAAGTAAGATTACTTACTGGGCCCTTAGGAGAGCTTCTTAGAGCTGTGGCCCCTTTGGATGGACAGGGCTTTTTCTATTTCCTTAGGTCCAGAGGGAGAATCATGGGTGAGAATCATATCTTAGAAGCCTACTGCTGCTGCTGCTAAGTCGCTTCAGTCGTGTCCGACTCTGTGCGACCCCATAGACTGCAGCCCACCAGGCTCCACCGTCCCTGGAATTCTCCAGGCAAGAACACTGGAGTGGGTTGCCATTTCCTTCTCCAATGCATGAAAGTGAAAAGTGAAAGTAAAGTCGCTCAGTCGTGCCTGACTCTTAGCGACCCCATAGACTACAGCCTACCAGGCTCCTCCATCCATGGGATTTTCCAGGCAAGAGTACTGGAGTGGGTTGCCATTGCCTTCTCCGAGAAGCCTACTAGAGCTGTTCAAATTCCAAAAATATTTGAATAGATCCCAAGCAGGCTATAAGGAGAGTTGTGGTTGTTACTGGGGACTTTATAGGATTTTGACCACTTTTTATTATTTAAATAGATACTGTACCTAATTGATTTTTTTTTTCCTAATTGATTTTAAGATAGATATTTTTTCAAATTTCAGTATCTCTGAAATTGGAGTATATTTTATAATCATTAAATCTTGACATCACATTTGTTTAATTATTAACTTTTTAATCTTTTTTGGTATATAAAATAATGGTATATCATACAATCTATGATGTCTTCTGTATGGAAAATATTATTTTAACTGTGACTGCTTTGGTGCTGATTGAATTATATTCTCATCTTTTTCACAGTCACTGCAGAATGATTCTATGTCATTCATTTTGGTCAGGTATTTTTATTGTTGAAAGACTGTTTTAAACTGCTGGTGACAGCTTTGGCAACCTGTTCATCCTCTTTCATCTCCTCATCACTAACTTAATTTTCCTTCTTATTGCTTAGCCAAAGCCTGCCAGATTATTCTTCCCAGTGTCTGATTTTGGGGATGTCAGTCATTGAGTCTCCCTATTACTTTTTACAGCAACCTATCCTCTGTCATTTTTCATTTGTTCAGTGGTTAGATTTAGAGAAATTGTAGATAAGAAAGGCATGAAACTTGATGGCATAGATTCTTTTTGTTTCTGTGAACCTTTACTTAATTTTTATTTGATGTTGATAAAAAGTGCACTGAAAGAAATGAAAACATCCTTTTTAAAGAAAATTTCTTTTTGTATTTATGCCAAGCCTATATATATATGTATGTATGTCCATAGCAACAAATTTGTCAGATCCTCAATGTAGAAAGCATCAGATTAAATAGATTGAATTAATGTATTATCACTGGATAATTTTAAACTACTAAAAATAGCTAATATTGAGTTTTTACTATATACTGAGCCTTATGCTGTTTGCCTTTATTAGCTCATTTAATGTTCACAATTCTGTGTAATAGATACTGTTATTCTTATTTTACATATGAGGAAACTGAGGCATAAAGACATTAAATAACTTCAGCAGAATCCTACAAGTAATCTTTCTGATTCCCTAGGCTGAGCTTTTAACTAAACTGTACAACTGAAATCTCAAAGGTTTAAATTTTCACTTAAAAGAATGAAAACACGCCTTTTGCTGTCATCTCTGAAATACTAATGGGTATTAATATATTGAGACTTTTCCTTTGTCATTTGACTATATATTTTGTATTTTATGCTTTGTACCATATAAGGCATATCTGAGAGAATGTCTTGATAAATCTCTTTACAATAACATTCATTAGTTAAATACCGTTTTTCATTCCACTTAAATTGCATTTTTAAAAATTTAGGCAATATGTTAATTTGGTACAGTTTTTATATGAAGGTAAGTTATAAAGTCTTTACCAGTATTTGATAATGGGAAATTTGACAAACCATTTATAAAGTGTAGTAGTTATAGAATGCCTTTTTAAAAAATTAAAATAGTTTTATAAGGATTCATTATTTGGGTTTGATGACACTTCACTGAGGTACTATGGCGTTTCCCAGTTACCTAGAATAAGCTGCAATTCAGTAGAGGGAAATGACTTTCTGTCTTAGTGATATAGTGAGTATCTATTATATCTAGATGAAACCTCAACACTGCTTTTCTTAGTGGTTATTTGTTGAGACTTCTTCACAGTTCAGAGGAATTTATGGGAGCAAGAGTCATCGATAGCAGAATAGACTAGTTACTATTCAGTGACAAATTTCAGCTAACCTCATATATTGAGTTCTTTTCAAATCATTTTTTTGCCAAACATTTTGATTTAGAGAGAACAGATGTAGTTTAGACCAAATATAAATTTAGAGGGGTCCCACGACTGCCCTCACTCTGACACTAGTTACAAATTCAGGGATTCCCAAGACCATCCTTAGATTCAGTAATTTGCTAAAAGGACTCGCAGAACTCACTGAGTACGACTGCACTCATGGGTATGGTTTGTTACAGGAAAAAGAGATTAAAATCAGCCAAAGGAGGAAGTGCCTAACGCAGTATCCGAGGAATTATCGTTCAGTATGGAGCTTCCATTGTCTTCTCCCAGTGGCGCCAGGGCACACTACTGCCCTGGCATTGATGTGTGATGCTGTGCATGGAGTATTGCCAACCAAGGAAGCTCACCTGAGCTTGGTATTCTCAGAAGTTTTGCTGGGACTCTGTGACATGGTCATTGTTGACTGTCCGAGGCTGGTCTCAGTCTTTAGTCTCCAGCTCCTCTGAGACTGACCGAAAAGAGAAAGCCCCCATTCTAAATCACATTGTTACTACCTGGCTATGCCATCGCCCCAGGAAAACAGAGACCTTAGAGATTACCTCCCACAAGCTGAAGTCAAAGGTCAGTGTTTAGGGGTCTTTTTGAGCAAGGTTAGATTATTCACTACAGAGATAAATGTGAATAAAACTGACTTCCAGAATGAATGTATGCCTAAGCTAAACTTGGGTGTTCACCTAGTACGCTAAAAACATTGTTGCTGAGTTTCTAGGTATTGTTACTCAATATGGGAATTCCTTGAAAGTACAGTTTTTCTCAGTTGTAGAAAGGCTGCTGAGACTGTTCTGGAAATCTTGAGTCTGCTAATTCCGTCACACCCCATATACCTGCCATTTTGGTAATTACCCCAATGTAATCCTCTCTGGTCATTACAAAATTTTTCTCATCTTTATATGTGCTTGGAACTTCTCTCCTAAACCTGAGTTTACTTTCCTCTTCCCAAAGCTTTGTTTCGAGGATCTCTGGTGCCCCAACTTACATTAGATGTATTCTCCTTAATGTCATTAACTGAGAACTCCTCTCTGTCTCTTTGCCTTTACTGAAAATTGCAATTCCTTGTAGACAGCACTTTTCATGAAGTCTTCTTAAGTGGACGCACCTCTTTCACTTACTGTGTACCCATGGGTTTAGGGTAAGGTCTGACACATTGTTTTTCCCTAGAGCAGCTTCTGCTCTGGTACTCCTCCATACTTACTTTCTCTTCTGATAGTCATGGTTACAAAAAGTACAGTCGACTTCTCCTGTTCTTCTTTGGTCATTCTTTTTTTTTTTTTCTTTTTAATAATTATTTAAGTAAATAATTATAAATTTAAGTAAATAAACTTATTTGACTGTGCTGGGTCTTAGTTATAGAAAGCAAGATCTTCAGTCTTCCTTGCAGCAAGGTGGGATCTTTAGTTGTGGCATGTGGGATCTAATTACCTGACCAGGAACCGAACCTGTGTCCCCTGCATTGGAAGCTTGGAGTCTTAGCCACTGGACCCCCAGAGAAGTCCTGTCATTCTTTGTTAGTTGCTAAAGATATTGCCATTTCCTTTTACTCCTGTTCTAGCCACCGTCTTGGATAACTTCAGAGTCCATATGGACAATCCAGTTAATATCCTGGTCTTTCAGTTTCTTTGCCTTTTTTTTTTTTTTTTTAACAGAGCTTAAAACAATTTTTTTAAATTGCAGTATAACTCACATACTATAAAACATACTATTTAACCATATTAATTGTACAATTCAGTGGCACCAAGTACAGTCACATTGTTATGCAGCTCTTACTATCATCCATCTCTCAAATTTTTCACCTTCCTAAACTGAAACTCTGTCCCCATTAAATACTAACTCTCCATTCCCCCTCCCCACACCATCCCCAGCCCCTGGCATCTACCAATGTACTTTCTGACCCTATAAATGTGGCTGTTGTGGGTTCCTTGTAAAAGCAGAATCAAACAGTATTTGTCTGCACCCACTGCATATGCCTAGTCGCTCAATTGTGTCAGACTCTGTCCGGCCCCATGGACTGTAGCCCACCAGGCTCCTCTGTCCATGGGATTTTCCCAGCAAGAATGCTGGAGTGCATCACCATTTCCTTCTCCAGGGGATCTTTCCGACCCAGGAATTGAACCTGCGTCTCCTGCTTTGGCAGGTGGATTCTCTACCACTGAGCCACCTGGGGAGCACCTATTATATATTGCAGTGCATTTTAAGGTTAACTGAATATATGTCTGTAAGCAGGTTGTACCTCCCCACCCCTCCCAGTGCTGTACAGTAAGTTCTCATTAGTTATCTGTGTTATACATAGTAGTGTAGACATGTCAGTCCCAGTTTCTCTGTTCATCCCACCTACCCTTTTCCCTCCTTGGTGTCCACATGTTTGTTCTCTATGTCTGTGTCATATTACAGTTTTAACACAAGCCTCAGCACATTCCCTGGGGGCTCTGGAGATGGAGTGACTTCTTGGGGATCACCCCCTTCGCCAGGCCTTTATCCTCCATCATGGGCTGGTTGTTGCATGTGGGTTATCCCCAGGTGGGATGCACAATCTTAGGCATGGGATGCCTTTGTGATGCTTGGATGGAGACTTAGCTGAGTGACATCTTCTGCCAACACTCCCAGCAGTTGGAAGAAAGAGTGACTCAGTTCTGAAGGGGGCCCAAGTGGCACACATTAACATCCAGCTGAAGCTCAGGGATGAGAGGAAACTGGTCTTATGTGTGTGTTCTGTCCATCATGTTTTGCATGACTTCTGACAGCTGGTTGCTGTTGTTTAGTAGCTCAGTTGTGTCAGACTCTTTAGGACACAAAGAGTGGCGTGGACTGTAGCCTGCCAGGTTCCTCTGTCCATGGGATTTCCCAGGCAAGAATACTGGAGTGGGTTGCCATTTCCTTCTCCAGGTCTTCGCCTTCTTAATGTGAGTGCCTTTAACCTCCATTCTATGTCAGCCACCCATTCTCATGGTATACCCTCAATCTTGTCCCCTGGAAGTGCTCATCTTACTCATCTTGCCAGTATAATTTTTATTCTCTGCTGCAGGCAAGCTTCTTGAAGGAATTTTCCAAATCTGTCTCACTCCTTCATTTATCATCTACTTCTGGCACCTTCACCCTACTTTAGCCAGGATCACCAGAAATGTCTATTAAAAAAATCCTTTGTATACTTTTCTCATTTTAATTGATCTGTTCTTAATTGATCTATTCTTAATTTTGAATACCCTTTTCCATTGGTTTTCATAATACTACATTTCCTATGATATCTACTTTTTAATCTTCTTTTTCTCTTTCTCCTTTATAGTTTCTTCTCTATATTCATTTAAAAAATATTAGTCCTTCAGTTCAGTTCAGTTCATTTTAGTTGCTCAGTCATGTCCGACTCTTTGCGACCCCATGAATTGCAGCACAGGTGTAATTATCCCAACTCACAGGCTTGGAGACTAAGTGACCCTACTTAGTAAATGGTGTGGCCAACATTTGAACTGAGTCTAAAGACTTTACAGTTCATCTCTTAGAATCCCATCTGATCTCGTGCTTTCCCTGGGCAATAGCAGCCAGCCCTGAAGCCCAGATACTATATTCACCCCATCTGTCTCTTCTGATGGTAAAAACACCCATCCCATGGGCAGCTGCCTGCTGGCTAGCTGGATATCTCAAAGTCATGGAGTCCAGATGAGAGCTTGTCATTGTCTCCCACACCTGAACTCCTCCTTCTGTGCTGGTGACAGAGACTCAGTGATTGACACTACCATACCGTACCTGTTCTGGCCAAAATCCTGGCTGTCATCTTTGATTCGTCCTTCTCCCCTCTAGCCCCCATATTCCTTGTGTCCTAGTCTCCCATCTCTGTGGCTGCCCCTCCCGCACTCTCCCTTCTCTCTCTCCTGGGAAAGCTATAACAGACTTCTACATCTATATCCCTCTGTAATCTGAGATAGTCTGACTAATCTTTTTAAAATGCAGATCTCATCATGTACTTTCCTGATTTAGACTCTTTAGTGACAATTTGTTATTTTCTGGACAAAAGTGCAAAAATCCAAGTTGGGAAATAAAGCCCTTCTTGATCTGATCACAGCTCATTCCCCTACTCCCACTCTCTGCTTCAGCTGCCCTAAACTATTTGCTATTCCTGGATTCATTTTGCTCTCTTGCCTCCAGGACTTCCCTCATGCTCTTACTTCTTGGCAAAATGCTCTCTTCTGTTACTCCATCTAGTCCTTGAAGTCTTGGCTTAGGCGTTACCTCCTTGGGAAAGCCTTCTGTGGTGCTTGCAGTGCCTTGAAAGGAGCACACACTCTCTCGTCTCAGGGCCTTTGTACTTGCTGCCTCCTCTGCCTTCTGTCTCGTCCCTGCCTCTATCGTCTTGCTGTTCATTACAGATAATAGTCTGTGGTGAGCCTACATTCCCCACTCCCCATTACAGTTAAGAAATCCTTCTCTTCACTTTGTGAAATCTGAAACAATTCTATGACATTTTTATATATTAGGAATGTAGAATTTTGAACCATTTGCTTCTAATTTGCATCTCCTTCTCCCTTAATCCAGACCTTCAAGAACAAAACAAAAAACCTAAGCCTGTTCTTTAGCTTTATGCTTCTCCAAGCAAGCTGACATTGCCTAACTTGAGAATCGATTATGTGCCAGAAGTCAGCTGATGCTGTTTGTTTAAAAAAAAAAAAAAAATGGCATTTACAGCTTTCAGCTCTAGTCACTGAACCTGACAAGTTCCGACATCTCTTCTCTTGGCTGCCTCTCACTTCTTTTTCTGTTTCCATGGAAATGGACATCAGATCACAGAAACATAGTAAGATACTGGTGGCTAATTGCTGTTGCAGATTTCTGGATTCTCTTTGCCTGTGGAGTGATTATTTTAGTGACTCCTGCCCACTGTGTAGTACATGGTAGTCAGCTAAAGCATCTGAGGCTGTTTCTGGGTTTGGAAGCTAGCTGATGTTTCCCGGTTGTCACTAACTAGTATTGTAAAAGCTTATTCCCTGTTTCAACTCGGAGGGAAAATATGTTTTAATTTTAGAACTGTAATCTTGTTGGATTTCAAGCCAGGATACCTGGCCTTGGGCCCAGGTCTGTTACTGTCTCACTTTCATCAGATTTATTGGATGAGCCCATTGCTACCACCTAGCCCTGAGGCTTATGTCCAAATGTCCCAGAGAAAAGCCTGCTTCTCTACAAGTGTGTTTTCATAGAAAACATAGAAATAAGATACACAACTAATTTTAGTTAAGGAGACCAAACCAGGTTTCTAAACATCTGAAATAGAAAAATGCTTTTAATTCTAGCCCTTTACTTTCTTTTCCTATAAAATTATGAGAATAAGATGGCATGTGGCTAGAAATATTAGGTTAAGATTCCCTTTTTAATGTACATGTGGTTTCCCAAGGCAAAAAAAAAACCTATCGTATGGCAGAGTGATTAACATTATAGTTGAAAAAAATCTATTCATTTCCTAGTTAGTGAAGGAGGAGTTATTACATTGCTTATCTAATTGTGTTTTATTCACATCCAAAATGTATTAGGATTTGTCATAGCCATATGCCTCTCTGGTAGGCTTATCTATACTAGATTAGGATTTCCTTGTAAATCTAAATGTAGGGCTTGGAAAGCTAGGTTTTTGCTAAATGCAAAAAGGACTGAATGTACCTATAAAAGAAATTAGTATTTGCTGAACCACTTCTTGAGCATACAGTGTCTGCTGTATATCAAGTGAGCCTGAGTAATTGAAATTTAGTATGAACAGAATAAATCTTTTTTTTTTGCATGACTACACAGAATAAAAGATAGGTTTGTAGCAAATTCCCACTTGTAGTCGCAAATATATAGACATAAACTATACATGATAAGACATTATAAATAAATTTAATGGGGAAGAATCCATTTTATACTTTGTAGTAAATTTTTCAAATTGAAAAAAACTGCTTTATTCAATGTGTCATGAATTTAGTCTCCCATAACAAACCTGCAGTAGACTTTGGGGAACTGTCACGTCATATTCCCTCTGTCAATAAATGGGAAGGATGTAGAGAAAAGGGAACCCTCTTACACTATTGGTGGGAATATAAATTGATACAGCCACTGTGAAGAGCAGTATGGAGGAGGGTCCTTAAAAAACTAAAAATAGAGCTACCATACTACCCAGCAGTCCCACTATTGGGCATATACCTAGAGAAAAACCGTAATTCAAAAAGTTACTTGCACACCAGTGTTCATTGCAGCAGTGTTTACAATAGTCAGGACATGGAAGCAACCTACATGCCCGTCAACAGAGAAATGGATAAAGACGATGTGATGCATATATATTATACAGTGGAATATTACTCAGCTATAAAGAAGAACAGAATTGGGTCATTTGCAGAGATGTGTATGGACCTAGAGACTGTCATACAAAGTGAAGTAAGTCAGAAAGAGAAAAACAGTTATTGTATATTAATGCATATATGTCGGAGAAGGCAATGGCACCCCACTCCAGTACTCTTGCCTGGAAAATCCCATGGATGGAGGAGCCTGGTGGGCTGCAGTCCATGGGGTCGCTAAGAGTCAGACATGACTGAGCGACTTCACTTTCACTTTTCAGTTTCATGCATTGGAGAAGGAAATGGCAACCCACTCCAGTGTTCTTGCCTGGAGAATCCCAGGGACAGGGGAGCCTGGTGGGCTGCCGTCTATGGGGTCACACAGAGTTGGACATGACTGAAGTGACTTAGCAGTAGCAGTTAGCAATGCATATATGTGGATTCTAGACAAATGGTAAAGATGATCTTATCTGCAAAGCAGAAATAGAGACACAGACATAGCGGACAAACGTATGGATACCAAGGGGAAAGGAGGCGGTGGGATGAATTGGGAGATTGGGATCGACACATACATACTACTATGTATACAATCGATAACTAATGAGGACCTGCTGTATAGTACAGGGAACTATACTCAGTGTTTTGTGGTGACCTAAATGGGAAGGAAATTAAAAAAAAAAGAAAGGATATATTGCACATACGGTTGATTTGCTTTGCTGTACAGCAGAAACTGACACAGCGTTGTAAAGTAAATCCCCTCTGTTTGTGACACAGTTGCACACTTCAGTAGTTTTACCACAGATGCCAGTGCTGTAAGTACGGTGCATGTATGCTTAGGCGCTCAGTTGTGTCCAACTCTTTGCAACCCCATGGACTGCAGCCCCGCGGGCTCCTCTGTCCATGGGATTCTTCAGGCAAGAATACTGGAATGGGCTGCCATTTCCTCCTTGAGCAGACCTTCCTGACACAGGGATAGAACCCATCTCTCTTGTATCTCCTGCACTGGCAGGTGGATTGTTTACCACTGAGCCACGGTACCCATAAAGTACAGTGCTTTAGACCAAAAGTTTATTTTTAAAGAAAATATATTCTGTAGTTGTTGGAATAAGACAATAAGAAAAAAAATAGTCAAGAAAGAAGTTGTAATGGCCCATTACCTCACTATCAAAGTAAGCTACTATTCACTTTGGGCATATTCCCTCAATTAAAAAAATTCCTACCAATATACAGAACAAAATTGGGGTCGTGCTGTATATGGTGCTTTGTAGTCTACTTGTTTCATTTATTATGTCATGATATTTTACCCTGGTATTATATATTCTTTAAAAATAATTTTAGTAATTATACTATCTCAATTACAAAATTTATTTAAATTTTAAGATATTAATGGATATTTAGATTGTTTCTGACAAACAACTGTAAGCAAGAGCCTTTAAATTTTCTTTATCCCTTCAGTCAATGTAGGAAGTAACTAAATTATCTGGTTTTCCAAGCTGATACCCCAGCTGCTTTCACTTTGATTTCCTTCTTGTCTGCCACATCTCAGTTTCCTAAATCTCACTTATTTTATCTCCAAAATGTCTCTTGAATTTGTTTCTTCATCTTTGTTCTCCCTGTGATTGTGGTCATCAGAATCACTGAAACTACTTTGAGAACTGCAGTAGTTTTCATAGCTAAAGCCACCTCTCTGGTCTCCTCTTTCTTTCAATGTATGGCTCCTCTTATGGTCCTAATTGTCTTTCTAAGGTGTGGATATGGTCATATGCATATGTTCCCTGACTCTGAAGTCTTTAATGTTTTCCGCTATCTGGTGCATAAAGTTTAACTCTTTAGCCTGATATTCACAGGTGTCATATTTTGGCTCTATCTAGCCCTCTAACCTCATTTCTTTTTCCCACATTTTACATATCCCAGGCAGCCTTCCCTAAACATGTTAGGAAATCCTTCTCACAGGCCTTTGTCTCATCTGTGCCCTTATTTCCTGGGAATGGGACTGTGCTGTCCCCTACCCCCATCAGTTCCTTACTCCCTTCTTTCAAGATTTCAGCTCAGTATTACCTATTCTGTAAAGCCCTGCTGCTATTCAGTAAAGTAACCACTAGTTACTACCACTAGTTAATACCTGTGGCTATTAAAATTAAAATTAATTAAAATTAAAAATTCCATTTCACAGTTACATTAGCCACATGTGGTTAGTGGCTGTTGCATTGGACAATGCATATTAAAGAACATTTTCATTCTTGCAGAAAGGTCCATTGGAGAACATTTCTATAAAGCTGTTCCTAAAATAATTGATTCCTTCCACAGAGCTTCCATAACCCTTAAGATGAGCTATTTTTAAAAGCCTTTGCATTCCTTTAAGGGTAGATGAGAGACCAAGCCTTATCCTTTTTATCTCTAGCACCTAGAATAATAGGTGGCATGCACTTGAATTTCAGGATGTGTTGGCTTGAACAAATGAGTGAAAAAATGACATGATTTTGGGGGAGTCATATGAATAATGACAATGTTAGGGGTTTTTCAAGTCTAGAGAAATGCTGATTCCATCTTTTAAGTGCATGGTTATCAGTTTCTCTTCATTAATGACTCACAAAACCTTGGACAAATTGCTTGGTTTTTGATGCTTTTAACATCTATACACTGTGTAATTAGGTATGTTTCCCCTATATAATGTAATATAAGGTCAATATTTACTAAATCTGTGCCAGATATTGTGGACATTACACAAAAGCATAAAGCACTGCCAAATTCCATACTTCCACTTGAGCTTATATTCCGTGAGCTGTGAGAGCAGACATTAGTGTCTTTGTGTGTGCCTGAAATCTCACCTCCTTTATTTTATTTCATTTTCATAATATCTTTATGAGGTAATTTTTGTTGTTGTTGTTCTGTTTTGCAGTTAAGGAAACAGAAGCATAGGGAAGCTAAGTAGCTTGCATGAGGTCATATGTAGCTGGGAAGGGACTCTTTACTATTATACCATAGCTGCCTCGCCTATAACCTCATTTGAATTGTTAATATAATCAGTGCCTCTGGCTAGGTTTGGTGATTCATATACTTTATAATTGTTCATGGCTGGAGTATGTCTTGGGTTTTGGTTTTAAGAAAAGTCAACAGCCTGAAAAAATAGTAAAGAAGAAAATGATAATGCCCCCACTGTTAACGTTTTATTATTGACTGCTATTGCCTGGTACTGTGCGTGGACTAATGGGATATACAGATCAAGTTAAAGGAAAAACCAGAAAGTCTGGAACTAGTAGAATTCCAGAAGTCTTTTGGAGGTATTTAATTACTTTGTGAATTGCAACTATCATCCTATGCCAGTGGCTTTCTAGCTAGTTTTCAAAAACTTGTCAACGCCCAAAATCAACATGTAAAAAATTGCACAGTACAATGCCTGGCACAAAGTTAGTGTTTAGAGGTAGTTTGTTTAATGTATGTATGAAAAATAACAGAAATACTGGTATTGGTAGTAATAATAGTGGTTATTATTGTTGTTAACACTGTTTGAATGTTTTCTGTTTCCCAAACGGTTGTGCTAAGCTCTTTATTTGCATTATTTCATGGATTAACTATTAAGCACCTACAATGTGCTAGGCACTATGCTTAGTACTGGAGATACAGTGGTGAACCACATGAAGACCCTGTTCTCATGGGTTAGTTAATATTTTTTGGTAGGAGAGACAGAAATAAACAAATAAATAAAAACATAATATGATAGAGGTTACTGATCAGTGCTGTTGGAAATAAGTAGAGGAAACTAGGGAAAGCTTATATGAGCAGGTGACATTTAAAGCAGACTTGAATGGAAGGAAGGAGATTGAGCCATCCAGGCATCTAGGGGAAGAACATTCATAGTGGCGGGTATAAGTGAGCAAGGAAGCCAAGGATTGGACCATTTAGGGTTTTACAGACTCTGGTAAGGATTTTGGACTTTGTTCCAAAAATGACACCAACTACTGAAGGTTTTTGTACAGTGGGATCATGTGATAGGATTTTTGTTTTCAACTTTGGCTGCTTGGGTACAGAACAGAAGTAGGTGGAATGGGAAGGAACGGATGAGAATGGTGGAAGTAGCGAGACCCATTCAGGACCTGTTATAGTATTCCAAAAGCCCTGTGAGGTAGGTTTTATTGTTTTCTTCATTTTTAGGTTAGAGCACAGAAGCCCAAAGAGATTAAGAGGTTATTCAGTGTTGCATACCCAGTCTGTCACTAATCTCTGCCATTATATTATCCTGTCTGATTTCCATGAATGAGCTTTAAGAATTTTTGACATTGTATATTATTTCAGTATAGCTAATAGTGTATAGATTTCAATTGAATGTTATCTTTCTTAATTAGATTGTTTTCTTAAGGTATAGCAACTTGTGAATTCATGTATTACATAGAATTTGTTAATCAAGCAGAATTCAGTGTATAATAGGGAGAATTGTATAGGTAGAGTGAAATTTATGTATATTCTTATTAAAAGGCACTTAATGTTATAATGCTTTTATATTAGAGCAAGTTTCTTGTTTATGCAAGCATAAAGTACTCTGAGATTTAGCTTCATTGAAAGACTGGTTAATGGAAATAATGAAAACTCAGTGATTGAATTAAAATGTGAACGCAAGCACCATTTTTAGATAACATGGTATAGTGAAAAGAACATGGGCTTAGGAAAGGCATATGATCTCGAAAAATTGCTTGAATCTTTCTTTTTATTTTTAATGAAAGGAATGTTTATTGCTGTGTAACTGACTTGTTCTAATCCTTTTCCCAGATACCTTTTTTTTGTTGTTAAATTTATTTTTAATTGAAGATAATTGCTTTAAAATATTGGTTTGATTTCTACCATACATCAACATGAATTAGCTACAGGTGTACATATGTCCCCTCCCTCTTGAACCTCCCTCCCACTCCCCACCCTTTCCTACCCGTCTAGGTTGTTATAGAACCCCAGTTTGAGTTCCCTGAATCATACAGCAAATTCCCATTGACGATCTATTTTACATATGGTAGTGTATTTGCTTCCATGCTGCTCTCTCCATTCATCTCACCCTCTCATTCCTCCCCTTCCACCCTTGTCCGTAAGTCTGTTCTCTGTGTTTGTGTCTTCACTGCTGCCTTGCAAATAGGTTCATCAGCGCCATCCTTCTTGATTCCATATATTTTCATTAATGTATGATACTTGTTTTTCTCTTTCTGACTTACTTCACTCTGTATAATAGGCTCTAGGTTCATTCACCTTATTAGAGCTAACTCAAATGTGTTCCTTTTTATGATTGAGTAGTATTCCATTGTGTATATGTACCACAGTTTCTTTCCTTTTATCTTCCTGACCATGAATTCTTCATGTCTTAAGTGAAGATAAAATTATGTTCTTCACTGGATTGTTGTGATAGTTAAATATGATGATGCATATAAAATGTCAAGTATATTGTACATGGAGGTAGTAAATATATTCTTTCTTTTTAAAAACAATTTTGTGGGTTTGAGAAGGATAGCTCAAGAAAATTTATCACTTACTAATTAGTAGCCAAAATTCTTGCAAAATCTTAGTGATTTTATTCATTTCCATTCAGTCTTAAGGATCATGTCTTATGAAGAACTGTCAGAGGTAGTAGAGTTGTTTTAGCCTCTGGGAGACAAAATTCAGAGATGTATGAGAGCTGTCTTTAAATGTGTAAAGGGCTGTCATGTGGAACAGACATTTGTTCTTTATGACTCAGGAGAGCAGAACTATGATCAGAGGGTGAAAACTACAGGGAAGGTTATTTTGGCTTATTAAAATGAAGACACTTCCAAAAATAGAATGAGTGCTCTATCATTGGGAACTGTGTGCATAGCTACACCAGTTATCCAGAATGTATCAGCAATGGAAGGTTTTTTAAATTTAGTTTGAATATTTCTTCAACCTGGAAGCATTGGAACATAAGCTAGATGAAAGCAGATTTCTTGTCTTAGCACCGTGATATCCTCAATGCCTAGTACTGTGTCAGACTGTGATCTGATCGTAGTACTATCATATGTTGAATGAGTGAGTCAGTTGCATACTTCAAGTACGATTATCTGCATTCTTCACTCCTCTTCACTCTCCTTAATTAAGTTTAGTTACTGATTTTTGGTTGATATTTTTATATGTTTGTTTCGGTTAAAAATAAGGGAAACTGTGAACTGCCATTTGGTAAGAAAACAAATGAGTGGAATTAAAGTTCCACTAAAACAAATTAGTGGAACGTTTCTCAACAGTAGCACTACTGACGCTTTGGGCCAGGAAGAGGTTATCTTGTACATTGTAAAATTTTTAGCAGCCTCGCTAGCTGTTGGATACTCATCAGATAGCCATAGCATCACCTCCTGTACAGTGTTACAAGCCTCCATCCATAGTTCTTCAGGCACTCTGCCTACCAGATCTAGTCCCTTGAATCTATTTATTACCTTCACTGTATAATCATAAGGGATTTGATTTAGGTCGTATCTGAATGGCCTAATGGTCTTCCCTGCTTTCTTCAATTTAAGCCTGAATTTTGCAAAAAGGAGCTGATGATCTGAGCCGCAGTCACCTCCAGGTCTTATTTTTTCTAACTGTGTAGAGCTTCTCCATCTTTGTCTGCAAAGAATATAATCAATCTGATTTCGGTACTGACCATCTAGTGATGTACATGTGTAGCGTCGTCTTGTGTTATTGGAAGAGTTTGCTATGACCAGTGCCTTCTCTTGGCAAAACTCTATTAGCCTTTGTTCTGCTTCATTTTGTACTCCAAGGCCAAAATTGCTTGTTATTCCAGGTATCTCTTGACTTCCAACTTTTGCATTGCAGTCCCCTAAGGTGAAAAGGACATCTTTTTTTGATGTTAGTTATAGAAGGTCTTGTAGGTCATCATAGAACTGTTCAGCTTCTTCGGCATTAGTGGTTGGGGCATAGACTTGGATTACTGTGATGTTAAATGGTTTGTCTTGGAAACGAACCTAGATCTTTCTGTCATTTTTGAGATCACAACCAAGTACCTCATTTCAAACTCTTTTGTTGACTGTTAGGGCTACTCCATTCCTTCTAAGGGATTCTTGCCCACAGTAGTAGATAAAATGGTCATCTGAATTAAATTTGCACATTCCAGTCCATTTTAGTTCACTGAGTCCTAAAATATCGATGTTCACTCTTGGCATGTCCTGTTTGACCACATCTAATTTACCTTGACTGATGGACCTAATATTCCAGGTTCCTATGCAGTATTGTTCTTCACAGCGTTGGATTTTACTTTGACGACCAGATACAACCAAAGAATGTTCAAATTACCACACAATCGCACTCATTTCACATGCTAGCAAAATTATGCTCAAAATCCTTCAAGCTAGGCTTCAGCAGTATGTGAACCATGAACTTGCAGATTTACAAGCTGGATTTAGAAAAGGCAGAGAGGAACCAACATCTGCTGGATCATAGAAAAAGCAAGAGAATTCTAGAAAAACAGGTGCTTTATTGACTACGCTAAAGCCTTTGACTTTGTGGATAAAAACAAATTATGGAATATTCTTAATGAGATTAGAATACCAGACCACATTACCTGCCTCCTGAGAAATCTGTATGCAGGACAAGAAGCAACAGTTAGAATTTGACATGGAACAACAGACTGTTTTAAAATCAGGAAAGGAGTACGTCAAGGCTGTATATTGTCACCCTGATTATTTAACTTATATACAGAGTACATCATACGAAATGCTGGGCTGGATGAATCACAAACTGGAATCAAGATTGCCAGGAGGAATATCAACAGCCTCAAATATGCAGATAATACCACTTTAATGGCAAAAAGCAAAGAGGAACTAAAGAGCCTCTTGATGAAGGTGAAAAAGGAGAGTGAAAAAGTTGGCTTAAAACTCAACATTCAGAAAATGAAGATCATGGCCTCCAGTCCCATAATTGCATGGCAAATAGATGGGGAAAATGTGGAAACAGTGTCAGATTTCATTTTGGGGGGCTCCAAAATCAATGCAGACGGTGACTGCAGCCACAAAATCAAGTCAGTTGCTCCTTAGAAGAAAAGCTATGACAAACCTAAGCAGCTATTAAAAGCAGACATATCACTTTGTCAACAAAGGTCCATATAGTCAAAGCTATGTTTTTTTTTTTCCCCAGTAGTCATGTATAAATGTGAGAGTTGAACCATAAAGAAGTCTGAGCCCTGAAGAATTGATGCTTTCAAAGTGTGATGTTGGAGAAGACTCTTGACTTGGACTGCACAGAGATGAAACCAGTCAATCCTAAGGGAGATCAGCCCTTTATATTCATTGAGGGACTGCTGCTGAAGCTGAAGCTTCAATACTTTGGCCACATGATGCAAAAAACTGATTCACTGAAAAAGACCCTGGTGCTGGGAAAGGTTGAAGGCAAGAGGAGAAGGGGACGACAGTGGAGGAGATGGTTGGATGGCATCACTGACTCACTGGAACATGAGTTTGAGCAAATTCTTGGAGACAGTGAAAGACAGGGAAGTCTGGTGTGCTGCAGTTCATGGGGCTCCAAAGAGTCAAACCTGATGTAGTGACTGAAAAACAATAAACCAGTAGCATCCCTCTCCTCACTCATTACAATGAAAAATGTCTCTAGACTTTGCCAGATATCCTTTGGGGAACAAATTGTCACTTGTTGAGAACCACTGAGTCAGTGAATAACTCAGTAGGACACACCAATGCAAGTAGACAAATATAGTATTTTCATTAGATGAAAATAGAGAAAATGGTATCCCTTAGAAAACTTTGTAAATTATTTGTTTTAAGATGAACTATGTGCTGGTATCATGAAATGTATGTTGTTATCTGCATACAGCTTTATAATGAAGTTGTCTGTGTAATGCTTCTGGGTTTCTACTTTGCTTTGAAACATGAAGTTGATTCTTTAGTTTTAGCTTCTTAGTAAGTGAAGGTTTACCATATTTCTTTGGTAGTGGTAGAATTGCTTATTCTGGGTCTTTGGATCCAAATTGCTTTGAAAGAAAAAACTGAAAGAGTTAGTCTGTCCGTTGAGTCTGACTCTTTGCAACCTCATGGGCTGTAGCCCTCCAGGCTCCTCTGTCCATGGAATTCCTCCAGGTAAGAATATTGGAGTGAGTTGCCATTTCCTTCTCCAGGGGATCTTCCTAACCTAGGGATCAAACCCCGGTCTCTTGCATTGCTGGCAGATTCTTTATCATATAAGCCACCAGGGAATTGCTTTGACTGCCATTATCTATTGTAGTATAGGTATGGAGGGTTCAAAACAAGGTTACTGGAGATGGTCAAAAACAAAGACAGCATGAGGTATAATGGCAGGAAATGTTGCAACAGCAGAGTGCTGATCACAGATTCTAGAAGAAGGAATACTGAGGGTTTTTTTGTTTTTTAAACTTATATCTGTGTTCTAAGTTTATACTTTGGTCTTAGTTTAGGGATATGATCATCTCAAAAACAGATATGATTTTGTAAGTAACTATGGTATACACTGGTCACATTAGAACTAAACTATCTTAGACTGTATGGGTTTCCCTGGTGGCTCAGATGGTTTAGAGTCTGCCTGCAGTGCAGAAGACCTGGGTTGATCCCTGGGTTGGAAAGATCCCCTGGAGAAGGAAATGGCAACCCACTGCAGTATTATTGGCATGGAAAATCCCATAGATGGAGGAGCCTAGCAGGCTGCAGTCCATGCGGTTGCAAAGAGTTGGAGATGACTGAGCATCTTCACTTCATTTTAGACTGTGCTGAGTTTGTACTTCTCTGACTTGTATTACTAGTATTTATGTTGGTATTTTCTCTTGTTTAAATCTTCTAAATAGTTAAGTTCTAAGAAGTCCTTGTTTGAATTATATTTTAACTTCATATAAATTCTTGTCACATCACACTTTCTTTATAACGTGTTCTACAGAAGTTTTCATGGTTTTGATTTAATTATAAGCTAGGCATTGTTGCATTTTAATATACAACACTTGCATGCATATTGTGATGTAGTCATTTGTAAAATATAGTCTCACCAGGCATTATTATAGAGAAGCATCTGTCAGCATTTCCATTATAAGCCCTAATGTAGTTTTAAGGAGTTTCTGACTTGTCTATTTCTAAATTGCTTTGCACTGAAACTAGTATAGAAATTGTCAGATGAAATCCAAGTTTTGTTGTATTATAGAGGGAAAAATTGACACTAGTATTTTCTACTACTTTGTGTCACAGCATTTAAAACCCTCATATTTTTAGCAGATTCAGATGCTTTTTATTTGATATTTAATTCCCATGAACCCAAGTGAGGAAACTGACAGCCTCTTAAATGGGCTTGTTTCTTTTCCTGTGTTTTGTTATAACATTTCTGATAGATTTATTTGAAAAGTATTTACCGAGTAGATGCATTAAGTATTTTGTTAGAACCACCTTAGAATATGAAAGTGTCTTTACAAAGCCCATAGGAAGTCAGATCTAGGTTTACAGTGAATAGAGAAACTTATAAAAGCATCAACTATGATGAGATTCTGGAACCAGTTCTGTAGTTGAGAAAGTGAATAACTGTTTAGTGATCAAGTTTTGGGATTCTTATTCTCCTTGTCTCTCCTCAAATTGTATTACTTTGCAATCATTATTAACCTGGCTGATTCCTCCCTCGCCCTCTTCTTTGTGAGATGTCATTGTTGCTATCAGTAGATGCTTCTATGGGAATTCTCAAGTTGCTTTTATCTTATATATATTATAAATATAAAATATAAAAATTTAAAGAGAGACTCCTAAAAAAAAAAGAGCAAAACAACTATGGTCCACAGGCACACCTCAGAGATACTGCAGGTTCAGTTCCCGACCAACACAATCAAGTGGACATGGCAGGAAGTGAGTCATACAAACACTTTGGTTTTCTAGTGCAAGTTACATTTACACTCTACTGTAGTCTGTTATGCAATAGCATTATTTCTAGAAATGTACAAATCTTTTTCAATAAATACTTTATTGCTAAAAATTGCAGACCATCATCTAATAATGCAGGGTTGCCACAAACCTTCAAGCTGTAAAAAATGCAATATCTGCAAAGCACAAAATAAGCTGAAGCACAGTAAAATGAGGTATGCCTGTACAAGGGAACACCCATAATACTATCAGCTGATTTCTCTATAGAAACTTTTCAGACCAGAAGGGAAAAGCATGCTATTTTAAAAGTACTGAAAGGAAAAAGAAACAGCTTTCAATCAAGAATATTCTGCCCGGCAAGATTATTGTTCAGACTTGAAGGAGGAATAAAGAGCTTTCTAGAGAAACAAATGCAAGAGAAGTTTATCCCTACTAGCTGGCCTTACAAAAGATGTTAAAAAGGAAAATCTTTAAGCTAAAAAGAAGTTACTAATTAGTAACAATAAAACAGACAAAAAACCTCACCAATAAAGATAAATTTATACTAATGGTATTGGATTAAAAACTTGTGAAACTAGTGTGAAAGTTAAAAGGCAAAAATAATATATTTACCATAACTGTAACTACAATAATTAGTTAAGGAATACACTTAAAAAAAGATGTAAAATATGACATCAGAAAACTTGAAACATTGGACAGGGAGCAAAAATGTAGAGTGTTAGAATGACTTCGAACTTAACTTGTTACTGTAGGTATGTATGTGTGTGTCCCAGGCGGCACTAGTGGTAAACAGTCTGCCTGCCAATGTAGGTTAGACGTAAGAGATACAGGTTCAATCCCTGCGTTGGGAAGATTCCCTGGAGGAGGGCATGGCAACTCATTCCATTATTCTCGCCTGGAGAATCCCATGGACGAAAGATCCTGGCAGGCTGCAGTCCATAGGGTTGCACAGAGTCGGACACAACTGAAGTGACATAGTGTATACACAGACACACACACACACAGCTTAGGTGACATAATGCGCGCGCACGCGCGCGTGCACACACACACACACACACACAGTTTCCCAGGTAGCGCTAGTGGTGAAGAACCTGCCTGCCAGTGAAGGAGACTTAATAGACATGAGTACAAAAATAAGGCCCACATATTTGTTGATAATAAAAGACTCATATACAGTGAAAGGATGGTAAAAGATGTTTCATGCATATGGAAACAAAAAGAAATCTACCCAAATCTATGAGATGCAGCAAACATCATTCTAAGAGGGAAATAGTTCTAGGTGGGAAGTCTATAATGATAAATGCCTACCTTATGAAAAAAGAAAAATCTTCAATAAACAGTCAATTTATACCTAAAGAAGACAGATAAGAACAACACATGAAATCAAAATTAGTAGAAGGGAGGAAAGATCAAAGTGGAAATCAATGAAATAGAGGCTAAAAATACAATAGAAAAGATCAATGAAACTAAGAACTTGTTCTTTGAAAAGATATAATTGATAAATCTTTAGCCAAACTCACTAAGAAAAACAGAGATGGAGTTCAAATAAATAAAATTAGAAATGAAAGAAGAGAACTTAAAACCAACACTTCAGAGATACAAAGGATTATGAGACTACTTTGAACCACTATCTGTGTCAACAAATTGGACAACCTAGAAGAAATGGATGAATACTAGATACATACAGTCTTTCAAGACTGAGTCATGAAGAAATAAAAAACGTGAATATACCAATTACTAGTAAGGAGATTGAATCAGTCATCAAAAAACTCTAAACAAAGTCCAGGAGCAGAGAGCTTCACTGGTAGATTCTACCAAAACATTTAATACCTGTTCTTTTAAACTCTTCCAAAAATTTGAGGAGAAATTGCTTCCAAACTCATTTTACAAGGCTGACAGCATCTTGATACCAAAACCACACAAGAATAAAAAGAAAATTATATGCCAGTGTCCCTTTGAGCATAGATGCAAAAATTCTTAACAAAGTATTTACAAACCAAATTCAACAATACATTCAAAGGATCATACACCAAGAACAAGTGAGGTTTAACCAAAGGATGCAAAGATGGTTCAATTAATATGACACACCACATTAACAAAATAAAAGATAAAAATTATATTATCTTCTCAATAGATACAGACAGAACATTTGACAAAATTCAACACCCAGTTATGATAAAAAAAAAAAAAAAACACCTCTCTCAGCAAAGTGGTATCAGTTCAGTCTCTCAGTCGTGTCCGACTCTGCGACCCCATGAACCGCAGCACACCAGGCCTCCCTGTCCATCACCAACACCTGGAGTTTACTCAAACTCATGTCCATTGAGTCGGTGATGCCATCCAATCATCTCATCCTCTGTCATCCCCTTCTCCTCCTGCCCTCAATCTTTCCCAGCATCAGGGTCTTTTCAAATGAGTCAACTCTTTGCATGAGTCGGCCAAAGGATTGGAGTTTTCAGCTTCAACATTAGTCCTACCAATGAACACCGAGGACTGATCTGCTTTAGGATATACTGGTTGGATCTCCTTGCAGTCCAAGGGACTCTCAAGTCTTCTCCAGCACCACAGTTCAAAAGCATCAATTCTTTGGCGCTCAGCTTTCTTTATAGTCCAACTCTCTATCAACATAATAAAGGCCATATGACAAGCCCACAGCTAACATCATACTCAGTGGAAAAAGCTAAAAGCTTTTGTTTTAAGATGAGAAACAATACAAGAATGTTCACTCTCTCCATTTTTACTCTATAGTATTCAATTTTCTCCACTTTTATTTTATTCACTCTGTCCACTTTTATTGTTAGTAAAAATCCTAGCCAGACCAATTACGCAGGAAAAAGGCATTCAACTCAGAAAGGAGGAGGTAAAATTATTATTTGCAGATGATGTAAGTTTATATGTAGAAAACCCTAAAGACACCACTGAAAGAAACAGCCTGTGAGAACTAATAAACACATTCAGTAAATTTGCAGTATCCAAAATCTGTCTTTTTTATACACTAACAACAAGCTATAAGAGAAATTAAGAAAACAGTCCTATTTGCAGTTGCATTTAAAAAATACTGAGGAATAAATAAAGTCAAAGCCACAATGAAATAGCACCTCACACCTGTCAGAATGACTGTTCCAAAAAAAGACGAGAAATAAGAAGCATTGGCGAGTATGTGGACAACAGGGAACTCCTGTGCAGTGTTGTTGGAGATGTAAAATGGTGCAGTCACCATGGAAAACAGTATGAGGATTCTTTTAAAAATTCAGAATAGAACTCTCATACAATCTAGCAATTCCACTTTGGGATATTTATCTTAAGAAAATGAAAACAAATTTTCTGCATTGAAGGAACTCTTCAAAACCGTTGGACCAAATGCCTTTTGGGTTATAAGTTGATCGTTGACTATTTTCTTGTGTTATTTATTCATTCATATTTTCTATTTATTCTTGTGTCAGTTTTTAAATTTGTAATTTCTTAAGAAATGATCCATTTCATCTAGTTTTAAGTTTATTAGTATGATATTGTATTTAGTAATCTCTTACAATATCAAATCTCTTCTTATTCCTAATGAGACTTGTCAAAGTGTTGTCTTATTTTATTGATCTTTTTTGAGGAAAAAAGCTTTCGGTTTTGCTGATTGAGTTTATTGGTTATTTTTGTTTTATTGAAGTATAACTTACATATAATAAGATACAAGGATGATAGGTGAACATTTTGGTGAGATTTTGATATTGGATACACCCATGCTCTGTCCGATATACAAAACAAAATAAAGAGCATTCTCATGACAACAGAAACTTCCCTTGTGCCCCTTTTCAGTCATCCCCTCTCCCCATCCCCCACAGGAAGCCACTTTATGAATTTTTACAATCATAGAATAGTTTTGCCTTTGTTCAGCATAAAGTTTTTGAGATTATCAATGTTGCATGTATTAGTAATTTGTTCTTTTTTGCTGAATAATATTTAATCATATGAATGTGCCACATTTTATTTACTTTATGTTGAGGGACAGTTGGTTCATCTCTGTTTTTTCAATGTGTTTCATTGAAAAATGAATGTGTTTCATTGTGTTTCAATGTGTTGATACCTAGGAGTAGAATTGCTGATTTATAGATTAGGTATTGGAGAAGGCAATGGCACTCCACTCCAGTACTCTTGCCTGGAAAATCCCATGGATGGAGGAGCCTAGTAGGCTGCAGTCCATGGGGTCGCTGAGGGTCAGACACGACTGAGCGACTTCACTTTCACTTTTCACTTTCATGCATTGGAGAAGGAAATGGCAACCCACTCCAGCGTTCTTGCCTGGAGAATCCCAGGGAAGGTGGAGCCTGGTGGGCTGCCGTCTATGGGGTTGCACAGAGTTGGACACGACTGAGGTGACTTAGCAGCAGCAGCAGCAGATTAGATATACATTTAACTTTATGAGAAACTACCAAAGAGTTCTCCAAAGTGATTTTATACTGCCACCAGTGGTGTATGAGAATACCATTTGCCATGTATTGTTGCCCACATTTGGGGCTGTCATTCTTTTTGACTTAGCCATTCTGCTTAGAGTTTAGTGATAACCTACTGTGTTTTACATTTGCATTTCTCTGATGACCAAAAAGTGTGAGGACCTTTTCATATGGTTATTAGCTGCTGGAATATCTTCTTTTGTGAAGAGTCTGTTCAGTCTTTTGCTCATTTTTAAATGGTTGTTTTCTGTTTATTTGTAATATTTTGATTAACAGTCACATAAAATTAGATGTGATTTCATCGATCTATTTAGAGTAGCAAGATAGAGTGTGTATGTGCACATGTGACAGAGGAGAGGTAAAGAGAAAGAAAGAAAAATATTTTATCACGTTTGTCAGTCATTTTTAAATGGTGTTTTTTGATGGACAGATTCTTTTTTAGTTTTGGTTGTCTTTTGTATTTAGACATGTGCTTCATCTCAAATTATTTTTTGTGTATAGTGTGAGAAAGAAGTTAAACTTCATTTTTTAATACACGTTTCCAGTTTTCTAGCACTAAATTTAAGAAGACACTTTCCTCCATTTAACTAACTTGAAGCCTTGGTTGAAAGAAAAATACATGTATGTATATATGTATAGAAAGGTAGATAGATATTATCTGTGTATGTGTGTAGGGAGTCTATTTTTAGATTATGTATTCTGTTATCTGCCTCATGCCAATACGACTTAGTCTAATAGCTGTAGGATAAGGCTTCTGGATTTGTTTTCTTTTTAAAGAATTGTTTTGGGAATTTTAGATTGTGTGCTAGTTCCATGGAAATTTTGGAATCAGCTTGTAAGTTTCTTCAAAATGATTGCTGGACTTTTGCTGGGGGGTTTGTGAAATTGATACCTCAATTTGGAGAGAATTGCTGACATAGCAATATTGAGTCTTCTGATGCATGAACATGATTTATCTTGCCATTTATTTAGGTCTTTTGAAATTTCTTACAGTAGCATTTTGTAGTGTAATAAACTTGTACATCTTTGTTAGGCTTATTTTTAGATACCTTTTTGTTTCTTTTTTAACTTCATTTGGAATTGTGTATTGCTAGTATATGGAAATACAGTTGAGTTTTGTATATTGATCTTATATCTTCCTCTATTCCTAAAATCATTTATTATTGCGATTTTTGTAGAGCCCATTGAGTTTTCTGCATACCATGCAGTCATATTATCTAGGAATAAAGAAGCTTTCCGTTTTCAATATGTATGTCTTTTATTTCTTTGCCTTGGCTTACTGCACTGACCAGCTTTTTCAGTATAATGTAGCAGCAGTAAGAATGGATTTCTTCATCTTTTTCCTGACTTTTTGAAAAGCATTTAATGTTTCATCATTAAGTAAATATGTTATGTAACCTTAGTTTTTTACCGATCTCATCTCTTAGCTTCAGATAGTTCCTTCCTACTTTGCTAAATGTTAATATTATGAATGGGGATTGAATCTTGTTTAATGCTTTTTCTATATATGTTGAGATGATCGTACAGTTTTTGTCTTTTATTCTACTAATGTAATAAATTACATGAGTTTTTATTAATTAGATCTACCATGTATTCATGACGTTAAATCCCTTTGTCATGATGTTTTATTATTTTTATATTTTGATAAATTTGTTTTTTCTAATTTAGAGGTTTTAAAAATCTGTGTTCATAAAGGATGTTGGGTTATAATTCTCTTCTCTTAGAATATCTTTGTAGTGATTTATTGTCAAGGTTGTCTTCAGCTTTTTGGTATTCTATAGCATAAATTTCTTCAGTTTTAAATTGCTTTTCTCTTCTTTTTCTCAAGGTTTATTATTATTTTTCTATTTTTTAATTGAATCTTATTTTGAACCATAGATGTAAGTATAGTCTATAAATGTTTCCCTGAGTATTGCTTTGGCTACCTCATTTTAAATAGATGTTGCATGTTATTTTAGTCTAATATATTAAATGTTGCAACAGGAATACTGTATACCTCGTCACAAATAAGATTTCAGTAAATGGTTTAGTACATACTCACGTTTCTGCTGAGGAAGAACAGAAGCAAAAGGCAAAGGAGAAAAGGAAAGATAGACCCATCTGAATGCAGAGTTCCAAAGAATAGCAAGGAGAGATAAAAAAGCCTTCCTCAGTGATCAGTGCAAAGAAATAGAGGAAAACAATAGAATGGGAAAGATCAGAGATCTCTTCAAGAAAATTAGAGATATCATGACGACATTTCATGCAGAGATGGGCTCAATAAAGGACAGAAACAGTGTGGACCTAACAGAAGCAGAAGATATTAAGAAAAGGTGACAAGAATACACAGAAGAACTGTACAAAAAAGATCTTAATGACTCAGATAACCACGACAGTGTGATCACTCACCTAGAGCCAGGCATCCTGGAATGCGAAGTCAAGTGGGCCTTAGGAAGCATCACTATGAACAAAGCTAGTGGAAGTGATGGAATGCCAGCTGAGCTCTTTCAG
Organism: Bos grunniens; assembly: GCF_055505025.1. NCBI lineage: Eukaryota > Metazoa > Chordata > Mammalia > Artiodactyla > Bovidae > Bos > Bos grunniens. The sequence continues at coordinate 28,383,902 of NC_141185.1, read as the reverse complement.
ATCCTCAAAGATGATACTGTGAACGTGCTGCACTCAATAAACCAGCAGATTTGGAAAACTCAGCAGTGGCCACAGGACTGAAAAAGGTCAGTTTTCATTCCAGTCCCAAAAAAAGGCAATGCCAAAGAATGTCTAAATTACTGCACAATTGTGTTCATCTCACACGCTAGCAAAATAATGCTCAAAATTCTCCAAGCTGGGCTTCAACAGTACATGAACCAAGAACTTCCAGATGTTCAAGCTGGTTTTAGAAAAGGCAGAGGAACTGGAGATCACATTGCCAACATCCACTGGATCTTTGAAAAAGCAAGAGAGTTCCAGAAAAACATCTGCTTTATTGACTATGCCAAAAGTGAAGAAGAACTAAAGAGCCTCTTGATGAAAGTGAAAGAGGAGAGTGAAAAAGTTGGCTTAAAGCTCAATATTCAGAAAACTAAGATCATGGCATCTGGTCCCATAACTTCATGGCAGATAGATGGGGAAAAAGTGGAAACAGTGGCTGACTTTATTTTTCTGGGTTCTAAAATCACTGCAGATGGTGATTGCAGCCATGAAATTAAAAGACGCTTACTCCTTGGAAGGAAAGTTATGACCAGCCTAGACAGCATATTAAAAAGCAGAGACATTACTTTGCCAACAAAGGTCCATCTAGTCAAGGCTATGGTTTTTCCAGTGGTCATGTATGGATGTGAGAGTTGGACTATAAAGAAAGCTGAGCACCAAAGAATTGATGCTTTTGAACTGTGGTGTTTGAGAAGACTCTTTGAGAGTCCCTTGGACTGGAAAGAGATCAAACCAGTCCCTCCTAAGGAAGATGAGTCCTGGGTGTTCATTGGAAGGACTGATGTTGAAGCTGAAACTCCAATACTTTGGCCACATGATGCAAAGAGCTGACTCATTTGAAAAGACCCTGATGCTGGGAAAGATTGAGGGCAAGAGGAAAAGGGGATGACAGAGGATGAGATGATTGGGTGGCATCATCGACTCTGTGGACATGGCTTTGGGTAGACTCCGGGAGTTGGTGATGGACAGGGAGGCCTGGCGTGCTGCAGTTCATGGGGTCACAGACTCGGACACAACTGGGCGACTGAACTGAACTGAACAAAGCCTTTGACTGTGTGGATCACAACAAACTGTGGAAAATTCTTCAAGAGATGGGCATACCAGACCACCTGACCTGCCTCTTGAGAAATCTGTATGCAGGTCAAGAAGTAACAGAACTGGACATGGAACAACAGACTGGTTCCAAATAGGAAAAGGAGTATGTCAAGGCTGTATATCGTCACCCTGCTTATATAACTTACATGCAGAGTACATCATGAGAAATGCTGGGCTGAATGAAGCACAGGTTGGAATCAAGTTTGTCAGAAGAAATATCAATAACCTCAGATATGCAGATGACACCACCATTATGGCAGAAAGTGAAGAGGAACTAAAGAATCTCTTGATGAAGGTGAAAGAGGAGTGAGAAAAAGCTGACTTAAAACTCAACATTCGGAAAACTAAGATCATGGCATCTGGTCCCATCAGTTCATGGCAAATAGATGGGGAAACAATGGAAACAGTGACAGACTTTATTTTGGGGGGCTGGCTCCAAAATCACTGTAGATGGTGACTGCAGCCATGAAATTAAAAGACGCTTGCTCCTTGAAAGAAACACTATGACCAACCTAGACAGCATATTAAAAAGCAGAGACATTACTTTGCCAACAAAGGTCCATCTAGTCAAAACTATGGGTTTTCCAGTAGTCATGTATGGATATGAGAATTGGACCATAAAGAAGGCTGAGTATCGAAGAATTGATGATTTTGAACTGTGATGTTGGATAAGACTCTTGAGAATCCCTTGGATTGCAAGGAGATCAAACCAGTCAATCCTAAAGGAAATCAGTCCTGAATATTCATTGGAAGGACTGCTGCTGAAACTGAAGCTTCAGTATGTTGGCCACCTGATGTGAAGAGCTGACTCATTAGAAAAGACCCTGATGCTGGGAAAGATTGAAGGCAGGAGGAGAAGGGGATGAGATAATATGGTGGCATCACCAACTCAATGGACATGAGTTTGAGCAAGCTGCAGAAGATGGTGAAAGACAGGGAAGCCTGGCATGCTGCAGTTCGTGGGATCACAAAGAGTTGGACATGACTGAATGACTGAGTAGCAACCACCTGTCTTCTATGAATGCTGTTTAGTCTCTGTGGATCTGGGCTTTTTGGCCCCAGATTGTAGCCAAAGAGATAAATCACAGTTTTTCTGAGACATGAAATGTTATAGTCTTCATATGGCAGCTCTAAGTGTGGGCTGGGTAATGTCTTTGTTGGCTGGGAAGGCGGGCTGTCTTGTGCCCTGGAAGATATTTAGCATATCTGGCTTTTATCCACTGGTGCCCATAGCAGCTCCACTTGTGACAATTCACATTTTCTCTAGACCTTGGTAATGTTCTGGTTTGAGGATGAGGTCAGAGTTGTACCTGGTTGAGACATATCACTCTAGGCTAGTATCTTTGTGTCCTTTTTGTTATTCCTGTAGATATAGTAAATTTCCATGCAAAATGGATATATATTAAATTGCTTTTTTCAATTGATAGCAAACCAGGAAGAATGTGGCAAAAACAACTATTAGCTGCTTCCAACAGTAGGAAAATTATAGACTACCTTGTTTGGTTACACAACTGATATCTGGATCAGGGACTGCAGACATTTGAATGTATGGTTCAAATAGTAGAATAGTCTGGGGAACAGTAGCTCTCTCTTCTGTGTCTGTTGCTTAGATGTGTCCCACTAGTCTTTTCGCTGAGAAGCAGAACTGCTTCCCTGGTTTCAAAAATCAGAGTAGATATGCATTCATAATCTTGGACAGTGAGAAAGGCATATTTCTTGTTTATATTTCATTTGTGTGATAAATATCTGAAGCATGCTTCACAAACTACTGCAGTGGCACATAAAATCTTCTCTCAATAAAGGTAGCTCCTGACAAAGGCTATACACTTCAGAGTGAGTAGATATAACTCAGTCTTCCCAAGTTTTCCCCTTTGTTAGAAATTCAGTGTTTTTGTTTCCCTCCCATTATAAATATTTGTATGAAAAATATCTTATCTGCATTTCAAAGAGTTTATATTATAAAGCTAGATTGCTTCCCGAGGGTCTGGGCAGCCATTTGTGATGTTACTTTTAACTTTAGATTTTTCTTGACTTTTTTTGCCTTTTTGTCTACCACTCTAACTTTAAAAATACTTTCAAAAGTATTTAACAGTGAAGTACGATGCACCAATCTTAATATATTATACACTCCTGCATACTTGCTACCCAGACCAAGATCTAGAATGTTTTTAATACCTGGAGGTTCCCTCATATTTCTTCCCACTCAGTGCTCACTTTCAAAGGTAATCAGTATATGACTGATATTGATACTGATTGATTGATATTTATTTATACATGTATATATGTTTGTTTATTTTTCAGCTACATTGAGGTATATTGAGAAATAATATTAAAATATGTTTCAACTGTATAACATGATTTGAAAGGATTCCCACGATTAGCACTTTCATCACCTCACATATTTTGGGGTTTTTTGTTTGTTTTTTTTTGCTTTTAACACTTAAGTTCCATTCTGTTAACAAATTCTGATTAGGTTACCAACAGTCGTCATCATGTTGTACATAAGGTGTGTGTGTGAGTCTCTCAGTTGTGTCTGAATGTGACCCCATGGACTGACAGGCTCCTCTGTCCGTGGGATTCTCCAGGAAAGAATACTGGAGTGGGTTGCTGTGCCTTTCTCCAGTATATATTAGATACTCAGACCTTATTAATCTTGTAACTGAAAGTTTATACCTTTTTCACCAGACTCTCCCTTTTTCTTCTACCCCCTTAATCCCTGGCAGCCACTATTCTGCTTTGTTCATGAGTTCAACTTCTTTTTTAGATTCCACATATAAGTGGTACCATACAGTATTTGTCTGTCTCTGTCTGGCTTATTTCACTTAGAGCATAACACCCTCCATGTTCATCCATGTTGTTGCAAATGGCAGGGTTTCCATCCATTTTAAGACTGAATAATATTCCATTGTGTATATACATCACATCTTTGGGGCTTCCCGTGTGGTTTGTGGTTCAGTGTTAAAGAATCCCCCTGCCAGTACAGGAGATGCAGGAGACGTGGGTTGGATCCCTGGGTTGGGAAGATCCCCTGGAGTAGTAAATGGCAACCCACTCCAGTGTTCTTGCCTAGAAAATTCCATGGAAAGAGGAGCCTCTTGGGCTGCAGTCCATGAGGTCACGAAGAGTCAGACATGACTGAGCGACTGAGGACACATGCACATCTTCATTCATGTATTCATCTGTGGCACTTAGGTTGTTTCTGTACCTCGGCTGTTGTGAGTAGCGCTGCAGTGAATATGGGAGTACAAATATGTCTTTGAGGCAGTGATTTTGTTTCCTTTGGATGTTTACCTAGAGGTGGGATTTCTGGATCATACGGTAGTTCTGTTTTTAATTTCTTGAGGAACTTTCATACTATTTTCCTTCATGGCTGTCCCAATTTATATTCCCACCAGTAGTCTGCAAGTTTTCCCTTTTTACTACATTCTTGCCACCATTTATCTCTTATCTTTTTGATAATAACCATTCTAACAAGTATAAATGACACCTCATTATAATTTTGATTTGCATTTGCATGGTGATTAGTGGTGCTGAGAACCTAATCTTGTACCTATTGGCCTTTTTAATATGTCTTCTTTGGAAGAGTGTCTATTCAAGAACTTTGCCTATATTTTAATTGTTTTTTTTTAATTGAATTATATTAATTCCTTATATATTTTGGATGTTGTTCAGTTGCTAAGCTGTGACCGACTCTCTGTGACTGACTCCATGGATTGTAGCATGCCAGGCTCCTCTGCCCTCCACTATCTCCTGGAGTTTGCTCAAATTTTAAAGTTTTCATTGTACAGATCTTACAGCTTCTTGGTTAAATTTATTCCAAAGTATTTTATAGAGAGAAAATATTTTTGAGGAGATTTTTGTGTGAGGGTTCATATAGAAAAGAAAGAGGAAGTTTTCCTGAAAATAGAAAGTGTTGTTTTTGTCACATTATTTAACAAATGATAGAACTCAAACTTTGCAGATGCCTCAGTGATGCTGTTCCTCAGGGTGTGCAGAACTTCAGGAGTTTGAATGGCAGAAAATTCCTAGCTTTCCCTACCCACTTCAACACTTGCCTGCATATCTGCAGTAGTTCTCAATTCCTGGTTCCTTTCCCTATTCAGAGCTCTATTTTTGTGTACTTTCATCATTTCCTTTCTTCCTGATTTCTCCAATATCTTCTAGTGTTGATAACTTTCCTTCACTGCTATGACATTAAGAAACGGAAAAAGGTATAAGAAAGAAAAGCAAGAAGAGTCATTGTCTTAAGTTTAATAAGACTTCATTCTTTAAGTGAGAATTGCTGTATCCAGAATGCTTCTCTTCCTCAAATCTAATTTGCACATTCATTATTGATTACAGTAATATCTTTATAAGTGTCATCAAGAAATTGTTACTTAAGTATAATTGATATAATTTAAGGTCTATATTTAGAAATCATAAGCTATTGTGAAAATTTCTGAATAAAGTAAAAACCAAAGGTATTCGTACCTTGTGACAGGAGATTTGGCAAGTAAAATTTTCAGTGATTCTTAGAGTGGCCTGTGTCCTCAATAGTTGTTAGTTGGTGAATGTGTTACATGACTCTTAAAAGCCACAGTAACTCTAAATACTGTTTACTACAAGTTATGGTGGTATTCTCTATCAGGCATCTTCTTTGTTTCAATTTTGAATTTCCTATCTAATTTAAGATTCTAAATATTTCTGATGAGGAAGTATCCTGTTTTGTTGTGAATCTGAATCCGTCTGGTTTACTTGATGAAACCAAATCTGTCTGGTTTGCTTGGAAAACATACACCTCATGGTGGTACTGCCTTTTCATCCTGGTGCTAATCAACCTAAAACAAGAGAACAGTTTTCCCCCAGGATCAGATAATCTTTGAAATTCTGGATCTGCATCTCTACTCATTTAAAGTAATTATAGGATGACATTCTAACCAACTCCTCAGGAACTATGTTGCACTATTTCTTTATAATTGAGGATAAGACTAAGCAGAGTCCTTTTGAGAGGAAATCAAAGAAATAGCCTGGTGGCTCAGATGGTAAAGTGTCTGTCTGCAATGCGGGAGATCTGGGTTCCATCACTGGGTTGGGAAGATCCCCTGGAGAAGTAAATGGAAATCCACTCCAGTACTCTCGCCTGGAAAATCCCATGGACGGAGGAGCCTGGTAGGCTACAGTCCAGGGGGTCGCAAAGAGTCGGACATAACTAAGTGACTTCACTATACTTCTTCAAAGAAATAGTAATCAGAAAGGTTAAAGGCATGAAAATATATGGCTTGCTTCTTTTCAAGCTAGCCCATGACCTTGTTTCTCACTTTACCCAGATTAAGGATAATGTATTAGCCAGGCTTCAGCAATACGTGAACCGTGAACTTCCAGATGTTCAAGCTGGTTTTAGAAAAGGCAGAGGAACCAGAGATCAAATTGCCAACATCCGCTGGATCATTGAAAAAGCAAGAGAGTTCCAGAAAAACATCTATTTCTGCTTTATTGACTATGCCAAAGCCTTTGACTGTGTGGATCACAATAAACTGTGGGAAATTCTGAAAGAGTCGGGAATACCAGACCACCTGACCTGCCTCTTGAGAAATCTGTATGCAGGTCAGGAAGCAACTGGACATGGAACAACAGACTGGTTCCAAATAGGAAAAGGAGTATGTCAAGGCTGTATATTGTCACCCTGCTTATTTAACTTATATGCAGAGTACATCATGAGAAATGCTGGGCTAGAAGAAGCACAAGCTGGAATCAAGATTGCCAGGAGAAATATCAATAACCTCACAGATGCAGATGACACCACCCTTATGGCAGAAAGTGAAGAACTAAAAAGCCTCTTGATGAAAGTGAAAGAGGAGAGTGAAAAAGTTGGCTTAAAGCTCAACATTCAGAAAATGAAGATCATGGCATCTGGTCCCATCACTTCATGGGAAATAGATGGGGAAAGAGTGGAAACAGTGTCAGACTTTATTTTGGGAGGGCTCCAAAATCACTGTAGATGGTGAGTGCAGCCATGAAATTAAAAGACGTTTACTCCTTGGAAGAAAAGTTATGACCAACCTAGATAGCATATTCAAAAGCAGAGACATTACTTTGTCAACAAAGGTGTGTCTAGTCAAGGCTATGGTTTTTCCAGTGGTCATGTATGGATTTGAGAGTTGGACTATGAAGAAACCTGAGTGCCGAAGAATTGATGCTTTTAAACTGTGGTGTTGGGGAAGACTCTTGAGAGTCCCTTGGACTGCAAGGAGATCCAACCAGTCCATTCTGAAGGAGATCAGCCCTGGAATTTCTTTGGAAGAAATGATGCTAAAGCTGAAACTCCAGTACTTTGGCCACCTCATGCAAAGAGTTCACTCATTGGAAAAGACTCTGATGCTGGGAGGGATTGGGGGCAGGAGGAAAAGGGGATGACAGAGGATGAGATGGCTGGATGGCATCACTGACTCGATGGACATGAGTTTGAGTGAACTCTGGGAGTTGGTGATGGACAGGGAGGCCTGGCGTGCTGCAATTCATGGGGTGGCAAACAGTCGGACACGACTGAGCAACTGAACTGAACTGAACTGATTAGAAAGTTAATGAAGAAACACACTGTCAGTCATTTACATTGGGGAAGTCTTAGCATCTAGATAAGGAGAATGAAAAAAAAAATAGGGAAAATTTTACCAAGAAGGAGCCAGTAGGAATGAAACAGATATGAGAAAAAATGTGATCTTTTACATGGAGAAGGTAGAGTAGTAAAGAAATTTGAGACTAAGTTAGTTAGTCTTATATCACATACATAAATAAAAGGACCTATTTTGTATTACAGATAATGAATAGATACATTGTCTGAAATTTGTGCATTCTATATTTAAACAAGCTGTTTAGAAATCTTCTGACTATGCATTTTTGAATAATTTATATTCAAAATACAATTTATCATCTATAAAGCTGTTGATGGAACTGATTTGCATTAAAACATTCATCATGATTCTGAATAAGAAGAATACACAGGATCACAGAGCACTTAATTATGTTTCTTTAAAAATAAGTGTCAAGAAAAGCATTTAAAAGTAAAATAAAATGTAGTACCTAAGGGACAATTTTATTTCATAATTCAAAGTATTTTATAGCTGTGCGTGGGTTAATAGAATTATTTTATGTATTTTAATGTATACATTGGGCTTCCCTTGTGGCTCAGCTGATAAAGAATTTGCCTGCAATGTGGGAGACCTGGGTTCGATTCCTGGGTTGGGAAGATGCCCTGGAGAAGGGAAAGGCTACCCACTCCAGTATTCTGGCCTGGAGAATTCCATGAACTGTATAGTCCATGGGGTCGCGAAGAGTTAGACACAACTGAGCCACTTTCATTCTCAATGTGTTCATTATGTTGAAGGCTTTTTATTATTGATTTTAATGGCTTTGCTTTTCTAAATGAACTCAGACTCCTTTCTTCTTTTCTTGTTTAAAGTATGATAACACATTTATAGGAGACTTGGAAAATACCGAACAAGGTTAGGTACAGTTTCACTATATATTGCAATTATTTTTTAAAAAAAGATAAAGATTTCTAGTTGGAGTTTCAATATCAAACTCTCAAAAATTAATAGAATGAATATACAGAAACGTAGACGAATATAGTAGACTAAAAAGCACTATGAACCAATTCAACATAATTAAGATTTATATAGTTTTCACACAGTAGCAGGATACAAATTCTCTTCAAGTTCCCCTGGACTATAAACCAGGAGACATTGGAACATATCTAGGGATATAAAACAGGTGCAAAAATGTTATGGGCAGACTTCTTTCATCAATTCCCTTTAGGTCCAGGATATCTCTCTTTCTAATTAAGAGATGCTTGATCCACATTGGTAATTTTTGGAATTATATTTGTGCTTATCCTATTTCTATCTTTATACTTTGATTTTTAGCTGAAAAAAACTTTCTCTTACTTTTTCTGAGTAGTCCAGTGGAGCCCAATTAACAAGACACTGTTGAGGCTGGAAACTATAACCCAGAGCTATTATTTGCATATTAAAAAGAAAGACATTCTAGTCTGGAACCCAGTTCCTATTAAATAAGATATATTTACACGTAGTTATAAGACCTAATGGAGATCAAAAGCGTTGGTAAACTATTATCCAGAAATACAATGTGTATATAAATAATGCATTATGAAAGGAGTGATTTGTTAACTCACTAGGTAATCAGATATTTTGTAGATGTGTATTATCAAAATGGAATAACATTCTAAAAGTTCTATATATAGAAGTAGTTTGTGACACATCTGATATTCCTTTCCTGTATGAAAATTTAGATAATATATCTTTAGAAATCTTGTCATTTAGAAGGTAATTTTAATTATTTTTGTTGTTATTGACAATATGTTAAGGTTAGACTCTTTTCTTTCTCTTCTGTCTTTAACATTCCACATCTTCCTTTGTAGAACGAGGCAAGGGAAAGCAGCAGGGCAATTTGAATTATTATTACTCACATAGAAATGGGAGTTTGGAAAATTAGCTTCTAAAAAGTGAAGTATTCCCCCAAGATTAATTTCATTAATACTTGGTATTAATAAATGGTAATGTTTTTAATCTGTTTCTCCTGTTTTCTGTATCCTGACTCTTTGTATATCCCTTATTTGTGGTGACCTATTAGGTGATATGGGCTTCCCAGACGGCCTTGGTGGTAAAGAATCTGCCTGCCAATGCAGGAGACTGAAGAGACATGGTTTTTATCCCTGGGTCAGGGAGATCTCCTGGGGGAGGGCATGGAAACCCTGCCCTCTGTTCTTGTCCGGAGAGTCCCATGGACAGAGGAGCCAGGCAGGCTACGGTCCATGGGGTTGCCAAGAGTTGGACAGGACTGAAACAACTTAGAACTCCATAGCATACACATTAGAAAATATAAAAGATTGATAATACATGTGGGTTAAAATATTTAATACTATTCTTTGACATTTTTAACCCAGTGTATTCTTTGTTAATATATGCATGAAGGGATATGGTGAGAAAATGAATTCTCTAAGAAAGAAAGTTGGAATTTGTATTATTTTTGAGCAGAAATATTATTTATAGAAAACGACAAATAACAGTATTTTATTTCTCTGTCCTGAAAATTTTAGTTATCTTCAGCTAGGATAAGGAAAAAAAAAAACCATAATAAGTTGGGTAAATATTGACTTAATTTCATCCATATCATTACCTAGATGACTTTGATTCCTAAATTTGTGCCTCCCTTAGGGTTTCCCATAACAAGTTGTTCAAGCCAAACATCTAGGACTCATTCTTAATTTCTTTCATTCCCTCACCTTATATATACAACTTACCAGCAACTTCTATAGATTTTACATTCCAGATAGATCTTAAATCTGTCTACTCCTCTCATCTTCTCCAGCAACCTAGTATAACCTATCATCATTTGTTCAGAATAGTGCAGGAGCCTCCTAGGTGATATCTCTGCTTTCACTTTCTTGTATTTCACTCTGTTCTCCAAATGATATTCAGAATGATCTTTAAAACCTTCCCTGCTTAAAATCATCCATATACTAGGCAACCATCTTATTATTTGGAAAACTTGAATATAAAGAAAATCAAGTATTTATTTTATTTTTCCTGTACTATTAACCATAAAATTGATGAAGAAAATTTTTTACAGAAGTATTTCAGCTGATAAAGAAGGAATGATAGAATTATAGTTATCAACATTTTACAACTCTTAATGAAATATTATAATAGATCTAAGTAATTAACACTGGTTGCATATATATATATTTATAGACTTCCCTGGTAGCTTAGCTGGTAAAGAATCCACCTGCAATGCAGGAGATTCTGGTTCAATTCTGGGTTGGGAAGATCCCCTAGAGAAGGGATAGGCTACCCACTCCAGTATTCTTGGGCTTCCCTGGTGTCTCAGATGGTAAAGAATCCTCCTGCCTTGTGGGAGACCTGGATTCAATCCCTGGGTTGAGAAGATCCCCTGGAGGAGGGCATGGCAACCCACTCCAGTATTCTTGCCTGGAGAATACCCATGGACAGAGGAGCCTGGTGGGCTACAGTCCATGGGGTTGCAAAGAGTTGGACATGACTGAGTGACTGAACACAGAACAGCATATATATATGTGTATATATATATATATATATATATATATATATATATATATATATATAAAGAGAGAGACAGAGAGAGTATACTATATGTTTATCTGCCTCCTGTTTAGAGTACGTAGCATAAGCTATGAAGCAATCTTGTTTGAAATTCTAACCTGAATCTGATTAAACTACCAGTTTATAGGAAATACAGGACACAGAAGAACATGTTAAGTGACACAGGGAGGTGCAGTCAGGAAATCCAGAATTGGAAAATCTTGTAGGACTCAGTTTTTTCAACAAATAAATTACAGGGGAAAACAGTAAAGGAACAATGATTTATAGATTTAAAGGGTCAGAAAACGGTTAATTGCAATATCTGGGCCTTATTTTGATTCTGATTTGAACCAGTAAGCTTTTTCAGAAAATGATACACAGGGAAATTTGAACACTATCTACATAGTTGACAATTGTAATAAATTATTATTGAAAATAATGTATAATGGTGATAATATTGATTGTGGTTATACTTATAAGAGTCCTTATCTTTTAGAGATACATACTAAAATGAAATGATGTCTAAGGAATAGGTAGGGAATAAGTAAAATACAGATTAAGCAAGACCAGCTATAAATTAATAATTGTTGAAACTGGGTAATAAAGATATCAGACTCCATTTTGCTTTTCTCATATATGTCTTAACTTTCTTTAATAAAATTGGAAGCAAAACAAAAAGTCACTGTGCCTATAGTCAAAAATATTTATCTTGGCAGGTTCTACCTAATATGACCTCTACTTAGCTCATCTCCGCCTTGTTTACCTTTGTTCAGAGTACAGTTCTCCCTTTTTCTTAGGTACCGCAAGTTCATTCCCGTTTTAGGGCCCTTGAAATTGCTGTTCTCTCTATCTGCAACCCTCTTTTCCTGGACCTTTAGTGTCTGTTCACTCTTAAAATTCAGGTCTCATTTTAATTTTTTTTCAGGTCTCATTTTAGTGTCATCCCAGAAGAGCTGGCTGTGATAATCATTTCATCTTATTTGTCACAACACTTACCGTGATTTGACATTTTCTTTTATATTTATTTATTGACAGTTTCCACCATTAAAATGTAAGCTGCATAGTGGTGGTGATAAGATCTTGACTAGCATGTTCGCTTTTAAATTCCCAGCACTTCAGGTGAATACCTGGCAGATGCAGCTGGCAGTTAATAAATATTTGGAATGAATCAATGAAATCTTTGTTAAGCTGGTGAATTATTAATCTTTTACATTTGGAATATTAACAGTATATACTGTTGTTGCCTAATGAAAGTATTTAATATTCAGCTGGCATTTTTATTGTTAATGTTTTCAAATGCTCATGTGTGGGAGAATTAACTGTGTAGCAAAGCTTCAGAAAGATTTTTTAAAATTCACAAAATGTCACATTTTCTCTTAGCATTTATTTAAAAATATTTGTATTTTGGGTAATTAATGTCACATCGTGTCTAAAAGCTGTTTTCCATATCTGGATAAGTAGAGGTTAAGTTTTGTGATATGTGTTTATATGTGATATAAAAATTTGGCAAACATTCCTTGGCTCATGTGAATAATAGACACTTACAATTATATCTTCCATCAAGAGGGAACTGAGAAATAATTTATAGGTAAATGCATAGAGGGAATGAGACTGTAAAAATATGTACAAATAAAAATATGTACATATATATATGAGGTGTCATTCAAAATAATTACTTAAGGAAATTGTTCATTATGGTTGTTGAATAAAATGATAAGTTTCCTTGGTAAAATAATTTTTATCCTAATATTTATAAGTAGAAACATAAATGACTGGTAGATTTTCTCCTCCTTGTGTCCTTAGGATGCTTCCGCTCTGCAGCACATTCTGGGCTCCAGAGTTGGGCTTGTTTTGCTATGGCCAGGGTGGTCCTCTCACCATCCTCCAGTTTGGCACACAGGTGTCACAAAGGTGATCATGGCCTTTCCACTGGAAACATGATGCTGTATGCTTCTCGCCTTCACTATCTCCTGTTAGGGATATAGTGGAACTTCTTCAGACTTGACTCTTGGTCAAGACATATTTTATTCTAAGTGGGCTTGTTTGTTTGCTCCTTTGCTCATTTCCCCATTTATTTCTTTATTTAATGCAAGTTTATTGTGGTTTGTCATGTAGAAAGCACTAGCTTTGAGATTGTAGAGAATAAGATAGAAATGAACATGGCATGATACACTCACCCCAAGGATATTGCCTTGGATAACTGCACTTTGTGGAACGTCTCTTCTGGAATTGCCTTTAGAATGAGTTTTTCGTTACCTATGTGCTCATTCATTTATAGTCCTATCTTAGGTTTAGGAGGAGTCAGAGAAAATGAGCCTTTCCTGTCTCCCTGGGAGAGGGCTATAAAGACAGAATTTCATCAGGCTCTGGGGTCTCATAGGGCCTAGTTCTCCACAAAAGAAAATGTGGATTTCCCTTGTCTTGGTCCTGGCCTTGCTCCCAAGCTCATCCTCCAGTGTTTAGAAGTCATTCAGTTCCCAAAACCCCCTTCCTTTAGTTCTCTAGCATTTTTACTCAGGGAAGGAGGCTGCTTACCTGTGACAGGGTCCTGGGGGAGTTGTCATCCTGCAGGATGGTGAGCAGAGACCTCCCTAGTACCTTATTTTCCATCCATTGCGCTTAGAACCTGAAGATTGGAGAGTCTTGGGGTCTCTCAAGGCTGGCCATAGGGGTTTTGGTGAGTTGTGCTGTTTCTTCCTGTCCAGAAGGAAGCTCAGTCTGGCTTCAAGATGATGTTTGGTCCTCAAGGGATTACCGATGCCCACAGGCAATTTCCAGTTCAGATGAGGGTGCCTCTGGATTCAGTTTGGGGGCTTCAGTCTCACATAGTTCACTGAACTGTTTCACCAGTGAGTTTGCGAGGTGGTCTGTCCTGCTGGAGTTCATGGGTATCCATGCAGTGTAAAGGGTAGGAGTGCAGGCACTGGAGTCCTGGGACTGATTAAGGCCCTGCCACCACTCCTCTGTGGGTCATTTGGGGTGTGGGGTCTACACTTAAACAGGAGTGTACAGGAGGCCTTCAGTAGGTGAATAGGGATCTGCCAGTAGAGCAACATATGGAAAACTCAGCAGTGGCCACAGGACTGGAAAAGGTCAGTTTTCATTCCAACGCCAAAGAAAGGCAATGCCAAAGAATGCTCAAACTACCACACAACTGCCCTCATCTCACATGCTAGTAAAGTAATGCTTAAAATTCTCCAAGCCAGACTTCAGCAATATGTGAACCATGAACTTCCAGATGTTCAAGCTGGTTTTAGAAAAGGCAGAGGAACCAGAGATCAAATTGCCAACATCCACTGGATCATCGAAAAAGCAAGAGAGTTCCAGGAAAACATCTATTTCTGCTTTATTAACTATGCTAAAGCTTTTGACTGTAAGGATCACAATAAACTGGAAAATTCTGAAAGAGATGGAAATACTAGACCACCTGACCCGCTTCCTGAGAAATCTGTATGTAGGTCAAGAAACAACAGCTAGAACTGAACATGGAACAACAGACTGGTTCCATATTGGGAAGAGAAATTGAGATAGAAGGGATGGGGGTAACTGTTATTGAAAAACAGTATGTTATATGGAAAGAATGTGGGCTGTGATGACGAAGGTTAGTGGCTTTGGTGGTGGGAGGTTGTGGAAGATTTCTTTTGATTGTCTCTGTTTTTCAACAGAATGAGACTTTTGATTGGGCATGTATGTACCTTGCCTGGAGAAGGAAATGGCAACCCACTCCGGTGTTCTTGCCTGGAGAATCCCAGGGACGGGGGAGCCTGGTGGGCTGTCATCTCTGGGGTTGTACAGAGTTGGACATGACTAAAGCGACTTGGCAGCAGCTGCAGCAGCAGCATGTACCTGGCCTGAAGATACAAAGGTGAATGAGACTTGTCTTCTGCCCTTTAGAGAGAGATTTACTATTTAAACAGGATAGCAGCTTGGTTCTACTGTTAATACACATTTCTTCCAGTTATATTGGTTTGTGCTCAAGTTTTAGCCTTAGTTTTCTCACTGTTGGTCTTTCTTCTCTCGTTTTTATCTTTTAATAGGTCATTGATTGAGGAATTCAGAGAGAGAGGGGAGATACCAACAGATTGATTCAGGCCATAAAATTAACTTACATTTTATGTTGGCAATCCACATATATTTGTTTACTCTGACTTATTGTCCTATATGTTAATATTTCAGAATTACTAAGACTATACCTGATTCACGGAGTTAATTTCTTACACCCAGATATCCTTGCTTTCTGATGCTAAAGTAGCTTGGTCAGAACTTCAACCCTTAATTTGTTCCTTCATAACTAGTTTGCTGTTGTTTTTAAAATGGGGACCATTTTTAAGGTCTTCACTGAGTAGCTGTTACAGTATTGCTTCTGTTTTTTGGCTGCAAGGCATGTGAACCTTTAGTTCTTTAACTAGGGATCAGCCTCACACCTTCTGCATTGGAAAGCAAAGTCTTAACCACTGGAATGCCAGAGAAGTCCCTAAATGCAAGAAATCAAACTGTTTTAAATGCAAGAAATCAAACTTCATATTATATGCCTGCTGTTGCTGCTTCTAAGTTGCTTCAGTCGTGTCTGACTCTGTGCGACCCCATAGACGGCAGCCCACCAGGCTTCCCCGTCCCTGGGATTCTCCAGGCAAGAACACTGGAGTGGGTTGCCATTTCCTTCTCCAATGCATGAAAGTGAAAAGTGAAAGTGAAGTCGCTCAGTTGTGTCTGACTCTAGCGACCCCATGGACTACAGCCTACCAGGCTCCTCTGTCCATGGGATTTTCTAGGCAAAAGTACTGGAGTGGGGTGCCATTGCCTTCTCTGACTATATGCCTATTCTGATGCAATTTGAAAAAGTATGTGTTCATCATACTAAATAAAATTATATTATTTTTCAACTGAAAGAGAAAAAAGAATTCTCATGTTAAATGTGCCTTGAAATTCATTATCTGAAAACAGTAGTCTAGTTGATAACAAAGATTTTTAAACAGACAGCCATGATATTTAAATTGAAAATGACTTCTCTGGGCAATAGTTCTGAAACTAAGAGAAAATATTTTCCAGAATAGCAATATATGTCATGATTATCTTATTTGAGAAACCATAGCTTACTAACTAGAGTTAGTTGTGGCTCAGATGGTAAAGAATCTCCCTGTAATGCAGAAGACCAGGGTTCAGTCCCTAGGTCGGGACTGAAAAGGGAATGGCTGTCCACTCTAGTCTTGTCTGGAGAATTCCACGGACAGAAGAGCCTGGTGGGTTAAAGTCCATGGGGTCACAAAGAGTACGACACGACTGAGCAACTAACACTTGTATTGAGCCTCACCATTATCCAATTATTTTTCTTCTGTTTCATGGCATGGCTTACACTTCCTACTCTGGACTGGATTCTGTTATGTCTACCACTGGAGGCAAGGATCGATTAGAGAAAATTGTAGTGCAAGTTCCATTGATTACAGGTTTTTGGTGTAGTTTTTGTTTGAGAAGAGTCTAGTGATACTTAGTAATATTAATTTCCAGTTTTATAGACAACAAACTGAGGTCTCAAAAGATGACTTTCATAAGATTACAAGTGATATACCAGATTTGGTTTGTTTTTTGTCCTTCTGTCCCCATTTCAGGGGCACAGGAGCTTCAGTTAGTTTGTTCATTGCTGTATTCTCAGTGTCTAGAACAACACTTGGCACATGAAGATGTTGGAATTAATTTCTTAGTTAGGGTTAAACTCCATAATGGTGATTCTGTGTACCCTCTTATATTCTGGCGCTGGGCATGTGTATTAATGTGTGATCTGCAATATTAAGATAAATAAGAAAACACTAGATACCTGTTTCGGAAAGAACAATTTCTAGATACATTACCACATTCACTTGCTCATTAGGGGACAGGATTATTGTGAACAAGTCTGGACATAATGACCAGTGTTCATAAATGAGAATGAAGGAACAGCTGTTCATTTAATGGTCTTTTAATGAGATGCA